>NC_139683.1:39690772-40959831 GCF_964106915.1 Podarcis gaigeae
CTCAGAATGCTAGCAAAGGCTGTGTGCGTGTGTGTGTGTGTGTGTGTGTGTGTGTATCCCTAATTTTCACTGTAGTTAAAAAAATGAGACTTCTTTCTTATCTGCGCCTACCTACTATAAAAAGTTGTGCAGGAGTTAGACATTACAGTCTAGTGACATTTTAATGAAACTTACTGATTTAAGTAACAATTACAACTATTTAATAAAATTAAATAAAAGGAAAAACGATATAAAACTTGGCATATATATTCCTGTCTTTCCTTATATCTATTTTTTAAATCCAGCAGTGAATGAAAAGTTATCCAAACTTGGGGGGGGGGCTCCCATAAAGAATTGCCTGGTTTTATTTAGCGTTCTTATTTTTTAACCATATGAGTATAAGCAAATGAGATGATCATTAGTTGCTGACGAATGTACTGAGTGACAAAGTTTAGTCGCTAAAGCAATTATAATACAAGCCAGGTTGAGCATGCAAAATGTGTGCATTTGCGAGTGTTTCTGCCTCAGATGATGATTTCATGAATGATATTTGGCTTTCCCCTGTTCCCTCTGTAGCCCATAGCTCACTGTGGTGGGTTTCTTGGATTTACTATAAAGGTTCTGTTCGCACCCTGTGGGTTGGGTTAAGAATTAGGATTTATGCATTTACTTCTACTGCTGCATTGTTTATACAGCTTTGGTTTAGTTTTGATCCCTTTTTTTTGCCTTTGAGGCTCTTCCACAGTGTCAGCTGCTGACTGATAGTAGGAGAACGGCCTCGTGGTGTGAATGAAAGGGACCTAGCGGTTGGTAAACAGAGATAAGGAATAAATAGAGCACAGGCAAAAGGAGATAGTTCTGTGAGAGCCCAGATTGCCGCCAGTCTGTTCAAGTGAGATGCAGTGCCTGTCCTTTTCCCAGATTAAATTAGTGTGCGAAATCTCCAGTGACCTCCTCCCCTTCTCCCCATACTCTTTAGCCAAGCTGAACAGCCTCTGCTGTAAAGTATTCATTTTATCCAGGGACAAGTTGGACAATAGAACTCTCCCTGATACTTATGGACAGCTGTCGTCATTCAGAGGGCTTTTCAGCATTTTCATTTTTCATAGGAGTTAAAAGGGTTTATGCCTTGTAACTGAAGAGAGGGTAGAAATACAGAGATGCCAACTCTGAGGTTGCCTGGAAAGACAGGAGGTGGGGGTGGAAATACACCTTTGCCAACCTGTGAAAAAGCTGCTCATCTTGTTGTTTTGCTGTTTCTTAAAGGGATTTTAGGATGATAATGTGGTTACACTGAAGCATGAACTGGATGGAGGAAATAACAATAAAGTGCAGGAACATGCAGGGTTTCCAAAAGTTATTGCAATTATTAAAGGTCACCAGTGCAAACCTTACAGAGTGTCCCATCTCATTCTTCCTCATTTTTTTGCATTTAAATCTGCTGCCTTTTTCATTCAACAAACTCCCAAGAAACATTAAAGCCTCATGAGATACCTCTGTGGTCTCATTTTTTTTTGTGATTTACTGCAAATATATTCAGCATCTGACTGATTAAATAGACCTTCGGCAACCTTGAGGGTCACTGTGTAGAGTATGTACATAGAAAATGCATCAGCCCATTGTACCCTGGCAGCTAATGAGATTGGTCGTTAAGTAAATGACACAAAGCCTACAAAAAAAGCTTAGCAGCTCACTAGAGTATCACAGAGTGTCCCTGCACACCACACAACGACACAAACACTGGACTAACCTAGCCCACCCCTGCTTTATTCTACATCACTGCTTCCCTGATGTCAGCGCGAGAGGCAGAACAAAGGCTAAAAGGCACACGGTAAGTCAGTCTGACAATTATGCCCTGGGGGAAAGGAGAGCAAATCTTAGCCTAACCATAGCTTGAAAGTCCGTTTTGGACAAGTAGGTCATAATGAAGGGATTGCTTTTGTGCCACTTCCGAACAGGGGCGGGGGGTGTCTGTGGAATCAGTGCCTTTTTCTCTGTGTGTCATCTTTACAAAAGTTTTGAATTTCTAAAGTAAAGCAGAATGGAATGCTCAGTGAACTTAACGTTGCAGTGACTTAAGAGGATGCTGTGGGAAGAAATGCATTCTTTGACAGATCTGAATACAGTAAGCACTATCACCAACTTTACAAGAATCCACTATTTTTCTAGCTTTTTAGAGGACCAAAATCTTTTAAAGATACACTATAGAAATAACTGTGTATTAATTTCAGATTTCAACTTCCTTCTCAGCTGCTTGTTCCCTTGAATAAATGGCATGACATTTAGAATGATGTGTACCAAAATGAAGCTTTTTATCATTTTGGATGTTCAGACGCAGTATTAAATCATGATGTATTTTGCTCTCAGTTGGCCACTTGCTTTTGCTGAAAATAAAGATGTGAAGATGTATTGATTGCAAGCATAACACCAGTAGCTGTTTTGCTTTTGTTTTGGTCTTAAAAAAAATACATACAGAGGAAAATAGCTGTGGTTGCCTGTTTATGTGATGTGTATGTACATTAGTGATGACTGAGTTTAGCAGATCAAAGAATCCCTTTCATACACTTCTCTTTTTTTATTCTGAAAAAAAAATGGCAACAGGAAGTTGCAATGAAGTCTTGCTTATGCACCTTAGATATTTTCTGCTACTTTTACCTCCACATGTAGTTACAAGTGTCAGGGAGGGTATTATGTGGCAAGTTATACTTACAAGATATTTCAGGTGAATCCCATATTTTCTTCTAAAGTTGCTAAAATATGTTGATAGCAGTGATAATCAGATAATATATTTTCCTTTGATAAACATGTTAAAATATACAGAGCAGAGTGTTGTTTTTGCATTATCATGTCCCACAATCTTCCTTTCATAATTTAGAAGCATTTTGGAAAACAAAAATCGCTCATGTGATTTATAAAACTAAGTCAGAATAATCAGATTATTTATGCAAACTTTTCTCACTCAGCAAAGGTTTCCTAAATTGTAATGCATTTACTTGGTCACTCATTTCAGCCAAACTTACCTGCAACTATTTACAGGTACTGGGCATTGTAACCTAAAACTGCAATCCAGACTGCAGTGAAGTTAACAATAATTTTGACATAGATAACAGAATACACACAAAAGGTGTAATTTGTGTGTGACATTTGTTACAAACCAGTTGCTGTAAGTTTATATTCTCTAAAGAACATTTTAAAAGTTAAATTGTAAACAGTGGTAATAGCACGATTAGCAATCTGTACATGGCTAGTACCAGGTTGTTCATCTGCAACTGTGCTTTACACCTTCAATTTTTTTCTGCTTGGACAGCTGAATGCGAAGTGTGTGAACACTTGATAATTATGATTTTACCATATGTTCTTGGAAGTGTGTATCCCAGTAACATATATGTTTGTTTAATTCCCTAAAACATGGAATACAACTGTTTATTTTATTTAGTAACAACTATCTTGAGAAAGTAAAAGTATCTAGTAAGCAATACTAAATTCACTACAGAATATGAAGTATCAGCTAGAGTTTTATTTTGAACTTTCATAATTAACATTAATTCGTAGTTCAATTTTCTCTGCAAGGTGATGTTCTTACCTATAGACGTAATCTTTCTTCATTAGGAATTTTCATAGAATCATCAAGTGGTTCTTACTGTATTGCTTTTGCATTGTAGGCACTTTAAAACAATGGTGTTTACATTAGTTAAGTTTAGGCACCTGTAAGTTACCCAGCCGCTTTTCATGGTCATGTGTTGGTTAAACTTCTTGTCATGCTTTCATAAGTATTGTACATACAATCTGCATCTAGAAATATCGTACACACCAGATCCTTACGACAACATTTTAAAAGTCTAATGATTTCCATAAGATCATCACTTCCCCACCCCAAAAGCATGTCCCCTTCCCAAAGACAGATAAACAGAAAACCGTTCCTGCATGAGTTTTAAGACCAGCCATCATTTTATCACTTTTCATCTGGGACAAGGCATAGTGCTCAAAAACTACTGTGGCAGGAAGATGCCCCACCATGGCTAAGACAACTCAGCAGTGCCAGCTCCCATCAGTGTATATTTTTATTTCCTAACTGTGAGTTTGCTTTCTTGGGTCATTCCCCCCCCCCCCCAACACTGAGATTTTTGCTATTTAATTTCAGAAGCCTGAAGCTGACAAGCGCTTCATAATTTTTTCCAAAACAATCTTTTTCATGACAATTACCAACAGGCTGGCACACTAGTGTAGTTTAGTGACATGCAATGTAGCAAATCATAAGGTCAGCAAGTTGCAATCTAAATCTCCGGGGTGGCATCTGATTGTGTAAATGAAGAGTGGCTTCATATACAGACAATCCTGTCCCTCCATGTTTGTAAACAGCATTTGCTGATTGCATTAAAAACCCAAAAAGTAGTGCCGGGTTTTAAGGGTCTTATCAACTGCACTGAACTTGAAGAACTTTAACAAAAAATATTTTGTGGTTGTAAAATATAACCTTACAACTCTCAGCCAAAATGAAAATAAAATACATCTTGTCATGTCCAGGGAGATGGTGATGGGGAAGATCTTTGCCTCAGACCCTGGAGAGCTGGAGCTTGTCACACTAGACCAGGCTGAGAAAGTGGGGAAATTACTTGAACGTGTATAGAGCAGCTACCCATATTTCTATGCTCTAAGTTACTTTTGGACAACGAACTTTTGAAACGGCTAAAAAGCAAGATCTTTAGCTATGGCAAAAGCTTGTTTTCAAAGTTAACTTTTTGTCATCTTTTCATTAGCTCTTGGTTTTGCTCTTGTAGGCCAACAAATTGAAAAAATACAACTAAGTTTTTCCAATCATGGACGTATTTCTAAAATATACTTTCATTTGAGACCATGTGAAAGTTCCCCATGGTGCCATTGATGACCCCAAAAAGTTTTGTCTTTGAAAGTTTACTGCAGTTAAAACTTTATTTCCTACTTTTTTCATCATGCAACAGGAAATGTATCACCATATAGCAATCACCTATATAGAACAGATACCCCATCTCTACCTACTGCTATCGGGATACCTATAAAGCAGCTGGAATGGCAGGACAAAATAGTACCAGCTCCAAAGGCACTGTTATGGACTATCAGGTCAATTGACATGATACAGAGTACTAGCTCTGTTGATTCTCGGGGTCCCCCAACCCCCACAAGCCACTTTAAAAGCGATCAAAGAATTATTTGCTCTGCCAGCATCAGATATGTGATATTAAATGAAATAGTTTGCATTCTCAAAAAGTGCATTTATAGACCCAAACAGATATTTACAATGTCCAAATACAATCTAACATTTAAATGGGACTTTCCTCCCCGAAGGAGACTATGTTTTCAGAGTGCTGAACAAAATTGTACTTCAGTGACATTTTCTTGTCCCTTAATTATAGTATGAAGATATAAATCCATTTGCAAACAAAATTGCCCTTTTTCCAAATTATGTATTTTGTGCTTGTAAAAATAGCCAAGCAATTTAAACATAATGAGGTCTTTTGCATTTGTCTCTTGCAACCAGATCCTAAACACATTTCCTTTAGAAGTAAGACCCACTGAGTTTAAATGAGGCTTTCCTAAAGAATGTGTGGATAGAATTGCAGCTTCTTATATGATACCTATAAGATGTATCACTAAACACTACAAATCTGAGCATCCAGAATTTAATAAAAGTATGAATGCTAGGTTCTTGTTACCCATCTACGTTTCATATTAACATCAAAATAATTCCAGAAAACATACATATTTCTCTATCAGGACATGTAATAAATATGTGAAATATGTCAAAAGGGAATGGTTTAGCAATTAATTTTTCATAAATAAATGATAGTAATAATATCCTGTTTCCAAAAACAGACAAAAATGACCATCCAATACAGATGACAAGCTACTAGAAGCTATACAAATTTTGCTGGATGAAATTCCAGAGCAACAATCAAGTGATCATTCGAATATGCCATTTTTACCAGATTTTGTCCAGCTTATCATGGCTTTTGTACAAATGACATTTCCACTATGATAAGAAGCAAACATCATAAAGTAGACTAGATGAATTATTGACTGAGTACGATCAAAATACATATTCAGTAAAAGATCACCCTTGCTAAAGAGGAAAAGTACATAATGTTTAAGTTTGTGGTCAACTTGTTTGAGCAGAGCTTTAGCTGCTCTGTATGTGAACCATCGCTCTCAGCGAAAAGGGTTAAAGAAAACGCATTCTGTTGCATCTGCTTATTAAATCCCTTACTTTAGTAGAAATTCAAATTTTGTAAGATTATTCGTTTTATTGATGCATATAATTATAATCACAAGCCATCTGCTGATTTGGCAGGCATGGTTAAAATCTCTAACTCTCATAACCTTTCAAGTACAGTGCCCTTGGGACTCTATTTCACTTTTATATTTTGGAAAACACATATGAACAAACAAGAGAGGTCATCTGCCGAAAGTCAGATTTGTTAAAAATCCCTCTGTGTTAGAGAACCTGGGCCTAAGCATAAAGAAAGTATGCACCCCTCCCAAAGTATTGTGTTTTTGGTTTTTTAAAATTCTATCTCCAGGAACAGATTATTCTATCATGCAGTTGGGGAATTTGAATTTTTGCTAGGGATTAAAGCTCTTTTCTCTCACTCTTGGGACCATGGTTCCATTTTTAAACTAAAAGAACAAATATTGCTCAGTTTAGTTGTCACAGGTGATTGAAACACATTTGACCTTGCCTGTATTTGAAGCACATTTTATTTGGAAAACTGGTACCGCAAAGCAGCTAAAATACTCAGCTTCAACTGAAAATTCCCAGGTTTGGATCTTACCCTGAATTCGATAAATGTCTTTAGTGAAAAATTCAGTCTCAGTCTTCTATCTGCAACATTATTCACCTTATAGTGAAGTTTTTTGAACAATTATTATTATTATTATTGTTATTATTATTATTATTATTATTATTATTATTATTATCATCATCTTATAATAACAATGCTTCTGTTTCTGATAGGGAGAATAGGTTGTACATTTTGTCCTAATATCTGCCTATCACCATGAAGATCAGAGGCCATTACTTTACTTTTGAAGACTGGACTTGGCAATACACAAAATGTAGCACCTCATCAATATTCCCTCTGGCCTCCCTTAACTGTACACATATTTGTGCCATGCTGGCCACTTGCCTCTGTTTGTCAGGGGTCATCCACTCTGGCTTCTGCTGGGAAGGCAACACAGAGTTTGTGGGTGATCAAACTTGAATGATACTGGAATTATTATTTTTATCTGAATATCCTGAAACATGGAGAAACATTGAGGGGTGGGTGAGGTAGTGAAGTGACTGAAATCTGCAAGGGTAAAACTTGGAGTACATTAAAAGTGCTGTTTGATATTAAAATACTGTTCCATATTCAATTAATCCCAACATAATGCTGCCATACTTTAGACCTGTTTTGTTATAATTCTCGCTGTATCATAAGCTGAAACTTTGCCTTCTGTTTAATCAGTAATACATAAAAGGGATATATGCAGCATGTGTATCGATTTGCACCTTTTGGGAAGTTTGATTCTTGCACCACACCCCCGTTTACAGAGAAACAGGAGGTGAATGCACATGTTTGAAAGTGTCTGCACAGCTGAAACAAGGGAAACTGGCTGAATGTAGCTCTGGTTTATTTTGCAACCAATTAAGTACGACATCTGTTGAAACACAGGAAACCAAGGCTCCCTTCCCCCCTTTCATAGAGTTATTTGAACTGTTTGTCTTTCATGTGGTAATCACAAATGATCATCTAAGAAATCAAGACGATGGTGTACCAAGTTAATAGAAACTATTTTAAAAGGCTGTGTTTGTGAGGATGGGTTTACTGGGTGTGGAGAGTAAAACCAAATACTCAGGCACAGAAATATCATGATCACCCACTAAAATGGACATTGTCATCAGACTATAATCATAGAGCCACCTACCTGGGAGTAAGTCCCATTGACCTCAATGGTGATTTTATTTTTCTTACACCTGTATCTCTCCTTTCTGCTATCATGGAATCCAAGGTAGTATTTATGGGGGTCGCAGGCAGTCAGCCATCCAGGCACTGACCAGACCCAAACCTGCATAGCTACAGCAAGGTGGTAGCCTCATGTTTCTTCAGACCATATCCTCAACATGAAGTTGATGCCGCAGCCAACATTTTTTTAAAGCACAGTTTCTGTTTGTGGTTGCCTGTAACACACACATTGTTCATGCAAGAAAGGTTGCTACTTGTTATTTATAGCACAGTTCATACAAAGTTTTGGGCAGAGCTCTGGCATACACACAAAAGTTCCACATAAGTAGTAAGTTCTGGGCCTTATATCTTATGCACCCTTACAACAGCAAAGGTAGGTCACTCTTATTCTGTAGGAAAGAAAGATGAGATAGGATTAATCAATGATACCCAGTAAGTTCTTCGTCCATGAGTTGCAAATCTAATACGTTCAAACAAGAAAGAAAGAAAGAAAGAAAGAAAGAAAGAAAGAAAGAAGGAAAGAAAGAAGGTATCTTGTTCTTCAAGCTCATAATCCTGTCCCCAAAGCCGGAAATGACCTATATAAGGAATTTTTTTTAATCCATAGTAGAGCAATAACTTTATTAGGCTAACCAAAATGTCACAAAATAATGAGCCAGCTTTTGAATTCTTGGCCACTCTTTTGTGACATTTTGTTTGACATAATAAAAGTATTGCCTTACTTTGGATTTTACAATTTTATCTTTGCTTTTTGTGTAAGGAAGTTGCATTTTCCAGCTTTCGATTAGTCATGGCCTTATTAAGATAACCAGGGAAACTCTCTTGAAACAATCCCTTTCTAAATCACACCTCAAGGGGAAATAGTTTCACTCTTAGGCTACTCCTTACCATATATTTTGGAAAGTGGATCTGTGGTGGTGTCTAAAGTACTCTATGATCACCTGTTGCTTCTGGAGGTATTTTCAGAAATAGATGGGGTGTGGCTACATGCTGGACTCAACCCCTAATTGTAGTTCTTGAGTATTTACTTTGGTGCAAAGAGAGGAGTGTAATGGCAGGAGATACAGCTTTAAAATGAAACAAAATCATAAGTAGGTTGGACTGTGATTGCATGGGATTATAGTCTCATGGAGTCTGCAGATGAGAGAAAACTGGCATGTTGCCTAACACACAAAATCAACCAATACCATTGAAACACATATTGTAAACGTCCTCCTCCCATGTGTGTGCCCAAATTTGTCTTTACTGCACATGCATGGTGTCGAGTTTCCATGCCTCTGTCTACATTCCAAGCAGCTGTGGGTGGGTGGCATTCATAGAGTGATGGAGGCAAGACATGAAAAGTTCCTGTAAATTTTCATCTGTAACAGACATCTGTTGTCACAGCGAAGCACCAAGTAGTAGACTTAGTAATGTGTAAAGAAACTGTCCCTTTAGCTGAGATTAAATTTTATTACATTTTAGAAGGACATTGACTGGTAAACATAGGCAACCTGGTTTACAGGTGGTGATACTGTCTCCTGCAGGATCTTTGTTATTTCATTTTTTGCTATAAAGCTGCTGTTCTTGGGTGATTTTTTTTAAAAGAAATTGCTGGATATTTCATAACTTTTAACTCACTTTAAAATAGCAACTTTGGTGGTAGTGCTGGTCCTTTGGGAATGAAAGTTCAGGATTCAAGTACAGCAATCAATAAATACAATTTCAGGGGATTCATTTGTATAAACTGTCCATAGGAGAACTAAAAAGCTCCAGAACAAATATCAAAATGTGATGAGATGCTGGATTCAGGAAAATGTGTAAAACCTTTCAACTCTACCTATGTGTTCTTCTTACAGATAGGTAGCCGTGTTGGTCTGCCAGTGTATCTGAAGAAGTGTGCATGCACACGAAAGCTCATACCAAGAACTAACTTAGTTGGTCTTTAAGGTGCTACTGGAAGGAATTTTTTTTTGTTTTGACTATGTGTTCTGCATCTTCATGGCTTTTACTAACTACACATGTAAGGAAAAGTTGTTTCAAAGGCTTCAGGGCTTTTTCCAAAATCTTGATCTACTTTTAAACCAAGTGTTAAAGGGAAAGGCAATCATTGCATACTTGAGAGTTTGCATATATAACTGTATTTTATCTGATCCACCATTCATTGAATAATCTTATTTTCCAAACTCAGAGACCAACTCATGCTTTTCTTTCCCCAAGTCTCTTCTCTGTGTAGCTTTGCCACACACAAAAACCCTTATTTCTTTCACTTAGCTCTGCTGAAGCATAACTTACTGAAGCTTCACTCACACATGTCTGTCTCTACAACTGTTCCAGAAAGACTACCCCTGGTTTGTGTTTTGTAAGCTGAAATGTGTTGTCCTCGGTGCAATAAATGCACATTCATAATGCTGAAATTCAGAGCTGTAAAAAATGAAGGTAAAATCAGCTGAACTCAACAAGATTGGCATTTCTGGAGGAGTTTTCTAAGGCCAGGCAGAGAAAGAACTTCATATTTCATTTTTCTCCTTCTCTTGTAACTGAGCTTCATGTCTACTACCCCAACCCAATAATCACATCCATCTCTCTCTGCCCCCTGGCCTCGGTATTGCACAGTGTTGACATTTGAATGGAGTAGCTAATCAATATGCATGGCGATAACTTCTGGATGTTGACGTATGGGTGTTGACTTCGAGGAAGAACTCTGGCTCAGTGCTAGCACCTCTGTTTTGCCTGCAGAGGGTCACAAGTTCAATACAGGTAGGGCTAGGAGAGATCCCAGTCTGAAACCCCAGGGAGTTTCAGTAAGTTGTTTTCAGTAAGTTGTTTTCAGTAAGGCTTTTGACAAAATCCTCCATGATATTCTTGTGGAGAAGCTGGGGAAATGTAGGCTGGATGAGGTAACTGTTAGGTGGATTTGTAGCAGCTTGACTGACCCAACCCAAAGAGTTCTCACTAATGGTTCCTCATCATCCTAGACAAATGTGACCAATGAGGTGCCTCAGGGTTTTGTCCTGGGCCAATTGTTGTTCAACATCTTTACAAATGACTTGGATGAAGGAATTGAGGGGATGTTCATCAAATTTGCAGATGACACCAAACTGGGAGGGGTAGCAATAGGTGTTGGGAAATTTAAACTGCTGCATGGCCAGGGAGACCTCCTCTTGCGTCCTTTGCTCCCTACCCACCCACCCTCTTTTTTAGGGAGGTTGTAGCCTCCGCCTGCCCCTCCTCATAAAGGATATCCTGTTAAAGGGATCCGGGGTGTGTGGATTCTGTCCAATGCCCAGACGTAGGCTAGGGCCATGCCATGACTCCAAGGGGGACCCCTAGGGGTGCCCCTATTTGATGCAAGTCACGGGGCTCCCCCTATTGGTGGTTTACCCTTAGATGGAAACTCTGCAGATGAGCGGGAGTTGAAATATAGCCTGGCTTCAGTGCCTAAGCCACATCACTCACATCTGTAACCAATAAAGTTGTGGCCTATTTGTACCCATAAACCCAAATACTCATGTCTGTGTGTTTATTATCCACTAGGGAACTGTGGGTCCCAGGGTCTTGGCATGCAATTGTATTCTTATTGTGATTCTAATACTTTTACTGGTTGTTAAATTTGTGGCATCACTCTGTGCCCTTTCTTCTTCATTCCATTTGTCACCTAATGATGAGATTTAGCTTTTAGGGATGATATGCCCTTCAGCTACTAGGTAATGCTACCCAATGTGACTTCTCTTGACTCTTTACCTACTGCACTATCTAAACTTAAGCTACAGCTTTGCTAATGTAAAGGTAAATACATTTCTCATTACTTCTGCTCTCTTCCTCACAAGGGACTTGTGTCTTCCACTTAACCTCTGATTTTTATATTTCCAAAATCCAGGGAAGCAGTCATTGAGGTTTCTTTACCCCAACAGTCCTTGATGCAACCTAAAACCTGGTTTGCACTTTACATACTAATATAATTAACTCTTCATAACTTCCTTTGCATTCAATTGTAAGAATGTTACAATCCTCCAGGATCAGGAACAGCATGCCTCTAAATACAAATTGCAGAGGATTCATAGATGACTATTGCCCTCAAATCCTGCTTGTGAGCTTCCTTTATGCATCTGGTCAGCCACTGTGGAGAAAAAGTTGCTGGACTAAACAGTTCTAGAATCTGATCCAACATGGTCCCTCTTCAGGGCTTTTTCATTATGCCCAACTTTTTCTCCATTCCTTGTCCTTTTTTTTTTTTTAAAAAAAAAAATCTAGTCTGAAGAATTATTATGAAGAACTCAAAAAGCTTGCTCACTACTTTTTTTGCATTTTTTAAAATCTTATTGGTGTCCTTTTTAAGGTATTCGCTTACAAGAATGTATCATCTTCATGATAGCTCTGTATTTCAAATATTTTAGGGACCTTTCAATGATTTGTCAGTGCAATACTGCTCAGGAAATGGTAATGGAAACAGAATTTGTTGGCTAGGAATTTTCTCAGAGCTGTGACTGCAACACTAAGTATTGCTAAGTGGAGAGGGTAGGAATGAAGTTTAGCAGTGGTAAATGGCTAACACTGGAAATATTTTATTTTCATTTTAACTCTAAAAAGCCATCACCCTTTTGGATTATGTTCTTGGAATGTTGAGAAAGGTTGTGGTGTCATGTTTGCACTACCACTTAAATGTGGCTCAGATACTCACTTTTCTAGAGAGCTGTCCATGGGCTGAAGTGTTCAACATAGCAGGGGAGCTGCCCAGTTTATGAGACGCTGATAATAGAACAGGATATGGTGAGAAATCAACACTGGCTAGGTAACAAATAAGCAGCTTGATAGCTGCCCCACCACTTTCTGAGGTGTCAGCAAGATCCTGGTCCAAGCAAATGTTGGGACAAGCTTTTCCTTCCTGAGCATAGTTTAAGGATGGGTTTTTCCCTCTTGAGTGTGGCTTAAGGATGCTTCAAGACAGGCACTATGCCTTTGGTTCTGGGCTTTCACTCAACCCATGCTGCTGCCTCCACTTCTGAGTGTGATCTTGGCAAGGTTGGAGCTGGCATCTGAGACAATTGAATACACAAGCACAAAATTTCTTTGGGTGATTGTTCAGGGTCTGCTGACTCCCTTGAAACCTGTAGCTCAGAGATGGGGAACCTGTGGTCCAGCTGATATTGATGGACTACAGCCCCCATTTCAATGGCAATGATGTCTGAGACTAATGATAGATAGACTCCCACAACATCTGGAAGGCCACCCCTATTCCAGACATAAATGGTAGGCCTAGTGACAGGGGCTTCCTCTGGGGAGGATTTTAATCTTGTTCTGAGCTGATCCTGAAAGGACGATAGTGGTTCTCAGTTCAGTCCGTGCCATCTGCCCTAGGAGGAAATCCTATTCTTTAATCCTGGACAGGAACAGGTTGTCAGTGGGATGGAAAAGCCCTTTATATATGCCGAAAAGTGCTTTTCTTTATTATACATTACTTTCTTTTCATGTCTGCTTTTTAGGAAGGAGGAGTGAGGCTATTGATAGATCACGTTTTGCTAAAGGCCATGGATACAAGCAGAAGGATGTAGATCATGGAATCATAGAATCATAGAATCATAGAGTTGGAAGAGACCACAAGGGCCATCGAGTCCAACCCCCTGCCAAGCAGGAAACACCATCAGAGCACTCCTGACATATGGTTGTCAAGCCTCTGCTTAAAGACCTCCAAAGAAGGAGACTCCACCACACTCCTTGGCAGCAAATTCCACTGTCGAACAGCTCTTACTGTCAGGAAGTTCTTCCTAATGTTTAGGTGGAATCTTCTTTCTTGTAGTTTGGATCCATTGCTCCGTGTCTGCTTCTCTGGAGCAGCAGAAAACAATCTTTCTCCCTCCTCTATGTGACATCCTTTTATATATTTGAACATGGCTATCATATCACCCCTTAACCTCCTCTTCTCCAGGCTAAACATGGCCAGCTCCCTTAGCCGTTCCTCATAAGGCATCATTTCCAGGCCTTTGACCATTTTGGTTGCCCTCCTCTGGACACATTCCAGTTTGTCAGTGTCCTTCTTGAACTGTGGTGCCCAGAACTGGACACAGTACTCCAGGTGAGGTCTGACCAGAGCAGAATACAGTGGCACTATTACTTCTCTTGATCTAGATGATGTACTCCTATTGATGCAGCCCAGAATTGCATTGGCTTTTTTAGCTGCCGCGTCACACTGTTGGCTCATGTCAAGTTTGCGGTCAACCAAGACTCCTAGATCCTTTTCACATGTACTGCTCTCAAGCCAGGTGTCACCCATCAACCCAAAGCATCTGTGTTATTATTACTATTTGTCTCCTTACTTTAGTGCCTCCACTGTTTCATGCTGTTTTGCTCAGGGGGGCTATAGAAACTCTAAGCTGCTGAGTCAAGTCATTAAATGTGTGAGGCAGCATTTGTTTTACTTCTCTGGTCTCAGCCTGAAGCTGCAAAGCTAACCATTACATTTGTGGTGGACACGTCCATAAATATAGCACTCCTTTCTTACTTACTTCACATGTATAGTTTCCTCAGAAGAAAGTTGGAGGCAATGTGAAGATGGGAGCTGCCAAATTCAGGTTGCTTCCAATGTTATTCCTACTTGGAGCAGACCAATTGAAAATAATGGACATTACTAACTTCAGTCCATTCATGTCAATGGGTCTTCTCTAACTTAGTTGGACACAACCCATAGTTTCTTGCACTTTTTATTGAATATCACAGAAATTAGCATTATCACAAATATTCATACATTTTGACTGGCAGATGTTCTAAGTGGAGTCTCAAAGTGAGAGGGACTTTCACTTCATGCTGGAGTATATATTTTGCATGAAGAAGGCCCCCAATTCAGTCCCTGACATCTGCAGTTGAAAGAGTCAAGGGAGCTGGTTGTGTGAAAGACCTCTGCCCCAGATCCTAGAAAGATGCAGCCAGCCAGATTAGATCAGGGGTTGCCAATGTGGCACTCTCAAGCACATGTGTCCCCTTTTGATGGCACCTGCAAGGTTCCTTCCCCTACTGAAAGTGGGCTTAAAAGAAGCAGTCTGTTGTAGCTAATGGAATAGGTTGTAGAGTGTGCTTCATTACAGCATATTTTGTGGTTTCTCCAGATTCCAGTTTGTATTCAGGATAAAAGAACAGGATTTCCTTCCAGGGCAGGTGGCAAATGTGCTTGTATGTCCAAAAAAGTTTGATGACCCCCTGGAGTTGACAGAACTGAATTAGATATATAAATATTATGTCCTGGTTTCTACAGTAGTTTCCTATGATTCTAAAATATTTGAAAGACAGAATTTTGTTTAGTTACCATCTATATAGGGATGCGGGTGGTGCTGTGGGTTAAACCACAGAACCTAGGACTTGCCGATCAGAAGGTTGGCGGTTCAAATCCCTGCGACGGGGTGAGCTCCCATTGCTCGGTCCCTGCTCCTGCCAACCTAGCAGTTTGAAAGCACATCAAAGTGCAAGTAGATAAATAGGTATCGCTCCGGTGGGAAGGTAAACGGCGTTTCCGTGTGCTGCTCTGGTTCACCAGAAGCAGCTTAGTCATGCTGGCCACATGACTCAGAAGCTGTACGCCGGCGTCCTCGGCCAATAAAGCGGGATGAGGACCGCAACCCCAGAGTCAGCCACAACTGGACCTAATGATCAGGGGTCCCTTTACATTTTTACCATCTATATATGGCTTTCTTAGAAGTCACACAGGCTAACTCCTCATCATAGATATGGGCAAAAAGTACTGAAATGGTTATCATACCATAAGAAAATAATTTGACTGTTATAATATCATTAATCCTAAGATCTCAGGGTCGGGGACAATAAAAATATATGTAAAACTACTCATTTACAAGCTGCTTAAACTAACATAGTTCAGTGTGGTCTAATGCATGACCCGAAGGCAGCATGCAGCCTTCAAGGCCTTTTTTTGGCAGCTCTCAGCAACATTTGAAACCCCTGCAACCCTCACACTGCCTTCCCAAAACCAGGTAAGTGAGGCACTGGGCTTTGGAAAGAAGGCATAAGATTCTGACAGGGTTCTAGAGTCCTCCCTCCTCCTTCCCAAAGCCCAGCTTAGGGAAGGAGGTGGGCGGGCTCTAGGACCCTGCCAGAGCCTCACACCTCCTTCCCAAAGTTCAGTGCCTTGCTTATCTAGCTTTGGGAAGGCAGCATGAGGGCTGTGGGGTTGTCAAATTTTGGTCCCATTTCCCCCTCCCCATGTGTGCATGACAAGGCAGTGTATTGGCCCACAGGTTCCATGTCAAAGTACTCTTGTGGCCCGCTTAGTATGAAAAGTTGGGCTGTCCTGTCTTATATCATGAGGAACTACAAGCTTATAAAAATGCAGTTTAATGTTTAAAACAACCAAAAATCTACTTAAAGTGTATTGTCATAGATATTCATTTAATTTTCATTTAAAAATAAATAAATTGAATGAAATGGAGAAAAAAGTACGTAATTGAGTCAAGATATTAAAGGTATTGAACTTGAAGACTGTGGTAGAGTATCATAATAAACACTGTTATAGCAATTTTCATAACTAGATACATACTAACACTGTCAATAGATGCTGTTGGTTTATAATCCTCCAGATTTTGGAAGTTTACCAAGTCCTTTGTAGGCCACTCTTCGTTGCTGGCGGGTTGCATTTGTCTTGGTGCATCGCAAGTTCTGCAGGCCTCTTTTAAAGGCACAGCTGACCTGCCAAAGGAGGGGGGGGGGAATCTGGCAATACTAAATGTGATAGAGCATCACTACCTTCCTGTGTGTCAGCAGATGAATTGTGGGCTTTAAGCCCCAATTAACCCACATGTTGTACTCAATCACAGGCATTATGCTATTGAATGTATATTAAGAAGCCACCAACTGTTCAGCTGTATACTTCCCTCCCACCTTTTGAGCACCCAGGGATATACCTCCTAATGTTATACTACTAGTAGTAGTAACAAATGGTCAGCTCACACCATTAGCTTCTAAGGAGATCACCAACTGCCTGAGACAACTCTGCTGCTTTTTCTCTATTGTCATTTTTTAAAAAAATATTTTAAATAGCAAATCACCCTGATTGCCTTGCAAGAAACACAGAATATAAATACATCAAATCAATAATAAATAATGGTTTGGAGGATCTGTCAGAGGCCTTTTATGAATGGAAGTGGAGAGGTATTTCCTCTGTTTTTCCTATCCAATGCAGCACCACACACCATCTCCCATAGTGATTCAGAGGGTCCCCAATCCTTTGTAGCAGACTTTTCTGCAGAGTAAAAGAGAAGTGCAATCCTGAGAACATTCCATTCTGAGAGCAGAACCACTCATGGAAATCTGGGTCCAGCCCCATGGCTGTAACATAATTGGGTTTTTGTACTGGAGATTTCAGCATATATAACACAACTTTGAGTTGGTGAACTTAGATTTTAGGGGGTGGGTGTAAACAACCAGTGCAACCAGTGGAAGGCTATTGAGATGACAAGTGAAGCAAACATTAATGGTGGATTCCATATTTATTTTTGTTTGTTCTGCATTTGTTGATTCTGCTCTTTCTCTAATGAGCATAGGGCAAAGTGAAAGTTTCAGCCATCTCTACTGGTTTCCCTGCAACAACTCTGTGAAATAGGTTGGGCAGAAAGATCATCACTTGATCATAAACATAGGAAGCTGTGCACAGATCACTGGTCCATCTAGCTCCATGTTGCCTACATTGACTAGCAGTGGCTTTCTAGGGTCTCAGACAAGGGCTTTTCCCAGTCATGTTTGGAGTTGCCTTGCATTGAAACTTTGACTTTATGCAAAGTATGTGCTCCACTATTAGAGTTCAGTCCTTTCCTAAGATACAAGGTTAGGCAGTGAACATGGGCATTTAAACCTGGGCCACCTCGGTCATAATCTGACACTCTAACCAATACATGTGGGAACCCATATTGTGGGAAGAAAGGAACAATGTATGCAGGCAGAGAATGAGAAGCAGTGGGACTCTGTAGTTGGGATGGAACAAAGGAAGCAAAGACTTACTTTGTATACCTCTGCCTGGAAACTTTTATCTTTGTGAGAGGCACTCTTTGTACTGCTGCTCATCTTATGTCTACTTTGTACTTAGGTTCCTCTTATGTCAACTAAGACCAGGGCCTACCGTGTGGCAGCAACTGCCCTTTAGAATGTGCTTTCAATGAACACTGGGTAGACAGGCACCTACTGTATTGGCATTTAGACAGCATTTAGTTCACCAACACTTCCCCTGAGGAGTGATCTAGCTATGTTGATCCAGCTAAGGTGATGTGTTAATTTGATTTACTGATTTGTAATGTATTTTGTAATTGTTTTATGCATGCTATTTTATTTTTATTTTATGCTGTTCACTGCTATGATTCTTTTTGTTAATACTGATAGTATATATATATATATTTGCAAATAAATGAATAAACACCATTTTTCACATTAACCTTACAGTGGTACCTCAGGTAAAGAACTTAATTTGTCCTGGAGGTCCGTTTTTAACCTGAAGCTGTTCTTAACCTGAGGTACCACATTAGCTAATGGGGCCTCCCGCCACCGTGCAATTTCTGTTCTTATCCTGAAGCAAAGTTCTTAACCCGAGGTACTATTTCTGGGTTAGGGGAGTCTGTAACCTGAAGCGTCTGTAACCTGAAGCATCTGTAACCTGAGGTACCACTGTATTTGTATATGACATGTAATGCAGGTCAGGATGAGACTCACCTTTGTGCATTCA
Source organism: Podarcis gaigeae (assembly GCF_964106915.1). Lineage (NCBI taxonomy): Eukaryota > Metazoa > Chordata > Lepidosauria > Squamata > Lacertidae > Podarcis > Podarcis gaigeae. Next base: position 39,709,421 of record NC_139683.1, read on the forward strand.
TCTGGCCAACATGCATACAGCAGTGTGCACGAAACTCTATACTAGATATCCAGGATGTAGATAGGCTGGAATGTGTACAAAGGACAGCAACCAATTTGATCAAGGGTCTGGAAACCAAGCCTTAATAGGAACAGATGAGGGTGTTGGGCAGGTTTAGCCTGGATAAGAATAAACTAAGAGGAAATATGATAGCCATCTTCAAATATCTCAGAGGCTGTCACATGGAAGCAAGTTACAGTGAGGTAGCCGTGTTGGTCTGCCATAGTCAAAACAAAAAAAAAATCCTTCCAGTAGCACCTTAAAGACCAAGAAGAAGTGTGCATGCACACGAAAGCTCATACCAAGAACTAACTTAGTTGGTCTTTAAGGTGCTACTGGAAGGAATTTTTTTTGTTTTGACATGGAAGCAAGCTTACAGATGGAGCAAGCTAGTTTTCCCCTGCTCCAGAGGGTAGGACCCAAACCCACGGCTTCAAGTAACAAGAAAGGAGATTCCAACTAAACATTAGGAAGAACTTTCTGACAGTAAGAGCTATTCAACAGTGAAACAGACTTGCTCAAGAGGTTGTGAACTCTCCTCCATTGAAACAGAGGTTGCATGGGTATCTGTCATTGATGCTTTAGTTGACACTGCCTTTCCACTCTAGAATTCTGTTATTCTATGGTTCCATATAAGTGCATGGAAGTTGGGGATGGTGCCAACTGGTGCAATCCTGACTCCCTGCCATGCTGATTTTACATGACTTTTCATCTGCAAAGCCCTCTTATGCAACATATTCCACATGACATAACTTTCTACTATATATTCATTCAACGTTATCTGTAAAACAGTCATACATCACTTTAAGGAAAAACCTGGCTTGGATACAACAAACCTCCAGAAGTGCAGATTTCCACTAGGAAACAACCACAAATAATGCCCCTCTCCTTTCTCCCACTGTTCTTACTCAATATATGGAGGACAGAATCAGGGAGATGGCCTTGATACATTCTGAGGTATGCAGGGTCCTAGCCATTTAATCAGTGAGCAATTTTGCTTCTGTTAAGAAGGTGACAGTGAACCAGCAAAATGCTTATATGCAACATTTTCACAAGGACACTTAAACAGCTACCTAGCACAGCTTTTTCCAGTTGTGAGGGTGAACACGTAGAACTATCTGTAGTCCACTCTGGATAGTTTGCTCCATATTTTCCAGATAAAGTCTTGTCACAACTGTTTTATTTGGGTGCTCCATTTATGTCAGGGTCTGTACCAGCAATCAGCTTAGCATCCATTAGTCACAGTTGCTTGGGTGAGTTTTCAGATTATTAACCCTGAGGATGAATTTAGGAAAGTATGTGCCATAATATGGCTGCTCAACTCTTGAACTTTCTAATAATAGCAAGTTGCTAGAGGTTAACAGATTTCTCATTCACTGAGGGATCTGTTCCTGTTTTCCTGAAGGAGGTCTGATAGATTTGTGACCATCTAGTGACCTAGGTAGTTATAGACCAGTCCTGATTTTCCATTTTGGAACAAGATGGTTAACAGGCAGTGGGTGACTAGGTGCACAGTATCTTGGGTAAATCTGCTTAGCTGTATCCTTATCAGTCAGGTTTCTGACCAGCTTTGGAGTTAGAAATTTCTTTGTTCACTGGAAAGCACCAGATTTCACATTCATTTCTGGGCCCAATTAAAGCTGCTCACATTCGTGTTTAAAGCCCAAATGATTTAGCCCCCAAATCCTCTACAGACCCACTTTGGTGTCACGATCAGCAGAGGGGGCCCTCTTTGTAGTTCCATCACCTTCAGAAGTTTGAGTGTGTATCCTTGGAGAGAACACTAGTAGTATACTATGCATACCTTTTGCCAAAGTGACAGGTGCCCCACCCCTTTGTGGTATCAGGTATAATTTGAGACTTAAGCCCTGCCCCCTCCCTCCCTTTCCCTCCCCTCTCTTAGCATTTCCCTCCCTAAAAACCCATTTTAATTCATTCCCTCTTTCTAATCCCCCTTTTTGTTGGCCTCTCTTTTTATTTCATTGTCTCCCTGCCCCCGTGTGAGAATGTGTGGTGCCTGTGCATTCTTCAAGAGCTGTAGTCTGTTCTGAGCATTTCCTGCAATGTCCAAGCTTCAAGAGCAGGGGAAGAAGCATACCTACCTGCTCCTACCTGTGTTACAGATTCTAGAAGGTGGTCCTGGGAGACATTTGTTCTCTCCCCTAGGCAGTGCTTTTTTCTATAAAAAATGTTTAGGGGGTACTATCATTCCATATGAGACTCAGGAAACACCATGACAGGAAATGAGGCTGCCATCAGGGGTAGCAATGGAACTGACGATTCACCGTGCTAGAGAAGAAGCTATTATTTTTATTATTATTTTTTAATTGGTTTCTTCTCTTGTTAGATTCACAAAATGTTTAGGGGTATGCGTATGCCTGCATCCCCCCCCCAAAAAAAGGCACTGCCCCTAGGAGTTAATCTTGTTAAGCTCCTCTCTGCCCAATATTGCCACCCCTGCTTTTTGATATGCACATAAAATCAGTGGGAGACATTGCTGAGTAATTTACAAAGCAGTGTCATTAGAACACGTCTGACACCCAGCTCCATTTCTTCTTTTCATCTGAACCAGGTGTGGCAGTAGGTCCCCTGAATGAATGTCTGCAAATGGTGATGTATTGGATAAAGGTGAACAAAGTGATCCTGTAACTAAACAAAAGAGGGATTATGAGAGGAAGAATAAACCATATTCCTTTCGGGGGAATTGCTTATTCTGAGTGGGGTCACACTCACTTTTAGGTGTCAGGATAGGTGAACAGTTTTTGAGTACTTTTGGATCCAGCTCTGCTCCAGGATGCCCAGGGAGTACTTTTACAACAGGAAATATTGTGGCATCTTAAAGACTAACAAATGTGCTGCAGCATAAGATTTAATGGACCAGAGTCTACTTTATCAGATGTACAAAAGTTTATCTCGAAACAAATTTGTTATTAAAATGTCACAAGTCTTTTTGCTGAGTTTTCTGAAATGGAATAAACTGGCTGCCCCTCTGGAACTAGGTAGTGCTTGTTGCCTGAAGTGCTTTTTATAGGCTTTATCTCATTCACCAACTGCACCCACAGCTACAACACAAAGACCATGCTACTGGCACTCATACTGCATCCAGATTTGGCTACTGTAGAGTAATACATGTAGGGCTGTCCTTGAAGATGGTCTATACATTCAAGCTGGTTCATGATGGGGGTGGAATTGAAAGCTGCCAATGGTCTATGTTATCTATATGTTATGCTATTAATATTCTGCTTTTCAGGCATGATCCCCCCCCCCACAAAGTTTCTTATAATTGAAATTGCACATAAAAGTATAATATATATTTGGCGGGTGTGCAGCCACTGATGTCATCAACCAGATTCTCCAAACCCTTCCCTTTAGAGGAAGTGGACTGAAGGGGGATGGCTGTTAGCAATGGATGGGCAGTTAATGCCGGGGAGTTGATGGTAGTGCAGGGATCTGCCAGGGCCACATCCTCTGAAAGCATCCTAGATTAAAGAGTAGCACAAGTCTTAATCCTGACACCATCCAACCAAACCATTTGTCTAATTAGGAACAGTTTTTTAAAAGAAAGTCTAGCCCTTATGGAACTAAGATATTTGTTTGTTACGGTGTTATGAATGTTGTGGTTTTATACTGTAAACCACACTGTGATCCTTGGATGAAGAGCAGTATAAAAATTTAATAAAACAAGCAAGCAAGCAAGCAAGCAAACAAACAAACAAACAAACAAACAAACAAACAAAACCACAGACAGGTTTAGTATGTAAGAGAAGCAATGATAGTAGCAAAAAACAAAACATTGTTCAGAGATGGAATTTCCTGATTCCTTTTGAAGCTGTTTATTTTCTCTGGGCCAAAGTGATAGATGCCCAGAGAAAACTATGGAGAAATCAAGGATTTCATGTACCTGGGATAAGGGGACAGATTGCCTCCTCCGCCTTTGTGCTCTTTCTAAGTCAGGTGTTATTTTTGTGGAAAATAAATGTTTTCTCTTTTTTAGTATTTAAAACTTTTTAATAGTGCTGATGACAACATAGTCAATTATCCCCTTATTGTATTGTTGTGTATTGGGTGGAGGGGTGGATGCGTGTGTCTTTGTGCAAGAGAGAGACATACAACAACAGTGTAATACAGATTACTGTTAATGTAGGAGGTTAGAGGTGGGCCTAAAATTCCCCATATGGACCAGCTGCTTTGCTTATTGCATCTTAGGTCACCCAGTTCTATATGCCCCCTTCGTCCATTTTCAAGCACAAATCAAGCACAGTTACATGCAGATGCCTTCTACTATTGTGAGACATGTGCAGACGAGTTGTCTTTTTAAAAATTTGCATAATTAGCAAACATTTTGCATAACACAAAGATTAAGCTACCTGGATTTGGCGAACTGGGATATGTCCATCCAGTGGCGTAGCGTGGGGGGTGCAGGGGGGGGCGGCCGCACCGGGCACAACATCTGGGGGTTAGGGTTAGGGGGCGCAAATCCACGGGTTAGGGGGCGCAAATTACTTGCCTTGCCCCAGGTGCTGACAACCTATGCTACGCCACTGTGTCCATCCTACATATGAGGGCCACCAGGGGTCACTGAGCATGTGAAGAGGGGCACAGGATGTAGCAACAGACCCCACCCTTGACCTCCATAAACCCATCAACTCTTGTCAACAAACATACCCAAGTTCTTTCTTTGTACAGAAGGGCCAGTGAAGGCCTGGGTGGCAGAGGTAGGACCTACCCCAATAGTGCTAAGCTTTCCATGCCAACATTTGCCAACCTGGAACCCTCCAGATATTTTGGACTGCAGCTCCCATCAGCCCCAGACAGCAGGTTGGCAAAGGCTGCCTCGTGCATTCAGTAACCCCAGACTCCTGATGCCCGCATAAAGACACGTCTGCCATAAAGCCTTTTCAAACTATTTTTTTCATGGCATTTTACATTACCTTCTACCATGCAGATATAATCACCTCTTCATGTGCCAGTGGATGCTGCAGTACTTATATACAGGCAGGAGATTCTCAAAAGCTGTAAAGGTATTGGATTTTTGCAACATCTAAGGCAGTAGTAAAAGTAAAAAATAAAAATGCAGGGGCAGAGTCATTTGACTGTTTTTTTTTTTTTTTGCCCCACTCCTTTGTCACTGCGCATGCACATTGTATGGGTTCTCTATAAAAAATAAAAAAAGGTTGTGGTACTTTTTCCTTTGTAAAATCATTGCACAACAAACATCCCCAATATACAAACAAGGCTTGAGCTCCTGTGTTTGTCCACAGCTAGAGCTACAGATGAACACAGTGTAGTTGTGTGATGACAGGAACAGCTGACTCATTAGTAGAGAGCAGTGAAAGGTAATTAACCCTGGGAAAAGTACAGCTGCCATGCGAGCTGTTCCTTTCTGTAGGATCTGATTAGAAATTAGTGTTAAACCACTGATTCTTTTAAAAAATGTCATTGATAATTCACTTTCACTTTCAGGTGTGGCCCCCCGAAAAAGGGCCTGGAATGGTACTTGCGGTGTCGTCAGGCTGCTGTTTTTAAAAAGGTCATTAATCTATCTATATAAAAAAAGGCTGTTTGAGAAAACACCACACACCTGTTTGGCTCCCAGCGGAGTTTTCTAATTATGATCACTGAATGTTTTGAGGACACACTTAAAATCTGTGGACAATGTGAAGAACGCTTGAAACGATAGATAGACAAATACATATTAAGTCAGGGAATTGTTCTTTCAAAGGAAGGAATTGGTGTACTTTTACGTTGATCGTGTAGATTGTTTTTAGCATCTGCTGAAAATCATTTTTTTTTACTTGTCAGCATATTATCTTTATAAACAGCCCAATATTGGGGACTGTTTATACAGATGTTGCATCGTTAAAAGAAGAGTCAGCGAAAACAGGTTGCAGCGGAACTAAATTTGACATAGTATATATAAAACCTTATTTGCCTTATTCTTACTTCAAAACAGGCTTTAACAGTATTTGGGATAACTAGTACCTGTTTTCTTGTGTGTGTTAATTGGGGGGGGGGGGAGTTGATTGTTTTCAACTATGTAACTGTGTTTCTAGCCAGTGATATTTGAAGATACATAATCTGTAACCCTCACTCTACAGTCAATGGTGCAGCTTTAGAAATTCTTGGCAGCAGGGTTTTTGGGTCAATAAGAAAGATGCAGTTTTCAAAACACATTTTTGAACACCATTATGGGGCCTGAGATGCAAGATGGAATCAACACAATTTAACCAGTTTAACATGGTAACTGGTATAGTGACAAGTTGTATATGTTGGTTACTCTTTGTTTTGTTTTGTTGTTTTTAATGCCTTGAATGGCAGGTCTTGGGCAAGTAGTGAGAACAGGATTCATATCTTCCCAGAAAACATATAAAATCAGAGTTAAGTCTGATTGTGCAAGGCTGTACTCTCACCGTGAACCTGTGACATGTCAGATTATTCAGGAGCCCAGTCATGTTGCTTGAACTGGGCCCTCAGAGCCTGAGGAAACTCTCCTAGACTAAGTGTCTTATATCTTCCAATTATAATGTCAAACACATGCATAGCTTATGCATGGTCATCAAAGATTGTCCATAAGCACAATGCACTAAATGCTGGGAAGGCCTGCCTCTAACTGTTAGGGCAGTTACAAATCTTTTAGAGGTGGCAGACTGCATTTCACATGGCACTGTTGAATTTAATGAACATATGTGATTTGCATGCTCAAAGATGGCACACTCCTTTCTTTTGTGTGACTCAATCCCCTCCCCACCCCACTCCTTTGGGGTATGTCTGTCATGTCTATTGAAGTAAGAAACCTTTGTTCACAAAGAAGAACGGGACTGTGGCTGAAGCCTGAAAGGAATAGCTTTTTTCTTGTTGTTGATGCTGAAGATGAGGGTGATTTTAAAGTATTTGCAGTGCACAAGGTGCTTTACAATTAATTTACTATTATCATTTTGAAACATTTGTCTTGTAAGATCAAAAGTTAGGAGACAGCAGTAAAATAACTGAAATAATTAGAAGACAAAAGGCTAAGAATTTCTAAGTATCCCAGTGATGCAATGGGTAGAAAAGGGGTTTCCCCCCTCCCTTTCCATTATTTCTTACACTGATAAACCAAGCTTCAAATCCCTTCATGTACATGCAGTTCAATAACCTCAGGCATTTCAATATTCTTATCCTGGCCTACCTCAGATGTTTCTTAATCCATTAGAAAATGTCTTTAAAACTTTTGCACACTGATAAGTGATATAGAACCACAATATCTTGGGATTTCTATAAAATAGCACACGCTTTGCTTCCAAAGCAGTGTTCTCTTCCATCCTAAAGAGCAGGAACATACACACCATATGCACAAGCATGATCACAGGAGAGGGAAATGGTATATTCCTACAAATAAAGTTCCCAGAGATATCCCCTCCCTTTGTGGTGGAAGTGTTACAGCTCATAGGGGCATTGCAGCAGAGTCCTAGGGCTCATCAACACAGCTGCAAATAAACCATTTTAAATGTGTTGTAAAGTGCAATATAAAATGTGACACTAGGTGGTGACAGTGAGCTATGCAAAGTTCAACATATTTTTCAAAACTTTTTTTAAAAAAGCATTTCCCCAGCATTTTTTATATGTGTGTAGATTCCACCCTAGTTACTGCTATGAGTAAGCCTGTGGTAGAGCAGGTCTAGTGGCTGTAGCTGAGCAGGTTCCTGTATTAAATCTTCCTCCCATCCTTATTTAGGGTTTCTGCTGCAGTATTGCCACTATTGAATAAGTTAGAAGTAGAGCCTGGTTGGTTGCCCTTTTCACTCTGTGGTAATGAACTGCTGTGCAAGGGCTTCCTTCACATCATCTTCTTCCTACAGTGCAGAAAGCCAAGGCTGATCTGCACGATTCCTCACACACTCAGTTCATTGTAGCTGGATATGACAAGGGCCTTCTCATTTCACTTGCCCTGACACAGGCCATCAAAGTGATGGGTGCTTGGATGACAAAAGTATATAAAGGCATACTTTTGTAGATATAGTAAACGTAGAATTCCTTTCAGGCCAATTAGTTCCTGGTGGGGAATGGTGAGCATGACATTGACTCTGGAGTGTTTCTGTTGATTCCACTTCCTCATTCTGTTTTTTGAGTGCTACTTCATCACTGTTTATTATTGCAGCTCACCAAGCATAGATATCCACAGCTTTTCTTCATTTAAATAATGCTTGCCCCAGGAAAACTTGGTGGGTTGTGCCACATAGCTATCATACTGGTCATTCCCAAGCATCTTCTAAAGCCTCAGTGTTATTTCATGATACTGGTCACATTAACACCATACAATTAAAGTGCCATGATACCACAAAGCATTCTGGGTAGTTGTAGTTTGCTATGGCTGATGATGATTGTTAGAAGGTCCCTATTCCCCTCACAGAACTATAATTGCCAGAGTTCCCTGTGAAAAAGGATTGACTGGTTAAACTTCGCTAGAAATTGTAGCTCGGGGTTGGTGATCTCCTACCGACTGTCAGCTCCCAGAATTCTTTGGGGAAGCCATGACCCTTACGGTCCCTTCCAACTCTACAATTCTATGACTTTTTAGAGTGGTATCTTAGTGCTTTAAAAGTATGGTGTGAATGTAGCCTAATGTTGTAACCCTCACTATGTCTACTCAGAAGTAACTGCGTTCAATGGGCCTTGCTCTTGGATTGCAATCTAAGCTCAGTAGCTTTTTGAAATAATTATGCATTTTTCTCTTCTTTGCAAATTTGGGGTTTTAATTTTGACAAAACTATTTGGTAAGTGTTAGCACATTTTTACTCTGAAGAACACTTGGATAAAAAAATGTGTGGTTATGAAAGAAATTGTTCTGAAATCACAGGGCTGTTTGCGTACATTTGTATTCAAAATATTGCATATTATTCTAACCCAGGTCTTGAAGTTAAGCGATTACTTCAGCAACACACAGTTGCCATAGTTACCCTAGGAGAACAGAGAATAAGGACTCGGCTATACAGCTGCAAATAAAACATTTTAAATGTGTTGTAAAGTGCAGTATACAAATGTGACACTAGATGATGACAGTGAGCTATGTAAAATTCAATGTATTTTCCAAAACATTTTTTTAAAAAAACATTTTCACAGTGTTTTTAATATGTGTGCAGATTCCACCTAACGTTTCTTTCTTTGACAACGCAGCTTGAATTTAGGAAAAGAGGCAAACAAGCATCAGAAGGCTATTATTTGGGTTTTCATACTAATAGACTCTGGAATGAAAACAGAAGTATTGATACCCCAAACCAGTGGTGGCTGGTGCCCATTGGAACTGGTAGGGCATAAAGCAGAGAGACTGAAGGTAGGTGGAGCCAGAGTCAATGAGAGGTGGAGCCAGTTAATCCTAGTTTTGACTCCATCCTCCTCCCTGATGAGTTCAACAAGGGCAACATGGACACCAAGGAAAGGAGGAGGAAGCTGACAATCAATGCCATCCCTTTGATTGGTTATAAGTAAGGCGGTAGGCAAACACTGGCTGCCCAAGGGCAGACTGAGCAAAGTGGGGCAGTGCCCCATTTGTCCTAATGGACCAACCTACACTGAACTAAAGCTCTCCAAGGTCCACCTTTATTGTTCATTAATGTATACTATCTCTTTAAAGGCCCATAGGAGGGAAATGGAATTTATTTTAGTGAAGATGTATTCCAGCTTCAGGATAATCTGCGTGTGTGGTTTAGCACTGAGTTACGCTCTCCACAAAGTGCTAATGGAGGTCAATGTAGCTTCCTTTTACTGTTTATAACCAAAAGAGTTTTTGCATAGTTGACTGCCGAGGACCAAAATGATGTACTTCCGTGTATTTCACCTTCAGCTTGAAAGCTGCAGTGATTAACAGGACTTTTATAAAGTTTCTGTGTAGTTACAAGGACAGCTTCAATCTTCTGTCATTTTTTTGCATTACCTATGATTATGCTTTTACCACCAAAATGCATTTATTTTAAAGGTAACAATACAGACTCGGAGAAGAGCTTATGTTTCATCTATATTTATCAGCACTCACTGTACATTTGTGTCTTCATTACCAGGAAATATTAAGGGACATTGTGCCATCTATTCCTGTTTACAGTTTATTATGCAGAGATAGGAAACACTTAGCATGTAAAATGAATGTAGAAATTATTCCTGGATAGAAACACGGACATTTCCCACTCGTTGGCTCTTTCTCCTCCATCACCGGATCAGAGTGTAATTGTCAGTAATCAGGCCTGCTTGCTGCTGATAAAACCACTCTGAATGCTAGCAGCCTTCTTTGTGTGATGACTCAATTATTCCAGAAGTGCCTCATCAAATCTGCCCCATCAGCTGGGCTAATAAATAAGGAGAAGAAACTGGCCCCCCAAAGCAAATTATAAATCCATTTGCATTAACCATTTCGCTGGTCCATGATCTAGGCAGAAATAAGCATGGCAGATTGTGTTAAGCTTATTTGAATATGTTTATAATGTTTACAGCAGGCACCCCCTCCTTTTTTCCCTTTTTTCTTTTTTTGACACAAGGTGTTGGAACTATCAGCCATGAATAGCATCTAAATGCAGTTATGTTAATTAATGTGAGGCCTCAGGCATCTTTGTGAGATACTTTGTTGCTTGAATCAGGTGAACGTTAAACCTTTCTGCAAGGCAAAATATGATCTTGCACAAGGCAGTAGAAACTGCTGCAGTGTATTTAAAATAAAATAAAAAGAACGCAAAGGAGGTTGCTTTTTACAGGTGTTGTGAGGACAAGCACAGAGGTGAAAAGGTTTTCTCATTGAGGCAAAGGGAATCTGTTCTCATTGTGTCGCAGCAGAAACTAAAACAAAGTTAAGCCAGGTGTCATGAAACACAGGGAGCAATTGTACTCTGTATTCAGTGTGAAAGCCACCATTTAAAAGTTAAAGACTTCACTGCCTTTGGGATCCACAGGCAGAAATCTTGGCAGTTGGCCCCAGATCATGATGGGAACCAGGGCTGACTCAAGACATTACACTAGATCATGGGTAGGCAAACTAAGGCCCAGGGGCCGGATCTGGCCCAATCGCCTTCTAAATCTGGCCCGCAGACTGTCCAGGAATCAGTGTGTTTTTACATGAGTAGAATGTGTCCTTTTATTTAAAATGCATCTCTGGGTTATTTGTTGGGCATAGGAATTATTTCATTATTATTTCTTCAAAATATAGTCCGCCCCGCCCCCCCCCCACAAGGTCTGAGAGACCGTGGACCGGCCCCCTGCTGAAAAAGTTTGCTGACTCCTGCACTAGATGATGAAAGAAGAAGATAGTACTGCCCCTCCTCCTATTTCACGTACAGGAAACTGACTCTACATGTGAAGTTTACTTTGAGACTAGCAAAAGGCTGGCATCCTCCACAGCATCTGAGGCCAACTGGCTAGTTTTAGGGTGATGGAGAAAGGGTGGCATGGTATTCATAGGTCTGATCCTGAAACAGAGGGGAGTGGTCATGGGAAGCTGCCACTGTTGTCCCTTCAATATGTGCCTGGCGTTATTGCCTCCCTCTGATGGCTGGCCTGGCACACAAGGTCTCCCATGGTTTGTGCTAGACCTAAATCTCCTATTTTATGAGGGCCCCTACATAACAATGATAGGCTACCGCCCACTTGACGTAGGCTTTAGTAAGATGCAAGGAAGCCTAGTGTGGTAAGTGACCTCTCCAAGCCACACCAGGCATCCTTCCACCTTTCTAAGACCTCTGCACATGGGAGAAATGGGTTGTAGAATCCAACTCAAATGCTGCAAAATCCACTCCAAAATGTTGGGCAAGATGGAATGGATTCAGTTGATTCTATGCACCACTGAAACTTTTTGGAAGTTCATAAATATTTGTATGTTAGATTTGGGACTTTAAAATGCTTGCCCATAGAAAGTGAAATCATATGCTTATTATATCTATCTATCTATCTATCTATCTATCTATCTATCTATCTATCTATCTATCTATCATCTATCTATCTATCATCTATCTATATCCAGGGGATTCACTGTACTACTAACAGATTCAGGAGAATAAGTATAATATGTCCGTTGTGTCTTTCTTACCATATACACATTTTTAGTTAAGCTACATTTTTCTGAGTATTTACACTTTTGTAGTTTTTTTACATTTTATCTTATGCAAAGTCATAAAGTTGGAATAAAATGTAAAGTTAGCACAAATAATGGTTCGGATTTCTGAACCAGTGTCTGATTGGAACCATTCACAACAGCAGCCTATGGGGCACAAACTCAGTTTTTGAGATAGCATGGAAGGAACTGTCACATATAGGAAGGAACATGCATTGTGGGAATAAGCTCATATAACTCAAAAAATGGTTCAGTGTTGGTTAATGGTTTCACATTATACACGGGTGTTCCAGAAAGCGGAAGAGAAAGACCACATATAAAATGGTTTTATTTTCCCCAAACAGAATTATTCCTTTATTTGCTCTTCATCCTAAGGCCGCAGGGCAGGTTACAATATTAAAGTGTATTAATTTTTTGCATTGCCAAGATCCACAACACCCTCCTAATGAATGGCTTCTTTGATGGGCGCATAGAGAACTTTCAGAGTTGCACTGCTCCCCTATCTCACACCTTTATTTAGATCATTGCTGAACCCATAATGAAATGTGCCGCTTTTTATTTTCTTTTAAGGATTTTTATAGATATGTACGCAACCCCTCCCCCAAAAAACCCCAACAAAATGCAGAATTTAAGGCATACATGCCATATGCCATGCCCCACCCCAAAACATGTAAGTGGTAAAGGTTAACTAATATTAACATCTTTCAACTTCCCTCAACAGTATTGCCATCTAAACACCTGAATGTGTGGACTTTTTGAATGCAACTTTCTGTGCATTTGGTTAACATGTAGTCATAGGGCAAATCATGCTGGCAGCTATGTTGACACACACTGAAAATTTGCAGTACACATTGGCCGCATGGACTTTATTAGCACAATATTGGAAAGAAGAAGGTGTCCCGTCTAAAGATTGGCAAGTTAAACTAATGGAATACGCTGAAATGGCAAAATTGATGGTGAAATTAAGAGGAAGAGATGACAATGGATTTAAGGAAGAATGGAAGATGTTTATTGCATATATACAAAAGCAATGTGCACAGGTTAATACTTTAGCAGGGTTTTAAGATTACTTGTAATTTTATTATGAATGGAATAGGTGATTTAAATACATGCAGTATCTTGATAAAGAACCAATGAAGGGATTAGAAGGAAGTCAAATTATATTGTTGTTTTTTTGCATTGTTGTTTTTTATTTTTGGAAAAATCAATAAAGTGTTATTTTAAAAGAAAAAAAATGCAGTACACACTAGCAGAGCCCAGTTCTGGATTCTGCTAGTTTACATCATCAACTCATATGGGGGGATCATGTGAATTGGCCCTATTCTGTGAACCACCCTGAGACCTCTGGGTATAGGGCAGTATATAAATAAAATAAATAATAATGATGTGTCTTCTGATGGTGTTGAAGATAGGGAAAGGATTGAATTGTGAAGGTATTATTTCAGACAGGGACCCTTCCCTTGCTATGTTTGAAAGCAATCAGCACACTCATGGCACTTGTTCACATTCCCAAACTGAAAGCTGAATTTATGATAGACACAAAACTTTTGGGGAGGTGATGTGCATAGGGCCAGCTTCTCAAGTATCACACCTCCCCCCCCGCCCTTAAGATAGATGTGTTCACTGCAATCCTGGCTTTACATAAGGGTGTAAGGATGAAGGATGAATTCCCTTCCTTCCGCACAACCTCCTACAATGGTCCAGAAGCAAAAGTAGACAGAGAAACAAATGTTAGTGCTACCTTCGCACAACAGGCTTGATTGTGGACATCATCAAATATCCTGTGTATTAAGGCAAGCAAGAATGATCAGACACATTTTAACCTGGCAAATACACTTGAGGAGGGTGCAAAGCCTGGTGGGTTTGAGCAGCTTAAAGTAGAGACTTGCAACAAGGTAGCAGGACAGAGAAAAATATAATGCAAAAGTGTAGTCAGTTGCCACAGCTCTCTGGAATATATTATCCAAATGGGAAGCTGTGGTCGCTGAAAAAGAGTTTGGCTTGGCATACCTCTCCCATATCTATTCACTTGCGATAAGGCAAATTTAAGCTGGTTGGTTTGGGAGTAGGTACCTGATTTCAGAGCAGTTAAAGGAGTGAGCCCTCTCAGCATGCCAAACAATCTAACTGCCACAGGCATTTGTCTCATAGAAACTTTGGACTCTGAGGCCTATACTAGGTGTGAAGAGCCTTTTGTCTTTTGAGGACCACCTTCCCTCCAGGATAATGCACCCTGGCTGTGGGTACAGTTGAAGCCAGTAGAGGATAAAAGTGTGGGGGTTACCCACTTTTCTCTCTTTTTTGTGAACCTCTTTTGTCTCTCCACACCTTCCTTTACACACAGTAGGCAGCAGGAGGTGGGACAGATGTATATCCCCCCCAGGTTTAAAGTAATAGCTTGCAGAGAGCTTTTGAAATTGGGCCAATGTTCATGGGTTGCCATGAACCTATATTCTCAGGCCTAACAGGTCCATAGGCCTAATCCCCTATGGATGAAAGTGGATGGGGATGAAAGTGGATGGGGAAGAAACATTGTTCTACTTGCAAGAGACTATTTTGCTGTGGCACTCCTGCTGCCACCAGTGCTCCCCTCCCTTTTTTAAAAAAAGGTGCCAGTGGTCACCACAAAATTGTTACAGTAAGTGTCACACTTTACCCCAGAAAAAAGCACTGCATATGTTCATTAGAACATGTCCTGGTGAGAGCTTCAAGTGTGCAACTGTATCAAACAGTACAGCAATATTTGTAAAATAATCTTCACAATCATGAAATATGGCAAGGGAGCATCCAAAAACATATTCATTTATTCCAGCTCAGATCTTCACATGCTCAATAAGAGACTGGCCAGTTTGCTCGTTTCACTGTACCATAAGCATGACCATGCATAAGCTGCAAGATGGGTGGGACAGAACTGCTGTGCTAGTTTCCTGGTAGGCAGGTCACTGTTGCCTATTGGGAAGGAAGGGGTGATGTGGTGCAAGCACAACAGCAGGAATGCTGGCATGTATCCATCTGCTGTTTCTGTGACCATGAATATAAAACTCACAATAATCTTCCTAGGTCTATTTAATGATGAAAAGAGTGGAGGGCCAATCTGTCTGAAGGCTGATTGAAGGTGCTGTGACATTGACTCATTGGTTAATGGAGAAAAGCCCAGTGCTGTATGAAGGCCTTAATGTGTTTGGGGGGAAGGTCCACAGTGCAATAGCAGAGCACCCTATTAGTGCCTGGGAACTTCAGGGAGGGCTGGGGAAAACATCTGTCTGTGATCCCAGAGAACCACTGCTTGACATTATTCAGACAATTTTAAACTAAGGTGGACAAGGTATCTGACTTGGTACAACATGCCTTCCTACATTTCAAAACAATTGTCATCTTTTGAGGCTCACACAAGCATAGTCTAAATATGTGAAGGATGTGAAAATAGCTAACAAATGCATCAAATATCATTTCAAAAGCTAATCTTCCATCAAAGAGGTGATTTTTCTTTTATCTGTAAGACTTGCGGGCTGCACTGGTCCATCATCAAGAGCAAAATACTGGAGTCTCTTTGAAATGACTGAGGCCTCCAATCAAGATGAAACCCAGCTCATCATGTTGTCTAATGTCAAGGGGTTAGGAAATCCCTACAGCTTCGTGATACTTTCCAGAGCCGTTTTTGCAGCATCGCTGCCTCAGTCAGAAATCTATTGCACTTTGTAGTCAGTCTGCAAAGTTCCACCCGCCCCTGCCCTCTGTGCACTTTCCTAAGTGGATCTCAGCTGTGCTGTCTTAACTCTCGGTCCCTTAGGAAGCAAGAGACAGCAGATGGGGTTAGGGCAGAGGACTGACGCTTCTGACAGTAAACGGCCCGGTTGTTGAGTTGAAGCTGTGAGCGTCAGGAAGCGCCTTGCCCCCTGAGAGCCAACCACTGAAGAAAGTTGAAAATGAGCCTTTTGAGAAATGCTATTTAAAAGTAGTAAAATTTACAATTGTGCAGATGATGTGCTGCTGTGTGGTTATTCGGATGCTAATGAGTTTGACATTGGGGAACTCCAAGGGTTTACAGCTACTCCCTTATGTGATTTAGTGCTTTATTGGCAATCTTTGAGAAAATAAGTGGAAAATGTATTGCTAATAAATATATAACCTGATGGAGCATTAGAGAGGGAGAAAAGGCTGCTAAATTTAAAGATATAGAAAGGGCTTCATTCAGGGATCCTTTGTTTTAGGATAATGTGTTGCAAACAAAAGGACAGAGGCAGGTGCAAAGTGGCTCTTGTACAGAACAAGATTAGTAAATTAAAATCTTATCAGGGCACACAACCTATTTTTTTGAGTAGCATGTCTATTATAAGATTAACATCCTTTTAGTTAGTTGGATCATTTCCCTCCTCTTAGCTGTAATGTTCACTCAGTGCTGTGTGTACTTGCTAAACTTTTCTTTGTTTGACATGTTAGAAATTAGAAGCCTAGGAGCAGTGAGAACCATGCCAAAATTGTGTCTTTGTGTGTGTGTGTGTGTGTGTGTGTGTGTGTGTGTCTATGTGTAATAACTCAGAAAAGTAGAATTTTTTATTTCAGTGGCTGAAATATAATTTATAAATATGATTGTATCAAACTTGTCAAACTACAAAAAAGTAAACTCATACCATGATAAATTTGTGCATAAATGTTAAAGTGCAGATCTTTACTGTGAACTGCACTGGCTGCAATGGACTTACCCAAGTCCACTGATTTCAGTAGGTGTACACTGAGTACAATTTGTTGGAAACCACCCTAATTGTTAAGTTCTAGAGTATTATTTCCAGAACACTTCTGAAAATGTTCTAAGCTACCATGTCAAAGGGACAGATAATAGACTATATTCAATCTAGGAAATTGAAAAGAGGTGTTATTGTATTCTGTGGGGGACAGGGCAGAATTGATCTGAAGCAGCCAGGACACAGGCATTTCCATTTCTGAAAACAAGACAAATTGGTCATAGTCCATCAAGAACTTTTCTTGCACAGTTGAAATGGTCCTATCATGTCCAGTTGAGCTAATAATAATAGTAGTAGTAGTATTTCCAGGACAAGGGAGTGTACCCAAAGTTTAGCATTACTAAATAACATTTTTTTCAGCTTTCAATATTAAAAGAACAAATTGACACTAATGTAAACTTTCTTAAAGAACTAGATTCAGAGTAATATCTGAGCACTCATCTTCTGCTGCTGTCTTCTTATTTAGAGAACAGTAAGCAAACTATTCAATATCAAAAACTCTCAGGTTAGCATTGGTGCTGCAGGTAGATACGCAAATGCAAGTTATTCAGTTTGATTCGTTAAGTGTTAATGTAGCTTGTATATCTTGAGGGATTAACATTAACACTTCTGGCTTCTTTAATTTACATGACAACTTTAATGTACCAAGTGAGCTTCACTTTATCTGCTGTACTGCATTGATAAGAACATAAGACAAGCCCTGCTGCATCATACTCAAAATCTACACAGTCCAGCATTCTGTTCTCACAGTGGACAGCCAGATGCCTAAGGGAAGCCCACAAGGAGGACATGAGCACAAGAGCACTTGTGAATCCCAGCATCTGATACTCAGAGGCATATTACCCATGATACTGGAGAGAACCATGACTAATAGTCATTGATAACCTTATCCACCATTAATTTATCTAACCCCCTTTTAAAGCCATCTAGCTGGCGGTCTTCCAGTAATGAATCATTATATAAAACTTATGTAAAAGGTGGGGGACTGAATGTTGCAAATAGTTAAACCAGACATTGATTTAATATGATAACCAAAACAATCCCATGAATCAACTTAAAATGTAGTGACATAAATAGTGACTTATGCTAACTTGACTAAAACCTGACCTCATTCCTTGGGGTGAGGCATACTTGCTGGTCCTAGATCTCTAACCAAGAAATCCTTATTTCGCCCCTTAGATGTGCTCCTTCAGCATATTATTCTCTTTTTTTTAGCGTAAGCATCATCTTCCTTCCTTTCCTCTATAGCTGACTTTGTGTGGAATTTTAGACTGTTAACTCCTTGTGTTTGCCTAACACCATGTTGCTATTCTGTAAAATGCTGCATATATTGATGGTGGTACATTTAATCATCATCATTATATCAGTGTGCCCTTTGTAGCATGAGCATTTAATTTCTAGAAAAAGTCACGTTGGGTCTCAAGTCTACATTGACCTATGCTTTGGACATTCTTACCTATTAGTTCTGATATGTGCAGACTCCTTGTCATTAATTCAGTGATGAAGGAAATGCACTCTGCGCCTGCTCAGGATATTTCTATTTATTCCTACATCATGCACTTCCTCCTTGTTTAAGCTCTAACACTGAGCCATTTCACAAATTATTAAGCCCTGCTTTGCAGCTGTCGTTGCCTATAAAGACTCATTGGTGCCCCCTTCCTTTCTCAAACAGGTTCTACTCTGCACAGCGATAGAACTGCTAAAGAACTGTTTAAGTTTTAATTCTATGGATATGGAGCACTGGACAGTAACTTTGGGCTACTTTATAAGTATCCCTTATCCAAGGTCGCTTCATCCAACCATTGCAATATACTGCAAAAAGAAAGAAAGACCAGTATTTATTAAATGAGTCATCACAGAATGTCTTTCAGGTCTAACCCTCTAGCACAGGAGTGGACAACCCATTGCCCTCCAGACGTTGCTTTGCTACAGCTCCCATCATCCTTGGTCCCGGTAGCTGGGATTGATGGGAGTTGAGTCCAACAGCAGCTGTTCCTCTTCTAGCCTCTCCTCTCCTCTGGCTCTCTTATGCAAAATTAAGTATTCTTTTGTAAAATCTATGCATCTTATTTCCAAATATATAATGTAGGTGTCAGTTAAGTAGCAAGTTTCCTTCTTAGTTTTAAACAGAACAATTTAATTCTCCATAACTTAAATTTATAATGCTCACATCTACCATGTGTGCTCAAATGTTAGCATCAGATCCTCAAAATATAAAACTATTTTAAGAGCAGGATTGAATTTTCTATAGGTGCACTTACAATTCTTTTCAAAGTAATGGAAGTTTACCCACTGAAAAGCACAGGGCAGACTCTTCACATGTACGCTGATAACAGGACAGGAGGGGAATAGAAATTTAGCACACGTTCCTCCTGCTTGGTCTGTGATTTTGCTCATTCATTTTGCATTCTTTCTTACAGAGAATGAATTTTTGGATTATCTGTTAAGTCAAACAAGACATTTTGGTCCGAGAGACGGATTTGGTCATTTGGAATTTGCACATAATTTTGCTCCGAAGCAAGCAAAGGTGGGAGAATGAATTTAGTGTTTAGTTTTGAGTGGAAAGTATGTGATTTCATTTATTGAGCTGCTGTTCCATTTGGAAATCTCATTATGACTTCCAAACTTTGGCTTCATTTAAACTCTTAACAAAATTTGATAGGTCCATGTAGCATCTTCTCAATACAACAGGCCGACGCTTCTGATGCTGTCTCATTCTCAAATGAGCAAGCAGCAACAATATTTTCAGAGCCGCATGTACTCATCAGAATTGAAAATATATTTTAATATGTACCATTTTCATTATAAGAATTTAAAAATAATAATAAAGCACAAAACATGCACCAAATGTTGCATGTTTGCAATGTCACACATGTTTTGCATGTGTTTAACATGTTTAATGTTTGCAGTGCACATCATGTGCTTGACTGCACATAAACATAGTTTGTTATTTATATTTTAAATGGTTTTCTGTCATAGGCTATTCAAAAAACACATTTCATTGTAAAAGGAATCCTACAGATAATTATTTATTTATTTTAAAAATTAAGATTCTGTTTCAGCTTGTGCTGTCCAATCTTTTATGTGGTATAATTTTTTTTTTTACATATTTGTTCTGAAAATATAAAGCTGGCACCTGCCCCCTCATTTCATAAAGCTGCGACTTTACCCTCTGATGCCTTGGTAAAGCAGACTAATAGAAATCCTTGGCACACATTAGTTACCTAAGGGAATAATAGAACTATTTGCTGTAATCGTTTGGCAAAAGGACATAAACATATGGCTTTGGTTTATATTCAGCACTGCCAGTTGTGCAAAGTTGCATGGATGAGGAACACAACAGCAGTGACAACTCCGAAATCAGAAGTGAGAATCAAAATAAATCATCCTCATTACAGAACCATCCAAGCTTGTCTCTGGTCTAACATTTATTCCGCCGTTATGCATTTTCAAATATTAGACCCTCTTTGAAAAATACTCCTTCAAAAATATACATAGCATTTGGCCATCAGTAATCATGGTGTCCTAGAATGGATTACACGGTATGTAGTCTCAAATTGAATCTGTTTTCAGATTTAGATTTAGTGTTTGGACTTATTTATTTTAGTTTGGGAGGATAGTAACACAGCTGAAGCAGTCAAATTTGCACCATTCATTTTTCGTTTTGGGGAAGCACCAGCAATAATGTTGAAATGGAAAATACTGTGTTTGAAAAAGAAGTTATCAAAATCCAGAAAGCTACACATCACTGAAAAGATCCTTCAATCCAATTTTTACATTTTATACCTGCTGAAGGGGGGGGGGGGATGAAACATGACTAAAGAATTCATGACGGAGGGGCGGGGAGAGAAGAATACTTAAGATTGTTTCTTGGCAAGTGCTAAAAAAATATGTCATCAACCTTTTTTGAAGCAATAGTCTGCATTGTTCAACAACTTCCTTTGCATTGTAGATAACAATGTATGATTTCTACTAAGAGAGTGGGGTGTGTGTTTGAAGTATAATATTTCTCCTACTTTAAATGGATTAAAAGCATTCATATACACTTTTGTTGATTTGGTTTTAGGCTCCTATCCAAACAGTAATATTCATCCTATTTTAAATAGATTTAAAGATTCCATATGCAATTTTGTTGATTTGGCTTCAGTCTTCCCTCTAGGCAACAATTTCCTTTTGATCTACATTGTATAAATTGCAAGTGAATTGACATCTTGTTTGTAACCAAGACATACATATACAAGTGACCATTGTTATTCATAATAACCCAGTAAATTTTATGCCGATTTACAACCTGATCCCTGGCAGCAGAACTTTTCTCCATTTCCAGCACCACATGATCTTGCCCTGGACACATAATAAACATTTAGGACTTAGCTTTTGAACTACCCTCTTTTCAATCTAATGAGTTGTGCTTGGTAGCTACTGCCCAGCTCTACGACTTTCTTTCAAAGTCGAAAAAGGTATTGATCACTCACAGGCTGTAGTATCAAGTGGTGACTTGCAAGCATGAGGTCATTTATTGATTTGCTTCAGCATTTTGAATTCATTGTAATGTTTATATTTCACATATTAGTGATTTGCAGTGCTCCTGAACAGTTTTTATCTGAATACTCCAATCAATTTACAAATACTAATAAATCATCCTTTCAGCGGTACCAGTTTGAGACTTAGTCTCTTCTTTTTAATTTTTTTCTCTTCATCTCTTTTTTGCTGAGGTGAATGAGCCATCGCATTAACCACCACAGATAAAATGTTTGCATCACCACATGTTAGCTCAAACCCAAACCTTTTCAACGGGGACATTGGACTGATGGCCAAGCTAGATGACACACTAAATATGTAATCATATTTGAATATCATTTTTAATATCTATAAAAAGTGATGGCTCCAGTCCTGATCATGGTCATGGTACAACATAAGAACCAACTTTTTCTCCCATGGCATTTCTCCCTTCAGCTGTTATTTGCCAAGAAAGGGGAAATGATATGAATACAAATGGTGCTTCAATTGAGCTGATTTTCAGTGGGAAACGGTATGGGAAAGGGTTAATCATTCTGATCTGGATCCTGATCTAGTTTAACACGTTCCACTGATATTTTTTGTGATTATTATTTTTTAAATAAAGAGAGTAAGGTACACAAATACAGTCACACATTTAAATTGCAATATTATAAACACACACATTTATCCAATACGAAGCTCCAATGACATGAATGAAATTTACTTCTGTGTAAGACATTATTAGGATTGCCTTTTAATATTTTATGTAGTTGGCCTTTGAGTTATTGAGTGTTGGCTCATACAACTAGCATCTTCTGGGTGATGGTTTCTGAGGCTGCAACTGGGTACCTGTAGACTCAGGAGGGGGCTGGGATGACATAAGGAACTGAAGACGTGAACTATTATCTCCATGTATCTGGCTCCAACACCTTGTGAGGTAGTAGCAACTCTTTTCTTAAGACTGCCATGATCATATAAAACATGGGACCTGCTCCCAGAGGCATTATGTGAGAAGCACATGCTGAAGGAACTTTGTCCCAAGTGTTGAGTAATCTAGAAGTAAGGCATCAATAGATCTTCATATGTATGCAGACCATTTCTGGATATATTTTGAAAGTGATAGAAGGCCACTTTACTCAAGAAAGCACTTCATTGCTGAGGAAAAGCAGAGGATTTTTTAGTAGCTAGCTTTATACATATAAAATAACCCAACATGTAGTGTGGAGGCTCTTAGTTATACAAGGGCCATACTGCATGTTAAGTAGGAGTTGTGCATTTGGAGCTTCTGATGAAAGTTTAGCTTGCAAGTTTCCCCTTCCGTAGCTTCTCAAAAAATCTAGACTGGTGTTGTGGTTTTGGCAAAGGGTTGGACTCCTATGCCTATGTTATGATCTTCAATCCAAACTAGGTCAGATGATAGCTGTCTTTATTTTATTTTTAAAATTACACTGGGATCACCCACCAAGAGCTCCAGCACAGCACATACCTATGTGTTTTGCAATGCAATTGTTTACATGTCTACTCAGAAGTTCCATTGACTTCAGTTGGACATACTACAGAACTGCAGCCTTGATTATGTAGGCTAAAATTAAGACAAGCAGACAGGTCATATTAGGTTCAAGCTATTAGAACTACTGTATAAAGTTCAGTGGTACCAAAATTGTGCCTACCCAGTGATATTGGCTTAAACTGCTGTCGGCAAGGCAGATCCATTTGTATTTCTCTCCTTCTCTCTCTGTCTGATATTGTCCATTAAGAAAAGATGAACATTTTTAATGGGAGAGCCACAATGCACACTTTTTTGGGGCGGGGGGCCTTAACTGTACATAATCTTTTTGCATTTCACTCCAAAATGATAATGAAGGCTCTTCCCAGAAACTCAGGGCAAAGCATAATATTTTTATTTTAAGATGTCATAAAACACTACCTGTCATCAGCGAATATAAAAGCTCTTTGAAGGCCTTATTAAAATGAAAATCATTAGTGTCAAATGAACTCTAATGCTCCATTGTGTGAACACATACTTAGAGGAAGTCTTGATTAAATCATAATATATATTTTATGTCTGTTTGCAAAATACGCATCCCAGTAAGTATTCTTAATATGGCAGCCTTTACTTAGAAATTGGGAATAATGTTGTAAACTCTACATAAAAATAATTAACATTCATATTAATATATAAACTCTAGTGCTGTTATATCTCTTAAACCTGAACAATAAAATAAAACAATTTTCCCTGCAGTGGTATTCATCAAATTTTAGGTTTGTTTTTCTAATGAACAGAATAGCTTCTTGTAATAGGTGGAGACTGTACTGTAAAAGTAAAAACAACATGTATCTGATGAAGTAGCTCTTCTGCAAAAAAACAATGCGACAATAAATCTGACTCCTTGTTTTTGATGCAACAGACTAACTTGGCTACTCCTCCAGGAGTAGTGGGGTCTTTAGCATATGCGCTGTCGAAGTGCAAAGATCTGCCCAGCGCCCCATTGTGAATGACAAGTGCCGCCGCTGGCATGACGTGTCTTTGGTAAATGAGCGCACAAAGTCAAAAGTCCTTTAGTGAAACAGTAGGTATACATTTTGGTAATACCTAGGTATAGTGGTACCTCGGGTTACAGACGTTTCAGCTTACAGATGCTTAAGGTTACAGACTCCCGTAACCCAGAAATATTACTTCGGGTTAAGAACTTTGCTTCAGGATGAGAACAAAAATCGTTCCAGCGGCGCGGCAGCAGCAGGAGGCCCCATTAGCTAAAGTAGTACCTCATGTTAAGAACAGTTTCAGGTTAAGAACGGACCTTCAGAATGAATTAAGTTCTTAACCTGAGGTACCACTGTATATATGTATTTTATTTTTCTAGCTTGATCAAAATTATTTATTATTTCATAACAGGTAGATAGTTAAGAGCTTAGGTAGCTTCAGCAGCGGGCACCAGGTGCCTCCAGAATTCAGTGCCCGAGTGCCCCACACCCCTTTCATCCCCAGGTAAAGACGGCCCTGTCGAGGAGCCATGTAAGCTTGGATTTTTGTCTTCTTTTTCTGCACAATGTTAGTGAAACATATTACTTTCTTCTATTTCTTCTAATTCTTCTATTTCTACTGGAGAGAGTTGTTTTTCCTATTCAGAATTTAGCACAGAACATTTTAAACTTGCGGTGCGCATGACATGACATATGTTACTGAATTTATTTCACCTCTGCCACACTTTCCTCTTATGCATAACTTCGGAGCAGCAAGAATCTTTCTTAAATTTGATGAGCATATGGGGATGGCTGGCATGCAGGTTGGTGATGTGGGGCTTGGTGATTGGGGATGATCCCACTTTCTCCTCCACACTTGAAGGGTATTCATCTGGTCACTTTTGTGGCACCATGTACCACTCCAGGGAGCAGTGGAAGAAATAGTAGATGGGATTCTGGACATTTTACCAGTGTGGCATTTTGACCATTATGGAGACGGCTGCATCACTGCAGCATTTGCTCAAAGTTCTTGCTAAGCTGGTAAACCAGCTTGGACTGTACCACTTCAAACTGGAGATAGAGCTCACCTCACTGCCTCCATACAATACACACAAACACGCATGAAGAAACTCATAACTGGATATAGAAAAGTACATTTGAGGAGATGACTAGGCTAGAAAACTAGGCCTAAACCT
This sequence comes from Podarcis gaigeae, assembly GCF_964106915.1. Lineage (NCBI taxonomy): Eukaryota > Metazoa > Chordata > Lepidosauria > Squamata > Lacertidae > Podarcis > Podarcis gaigeae. The sequence continues at coordinate 39,734,428 of NC_139683.1, forward strand.
GTTCCTTGATGCAGTAAGCAAAGAAACAGTGCCTGGTTTAAACTGGAATAATAAAGGAGGTCTGCAAAGAGGAGATGGTTGTCTCATTGACCCTCCCATATGTTGACTGAACACATGCATGATTGTGTTCTCCTGTCCATGCTATTTAAGGGATGCCCACCTCACTGAAGTTCCATAGTAGTCCCACTGAGGCCGCAACAAATGGTCCAGGCACTGCAGCATAAATTAGGTACAAATAATGAAACTTCCCATTAAACATGGGCCTTATTTGGGAAAATATCCTGTAGCAACATAAGCATATTGTGAGAGGCTGACTACTCTTTATTTCCAATAATTTCAGTACTACATAAAGTTCACCCAAAGAGTCATGGTAAGTTGATTCTTTTCTATGTACTAGTAGTACATGTTCTGCAAATATGTAGAATTAAGAATTAAAGCGATGGGACGAAATAGTTATCTATTAATTGTCATGGATTGCGAGAGGATGCTGGATATAGCAGAGCATTGGGCTGTTGGGTCATGATGACATCTAGCTATGCCATATTTATTGCTACTAACGTAAACCAGTCTGCCTTGAATTAAATGCAAAATGATATATCCTTTGAACATAAAAATAAAAGATTCTTCCCAGAGTTGATGATGAAAAGTTGTTGTGCCACCCACATTCTAACCGCCCTACCTGGAAGAGTGGCTTATTTCACAACAACTTCCTTTTTAGGAAGGTGTATGGTAATGTAAGGTAACTGAAGTTAAGTCATATGAAGGAAATTTAGGCTTCAGAACTGTAGACATTTCCCTGGAAGTAAGTCCCATTGAACTCCAGGGGACTAATTTCTGAGGAGACCAAGTATAAGATTGCACCAGTCTCTATCAAAGGCAGTAGGAATAATCCCTCAAGTTCATTTGACAGCCCTGCAAAAGACCCACTTAAATGAATGAAAACTGCACAGTTGTTGTACTATGTGGATTACACCCAGTTTCCTGAGAAATAAAGCTCCCCCCTCTTTTTTTTAGTTGTGTGTGAGTGGACTGTTTTATATGCAACAGACGCCCTCAGCCCATGATGATGGGTTTACAGTGCTATGCTCATCATACTAAACAGGCCTTAGCCAGTTTAATCTTAATCTGTTTAAACATCTGTCATAAATTCAAATGATTTTCCTAAAGAAAGAAAATCAATAGAAAGAATCACCTATATTGATTTGGCTGCTGATTTTCATCCATTGTGTGGTTTTTAAATATTCATGACAAAATAAAACCCCAAGTAACTGCTGCTTAAAAAGAGGCAGCCCCCCTTTTTTGTTACACAGTTAAAAGAGAAATGTAGTGATTGGTGCGGTATTTATTATGAAATGATGACAAAGAAGTACCAGTGGTTTTAAACAGTTTTAGCTTACAGGAGCGGCTGTTAATTTTGTCAGCAGAGTTGCAGGTGAAATAATGCACATTGGATAAATAGTCTGTATTGGTTTAACTGAACATAATATATAGTGTGTTCTGGAGTTGTTTGTCTCAATAGACTATAGTAATCAAAAGTAATGAACCTATTATGTGCAGGACCTTGGAGAGCATAGAATGGCAGTAAAAGTGTGGCACATAAAAGGTTTATTAAAGGAAATTAAAGTCCATCATTGCCACACCTGCTCCCCTATTATAAGTCTATGGCAGGTCAGTGCCTTCAATCACTACTCAGCATCAGAGAACAGAGCTACGTTTCCCCATTACCATTGCAGTCACATTGCAACCAACCCTGTATTAGGCTTGAATGGCAGCAAGCAGCCATGGGCAAGTTTTCATTTCTGATCAAACAGACACCTTATTTTTAATCGCTGTGTTGCGAACCACTAGCTATAAATCAAGCAGATGAAAATATGACATTCAGTTTCTGGAAATTGCAAATATAGTATAGTATATTTCTAGTTTCTGGTTGCATGAGACAAACACAGCAGCAACAGAGTTATTCAAGTATTTGCATAACATTTTCAAAAATCTGTTCAAGCATTTGACTGCTTGTTTATTCCTGTAAAGAGCTATTTGGGTCATATGTCATGTACCATATGTTCTGTGTCTCATGTAGCCCTCAGTAATAATTAGCAGGGGGAAAATAGAGAGGCACACAAATGTTGTTTCATCTTCAGCTAGTTAACTCGGCCCCCTTTATTCTTCCTCACAATCTTGAAGAGGAATGTATCCCCTTGTTTCATGCGGACTTTAACCATAAATCTCAACATTATGTAGTTGTATCCTACTGTATATGATGGAGGAAAATACATTCACTAAACAAAAACCAGTTTGGTAAACAGGGAACAAATGTCATGAGCAAACTCCATCCATATCCATGTTCAGCAGATACTTAGAAGCCCCGTTTGCACTTCAGACAGCCACTGCTTTTCTACGCAAATAGAAAGGATGCAGAGAAGCTGCTGGGTAAATGTGAAAAACTGGTGCACATGCTAACAGTATAATTTAGATAAATTTGCATTTGCAGAGATTATCGTTTACCCAACTGTTTTTAGATGATGAGGTGAGTGATTGAAATTTGAGGCCTACTGTACACATCACCCTCGCCATATGGCACATCCATGCAATGTGAAACCACGCGATGAATCGTGCTACACATTATTGCAGTGACATAGAAGAGACCCAATGTAGGAGCAGCTTCAGTCTGGATCCCTGTGATCACTAAAAGGTTCTCAGAGGTTTTGTCTTCTGAACAAATTGTGAGGTCATTGTGCAGTTGTTTCATCATATGCCTAGAATCAGATTTTTAAAAAATAAATAAATAGTACGGCCTTATTTTACCAGACTACTGCTCAACTCATTAGTATTGGGTTCATGTATCAGAGGGACTTGTTCCTTTGGGATCCCTCACAGACCCATTCCTGGGTTCTACTTCTTTTTCTGCACACACTATCTCTTCCTGATCCACAGTCCCATGAATATGCTGATGACATCTGAACTTACTCTTTAACCCAGAACTTTGCCTCCAATAGACACTCCTGCATCTCCAACTCCCTAGCTGTTATTTCCACCTGGATATCCAGTTCAACACCAAGTTGAAAACCAAACTTCTCCTCCTCTAGCAGACTTTCCAATTCTCATATAATCTGTATATCCAGTGACCACCCACCACACTGAGCAGGCCCAAATGTTGGTTGACCTTACTGGAATACAGTCATGCTAATGTCATGGAAAGAAACATTTGGACACAGTACTTCATTGGTTGTTCATGTTATCATATGCTACCACTATATATATAGCAACATTAGAAGAGAAGAAGTGTTTGGATTTGATATCCTGCTTTATCACTACCCAAAGGAGTCTCAAAGCAGCTAACAATCTCCTTTCCCTTCCTCCCCCACAACAAACACTCTGTGAGGTGAGTGGGGCTGAGAGACTTCAAAGAAGTGTGACTAGCCCAAGGTCACCCAGCAGCTGCATGTGGAGGAGCAGGAATCAAACCCGGTTCACCAGATTACGAGTCCACTGCTCTTAACCACTACACCACGAATCTTAGAACTGTAGAGTTGGAAGGGATCCTGAGGGCCATCTAGTCCTGCAATGCAGGAATCTCAACTAAAGAACCCAATATCTGTTTAAAAACCTCAAGCCACCCTGAGCCCAGTTTCAGCCAAGAAGGGTGGGATACAAATAAAAGTTGTTGTTGTTGTTGTTGTTGTTGTTATCATCATCATCATCATCATCAAATGGAGATTCCACCACCTTCTGTTCCACTGTTGAACACCTCTTACTGTCTGAAAGTTTTTCCTGATGTTTAGTCAGAATCTTTCTTGTAACTTGAAGGCATTGGTTCGAATCCTACCCCCCAGGACAGGAGAAAACAAGCTCATTCCATCTTCCATGTAACAGCCCTTTAGATATTTGAAGATGGCTATCGTATCTCCTCTCAGTCTCCTCTTTTCCAGGCTAAACATACCCAACTCCCTCAACTGTTTCTCATAAGGCTTGGTTTCCAGACTCATTATCATCTTGGTTACCCTCCTTTGCACATGTTCCATGTGTAGCTACTTCATAATATTGTTGTGCACCTTCCATATAAGATTGTAGGGAGAAGTTACAGTGAAACTACTCACTTTGGTTTGGTGAGATCACTGAAAAACACGTTGTAGAATTGTAGAAATATTGAGTTTATTGCAAATATACTAGCTGAGTGGAAACAAAAAGCATAGCAATCCTCCAAAGAAGAAATCCATTGTTCCACATCAAATCCCCAGGGAGGCAGCCTCCCCCGAGTTCTTTCTAGTGCTCAAAACTATCTCTCCACCTGTTTCAGTTTGTCTTAAGGCACATGAGGACACCAGCTTGCTGACATAAGGTAGACCTGGATCTGGTCAGTGCCTGGGAACCAAATGTATACTTCCTTGGCTCCCTTGGCAGGATATAAATGTAGGAAAACATGCTTCTTTTCTTCACACAGAGATTGAGATTACATCATCCTTGGCTGAAGCAGGGAGAGAGGTGTCACCTTTCCCCTTAGGAACTCTCAAGGAGGATCCAGCTGCTTCCTGGGTTTTTGAGAAAAGCATACACCAGCCATTCCAGTCCATTAGCTCGGCCACTTGACAGACTAAGGATCTAGCTGGTATATTTAGCTCTTGATCATTGAAGAACTTTCAATTATCTTTCTGCCCCAACTTTTTCATTTCCAAAACCCAGACTCCTTCACAACAATCAGAGGTAGTGATGCCACCACAATAGTAGTAGTAGTAGTAGTACTCTGCCAATTTGGCTGGGTTGCCCAAGCTATTCTGGGCAGCTTCCAGCAGATACGAAAACATAATAAAAGGTCAAATATTAAAAACTTCCTGATATAGGGCTGCCTTCAGATGCCTTCTGAAAGTTGTGTAGTTCCTTATCTCCTTGACATATGATGGGAGGGCATTCCACAATGTGAAATATCCCTTAGTGGGCTGTGTAACTGTGTTATGATCTAGAGCAAAATAGCTGTTTGTGGCTCTTTGGTCTTCTGTTGGATTTTTAGAACAAAAGATTAATCTAGAGTAGCCAATTCTATTCCTGCCAGACTACTGCTCAACATGAACCCAATACTAATGAGTTGAGCAGTAGTCTGGCATCTGGGAGCATTGTTGTGGCCAGCCCAGGATGTGGGAGAGGGGACCAAGCTGCTCTGTCTGCAAATGCACGCACATTGACACTGGTATCTAGCGTGTGGTCACAGACTTTCTATTCCATGACTATGTCCCCTAAGATCCTATTTGGCTGTTTTCTTTTCTTTTTTAATCCGGACACTGAGGTCCAGCTCCGAGGGCCTTCCAGCGGTTCCCTCACTACAATAAGTTACAAGGAACCAGGCAGAGGGCCTTCTCGGTAGTGGCGCCCACCCTGTGGAACACTCTCCCATCAGATGTCAAAGAAATAAATAACTATATGGCATTTAGAAGACACCTGAAGGCAGCCCTGTTTAGGGAAATTTTTAATGAGTGATGTTTTAATGTATTTTTAATCTTTTGTTGGAAGCCACTCAGAGTGGCTGGGGAAACCCAGCGAGATGGGTGGGGTAGAAATAAATAATTATTATTATTAATTATTATTATTATTATTATTATTATTATTATTATTATTATTATTATTAATTTTTATTAATATTTTACCATAATGCAATAAAATTATGGCTGTTTTCTTGCATCCAACCAGCCTACTCTCTGTTTCAGGGCTGCCCAGGGCTGGATCTAGACACATCACAAAAGCAATTCAGTTAAAGGCGTTGTAAACTTCATGGAGGGAAATCCCATTGGCAAAAGATGGGACTCCACAGCGCCATCTGGTGTCACAGTGTTATATACAGTGGTACCTCTGGATACGAATGGGATCCGTTCCGGCTCCCCGTTCGCATCCTGAAGCGAATGTAACCCGCACCTGCATGCCTGCACGTGCACGGGTTGCAATTCGCCGCTTCCGTGCATGCACGTGATGTCATTTTGAAAGCGCTCAACCTGAAGCATATTTAACCCAAGGTATGACTGTATATCATGCATATAAAGCACTTTATCTTTACAAATGTAGCTGAGTCCTAGGATTTTTTTTAACCTGACTGTACATTGTTCAAGCAGTGCTGTTGGTTGTTTTTTTCACCTACTCTGTACTGGATTTGGAGGTGGTGGTATTTAGGGGTTTATTTGGTCACATGGTTGCATTAGTCACATAGTTGGCAGAAAGGTGTGGGAAAGCTTAGAGTTAAGTTAGGTAATAGCTGAACACTCTGAGGCACCTTTGGAGGCAAAGGGCATTTCTGGAAGCCAGCTGCTCTGGATTGTGGGGACTTTACTTTAGCCTGCATATGGGATGTTCTCAAGATGTTTCGCATACATTTTAATGGAAAACTCCCTATTTGCACTTCATGCAACAAAATTGGATACAAAAAGTATCTAGCCTTCAAAATTCACACTTTTCTGAATTTTGTGATGCAGTTCTCTACCCAAATAATATGTAGCCAAATATGTGCATATGTGTCTATTGGGGGGAGTCTAATAACATATGTATTAGTGAAAATAATAGATAAAATTGCATTATATTTGGGGGGGAATTCTTGCAAAAATGTGTGAATCTGGAGAAATTTTCACTAAAATGCTGAAATGGGAACACACACACACACACACACAGAGAGATGTGGAATAGTTGATAACTAGATTATGATGAGAAAAATGAGAAACAGAAAAACCAAAATGGAGAGATTCATCCATCCTAAGTGGTGGCTAAAATGACTCTTTGAAGTTACATCAATGAGTTATATATAGCTTCACTGACCAACTTCATGCTGTGTCTCCACCAGATTCCATGCTTTGTTAGAACCTTGTGCATAGACCATGAAAAAAACATGCTGCATTTCTAGTAATGCCATTCCTAGCTTGCTAGCACATGGCGCTCCCATTGAACCAATGTGGTGATGTTCCAAATCCAGTTTTATTACTAGTATGACCCCATGGCAACTGAAATAAAAATGATCTTCCATAGGAGGCTAGGCTAAAGCATTTGGATTTTTTTAGTTGTGAAGGAAGATGAGTGAGGAAACATGATAGGTAAAGGTAAAGGTACCCCTGCCCGTACGGGCCAGTCTTGACAGACTCTGGGGTTGTGCGCCCATCTCACTCAAGAGGCCAGGGGCCAGCGCTGTCCGGAGACACTTCCGGGTCACGTGGCCAGCATGACATCGCTGCTCTGGCAAGTCAGAGCCGCACACGGAAACGCCGTTTACCTTCCCGCTGGTAAGCGGTCCCTATTTATCTACTTGCACCCGGAGGTGCTTTCGAACTGCTAGGTTGGCAGGCGCTAGGACCGAGCAGCGGGAGAGCACTCCGCCGCAGGGATCGAACCGCCGACCTTTCGATCGGCAAGTCCTAGGCGCTGAGGCTTTAACCCACAGCGCCACCTGCGTCCCAGAGGAAACATGATAGATGCATACAATTTGTATACATATGCAATATGTAGGAAGTGAACAAAGAGATTCCCCCTCCATCTTTCATAACACTAGTATTTATTGTTACTGAATATGAATGGCAGTAGATTAAGGACAGACTTCTCTGTGGAGCCCATGCCTAAGAATTAATATATTGAATTCAGTGTTATTCAGTGTGGTGCTTGTGTGGCTTTAAAAGGCGATTGACAAATTCTTAGACTGACAAATTTCTCACTGGCTTTGATAACTAATTGGAGCCTTCATCTTCCAGGGAAGTATGCAACCAAATATCAGTTGCCACAGGGCATCAACACAAGCATGTGAGAAAGAGGATGCTGAATTAGTGGATCTTTACTCTGATCCAGCAGGGCTCTTCATATGTTCTCATGATCCTATCCTCAGCAGTTATTTAACCTCATTGAGATCAGAACATAAATCTTGATCGTTTGCAGACATTGGCACTCGCCCAAAAGGAATAATTAGCATTTGCTTAATTAAATATTTTTCCATTACAAATATCTTCTGAACTATGCTTAAAAGTTATTCACAGATGGCATTTTTTCTGAGTGACAAGATTAATAAGTTCTTGGCCTATGGAAACTTTGTAAAGACATGTTAACGATTCTCCCACCACCGCCTCCAATGGTGAATAGACTTTCTGTTACTGTTACAGATGGATGCAGATGGTGAAGATAAAAAGCTACGCACACGTTCAAGAGGAACCAAGGGTGAGTTAGAAGACCCCTTCTACGACCCTGTGCCCATCACACCATGAAATGTAAATTTCTGCACATGGTCCCAAATGTGTCATCAGCGAGTCTACACCTTCCTGAGGGCTCATTTTAAATCAAGCCAGGACACAAACTGCAGAGATTAGGAAGTGAAATGTTATTTAGATGTGTGGGAGAGTGGAGGTGGAAAGAAAATCTCACAAATGTACAATCATTTCACAGAGATAATCTAAAAATCCAACTAATGCTGTTGGATAGGTTGATGCAGAATGGCCTTGAACATGCAGACGGTGATTTTAATAGGTATTGTCTCCCAAACGAGAATCGTCCTCTTCCAATTATATGTAAACTGTGGTAAACCATGGGAATACATTTTACTGTTTTGTCTGCTTCTTGTTGAATCAAATCTGCTATTGGCAAGTTGAAAAACAAAAACAAAAAAACCTTAGCAATATAAAGTTGGATCTGCTTCCATCCCCAAACACTGCAATATCCCTAATGTTTTTGTATTTATCTGTTCAAATGTACGATAAAAAAGTTAAACTTTCGGTTTTTCTCTCATTGGGTAAAGAACAGATGGCAATGTAATATTGAGATTAAAAGGCCCCTTAATGATCTAAACATCTGGAAAACATGATTGACTAGTCATACAACCCCTTAAGGAAAATAACTTTTTATTATAATTGGTAATGCTTTTTGTGACCCTTGATTGTGAGTGGGAAATGGGCATATGTAAAATAAAATAGAGATATTTTACCTCCAGTTGAGGCAGATTTTACTTATGAAGTTGTAGCTAAACTTAAATGACTAGATGTAATGCTAACAAGTCTAATTTGCCAGTGCAATTAATTAACCACATATGCCCTAAGGGTGTTTTTACACATGACTCTCTAAAGTGCCTTTGAAGTATCTATTTACTTATGCCCTGTATGAATGTTGCTAATGCAGTATAGATGAGTCCATTTTTAAATCAAGTGTACATCCTAAGCAAATAGTAGCAAAAAATGATTCAACCACTACTTGCGGAAATGCCCTATGAGCAGCACAGAGCTGGAAGAGAATGGGAAGTCAGCTACTCAGATAGCAGAGCCAGATCTGATCTCACAGGCATCCTTGTTATCTGTGTAGTTATGTGGGGGACCAGGAGAGGTTAAAACCAGCGATCTATGTAGACTGCAATGCACAGCCCATTGTTGTCTTGTTCCATGGACACTTGAGGGTCACATGGAAGGTCAAGTCGAATCTGGTCACAGTAGGCAAGAGGAGGTCAAGTAAGCAAGGTTAGGTCAAGATAGGCAAATCAAGTCACATCAGGCCAAGTTAGGTCAGGGCAGACAAAGTCCCATTGGGACAAACACTGTTATACAGAGAGCAGGCAAAACAGGACCATAACAGCTTCAAGGGAGCCCTGGCAGCTGAAACTATCCCCTACGAAGGTAACTATAGGTAAAAGTTATCTCAGTAGGGTGACAATATCTATAGTAAAGTTGTCTGTGCTTCTCTACAAGGGGTGCATGGGCTGTTAAATGCTATGATTTGCCCACATTCCAACTAGCCATGATTCCTCATAACGTTTTGGGCAAACAAAGAGAAACACTTTGATCATTTAAGACTGTTTAGAACTACTTCACACATTCTTATATGGAAAGCACTTGCCACAGAGGAAGTAATGAATAGATAATCACAAAGTAAGTGCTCATTTCACTCTGTACAGCAATCCTTACACAAGGGATGATCACAACCTGTATGTGGATGATGCACTAATTTATATACGGCCCTGACTACCATGTACAAATTTTGTTTCTCATTACCCATTATACCAAATCCTACAGTGAAGGCAGGCATGCCATAGCTGGAGCAACTCAGCCCATACTGCTTTCCTTCTAGCTTACTGTTGGGTTGTGAATCACAATCATGATATTGTAAAAAAGAAATAAATGGGGGGAGGGGTGTAGGGAAACATTCCTTACTGCATTTGTGGGACCTTACATATGTGTGGGTGTCACATAGAGGGGGTCAGATTTTAATGACCCAACCTTGTGAACTGAGGTGTCCACATTGTACCCATACTGCTGGGAGGGAGCTGATCATGTGGGTCTCAGCACCCCACACCTAGTGGGGTGCCAACTCCATGGCTGGAAGCTGTAATTCTGCTCACAAGATTGGGTCATTTAAATGTTACCCAAGATACACAGAAGCTGCTTATAGCAAAGTGGCTTGCAGATGGTTATAGTGATGGGATCCTTAATTTGGGCTATTTTTCTGTGGCTAATACAATGTATTCAGCAATTCTATTTTTTTTAAAAAAATTATTGGCTGATTAATCACTGCACCAAAGGATAGCTGGAAGTCTTTATTCAAATAGGGAAAGAACTGCAGTTCAGTGGTAGAGCAGATGCTTTGCAAACAGAAGGTCCCAGGATCAGTCCCTGGATCTCCAGGTGTTTCTGGGAAAGACTTCTGTCTGATACCCTGGGGAGCAGCTTCCAGCATAGACAATAGTGAGTTAGATGTGCCAGTGGTCTGATTCAGTGTATAGCTTGCTATCTTCCTAAATTACAAAACTGAAATAATCTATCTCTGAGATGTTTCAAAATAAATGTATCATAGTTAAAGGTGAGCCAAGATTTTGACACGCCCTGAAGGATCAAAAACTTTCCTCCTGAAATACATAACTGTTCAAAATTTGTTTTAGCACAGAGCTGCTTTGCAGATGGCTGTTTTTCAGAGATTATTGAATCTGTTGCTTTTACTCCTATTACTCCTCCTGCCACCAGCCAAAAGCATTCAGATGTTGTATATATTCAACTGCAAGGGAATAAGGGATTTAAATCACCCAATCTCCCTTCACTGTCATAAAAAAAATTAAAAAAAAAACTTCCATGGGCCTTTCAATAACAAAAGCCCGAAATGGTGAGGGCAAGATATAGATAGAAAGATAGATAGACATTATTTTAAGAGCCCACCTTGCCTTCCCCTGGCAGCATTTCTATATAGTTCAGTGAGATCAGGATCAATCCCCAAATGAAGTGAGTAATTGCAACAGCATAATGAAGTTACTGCTGCATATCTGAACATTGTAGTGAGCCTCCATTAGATCAAGTCTGCAGGGAGCTACTGACTAACTGGCTGGGTTTCATTTAGCAGTTTCTAATCAGAGTTAATGCACTGCCATACTTTCTTTAAACATTTAAAAGGTGATCTCTCTCATTTAGCAAGCTAGTTAAACATATTTAGGGCTTAAAATGCCTCTCTCTTGCACACACAGGCTTAATAGAGCAACAGGATTTCCCCAGAAGTGCAACATGAGTAATCTTTAGAACCACCTGTTGGCTCTTTCAGTATGCTGCATAGCCTTGTGTGGGCAGGTATTTGTAAACACCAGCTTTCCTCATTCCCAAATCAAATTATCACTTAGGAAAAGAAAATGTTCTCACTGCACATCCAATTAAAAAAGAAGAAGGAAAGGTACAGTGGCTTTTTTTTTCCTGCTGAAGATCATCTTCCTTGTGTGCTGAGTTGTTTTGGGTTTTTGTTTTTTAACAGATAAGTAACCATGGGAATTGAACATCAACTTTAGCAGTTGCCATGAGCAGCAATAATCCTGTGGTTAGGGAGAAATAAAGAGTCACCTGTGTTCTCCCAGGTTCTCATCTCTCATCAGAAATTGGCAGGTGCACAGAAGTTTAAATGTAAACTGATGCAGTCTTCCCTTCTTTTACCAACAGCACACGTGGATTCGATAGCACAGGAGCTCAGGTAAGATTCACGAAGCTTCAGCTTTGTCACAAGAAGTGCTGTTATATCCCACATTTATTGCATCTCTTACAAACATAGCCAGGACAGATGGTGTGTTCACAGTAATTCAAGTTGTTGTTGTTTTTAAGTGCCTCTAGGCTTTCTAAGGTTCACCAGAAAAATATTGTAACCTATCAAGAGGTTCTTGTATGAGGAAAACTTCACAGAGGTCCAGATTGGTCAATCTGTGGCCTTCCAGATTGCCAAAGCTGGGCAAGCGCTTACAAGACCTTGAGAAGGAGGCATGCAGGCTCTCCCTTGACCCCTGTACTCTGTGTGTGGAAATTGGTTGTGCTGCCCTAACTCTGCCTCTGCTTTAGGTAGCACTGGCTGGGGGAGAAGGAATTTATTTAACCTTCAAGTTCTAGCCCAGATAGTTTCAATGTATGTCTTGAGCTGGGTTTGAAGTTGACCTCTCATGTTTTCTTGACCTGTCCTCTCTTATTGTAAGTAGGCAGTTTTGTAAGTAGGCAGCTGAGCATTAAACTGTACACACACTCCAGTTCTGTTAACTAGATGGGCTGGACTACTCCTCTTCTGGTGGCTGCCACTTTAAATTCTTTCTGATTATTGTTATTTTATTATTAAAGATGCCCAGCAGAAGTTAGTGGGGAGAAATATCTCCAGTGGGGGGGGGGAGTAGGAGGGGAAGGAGTAGTGCCACAGACCTGGCCTACTTACAGCAGCATTACCACCGTAAACCAGGATAATGTGGAGAAAGGTCAGGGTGGTGGGAGCACCAGAATGCCACCAGTACCACCCTACCCCACCCCACTGCTGCAAATCAAAGTAGGCAGCAAGCCTGTTCTACCAAGGAGACTCCCTCTGTGATCAGAGCCCCCAATGAGTGGACAGTGGTGGGACCAAGTAACAGGAATGTGTTGGAAGGCAGTGGAACTAGCATGAGTGTCCAGGTTCTCCCCTCATGAAATAGGAGAGGAATGAATGCCTATGCAGGGCATGAAAAGTGTGAAGATCTCACCAGGATTTCATCATTTCAGAGTGTATTGGCTAAACCTTGCAGAGGTTTCTTATCAATAACTAAGTTGTTTCAAATGTTTGCTTATACTATTTGTGGTAAGGATATTCGTGTTTTGTGTAGAGCCACCTTTCTACAAGGGTATTATGATAATGATGAACGTATTCATGGCAAGTGAGTAATGACAGGATTGAAGCCTATGAAGGCCCACAATGCTGATCCCATGGTGAAGAGCAGCAGCTGCCTATCACCCTTTCTACAATCAACTAAATAGAAGGAGTGAGGCAGCAGGCCAACAGCACTATCAGTCATGACGAAGGATGCCAATAGTCTTGCAGCAGTAGAATGAACATCTGGCCATACTCCATAGACTTTAGGGCATAGATCACCCTTCGGGGGAATATTTTATCTGAGACAACTGGTGCCTGGGTTCATAGCACAGGGGATTAAATACGTGCTGGTATCATTCTTCATTAATCTGCATTATATCATATTAATATGCGAGGGACCATCATGGTTATGAGAGAAGGCCAGCTTGCCCATTCAGTGGAATCGAGTGATATATATTTTTCCAAACTCTACCACTTCAGATTGCAGGGAGTTGGGGAGGATTAAATGATTCAAAATTCCCTATGGGGGGTGGGAATGTTCTGTACATACAAAATTAGCATGTTAGGTAGAAACAAAAACTGAACTCCTTCCCCTCAGGTGGTGGTTTTAGGAAATGGGTGCATGATTTTATTATTTATTTCTTTACCACTTGATTGTAATAAAACCTCTAAGCAGTTTACAAGAAATATTTAAATTATCAATAACAATTAAAAACATTTTAAAATTATTGAAATCAATAGTAAAAATATTCAGACACATCAACACCTACATATCTTGATAGGCTTGCCTAAAGGAAAATGGTTTAAGCAGGCACTGGCAAGAGCTGAGCCAAGATACTTGCCTAATTTTGGAGGTTTCACCAATGGATCATGTTGCTGTGGTTCAGGGAAAGACAAGCGCTTATTCTGAATGCCACCTATTTGGGCCAAGCAACTGGTGACATGAAATACCAAACCCCATTCGCCACCTGAGAAGTGGGAGGTGGAGATGAGTGGATCTGTCAATTTTTATTTCTCTCTATTATTTTTATAATCTTAATCTCAGTTCTCTACATTTCCACATCAGTTTGCTTTTTAAAAAAAGTCCTCATACAAATTCACGAGTGTTGTTTACTATGAATTTCTCCTAAATATATTTTTGTCTAATATACACATTTTTGTAAAAGCAATTTCCCTATACTAATGCGTTTTTTGGTATGCTGTTTTCCCTAATAAGTGCAATTTTATGGACACTTTACCCCAGTATATGAATTTTTGTACACATTGTTTGACTGTGGAACAGCATTGCATAGTTCACAGAACTGCAAATTTCAAGGATGGCTGTGTTTATGTATTCTTTGGAAAATGCTAATTTGGTAGGTTCGCCTTTAAATGTCAACTGAATCAAATTTATCCCCCATCTCTAGTGAGAGGTGAATTGGGAGGAGGCAGTTATCGCTGCCAAAGCATTCCAGCAATGGTGCCAACTGTGTGGGCAGCTGATGTGTTGAATGTGGCTATGAGATCAGACAAGTACCCCAAAGTAGCATTGAGTGAACTTTCCTAGCTTGATTTGGAGGTGCCCCCCCCAAAAAAAACCCAGTTCCATTTCACACTCATGATAATCAATGGGGAAATGATGGGGTGTCCCTCAGCCTGTATGGTCTCACTGGAGGAATTCAGTCTTCAGCCCTCAAAGCACAAGGAATCTTGAAACATAGCCGCCGCCCCCCCCCCGCAGGTGAACATTACAAGCTGGACAATGTCACATTCTGAACTGGTTATTACAGTTTGGCAAATCTGCTCCACCTCCGAGTGGGCAGTTGTTGTGGTGTACCACGTGGCCACCCACTCCCGTACAGGGATGAGGAACAAAGTCCTGCGTCACCTGGAGGTTCCCAGCCACGTCATTCGCCAGCCAGCCAATCTGCTGGCTGGGAGGGGTGCGGCCAGGCCCCATTTAAACTGAGGCGTGAGCCGGAGAGCTTCCTCTTGGCTCGCTTCCTCGATCTCTTCACACAGTTCCTTGGCTTCACTCTGCAGACTCTTTTCTCAGCTTTCTGCTGCGGCATTGGTTGATCTTATGATGGGGGAGGGGAGGTGTGGCCATCACCTGCCCCTCCAAGTTTAAGGGTACTGTATTCCATTAAAGGAATCCGGGGGTTTGGATCTGGTCCAAAGCCCGGGGCAGGGCTAGGGCCATGCCACGACCCCGTCGGGAACCCAGGGGGAGCTTGTTTTGGTTTGCATCAACGGGGCTCCTCCTACACGTGGTTGACCCTTACTGGACTCCCTGTGTGACAGGCAGGAGTCAGATATAGTCTGGTCAATTCCAATGCCTAAGCCAATACTGCTCACATTCTGTAGCCAATAAAGTTGTAGCCTAAATTTGCCCAATAACATTAACCTAATATCCGTGTCCTTGTGTCTTATTCATCAACCAGGGGGTGGTCTCGGGGTTTCGACCTGCAACACAATGGCTTTTCACATTCTTGGAGTTGTCACAGGGGGCATTTTAAAGCAGTAAACAGTGTGGTAAATTACATACTTTGGTATTTTACCCTGAAGTTATGTCAGTACAGAGCACTGGTATAATGAGGCTACTCTACATTGCATGCCATTCATGATGTTAATAAAGGATTTATGCTAAAATTCACCTGTCCTTATTACTATATCCTGTACGTCAACCATTCATATCATCATTAATTAAACCAGTTATAAATTTAAACCATTACTGTAATAAACTTTATAGGCCCGCAGCCTTTTGGGATCCTCCCTTGTTTCTTTCTTGTCCATCTTTTAAATCTTTCCTTAATTAGCTATATCTAAAAGCCAGGGATACAGTTTTGATAACATCTAGTAATTCTAATAGCCTTATCTAGTAAAGTGAGAATTTGATGACACCCTTTTCTGTTACTACTAGTAGATAGGAGTTCAGATCTGCAGGATTATCTGACATGCAGGTTAAGGCACACATGACATGGCAGCCACTTGCCAGCACTGATGGTGTACCACTACCATGAGCAAATATGATTGTGTAAGAGGTGGTGGGATCCTCTGAGCACTTTGGGTGTTAGTTTGTACATGGGATGTTGGTTGGGTCACGATTAAACTCCAAGTGGGGAAGTTCTGTGTTCAGTATCACTGAACATAGGTTTACTGCAATGGTAGGTCACCATCCATTCCAACTATGGTTGCCATCCATTCATAAATAAATGACCACAGTTCCACCTTCTGGACTCTTTCCAGAGATTCAGAGGTCTGTACCTCTGAGGCCTCACCCTAGGACCAGAAGTTTTTATTTAAAAATATGGTCATGGTTTGTTAAGGCTTTGCACATGCCCACACATATATAGTACCTAGACCAACCAAGTAATTGGGAAATCTGGATAAATGTAGTCTTAGTTCAGTGCAAATAGAGAGTGAAACAGAATTTATGAAATAGGTAAATCATCTTATTTGTTTATGTATGCAGGCATTGAAGACCAAAGCCAGGCTGTACACATGCAATGCAGGCCGAGTCCTTCAGGCCCACTGGAGCTCTGGAGCTTCATCTGCATAACACAAGACAGAGAGGATTCTAAAACCCTCCAATAACACTGTTAGTAGCTGGCAGGCAGCCAATCTGTGCTGAGATAGGGCCAGTGTTGTGATTCGCTAATTGCAGCATTAAGGCGACCTATCACAGGCGGTGTGTGTGTTTTGCCTGGGCTGGCTTAAGGTATATATATCCCAGGCAAGTGCCCCTGTTTGTCATTCTTCTTCTTGTTGTTCCAATAAATCCTTTTTGAGCTGAATCTTGGTCTTGGGTCATGCCTGAACCCATCTACACTTCATTTTTTAACTAACTTGCATTGCAAAACAAAGGAATCAATATTTTTGAAGTTAACTTTGATGCAGCCAAGACAACAGTGTGCAATTTAATGTACAGTGCTGCCTTTGGGTTTTTTTGTTGTAATAAAATAAGCAGCACCTCATTAGTACAGAATTATCACCAGATTGTAAAAATAGGTTCCAGACATTTTATTTAAAAATTTAATGAATGTTCTTGAGCTATTTTCATAGTAAAATGCCAAACACCAAAAAACCTGGAACAATAAACTAGTAAATACCATTGCCTTGTCCAAAATAATCTCATTGCCCCCCAACACCCAAGAAATTACTAGCCCCGGGCCTTCAAGAAGGATAAATGCTCCAATCTCAATAGTTCTCGTGGTATATTATAACTTTTCAGTCGACTTTTTTTAAAAAATGGCAGGCTTGTTTTAAAAAGCAGTGACCCAGTTCCTATAGCACCTTGTTTTCAGTGCAGTCTTTAGAATGTTGTGGTAGACGTGCCCTATTGAATTCAATGAAACTTACTCTCAGGTAAGTGGGGTTAGGATTGCAGCCTAAGGCTTCTTAGCAAATAGTGTGCATTTGTTGTTTGTCCAAAGAGGTTTCATCCCCCCACCATGTTTCACAATGAACTCAAGGCACGCATAGATTTCATTATAGCTGCATGCCTTCTCCTGGGTTATTACCAACTTCCTATCATTCTGGCCTTTTTACATGCTTCTTTTTATTTCCTCAGTCATTTCACAGTCGAATCGTTCCTTTTGGTCAGGTGGCCTATAACATTAGTTTACTGTCTGAAACATCTCCAGCCTCAAAGCATAATGACTCAACAGCATTACCCATTCCTCCCCAGCCTCCTCTTAGAAGGACTAATAAATTCTCTTTTCCCAACAAGGCTATACCACCTCCCCTGCTTCCTATGTTATTTATTTTATTTTATTTTAAAAGAAGCTGCCCCTTTGATATTGAAATTCCAGCCTGATTCCAATTACATCACAACATATTTTCTTCTGAGTTATTATGTATACCCCTTGTCCTAGCACCATCAGCACCATCTCACTTTCTTCTTCGCCAAGCCTTTCATTTGTATGTTTGCACACTTTAATAACCTTCATACTGCTATTTTGCCCTAAAATTAGTCTTAATCAATCCTGATTTCCCTCTTTTATCTTCATTGCCATCCAACGCTTTATATATACTCCTTTCATCTCTGTTTGGTCAGCGTGCTTGCCCTGACGTCATACAAGAGTAGATTAAGCTAAACTCCTCCTCAGGACTTCAGTTGGGATGGCGAGAGCATTATTCTTGCTGAGTAGTAGCCTTTCTTCCATCTTGACTACCCCTCCTCCAAATCATGTTGTATAGCCCTATTGTACCATAACTGGCCAAACCACTACCTCTATTGCAGGGGTGGGGGGTACTCAGTGGACAACATAAGCTAAAGTAATAGGTGCAAGCCTTGAAGAGGAACTAGTTCTATGTTGCTGGGGATAGTAAATGGATGAATGTCTATATTAAAAGATAAAACATAAATACTAGCATTAAACATAGTAGTAGTACCCTGAGGCTGATTAGTTGACTGACCTAGCAAGAATGATGAGGGACTGATAAAGAGTCCTGGAGGCTTTCAGGCCTGAGATTTCCAAGTACTGAACCATTGGCTAAGTAGCCAATCAATACATATTAGTGCTTGCATATGGGTAACATTATAAATTTGGTGCTGGTCTTTTCTTTGACGACATCCCAAGAATTGTTTGTCAACCCAACCCACGGTATACTCATCAGACTACCAGTCTGATAACTTTGCCTGCATAACTTTATATGCATTCAGTGTATTAGGCTCAAGAGCAATGGGTAGTGGGGATGGCACCACAGATTTGACCACCTGGCATCAGTATCACTGCCACATACTTGGCTGGTGATGGAGCAGGGCAGCACTGAGGAAGAACATCTTGGACACACCAGCAGAGAGAATCTGGTGCTTCTGCCTGAATTGGCCTGACTTCACCTTGTACCTCCGCACTAGTTGCTCCTGAATAGCCTACATGGTTTGGTGACATATTAAAGCTCCCTGTATCTAATTTAGCCTATATCTACACCCACTCTTAGCTTAAGTACTTTTATATCCAAGCAAATTCTATTCAGGTCAAACTCTATTCACTGGTGACTCAAAAAGATTTCAGTGTAATTATATCTCACCTAAAAAATTAGGCTGGCACTAGAGAAAGACGTGTCCCACTCCATTGTGAGGATTCATGTGTGGGTACAACCAGTGCTTTATTTAAGATGATAAAAAGATGAGGTGCCAGTACTCGTATATTGAGAAAAGTGCAGCAAAGAAGAAGTGCTGGTACCCTGTACCAGGGAGTATTTTCACACAAAAAAGCTATGGGTGCCAAACATCTTGGCGTCTTCAAGTCACTGGTTTTAATTTTTAACCTCCTTGGGGTTCATTTCATTGCCTAGCAAAAATGTCTCCCGTGTCCAAAAAGTTGACTTGTACCACTATTTCATTAGAAGTCTGCTCATATCAGAAATTGTGAGAATGAGTTATATTCACTCTTGATTCATAAAAAAATATCCATCCATTTTATGACTCTGATTCACCAATAACCTTGACAGCTGAACCAGTGTTCCATGACAACAAGCAGACCATTGATAAATAGCAACAAAACTATTAGAGGTTGAATTTATGAGATGAGTAATAGGGATGCTAAATTATAGGCTTACTGTTTGACAAACCAAGGCTTGACATATATTTGCAAATGCATGTGTATGCATCTCAAAGAGAGAAAAACTTTTCTAACCTCATGACCCCTTGGCACATTGTACAGAAACCATCCAACAGCTTTCCATGGGATTGTGTTTTACAGTTCATCCCCCCTCCTCCCAGTTCATAATTTCAGGACTAAAGAATTTTCTAAGAATAGTTAAAATGAGGCTTTGGTTTATATTTGTTTTTGAAATAATGACCAAAACGTATCATAAGGGGGGGGGGGGAGAGAGAGAGAGATTGTAACCAGTATCAGCATTTTGAACTTAGCCAGTACAATTCTTTCAGCAGCAGCATAGCATGATGGTGATATCCTGCCCCAGTGAGCAGTAGAGCTGCTGCATTTTGCACTAGCTGCAAGGTCAAGGGCAGTCTCAGGACAGCTCCATATAAAGCACATTGCAATAATTCAGTCTGGTGGTTAGCAGTGTATGGACAACTATTTCAGTGGTCAGGATATCCCAGTCCAGAAATGGCCAAATTTGTTTTACCAGCCAAAGCTAGTAAAAGGTTCTCCTAACCACTGAGGTCACCTGGGCCTCTAGTGACAGAGATTAATCTAGGAACACCCCCAGACTGTGAACCTGCTCTTTCAGTGGGGGTATGACCTTTTCCAAAGCCGGCAATTGCCCAATTATTTAGATTCTGCAACCACTCACCTATGGCACCTCTGTCTTGCCAAGATTAAGACTCAGTTTGTTGGCCCCCATCCAGCCTACCACTGAGTCCAGGCTCTAGTCCAGGCCTTGAACAGCCTCTCCTGATTTAGATGTTACAAAGAAATGGAGCTGGGTAGTATCAGCATACTGATACCTTGCCCCAAACCTCCTAATGATCACTCTCAATAGCTTCATATAGAGTTAAATAGCATTGGGAATAAGATGGTATCCCATCGTATCCCTTTTTCCTCCACCAAAGTTGGTGGGGTTTGGGGGGGGGGGAATGACATATCTCACTCATGAACTGGGGTTAGTCACTCCTAGTGTAAGTAATTAGTATGAATAATTAGAATCAGCTATAGATCAGATAATTTGTATTGCCTTTGGACAATGAGTCTGACAAAATAAATAATAAATCAGATACAAAATAAAACTTATATGACTTCCCCTTTCTCTCAAGCATTATTTGTTATATTGCTGTGAGTGATTACTTGATCAACTGTAGAAAGCATGTTGTAGAGCTGCAAAGGTACAGAAGGGGGTGACTAAAATGATGGGACTGAACAATATATTTTTTTTTAAAAAAAAATATATGCTCACAAATGGAAGGAAATTGAGTCATTTTGTTTTGCACACTTCCTGCCCACATTCTATCTGGGGTAGAGTAAAATGATGCCTACTGTGATGTAGGAATAGAAGAACCCTATCTGAATGGGAATATAAGACCAGTCCAGAGAAGAGGGTCTTGAGGTCTGCCCAGTTCAAGCTTTGCTGAAGTTGGCCTAACATCAAAGTCCATGAGCAGCCCCTGATGTGCACAAAGTAGAACCTCACAAGAATTTTGATTTGGATTAGAACTTGGGGAATCAGCCAAGCTGCAGATCCTGAGCCAAACTGGATGTATTCAGAGGACCTTGGGCCTTGGACAAGCTGGGTGCACACAGACACAGACCACTGTGAGTCATGTTGGAGAAGCCCAGGGCCCCCTGGGTGTCAGGGGGCAGGGCATCAGGCAGGAAGGAGAACCAGGCAGGATGGAGAACTGCAGGAAAAGCTCCAAGACATACCTGACTTGCAGCTGCATCTTCCCAGGAGAAGGTGGGCTCTCTTTCCTGCCTGAAGCCTGTTGAGTAGAGACACCCCTATAGGGTATGGGTGGTGCTTTTCAAGAGGCTGTCCTGCAGGAAGGATCCAGTCCTGCACAGTGCTGGCTCATTCCCAGACTCTTAAAAAAACCCTATTTTAACTTTTTGTTAATATAGGGTTTAAAAATCCCCACCCCTAAATTGTTTTGTGGAAGGATCTGGGGTGGAATGGGTGGCACTGGGTCAATCTCCCCGATCCAGATGCCACAGGATAGATTGAAGTGGGGCTCTTTGCTGAACCCTGTTAGAAATATGAGGCAAAAAATTAGTTAAACTTTCAAGACTTTGAATTCCAGTCAATGGCGTCTATAGGGTGTGGTGCTCATCTCGCTTCAGGCCAAGGGGCTTGTGTTTGTCCATAGACAGCTTTCCGGGTCATGTGGCCAGCATGACTAAACTGCTACTGGCACAGAGGACTGTGATGAGTGCCAGAGCACACAGAAATATCGTTTACCTTCCCACCACAGTGCTCCCTATTTATCTACTTGCACTGGTATGCTTTTGAACTGCTAGGTTGGCAGGAGCTGGGGCAGAGCAACAGAAGCTCACCCTGTCGTGGGGATTCTAACTGCCAACCTTCTGATCAGCAAGCCCAAGAGGCTCAGTGGTTTAGACCAGAGTGCCACCCGCATCCCTGACACCTCTTTAAACATTCCATTAAGTATGTTACAAATATTTTTCATGTATCCACACTGCAAATAGTCATAATCCACTGCCTTGTTTCAACTTGCTAACCTAACTGGCAAAGCAAAGCAACTAACAAATTTAATTAAGTTTAGAGTGAAATGGTGTGCATAAGGAATATGTAGAAAAAAATCTTGGTGTGTGACTTTAATTATTTTGGCAGTAGCTAATTATTATTATTCACATGCATTCTGCATGCTCCTGTAATATGTACACCAGATAGTATTACCATATTGTTATGATTACTACATTGTGACATTTCAGCATCTACTTTGTTACAACAGATAAATATGCTGCATAAACCTAAGCCATTTTAAATTGAGGGATTGGAAAGTATCCGTCATATTGGTTTCGTGCTTTGTGCAGCATTGTGGCAGATCAAGCGAGTTCACAATTTAAGATGCACATTGGTTGTACTGTAACTTCTTCAGTAGTGCAGATCTTCACATTTGTTTCCATGTCCTTCATATTTGCAATGGTGAGTTGCCAAGAAGATGCCTTGCCAAAATGCTTTTTTAAAAAAAGAAGCAAAAAGCTTAAGTTAGTCATATGCTACCATCCAAAACAATCACAATTGGAGCCAATTTAGTGCACATAAGTTACCTTGGAAGGATTAATTTCTGCTGTTGAGCCTCATAATATGTGTAACCAACAGGGAGCTGTCTGGAGACAGGGATTTTTGCAAATCTTTCAGCTAGATCAATGAGCCAAATGCAAAATCTGGTAACCAGGGGCATCATGTAGATTTGTCATGCTCCCTAGGGGAGCTGGGGTCCAGCAACCAATGAGTGGATTACACTGATCCACAAATGCAGTTTTTCATCTGTGACAGATATAATATAAATGCTATTATTCATATTGCATAACTGGGAGAGAACCACCGACAATGACTATTGTTTATTCAAAAATTAAAAAGAGAGAATGTAGAATTTTGCAACAGGTGACAACAGACTTTTCAGAAAACAGAGTTTATTACATAGTCACATCCAAGCAATGCTTGTCACTGGGAGATTTTGTTAACACCCATTTGACCGAGATGCATAATATTGTGGAAAGTGAGATACAGTACAGCTGTATATTGCCAGCAATACGTTTGGTTCCAGCGAACACAGTCTATGCCTAACTGTTAGGTATACAGACAAGGAATAAAAGGAGACTCAGTCCTGTGAGCATGCCACCAGTATAGACTGGATCCATCCAATCTCTGCATCAACCCCTTGATACAGTCAGTCTAGGGTGGAGTGCCATGACTTGTATTCAACATAATGTTAAGCAGATTTCGCCTTGAGCAGCAGAATGGTCTCTCCCTTTCTTTCGCCTGTATGCCCCTACATCTATTCTGGGGGTTCTTTCAGTCCTCTGGAACAGAAATGGGGAACTGAAATTTATCAGAAAACATTTCCCCCCAGAAAACTCCCCTGAGATCTCCTCCTCCTCCTCACCTTACTCTTTTTTTGGTGGGGGGGAGAGAGACCACTATGAAGAATTTTATTTAGTGACCACCTTTTTTGTGGTGGCTACTATTTTCCCCTACACTCTGTTGACAATGCTCCCTAACTCCTCTAGGTACTTTGCACTGTAGTTAATGCAAAATGGTGGCCATGATTCCAACACAGTTGATTCTGCTGTTGCAGGGCGAAAGCCTTTTACAGGGAAATAAGGGAACAGACAAAGTTGACACATGTAACTGGTAGTGTAATTTTTACATCAGCTCTTTTTATTTCAGGGAATTATCAAACCGCTATACACCTTTTCTTATCCCCTGGGTGGATATAGTCTAGTCCAGAACAGAGTAGATTAGCATATATTTAGATTAGCATATATTTACTCAAGATTAAGGTTGATTCAGGCTTTAAAAATATATGTATCCAGATTTTTGGTAGCAATTGAAAAGAAATGGTGTGGAGGGGTTCATTTGTGTTTTGGGCTCTTTAGCTCCAACAGCTAAAACTAAATACACATAAAAGATCCAGCTGTTTAGAACTGCTATTATACTAGTCCACATAATTTTTCCTTTTTTTTTCGTGAAAACAAAACAAAAGAGTTGTGCAATGTATTTTACAATAATTTCTTCCTTTCTTGATGTTCTCCTCTCATTAATTGTAGTGCCTACAGAAGCTCCATGGCAAAGAAGAGAAAAGCTGAAGAGCAAATTTTGGGTGTTCCAGTCAACAAAAGGAAGTCTCTGTTAATGAAACCCCGTCACTACAGTCCAAGTGTAGAAGGCAAAGGAGAAAATGAGGACAAGACTGACCTGCAAGACAACAGCAATGATCTCAAAGCAGGTATCAAAGATTAGTGGCTCCAGATGAATGTAAAAAGCATCTAAGTGTTGGTGCTGACCTTCAAAGCGCAAGCTGAAAGAGCAACTCCACCCCCATCATTCAGCCCAGATGCTGAGGTCCTCCTATGGGGGCCTTCTGGTGGTACCTCACTGCAAGAAGTGAAGCTACAGGGAACCAGGCAGGGGGCCTTCTTAGTAGTGGCACCCACCCTGTGGAGCATTCTCCCATCAGATGTCAAGGAGATGAGTAACTATAAAACCTTTAGAAGACATCTGAAGGCAGCCCTGGATGGGGAAGCTTTTTAATGTTTAATGTATATGTTGGTAGCTGCCCAGAGTAGCTGGGGCAACCCATTCAGATGGACAGGATACAAATAATGAAATTATTATTATTATTATTATTATTATTATTATTATTATTATTATTGTTATTATTATTATTATTATTATTATTATTATTATTATTAAGCTAATGCTCCTGAGAGAACAAAGGGTAGAATAATCTCACTGGGCACTAGCAATAAAAGGCAGATCATTTGGACAAAATGTGAATAATGAGACTGAGAAATAAATAGAAATATGGTTTGTAGCCAATTAAGTCCTACTCAGAGTAGACCCACTGAAATTAGTGAAAGTTAGTCATGTCCATGAACTTCAATGGGTCTACTCTGAGTAGGCCTAGCACTGATCTGAACTTGTGACCCTTTAGATGTTGTTTGACTTTTAACTCCTATCAGTCCCAGCCAGCATGAGCAATGACAACCAAAGGTATCAAGTCAGATTTTAATCCCTTTTTCTTAAAATCTGGGTCAGCATTAGTTTTAAGTGATAATATCCATATCAGTTTCAGGTTGTATTAGCTCTCCACTGCCTAAAAGGATTACACTGGTCAACAACAAATTTGTTGCCTGCGTTTTTTTCAGTTGATTTAGGACGAATCTGATGCTCTGAATCCAAAAATCACATTGGTTTTACTCAATCAGGTCAAGTTTTTGAGCTAAGGCCACATGTTGGTTTTTTACGTTTTTGTTCACATGTACGCTTGTGTGGAGCATTTTAGAAGAAGTTGGTGGGGGTAAAATGCCATGTTGAATAATTGTTTTGATTGGAAATGATTATTTTAATGACAAGAAGTATTCAGGTCTGATAGTTCTGGGTGATTATGTCGAAAAGGGATCAGTTTGAAGCCATAAAACCTCGAAATCTTCCATAAATTGGTGCGGCAAAGCATAAAGTTATGGGATCAAAACTAAGTTAATTCTGATCTTCAATCAGCACGTCGTCCTGTAGCTCATTGTGATGAAATTCCAGTGCCTATCTTTGGAGAACTTCCTGACATTAGTGACAAAGATGCCTCCAGTGTTGAAGGACATGAAGAAGTGGTTCTTGAAGATGATGCTCCACATCCATTTTCCCAAAACGAGTTGAATGATTTGGCATCCAAATTGAAGGAAAAAAAACCTCCTCTCTGACAGTGCTCACATCAGCTTCTTCCGCAGCAGGCATCAAGAGTACCTCGGAAAAGAAGGACTTGGTGTACTGTGCAGATATTTCACAGCTTCTGCTCAAGCTTGGAGTGCCACAGTACAAACCCAAAGTTTGGAGACTGTTCATTGACAGCAGGAAGCGATCACTGAAATGTGTTCTGCTACACAATGGTAACCAGTTTGCCTCTATACCCCTGGCTCACTCGACTACACTGAAGGAGAACTATGAAGCGGTGAAGTATGTGCTGGAGAAAATTGGTTATGATCAGCATAAGTGGTTTATTTGTGTTGACCTGAAGATGGTGAACTTTTTGTTGGGACAACAGTCTGGCTTCACCAAGTACCCTTGTTTTCTGTGCATGTGGGATAGTAGGGACCGTGCTCAGCATTACACAAAGAAGGACTGGTCTGTGCAGGAGGAATTGGTGCCTTGCAAAGAAAGGAACATCATCAACGACCCTCTGGTGGACAGAGACAGAATACTCTTCCCACCGCTACACATCAAGCTCAGCTTAATGAAGCAGTTCACCAAGGCTCTGGAGAAGGATGGTGACTGCTTCACTTACTTGTGCCAGGCTTTTCCAGGATTGACCATGGAGAAGTTGAAAGCTGGCATCTTTGACGGTCCTCAGATCCGTCAGCTCATCAAGAGATCCAGAGTTCAGAAAGTCAATGAACGAAGTGGAACTGGAAGCGTGGAAGGCATTTGTTCTGGTAGTGAAGAACTTTCTTGGCAACAATAAGGCCAGAAACTATGCAGAACTTGTCAACAACATGCTGACTGCTTTCAGAAACCTGGGCTGCAACATGAGCGTCAAGATGCACTACCTATTTTCACATATGGACCGGTTTCCTGAGAACCTGGGTTCAATGAGTGACGAGCAGGGGGAGAGATTCCATCAGGACATGAAAGAGATGGAGACCAGGTATCAGGGTCGCTGGGACACAGTCATGATGGCTGACTACTGTTGGACTCTGAAGAGAAACCTCCCTGCCGCTGAGCATTCCAGGAGTTCCAAGAAATGGAAGTTCAAGCCCTGAAGTTTGAAAAATGGTGAAGCAACATGCAATTTACATGTACTTACCTTTATCAATGCCCACCATTCAGTTTACAGTAATCGATGTTTCTATCAGGTAGTCAATATATGTTGTTGGAAAAACATTTTTTTCTCTTAAAAACATATTTAGGATGATATGTGTTGACAAAAATCAGCTGATAATGCCACAAAAATGTAATCGATTTTGTCACAAGATCAACATAGCACAAAAACCTGACCTGATGGAGAGAAACGGATGCCATGTCCTGATTCAGTAGTGCAAAAATACCCTGAATCAATTGTAGAAATCTAGACAACATTCAAAACGTAAAAAATTGTTGCCCAGTTTTATTGATGCTAATGTGCACACTACTTTATGGAAAGAAAGAAATTGGTGATGGGGGGACACAAACGCCCAATTTGCTCATGGGCATTACTTTTGTGGAGAGGAAAAAATCATAGCTCCACTCTTGAACCTTAATAAACATGGAAGAACAAGCTGGAAAGCTGTGGCAAGAGTAAATTGCATAAGCACCACAGTTGAAATTAATTATATAATACTGTGCTGAAAACACAAATGAAGAAAGGTGAACTTTTGGCACAGCCAATCCGCAGAAGGCTTATGAATAAGAATGGAGGAAATCCATCCACACTTACAGTCCACTAGCTTTTTGAAAAACACATGCGCTCAGGAGATCTGCCACTATTATAACCATACTGGGGGGGGGGGGGGAGAGAAGCAGCTTCTTTTTCTGCATTATTTAATGTTGCTTGTTTCCCAACATTTAACACAAGCAGTTAATACGTGAGTAATATTAATATTTTGTCTAGGCTCGCAATACTTCTATATGTCAAGTCAATCAATCTTGATGACTGGATTCAAGAAAATTCATATATATATATATATATATATATAATCTCAAATCTGCCCCCTAGAAAAGTTACTTTTTGGCCTGTTCATTTGGGGGTGAGAGATCACCTGATCACGTTGCTCGGAATCATGCTTCCAGTTATTCATCTTAATATCTAATACTGTGAGCACCTTTGTCTAAAAACTGGCACATGGGCAAACCATACTCTTTCCCTACCTGATTTTACAGCCTGATATGCAGAGGATAAATGGGACTGTGCCTCCTAGCTGGTGTCACACACCTAGGTCAGTGGCAGAGCTTCATGCTCCGGCACCGGGGAGCGTCCTGGGTGCGTGGCGTGCTGCCTGCAGGGGAGTGGACATCTTCCACCAGTGGACATCTGTATATTGGGTAAAAATCTTGAGCGGGTACTGGCTGTTTTTGATGCAGAAAAAAACAATCTATTCTGGTGGAACTTCTAAAAAATAACAACAGAAATAAAGTTGCCTCAGAGTGGCGCAAGCCATGCACCAACAAAACGAGTGCATGGTAAAACATTTCAAGAAACAGGCCACATCTTCCTGTCTAGGGCCCAAGAAATCCTCCAAGAAATAACTAATAAATATTTTCCTTTAATGTATAACAAACAGTTGAACCAAACAATTATGTAAACTGGAAATGACCCAAAATGCTAACAGTTTGGCAGCCGTAAAGTGAAATGCATTGTGGTGGCACATGTGCATTTGTGTCTCCTCCTCCTTTCCACAGTAATCTGCACTTAATAGGAATATTTTAAACTATGTAGCTAAGCAACAGAGGTAATTGTTGCTTTCTAGAGCTTTTGTTAGGCACTCCACCATAGCCCAAATATGCATAATTAGGTATAATGTCTATAAATCATTATTGTACACATGTGGGTAGTTAAGTGGATTGAGAGAATAGTTCAATGAATTGGACATATTCACTGAAAATGCTTTTTATTTGTTTTCTGTAGTTGATAATACTTTGAAATTATGATAACCCTTTACACTTTCTCTTAATAGCTCACTGTTGTTGAGACAAAACTTCATTTGCATTTTTAGATATTTAATTTATGATTTAAACCCGGAGTTGGTCTGACATGGATTCTGCAAAGAACCAGACTGTCTTATCTATTTTATTGTAAGCTTGTTTATCTCAATTTTTCCCCCTCTAGGAAGTAAAACGTAGACCATTCCAGTTTATGTTGAATACATCCCAACTAAAGAATGCACCCTATAATCAGCATTATTGAAGGGGCTAGTGTTGTGGCTAAATTCTTCCTTTCATCCAAAAATGCTTTTAGTTACTATGGTAATATTTACTTGATCCTGGCAGACCAGTGTTGATTTTAGGGAGATAATTACCAGAAAGAAAGATGATGGAGATGTATTTTGGAGTGTCCTTGTCAGGGGGGAAAATGTTTAGAAAAAAACCTAAATGAGACACAAAGGATTTATTGTATTTCAGCATTTGACACCCCTTTCCAGTAGCCTTTACTACCTTCTGTTTCCTGCTGTGATTTCAAAGAAAAAAAATGTTTCTTAACACAAGATACATGCGTATTTTGCCATCCTTTAGTAAAAATAGAAATCTACTTTTTTTATTTAAAAAATCTCCCTTGTGATCTAATATATTCTTTAGTTCTATGACTACCATGACTGCTTCTAACATGTATCCTGTGAGCTATAAAATTAGTCTTTCATTAAACCAAAAGTGACCCAGAGCATTCATTTTATATATTTTTTAAAAATCTATGAAGAAGAGAAGGAATGTTGTTGTTGTTGTTGTTGTTGTTGTTGTTGTTCCTATTTATTTACTACCCACCCTTCATAATACTCCAGGGTGGGTGACAACAATTTAAAATAAACACTAAGAGCAGTTTAAAAAGCAAGTGATGCAACTGTAGGTGACAATATTACATTTATCTGATATTTTTTGAAAGCTTTGTTTCATCACAGCAGCAAGTCAACACCTCCTCAGTGAAGAGCAGATACCTTGCCTTAACTTCAGGGCCACTACTGCCATCAATCCATCCTTGCATGTTTACTGTAGTCTGAAGCAGAAGGGAGAGAATGGATGGGAATATGGTGCTGTGAAACTGCTACCCAGTATGGAGATTCTTCTTCAGCATAAAGTTATAATAGTACCAAAACCTTTAGCTGGGTTCAGGATAGCTTTATTCTGCCCTCACATGTTTCAAACTGCATTAGAATACTGGAGGAATAAGCAGTTCAGTCACTGCAGGCACTATGTTCGTCTTCCCCCATAACTTTTCAGACTATGGTAGAACTAATGGGCCACTTTTTGGAAATATGTCCCCACTGATGTCAATGAAACTAGAAGCAGCTTCACAAGTACATTTAGTGCAGCAGCATCCAAGGATTTTGTTATATATGATATTCCAAACCATACACAGGCAACATGTCTTTTTCTTGTAATGTTTAAATTAACATGCCAGCTTCAAACACAAGAGAGTCGTGTAGTTAAGTAGTTGTGTGATACTTTAGGCATGTTAGTCAGGAGTGCTCTGATGGTGTTTCCTGCTTGGCAGGGGGTTGGACTCAATGGCCCTTGTGGTCTCTTCCAACTCTATGATTCTATGATTCCAAAGTCACAGCCAAAGTTCTATTTACTGCAAGGTGTTCATGTGTGAAATAGGTACATGCTGAAACGATCGCACAGTTGTTGCATGGATCTGCTCTGTATATTCACAACACAACATTCTGGTCATTTGAATTGGTCAGTTATAGTATATATTTAAAGTATGCTCTACTGCAACCTTCTCCAAGTTGGCACCCTCCAGATGTTTTTGAGTATGACTCCCGTTAGGTCCAGCTACCTTAGGTGATGGTTAGGAATGATGGGAATTAAGAACATAGGAGCCTGCTGGATCTGGTCAGTGGCCCGTCTAGTCTAACATCCTGTTCTAAGAGTAGCCAGATGCCTATGTAGTGGCATCTTGGTTCTCAAACTTAATCCGTTCTGGACGTCCATCCCAAAACCAAAGCGTTCCAAAACCAAGGCATGCTTTCCCATAGAAAGTAATGCAAAATGGATTAATTCGTTCCAGACTTTTAAAAACAACCCCTAAAATAGCAAATTAACATGAATTTTACTAACAAGACCATTGATCCATAAAATGAAAGCAATAATCAATGTACTGTACTATAAAATAAAGAAGACAGTATTGTAGATGACAAAAAAAAAAATCTTACCTGCACTGATGATACTCATTGTTTGGATTGGGGGCTTTTATCCATTCACACAATCTATCAATTAGTAGCTGAACTGGGTTCCACACAGCCACAAAAACAAATTAACTGAAAAAGCAGCAAAAACACAAAATCAATAGCAAAAACAAAAGTGCCAAACTTAATCTATTCCAGAAGTCTGTTTGACTTCCAAAATGTTCAAAAACCAAGACACAGCTTCTAATTGGTGCAGGTGCCCTGGAAACAATAGCCGACAGCTGCATCGGACATTTGGCTTCCGAAAAATGTCTTTCTTCCAGGTTTTCAGCATTGCGGAACCAAGACATTTGAGTACCAAGGCATTTGAGAACCAAGGCATTTGAGAACTAAGGTACCACTGTATGAAAAATGCAAGCAGAACCTGAGCACAGTAGCATTCCACCCACATAATTCCCAGTAAATGATATTCAGAAGCATACCGACAATGTAATTATAGTCTGGAGGGAACCAGGTTGGGGAAGTTTCCTGTACTACAGAGCACGTTTGCTCAATACGATTCTATTTCATGTTCATAAAACAGATATTTATCTTGAGCAAACCTATCATCTTAGATTACTTAATATGAATGAGACTAATTTATAAATAAGTGGCTTGTGGATTATGGTCAAAGAAAAAGGAATTTATTTTAATGTTGTGCCTTTCTCTCTTTTCCCTGCCTCTAGAGGAGACTAATATAACACCAGCAAAAGCTACCCCTAATTTGGATGTGCAAGAAAATGATCAAATGACGGATAATTATGCCAGCTACCGGGACCTAATGGCCAAATCCTTAATTAACTTTGAAAAAACAGAGGAAGAAACTCCAGACCCCCCAGAGAATAATAAACTGAGTGACAGTAGCAGCAAGTCCTTAGAAATGGAGAATAACAATGTTGATGAATGTTACATGATTAACTCATTAGTAAGAAAAGACAGAATTTGTGTTTCGGACCCACAGTTCTGCTCCTCTGAGGATAATGAAAGTAGTTCTGAAATTCTGGACAATGAATGGGATAGCTCCTCAAATTTCTCTGAAGAGATAAGCATCAAACTTCCTCTAAATACAACATATATTGTAGGATGTAATCAGCAAGATGTCCTAAAAGTGTCAGGGGTCAAAACCGAAGAAGCAGATTTCAACAACTCTGAAACCATTTGTGACTCAGATACAGGGCCACTAGAATCACAGGAGTCGCATGTTGAATCGTTCACCAACAGGAGTCAAAATCCATTTCCAGACAGCGAGGAAGATGAGTGTCTGTCAGAAAATACAGAAATGTCATTTGACTTGGATAAAACAAAACATAACTTGAGCTTGCTGGAACAAGCAATAGCTCTGCAGGCAGAGCAGGGCCATGTCTTTCATAGCACCTACAAAGAACTGGACAGGTTCTTACTAGAGCATCTTGCTGGTGAAAGAAGACAAGCCAAAGTGATTGATCTTTGTGGTAGACCAATCTATAACAACAAACGTAAGTTCACTTTCCTTCTTCAGAGTGGATTGTGCATTTGTGTAGACAGCTAGTAATTTCTCCACACCAACAGTGCTCAGCAGGGAGAGGTGACTGCCATGAACCAGGCCTGGCAGTGGTGTCTTATTGAATTCCAGCATAGTATATTGTTGGGCAGAGGGGCAAAACCAATCTGGCACTTCCATTGCTGTTCCCAAATTCCCTTGAGTTTACTGCTACCCTGTTTTGGTAGCTCACCATTTAGTACACTGTGGTGATGTCACTGCCAGGAGACAGCAATTCCCAAGTGAGAACCCACTATATGGTTCAGTGAGGAATGTATAAATAAGGTTGTTCAGATTGACAGAATAATATAAAAATTATGGTATGCAGTTACCAAAAAACCCTACGCGTTTGTGCTCCTTCTGTGGTCTGAAAACATTGTGAGAGTTAGCAAAATTTCTATACAATGTTTCATAGACACATCCAAGAACTTCAATGTGCTATACATGGCATCACCTTTGAAGATGGTTCGGAAAGTTCAGCTGGTGCAGACTTCAGCAGCCAGGTTGCTCACTAGGGCAAAATGGTTTGAGAATAGAATACCAATCTTGGCGCAACTGCACTGGCTACCAATTACTTCCCAGGACCAATTCAAAGTGCTAGCTTTGACCTATAAAGCCTTAAACAACTCAGAGCCACAATAATTCAAGGACCACCTCTCCTCATATGAACTGACTGTGATCATCACCTGAGGCCCTTCTTTGTGTGCCTCCTCCACAGGAGGTCCAGAGGGTGGCAACAAAGGAACAGGCATTTTCTGTGGTTTCTCCCCATTTGTGGAATGCTCTCCCCAGGGAGGCTTGCCTGGCACCTTCATTATACGTATCATTAGGTACCAGGCAAAAACAATCCTAATTAATTAAACAAACTATGGCCTTTTATACCGGGGGGGAGGGGTGCAGTTTTTGTTTGTTATTATGTTATGTATTATTGTAAACCACCCTGTGATTCTCAAATGAAAGGTGGTGTAGAAATTTAATAAATAAACAAATAGAAACATATTATACCATAGATTTGTACTGGGTGCAATGGAATGAATTCAGCTCCGAGTAGTCAGTCATTTGCAGATAATATGAATTTCAAAGTGTTCCTAGTTAGACTTTAATCCTCACCACTATAATAATCTTAACTTAACAATGATGCCTCAGTGTTTAGAATACCAACTCTTAAGTAAATGGAGGAAACTTTAGGAAAACTACCCAGCGAATAAATAGATGTACTTATTTATTTTGTAATATGTTGCACTGCATTTAATTATATCATATTGTATTATTTCTATATATTATATTTAGATAGTTTTACATAACTTAACAGGTGATGCAGGTCTATGTATAAAAAGGGTAAATAACCCCCCTATTGAGAACAGCAGGTTCCCATGTGTCCACGTAAGTCCTGTTGAACATTTCTGATTTCCAATTCCCTTCCTCTCCCCATTTCATAGCCAATTCTCCTATTATTTCTGTTTTTCTGGCAACCAATCTCTTCTTAGCCCCTGCTTTCTTGTGCCATGCTTTCTTGTGCAGTATGAGCCTTGTTAAACCAACGGTGTGATCAGCATCGTGGAGGGTGTTTATTCTCTGATGCTGAGTTACCCATGGACTCTCCTGGTTTGGCTATGTGCTGCAGTGGCTGGTAATGGCATTGATGACCTGGAAATGGGGTGGGCACAGGAAGATCCCACTGTGTCCAGTCTTGAACATTAGGTGAAGCCAAAGCTGCTGGGTTATAAGATGTGAAGGATAAAGATGAGAGCCAGTAACATACAGCAAGATATATCCCCTTCATTGGACTGAGGTTGGAGAAGTCCCTGAACTGGAAGCCTTGAAAAATAATGATGGGCTTTCTTCAAGAAGGTTGAGCCCTTGATGATGCTTTATCTGATGGTCTTTTTTCCATAAAGTGTTATGAAGGCAAGAGCATGAAGAAAGGTTGAAAATGAGTTACTGGCTGAACTAGGTAGGAAGCAACACATCAGGGAAGCTACAAAGAGAAAAACTTAAGAAACACAGACACAAACTTTCCTTGTGGCTTTGTCTATAAACACATCTATTTGCAAACTACTTGCAAATATCACAGTTGCCCTGATTGCAAATGGATACACTGCACTTAAGTTTGTTATAGTTTGTTTTTGTTATGTGGATTAGATATATAAGGAAATAGCTATACAACATATAAGGAGAAAATACAACTACTCGTCTATATAGACAATATGTGACAACCTTAGCTCACATTTTTTCAGCTGTCCCAATTTACCAGGAACAGTTTGTTTTCTGATACCTGCCCCGGGAAAATCTTTTAATATTCAAGGCTCTCGAAATATTTTATTATTATTATTTTATTCATGGATGGTTCCAATTTTCTTTCTCATGACTCAAATATATTCACCATTCCAAAACCTTCAGTTTAAACAATTTGCTTAAAATAATTGATTTAAGAATGTTAAAATGTGTGTAGGATTTCAGTGTACTTAACACCTTGACAGAAAACTGCTGCCTCTTAAAACCATTCTCTCCCTCTACATACACATTCATGCACGCACACACAGCAATGTTCCATCTAGGTGACAAGACTTCATTGCTATTTTCTGCAGATTTGCCTAGGCCTGAAAAGAGAGAGACCAAATGTCCCATTCCAGGATGTGATGGCACAGGGCATGTGACAGGATTGTATCCACACCACCGCAGTCTTTCAGGTTGTCCACATAAAGTTAGAGTGCCACTTGAAAGTAAGTACAATTTCTTTATAATTTGCAGCCAAAAACTGTGTGTGGTTCCTTGAGGACTGTGGCACTCTTGATCTCTTTCCATCCACTGGCCTCTCAGTAGCATCGCTGTAGTGTTTTGTGAATTTATACAGCTACTTGGCTGATAGTAAAGCCACAGTGGCTTCTTACATGGCATTCATTCATTCATTCATTCATTCATTCATTCATTCATACCAGGGGTTTCCAACATGGTGGTATAACTCTTACTTGCTCACTCTTTCTTTCTCTCCCTCCCTCCCTCCCTCCCCCCCCCTCTCTCTCTCTCTCACACACACACACATATATATATATACACACACACACACACATTTACTGCAGGGGTGTGGAACTTTTGGCCCTTCAGATGTTGCTGAACTACAATTCCCATCAGCCTCAGTTAGCATCAACTGTGATCAGTCATGATGGGAGCTGTAATCGGCAACATCTGGAGGGCCAAATGTTCCTGACCCTCCATTTACAGAACCTAGATCTGTCACTGTTGTAGAATGTGTTCTCTCACCAGCATCAAGCAATACTGTTCACAACAAACATTTTCCATCTAAGGTTATTCCAGTGGCACTATTACCCTCCCCCTTTTTTAGAGAAAGATAAACTGCACATGCATTTGTGCAGTCTGCTTGCATTGAAATCCATGGAACTTACTATCAAGAAACAGTGACTTGGAGATCAGCTGGGAAAAACCTTGGTGCTTTAATGAGCTGAGTTATGTGCCCCAGCCATAAAGCCTGGCTCCTCAGGGTGCCCTTGCACCTACCTTCCCAAACAGTAGTCATTTGTGGCAGTACTTCATCTCAGGAGCAGCAGGCACAATGAAGTGAATAAAGCAGTTTACCACACACCGCACTGCTAGGGCTGACAGCAGTTTACTTCTGAAACGACTTTTGGAGTAAAATATTGCTGCTTGAGAGGGTTGTGAGAAGGTGCACGCAGTGCTTTTTTCTGGGGGACGCAGGGGTACGCATGCCCCTAAACATTTTGTGAATCTTTGTACTTTTGTCCATTTACTGTATTTATTTTTCCTGATTTGAACTATAAAATGATGGTTTTCTTGAGTCAAAATGAGAGTACCCCTAAACATTTTTTTAGGGGGGAAAAGGCCTGGGTGCACCTATATTTTATCCTGGGACATGAGTTGTTCTCACCAGCCTCTGATGTGCTTACATGATGGGAGGCAGTGGCAGAGCTTCATGCTCTGGCACCAGGGGGCAGAGAGCGGGGGGCGGGGCTGGCACACATCCTGGGGGTGTGGCACACATCCTGGGGGAGTGGAACTCTGCCTGCAGAGGCATAGCACCAAGCGTTGGCGGGGGGGCACCCACGATGGCAGCCACCAGGATTGGGCTGCCAGGGCGGTGCGCTCCCACCGCACTCCTCTTCCTCCGCCAGTGGTGGGAGGTTGACACCAAGGTTAAAGTAGGTTGAAGGACCCAACAAGTTTGGCAGGATCAGAGACGCCTGCCATCTCCCCTTCCTCCAGAGATGTATGACCATGTAGAAAATAGCAGGGTTGCTATCCCTGATGTATGGAGTTCACAGTTCCATGAAGGCCCATGATGGCTCAAACATTTGGAACTTCTTGTTCCTGTAGAAAATTCTTAGTTTTCTTTTATTACTATAACCATGTGATCATAACTTCTGTACAGTGTCTCCAAGTTTTGAGTGAGGAATTGCACTGTCATGATGATATGTGTTTGGGTCACTATTTTCTTCTCTTTTTTTAGTCCTTGCAATGCATGAAAATGTTCTAAAGTGCCCCACTCCTGGGTGTACAGGAAGAGGACATGTCAACAGCAACCGCAACACTCACAGAAGGTAAATCCTAGTCTGTTACCACTGGTGATAAACTAGGCCAGGAATGCAGAAACAGTCGACTCCAGATGTTGTTGAAATCCACTTCCCTCTATCCACAACTGGCATGCCAATGCTCAGTGTTGATGGGAACTACAACCCAACAACATCTGCAGGGCTACTGTTGCCCCATCCCTGAACTAACCTGTTCAAGAAGGGAACATTTTAATTAATATTTGTCACTCACGTTATATCAAAATGGCAGCATAGGTACTTGGCTTCTGCAATCCTACCCCCATAAAACCATCCCTTATACCCTACAAGTGGTATCTGTATGGTGTGTACAATTTCAGGACAAATCCAGCCAAAATGAAGCACTTCTAGATTCAGTGTTTTCAGTGGTAGAGAGTTGAGCACATATTTAATGGTCCCAGTGGCATATTTGAGAGTTAAAAGTGCTTAACTTTGACTGGATTGTGTCAATTTACTTTAGTGCAGTATTGAAAATATTAGTGTTTATGGATAAATGCAATAGAAATAGGTTCACTCAATGATCATAAGCTATTGAAACCAATGCTTAGAGATAGGGTGGCTAGCCTTTTAGGGGTGATTGCTCTCTGGGGGACACGTGCCATGGGTGTGGGTATGTCTAAAAAAGTGAGCATGCACATATTACACACTCATCAGAGTGCACACACATTCAGAGAGGGGGGCCCTCGCACTTCCCAGCAATCTGTGCAGATCAGAAGAAGAGCAAAGCTTAGATCCCCCCATTACAGTGCTGGTCAGAGAGGAAACTCTGTCTTGTCCAGTACCAAGATTGAGGGGGAAATCTTGCCCTCTGCTCTACAGATCATTGATTTGATGAGCAGAAAGGGCATGATTTAACTCTCTCCTTCCAGCCCAGTGCAGCAGAGGGACTTGCTGCAGATGCCCTTGTTGCATTTCTGAGTTCTTGGAGGGCAGATGAAATTGCTTGGGTGAGGGTAGGGAGACTTGGCTAACAGGCAAGCAGTTCATCACTTCTGCCCGAAGAGACAGGGAAGATCTATATAAATGTGTGCTGCCCACTCTCTGATATTATTTTTTACTTTTGCTTTGAATTGCATATTTGTATATAAGTTAAATAGTCGTGTTGCTTCACCTTAATTAACAACTAGGTACAACAGGAATTAAAGCAAATTCCAAAGGAACACAGATAAAACCAATTTTATGTGGTGAAAGCAATCTGATTTGATTCCCTTCAACCCCAAATGTACTTCTTCTGACTTCCTCAACATATGTTCAGGTTATGATTCATCATGATTTTATCCAACACACCAAAATCATTGATACATTTGGCTTGGGTTGACTTCACCCCAACAGAAATAGATACAAAAATAAGCATTATATTATGAAGATAATATTTACACAGCCAATTTTACTGCTGGTGAAGGTAGTGAAGGGCAGGCGAGGAGTTCACAGCCCAGGGC
Organism: Podarcis gaigeae; assembly: GCF_964106915.1. Lineage (NCBI taxonomy): Eukaryota > Metazoa > Chordata > Lepidosauria > Squamata > Lacertidae > Podarcis > Podarcis gaigeae. Next base: position 39,773,006 of record NC_139683.1, read on the forward strand.
TGAAGTATGAGTGGATGAGCAAGGGCAGCCTAACAGGGCAGGTATTAAGATTCAGCATCACTGGACACAGAGGGAGAGGTCAAATGAATGGGCAGCAGTGCCGGTAGTGAGGACAAGGGCAGACCTTCCTATTGAGAACATCTTGCTCAAGAGTGCCCCAAACTTGCAACGATCAAGGGATCCTCAAAACATGCAGAGGGGAGCAAGCCCCAGCAGGAAACAGATACCTGAGTTAGCTCTGGAAAGAGACATGGTTGGACTTCCGTAAGCTAGAATAGTGAGATCTAGATGAACCACAGAATCATGTGAGGAGTATTTTGCTTATGCTGCCAAAATGCACTATAAAGATCCTAGATCTTTGGAGAGAAGAAATGCAGGTTTTTCATGGCTCCTCATATGTGGCAAATCTCTTTTAAACAGTCTTTCTGGTTGTCCAATTGCTGCAGCTGAAAAAATGGCAATGTCTCAGGAAAAAAATCAGCATGAGTCTCCCCAAACAGGGCAGTGCCATGATCAGGTCCACAGGTAAGCTTCACTTACAGTATAACATTATAATGTGAAATTCCCTAAAATAATTCCTGTTTGCTTTTTTTTAAAAAAGGTAATCAAATCCAGTGTCCTGTGGAAGACACAGGAAACTTGGAATGAGTAAACAGATTGAGGTGCAAATTTAGCCAGCTATTTCTGGTGTTTTGTTTTACTCTGGACAGGTCAAGTATCTTTTCCTGCATGGAGAACTAACTTTGTGACTCCTTTTCCATGAGTACAAAATACATTATGCATGCAGTTAGTAAATGGGGCAAAAACTAGCACAGTAAGGACTGTGCATGCTCAGTTGCCACAGAATGCTAAGTATTGTGGGGAATGGAAATGGGAAAACTAGGTGGGAGGGGGAATGGGATGGAGTATCCTGAAGGATGGCAAGGATGGCAAGCTGGAGTACTAAACAGGAGCACTCAGCACTGCAGCATTTTTGAAACCATACTCACTATTGTTCTTTCTTATTGTTCCCTTCATTTTCTCTGCAGAACAAACTTGGTGAAGCAACTTGAGATATCTCAGTATAGCTGCCGATCTGCTCAACCAGCACCATCCCCCAGAACCTCCTTCATAAGAGAGCAAGAGAAATGTGGGAAAGTACCATTTGACTATGCTAGTTTTGATGCCCAAGTCTTTGGCAAACGTACATTGGTGCCAGCTATGCAAGGACAAACCCCGCCACAGTTCCTTGAATGTAAGTGGAAGGCAGACAAATTCAATCACTATTTCTATATCAGCTTGCATGAATATACAAATATTATTTTATTGTGTTTCCAAAATTTATATTCTGCCTTTCATTGCTAAAAAAACTGTTTCAGGGTGGATAATAACATAACAACGTTCTTGGAAGCATAAAAAATATGCACATTAGCATCTAAAACCAATGCAATCCAACCTTAATTGGACATAGCCTAGCATAGCTAAGCAGCACTGGTTGACCAAAACATTTCCAAACATACCATAGTAGGGTGATGGGAACCATATTTTACTGGACTACAACTCCCATCATCCCTGACCATTGGCCATGCAGACTGGAGCTGAAGTCTAACAACATATAGAGAGCTCTTGGTTCCTCACCTTACCATAGTAAAGGAATAGCTGGTCCCAATCACACATGCACAGTTAACAACTACTACTACTACTACTACTACTACTACTACTACTACTACTACTACTTATTTATACCCCACTCATCTGGCTGGGTTTCCCCAGCCACTCTGGATGGATCCCAACAAAATAATAATAATAATAATAATAATAATAATAATAATAATAATAATAATAATAATAATAATAGAAAAGCGATAAAACATCAAACATTAAAAACTTCAGTGCATCCAATACAAGTAATCTATGAGTTGCTTAATGGACTGAGGTGTCCAGTATTTATTTATTTTTACTTGAAAATGCAGCACCAAACCTATATATGGAATGTAGCACTTGATATTTGCTTATTGCCTGAAATCTGTGACATTTGTTCATAATGATTTATATTGAAAATAACCCCATAAAAATCAAGTGGACAGGATCCACTGGTCGGTTAAAAATAGTGTTGTGATATTACACTCATGACCAGTGGTGGGCTTGTCCATTAGGGTGAATGGGGCACTGCCCCAGCAACGTCACTCTGCCCTTAGGTAGCCCCCAGTCTGCTGCAGGACTTAAAATTAGTAAGGGAATAGCTCTGTCTTAAATTAGCTTTGGATTCACCTACTGCTTGTCTCCCTGTCTTCTGCCCCACCAATCTCAATGGTCACCATCCGCCACTGCTCATGATCTATTTAGAAAAACTAGATGAGTTTCAAACTATTGTTCAGGTTTGAATTGCATAACGGGTGGTACACTAGTCTGACGGGTGATGTGATATTTGTACTGATATGAGAGGAGACAGGTTGCTTTTTTGCTTCTGCTAGTGGCCCCTGACTCACAGCTGGCACACAAGTTGCTCCTTGAATTTGCATGCAGAGCTGTGTGACAAAACTGCCTCTTCTGCCTCTCACCTTCCTGCACACGATCCTGTCTCCAAAGAAACCCCAAACCATTTTTTTTAAAAGGCTGGGTTGAGGGTTTACCTGAATTTAGAAACTACTTTAGATTATGCACACCACAATTTGTCTGAATGGGTTAGATCCAGTCTTGTTCATACTTAAGTTAGTCATCATTGATTTCAATGAATCTACTCTTAAGCCCCATTGATTTTAGTGGGTCTACTTTAACTGTCATCCTGTCCCTAAAGGATTTTATGCATACTCCTTGTCAAAATATAGGGCTGGTAGGTTGTATTTTCTCAATTCAAAGTCAATCCCCTCTGAACTGAAAATCCTGTCTGTAATCTGCCAGGCCTGAAGAAACTATTCCTGAGAACCTCTGATATATCTTTGTATTGAAACAGCAAACAAGATCCTGGACAATATTTCTGACATTTCTTGGGCTGCCAAAAATCTTGGCACAAATGTCATTACTACATGACTCTTGGAGTCCCCTAAGAAATAGCTGTTCACATAATTTTTGAGTCCAGAGGCTTTGAAGCAATATCATCTGGCAATTTAAAGCTTTGGCTGGGGTCCACAGAGACAACTACACATGAGCTGTGGGCACACCCAAATTGCCATTTCAGAAAGACACCCTTTTTAAATGGTGTGAAGTCAATAGGCATTGTGACAACAAAGTGCATGGGCACTTTACAAAAAGACTGCTTCCAGAGGCAATTCCAGGGTGGCATGACTGGTGCGGTCATACTGGGTGCCTTGCTGCAGGGCACGCCAGACCAATGCTGTAAAACAGAGCGGGAGAGGTGGGGGTGCCAAATGTTAGTGTCACACAGGACGCTGCTGAAATTTGAGAGCCCAAAGCCTGCCACTACTGCTGCTCTTCACGAAACATTTCCCCTAGATCAGGGTTAGGGAACACCTAACTCTCCAGATGTTGATGGACTACAGCTCCCATAATCTCTGACCATCAGCAAAGCTGCCTGGGGCTCATGGGAGTTGGAGTCCAACAATATATGAAGGTCCATCATCCCTGCCCAAGATTCTCTGTTTAAATTGCTCATATGCCTAATTTCTAAACCATTTCATAATAATAATAATAATAATGGCAGCCAAGGAATTTAAAAAGATGCTTTGGTGTCCTGGGAAAGGGAATACCTTCTGAAAGGGAAACACAGTGGAGGAAAAGGAAGGAAGTGCCACTGAAGTAATTGAATTTACTTCTGAGGTGACATGGGGCACGCTGTTGGTGAACCCTAGCTCTGTTTTCTTGATTTTTAATATAGCTGATACTTACAGTATGCTCTATATTCATTTTCTTATGTATACTATAATTAACATTTGTTAATTATATTTTATTTAACTGCTCCAGCCTTCTAAGATTCAAACTGATTTCACAAGAAGAGCAAAACATTGCAGTAAACTTGAGGCAAACCATTTTTGGCTACAACCCAGCATTGTTATAGCTTAGGCCGATTAATTTTGCTTTGGTTTTATATATTATAACTCAGAGTTCCATGGAATTCATCATGTTTATGTTAATAAAGTTTCCAAGCCCATTTGTGTTTAAATTACAGCTGAACCAAATATTGTTTGTTCTTTATTCATCCACCACTGGACTTGATGGAAGTGAAAGATTTCTTGTGTAAGGAGTGATTAAGTCTTGAGGAAAGGACCCACAATTTAGGCTCTCACTGAAAATGGGAGCACCTGCACATTTATAAAGCAACTCTGGGTTTCTTAACTAATCTCATGATCTCATGTTTTAAATGCATTCAATTCTGATGCTTCTTAATAGCAATGGTAGAGCTCCCAGTAAAAAACAGACTTACTTTAATGTATTATTTGCCTGTTTTTATTGTATAAAATGATAATACATAAAACCCCAGTATCTTTAACAGAGGGACAGTTGCACTCGAGCTATTTCTAATCAAATCTCTTTTCAACAGCAAAGCATTTTTCAAATCCAGGGAAATTTTCTAATCGGCTGCCTAGTGCTAGCGCCCACACACAGAGCCCTTGCCATGCCAACTCTTATGGCTACGGTCAATGTAGTGAAGACACCCACATAGCAGCAGCTGCTGCAATCCTGAACCTTTCCACCCACTGCAGGGAAGCAGCAGAGATCCTCTCCAACAAACCACAGAGTCTGTCTGCCAAGGTAGGCAAGTCCAAGAACCTGGAGGGTGTGCTAGCTACTGAACTGTGTGAATAAACTGTCTTTCATATTAGTGATTGCATTCAATTCCTTCCCTTCCCTTCCAAAAGCGAAAGAGAGAGAGGGGAAAAGAGCAGCCCCTTTTTGCATGTTCTTTTGAAGAGAGATGGGAGGGTGGGGGTAGGGGGAGATAGCGGAAGAAAAGAAATGCAAAAACTGTGCTGTGGAAAGTCACTATAATAATAAGAAGGGAAGAAAGAGGGGGGAACTCTGACTCCAGAAATGGTTTTTTTGGAGATAGTGGTGCAGAATCTGTTGAAATGAGGCTTATTTGCATGGTGCAAATACTACTGCAAGTTACCAGCATTAGTCTGGTTATTAAAATTAATAGAAATGAGATGGGGAGGGGCTATCACAGATCTCTGTTTTGCTGTTTTTGCTACTGATAATTCCACTGAATATTTTAAAGAGGTGAATAAAAGGTGTGATGCGTGATGAACATAGGGGAAGATCATTTGAATAGCCCATTGATAACTCTGCCTATTTCCTTGTAATCAAGTTTTATTTTCAGGGTGCATTAAGAGTTACAAAAGTAACTTTTATGTTGTGAAAAACCTTGCTCCATAGGGTATGAAACACCTCTGGCTATGAAACCTGGAAAACAAACAACTTCGGCCCGTTGTTGTTGAAAGCTGTATTTAGTACCATTGGATGCCATTTATAGCACCATTAGGGACTGGACCATGGTGTTGGCAGAAGCTCACATAATCCATCTTGTAGAAAAGATAGACGGGAGCAGGGCATGGAAATGGGTGATGAATGAAAAGTGTTATAGAATGACACATATAACATTGCCTTTGTACTTGGAGACATTCTCTGGGACACAGAGAGATGTCTGTTTAGCAAGCTTTCCACTGTGTAATGCCGCAGCAGACTCATAACGGCAGGATCTTGAAGAGATGCTTCTTCAGCGGGACTCCTGTTCCACATAACTGACTGCTTTGCCTAGTGGGAAAGCTCATCTTTTTATCGCACGGGCAAAATCAGATCAGATATCTGAGGCCTGTCTTCAGTGCAGTAGAATTTTCTGGTTTTCCTCCCCACCCCCCTCGCACCCAACTGCCGTTGCAGCAGCCAGGTTCTTGGAGCCAAAGATAGTGACATCCTTGCATTCAAAGCCTGCCTATCAAGACAACTCCATTTTTAGGGCCCGGGGTGTGTTGCTGGCTATCTCTGCATCCACGGCTTTTATTCACGATATTGGCCGGAGACATTTTCTAGTGCTGGGCTATGGCAGATATTACTTTGCCACCCCACCCCCTCTTGTTAAAAAGGAAACTGGTGCCAGAGGCTGTATTAAATTGCTTCCCCTACCTTTGGCTGACCTTAGAAACAGACCTTTCTTGCCAAAGAAAGGTAATAAAGGGACCAGGCATAAGATTATTATTGTTCTTCTTCTTCAGCTGTACACCTGTTTTGCGTTTGCCAAAAAAGCGGAAGGCAATCGTAACCACTCATGGCAGCATTTGGGGCATATAGGAGGTGGGTGGGTGTGATTTTCATCCAGAAATAATTTTTTTTTTTTGTATTAAAATGGTCGTCAGGCATTGTCCTCTGCCAGCCTTCACTTTTGCCAAACTTCCAGCAGGGCATGATGACAACCAGTGGTACAAAATATCTGACAGAAGAATGAGAATTAGCTTCTGGCCAGAGTGAAGGCAAGCAAAGCTCAAAGAGACGAAGTAGCCAAAATCACACACATTCTTTTTATTTGGTTTGGATAGTGCTCCTTTTTAGGAAATTGAGATTTTTAAACAGAGAAATGCATACTGCAATAGTCTATGGATGCAGGTGCCTAAACTAAAACAAATTGCTGAGGTTTGAAAATATAAAGTGAATACTGTAAACTTGTTTGGTTTTAATTTGATGATCACTTTGTTTTTTTGTTCACACAGCATATTATTTTTCTTTTAATTGCAAAGATGCATTTCAAGCCTGCGCACCACCTTCTTAAGAAATGCCTTCATTTAGTTTGGATTTAAAAATAAAATAAAATTGAAAGGGTATAACTTTCTCTCCTCTCCAATCCAGCTTTTCCATGTGAACCTCCCAGCCCCTCAGAAAAGAAACCCCTACTGGTGACATCTCCTCTGTAAACATGAATGAACAGCAGTGCTTTTGTGTAAATTCTATTTGTTTCAGAGTTACTTGTCAATGAAAAGTTCTTGGTAGATTGAGTCATGAGTTTTTAAACAAAGACTGTGAAGTAACCTGCCAACATCCAGTTATTCTTCCTGAAGCCCACCATAGCTCTACTTATATCTACTAAAATAAAACAGAAAGGGAACAGCAACATAATTGGCATTAATATATCCTCTCTTTGGCCTTGCCTATAACTATCCTCTCTTTAAATGTTATCTATTCTGCTCACCATAAAGCAATAAAATATATTCTGGGTCTTAAGAATGGGATGGATGGAAGGGTAGAAATGATGCTCACCAGCTTTCAAATTCGAACCCCAGGGATCAGGACAAAAAGCATCCCTCATTGTCTCCAGATTGTCTTATCTGTCAGTTTTATTTCCTTATTAGTATGCATTTTGAAACAGGGCATCAGTCTCTTTCTCTCTTTTTTTAAAAAAAATCCAGCTTTGATTAAATCTGGGGAGAAATCACATCTGAATGTCAAAAAAAGGAAAAGGAAAAAAATCCAGGCTCTAGAAATGAGATTTATTTCAGGTGCAACATGTTTCAGAATCATTTCCTCCCTCGAGGGTGTGTTTCTTGCAGCAATTCTCACCCAAGTGCAAGGGGCACTTTAGTGACTCCTCCTGACCTTTTCACTTGGTGGGAATTCCTGCCAGAAACATGCCATGTGGAAGGATCTGTTTCCAGAGGATCTGTTTCCAGAGGGTACCACTTCATAGCTGTATTCACTGGGTTTGCAATACAAAATTCAATCCACATTTATACGAGGAACATCCACCAAACACAATGCTTTAAGGCAATACATGCTTTAAGGGAAAGGCATAATTAGCAGCATAAATAAAATGATCACAAATATATTTTCCCCAAATACAATGGCAGCGATAGTGGAATCTAGGAAAGGCTCAGAGATCTCATGTGATGTTTCATAGATTGTGTACAAACCTCTAGAAATTAATTTGGATAACTGAATCAGATTGCAGATATTATACATTTGTCTACAATCAACTGCATGCAAATATAGTTAATTACCAGGAAAATTAAAAATAAAAATTAGAGTTGGTTTTGACAATCCTGATGCATTTAAATAACAAGAGCTATCTCTCTTGTTTCATTTTTTGGGTGAATGAAAGAAAAATAAGAGATTTACCAATGATTCAGCCTTAAGCACCAAGGGGTTGAGATTAACCCGTTGCACGTGGCCTTGTCCAACAATGTGGCAAAATGATTTTTGGAGCTGTTAAGATTCACAACTTCTACTCTAATGCAAGTTGTTGTGTCATGTCATATAGCATCACATATCAATCACATCAAGACACAGTTTCCCCCAGTTTTATCTTATGGCTTATGTGGCTGCCACTCAAAGAGGAAGAAACAAGCCGTACATTCTGTCTTTCTCCTCTGAGCTGCCTCTTGCCAAGAATTCTATTTAATGTTTGCGTGTTTTCCTCCCAACATGTTTGGACAAAATGACATATACATACTGTGCCTTGAAAGAAAACAAAACAGAAAAGCAAACAGCACAAACTAGGATGAAAAACATATTTGTTTTTCCTCTCTTTCCTTGTATTAGTAATAGTGAAGTTGACAAGTGAATCAGAACTGTACCCAAAGATAGTTTTGTGGGTGTGTGCGTGCATGTGGACATTTGTGTGTGTGTGTGTGTGAGAGAGAGAGAGAGAGAGAGAGAGAGAGAGAGAGAGAAAGAGTGCTGTGCTGCCAGAATCAAAAGAAAGGTAATCTAATTTTAAAGTTATTCCACTGTATTAAACACTAATGGTGATGTCCAATTAAGTGATACTCAGAGTAGACCCACTATCACTCACTCGAATCCATTGATTTCAGTGGGTCTACTCTGAGTATCACTTAGTTGCATACAACCATAAAAACCACAGAAAATATTTTTTAAAAAAATAAAATAAAAAGAACTGCTAAGTTCTTGTCAGTTGTCCCATTGTTTTTGGACCCATTGGTCAGAACCCTGGGAGCACTGCTTCCTGAGGATCACTGAAATACGTTACATAGTACATAATTAAGTCACTGAACTTACTGCTTCAAGTTGTGGTGATGGGCGTTGGCTCAGGTGTCTTTAAAGCAGGAGTACATGAGGGGTAACCTGGGGCAGTTTCAGGGGTCCTGACTGAGTTGGCCAAGTAGGCCACATTTGGCCTGCGGGCCAGAGCTTCACTCCTGCTTGAAAGGAATTAGAAAGGAATATTTAGAATTAATATTTGTTTGTTGTTGGCTATACAGTGGTACCTCAGGTTACATATGCTTCAGGTTACATACGCTTCAGGTTACAGACTCCGCTAACCCAGAAATAGTGCTTCAGGTTAAGAACTTTGCTTCAGGATGAGAACAGAAATCGTGCTTTGGCGGTGCAGCAGCAGCAGGAAGCCCCATTAGCTAAAGTGGTACCTCAGGTTAAGAACAGTTTCAGCTTAAGAGCAGACCTCTGGAACGAATTAAGTACTTAACCCGAGGTACCACTGTACTTTGCATTGGCCACTCAATAATACATGTTCTCTAGGCAGTTCCCAAAAAATAAAATGACCAAAACATTTTTAAAAATACTATTCAACACAATAAGAAGAAGAAGAAGAAGAAGAAGAAGAAGAAGAAGAAGAAGAAGAGTTTGGATTTGATATCCCGCCTTTCACTCCCTTTAAGGAGTCTCAAAGTGGCTAACATTCTCCTTTCCCTTCCTCCCCCACAACAAACACTCTGTGAGGTGTGTGAGGTGAGTGGGGCTGAGAGACTTCAAGGAAGTGTGACTGGCCCAAGGTCACCCAGCAGCTGCATGTGGAGGAGCGGAGACGCGAACCTGGTTCCCCAGGATTACGAGACTACCGCTCTTAACCACTACACCACTAAAAGCTGCATGATTTCGTCTTTCTTTCAGGCAGATAAAAAATAAACCAGAAATAATACAGTGTCCCTCACACACTCTAAGTGACTCTAATCTCGAGAAAGAAACTTCATGATTCTTCTTAAAGTATCGCTTACCTCCTAAAGACATTCAAAATACTGCTGAGCCAAAGCCTGCCCCCAATTTCTTAAGAGTTTTCTGCTTCACAAAAGGAGCATCCCCTTTTTTTGCCTCATTTGCAGGATGCTTTGGGATTGAGTCCAGGCATCTGAAGGTGGTGTGTATGTTTTCTTTCCAATAAACATTTCTCCAGTGTCTAGCAGCCTCCTTGGCTGCCCACATCTTCTGCTCTGAAAGAGCCCCATTGGGAGGGAGGAACCTTATGATACTTTCCCCTGGGTTTTAACTGAAGGGCAGGAAGCCTGACTAATCTGTGTCTGAGTTAAGAGTTCTCACTGATTGTGTTTTTAAATGGAAAGTTTTCTCTTGTGCCTTAGAAAAAAACTTTCCTTTCAGATTTCTTTAAAAGTAAACAGATTTCACTTAACAAATAATAATGAACAGCTGACAGATGCTCAGTTGGAAGCCTTCCCATCTTCCCACGCTTATGGGAAACCCAGTGAAGGATGTTATGGGGTTTTCAGGAAGTGCAGGCACCCAGGAAGGCTGCTGAATGCAGATCACTGGATAAATTAGCCACAGGATGAAAGGACACTCACAAAATTTCTGAGCTACCTCAGAAGTAAAGCAATTGCAACAAAAATCTGGCAACCCACCCAGGAGAGTTTCACCAACAATGTCTCCTTGAATTTTTTTGAATGCAATTTCTTTTCTTGTCATTTGGTAGAGAATGTTTTAAAAAAGCAGAAGGTATTTTCAGCATAGCACTAATGTAAACACATCTTTACTTTGACAGGATGAAAATAAGCTGTATAAATAAAGCAGGCAATTCTATCCTTTAGAAATATTCTTTACTCTCTGTTGATAATCACTTCAATGCAGATATTTAAAAACATTTGAACAATAAAGAACACTGAAAGATCTACTAGTAAGGGCAGGATGTGGGGGGGGGGGGAAGAGAGAGAATCTGATAGTCTTCCACCTGGCGTTGGTTGAGACTGCAGCAAAAGTTATAGCAATTTTATATTGGACTGAATAAAAAGGCCATGCTGTAAACATGGGATCCATCCTCCTGTGAGCACAAGGGGCTATTTCTCTGTGACTGTATTTGATTGTTGTGTACATCTGTGAGCTCACTTAAACCCCATCTGCACTCTTGTTACACAACCCGGGTATTTTCTGATCTGAATTAGGTACATACTCACCAACCCAACTCCCTTGCACACCAGAAGATAGCCCTCGCCAGTATCTTCATATTCACATCAACAAACGTGTATTGTCTTCCAACCAAGCCTCTTTGGTGCTGCTAAATGAGGCCAGATTCCCAACTGTCAGATGTGTTTCCTGACATGTTTGGATCTGTGATTTAATTTGAGAAGACTTTGACTGTTTTATGGAATTTGTTTGCTGTTGTCTCCTGCCTTCTGAGTTGCTGGTATTTTGTCAGTGACAGAAAATCTGCACTATTTATGGTTTTTGCACTATAAAACTACTGCATCCCCCATTGCATGGCATCTTCTCCTAAGCCATCTGTCACAGAGGTCTGGCATTTTATGTGAATGTTGGTCAGGCAGACTTAACCCAAGTTTTTTTTCCCCCTATGAAAAATGTCAGCAACTACAATGTTTAGCATTTTACTTTACAGTGGCCATTAAACTTGATTACTTGTAGCTCTGTTTCATGGCTGTACTTATATATCAGCTATGAAGCCAAAAAAACACAAGGGTAATCATGGCAACAATGTGCTCAGGTCCTGGGAAGTTCAGCTGGCAGTGATACAGTTAATATCTTGGATTTTTGTAAGTAAGGGTTTTTTTTAATGCTGATATAAAAATGTATTTGATATTATACAGATGGCATAAGATGTTGTGGTTACTAAGTTATTATCCAGGATAAGCTGTACTGTCAAAGTCGGGGCTTAAAACTATCACAGGAGATTAAACTATTTACGAAAAAGGGGCAAAAAGATATAACGAAAGCATCTTAGTGTATGAACATATTAGAAGTGTATTTACTTCCCATAAGTATAATAAAGCATATCTCTCTTTAAGCTGGGGGATTGAAAATGTGGACTTTGTCATATGAGAGGAACAAACGCAAGAGTTTCTAACTTGCACTCTCTCAGGCAATTGGCCTGATTGTTTTCAACTTTTCAAAAGGAACTGAGATGAACTGATCCTTTTTTCTAGGCCTGTGTCTAAGCATCATGCAGGCATAACATTTCCTGGCTAGTGCTTTGAGAAGCAGCATACAGTGCTACAGCTGGAGAATGTTAGGTCAAAATGAGTTATTTTTCTCAGGAGTTGTTCTGCTAACAGGATGCCGCTACCAGGATTGTCTATGTTAAGTGATTGGCCTTCTTTCAATCAACATTGTACCTGACATCTACATTCACAACTGGATGCCATTGAGATATTTGCTGACTGTACAAAGTCTGAGGAACATTTGACACTCCTTTTGATTGTGGGCAATGTTCAAAACTCCCTCCCCTTTCTAGCGAACCAGCTGAGTTATTTGTCAGGCATGTGAGGTAAAGCATTAGGCCAGATACTGTTAGACAATATGAGACCTCCAGGGCCAGGAACAACCATAGGATTCCATCAAGCAACAAGTTAGTCACCCCAGTGGAGAAGTAGGCTGCACATGGACTCACTTGAGCCTTCATTTCCAGGTGTTGGTTATTTTACTCTGCAAATTGATCCAAGATGACTGAGCCTGGCTTTGGCCGGGGAGGGCGGGATACACCCATCCATCCCTAAGCAGTACCTGGCTGCCTACTGAATCTCTCCAATCTCTCCTCTTCCCTTCCACAGTTAGAAGAAAAGCTTCCCTCTTCTTCTAGTCCAGACCTCTTGGATGTGTGATATAGATTTACCCAGTGAACCTCTCTGGCTGTTCTGTCAGATACAATACAATTGAACAGGCAAGGGTTTATGGAAACTATTGCCATGGTGAATTCTTGCCTCTTCTGAAGCCCTTTGCCTGACTGTTGGTCAAGCACTATGCCATGAGGCAAAGTGAGTTGACCACCTCTAGTGACAGGATCCACAGGGGCAAGAGATCTGGCCTCCAGTGAATGCATCAGCTTTTACTGTTGCTGCAGTGGCACACCCCTTGCAGGCCAGATCTGTTGGTCTCCTCCTACCCTTGTTCCCAGTGTGGATATTTATTGCCTCTGTGTTCCTGATGTAGATCTTTACTCACCCTTTCTTCTTTGGTGGGGGACACCATTTTGTGGTATGCCTCAGGTGCCAAAATGTCTTGGGCTGGCCCTGATCAATCATAACCAGATATTCCAGTGCAGTGCCCCAGTTTTCTGTACTATAACGTCCTGGGAGGCACATGCCATTTGACTGGTGCAGGGGGCAGACGTTCTAACCTGTGTAGACACTGTTGTACAACTACTAACTTAACTGGTAGATTTCTCTGTACAAATGAGAAGAGTGTGCTCTCGCACTGAGAACTTGCTTGCAGGCTTTGTGTAGGCCTCTGGTTGGCCACTGCAAGAGCAGGATGCTGGACTAGATGGTCCACTGCCTTCATCCAGCAGGCTCTTATGTTCTTAATAAAGTGCAGCAGATGAGAAATATGATTCACACATAACATTCAGAGGCATGACAGAGTTTGGCCTTATGGCAGAATAAGGGTGACCATGAAGAATAACAGCTTGCATCTCAGTCCACAATGGAGCTCTGCATTTCAGGGAAGGACACAGTCTGGACCTCTTGATTACAGTAAACCTTTTAAAGGTTCTTTATAATTCAAGCTCCATTTGAGATAAAGTGAGATTGTCACTGATATATAAAAGACCCATGACAAATGCTCCCCTTGGGTCTGATTTGTACATTTGTTTCCCCTCCCCCTCTGATACAGATGTTCCAATATTGTGAGAGAGTGGGGGGTGGATGAAATGTAATAATAATACTGTTGATGAGCTAAGCAGTGAATTAATGCTTTTATCTGAAAAGGGATCATAGTTCTCTGTAAAAGTGAAATGATTCAGGAGATTTAATACTAAACTTTTTTGTAAAAAACCCCCCTCAGATTTAGTACATATAGTTTACATTTAAGAAGCATCTTATTCTGCTTACTGTGTTTAAGCATAGAAACATGGAAAGAGCATTATAGAGGTATCTCTTAAGTCTGCCTAAGAATTAAATATTAACGGGTATAAATCGAAAAGCTGGTTTTTTAGATTTAGATAAATTTAAATAAAAGCAGGCATTTCCACTTATCCCTTAAAAGCTCTGCAAGTCTTATTATGTTGTTGCTGCAAACTGTTCACACTCTAAACATTTCTCTCTTTCCCCTTGCGTATCAGGGAGCTGATATAGAAGTGGATGAAAATGGCACCCTGGATTTGAGCATGAAAAAGAACCGGCACCAAGAAAAGGGTACTCCACTAACGTCTTTCAGTACAACAGTTCCCACTCCTGCCTCTTCTCCCTTCAAAACAGGCAGTATTCTGGTCAATGCCACCTTCTACCAGGCGTTGTGTGAAAAGGAAGGATGGGATACGCCAATCAACTATAGCAAGAGCCAGGCGAGAAAAGGGGAGGAGAAAGAGGTATATTTTTTGTTTATCACAATACACCATGGAGGGAATTGTTGATCTTGGAATAATTTATTTTACAGTACCCAGTTTGAGCTATGGCAGCTAGTACTCCACTCCTAAGCCCATGTGCAAGTCAATGGCACCATTCATTTTGGTGGGAGTAAGAATGAGACAGTATACTAAGAATTAGGGTGCTAATGAGGATTTTTCCTTCCTGGCCTATAGGAAGGATGTGCAGTTAGAACCATTATGAAAGCCAGTGAAGTTATGATCCTGTATCCAATTACCTGGGAATAAGTCCTATTGAACTCAATGAGGCTTACTTCTGATTAGATGCATACAGGATTGCATTGTAAATCATGCATTCTAGAATGCATGATCAGTATTCCTAGAAAGTAGCATCACATTTTGGGAACCAGTTTATGTAGGGAATAATGAAAACATTTTAAATCCTTAAAAAATAAAAGAAAGAAACTGCATGGGATTTTTCCAGCTCTGTATATATGATATGATCAATATATAATTAAAGTTCACACTTCCATGATAGACGTTAAGAATTAAGAAGTTATGACAATGCTTTATCTCTGATCTGCTATGCATTCATATTCTTTATACATTATGATTTAGAGAAATGGTAATTTTTGCTTTGCTAGCAATATCACTTCTTTAAGAGATTTGATAGAACAATGAAGCTCTTCCAAAGGCTTTTTTCTCTCTCAGCAAACTCAACATTAAATCTTAGCATTTAAAATACTTTTATTCAGTCCAACCCTTTGGCTACACATCTCTTATCCCTAGGGAAATATGAGGTCAAAATATAAAGGTCTCTGCTATCCTGTGATCAAACTCATAGGGCTAAGATTTGTGGAGTACAGACTTCCTGGATTAATGTGCAGGCCTGCCCAATCATATGTAAAATGGTGCTACACTTACAAAGCAATGATGTAGGGGCTGCAACCTCTGTCCACTGCTTCCCATTGGCATCCTGCAGCCTCTCCCCCAAGGTCATTTTTTTATCCAGTCTGGTACTGACACTGGAAGTGAATCTGGCTAGGGAGGGGCCATAAAGGCAAGCAATGAGCAAGAGCCCCTGACTATCCACCCTTCCCCCCACACACTTCAAATTGCATCTCTGCTGCCTGTTAAGCATAAAACTATGCTCTACATGGGGCTCCCTTTGAAGGTAACTCAGAAACTGCAATGAATTCAGAATGCGGCAGCTAGACTGGTGACTGGGAGTGGCCACCGAGATCATAAAACACCTACATTGAAGGAAGACCTACATTGGCTTCCAATACGTTTCCAAGCACAATTCAAAGTGTTGGTGCTGATCTTTAAAGCCGTAAACGGCCTCGGTCCTGTATACCTAAAGACGCATCTGTGCCCCCATCGTTCAGCCCGGACACTGAGATCCAGCGCCGAGGGCCTTCTGGCAGTTCCCTCATTGCGAGAAGTGAGGTTGCAGGGAACCAGCGGAGGGCCTTCTTGGTAGTGGTGTCCGCCCTGTGGAACACCCTCCTATCAGATGTCAAGGAAATAAGCAACTATCTTACTTTTAGAAGACATCTGAAGGCAGCCCTGTTTAGGGAAGTTTTTAATGTTTAATGCTGTATTGTGTTTTTAATCATTGGTTAGGACCCACCCAGAGTGGCTGGGAAAACCCAGCCAGATGGACGGGGTATAAATAATATATTATTATTATTATTATTATTATTATTATTATTATTATTATTAAACTGGTATAGATCCATGTTTAAAGACACAGATCTGCTGCTGTCATCTGTAGCTTGACCCAAAGCTAATGCTCAGATTTAGTCGTTAAAGAAACCAAGCACATTTTTTAAAAAAAAAAACCCACACATAAGCCGCATCCCATTTACTCCTCTGTGTTCCTCACAAAGACACTAGAAGAGAACATCAATATGCATGTCAACATGGCACATCAATTTGGCCTACAATAGAAACTGAATAGAAAACAAAAAATGCAGCTGTGGTCCCCTGCCCACCCCTTCATAAATAAGACAAATATTTACATAAAGTAATTCATCATTTGTAAGAGATACTGTACTAAATTATAATTTAAACCTGGTGATTTCCTTGATTTTTGTTATGTTCTTTTCATTTTTGTGTTTATTGAGCTTTGGCAGGATGTTGTGGGGTGTTTTTTCTGCTTGTTTGTTTGTTTTCTTCCCCCCTCCATCTTTTTGGCCATGTTTTCCATAGGAACTTGTTGCCAGAGCTAGGCAAAGTGGAGGTTTATTTGGACTTTCTCTTATGACAAAAAAAATTTAAAAAAATCAGCATTGACCCTTTTATGCCAACCGACTGACACTTTGATAAATTAACAGAAATCAGAACAGTTTGTTCAGCTTTATATATCCCTGTAACTTAGGAACGGTACAGACAAAATGGCTGCCAGGTGGAGGCCATATTACTATTTGCTGCCATAGTGGTTTCATACTGAGCAAGCTATTTATGGTCAAAAAGCAGAAAATTAGAGTTTCCTCTCCATGTCAGTGAAAATTTTGGGAGTGAAGAGTCTGTGGGATGTTAGCATCCGAAATGCATACGTAAAGGGTTAATTGCAAGAGATGTAGAACTCTGCGATGTCATATGCCTGAGGCAGTTATGGCAGTTATTTCAGTTATGGCAGTTAGTTTAAGAGTCTTAACAGTTAGAGCAGCAGGTACCTATGTTGTGTTAGGCTGCTGTCTGCCTCAGAGTTTCAGTCAGTCTGTAAATGTTAGTCAGCCTTAGATACAAATCTATGTAAGATGTTTTAGCAACTTAAGTATCACCTACCTGCATTGTATATTTAATCTGTAACTGCAAGTACAAAAAGTTATATGTTATTTGAACTTTAAAACAGAGTGTCTTGCGTAATTTTTATAGGAAGGAAAAAGAGAACTAATTAAAGGGCCAAACAACCCAGGGCTTTCTTCTGCATACTCTGCAAACGGGAACTAATTCCCACATAGTATGGGACAAAATTCCTGAATCTTTTGGATAACTGCTGCATACCAATATTAAACACAGAACAGCTACTTAAACTTGTGATACAACTGCTCAGATTTCAGTTCTAGAGGATCACTGGTCCATGTAGCTTAATATTGCTTGCACCAGAGGTTGCCAAACTGGTGGTCCCTCTACCACACACGTATATTTTAACTCTGACCTGCCCCAGCTAGTCAATGATCAGGGATGGTGGTGGTAGTAGAAGAGGGCACTTCATTGACTCCCATGGTCAGCACTGACTAGCAATGACCCTCCACGGTTTCCCAACCTGACTTGGGAGATACCAGGAAATGAACCTTATACCTTCTTCACAGAAAGTATTTTTCTACTTGCTTAGCCATGACTGTTTCCTCAAATAACATGCTGCAATAAGTCAGTTGCAACAAGCAACCATTTTAAAGCTGTGCCTTCATGCTAGTCATTATGTGTGTGTCTTCTGGTCCTGAGCAATCTCACAGGTCATAGATTTTTTTTAAAAACCAAAAACAAAACACCTTGTGTTGAAGTGACACTCTCCTTAGGCAGACAATTGCCATACAGTCCCACTTTTTGTTGATGTTATTGTTTAGCATCTTGCTTTAAATTTCTGGCAGCAGCACCCAGGGCAAAGGGGTTAGGAGAACATGAGGCTGGCTGAAACATGTTAGATGCAAGTGGGTATGATCAGAGGACTATACAGAAGCCACGAGGAAAATAAACCACCAAGGAGTTATGTGGCAGCTTGTGGTGCTTGTAGAGAAAAAGGACAAGGATAAGCCGATCTTGTTCCTAGCTTGTGACAGGGGTAGTAATTGCAAGACAAGATTGCTGTGCTTGTTCTTATCTCTGAGGTTGACCTTGCTAAAGAAGTGCCTTATCTTCCTGGGTCCTCAGCAGTTGTTGCATTTGTGGTGATGAAAGAGGAGGAAGAGAGTGTTCGTTGTGACACAGATGCTCACATTTCAGTCTTAGACATGCTAAAACACTTGTTTGTTAATAAAGAAGTCCTAAACCAGGATAATGAGTGATTTCAATATAAACTTACTTCGATTCAGCTGGTATTGATTTGGACCCATCCAATGAACCAAACTCACAACTGGGTCCTGTTGCTGGTGATAAGAGCCAAGTTTCCAAAAGGGCAAATTGTTCCATAGTGAATCTAGTAAATTCCTGGAGATAGTTATGGGGTTTATCCAATAGATTGCAGCTGTAGAAGTAAAAAATATAACAAACCCAAAACATTTCTGTGAATTAAACAAAAGACTTTGGATCTGAGTACATAAAACCTTGATGGAGACAATACTGTATACAAAAATTGCTGCCAAGATTTTCAGCACATAGACATTCTCAGCTTAAAAGTTGTGGGTTTTGTGCACCACTCTTTTTAAAAAGATCTGAAACTTTAACAGAATACTATTTCCTCACAAGTCAAGCTTGCATCATCCAACCCACAAGCTTCCTGATCCTCCAAAGTCAACTTACTGTCTCTGAAATGTTTTGGTTTTTTTTAAATTCTACAGCTTTTCCAACACTAGATAACAGCAGGAGTCTTAGAAACTTTCTCAAATTATAAGGGTGTAAGTTGCCTCAAAGTAAAATAAAATAATCTATTTTTAATTTATTTTCTGGTTCATATGCACAACAGTTGGCTGATTTTGTTGGTCATTTCTAGAAAATATTGTCTCCCTCATACACTGAGAAATGGCCTGTCCAGATGCCCCTTAAAAAAAATAATCCTGAATTTGGAAGAGGCTCACACTTTCTCCAAAAGGAAAGTGCTGAGAAATAACTGGAGCTGTCAGTTTAGTTCAACTGTCAGTTCTCCAAAGATTCCAGGGTTTAAAATGTTGAAAGTGCCAGATGCTATTATCTGTTATTCGTGTTGTCATTATGTTCTGGTCTTTGCAGAAATCAATATAAATGTCCATCTGCACATTAATGGAATTTCATTCATTTATTTTTGTCGTCCTGTGTGCACATAGGAATATGCGCACTGGCAAGAACTCAACTTCAAACTAGTGGAGCTTCCCTGCCATCCCCAGTAACGCCCCCCCCCCAACACATACACACAAATGCAGTCTGCAGTTTGGCAGACTGTTCTGGAAATAATGGGGAAGTTCAGCTTTTGTACACATCCCCCCCACTTTTGTAAAAAAAAAAAAGAAGAGCTCTTAACTGGAAGTAAGCTTGTTATCAGTGGTACCTTATGTCTCTGAATCAACTGACCACTTCACAGTAGTCAGCACTTGTGATGCACATGAATGGCCTCTCAAATTTCTCCTTCCTATTTATTGTTTGAATATTTGTGACCTGCACTTTCATAGAATCCTATAATTGTAGAGTTGGAAGGTACCTAAGGATCATCTAGTCCAACCCCCTGCAATGCAGGAATATGCAGCTGTCCCATACACAGATTGAACCTGCAACCTTGGCATTCATGCAATATATTAAGGTGGCTTAGAGCATGCAATACAGCATGCTTACAGCATGCAATGCAATAAAAGCAATCAATCTAGGTAAAACATAATTAAAACAGCAATAAAGCAGCAATAGATAATGGCTGGTTAAAAAGAAAAAAATGTGAGGGCCTACCTAAAAAATACAGCTTTTAAGAGATGTCTGAAAGAAAGATGGGGCAGTTCTTGCTGAAGCTGCACAGGTCATGAGTTCCACAGGACAGGGCTTGCTATGCTAAAGCCTTGGTTCCTAGTGAAGGCAACTGAACACTAGGGGCTGAAGCAGAGTCAGCCCAAGACATTCTGGTACCTGCAGCGAATCACAATATGGTGGGGGGCCCTCCCTACCAGGGAAGAATATATGAATGAAGATTAGGATCTGCTGCCATCTCACCTTGCCTTGTGGGTAGCTAGTTTTGGGCTAGGTAAACCCCCAGAAGGGCTCCATCAGAGATATTATCAGCAGAAGAATTAGGGGAGCATTTTCACTAAATTTCCCCAAGGACAGGAGAAATTCTCAAACCGTTTCTTAGGGCTGAGGCTTTCCATTAGCAGTGGCCATAGGTTGGCACCTTAACTCTGCCCATCCCAAGGCTTTGTCTTTGTCTTGCTGATGTTGCAAGCAGCAGCTGCTATGTTGGCAGTTTGGGCACCATTTTTCACCCTGCTAAGATGGGAATGGTGGCCATTGCACAAACAAAAGATGGAGCATATTGTGATAACATTCTAAATTGTGATAACATTCCTAGGGGAAAAGGGGGCGGGAGAGAGAGATTCAGAAATAGGTCTTCTGAGAAATTTTGGTTCAGCTCTAGCTACCAGTATTGTGTTGAAGATAGAAGCACCTCATTCTTTTCTGTTATTTCAGAAAGATCCTGCGAGCTGTCCTGAAAGCCTGGATGAAAAAAGATACTCAGATGTCTCGGTTCCTAGTCCAAAATCTAAGCTCCATTCAAGAGATCTCAAAAAGGAACTGATCACGTGAGTCACAAAACATTCCTTTCCTTCTTGTTGTCTATGGGCTTGAGAAGTCCACACACTGCTGATTTGCCCAGGGTGAAGAAATGCTGGATCTCGTCCCTAATATACACTGCAGAATATTGGGTGCCATTACATCTTCCTTTTTAGCACTGGACTTTAAATCTCTGGGTAGATTTGGGGCAATATTCTCCTTTACTTTTGGCTCATGCCACGTAGCAAGTATGAAAACTTCAGGGAAATGATCACTTCATAAACAGGTCATCCATATCCTGCATGGGGTTGGATCCCACAATTAATTACCGTATTTTTCCGTGTATAAGACTAGTTTTTTTTACCTTTAAA
Source organism: Podarcis gaigeae (assembly GCF_964106915.1). NCBI lineage: Eukaryota > Metazoa > Chordata > Lepidosauria > Squamata > Lacertidae > Podarcis > Podarcis gaigeae. Next base: position 39,794,213 of record NC_139683.1, read on the forward strand.
ATAATGTCAAAAATTAGGGGGCGTCTTATACTCTGAGCCATCTCCCACCATTTTCTTAAATCTGAATCCCCCAAAACAGGGGGTGTCTTATACATGGGGGCATCTTATAGATGGAAAATACAGTAGTTCCTGTTTGCTGTACCTGAAATCAGTCTACAGACAGGCCTGTTTGAATGCTACAATTCTGTGGGAACACAAAACAACAACAGAATGTGTTCGTTGCAAAAAAATTAACTTTGCCCAAGAAGAGCTAGGTTTCTAATAGAGCAGTTGTTGGCATGTAATAGAGCAGTTCCTAATCAGTCCGTTTCATATGATCAATGTATCATTAATAGTTGATATTCTTTATCTTTCTCTGGCAGCATTCACAAGACGGTTTACCGTATTCCGTTTTACACTTGTTCTTAGCCAAAAGGCTGAGAAGTGTTTCCGTTTTCACAATGTTTTCCTAACTATTAATTGCCACATTATATTTCAGTTTCCACGTGATATATAAGCCATGTCTAGAATATAGTGGGATATAGCACAAGTTTATCACTCATTTCCACATTATTTGTCAATGGGTTTTTTTTCTGGAAGCAAATGAGCACTAAGCTTGTGCTATATTCCACTATAGTTCCAGAGCTGGCTTTTACACCATGTGTAAGCTCAAACATAATGCAGAACTTAATAGATAGGAAGAAGTTGTGAAAATGGAATAAACAGCCACATGAATGCAGCCTCTATCTCTGTTTTCTATAATTTCATTTATTCATCACCAAATACTTTGATATCAATTCTATGTCTGACGTTTGCCTTATGGATTTAGAAGCCCTCCTCCAGATATTACTGTTCCCATGGGCCAAATCTTCTTTGACACAGCATGCCTCAATCTAAATCTAAAGACTGCTCACCATATTGTATCCACACTTATGTGTTAGCTTTGCCTTTTTTAAGAACACAAATGTTGATGAAGCTAGCAGAAGGAAAAGCAATAATTTCCCCAGTGACACTTTATTTTTATTTTTTACTATTTATTAAATTTCTATTTAAAGATCTGTTGCTGTGTGACATTAATTCCAGGGATCCACACAGCCATTTACTACCTTAATAACTGAACATAATTTCTTCTCTCTATAGTTACAATAACTCCAAGCCTTGTATGGGATTTTAAAGCATCCGTAATACTTGCTCTGCATGCTGATGTGTACCCAAAATGTGCTTGCCTACACAATTTAATTCATAAACACTTAAGACTTGCCATTTAAAGATTCTAAACACTGAGGGCAGAGGACATTTACTAAATATTCACCGGCAGAATAGGTAGTTTAGTGAGCAATACAAATGGCTCCATCATGAGGAAGCACCTATAATGACAATAGCAATTGTAAAGAAAAATTCTACCTCTGAGGTTCAATTACAATGAACTTTCTTCATTATAAATATAGATTACATATTTTTAAATATTAATGGTTTCTCTGGTGATTATATTTATACCAAAGCAGCTGTATGACACAGAATGGAATAAGTTGTCTAAATGATACACTAGTTCTTTAAAAAAAATATGGTGCATTCTATGCTTGTTTTTAAAATATTACTTTGTGTTCCATGCATCAACAGTGTTTTGGGAGGATTAACTAAGAGAATAATTTTGCTTCTGAAGATATAAAAAAGTAGTAGCTGGGACCAAAATGCAGTCTCTGGATTTTTCAAAGTAATTGGGGAGGGGGGGGGGCTAACAATTAACCTGTAGAAAATTGGAATAGGTGAGCCCTTTTCAGAAAAGGGCAGTTTCTCATATCCTAGGGCCCTCAGGTTCATGATTGTTAGTCCTTACAGTGTCATGGTGAAGTTGGGCCATCTAAATCACGAGATCACATCAGCTTTTAATATCACATATATTGTGAATATATAGCAAGGGGTGTGAATCCAGATCCATACACAACCTTTTTTAAAAACATTAAATTGAACTTTCCCCCCTGGAAAAAAAATCCTGTGGTGAATTAAGAGTCTATGGGCACCCAATGCTGAACTAGTATAGCATTTTTACAAGAATATGAAAGTTATTGCATCCATGCCTTCTGAGAATTTTCAGCTCAGCTTTGAACTCATCTTCACTGTCATAATATGATTGATGTGATAAGAAAAAGGTACTATTATGAAATGTATCTTTTCAGACAAATGTAAGGATGGTTCATACACATAAGCATCATCTTCCCATGCCTCTCCACATTATTGTGTATCACTTAAGACAGCATTTGAGCATGGAAGCAGTACATAAATGAATGAATCATAATACACTTGGAGAAATATTAGTACAAATTAGGAAATGTAGTGTGGAAACCCATTGGGTGCTACTTGACTAAATTTTACACAGAGTAGACATACTGAAATGAATTGCCCTAACTTCCTCATGTTCATTAATTTCAGCGGGTTTACTCTGAGTAAAATTTATTTGACTATCACCTAAGTTCATTTTTTTTTTTTTTTTGCAATGGCATGAAGAAAAAATGATGCAATCACAGAAAGGCCTGAGGGTATCTCTCACACTAATATTTCTTGGCACAGTAGGACACCCCATATATATCTATGGGTATGTAATAGAGGGGTGTTCCCATTCATGTGGGAAACAATTATCCATCTTTGTATGTTTATCGCACAGTTCAATAAGAGAGATGTACAACAACTGTATGTGTGTCTGCATTTCCATTTTATTTCCTTAGGTGTCCAACACCAGGATGTGATGGCAGTGGTCATGTGACAGGAAACTATGCATCACACCGGAGGTAAAAAGTGAGAGCGATTAATAACAAAATGAAGGCGTGACATTGTGGACTTTTTACTTACAAACCTGTTCCCATAAAAAAAACCCTGAGCAATTTAGCAATAAAAACATATAAAAACACAGAGCTGAAATCCAGTACAGATGTAGATGGGGATAAAAATCTCCATTTAAAAGGAAGGTCTCCAATAAGTACCAAAAATATAACAGAGGCAGAGCTTGTTGGATATGTAACAGGAGAGTGTTCCAAAGGGTAAATGCTACTAAAGGCCCAGTTCCTACATTGTGCTGAATGGAGCTCCCTATGCAATGGTTTCTGTGATGACCAAGGTCCAGCCTTCAAATAAGTCCCTGTAGCAGTTGAAATGCATCATCTGAGCAAGAAGGAGCTCTGTGGCCTATGAGGGATACACAGCTGTATCACCTACTACACTCTTCCTTCACATCCCTATGGGGATGAAGGAACTAAGAAGGGATTTGTTTACAAGTGGTTGCTCTGTGATCTGTTTTTTTTTAATTTAATGGTTAAATATTTTTAGTGCAATCTTTTAATATTTGCTGAGGTATATTCAAGGAAGCCTATTTCATGTTTGTTTTTCCCCCTAGTGTTTCTGGCTGCCCGTTGGCTGACAAGACCTTAAAATCCTTGATGGCTGCCAACTCTCAAGAGCTTAAGTGAGTATTAGTATCAAAGGAGAGGAAAGGGTTTCATTGCTGTTATCTTCCTACATATTTTACTTACTTCAAAACCCAGTCTGCTTGTTCAGCAACAGGAACCAGTAGAGCTGCAGAGCAGATGTTTGCTCAGCCTTTGGGGTAATAACTCCAGCTTCCTGTAGAATGCACTAGTCCAGCTCTTGCTCCAGTGCTAGGTTTTGGTCATGGACACATGATATGGTGTCCTGGATATGGTGGCAAAGGGTGACAGGTAGCCAGGCAGGGGAATAAGCCTGGATAGTTACAAATGCTCTCAAAGCAGGCCTAAAGACGTCTGACTCCCTATTGTCCAGGGACTGCATGATTATTAATTCACTTCTGAATTAATTTCAAACAGGAAAACTCCACACATCAATATTTTGTTACAGGTCTCATAGTTAACTATTTTTCCACATGTGACGGCCATGTCCAAAAGAGGGATACTGACAGGCTTGGGGAAACTCCAGGGGTTGCAGAAGTGCAGAAAAGATTAGGGAAATACTTTACTGTGGGACCCCAAAAGCATAACTTGAATAGAAACACTCTACAGTGGAATATTTTGTTGCAGATCTCACTAGTCATTGTCTAACTTCTACACCTCTGCCATTCTGCCCCATACCTGTCCAGTTTGTTCCCTTTCACTCATGCAATCCTACCAGTGTAAGAAGTGTAGCTATAGTAATAGTCACCTCCCACAGGGACAAGGTTGCTGGGTGTGCACCAGCAGGCAGTTGAAACTGCCCTGGCTAAGGGAATTTGGGAGCAGTCTTATCCCACCCAGCAGGTATAAATCAGAGGAAGGGGAGAGAATCTTACTGTTTGTCAGGTCTTGAAGTAGATGTGTCTAAATGTTGGGAAAGAAAATGTTATTCTCATATTTTGAAAGCCAGCTGGAAATACCAAGTCTTGCAAGATGGCTGGATCTCACAAAATATGCAGTCTGGTTTTTCAGATCAAAGTACTTGGGCTAAGCTTTAAAATGTGAGTGTTTATCCAAACCAAGCCTGCAAATCTTTCCTTTTTATCCTTTGCCACTAGACATACCCCTCTGCATGTGGTTGAGGCAAGCATTAAATCAGATGAGTCCATATACTGCAGAGAAAAGTCACAAACAAAAGAGTGGCTGTGGAGGTTCTTAAGGAGGCCTGAGCAATCTGGGCATCTGGCCTTATTATTGAAGAGGAAGGTTGGCAGGCAGTCACCTAGTTATCATTGGGAGCGTTTTGGCTGATGAAGATGCTTGGATAAAGTCTGGCGAAGGCTTCCAAGAATGCTTGACAGAATCCTGTGCTCGTGTAGTGCAGCTTGAAAAAGTGCAACAAATACAGAGCTGGTTACTAATTTGTTGTGAGGAATGCAGACATCTTTCCCGAGGGCAGCATTTCTGTTTGAGAGTTAATCACATCTCCTCCCGCATTCCCACTGTAGCATCTTGAGGAAATGTGACTTGTCTTCACAACTGGTGCATTGGTTGCAATAGTGAGTAGTGAGCACTGTGCATAACGTCATTGGGCTATTGGAACTTGTGGGCTACTGCCTGTGCAATTGCTAGGAACATATGAACCTGCCTTCTACTGAGTCGGTCCATCAAGCTCAGTATTGCCTGCACTGATTAGCAGTGGCTCTCCAGGATTTCAGACATGATTATCTCCCATCCCTATCTAGAGGTTCCAGGAATGAAGTCTGTGACTTTCTACATGCAAAACAGTTGCTCTACTGCTGAGCTGTGGTCCTTCACCTCAACTCTTACTGATGAGCAACACACTCTTACCACCACTACTGCCAGGATTGCCCCTTCATTCATGAAGCAGTGCTGGAAACAAGCACTTCATTTTATGCTTCCAGCTGCGTTCTGCCCCACTCTCTCTGGTTTGGTGAGGTGGTAACAATAAGAGCAGAGTAAGAGGTCTGACAGGAAGCTCTTCCTCCCTTCCCTCACCCCTCTGGCTCTGGCATTGAGAATTCTGGAATATTAGTGTCTCAGCTGCCAGGAAAACTGGACATGTCATTTTCCTAGGATACCTGAGCCCTTATGGTGCCTTATGGGGATTCTTCCCTGGCTCAGATTGCAATCAGAGAAATGACACTGAGTTTTGAATATAGGCAACTATTCCTAACATGCTAAATTTGTATTCTGACCCAGGTTAATATAACTTCCAGCAACATCACTATTCTCTTGTACAACCACTGCAAGCCTCTTTGAGACACTATTGAGTATATTCTATATGAGGCCACTAAGATGTTCCATCACACCTATATTGCACATCTATTATAAGTTCCCCTATGGAGATCCAGGTCTGATGGCATGAATAACTCCACTGCACAGTATTAACAAAAGAAATACAAAATGTTGTTTGAGCCAGACTATAAAATTCCTATTCCTAGAAGAAAGAGAAACAAATGTGTGTAATGGATATACAAGGGGTTATATTTCTTTCTTTAACAATTAATCCAGTGCATATATTTGAGCCTGACTATATATATTTTCAGATTTGAAATGCACTGATTCTAACAAATCAAATGATTATTTTCATCTTCCCCTTCCCAGAAATCTAAATAACTGAGTGGGAAAATTGTGAGCTTTATATCAGTGGCTGAGATTTCATGTACAACACAGCCCTTGTACACCCCAAAATAGTTGCTTTCCTTAGGTACCCTTTCTTATTTTTCCAGTTGCACATGGTCATGTCAGACCAGGAATGTGGGAAATTCTAATGCAAAAAATCTCCTAAATTAGATATTTTATGAAATGTCAAGGGTCATCTTCTTCTCTGCACTTTGCTTTATAGGTGTCCAACTCCAGGATGTGATGGGTCTGGTCATGTCACTGGAAACTATGCCTCACACAGAAGGTAAGAATCTTCTGCTTATTTTTTTTTGGGGGGGGAGGAAGCTTTGGCACTCCAGATTTTGCAGGACTACAACTCCCATCACCCCGACCACTGGCTATTCTGGCTGCAGCTGGTGTGAGTTGGAGTCCAACGTTTGGAGGGCCACAGGATCATCACCCCTGAATCATCCAGAAGCAAAAGCCTGGGGAATCTATATTGCTCTGCTCTGTGTACTTTCAGCTTGTCTGGTTGTCCCCGAGCCAGGAAAGGTGGTCTCAAAGTGACTCCTACCAAGGAAGAAAAAGAAGACCCTGAACTTAAGTAAGTGGAGTGGCAAAGGCTTGTCACTTATGCCTCACTATTCAGTTGGATACATCACAGGAAGATTGGTATCAGATCCACTAACTTAGATCCTCTCCTAACAATAAATCCAAACAAAACCTCCAAAGGATGGTTTTATGGTTCAGGTGCTGTTGTGCTGTCCTTGAAGTAAACCAGATGGCACAGCTCTGGAAAAGTCTCAGGTCTTAAGAAACAAAGGAGAAGCATAGTCTCTGACTCATCCCCCAGCCCAGATGAGCCAAACTTTAGGCAGAGTCCCTTTTTAGACACACTATAATTCTTCTTCTGAGCCCTTATGACCAGTAACCTCACCCTTCTGCCAGACCTGTACACCCACATGTAGGGAAGGCTTACAGATCATACATTATTTCCCCTACCAGTTCACTGGCTGATGCTTACAGGGGCTGACAATTGTCTGCATGTGGAGACTCTGCACATGAATATTTGACCTCATTTTGTTATTAAAAAAATATACCAAGATATATTTATATAGCAAGATAGCATATGACAGGACAGGCAATAAAATAGAAAACATAATAAGAAGAGTGCAAAATGATCATTAAAATGATCGACTGATCAAAACATCTAAACAGTTGTATAGGCCTGCCTACATAAAAAGGTCTTTCAGAGATGCCTGAAAATCAAAAGTGAGTGTAAAAAAAAAAAAAAAGTGATCCACAGCATGGGACTTATGACACTATGGCAGATCACTAATGGAAGCTAGTTGGGCCTCCTTCATATTTAAAGCCACCATATTTAAAGTATTTCACAGTGCAATCCTTTGCATACACTCAAGTCTATTGAGTTCAATAACAGTGTATTAGACTATATTTTTTAAAGTGGTATTCATATGGCAGCCCTAATGTATAGACAGCTTGGAACCAGCAGCCTGTGGGCCAATCTTGGCCCACCAAGGAGTCTAGTTTGGCTTGCTTGGCCATTTTCCTCAAACCATGCCTTTTACTTGTTTCCTTTTCCTTTTAAATATATTTCCCTTGTTCCTTCAAATTAAAAAAACCTTCCTGAGCAGCTTGCAAAAAAACCCCACACTATTTAATAGTGCATATAAATAAAATCAATCAATGACTCTTAAAACAAGAGTAAAATACAGTAGCCTAAAATTCAGTAATCCAGCATCAAACAAGGTATTTGCTCATTAGAAACCCTTCTAAGAACATAAAAAGATGCTGTTGGGTCAGGCCAATGACCCATTTAGTCTAGCATCTCACAGTGGCAAACTGGATGCCTACAGGAAACCTCCAAGAAGGACCCAAGCACATTGAAACCTTGCTATTAGTACATTCATATTATAACAAAGTAGGTTTTATTTTATTTACGGGGAGGAAATCTTTCTTGAGGTGTTGTCGCTGGTACATGGACATTTTCCCCCTCTGCCTCTTGGTTTTTCTTTTCTTTTTCCTAAAAATAACATCAGTTTTGCTGTGCTTCTGTAGATGTCCGGTGCTAGGCTGTGATGGCCAAGGTCACATATCAGGTAAATACACTTCTCATCGCACTGCTTCGGGTTGTCCTATGGCTGCCAAGAGACAGAAGGAGAGTCCTCTCAATGGGTCTTCGCTGCCCTGGAGACTGAACAAGCAGGAGCTGCCACACTGTCCTTTGCCAGGCTGCAACGGGCTGGGTCATGTTAATAACGTTTTTGTCACCCATAGAAGGTATCACTTTGTATCTTTACTTTTTTTTAACTCAACAAATACCTACAATGTATTGCAATTGTGTGAATTTAACAAATGAAGCTGTTGAACTGATAGGAAATATCTTGTTAGGATTTTGCGTAAGTCCCTGAATTAACTCCAACTCATTTCCTAGAGGTGTCCAGGGTTTTTTGAGATGTCTTTGGTTTTATTTTCACTGTCTAAACATTCATATATCAACCTAGAATAGGTGAGAAATCTGCAAATGCAATTTACCGCTTAGCCTTAAAAGTTCTTTTTAAAAGGCAAGGTATTTTTAGCAGCATATTACTGAACTCTTCTTTTCATGTACATTTTGAAGTTGACTCTGAGTTGCAAGCTTTTTAGACTTTTAAGACCACAATCCTAAATTCACTTATCTGAGAATGCAAATATAATTTATTGCTTTAAAGTCCTGTTTAAAATGCAAAGTATTTTTAGTGGCAAATTACTGAGCTGTTATGTTCATTTGCATATCTAAGCTGACCCCAGGAGTTGTAAATTTGGTGATGTTCAGCTAAGTATTACTCCAAGTAGACCAACAGAGATTAACAGACCTAGCTTGGTCATGTTAATTCATTCCAGTGGGTCTACTCTTGAGTTAAATTTAGTTGAATACCAGTCACAGATTTTAATAGAACAATCCTATACACATTTACCTTGGAATAAGCCCTCTTGAATCCCATGGAATTTATGTCTGAGTATAGGATTGTGCTGTAATTGGTCCAGGATTTTACACTGCTGCCTCTAGTTGCAGATAGCGTGACAGAGGTAGAGGGCAAGGCAGCAGGGTATTCAACACGGTGCAAATGAAGTTGCAGAGCCAATCCAGCACTCCTGTGATGTGTTTGTGCCACATTGACCTCATCACTGCTTTGCCTCTCCTTCCCAGTAGATAGCACTGACTTACCACCGCTGCACCATTATGTACTATTTTCCAGAAGGTGTGCTTAAGCTTCTGCTTTGGTAGCAGCCACCATCGAAGATGACCCACTACATAGTTCAAATGGGGCTATGTCAGGAGCTGCACTGAGGACAATTTGCCTATTTGTTCTCTTAGAGAGATTTTAGTAACTACACAACCATTTCGGTCATTGGCAATATTCTGCGCCCAGTAACACTGTAGTAGCAATATAGGATTGCAGCCTACATGCAGCACAATAAAATGGACTTGTACTGCCAAGACCCTGGAAGCTGAGATACAGCAATCAAAAATGTGTTTCAATTTTCAAATAGGTCCCCTTTCCTACTCTTTTCAGTTTGTCTGGATGCCCTCTGAATGCACAAGCCTTAAAAAAGGGCAAAATATCTGAAGAACTGATGACCATCAAATTGAAAGCAAGTGGAGGTAAGAAGATAACAAAAGCAGTACATATATGACACTGGAATCTGGGAGTAAGGAAATGAGTCTGTCTTTGCCCTGTACCGTCTTCTCTGGCCAGCAGCAGCTCTTTAGAGTCTTAGAAAAAGTGTCTTTCCGTCCAGCTGCCAAATATTCTTTCACAGAAGATGCTGTATACTGAAAGCAGGACCTTCTGCAAACACATGAAGACCTTCTGCCTCATGAAGACACATAATTGGATTAATTAATTTAATGTTTGGTTTACTTAAAAATATATATAATTACATTGTGCCTTTCATTTGAACATTTTAATTAAAAGTACTTTGCACTGCCTCACAATGAACAGGACTCAGGTAGAGATGGACAAATTTGCCTATATCCGTGTCTCATCTTTCCAGTCCACCAGATTTCCACATCAAATTTGCAATCATAACAATAAAAAACAACAACAATTTAATAATAAAAATGGACCTCACCAAAATTCATCAGCACTTTGATATGTGCTTCTCCCAATATGCACATTTTTCAAGCAATTTCCCTTAACATTTCTGTACATGTGCATTTTTATGCACATGCTGTGGTTGGGGAGCTGCACAACAAAATTTGGGAAAGTGCAAATTTGGAGGGATAGCTGCTTTTCAGTGTGCTCATTGGTTCAGAAACTGCAAAATAAAAGGATCTGCATTGACATGTAATCCAAATTTCTCCCTCATCCTGAGCTATGGCGACCTGTGCTCTGTTCCCAGGGTTGCCCTTCAACAAATATCGGTACTGGATTGATCCTTTCAATCCAGGCGGGCCACTTTCAGCCACTCGAAGGCCTATTGAGCTCCATCAGTGCAAAGGGAAAATTTCATGGCTGCTTCTCTGCCCCTGACATGCCATAATGGAAGCTTTGACACTGACCCTGTTAAGTGTAGAATTAAATTGCAAATGCACAATTTTGATTCCAGAGACCAGGTTAACTGAAGAGGCTTGTTCTATAACATACCATTATACAGGGGTTAGCATTTGCCCATCTCTTCAGTCAGGTGTGATTTTACACTTGACTTGGCTCATTCTTGTGCAGGTTTAGAGAATGAGGAGGAAATCAGACATTTGGATGAAGAAATAAAAGAACTGAATGAATCCAACCTTAAAATTGAAGCTGACATGATGAAACTTCAGACACAGGTAAGGAAGAAAATCTCTGATTGAGCCCTTAAAAACAAACATCAAAAACTCCTACTATTCTCTGGCATTGCAATGATGGTGAACTCTACTGTACAGTAGTGTAGGTTGCCAGCCTGGTTCACATGAGAAGCTGTTTTCAACAGAACCCAGTAACAGAAGCACATGGCTGTATTGAGACAGCACCGGGTGTTGAAAATGTGCACCCGCTAACAATCTTATACCTGGGGCAACTACCCCTCTGCTCCCCTATGCTATGCCACTGCTACTGCATGTTGACCATTGAGAATTTTGTTTGCAAGCTGTTGTTAACATATACTATGTTTCCCATAGCTGCACCCATGGATCCAGCATTGTAGCAGCATGCAAACTGGACAGAGTTGCATGGAAATCATAGCAACTTTCCAGCTCATTATTGTGGCCCGTGAAACCTAAGCAACATGGCCCAATTTTCTTTTTGGAGGCTTTGCCTTTGCCTTCTTCTACCTTGACCCATATATGGTCCATTTCTCTGGTTCAGCAAGGGTTTCATTGGAGCTTTAAAGGCGTTGTTGCTTCATCTGTCTAGCTTCAACTACTGTTGGTCTCCCTGGCTTCCACCCACTGGTTTAAAGTCATGGTCTCATAGAATGCCTGGGTTCAAACCTTTGCTTTTAATTTTTTCAGATTATTCTAGTTTAGTGCCATACAGCCAACAAAGGATTTTGTTGAGCTTGGAAAGGTTCAGAAAGGGGCAACCAAAATGATCAAGGGCCTGGAGCCACTCCCCTATGAAGCAAGGTTGCAGAGTTGGGACATTTTAGTTTAGAGAAAAGGCGAGTAAGAGGCGACCTGTAGAAGTTTGTAAAATTATGCATGGCATGGAGAAAGTAGGAAGAGAAAAGGGGGTTCCTCCCCTCTCTTATAACATTAGAACTCAGACTTCCAATGAAGCTGAATGTTGGAAGATCTAGGATAGACAAAAGGAAGTATTTCTTCATACAGCACATAATCAAACAATGGAACTCGCTTCCACAGGAATCAGTGATGGCTACCAACTTTGATGGTTTCAAAAGAGGATTTGACAAATTCAGTTGGCGGCAGCAATGCTTCTGAATACCAGTTGCTGGAAAGCACAGTTGGGGAGAGGTCTCTTGTGCTTGAAACCTGCTTGTGGGTTTTCCCCAGGCACCGGGCTAGCCACTGGGAGAAGAGGATATTAGACTAGATTTGCCATTGGCCTGACCCAGCAGGCATTTTTATGTTCCTGCTGAAAGCCAAATTTGTTGTTGCTTATGCAGTTGTTTAACTGAATCTGCAGCCCATTTTTGAAAAAAAAAAAATCATGCTGTTATGGAAAGTTAATGATTTGCTCAATTAAATTTCCACAAATATATATATTTTATGGCAAATTTTCCATTTTAAAAATGCATCGTTTCATCAAATTAGTCTAATGAATGAGCACAATGTAAGTAAAATTGGGCAACTGGAATGGAAAAAAAGACCAGCTAAATCTAAAATTCAAATTGTAATTTACTTTTTCCAAGGATATGTGTTTGTGTGTGTATACACAGCTCCTCAGGCATGCTAAAAATCAGAGATTGTATTCAACTAAGTCTTACTCATTTTAGATCCATTGAAATGAATGGACCTAACTTAGCTATGTCCATTTATTTCAATTAGTCTACTCTGTGTTGGGCTGAGCTGGGTATGTTAACTGTTTTCAGTGCATTCATTTTTCCTCCTTGAAATATAAATAGTATACTGAAGTTTATGTTAGGAGAGTTGTCACATCTGAAAATGCTTAAGTATTTCCATCAAATGAGGAAACAGGACAGAAAAGATTGAATAGAGCCATCCCTATATGACACAGTATCTATCTAAAAATGTCTCAGGCCACATCCAAGCCATACATTGAAAGTATTATTGGACCACTTCCAATAGTCATCTTCCCTCCAAAATCCTGGGGATTATAGTTTGTTAAGGTGTTAAGACTTGTTAGGAGACCCCTATTCTCCTCACAGAGCTAAAATTTCCAGTGGTTTAACAACCAATCCCTCTTCCCAGGGAACTGGGAATTACAGCTTTGTGAGGGGATAGAAGTCTCCTAACAATTTGCAGCACCCTGAAGAAACTACAGTTGCCAGACTTTTTTTTTTGGGGGGGGGGAGGCATGACTGTTTAAAGTGGTATTATAGAGTTTAAAATTATGGTCTCAGCCCCGAGTTCAATTTTTCACTCAGCTTCTCTCAGAATAATATATATAATGCCTGGCCTATGTTACAATGAATTGTTGCAAAGTGAGCTCCTTCTACTTTTTTATTTTTTAGCTTTTATGCTCTGTCCTGTCTCCAAACTCGGCCACTCTACAGCATAACCTTGCCCTGGAAAGTAGCTCAAAAGCCAATACCAGGGTTGCTGCTATTGTAGTGAGTCAGCAGTGATGCTGTAAGAAAAAGGCAGCAATGTAAATAGCAGCTTGCTTGCTCCCTACCTACCCCAGTCCCTAAGGGCAAAAGACTTCATTTTAAATCAGACACTCCTCCTGAGTTGTCAGCTCGAGGCCTGCAGTCTTTCATCCATTTCTGAACACGCTTCCCACAAACAATGCTCTTTTCATCCAGCAGGGTCACTGTCTAGAGCATCATTTAAACATATTCCTCTTCTGAAAGAACAGCAGAATCCACTGACTTAGAAATAAAATGGCTCGCCCCAATTAGGAGCGCCTTTTGACATTGATGTGCATGGAACGGAAAGGACTTGAGCTTCACTTCTGCATAGGCAACTTCCACTGCCTTGGGCTATCACTTCTGATAGCTGCATTTTAGGCCAAGAACCCCACTGTTCGCAGTAACCAGAACTGAATGCAGGAATACAAGAGAGAGAAAATTTTGCAAAGAGCCTGATCCCCTAGAAAAATAAATGATGTGTGTTGGCCCAATGCATTTTGCAGGAGCAGGAAATTTTCCTTCTTCAGGGACAATATCAGTCACACACAAAAACACAGAATTGTACATTTAAAAGAACCCATCTATATGAAAATGTTTTACAGATGTTGTAAGTTGGGGGATGCATACAGGAAAAGTTTTCATAATGTATTTTCAGTGGTTGGTTCTGTTGGGTTTGGGTTATCTTTGTTTCTAGATTGTATATGATGATTCTGAAAAATAATACTAATAAAAATAAAAAATAAAAAGAAGAACCCACTTACATCAGGAACTACAAATATACTTTCTCATAAAGCAAAAAGTAAAAGGATTTTTGGAAAGCATACTTTCCCGCTAAAATGTGCCAGGCTTTATCAGGCACACTAACCATTTTTGGGAGCATTTTGAGAACTCTTCAGCCCTTGGTGTTCTTCTGCTGTTCACACCACCACACGTTGCTTTGCTTCATGGTTTCAGATAACATCTATGGAGAGCAATCTGAAAACGATAGAAGAGGAGAACAAACTTATCGAGCAGAACAACGAGAGCCTCTTGAAGGAGTTGGCTGGCCTCAGTCAAGCCCTCATCTCCAGTCTGGCCGACATTCAGCTTCCACAAATGGTACGTCTGTGGCTGGGAATGTGGTAGTTTCTCTGGGAGCTCAGGGAAGTTACTCAACGGCATGTTGCAGGCCTGTCAGAGATGAATCTGAAACTGTACAACATTCTCAATCTCTGGGATGTGCCGAAAATTATGGATAGTAGTAGCGGCCAGAGGGGTGGCGGGGACTCAACTGGCTTTCCAATTACCAAAGGTGGTAAGGCAGCAGACAGCTTGGTACAGAGCAGGTACAGCAACATGGCCAGTCCAACATTCCTAATTCTGTCCCTCCAAAGAGCTCAATGTGGTGTACATGGTTCTCCTCTTCCCCATTTTATCTGTAAGCTTTTCCCTATCAAGGAAAAAGGCAGAATCTAAATCTCAATAGTATCACAGCAACCCTGTGGGGTAGGTTAGGCTGAGAGATGGGGACAGGCCCCATCTGAAGATCACCTAGTGCGTTTCATGACTGTGGGGAATTAAACCCTAGCCTCCCAGGTCCAAGTTCGACTCTCTAACCATTACACCACACTGCCCGTCCAGTGCTGGTGGGATTGGCTGTGTTGCTGTGCATGCACCATGCTGAGCTTCCCACTAATTAGTCCCTCCCACTCTCCCTCCTGGTAACTGGCAGGGACATGTGACATTGGGAAACCAGGTGAGTAATGCCCCTCTACTGCTGGAGAAGACCATGACCACACCTTTAAGCACAGAAGAGCAATATTGTGGGAGTGGAGAAGACTTGAGTCACATTCCTTTCTGGACAATCTTCCAAGGACCACATACCAGTGAGCCAAGGAAGAAATGTAAATGTTGTTTCTACAATAGGCTGCTTTCTACACAAACACCTCTCTATCCAAGCAAGCTAAAAAGCATGATCAGAGCTCAAGAACACATTTCCACCCAGAGAAAACCACTCAAGGTGGGTGCAAAGGAGGGGCAGTGAGAGGTGTAGTCTAGGGAGGGGGTATGGTGTGGCTAGAAACCCAAGTGCCAGATAGGGGCCACAGCATCCCAGTTCCCCATCCCATTGGCTGGCTGGGATCCAAAGAGCTGTTGTCAAAGACTTGACTGCTTCTGAAAAGAAGTGAATTCAAAATGGCCAGGTCATTTTTCTCTGGTCAGATGGTGATGCTAGCAACAGGCCATAGTCAGGCAATCTTAAACTCGAAATGGGTTACCTTAGAGCCATATAGGTTTGGAAGAGACTCCAAGGATCATCTAGTCCAACTCCCTGTGGTACAGGAATCTCTAAATGTTGTTGGACACAACTCCCAACATCTCTGCCCGTTGTGGTTGGGGCTGATGAGAGATGGAGTCCAACAACATTTGGAGGGTTGCAGGAGTCAAACACTTGCTGTTTTCCTGTAGACAGTCCTTCCATGCCCAGCTGCTCCCCCCCCCCTCTCTTTCCAGTTGTCACATAGCGGACACCTTGCCTAATATTTGACTCCCATGTTTAGGTGTGATGTGTTTTCATCTTCATTCCAGGGCCCAATCAGTGAGCAGAATTTTGAAGCATATGTAAATACACTCACAGATATGTACAGCAATCTGGAACGGGAGTATTCCCCGGACTGCAAGGCTCTGCTGGAAAGTATCAAACAGGCAGTGAAGGGTATCCACGTGTAGGATGAGGAAGCTGCTGGGCAACAGGAATGACTTAGCAGCAGCAAACTCCAGATGGATCTGCAAAGAGCGCCTGGACTGCTTTAGAAGTATTGGTTTCTGTGCTGCATTTACAATTTAGAACATTGCACTATTTTTTTTCCAGCTGACATAAAAAGGACAGAGAACATAACAGACTATTGTATTAACAGCAATGACTCAGATCATAGAATATATTTATTTCTGTACAAATCCTTTTTGTTGTCATCATGGTTTGCACTCTTTTCATTTTGTAAAGTGAATGTAAAAAGTGTGTGTAACTATTTTTTTACTTTTTTAATTTATTTTCAATCAAGGAG
Source organism: Podarcis gaigeae (assembly GCF_964106915.1). Lineage (NCBI taxonomy): Eukaryota > Metazoa > Chordata > Lepidosauria > Squamata > Lacertidae > Podarcis > Podarcis gaigeae. The sequence goes on from NC_139683.1 coordinate 39,810,522, forward strand.
TTGTGTGCGTGCGTGTTTTTTTAATCTTTTAACAGCATTTCTGCAGCCTGCCATATTTTTACAAATGTGTTTGTTAATTTATTTTCCAATGGGGTTTTAAAATAGATTGAAAGTTATAGTGTAAATTTAACATTTTGCTGGGTTTGTACAGGAAGAAGGGGGAAATCTATGAAAGAAACAAAAATAACAGAACTGTGATTCTAGTTTTATTTTCACCACATCCTGCTTTTTTATAACAGCTTTATTTTAACAAAACAAAAAAAATTCAAAAGGGTTTTCAATAGCATGAGATATGATGAACCAAGGATGCAAAGGTGAATGGTGCCCTCTGCTGGAAGAACATAAGCTCTTCAAGTGCAGCATGTTGTAAGAGTTCATGATTTTATTTTTTTTTAGCAATAATGAAATATAGCAATCAGCAAACCTTTGGACTTGGCTGTGTGTCTTAGCCTGCCACAAATAATCCTTGGAAACCATTCGAGAGGGAAGGTTGGAGTGATTTAAGATATGTTTTCCCCTATTTCATGGTCATTCATTGGGAAAATATATATATAAATTGTATCCCTTTTAATGTGATAGGCTTTGAAATGACCTGTAGCTTTTTTCACCTTTTTGTACAGAGCCTTGTAAAAACATTGGTCAGTAGATCAATATCAATATAATTTCATATTGGAAAAATGCATCCCAAGCTGATGATTTTGTACATACAATTAAGCCGAGCAAATCTTCCCTGAGATGTCAGTTATTGTACTAGGTTGAGTGGAAGGAACTGAGAAGGCTGCAGTTGCAAAGGGGACTAAGCCCCACTGCTGTGAAATGGGCTTGCACGGCAATGGTGTTTGGTGACTGGATCTATGAACTGGAGCAATGCACTGATTGGGTTTACCTCCAATTGTACATGAATGCTGTGATTCCAAGCAGATTTACTGCAAGTTCCATTAAGACTGCTGAGACATAACATCTCAGAAAAAAAACCCTACTCCAGCAGCTCCATTTGAACATATGAAGCTGCCGTCTACTTGCCAAGTCAAACTACTGGTTCATCTAGTTCAGTATTTTCTACACAGGCTGGCAGTATTTCAGACAGGCGACTTCCCCGGCCTACCTGGAAATGCCGGGGAATGAGCCTGGGACCTTTTGTATGCAAACGCTTGACCACTGTGCAACGGCTCATTCCCCCTAAATGTGCATTTGTGCTGCCTCGTGCATGGAAGTGAATGGGGAAGCCTCTGCTTGAAGAAGAGATCTGCATATGTATCAGAATCCCATGTTCCTTTGGATCAGGTTGTTGCATGTGTTTGGAGCCGAGGTTTAAAGACAGCCTTAGTTGCAGTTGATTACCATCCCATAATAAGGGTATGTCTCCAAGTGCTACAGTCCTTAGGCAACCACTCAGAAATACGTGCACATCCCAGGTGGACCTCTTGATCACCCGTATCCATTCTCAGTTTAGTAAGCAGCTATAAACAGGGGTCCAGTGTCTGTTTCAGGGATTAGAAGTAATAATGCATTTTTTTCCAGAATTCTAATGTTTTCAGAAGAAGGTATATATACAACCAGCTGAACTGCCTTTTTTGATATGCACACACGTCTCATGTGCATATGTGCCTCAATGTAAAATGTATACATGAATCTAGCGTGTGATTTAATTTTCCTGTGCTACGATGAAAGTGTTTATTTTTATTTGCCTACTTTATATTTTGACTGAATATGACAGCATTCACAGTCTTCACTCGTACATTTATATTATAGGGTTCCTATCCAAGAGTGCTTCTCCCAAATCATTCAGCTGTCATGCTGTGGTTGCTGTTCTGCAATAGATGGAGCTTGCTGTTAATGTTTGGGGGGGCGGGGGGCGGCGGTGATATGGCCCTCGGACCTTAGTTTAGACAAGAATGTCCTTAGAAACTGTGTTTATTTTTTAAAGAAAACAATTTGACAGAAGCTATCACAGTATGTGCTAATATAAAATAGAACACCAAATTGCTATTAAGTTATTGTACTTGGGTTTTTTTTAAAAAGACGGTTGCTATACCTGTTCAGTGCATTACAGGGGGAAAGAAACCAAGTTCACTCATGACAGAGACTAAAAGTTAATTTACTAAATATTTTAAGAAATTTGTTATATATTTAATTTAATTTAAACAATCTCCTACTGACTTATCTATTTATTACTATGATTTCCTATGGCTTCAGGTTAATTTATCTGTGTTTGGATTGTTTGCTCAGGATGTAACTTTGTATTTATTTGCCTTCTTGGTACTTGATGTTTTGTAATGTGCACTGTGATTCCTTCTTCCCTTCTTCCTTTCCTTTTCCTTTTCTTTGTTGGATTAATTTGCATTGACGAGTTATCCTGTAAATTAGACCTTTTGTAAAGAGCAATGATGTATGCATTTTTTTTTTAATTTGGAGTAGTTTGTATACTGTTTCTTCATACAATTAATATTTCTTACATCAAAAGCAACAAAACTGTGTTCTGTGCTGTACATTTGGTGTATGGTAGGAAATAAAATTGATACTGAAACAGGTTCCACAAGTTCTTCGATGTCTTCAATAGATGGGGGTGTATGGTGCACATCTAACTACACTTACAAACACTCAGCCAGTTGTTTCCAAGGTAAAACAAAATATGGGGTTCCTCTAAACCAGGAGTAGCCAACATAGTATCAACTATAAGTTGCTTGACTACAATTCCCATCAGCACCAGCTAGCATGGCCAAAGGCGAGGAGTGATAAAAGCCACAAGCCAACACGGTGACCTACAGACACCTCTAAACTTTACCTTTAACATCTTAATGGAACACCCTGGAACGAAATTATTAGTGTGTGAATTTGTAACAAGATGTGTGTGTGTGTGTACATAGGGGTGAAAATATTTCGGAATACAACCAAGGAAGCCATAGCTACCACTTTTTAAGCATTGTACTATCACTCATGGGCAAAGTTCAATTGCCTCCAGAACAAGAAAGAAAGAAAAAAAGAAAGAAAAAAGAAAGAATAGAATAAATTTGTACAGTGGTACCTCGGGATGCGAACGGGCTCCGTTCTGGAGCCCCGTTCACATCCCGAACAGCACGTAAGATGGCACAGCGCATCTGCGTGTGGCATTTTGCCACTTCCGTGCATGCGTGTGACGTCATTTTGACCGTCTGCACATGTGGCGAAACCTGAAAGTAACATGATCCGTCACTGCCGGGTCGCCGCAGAGCGCAACCCGAAATTGCTTAACCTGAAGCGTATTTATCCTGAGGTATGACTGTACTGCTTTTAGCATCTGATACATTTAAACACAAAAGCTGGCATGAAGGTTTTTTGCAGTTAAGATCCACCTCTTTCAGACGTTCTCTGAGCTCTAGTGTTTAGTGTGCTGGATCTCAACTTCTCTGAAACAGCAGGTGGTTCTTAACTGCAGGAAACTTTGAGTCTGGCAACAAAATGTTGCTGCATATCCCCCCAAACCCCTCACAGAAACTGCTCAGAGCCCCCGCCAGCCAGTATTTTAGTGGCACTTTGCATAGGTACCATCTCACACTGAAGATTGTGGGTGCCCACAATGAAGGGCTTCAACGTTGCCCATTGAATTTGTGGGGGCCAAGCCCCACAAATATATTATTGTGGGTGCTGAAGCACCCATGGCCTTCTGGAGTTGGCTCCAGTGGCGTTCTGAGACATGGAAAGGTATCACACCTCAGGAAGAAGGGTAGCAGAGTGAAAATACATCTGCAACAAAATGTTTCAGTGCCTATCCAGCATATCTGGTGTATTCCTGCACAAACACAGAGGCACCATTTTGGTGTGTATTAAGAGAATGGAACAGTTTTAGATCTGGAAGAGTCAAAACCTCCCCAATCAGCCCTGACACGCCCTTGGGAATCTCCCCTTCTCACCAATGGTGAAAGAGCATTGGGAATGGTCATTTCCACACTGCCAGGATGGACCTCCCTTTGTGTCTACAAAGAGGAAGAGCTGCAAAATCCTATGACCTCCAGGACACACTCAGGAACTAAAGGACTGAACCATTAAATGTTGTATGGACCCACTTTTTGTCCATTTATCCAAAATTATCTTTCCTAGAGGAGCTCTACTACCACATGCAGCGACTTTGTCCTCCCTACTAATGTTACCCACCTGTTCATCTTGCCCTTAGTAAAGACCAAGAACACATTTCCTGAGAAATAGCTTTGCATGCAAATGGTGGGATGGAAGGCATGTTTGAAAGCCAGGGGGAGATGAGCACATGTATCACTGAGACACAAGTTAACTGTTGGGACCATTTTCCTGTCCTCATTTCTCGTATTTTTTTGGCATTTCATGAAAGAGGACTTAAAAATGCTTTCAAGTAGGATTCAGCTTTATTTGTTTAAAAATATATCCAATATTTTGAGTTTTTGGAAAATTCAACAATATAAAACAAAGGTCTAAAACAAGCCAGATTATCTTAAAAGACTTCCACCGTCTAAACCAAACTTCTCATGTTATTTAATTCTCCTTTGCCTCTGTTCTTCACTTCCATCTCTTTGGATCCCTTAATATCTTCCATAATTCATTAAATTCTTTATATTCTTTAAGATATTTTAATTAAGATTTCTATTTTACAATGTATGTAAGTGTAATTCTGGAATTACCCGTTTATGGAAAATAGTATTTCTTTTTTCTTTTCTTTCATTTTTTTGCTTTCTCTTATTTTCTGTTTTCTTTCATAGTTTATGTTCAACATACTGTAAATAATTGTGTTCTTTGCAGATATATCTGGAAATTTGATTGCATTATTTAATAAAGTTATAAAGGTAAAGGTAAAGGTACCCCTGCCCATATGAGCCAGTCATGTCCGACTCTAGGGTTGTGCGCTCATCTCACTTAAGAGGCCGGGGGCCAGCGCTGTCTGAAGACACTTCCGGGTCACGTGGCCAGAGTGATGAAGCTGCAGCTGGCGAGCCAGCACCAGCGCAGCACACGGAAACGCCGTTTACCTTCCCGCTATAAAGTGGTACCTATTTATCTACTTGCACTCAGGGGTGCTTTCGAACTGCTAGGTGGGCAGGAGCTGGGACCGAAAGACGGGAGCTCACCCCGCCGCGGGGATTCGAACCGCCGACCATATGATCGGCAAGTCCTAGGCACTGAGGTTTTACCCGCAGCACCACCCGTGTCCCTTTATATATAATAAAGTTATATATATATATAAAAGCCAGATTAATATAACATGGAAAACATGGCATCTGCTTGCTTCTTGAGCAGTATGAAAAACCCTCTGTCCTCCTATCAGTAGAACTGCTATCATCTTCCTACCTTTGGAGTGTCAAAAGATGGTGTCAATATCAGTTTTAATATTGTATTTTTACATGATTGTAACTTCCCCTAGGACCTTAGGCTGAAGGGTGGCTAAGTGTTGTTGTTGCTGGTCTGCCAGTTTGCTGTGGTTAGTCTGCCAGTTTGATTGGGTAACTCTTTCGATAATTCCATTGAGCATGATTTGTCTTGTAGCTAGGGATGGGAAAATCTGTCAATTTCAGCTTGGCTGCTCCTGGTATAGAGAGACTCCATTTTAAAAAGAGAGTTCAGTTGTAAATGTGCAGCTATGGAATGGGTTGAACTATAGCTATGCTGAAAGTTTGTCTTTTTCATCCATTGGCTGGGTGGGTGGGAGTGGGGGAAAAACCCTCGTGAAAAATCATGGAAGGGAAGAAATTTCTCTGGAATTGTCAGGAGAAGGTTGCCACCTACCTAACACAGCCTTACAAGGTAGCCAAGGGTTTTCCTCTATGCATTAAACTTTTGTTTGTTCAGAAGCCTACACCAGTCTGAATGGGACAAGGCTTTCTCCACAACTTCTCATTGACTGTACTTCCTGGAATGCTTTCAGAGCAATCCCACATGATTTTACTCTCAATACACTGTAGGAACTGTGTCCAGCCACCGCCACCACCACCCTAAATGCCTTTCTGAAGGGTCAATGGACTCTTCTGCTCTGCCTGGGTTACAGAATCATAGAATCCCTCTAGAAGGGATCCAAAAGTCCTCTAGTCCAACCCCTTGCAATGCAAGAATCACAGGGTTGTGGCATGATAGGCTGCTGATGAAAGAGGCATCCCTCAAACTCAGCAGAGACGCTTGCAGGGAAAGCCATAATAAATTAGTACAGTGGTGCCCCGCAAGACGAACGCCTCGCAAGACGGAAAACCCACTAGACGAAACCGTTTTGGAGGCACTTCGCAAAACGAATTTCCCTATGGGGTTGCTTCGCAAGACGAAAAAATCTTGCGTCCCCCCGCGGGTTTTTTCCGTTTTCGCCCTTTTCCTAAGCCGCTAAGCCGCTTATCAGCTGTTCCGCTGATAAGCTGCTTAACAGCTGATCGCTAGAAGCTGCTAGACAGCTGTAGTGCTAATCCGCTAAGCTGTCAATGGGCTTGCTTCGCAAGACAAAAAAACCGCTAGACGAAGAGAATCGCAGAACGGATTCTTTTCGCCTAGCGAGGCACCACTGTATTATGCCATGTAACACAAGCCTATTCTAATTCCACCTGTCTCAACATACCTGGAATAGGTTGAAGTAACAAGAAGATAATGGTGGATGAATTTAGTCTCTTTAAGATATTGCTTTGAAATCTTCATCTTGATGTTTCGTGTCAAATATGACACAATATGACAAACTGGGTTTTCAAAGATGTTCCGTGCACTTTCTGAAGCCTCTTCCTAACCACAGCAAACCTTACATTTCTGGGTGTTTTGCCTTTCTGGAAGGCCTGTAAAACTGACGTTATTTCCAATGTGATCTGCTGTCTCACATTCCTCCTTCTTCCAAATGTTAACCAGAGAACATGTGGGATCCAGGTACAGGGAAGCAGCAACCATATCACCCTTGACATATTATGGACCAGGCCTCTCACAGTGCTGATCACTTGTTTGGTAATGAGAGCAACTTGGTACTTAAATAAATTCTAACCCCTCAAAACTGTAGTAGTCTTGTTGTTGAGTGACCATGTCGAGTGAGAGGCCAGCCAACTAGAAGAATCTCTGATGTGTACTTGCCTGGAAGCAGAGTCAGCATCCAAAGGTAGGTCAAGTCCTAGAGTCAGGTGAACAGCAATCCACATCGTCAGACAGTCCAGGGTTCAGAGAATCTGATGATCTTGGGGTCTGGAATCAAGATGAGCAGAAAGCAGCAAGGTCAGGCTAGGAACTACAAGCCTTGTTAGCATCACCTGACTGCTGCTGGAAGCTCTGCTTAAGAAGGCTGAAGCTAGCTGGTTCTCATCAGTGCCTTCTCAGAGTCCTTGAAGGCTGATCAGCTGCAGTTGGAGTCACTCCACTGTCTCCCACTTCAGGCTGCTCTTCTTCAGGTGAAGCTAACTCCTGGCCCATGACAAAAACAAGTCATCAGCACCAAGATAGGAACAGAGGAAATTGCCTTATACTGATCCACACCAGTGGTCCATCTAGCTCAGTATTGTCTATGCTGACTGGCAGTAGCTCACCAGGTTTTCAGGAAGAAGTCTCTTCCAACCCTACTAGGAGATGTTGGAGATGGAACTTGGGATCTTCTACACACAGAGCAGATGCTCCAGCACTGAGCTACACCCCTTCCCATTTACAGAACAAAGGGGGTAAGATTTGAAGCATCTCCCTCAGGTTCATTTGTACATCCAGGACGGCATCCAAAAGAGCTATCCATGAACATAATGCCAATTTCTTCATGCAAATTTGCCCTTGCTGATTCAGGATGAAGCAAGGTAGAAGTGAAGCAGATATCTGAAAGGTAGTGACATATAACTGGCTGTGTCATGCAGGTATAGTTAAGGAGAGCGACATCAGAGCATTCCCATCACAGTTTCCATTTCACCCACAACCAGCTGTGTGTCGATGAGAACAGGCAAAAAAAAAAGTATTCATAATGATAATCACAGTGTGTGTTACAGAGGAGGCAGAACCATAGAGGCATGCAAACAGCATATGTTTTCTCCTCTATCAGTGCCAGAACAGTTATGCATCAAATGGGGTTCTTGACAAAACAGCATGGCATTTTCAATCATGTCTGAGCAAGGCAAAACAATTTACCTTGTGTGTGTAAAAATGAAGAAGAAATTCTCCAGGTTCATCAACTTTGTCTGTTTAATAAAGTGTTTTGGTAGAAGAAAATTAAGCAGTCTGAAGGGAAACTCTGCCTTACAGATGTATCCATGAACATAGGAACCTGTCTTAGGCCAAATCAGCCATTGGTCCATCTAGTACACTTAATGGAAACAGTTCTCCAGGATTTCAGAGGGGACGTTCCCAGGCCAACATAGAGATGTCTAGGGCCCCTTCGACATGCAAAGAGGTTGCTCTACCACTGACTGAGCTATGGCCTTTCATTTCATGTTGGTGATTTTCTTTGGATTTTCCCATTCAGCTTCAATAACGAACTTTACCCTCCATATCACTCTGGAAATAAGGGTTGGGTTAAAGATGACAACTTCTCATAGTATACGCAAAGGCAACATTAGAAAAATGCTTCCTTTATCGTTAACCATACTCCTGGACTCAACTAGAAGAAATGCAGCACTCGAATTATAGTGAGTCAGAGAGAGTCCTTCTTCATAGCAGACCCCTAAGGTACCTTTTTAGGAAGTTTTGTGGCAGCCAGGTGATTTGACTATAATAGGGATGAGTTAGAAGTGGGGTTTGTGGTAGAGTTCCCATAACTCTGAGGAAATGTGCCTGCAGCTGGATGCAGCCTACATTTTCCCCAAGGCTGCGAAGTCAAAGCCAAGAGCTGGAGCTGCACATTTGCCTCACTGGGACAGATCATCTTTCAGAAGGTGGGAGGGAAAGATAGAAGAATTGGAATAATTTTTGTCCTCTTTACAGTCAAATCACTTGCCTGGGATTTAAATCACTTTAGAGTCTCTCTTGTGCACTGTTTATCGGAATGAAATGGTGATTGAGAATGAGGAACTAAACATGGGAGAGCGCTATATTTGCAGTATGAATGAACATTCTAGTCAGGATAAGTGATACACCTGATTCACATTCCTTTTTATGTTTCTTTCAACAGAGGCTGGTCTATAAGGTTGGATGGGGCACTGCCCCACTGGCCTCAGTCTGCCGTCACCGCTTAGATTCAGGTGGACTTGCCTATGAACAAACATGAAAAGGATTGTGCTGTAAGAGGAGACAGCTTTTGGATGTGAGATTTTGCAAATGCTACGGCTGCCTGTTCCACCTTTCTTAGCCATGTGGCTTTCTGCCAGAAGATTGTCAGGATAGGACTCTTCTGTTCACATGGCAAACGGAATTTCACCTGCTGAGTTCTGCTTTACCAAACCACACACACACACAAACACACACACACACACACACACACACACACACACACCTGCCCAAAATCTTAAAGGTCCATAGGAAAATATGGTTAAAAGGAGAGGCTACTATGTATCCCTATGTACCGCTGCCCTCTACTGGAATTTAAGTAGAATAATTATTCTACCAAAAAAAAAAAATTAAAACTGACAGAGGGCCCATCTACAGTATAGCACAGATACATACTGGATTCATAATACCCATTGTCCTGCCCAAGAAATTCTGTTCAGTCTTGTACGGGGGAACTATGTAGCTAGACAGCTGTGGCAGTTCTCACCACAATTATGCACAGTATTGTACTGAAAAAGCTAAGTTAGGATTCAAAGCCTGCTGCCTTTAAAAAAAAATGCTGTATTTTAGGTTTGTGTAATTTTCTAATCCAATAGCAATTAATGTGTAGATGTGCTTTACCAAATTCTAACAGGGAAACCTTAAAATTGGTTATTTCTTTAAACCAAACTAATGGGGACAAATCACAAGATTAACATGTTTACATAAACTACTTTAAAGAACATAAAGAACATGCCTTTGTAAACAATTAAAATCTTTAATAATTTTTATTGTTGTTAATTGATCTTTTATAAAGCAGTAAAGGGTCACTCTGGCCTGGTCTTTTTGCTTGTGCCTGCCAATAGACTTTACAATGTTACACTGTCTCCATGATGGTGCCTGCAGAGTTCCTTTAAAAAAAACCAACCTCAAATGAAGCTTTTAAGTTAAAAAACAAACTGCTGGGCTCTTCAGTACTCCACAGGCAACATTTTGTACAGCCATTCACTTCTTGCAATGCTCATGGAGCTAAAGAAACAGATATAAGAAAATATAGGATGTCCCTATTTTCATTGGAGAATGTAGGAGGATATGGATATGGTTTAGAAGAATAGAGAAATAATAGAGCAACATATAGCTTTATGGGGGTCCTGTTCAAACCTGGGAGTTTTATTGGAATCATGTTTCAACTTGGGCTGTGGGGAGAGAGCTTCACATCACTTTGTCTCATTATTCGGCCCACACACAGAGTCAGTGCACACCACAAGTAGTTATCAATGTCAAGGTAGACAGAAATGGCTATAAATATAGATATAAACATACACTACCTCAGAAGGTGATAAAGTTTTACCTCATACTGACATTTCAGGACAGCGTGAGAACTGTAAAAAAACAAAAACAACCATATATTTGGTCATTATTATTCTAGTTTTACAGATGAGGAATTGATTCAGTGAGTGAATAATAGGTAACTTGCCTAAAACCACTCAGAAAGCCTTCAGATGAGCAGGGCTTTGACAATCCTTGACAACAGTCCCAATAATGCACTGCATAACAACAGCTTAATGTGACTATCTGTGATATTTTTACAGTGCAATCTTATGTGTGCATACTCAGAAGCAAGTCCTCACTAAACTCAATGAGGCTCACTTCCATTGAAGCGTTGTAGGATTCAATCCGAGGTGTGAGTGGTAAAAGAGCTGACCTTCTACATCCAGTTATGGCTGGGGCTCTTGCTTACAAGAAAGTCTGTGCAGTTAATACATCATTCCTGACATGGCATACACTTATTGACTGCAGCCATAGCTGGTCTCATTTCAATATGAGACAGTTTGTTTTGCATCCCTTTAAACTAAATGGTCTCAGTTCTTTGCTGGCCGTTTTATTCAGTATGCAGGGTGTTTTAAGTGCTCATGAAGAAGTACGTCTTCAAAGAGTCGGGCCAATTTTATTTTATTTTATTTTATTTTAATAATGTTTATTAAAGGTTTTTTAATTACAATATAAATAGGCAAACAAAAATATTACATATCATATCATATTTTCTTATCTCCTTTGGACTTCCTCACATCTCCCGCTCCTGCGTTCCAGGTTATAAAAATAAACCAGCAATCTGTCACCTTGTCTCCATCCTTACTGTCTAGTTTTCCAATGTTATATCTCAAATTTTAGATACATTTATTTCACTCCTTAACAAATTAAACTTAGCCTAATAATTATCTAAAAACTTGTTTTTTCTTGAGTTTAACTTATCTTCATAGTTCATTTCGTTTTAATGGTGCCAAATTGTTTATAATCAAGCATCCTGCTTAACATTCATACAATTTACAATACTTTTGCAAGTAAATCTTGATTTTTTTCCAGTCTTCTTCTACCGTCTCCTCTCCCAGGTCTCGGATTCTGCCAGTCATCTCGGCCAGTTCCATATAGTCTATCAGTTGCATCTGCCATTCTTCCAGTGTGGGTAAATCTTGAGTTTTCCAATGCTTAGCTACGAGTATCCTTGCTGCTGTTGTTGCCGGGCCAATGCAATTTTAATTTGGGTACATGCTTGAGATTTCATTTACACCCCAGTCTTTCTCTCTCACACACATTTCTCCCCTGTTATTGGTGCTTTCATTCCCTTGGTTTCTCCATGTTTCCCTTTAAAGCAGGATAGGATATGAATTAAAGCTGCCTTCCTTTTGCATTTCTCGATGGTGACACAATGCAGATGTTTAATGAAGGAGGACTCATACCCAGATCTATGGAGCTTTTTTTAAAAAAAACAAAAACAAAAACTGGCTATTACTCCTTCTGAGACTGCTTTAGTTGGCTTATTGATTGATTTTAATTGATAGCCATTCCTTGCCTTCCAGGTAAGAGCAGATACCAAAAGACAAAAGATAAAATTAAACAGAATGAAATTTAACTTAAGAACATATGGTGAACCCTACTGGATTGGACGAAAGGCCAGTCTAGACCACCATTCTGTTTTCTATAGTAGCCAGCCAGATTTTATTATTATTTTATTGTTAATTAAATTTATATGCCACCATTCAAAGATTACAGGGCAGTTTACAATGTAAGAAACAATGTTATGAATTTTGTGTTTTTATTTCTTCTTGCAAATGTAACATCCTATGTCAATCTTGGTTTTGTTTGTTATAGTTTATATTTGTTTGTCTTCTTAATGCTTTTTTTGTTTTTTGGGTTACATGGATAACATTCAATTTAAAAAAAAACAAAAACACTGGAACTCACCAGCCATCCAATGCTGCTAAATAATGAGAGGTTCAAAACATGCAAAAGGATATATTTCTTCACACAATGCATATGCCTAGGAAACTCACTGCTACAAGTTGCAGGAATGGTCACTTAGAAGTTACATTATTATACACATTACTTTGCTGGAGAACCACACTGCAAAAACAGAAGAAGTGTGAATTTTAAACAATGGCTGCACTCACCTTTAAATGTAAACCAAATCTAATTTCTCCAGCAGCCCTAAGTAGGATGTAAAGGACAGGGGCAAAGGAAGGCGTCATGACACCCGGGGCAGGCGTCGCTACATAAGGTGCATGTGTGTCGCCGCTATGTACAACGCATGCACCGTATGTAGTAATGCTGCACATGTGCTATACATAGTGGTTTGCTAGCGGCACCACTCCGGTGCCGTAAAGACAGTGCCAGGATCCTTTACATGCAGCTGCGGCAGCAGACATGGACCCTGGGGCGAACCGCCCATTGCGACGCCACTGGTAAAGGAACTTTACAGGATACAGCAAGGAACAGAATGCTGGATCAGACCAAAGACCCATCTTGTACAGCAGTGCTTTTAAGGCAGCCACATCGTCATCTCAAAGAAAATTGCTGTTCAAGACTGTCAGATATTAAATTAATATTTTAAACTGCAAACTGCCTTGAAAGAAAGGGAGCATATAAATGCAATTAATGAAGTGACAGAAAAGCACCAGTGTACCTCTTGCAATAACCACAAGTAGTGATGTTAAATTCTCAAGAAGAATCTTTTGGAGAATATTCTCTCAATTAATGATATTAGAGAATTTTCATTTCAAATAGGAGAATATTCATTTTAATGCATTGAAAATGATATAATTTACATTGGAATATACTGATATAAATTACATTGGAATATATTTCAGTATGTCAGTATATTACCAGTATGTCAATCTCTGGTAAATGGCACTTTGTACCATTGAATGGCACTGCAAAAACCAGTTACTGGCACTAAATAAAAATAAAGAAACGTCAATTGTTTAAATCAAGGCCACCACACATGCTGTTACACTTAATTGTATAGGCCTAGGTACTTTAAGTGTATAAAGCATTAAAGCTACTTTCTGTAAAAAAAATAAAAATCACACTGTATAGCCAAGGGTATAGAATTGCTAAGAATAACGTCACACCAAAATAGAAAAAGGCTATTACATATAGTTGAAATACATACAAATTCAAGTGTTCATCAAATAAAATGAATAGCATTTTTAAAACTAAAAAAAGAAAAGAAGAAAAAAAGTTTTCAGTAGCTCAGTTTCAGAACTGCCAATGGTGAATGAATGACACAGTGCCCAGCAATGTAACTGGATCAAAAAAAATCATTACTTACACTGGCAATATCACAGCTTGACTTATTATTTACTAGATTTTTTAAATGTGGGTTGTAAAACTGGTTCTTACATTAGAATTTACAGTTTGTGGAGCATCTTCTCCGGAGAATTTTCTAGCAAAGAATACTCTCGAGGATGTTCTCCTTCTCGAGAATATTCTCACCTCACATCACATCACTAACCACAAGCAGGGCTTAAAAATGTAAGAATATAAGAAGAGCCTGAGGGGTCAGCCCAGTAGGCCACCTGGTCCAGCATCCTGTTCTCTCAGGGGCCAACCAGATGCCTATAGGAAACCAGTAAGTAGGATTCAAGCACAAGAGCACTCTCCCCTCCTGTGGTTTCCAGCCACTGGTGTTTGGAAGTACTGCTGCATTCAACACCTAAAAGCAATCACATACTCTCACGGCAGTAGTTTCAAGGTTGCCAGGAACAGAAACTTTTGGACATCAAATGCCTGGGTAAACAGATTTTTTAAATTTTTCTCCCAACAATTAATAGTGAGGAGGAACAGATGCACCTCACTAGGAAGAGCAGTCCAGAAACAGGGAGCCACCACCAAGAAGGTCCTGCTATAGATTAACACAATTGGGCACTGAGAGCCAGTGTGGTGCAGTGGTTAAGAGCAGTAGTCTTGTAATCTGGGGAACCGGGTTCGAGTCTCTGCTCCTCCACCTGCAGCTCCTGGGTGACCTTGGGCCAGTCACACTTCTCTGACGTCTCTCAGCCCCACTCACCTCACAGAGTGTTTGTTGTGGGGGAGGAAGGGAAAGGAGAATGTTAGCCGCTTTGAGACTCCTGAAGGGGAGTGAAAGGCGGGATATCAAATCCAAACTCTTCTTCTTCTTCTTCAATACCCAGCAGTGGCACCGCCACTGATTGTAGGACAGGACCTGAGGTGGCTGTTATTGAGGTAGGTGCTCTTTGAGGCACTTGGGTCCCTCAAAGGGACAATGAAGAAGATGAAAGTGAATTGGGCCCAGTAGCTCACTTCCCTTCTTAAAAGTCATAGTAGTGGTGGCTGCAACAGCAATAAGAAGCAAAATGGAGCCTTTTGTCCACCTTCTACCTCTTTCGCCATCCCCACTATTGCCTAGTACCAGAAATGTAGAGTGAAGTGGGTTCTGGAAGGATGCTTTGTCTAAGGGGTTTGGAGTAGATAACCTACAGAGCTTTTTCTGTAGGTTTCTAACCTACAGGTACCTTTTCCTGCTTGCACAGTTCCCTTTACAACCAGCATGAAGTTGAGCAGGAAGCACACTGTTATGTACTGAGTCGAATAGGATCCAAACTGCAGCAGTCTGATTGGTCCTAGAACAATAGGATTCAGAATGCAGCAGTCTGATTGGTCCTAGAACAATGCAGCAGTATGATTGGTTGGCAGGAACCACCCAATCATGCTCCAGATTGAAGTGAATCCACAACCTGATTGGTTTACAGTACAATTCCGGAATTAGCCAATCATGTGCAGCCCATTGTGTAAATAATGTATATAAGGCAGATACTTTGAGGGACTTTCATTCATTCCTCCTCACCACTATGAGCTGAATAAAGAGCATGAAATCACTTTGCAACTCCGAGTATATTTCACTGGCGACGAGGATGGGATCCCGCTGAGCTGACTGCCACACACAGCACCGCAGCACCGCCACCTGCCGCACTGCTGCCTCGCACCGTGTATCCAGGCTTCAGCTCCGGGACACAAGGAACTCAGAATGGCAACTGACAGCAGCTTCTCGCCGTTCAACCCAGCATCTGGAGACTGGGAAGCGTACGCCTCCCGTTTCACCTTCCTCCTAGAAGCCAAAGGGGTCACCGATGATGAAGACGCCAAGAAGAGGGCAATATTCTTCAGCGTCTGCGGAGAGGAGACATTTGAAATCGCCCGGGCTCTCCTTGCGCCTGAAGACGTGGCTACTGTTCCATACAAAACAATAATGGAACAGCTGAAGGGGCACTTTTCGCCACAGCCCTCAGTGGTGGCTCGTCGAAATGCCTTCTACGCAAAGCGGCAAGCCCCTGGGGAAACCATAACTGGGTTTGTGACCTCTCTCCGCCAAGCCGCCCGGTTCTGCAACTTCTCAGAGCTGGAGAACATGCTTCGTGACCGCCTCGTCGGTGGCCTGAGGGATGAGAGGCTGCAACGACGCCTCTACGCTAAGAAGAACCTAACGTTCCAGGTCGCTCTGGAGGAGGCCCTGGCAACGGAAGCTGCCGAGAGGTCGACACAAGAGGCACGGCCGAGCCAGCCGTCCCAACCGAGGGTCCACCATGAAGACCTCACCGACGACTCAGGATCTGACAGGGAGGAGGTGCACCGAGTACAGCAGCGCACTCAAGCAGCCCACATACCACAGCTGCCTCGACGAGAAGGAGGGAACTGCGCAAGCTGTGGAGAAAGTCATGAGAGGAGGACCTGCCGTTTCCGCAATGCAGAGTGCAGACAGTGCAGAAAATCGGGACACATCGCCCGGGTGTGTCGGGCTCGGCCCACCCGACGCCAGGCATCAGACGACCAATCCAAGAGCCCCAGGTCCCGGGGCCCAACGCACCAAGGCAACGCGACGGAGCTCACGGACTTCCAGGTATACCAGTTGCCCCACCCCAACATAGAGAAAATTTATGTAGAGGTACAGATAGAGGGGGCCCCATGCCGCATGGAGCTTGACACGGGTTCAACTCTATCCATAATCTCGGCAAGGACCTTAAGGAAACTGTGTCCTACTGGGGGTCCCAAACTCAGGCCGGCCCCATTCACCCTCCGGGACTTCCAGAAACGTAAGGTCCCCACAATGGGGGTGGGGACCTTCAGGGTGCAATACCGAGGGCGGACGCGGCAACTAGACTTGCTTGTGGTCAAGGGCCCCTACATTAGCTTACTGGGATTGGCATGGTTTGGACCACTGGGGCTAGCTGTCACCGGGGTGAACCACACTAGCTTACAAGTGGACGTGGACGCCATATGCAAGGAATTTCCGGGGGTTTTCGATGGGAAATTGGGACAGTATACGGGCCCCCCCATTGCTCTACAGCTTGACCCCGCAGTACGACCGGTCAGGCTCAAGGCCCGCCGGGTCCCGTTCGCTCTGAAACCCCGTATAGACGAGGAATTGGACCGGCTCGTGGAGCAAGGAGTGCTGGAACCGGTACCTAATGCCCCCTGGGAAACCCCAATCGTCACACCTGTCAAGCCTAATGGTTCAGTCCGCATCTGCGCAGACTACAAATGTACCATAAACAAGGCCCTCACGCCCCATGCAAATCCCAGTGCCAGTGGTCAGCCATGTCCTTGCCACCCTGGCTGGGTCGAAAATTTTTGGCAAGCTGGACTTGGCCCAAGCATATCAACAGCTGCCAGTAGATGAGGCAACAGCAGAGGCACAGACGATTGTGACGCACAGAGGAGCATTCAGGGTAAAGCGGCTGCAATTCGGTGTCAGCGTGGCACCAGGCATATTCCAGAATCTAATGGACTCTCTCCTTAAAGGGATTCCTGGCGTCACCCCCTTCTTCGATGATGTGTTGATTGCCGGGCCCACACCAGAGGAGTTTGAGGACCGCCTCCGCACCGTTCTGGAGTGCCCAGGTGGACTTTCTGGGATTCATGGTGGACGCAGAAGGGGTCCACCCGACTGGGGACAAGGTACGGGCCATTTGTGATGCCCCAGCGCCCAAAAACAAGACTGAACTTCAGGCCTTCTTGGGACTATTGAACTTTTACCATTCCTTCCTTCCCCACAAGGCGGCGGTAGCGGAGCCCCTACACAGACTCCTGGACAAGCGGGCCCCTTGGGTGTGGGGCCAGCGCCAGGAGGCCGCATTCCAGGCAGTCAAGGACTTGCTTGTCTCAAACTCGGTCTTGGCACACTTCGACGAGAGGCTGCCGGTGGTGCTAGCATGCGACGCCTCACCCTATGGCATTGGCACTGTCCTGGGACACCAACTCCCAGATGGAAGAGAGGTACCGGTGGCATACTTTTCCCAGACACTCAACGCAACCGAGCGGAACTACTCACAAATCGACAAGGAGGGCCTGGCAATCGTGAAGGGAGTAAAAAAATTCCATGATTTCTTGTACGGGCGGCCCTTCACCGTGGTGACTGACCACAAACCATTGCTTGGCTTGTTTGCCCCCGAAAAGCAGACCCCCCAAGTGCTGTCTCCTCGTGTCCTCAGGTGGTCAATTTTCCTTGCCAGCTACCAGTATGCACTGATTCACCGCCCTGGGAAGGCGATGGGCCATGCGGACGCCCTCAGCAGGCTACCACTACCAGAAACAGGCCCCAACCCGGCACCTGCACAAGAGGTTATGAGCCTGGAGCTGCTTCCCGACCGCCCCATTCAGGCACAAGAAGTTGCACACCATTCCAAGAAAGATAGGGTCATCTCCCGGGTCCTGGACTGGGTGTGGAGGGGATGGCCCAGCAGCAGCCCCGGGCCAGAATTCGCCAGCTACACAACCCGCAAACATGAACTATCGGCCCACAAGGGGTGCCTGTTATGGGGAAGCAGGGTCGTTGTTCCCCAGCCCCTCCGCAAAAGGGTCCTCACAGCCCTACACGAGACACACCCAGGGGTAGTAAGAATGAAGGCCCTTGCCAGGAGTTATGTGTGGTGGCCGGGGATTGACGGAGAGATAGAGGCCTGGGTCAAACACTGCCAGGCCTGCCAAGAATCCCGCCCAGATCCCCCAAGGGCCCCAGTCCAGTCCTGGGAGTCCGCCCGAGCACCATGGTCACGCCTGCATGTGGACTTCGCTGGCCCCTTTCAGGGGAAAACATTCTTCATAGTGGTGGACTCCTACACCAAATGGCTGGAAGTCGCACTGGTACCGTCCACTTCTACATCCGCAGCCATCCGGGTACTACGCAGGCTGTTTGCAACCCACGGGCTCCCTGACACTCTTGTCTCAGACAACGGGACTGCATTTACGTCAGGAGAATTCCAAACCTTCACAGCGCAGAACGCCATCCGCCACATCCGTTTGGCGCCATTCCACCCTGCCACCAATGGCCAAGCAGAACGCATGGTGCGGACCACCAAGGACACCCTTCGCCGCATGACGCAAGGGGATTGGGAGTACCGCCTTGCCACATTCCTTCTAGCACAGCACAGCACCCCCAGCTCAACGACTGGCCGGAGCCCCGCTGAACTACTAATGGGTCGGCGCCTTGCAATCAGATTGGACCGCCTTCACCCCGATAGAGCTCAGGATGAGGTAGTGGTGGGGGAAGGCGGGAACCCCCGGACCTTCGAGGCCCAGGACCCAGTGTACGCAAAGAATTTTGGGGCAGGCCCTGCATGGATACCTGCCACAGTCACCAGGGTCACTGGCCCCGTGTCGTACGAGGTGCTAACGGATGGGGGGCAATGCTGGCGCCGCCACTGTGACCAGATACGGCGACGATTCCCGGGAGAAAACCAGGAGGAGGAGGACAGGTCAGAGGAGTCCCAGGGGAACAGTGGGGCAGTGAGGCCCATAGAGCAGCAGGGGCCAGCAGGAGAGGCAGAACCAGTAAATACAGAGAGGTCCCGGGACGCCGAAAGGACACCGGAACCAGAACCACGACTGAGCGAGCCGGTGGCGCCAGACCAAACAGCCCCATCACAGCCAGCATCCTTGGAACACGAGCCAGAACCTGAACCCCGGACCAGGGAACACCCCAGGCCGCAACGCACACGTAGGCCACCAGCGTACCTTGAGGACTATGAATGCGACCTCCCGGGCAGGACTGGAACTTAGAGGGGAGGGGTGTTATGTACTGAGTCGAATAGGATCCAAACTGCAGCAGTCTGATTGGTCCTAGAACAATAGGATTCAGAATGCAGCAGTCTGATTGGTCCTAGAACAATGCAGCAGTATGATTGGTTGGCAGGAACCACCCAATCATGCTCCAGATTGAAGTGAATCCACAACCTGATTGGTTTACAGTACAATTCCGGAATTAGCCAATCATGTGCAGCCCATTGTGTAAATAATGTATATAAGGCAGATACTTTGAGGGACTTTCATTCATTCCTCCTCACCACTATGAGCTGAATAAAGAGCATGAAATCACTTTGCGACTCCGAGTATATTTCACACACACATAAATTGTCTTGTGTAACATCTTTAATCATTCATGTATTTGTGTGCTCTTCCATAGTTAATGAGCCTGCCTGCATTTGCCCTTGTGCCTACTCCCTTTCTTGTTCAGTCAGTTTGTTGTGGTTTTGTGTATCTAATCCATCTGTCACTCGATTACAGCTACAGAGCACCTGTTATGGATTTCTAGAATTTCATTCAAGCTGTTGACAAGTTATTCACAAATTGGCCCTTGTCAGCCTGTCATTGCATCGAGTGCTCTTTGACGAATCCTTTTGGGTACACATAGTAATGAACAGGAGTTTGTGCCGCTTCTGAATTAAACAGCTTCATTTTCTCCTGGTTTCTTAAAAGGAGCATTAACAGATTGGAAGTGACTTGCGGAGGGGACATTTTGTTGAACCTGTATTCAAATATTTGTTTCCCCCAAGACCTAGCACCCTGCAGGGAGGATCACAATGAAAGTGATGTTGAGAGTTAGGAGGTGCATGTTACTCATGAAATGACCTGGCCTTTCTAGATTCAAACCTGCATCGTTTTCCAAATAAAAAAGAAAGAAAAAGAGCAATTTTTAAAAATTGGACAACGTATGTACTGTATAAAAAAGTACCAAGGATTTGTGTTTGCAATGAGCAAAACATACTACTGTAATAATAAAATTTAAGGTCTTGTATAAATAATAAATGTTCACAAATGTATCAACCAAGCAAGTACATAAATCATATCTTATCCAAACGTTAAACAGTGCTTTCCTGACAACCTGAAACCATTTTGACTCCCGAACTGACCAAATGTTTTCTCTGCAAGGAGGGAGGGGGTCAGGGAGCCTTCCCATTATCTCAGGAATTGGGAAATCACCAACTCAAAGGGTGGCAGACTACCAGGAAAGGCAATCAGATAAGGCATTATCAGAAAACCTGGCAGACAGGAAAAACATTCAAATTTCTATTGTAGACCACCTTTTCTGTGATGTAGGTATGATGTTTGTGGGGGGTGGTCTTGGGTTACACCCCTTCTGTGATGTATGTATGATGTATGGAGGGGTGGTCTTGAGCTCCAGGGCAGGGAATTTAAAATGTCTATATAAGGCCTTGAACGCCATTGTTCGAGGTCCTCCTCCTTTCCGGCATGTGAGGGGAGTACCCTGTTGCAACAGATCAATAAAGATCGGGCTTACTAGCTGCTTTGCTTCTCAATATTCTCTGGTTGGCCTCTGTTATTTTATCCTACCAATAGGGAACCCAGGTAAGGACTCGATACGGGCTCTTGGATACCCCATAAGGGAAAAAGGGCAGATTTTGTTTACAACAGTACAATGCAGAACAGGAGGAAAGCATTGCAATCTCAAATATTTAAGAAATGCACTTAAAGGTAAAGGTAAAGGGACCCCTGACCATTAGGTCCAGTCATGGCCGACACTGGGGTTGCGGCGCTCATCTCGCTTTATTGGCGGAGGGAGCCAGCGTACAGATTCTGGGTCATGTGGACAGCATGACTAAGCCACTTCTGGCGAACCAGAGCAGCGCACGGAAATGCCATTTACCTTCCCGTTGGAGTGGTACCTATTTATCTACTTTCACTTTGACGTGCTTTCAAACTGCTAGGTTGGCAGGAGCAGGGACCAAGCAAAGGGAGCTCACCCCATCATGGGGATTCGAACCGCCGACCTTCTAATCAGCAAGTCCTAGGCTCTGTGGTTTAACCCACAGATAGAGGAACTACTGCTGGCAACTCTTTCTTAATTGCTAATTTGTTCTCTATTGTCCATAAGACCCATTTTTCCTAACAGAAAAATAAAAGGATATAATTTTTTTTTAAAAAAAAATAAAAAATCAACCTAGCTATTTAAAATACTTCTGTTACCTTTTTGGTCTAACAAAATACTTCAAAACTAGCTCACAAAGGAAAATAGAAACATAATAAGATATTTTTAAAAGCCCGTTTTCCTTGATTTCAGTAAATAATGAGAAACGCATTGTAATGCAGAAATCATTGTAACACAGCAGTCAACCCACAATAAGATGTTTTGTAAAGTCCACCTTAACATAAGCCGACATTAACAATATTGAAAATAGTGATTCATTTTGTAACCAGCTGCAGGGTAGTTATAAATTTGTGATATACCATATTCAGTTAGTTTAGTTGTCACTTTCTTAGCATTAGAAAGTTTTCTTGGTATTAAAAAACTTTGTTTAGATGGCTGCTCTGCAGCTGCTATGAAATAATTACTACCGTATTTTTCGCCCTATAAGACGCACTTTTTCCCCTCCAAAAATGAAGGGGAAATGTGTGTGCGTCCTATGGGGCGAATGCAGGCTTTCCCTGAAGCCTGGAGAGCGAGGGGTGTCGGTGCGCACCGACCCCTCTCGCTCTCCAGGCTTCAGGAAGCTATCCACTAGCCGTGGGAGACCCAGCTCTCCCAAGGCTAGCGGAGACCTTGCCGGCACCCAGAAGCTTGGGGCGCGCTGAGCTCCGCACGCCCCAAGCTTTGGGATTAGCGCAGCGCTCCGCTAGCCCTGGGACAGCCGCGCGGCTCTCCCACAGCTAGCGGAGACCTTGCCGGCACCCAGAAGCTTGGGGCGCACTGAGCTCCGCACGCCCCAAGCTTCGGGATTAGCGCAGCGCTCCGCTAGCCGTGGGAGAGCCGCGCAGCTCTCCCAGGGCTAGCGGAGACCTTGCCAGCACCCAGAAGCTTGGGGCGCGCTGAGCTCCGCACGCCCCAAGCTTCGGGCTTAGCGCAGCGCACCTGGGGGGGGGGGACAGCAAGCTCCGGGGACAGCTGGGAGGCGCAGCACGTCCTCCGTCTGTCCCCGGACCTGATCTGCAGGCGGGCGACGGGGAGAAGAGCGCTTCTCCCCGCTGCCTGCCCCGCAAGCTCCGGGGACAGCTGGGAGGCGCAGCGCGTCCTTCCTCTGTCCCCGGACCTGATCTGCAGGCGGGCGACGGGGAGAAGAGCGCTTCTCCCCGCTGCCTGCCCCGCAAGCTCCGGGGACAGCTGGGAGGCGCAGCGCGTCCTAGCTCTGTCCCCGGACCTGATCTGCAGGCGGGCGACGGGGAGAAGAGCGCTTCTCCCCGCTGCCTGCCCCGCAAGCTCCGGGGACAGCTGGGAGGCGCAGCGCGTCCCCCCTCTGTCCCCGGACCTGATCTGCAGGAGGGCTGCGGGGAGAAGAGCGCTTCTCCCCGCTGCCGGTCCCACAAGCGCCTGGGGGGAAATAATTTTTTTTCTCTTTATTTCCCCCCCAAAAAACCTGGTGCGTCCTATGGGCCGGTGCGTCCTATGGGGCGAAAAATACGGTACTTCCTCAGAAAAGTACCAATGTGGTTGATTCTCCATTGGTTAGAAAAACACTGAGAATCATTTTTGTGTTGGGCAGGATGCCCTGTCCACTGCAGACCTCAGAACAGCACCAGCTAGAAATACTTTTTTGAAAAAGGAAGGACAACACTTTGCAGCTTTTAAAATCAGGGCAAATGGTTTTCAGAAAGGGAGAAGGCATGACCATGCTCACACCCACATCTTTGTCTCCAGGCTCTATGATACACAACAATGATTTGCCAGAGTGATATGCTTAGCCTGAACAAAGTATGTGTTTCATTCCCGTTATCATTACTTCTGTTTAACTTGGTGTGACACCCATTGTTCGCTATCTTCTCAGTCACATCACTTCCTGATTAAAGAACATTGTGCCCTATCAAAGGTTATACGTCAATAAGTTAATTTGTGTCTATTGTGTTACAGCTTCCCTCCTTCATTCATACATAAAATCTGGGCATATGTTCCCTTAGTTTCCCTGCATATTAACTACCTGTTTTTCCTCTTTTGTGAGGAAAGAATATATGTTAGGCGAGGAAGCAACTGTGGATTGCTAGGGCAGCCTAGAGTCACAACTAATGACAGAGAACCCTATTCTAAAATAAATGGGGAACAATCAACACTCACTTCTTGACAATACACTTTGAACTCTCAAGGCAGTCAAGGCTAGCTTGCATGTAATAGAAATGGGCATGTGAAGTGATAACAACGAAAAAAGAATATGTATCTATCTATCTATCTATATATGATAGAAAATATAAAAAAGGGGCCAAGTTGACTCTGAAGGGCTTAGCCACCTGCTTCGGTCTGCCACAAACTCACTACAAACACTTGTTTTGTGCCAACACAGCCAGAGTCTTCAAACCTTCATCAACTATGGTAAGCAAAGGAACTCCTAGTACCCTAGTATTATTATATTGGGAACTCCTGACACTCCTAGTATTATTCCTGCATTGATGCAGGTTGAACTAGATGACCCTTGGGGTCCCTTCCAACTCTATGATTCCATAATTCTATTCCATCAGTCAATAGCAGATCTCCTGAAGGTCATGTCTCAACTATGGGAGCAAACACAAGAGTTATGATCCACTGGATCTCTAGCCAATTCTCAGTGCATCCATGCCATACTGCCATAAGCTGCACATTCCAGCTCAGCTGGAGATACAGCAGCATAACTCACTCACAAAGACAGGGTTCAGGAAGTTTTTAAATGCACAATATGGTGTCAGAAGTTGCCACATACAAGAATCAATGAGAGTAAATCAAACGAATGAAGTCCACCATTTTGCAGTCCATTCTGTTTGATAAGCCTGGAAGAAATGGGTTGCAGAAGGCACATTTCACTGGCTACCATTGCCAAGCTGTAATGAAGCTTAACAGAGACCCACAACAAACACTGGCTAGCCTCATTAAGTTCTGTTAGAGGAAGTGAAGCTGAAATATTGAAGAAACCAATGAGAATTCAAACAAGTCTAATGAGGATGTCAGTTAACAAACAAGGCAACTGATGGATGGAGAGAAATGCTAGGGGAAATGTCCAAGTTTTACAAAGACAAAAATGGTGCTGAGACAAAGGTCTGCTTTTCACTTTGACAGTAATGATTTTGAGAGGCTAAATTCAGCAAAAGGAAGTAATGCTACCTTTTTTATGTATGTTCACAGCCCTTAAACAGAAGTTTACAGCAGATATCGAAAGGAATGCAGTGATGGTGCTTAATGTCAATAAGCAGGGAGCTCCAAAGTACAGCTGCTGTCACACTAAAGGCATGAATCCTTACAAATGCAGAATGGTTATTTTGTGGTGCTTGTTCCACAGATTGGAAGGATCAAATAGGTACAGATGGGGTATTACAATCTCTTAAATAAACTGGTTCCAAACCCTTCAGTATGTATGTACAGTGGTACCTCTGGATGCAAACGGGATCCATTCCGGAGCCCCGTTCGCATCCTGAAGCGAACGTAACACGCGACTGCATGTCTGCGCAGGTTGTGTTTCGCCGCTTCTGCGCATGCGTGTGACATCATTTTGAGCGTTTGCACATGCAGCAAAACCCGGAAGTAACACACTCCGTTACTTCCAAGTCGCCGCGGAGCGCAACCTGAAAATGCTTAACCTGAAGCGTATTCATCCCGAAGTATGACTGTATGTATTTTTGTATGTATGGGACTTCCAAGCAAGTGTCTTATTAGGATGTATGATGAAAGTCAAATGTGTACCTCAACTTCATCCAAACTCCACTAACCTTAGAAGCCACATACCTCTACACACACACCCACACACCCACACCCACACCCCCCTAGACACTTGTAAATCTGAACTAAATCCCAGCAGCTAGATATAATGTGACTGGACTGAATTATCTGTCATGCTGAGTTAGCTAAACTGTAGAAGCTCATATAAAACTGGTGTGGCAAGTGAGAGACATAACTGGTTTACCTGGAGTGAGATTTCATAAGCAACAGCTGACTTTATCAGATGCCTAGAGTGAACTAAGAAGGTGAGTGAGTGTACAGTCTTGCACAAGGGGATACAGTACACCAAGGCTAATATAGCGAGAATCAATGAGAGTAAAGGCATCTGATTATGAGAAATTTATATGAGAAATTTATAAAAATCAGATTCTAAACCAAAAGTGATGGAAAGTGATGTTCTTTTACTAAATAGATGTTAATTCAAAGTGCAAAGGTAAAAAAAGGAAGTTAGCATGCAATCACATAGCATCATAAAGCTTATTACATGTTAATAGAAAGACTTGTTATTACTATGGTTTATGGAAATAATAATTGCTCCTAAAAGTTTACCAGATCTACTATCACACAAGCAGGGGATTTTAAATAAAGAAAACTACACTTTAATATCAGCACTTTGCCCATCTTATATCCTAATAAAACAATATGGTAGAGTGTATTTTCTATTCTTTATCACCTTCTCTCTTTAGTTTCCCAGCTTCATTACAAATAACTTTGACTAGGTGTCTTTTCCCTTAAAGCAAAATGTTTAGCAACATTTCATAGAGGTAAAGACAAACAGCTGCTGTTTTAGAAACCCTATCATAGACATGTTATTAACACCTGGATTGCTAATTCACTTACACTCTCTGATGTTTGTCTTTCAAATAAAATGAGATGTTACATTTCTCCTGCTGTAAAAGATGGAAAGTGAAGTCTAGGTGGGTTCCCATGAGGAAAGACACAACGATAACAGCAAGAACCTTTATTGAACTAATTGTGAAACAAGGGCAAAGTAACTGCTTATATACATTCCTGAAAGCCTGGGCCACTCCCACTCCCAATGTGATTGGCTGCCTAAACTTCCAAGTTGCGAATCACGACTCAGAATTCAAGGGCCAATGGCAGAGGCCCAAATCCTGAAATGATCTGTGATTGGACATCATGTATTGAATCAGAACACAGGAGCTCAGAATCCTTAGTCCAGACTCAATACTCAGTTCATTACACTGGTCAAAGTGTGATGTAGTATCAACAACAAATGGGGGGCCCAAGTCTAATAGGTTATGGGCCAACTGGGTCTAACATAGTACATGATGCACTAGCAGTTTGAGGGGACAATTTATGTCAGGAGCAAGAGAGAAGGCCTTAATCTTGCTCTTCCTTTTCAAGCTGAGCACAATAGTTGCTTATACACAATTAACATCAAATTCCATTTAGCCCTACGAGATTTGTTGTGGCACAAGCTTTCATTGACTAGAGCCCACTTATAGCACAATAAACCTGTTAGTCTTGAAGGCTCCACTAGACTCTTTTTGTATCTCTTCGGTGTAACAGACGAGCATTCTACCCCTATGGGATCTGTCAACTTGAACTTGCTCTTCCTTCCTGAATCTTCACTGACTCAGTACAAGAATTGCCTCAAACTATGTTGTCAAGTTGCAGTATATTATAAACAGCTACACAGAGCACAGGCTTAAAAAAAACCCTAAACATTTCTCTTCACCTTGCCTTTAATCTAACTTTTCACTTAGAAATCATTACGCATAAAGGAAAACTGCAATGCCAATCATGACTCCACAGTGCTTTTCCATTACGTTTTCCCTCAGCTTCCTTGAAATACATTCTGTCATTGTTATACTTTCCTTAAGAGGAACAGGAACAATATAGATCATATCTGAAAGCCCTTAAACATATTTTCTATACATTACAAACCTGTTCACAAGAAATTCTTCTAGATTCAGGTTTCTACATTAAAATAATAATAATACTTCATTGTCATCACTGCATCTATACAGACTTGTCCAACGAAACTGCTCTAAATAGTGAGAGGGCTTTTACATCAGGAACTCTTAGGAGTGGGGAGAAACACTTGGTGGCCTGTCATGACTGTTTTGCTAGCAAGACAGCTGAGATGAAGTCGGGCTTTGCCTCTACCATGGCATCAAGGTCAAAGCCAAGCCAAAGAACTTTGCCCTAAATTGCTCTGCACAATTTCTACAGTAGAAATATATGAAGGATGTATTTCTTCCAAAATGAAGACACATAAATACTTTTCTGATTCACAGAGGTGTTGCAATTTGCCTGGTGGGGTTGAGAGGATAAAAACCTGGATTTTTCTTTACCCACCCTTTTTACCTGTGCTGTCTCAGGCCCTCAAGTCTGACTTGAAAAGGCTCCATAGATAATATACCTAAAGTAGACTTGAAATGAGCAACAGTGGAGAACTGGCTGTTCCTACTCTTCAAGAATACATCCAAGAAAATTGCCTCCTACTATTAGCAGGAGCCTGTGATCTAAATATGTCAAGAAACTGCTGTAGAACTGAAAGCCTAAGAGCCACTTACTATGGACAGGTGGAATTTTAAAGAGTTGTGTTTTGGAACTTCTCAGACAAAGCAAGAAAATTTCACGTTGCAAGTGGAGAAATTCTACACCACTTTGCTGCTACCCTGTCCACCTGCCCCCCCCCCGTCACCTTGGATGTTCTCACCCTGAAGGAAGCCCCCAACCATAGCTTGGTGCAACTTTCTCATCCTGGCTCAACTGGGCTAAGCTGGCTGAGTTGAGACCAGTGGAACCTACACTGGCACAACCCCTGAAAAATGAACATTCCAGGGCAAGGATAGAGCAAGGACCCAGTAGCAGGGACTTCTGCAGGATCCTAACTCAGTCACATCACCTCACAAACTGGCAGAACTTGCATGGGCAAAAAGGATGGTTTAAGTCCAACTCATTGTAAAGGCTTGTTTTCCCTCAAACAGGTTTACTAGTTCAGTCTGCATTAGGTCTGCTCCTGAACAGAGTTGTGATCTGGTGTACCTTACACCAGCTCAGCTTAAGCCGGCATAAGTTACGCAGGATTCTCATCCTTGGAATTGCCCCCTAGGACTAAGCTATTACATTATTTACAAACTACAGCACAAATTATTAACTCCTTGAACCAGCGCCACAGTGATTAATATGTTACTTTCATTGTAGTGCTCAGAATGTTTCAAGTAGACTTCTGATTTGAAAAGCGACTTGTAAAAATAGCTCTTCCATACTAAGCCAATGTGCTTCCCGAGTAATTAAGTGAAAAACTAAGATTCTTCTGCCTATCAGGTCTGCTAAAACACCACCACTATTTCCAAGTTGTGCAGCATCAACCAATTCTAGTTACAACAGAGACAGATTTTCAGCTATGAGCTCATTGTTGCTTTTGAAGTTAAACCAGAGAATATTATACTGTAACCAATGTGAGGCCCAAAGAACTATTATTCCAGGATGTGGTATGAACTGCAACCAAGAGGCAGACAAAAAAAGACTTAAAGTTCTTACACTATGAATGACTCTGACAGTGTCAGTGTGTATGTTATCCTCACAATGATCCTGTGAGGTAGATCAAGCTGAGAGACACTAACTGACCTGAGGTCCCCACAGTGAGCTTCATGTGTGAGGGGCGGTTTTAACCAATCTTAGACTAGCATACTAAACCAGTAAGTAGTTTATGTTTGCTAAAGGCTTGATGGGGATTAAAGAGCAATACAGTCCTTGGTCATTGGCTCACACAATCTATGGGGAGATCCACACAACACATAAATAGTACATTCAATGCACATTTAAGGCAGATGGCTTCCTCAAAATTAACTGGGAAGTGTAGTTTGTTAATGGTGCTGGGCACTAGAGCTCTATGAAGGGTAGACTATAGTTTCCAGGATTCTTGGGGGAAACTTATGTGATTTAAATGCATGGTGTGGCTCTGCCCTAACAGATATGGTTCAAAAGCGGCAGGGGTGGGGAGAAGAATGAGGAAAGCAAGCAAATCCTGATCCCAATAACTGAAGTTACAACAATAATATGTGACATTTCTCTTTTTCATCTATTCTAAAATATTTTTTGTTCTTGGTTCTGCACTTTATCCTGAGACTCCTGCCATTTTAACTACTATTTTGAGATCAGGCAATTTCAGAGGCTGCTGTATGATTCACCCAGTAAAAGGATCTTATTGTGTCCTAAGGCACAAAACACATGAAATGGAGGGAACATGTTGGACAGGTCAATTGACATAATATTCCTGATTAATTGCTGAAGCTTACTATTCACCTGTTCTCTAGATCTTTGCCCTTCTTGGTCAGTAAAAACTGCCAGGGCAGGTTAGAGGTGCAGGACTTCAGAGGTAGTATTTTATTCTTATCTACATAAAATATAAACTGTATGTTAGCAATAAAGGTCAGAGTTTTTTTAATCAAAATATAATTAAAATGAGCAGTTCCAATGATTGTTTTAAAGTGTGTTTGTGTGTGTGTGTGTGCATGTCAACTATAAATATATGGGTAGATTGGCCTAAACAAAAAAGTTTTGAGGAGGCACTGAAGACAGTACAGCTTTGTGGCTGAATGTGAATTTGAATATGGCTCTTCCATGTCTAAATCCAGCACTCTAACCGCTACACAAATCTCTCTGTCTCTCTTGTCATGTCTGAAGCCACACTGATAGATCACAGTGACGACAGTCATACTGGGAAAATACATATTCCACTGCAGGTGACAGACTCCACTGAAGGAAACAAAATATGCTTGAAGTAGTCGTTTGATATAAGTTTCTATGACAATGCATTCAAGTTAAAACGTGGAAGTTAGGTGGGGTTAGTTGCTTTGCTTTTGTTCTGTTAAGCAAAACTTTTGAAATATTTAGTATTAAAAATACTCCTTTGGTTTTCCACCAAGGGTTCCATGACCCAGATTTGATTGGAAAGCTACTACTGTATTAGAACAATGATTCACTTTGGAAAAAATCTGGTATAAAGTTTATGAAGAAACTAGTTTAACAATTCTAAACAGTGTTCGGCAGGAATTAGAGCTGCATTGTTTTGAAAATGAAGGGACCTCTTTTAAGGTAAACAAAGGATGCTCTTGCCAGCTCTGTTCTATGATCTAATATAAAAAGACCCTCTGTCATGTTTGCTTCATTATCTTTTCTCAGGGCTGCTTTACACATTATTATTTTTTAAACTATAATTTATTGCATTTATTTGTTGCCTAAAATGTCTCAAGGCAACTTACAATTGTAAAAGTATACAGAATATTAAATTGAAAACAGCATCAAAAAGTGCTCACCTTGCATCCTACGCATGAGTTTTGACTTGTGCATAGTAGAGGTTTATTGTATAACCAACTTACATCATATATCTGTGAGGTTGACTCATACATTTCTTTCACTTTATGTGCCTTGCAAAGAAACACTGCAGAAAGCTGTTCCCAGTAAGGTAAAGGTAAAGGGACCCCTGACCATTAGGTCTAGTCGTAGCCGACTCTGGGGTTGCGGCACTCATCTCGCTTTATTGGCCGAGGGAGCCGGTGTACAGCTTCCGGGTCATGTGGCCAGCATGACTAAGCCGCTTCTGGTGAACCAGAGCAGCACACGGAAACGGCGTTTACCTTCCCGCCAGAGCGGTACCTATTTATCTACTTGCACTTTGATGTGCTTTCGAACTGCTAGGTTGGCAGGAGCAGGGACTGAGCAACGGGAGCTCACCCCTTCATGGAGATTTGAACCGCCGACCTTCTGATCGGCAAGTCCTAGGCTTTGTGGTTTAACCCACAGCGCCACCCGCGTCCCTGCTGTTCCCAGAACATGTATTAAATGTGAAATAAATAGAACCTCACACACTAGAATGAACACAGCAGGTGCATGCAAATCTGTAGTACCTGATTGTTATTGCATGCTGGCAAATTTTGATAATGTCATAGGTGGAAATGTTGTCCAAGTACACACACTTTTTAGATATAATGCTGTCCTGATAGATAAACCAAAATATTATTTCTACATTGACCTAATGATAATCAGAGTAATATTAGGTCAACCTGGTAATTAAACCAAGTATTGTTTATTCATTAGCCAAATAGCATTCAGAACAATATAAGAACTGATTCAATGAAGAGCAGTAATGCATTAAAGCCTTTCAGTCTAACCAAACCTAGTTAAACCAAGTACTAGTATTTCAGGTAATTCCTATAGGGTTCAACTAACAGCCTCGTTATCATCCTTTTAAGGTTGTTACTTGGTTAGCCTTTACAGTTTTACATGAATTGATTTTTTTCCCTTAGGATAACATAGCATTTAATATTTATAGATTTGACTTTCTACAGTCAACATTACTCCTTTGCCTCCCTCTCAGTGGCTTGCCCTCAATATTCAATGCTGGGTGTCCTTGTTTCTCATTTTGCTAATGTAATCAAATGCGTGTGTTTGTGGATTATGAAGACTCCTATCCCCATCCTTATTACCTGCTAGTCATAATGGAAATTAAGAATAAGCAGCAGCAGCTTTTTCCCCTTTTGTGAGGCAGCAGTACAAGTCCTTAAGTCCAGCCTCTTGAATGACAGGTTATTGGCTCTTACTCAGTACAAAGAAACCTTCAGGCTACTGGTGAGATTAGAGCTCTAACATTATGTTAAGACCTGCTCCTGCTTGTCAGAATTTCATACGCTGCTGCTGCTACTAAGCATGCATGCAGAAATTTGGTAAACATCTTAAAATAAGAGACAAATGTCCTCCTCTCATATTATATTAGAATCTGCTACTAGTTAAAGGGATATTTATTAGTAACATCAGATGAAGGAAACCTAAAGGAAAGGTATGGCTTGTCTCACTGCACTGAACAAAACTAAGGATACAATCCTAACTCCACTTACCTGGGAGTAAGCACCACTGAATTCAGTAGAACTTTGGAGTAGATATGGTTAAGATCGCTTTGCAGATTATCCAGATAGGCGATGCCACTCGCTAAGCAGGAGAAACAGACATAAGAAAAGAGAAAATAATGTTTGAGGGACCAATGTGGTGAAAACGGAGGAAATAAAATATATTGAGAGTGGTTTGTACCATTGGCAAAGTGCTTACAATAGAGTATGATAGAAGAAAGGAATTTGGCTGCTGAAGTATCACACAGCCTGTATGGCAGTTCATATTGTTACACATCACCCCAAATTCTGAGTGGTGAAAGACTTCAGGGGTTCCAAATGCGTACCCAGGGTTCGGTTTTCTTGGAATTAGGATGAGCTGAGACTGTGGTGTCTTTAGGTTTTATTTACACATATATACAACCTGAACACAAGACAGGCTGTGGTGACAGTGATGGCCAGTGAATGAGTGCTGATTTTAATCTCTGGAATACAGACGTTAACCAAAGGAGTGTTATTTTTCAATGTAAATAAGTTTAAAATTATTTTTTAAGTACGTCTACTTCTTCATGTGGATGTGGCATATGTTAAGTTTGCTCTCTGGTCTTTGACTGAAATAAAGATTGATACAACCTGAGCATAGGATGGAGGGACAGACACCAATAGCACTCCAATAGATCTTACTTTCCCATTTGGTTTACAGGGGAGCACTCCAGCACGGAGTAAACATGTATTTCTGCCTCCAGCTTCCAGCCTGCTTCCAGTCACTCACACACAACATTGTCTATTGATCTCCAACATAGCAGCTACTGTAGGTGAGTGGGGCAGGAGAAAGGCCCATCCATTTGTTCTGTGGCACAGAGCAACTTATTTGGTTGTGCTAAATCATAATACTTAACTAGCCAGCCAAATCCTTTACCTGGACAGCAGAACTGGTTTGGCCAGCTTCCCCTCATACATTTTACCCTCACAGATACAGGGTCCCCAGTTTGGAAGGGAAACCAGGGTTTTATCCAGACTAAGCCTCCAAACTCATTACACTATGTTCTCATGGGGGAACCCTGTGGATGGAGCCACAAAGAAGCGTAGGCCAGAACATGGACACTGAATCAGTTGTTTCTTACAGTGATTTCTCTTAATGCAATCAGTGGATCATTTTTTCATGCAATTCATTGTCAGAAGCCAATATATGCCAATACATGCTATTTTATTATTCATTTAGATTTTGAATATCCATATAGCACAACAACAACAACAAAATCACTGCAGTTTACATAGTAAAATTGGGCAACAATTAAAACTTCCTAAATTCTAAAAGGTTTTATTTCAGTTTTATCTGCACTGTTCCTTGAAGAGGACATACCTTGAATCTTGTAGGGTTCTTCAGGAAGATGGGAGCAGTGTCTCCTGGCTCCCGGAACTTTTGGTGGAAAAGGCTCTTCGAGGACTTGTGGTATAAAATATTCTCCCGCAAGCCTCATTGGTGTTGTTGCTTCACTACATCTTCAATAGACACAGGGGTATACCATAGGAAACCAGGGCCTTTTCTCCTTTATTCAGGCATGGAATTATTTAATTCAGCCTTTTTCAGCTAAAACAGCTCTGAAAGCAACTTACAAAGAGGAAAACACACCATTATTACCTTTATATTTCTTACCATTAGGGTTGAGAACCTATACATCATTCTATACATTTATTCTGTGGGTATGCTCAGCTGTTTTCCAACCCCCCTGAGTTCTTCTTTAACAGATTTGCTAAATTTAATTCCAGAATTAGAGCACCTTTCTCCCCTATGCCATACTGATATGTAATCATACTTTGATAAAACCCCACAAAAGTAATCTCAACGTGATTGTACAGCATGTGTAATTGCATCTAGACAGCTTTCATGCTGTTCAACTGTTATGTAAATGTCGTTCTGTATATTGGTAACCAACCCTCTCCACTCAGTTTTGATACAGCTGTAAGCAGTAACAGAAAGGTTGCTTATTTTTACTGTTTCAACAAAGCACACAAGTGGTTTATTATTAGTAAAACAATCCATTCAACTAGGTATTGCATGCAAATGTGCATAAATTCTGTGTCCTTTTTGATGACCCATTTCTTGGTGACATAAGTGGCTACCCTTTCCAGTCTTCATTTCACACTTTTGTTGCTGTTCATAATTAGAGTAGGCAAACAGTAGATTTCTATTCAGGTGTGCAAGGATCATGTGGCGCAGCCATTCTGCACTAATTATAATCTTCTGTTAAAGTGTGTGGCTTCAGTTTTTTGAAAAAAACGGCAGCAGTAAATACATAAATCAAACCCATGATTATTTTTCTGCTACACATATAAAGAGAGCGAAAGCTTTGCATATTTAACTTCTGCTTAGAAGTCTTCTGTTAAAGACATGGACTACAGGAGTGCAAAACATGGCAGGGAAAAGTGAAAATAGGAGGAAGCCTTCCCAGTACTCTTCCGTTTTAGGAGTAAGGTAAGAATGAAAACACTTATTATTTGAAAGCAGAAAATAAATCCCTTTCTTTGTGATTCAAAACTAAACCTTCCCTACGGGTGGAATCGGATACGTCGCCCTATTTTTCACAGCCAGCCGCTCGCTCCCCTTACACTCAGAAACGCTGCACAGCCTGACAGACCGGCCGAGGAAAAAAAACAATTCCTCCAGAGCAGGAGCTGCGATTGGTCGCTCAGCCCTTGACTGCAGCGGCAGCTCGACGTGGCTCTCTCGCCGCTCCATTGGCCGCCGAGTTGCGGGGCGGAGCCTCCGCTCCTTCTGCGTCGGAGACCAAACAAACCCGGCGCCCAGTCCGAAGGGAAAGGAGGCGGGGCTCGCAGGCCCTCGGCTGTAAATGCGATCACGTGACGCCACTGTTTACATCCTCTCAGCTGTTTGGCTCTTTTTCGCCTTCTCTCTCGCTCCCCGCCCCCCTCCGCCTCTCGCAGCAACACAAACAGTCGGGACCCGCGGCGGCGCGTGAAGGGGGCGGAGAGTGGCTGACCCTGAAGAGCGCCTGCCCTCGCCCACCCTTCGCCCTCCTCAACCACCCCGTTGGCCGTCTGAAAACAAGCTCCCTTTTACCCCCCCTCCGCCCCCTGAGAAGTGGGCGCCTGAGGGCTTTCCTTCCCCGGCCCCGCTTCCCTCAAACTCACGCCAAAGCTTCCCTCTCCTTTCCCCCTTCGGGAGCCAGAGGACACTGCGGAAGGGTGAGTGTCTGGTGGTGGACTCACGGGGGGGCGGGGGCGAGTGAGAGGGGCAGTTGCTGGGGAAGAAGAGCAACGGCGGGGGCCGCCGAGGCGCTTATGGCGTCGCCGACGTCGTGGCTGGAGCCCAATGTCCCGGCTAGTGATTCTGCGCCCGCATTTCCTCCCCCGCCCCCCCTCGCGTCCGGCACGAAGGCCGTTGAGAAGTCCAGCGGCGCGAGACCAACTGTCCGCGCACCACTCGCCTGCCCCCCCCCCAGCGGAGCGCTCGTTGCGTTGGCACTTCTTGACGCGGGAAGGCCCGCGTTGGGGAAAGCGGGTGGGTGAGAGCAGGAGAGCGCAAAAGGGACTTGGAGGCGCTTCCTGCTTTCTCCTTCCCTGCGCAGTTAAAGCAGCACGACTAGGTGGGTTGGTTTTTTAATTTACATATATATATATATCGGGAAGCGCAAGTGCTTCCCTTGTTTAATTCGGGATCCTGAGACCGGTCGAGATGTTGTGGGGGGAGAGAGAGGGGCATAATGTTCACCGGCAGCTCTCTCGCAACCTTCTTCCCTCCCCACCGCGGTTCTAGCAATGAAACGAGGCGGGCCTTTCTGCTCTCCGTGCTTTTGCCTCGGAGCCGGGGCTATAAAAGGATAAACAAGTTGGTGGAGTCTCCGCCGACGCTGCCGTCTGTCTGCTCCTCTCCTTGCTCTGCCTTTTTGGCCGCCAGTTGGCTTCGTTTTGAAGAGGTGCCAAAGAGGAAGAGGAGAGCAAATGAGCCGCTCCACAATAAAGAGGCGGAGGGCGCCAGAGTCGCCTCGTCACAAGGTTGATTGGGGGGGGGGGGAGAGAGAGAAGCAGCGTCATTTGTGTCCCCTCCATTCCAAAATTGTTCTCTACAAATCATCCCTCCCCTACCCGAGTTAAAAGAAGCCACGCTTGGCCTTAACGTCTCTGACGACACGGGCCAGGAAAATGTACGCGTCAATACATTTCTCAGGCTTGGACGTGCCACCAGGCACTCTGTTGTGTTTGTTGCAACAAGCTGGCATGGCTCCTCCTCAGGAACTTGTCACATTTTCCTTCTGTTTACACTGAAGGTTCTGCATTGAACGCTGGAGGGGGAGAGGCAAGGGGGCTTGACTGCTGGAGAGGCGCTTGCCATTTGCTCTCTTGTTTCTATTTTGGCTGGAAGGAAGAAAGAGGGCGGCCCCTCTGCATGGTTTACAGAGACTTGCCTCTAGCTCTTTGCTCTCACTTGTGGGCTTCCTGCATTTCTGCTCCCTCCTTTGTGTGCACAGTTAGGTGCTCAGAAAGTCTCTGTGTCTGGCTCCACGGTAGAGGAAGAAGTCTTTTTTTGCACGTTGTTTGTAACGCAGCAAAGCAACACAGGGCCTGGCTTTTGCTATCTCCTCTTTGGTGTGTTTGCCAAAGGAAAGGACCTCTTGTGATGGCTTCTGTTGACCTTGAGGCAAAAGCTAAGAGATAAATATCGAAAGGGAGTCAAGAATCTGTGATTGCAGAATGTGGCCTCCCATTCAATTTGTGATTACTGGCTAGTCTCCTGGTCTGACCTAGTTCAGAGCCATTTATATTTGCTCATTTTAGTACTGACTGGAGAGGGTCAGTTGTACAACACTGATATTTGGAAATATGAAATACTACGTGTTATTTTTAAGTAAGATAAAAACAAACCACTCAGCACTGCTTTTACATTTCATCTAAGAAGAGTAAAACATTGGATGCAAAACATTTTTTTCTGCCTCAAATTCATATTTATTTCATTTGAAGCATTTATTTGAAGCCTTAAAAGGTTCTGACAGTGGCTTACAAAAATAAGTACTGAGAGGTATGCTGCTGTCAGACTTCAATACACAACAGAAAAATATATTGTGGCAAGGGTGTATAAAGCAACCTCAGGGAGCTATAGTTCTTAGTTACAAAGTTCTTTATAACTGTTAATTCTAGAGGACTAGGTAGGTGAAAGAAGCTTCCTTTAGTTCTTTCTCTGGCCAATGAATGGAGCCAGGTTGGTTTTTCTCTTGCAGCCTTCCAGTGACTTGTGGTTTACTGGTCAGTGGAGCATGTGCTGCCTACCAGTTGCAGTCCCTGGGTAAAGGGAAATTGAGTTCCCTTTAGCAAATATTGTTAGATTTGGTGCCAAAGTAAAAGACCTCATGTTGCACTTGTCACTGTAGAACAAATTAAACCTGACTTCTTATTTTGCTGAAGGTCTGTTCATTACCGCAGAAGTGGCCTGATCGTATTCTTTCTTCATATGCCAGTAGCAGCTTATGGTAGTTGTTGGTACCTAATATAAGGTGTGCAAAACATGTGACAATATTAACAAGCTTGCTTTGTCATGTTCCAGACAGAAGAGGTACATGAAGGGCCTGAGGGGAAAACATCTCTGAAGAAATTGGGGGGGGGGGGGCAAC
This sequence comes from Podarcis gaigeae, assembly GCF_964106915.1. NCBI lineage: Eukaryota > Metazoa > Chordata > Lepidosauria > Squamata > Lacertidae > Podarcis > Podarcis gaigeae. The sequence continues at coordinate 39,848,381 of NC_139683.1, forward strand.
ATAGCAATGATATATACGCTCTTGGCTACCAAAAAGCATTGTCGTCCCCGCCCACCATAACCTCACTTATGATAACAACCCCACATCATCCATGCATGGAACAGTGTGATTAATACTAATGGTGTTCCTGCTGTAGAACTTAGATCCTATCAAGTCCACATTACCTTCTTCCTAGCCCAATGCCTAGGTGAACAGTGGCATGCCTAAAGTCACAAGTTAGGGTTGCCATATTTCAAAGAGTGAAAATCTGGACACAAAAGTTGAGCTTTGAAATTGTTGAAATCTACATGCAGGGAGGAAGAATATGAATATGAATTTTAAGTTTCCATTTCGAAATTCATACGCTTCCTGAACGACCTTGTATACAAGTTATAGTAAGTAAAAACATACTGGTTTGCAACCAGTTGAACCATTTGTACAGCTGGGTGCATAATCATAACTTTATTTCTCTTTTGTCTGATATGGTTGGTAGAAGAGAAGGAGGTAAGGGACAGTCACCTCAGCTTCTCTGTTGAATTCAGTGAGATAATTTTACATCACCTATCTGGTTGGCATACTATTACACTGGCTCCAGGTGCAGGACTGACGTTGGAAATGAGTGTAGGATTCTAGCTAAGCTTTTTGTTTGTTCCCTTCCACACTCCCGTTTTGACCACGTTTTCTTCTTGTGCTGGCATTGCCAGCATAGTAGTTGTGTCAGTGTTGTTATACTGCTGGCAAGACAGTAATATTACACCGGTGTGAATACACTATACCAGCATAATGTCTTGCTGGTGCAGCAGAATTTAATAGTAATTCTATCCCTGCCCAGCAGATATAACTTGATGATAGGATGTCTCTGTTTAGTCTTTTGTTTTTTAAAATGTTGCTTAGTTTAAGGCCTAGTACTGCAAGTGCCTTTTTATGCAGTTTTTCAAGGTCTTGATGAGTTTCATTTAAGTTTTCCTCTGTATAGTATCTGTGAATATTTGAAGGCATTTATACAAGATTGCCTTTTTTGCAAACAAAAGGAGTGAGGAGAAAAAAATGTTTCCAATTGTGTTTAAATGAAATGAAAATTTCAAATGCTAGGAATGTGGTCTTCTGTTATTTTTAGACTTGACCTCACTTGCATTTTCTCATGATGCAGTAATTACAGCTAAACAAACCTGAAGTCATGTCTGAGAATTTGCTAGTATTACATATTTCACAATCAAATGTCTTAATTCCAGCAATATTTATAAATATATATATTGTATAGAATGCCTTTCATTAAAAAATTATGATGGTGTACAACAACATTTATAAAATGCCATAAACACAGTACTAAATAATTATAAAAATTATCGGTTTATCTTAAAAAGTTTAAACCACTGAATAGGTATTTCATATTTTTTTAAGTCTTCAAGAAACTCCTGTAAATTAGCAATGAGGTTGTCTGCTGCTTCTCTGCTGGAAGAGTGTTCCACAGCATGGGACTGGCAGCATGAAATGCCCAATTTCTAGTGGAGGCCAGTTTGACTTCTGAAACATAGGGGGAAACTAACAGCACTGCTCCAGGTGATCTTGATGATCAAATCAGAATATAAGGGCTCAAGCGGTCATTAAGGTATCCTGGACACAAGGTGTCCAGGGCTTTGCATTGCAAGGGGATGGACTAGATTACCCTGGAGTCCCTTCCAACTCTACAGTTCTATGATTCTACTATTGAACCTGGCCTGGTAGCATATGGGCAGGCAGTGCAGATCTTTTTACAGAGGTGTAACATGCTTTTGGCCATCTGCCCCCTTCAGTTTAGGCACTGTATTTTACACTAGCTGGAGCTTCTGGATGATGCTTAACCTGTCCGCACAGACCACATTGAAGCAATCTTGTTTTTCCATCACTAGTCTATCATGGTCCAGATAGCTGGTGTACAGGTAAGTGTTGCTCATGGCCACACCGGTCAGTTTGTCACTTAATGACAAAGTTGTTTCTAGGTTAGTAAGGCAGGAATAACTTTGCAGAAACTATGTTGAATATTCTTCGAACTTGTCCTTCTATACAGTATACTTGTTAATTTCATCTTCAATCATGCTTGCCAACTAGTTTTCCCAGAAACAAAGTTCTGCCAACTGACCCATAATTTCCTGGATCCTCCTAGATACCTTTTAAAAATTAGTTTGACTTTGACTACCTTCTAGTTGATATTGGGAACAAGTCAGGTCAGTGTTCACAATGAGAATTTTGGGTTTAAAGGCAGGCAATGGGCAACTCCTCATTCAGTTTCTTGATGAGAGAAGTGTGTGTCATCAGTAGGAGAATAGGCCTCCAGATTCCTGCTACTGAGAATGGCTGCCTTGAACTATTGGGCTTGGCTGGGGGCATCTAACCATTCAAGCTGAAGAAGTTGCCCATCTCTGAGCTATATGAATGGATGGATACGGTGTGTTAATAATGATTGCTGTTCTTGTTATCTCTGGAAACTAGTACAGTGGTACCTCGTTTTGAGTCCAGGATCCGTTCCAGAGCCCTGGACGCTGGATCAAAGGGACGCTCGACAGAGTGTTGCTCTGTGCACACGTGCGGAGCAGTTTAGTGCTTCTGCGCAAGCGGCAAACCTGGAAGTAACCTGTTCCGGTACTTCCAGGTTTGCTGCGGACATTCCACGTAATGGACGACCGACAGGGCGGACATAAAACGAGGTACCACTGTAATATAATAGTTTTGTCCTGCTTCTGGGTAGAAATCAGTAAAATAGTAAAGGTACAAATAAAGCTGTTTAAAGATGCATGACAAGAGATATAGAGACTTCATATTTCACAGTCTTAAGTTTTGAAATAGTTTTAGGACTATTAACATTAAACAATGTTTAATGTAATGACAGATGAATAACTTAATATATTATTAATAAATGAGGCTGTATCACCCTGTCTTTGACCAATAATAGATAATAGAAGAAGCAAAACAAGTCATTGTCACAACAGTAAATGATGATGCCAATAAGCCTTTAGTAATGCCCCCCAATGGAAGGCTTTCCAATAATTCATTGGTTCTTAAGGGCTGGCCCAGTTTATGAAAACACATGCATTTTACAATCGGACTATAACAACTGCTTTATTAATTGTGGTTTGTAGTTGCTTTTTACAGTCATATGAACTAATTTTTCTCTGACTATGGAACTAAAGCAGTTGCATATCAGAAAAATGCTTAAAATAATGTGTTTATTTTTACTTCCCCTTGTGTTCCATGAATGTATACTTAAAAGCTTTGGGAATAATAATAATTATTACTGTTAAATTTGAATTCCACACTTCATCCAAAGATCCCAGGGCAGTTCACAAGAGAAAAATACAAATGAGAATACAAAATACACAGTAAAACAAAAATAAACCAATAACCCCCCTCCTACAAACACATTTAAAAAGCCATATAATGTTAATCAATTAGAATGTAATTACTTCTGCTCCCTCTCTCTCTTTAGTTTATAATATAGAGAGTCAGCAATATTTGATTATTCATCCCTGAAGGTTATCTGTACAATAGCAATATTGTTGGATGGTAAATTTATTATTTACAGTATTGCTACATTGTGCTTTTAAAAAGCCTCTTGAGTAACTTCTGAATGGTATTTCTGAGCCTCATACAAAAGCCATATAAATTCTGGGATCAAACTAAATAGTGCAAAGTTGTACTAAATATGTACTGCTTACTATTTTTGAGAAGTATGGAATAGTTATTCAAGTTTATTTAGGCTGTTATCCTAACTACCCTTGACAGTTTTATATTGAATTCTATGTGAGTTCCTTCTGAATGAACGTTAATAGACTCTGAATGTGTAATCAAAACATGTATTTGACCAACTATGTTACTCTGGGTTGTTGTTGGTTTTTTATTTTAAAAAATCCCTCATTTTCCTCCCCTATCTCTCCACAGCAATTTACAATGCAGTTGTAACTGTGCCTACTCAGAAGTAAGTCCTATTGAATTCAAAGGAACTCCCAGGTAAATAAGGTTAGGATTTCAGCCTAAATATTTGAGAATCCCAAGGAGTTTCCATTGCAAATTCATCCCATTAAATATGTGTTTAGTTCACAGAGTTGCTCTCAGGTAGATCATTTCTTTCTTTCTTTCTCTCTCTCTCTCTCTCTCTCTGTGTGTGTGTGTGTGTGTGTGTGTTTCTTCTTTATCTGCAATATATATCAGTCATAAGCAGTGATTCATAAACAGCTGATTTTTTTGTTTTGTTTTGTTTTTACAATCCCACCTCCCACAGAGGCACCAAATGTCTATTTAATGACATTTAACTTTTAAGTCATTTCAGGGTGTGTGTGTTTTTTAAAAATGTCTCATTCCACAAATTGTCATGTGTTCTCAAAGGTTGGATCATTTCTATTTCTTGCTCTGCCTGAAGCAAGTAAAGGAGGAACTTTAGAAGGTGGGTTTGGAGCAGTATGGATCATAACACATGTATACTTGCCCACCTACCCACATAACCTTTCTCCTGCTGCTACACAGTACAGTAGATGCATTTTGTTTCCTGTGGAAATGGAGGGGGGTCTGCTCTATTTGTCAGTAGTCCTTGTGAGATGTGTGTGTGTGAGAGAGAGAGAGAGAGCGAGCGAGCGCGCAGTGTTTGAAACTCCCATTGTTCTAGGTGGATTTTGCGACAGGGAACTTCATTATCGCAAGTAGTTTCTGAGCTCTGACCGCAGTACTGCACCTAAAATTTCAGATTAAAACTGCAGAGTGGAAGGAAAGGAGGACCTTTTTCTGCCTCCCCACTTCCAGCTACTTTCTGAAGACTAGAGGGGAGACCCTCTTAAGAATATTAGGGGGGTGGGCAGAGGAATGACTAGACCATGTGAAAAATGAACGTAATGTTTTAGCAGCAGTTCATTCATTTTCAGCTTTGTATTCTTGTTATAAAAAAGCACACCTAGACATTCCGTCGTTGTGCCCATAACCTAGTTTTAAGTGCCATTTAGCTCCTAGCTTACATATCTGTTTCTAACAGTGTGTGTGAGTGTGTGTGTGAGAGTGGTAGAGAGGCATTCCAGTTGAATACATTGTTAAATGTGGGGTTTATTTTAATTTTTTGACTGAAATACGTTAGTTTAGGCATGTTTTCTCCACATGCTGTCATTTGTGGGCTTTGCAATATGTGCCATTTGATTTCAACAGTATCTAAATCCTGTTTGGTGAACGTTAACAGCACATCATTCCTACTCAGTTAATTTTGGTGTTGGTGGTCATGGTGATGAACTGGTGAGCATCTGACTATGTGTGCAAATGCATCTTTTAATCTGTGTTAATAAACGAGTCCAGGAATAATATTGGTTCTTTAAAAAAAAACAACCCCTCTAATTTACAACACCTAACCAGCAACTAGAAGATGAAAGTTTTTATTAACAGAACTTTTTAAATATAGGGAGAAATTTTTTGAACTGCATTTTTCCCTCTAAACATCTGCAGCTAGATAAGAGAACACATTCACAGATTCAAGAAGTGTATGACACAATGCTATCATAAGTTAACAGTTAAAAGAATATTGGATATACTTAGCCCAAATTGCTTATCTGGTAGGAAGAATTGCAGTACTAAGAATATCAATATTCACTACAGGATATAAACTTTTGGGCTAACTATTCAACAAAAGAGGATGACTTGTATAAAACCATATTGACTTCTTAATGGGAAGATTTAAAAAGTCATTTACCAATGATAACTTCCATGAATGAGTGGTGATTTGAATCTCATGCACAGTACTAATCACAAGTACTATTGTATGAAAGTATGAAAGTGTACCAGTCTAGTAGGCACTATAATAAATGTACAGAATATGTCATTCTGTGGTTTTCCCCATAGTGCAGGAGAGGCAGATAGCACTGCAAGATTGGACTTTATATCATTGGCAGGGCTGTTTGTCTGTAAATTCATGTACATTTCTCAAAGCTAGTGGGTAAACTTGTATATGCTGCAAATGATTTAGTCTGAGGTGGGGGACCTCCCGATTTGGCCCAACAGGCCATCCCCCCCCCCCCACCTTCTCCATGTGTCGTCAGGTGTGGGGCAGGTAGAGACACAACTGGATTAGTTGTATGAGTAGGGTTACATGCAGAAAACTCTAGTATATGGCTAATTGCTGGAGAAAGCAGGCTTGAACTTGCTGTCCAACCCACCTATCCATCAACTGATGCCATTATGACACACTCTTGTCAAAGTTGACCTGCAGTGGTGGGGGGAGGTAAAGATCTATCCATCAGGCCAAAAGGGATCCTCGCCCCACTTCAGTTCATCATTAAGTGGTTTTATTCTGTGTTGGATTATGTTTAATTTAATTTAGCTGCCATTTAAAATACAATATTTTCTCATGAGAGCTTACAAGATTTCAGACAATTTAAAATCATATAAAGTTGGGGAAATTTTGCTTTCTAGATGCTGAATTACAACTCTCATCAGCCCCACCAAGCATGACCAATGATGGGGGTTGTATTTCAGCAATATCTGGAGTGCCCAAAGTTCCCCACATCTGATTTAAAATAATCATAACATCAATAAAAGCATTTCAACCCCTTCTATATCACTTGGATTGAGGGCAAGAATAATGGGTAACAATTTGTCACAATTAGTGGCTAGCTAGTTGCTCTCAAGAGCAGAAGCTCTTTGGTTTGATCCAGGGTTTCAGCACCCCAAAAAAAGAGCCAGGGGACAGCAAGGTTTAACTTGCCTGGGCCAGATCGGTCCCGCGGAGATCCCTCCGTGGGCTGGATCGCACATGCAAGTGCCCGCGATTTCCAGCATTGCGCAGACGTGATTTCCAGTGCCGCGGGAGCAAGTCACTGTGCTGCGCCGGTTTAGCACAGCGCGTAAGCGGGCCACTCTTTTGGGGGTGGCTCATGGGCTGGTCTAAACGACCTCCCATGGGCCTTAGGTTGCTGACCCCTGTTCTAAGCTACGGCGGTATCTGTTTTATGTGTTATTCGTTATAATTTTTATTCCTCACTTATTTAAAGGACCTCAGAATAGAAATCAGTCCTTAACATATCCTCACAATACTGGAGCTATTAATGTGAGGTAGATTAGGCCATGTGGGTTCTGAACTTGGGTCTCTCCCATCCCTGTCCATTGCTATTGTCTACTACACCACATTGGTTCTCATCTCTCACTGCTTCAGGAATGCAGCAGACTGTTGTGGTGCGATGGCACTGGGCTGATGAGCTTATTAACCTGTTCCTCTCAGGCAGTTTTCCTACTGAAATATCCCCCTAAGTTGCTTTTAACCCAGAAGGGGAAATACATGTTTCAAGCAAGCTTAACTACCAGTTTTTACTAAAGAATGGCAACAATAGGTAAAAGGAAACATAGTTCATATGAGGATACTTCTTTTTAAAAACAACAACAAAGGAAGTTGTGTTTCTAATAATTGTATTTGATTCTGAGTGTTTTTACAAAAAGCAACTTTGGTCTAAGTGTGGATATTATCATAATTCTTTCTCCGACCTCACCCTACCCATTCAACATCTATTGATAAGGAAAACAAAAAGGTGAAAGCACGTTGAAGAGTCAGCTCTCCTTTGGGACTGCTTGGCAATATTTACTATCCAAGAGATTATTGTGGGGACATTTTTAACAAAATTAGAAACTTAATGTAATCAGACTTTTAATGTAATTCAATCTGTATGTTTCTAACTTGTATCAAATAGTAGTTGTTTCTAGACTCTAGTGTTGTTTTTCATTTGGCTGTGCATACTGTGTATCAGGTTATAACTGTTAGTGTTGATAGCTTTCTTTCTATAGACACTTACTTTAGTATTGTTAGCATTCAACATGATCACATTATTGATGATACTTTCCAAAAGCTGGTAAATCAAAATACCTACTTTTATGTTATATTATGTTTTATGTTATATTAAAACTGTTTTTTAGTACGACAGTAGGCCGAACAAAAACAAGCCATGTACTAGCAACAAATGCCTAAACACTATTTTGTCAGAGGCCTAGTGCTTCCTAAGGGATGCGAGTGATGCTGTGGTCTAAACCACAGAGCCTAGGGTTTGCCAATCGGAAGGTCGGCAGTTTGAATCCTCGCGACGGGGTGAGCTCCTGTTGTTCGGTCCCAGCTCCTGCCCACCAAAGCACGTCAAAAGCACGTCAAGTGCAAGTAGATAAATAGGTATTGCTCCAGTGGGAAGGTAAACAGCATTTCCGTGTGCTGCTCTGGTTTTCCAGAAGCGGCTTAGTCATGCTGGCCACATGACCCGGAAACTGTCTGCGGACAAACGCCGACTCCCTCAGCCTATAGAGCAAGATGAATGCACAACCCCAGAGTCTTCCATGACTGGACCTAACAATCAGGGGTACCTTTACTTAGTGCTTCCTAAATAGTACAGAAATGCACTTTTTATAAATAGGGTTTTACAAATCATTATTTTATTGTGTCTTATGAAATTTTGCTCTTCGGGTCAGTTTTCCTTAAAATTCCAGAATTAAATATGTGCTTGCAAAACATAATTGGTATACAAATGATAAACAAGTAGGCAGATATATTCTGCAGTGCATGCTACAGTATGCAGTAAATGTTTAGTAGCTGGTACATGGTCATGGCTGTATACTGAACACTTAAGAAGTCAAAATAACTCAGATTCTATGCACATGAAAGGTTTTTCTACCTGATTTCTCCCCTCCAGCATACCTTTACTGAGAGGTAGGGTGTTACCCAACATTGAGAGAAGCTATAGGGAGGCACACAGGATTAGAATGTAGAAGAGGAAGTATCAGGATATTCCCTTGCACAAGCATCCTTTGCCCTGGTATTGGATACTGCCTATTAAGTTAAAGTCAGTTGCACAAAGCTGTGATGCAGTACACATGGCATGATACATAAGATGGAATAGATGATATGTTGTATTAATTAGTGTGCAAATTAGTACTATTTAGATTCCAAATAGTGCAGATGAACATTTACTCAAAGTAATGCATTTCTGTCCAGTAATAATAACTACTAGCCCTTGTAAAGAATTTTGACCACTTATAGTATTCAGGTAGGTGTTCTCACTTAGTGGTCTTAGCATTGTGCAAATCAAACACAAATCCTTCATTAATAAATCCTCTTGATAAGCAGATATAAACTATGTACTTTGAATTGCATGTGGGCTTAATGCTCAGGAATTTTAGGTTATAGTCCTGGACTGTCGACTGTCCTGGGTAGCATAAAGTGTGTCTTTGGTTGCAAACATACATTTTAGTTGTTGCGGCATCTAAGTAGTGTGCATGGTTGTTCAGGAATCCAGGAATTAGAAACTTAGAGTTGATCTTCTTAAAGGTTTAAATAAATCATGTCTGATTTCTGTGACTGTATGCAGGCAGATATGTATATTTTAGCTTTATTTGCAGCAGCAGCACCCCAAATAACTCTAGTCCATAAAAGTTTCATCATTGAAATCTCTCCACACTTGGGTGGCATACAGGTGCCTGTATCTTCTGACTGGACAAATTCGGGCTGTTGGTATGCCACCCAGCTTGCTGCTCAGTCGCATAGCTGAATAATCTGGCAAAAGTGCTCTGAAGTGTGGTGCAGAAGAACCCCAGGACGCTGGTACTGGAAGTCAACATGCTAAAGTTACCTTAACTGAGCCAACTGAGGTCTTCATGGCCTCTGTGGCAAACATGGGGTTGTCCCAAGTTGTCATTGACACAGCACATACGAAAGTTTTTGGTGTGTGGGTGTGAGAAAGACAGAGACAGAGAATTGTGGTTAGACAATTATCTGGGGTAGTTTGTTCATGCATAGATGTAGGACCCATTAGGATGATTCATCCTTAGGGATTTGCAGAATCCAAAGAATTCCTGAATGCTTTGCGGGATTTTCCAGAAGCCAGAACTGGAAATTCTATTGACTCTTTGGGCTGTCTATGAAATGACAAGATGTGCCGGGAAGTTGATAAAATGACAAGATGTGCCGGGAAGTTGATATGATTGCCGCTGAATGCCCACTCTGACACTTTGGAACCATCCCTTTTTTCCCCCAGGATGCTTCAAGATATGAAAAAGGATTTGTGAGGCTAGAATGCAAGTGGCATAAGATTCAGTGTGAGGTTGACTGAACATGTGCCTACTGTCGTGCCTATTGCAGGAGGTGAAGGAGGCTTACTTTGGTGCCTCCCTTGCATTCTCAAGCGCCTGGCCATCAGTGCTTTTCTGTGTGGTGAAGGGACCTTTCACACATGTCCCAGGAATAGTGTTGGAACCAACAGAGGCCTGCTGTGACATGTTTGCCATGTTACCATAATTACAGAGCTAGATGAGGTGTCCCAACACATCTTGCCCAATTTTATGGGATCTATTTTTCATTGACATGATCTGATAGTGTAGATAAAGCACTTTCAGTGGTTTGGCCCACAGCTTGTTATTCACAGTGGTTATTCCATGAACTGCCCTGAGACCCCTGGTTATATAAATTTAATATGTAATAATAGTTCCCTCCACCCCTGCTGTGCCCCTGTATTGTGGTAGCCCCTTTCTCTGTAATATGTGGCTAAGCAACCATCGGCTGTTTCAGACATCTTGTAAAGATTGTGGTGCCCAGGTGGTCCCTGACTCATAAGATTGGACCCTGTTTTATGTGTTTGAATCCCCTGAATTTGTTTTACTTGCTTTTATATCCCTGCATATACTTTAATAATTCTGCTTTATTGGTTTTAGATTGAATTTTGTTTTAATGATATTGTTTGTTTAATTGTGTTGCTTGTTTTTTATATTGTATATGACTTAGGAATTTTAAAAATATTAAACAGTTTATAAATGCTTTAAAATAATTCACTTTATTATTTTACAGTAATTCTGTGATGATGATACTTGCAGAAAAATACAGCCAAGGAAAGATAGGCCAGAAGGCTTCTTCCTAGAATTACCATTTTTCTAGGTAAGTGATTCCCTTTTTATTTCAGTAAGTAGATTGTTTTAGTACAAAATAGGGCTTTGGTTAATGAATATTAATTAGAGAATAGTTAAAAGGATACAAAATTGTTAGGATTTGATTGTACAGTATTTGAGGTTGCAACCTCTTAAGCCCTGTTCCAGTACTGGTAATGCCAACTTCTCCAGCCTAGGGTTTTAGTTACTAACAAACGTATTTAGGAGCCGTCCCTACACTTAGCATTCCTATCGGAGAAATTGTGTGGGTGGATTAAAAATGCATGCTATGGGGTTGATAGGTGCCCTTCCCAATGCAAATGGAGGAATCTCATAGGGGAAAATATAAATCTCATAGGGGAAAAATATCAGTTGTGCTGAGAGTCAAACAAAGGCAGCATTTTTTCATCTCTGCCAAGCTAAGCAGTTGGCTCCTTACCTCTCTCGCCCTGACCTAGCCACTGTGATCCACGCGACGGTCACCTCCAGACTGGATTATTGTAACTTGCTCTATGTGGGGCTGCCCTTGGGACTGACCCAGAAACTCCAGCAGGTGCAGAATGTTGCAGCGAGAATCCTTACGGGGTCCTCGCTGCGAGATCACATTCACCCAGTGCTATACCAGCTGCACTGGCTCCCGGTGGAGTACAGGATCAGGTTTAAGGTGCTGGTTTTAACCTTTAAAGCCCTATACGGCCTAGGACTCTCGTACCTATGGGACCGCCTCTCCTGGTATGTCCCACAGAGGAACTTACGATCTTCAAGCAAAAACATCTTGGAGGTCCCAGGCCACAGACAGGTTAGGCTGCCCTCAACCAGAGCCAGGGCTTTTTCGGCTGTGGCTCCGATCTGGTGGAACGCTCTGCCACAAGACATTAGGGCCCTGCGGGACTTGACATCTTTCTGCAGGGCCTGCAAGACAGAGCTGTTCCGCCAAGCCTTTGGCCAGGGCACAGCCTGACTCCCTCCTTTGGCAATCTTCACAGAACTCTACCCAATGGTTGCCATCAATTTGATTTGAAGTAATTTTTTAATGAAATGATTTTAAAATATTGTCTTATTTTATTGTTGTTAGCCGCCCTGAGCCCGGCTTCGGCTGGGGAGGGCGGGATATAAATAAAAAATTATTTATTTATATTTATAACTTTGAGAGATTGATTCATATTGTATGGGTAGGCAATCTTTGTACCCCCTACAATACTGATTTTATAATTAAAGTTATAGGCAGATGCATTTTCCTGCATATGCTACTACCCTTTTTTAGGATAATAAATTAGACATCAGTGTTCTGTATTTTACCTCAAGTGCCTGTATTATGAAAGGTAGTTGAGATGGGTAGGAGCATTTTGGGAATCTCAGAACCAACCTCTAACCTTTAAATTACACATTTCATATCATACTTTAGATTGGGCATTGAATAGACATGCAGATGAAGGAAGATCTGTATCAGACAGATGATCCTTTAAGCTTCTAATAGATTCTAATGCATTCATGTCCATCCCCACTTCATCATTTTTGATCCCCTCAGTTCTGCAGTCCTGAGGCAACTGGCAATTGGAACAATGGATTCCTTCTGCCAGGGATGGAGTAGCATGCACTTCGGCTGCTGTATGAGATCAAACCGGTCATCTCTTTGCCACAATCTTTCTGTAAAGCAGGGGCTGCAGTCTGCCAGTGTCAAAAGCCAGAGTGCACTTTCTTTTACTTTAGTGATCCCAGGACAACTGCAATTGAGCAGTAAGGCTGAGAAAAAAATGTCATAGAAATGTGTTAAAAGCCAGCAGGATGTAGTAGTTAGCATTAATGTAAGATCAAAGTGACCCTGGTTCAGATCCCCACTCACCCCAATCTACTTCATAGGATAGGCAAAGAACCATATACTACCCTAAGCTCTTTGGAGGAATGGCAGATACAGTTATAATTATAAGGAGAAACAGGTAAGGGAGGATGCAGAGTGGTCAAGAGAAAGCGCTCTTATAAAAATAAACTTTTCTATCCAATAATCAATCATGTTCCAGCCTTGTCACATAGAAATATAATTCCTGACCAGTACTTATGAATGCAAAACAAACTCAATGTGGTGTATAAATAAAATATAAGCCTGTAACATTTTGAAACTTTATACAAATAATTGCATCTCCTAGCCAAGCGGCCAATAACATGTTCATATACAGTAATATTGACGGGTTTATGTATGTATATAAGTGCAAATTGCATAAGACAGATGTCAATGTCTAATTGAGGCATGTTTTGACTATGGAGTCCTCTTCAGTGGCAGATATTGAAGGGCGTAAGGGAACAAATTATCACTGTCGGAAGAAAACTTGGGGGGGGGGGCTCTGTATTGCTGCATTTTGGAAGACTGTAAGGTATGTATTTTTCAATCAATAAAGGAATTTTGTTACGCCATGTTATAAATATGACCATGCACTATTGTCTCCTGCCCAAAATAATGTACTTAATTGTTTGTCTATTTATTGATTTATATATGCGTACTAGTTGGTTAGTATTATTGTATATAATAACATTATTTGTCTGAATTTATTTGTTATAAAGTTTCATTTTAAGTTGCTTTATATAAGTTACAGGCTTTCAATTTGTTTATAAGCCACCTTGATTTTATTCTGTATTTATCCTGATGTTATATTTGCTTGCTTCCATCTTTCTTCTTCTTTCCCACAGGGCAGGTCATGTCAATGTCCTTTGTGGTAGGGGCAGTCCTGGAGCTGGCCCTTATGTTGTCATTGCCTCTCTTGAACTATTCTACCCACACACACTTCAGTGCATCCCCCATAATCCATACTTCAATGCATTGGCTGAGCAGCTGACAGTTGTTTAAAACCTAATGTATTGTGTGAGCCAAAAAGAATATAGCTCAACTTCTTTTTGAAAATAAATCACTTTCCTTTCAGGACGAACAAGATTACTTTATCTCATTGCAAGTTTTACATGTCATACCATGCATAAGTAGCTGCTGCTGCTTCATGGAAATTGGAAAGATAAATAGTATACAATATGCAGAGTTTTCAGGGGGGAAACTGTAGACGAAAACTGGATAATTAGCTCCTTGATGCTAACTGGGTTTTAAAGAGTGAATCAAACAAGTGTCTTGTTTTGGTTTCTCTGTACCTTGTTAGCTGGTGCAATTCTCCCTGCACCGACCTTGAAACAAAACTAGAGATTGGTTACATTATTTGGCTTTGTCCTTTTTCTAAGAACAATACAAGATACTTTTCTCAGAGCAGTTGAAGACTCAACCCAACCTTTTACTGCATGAAGTCTCTGCCCTCCCCCAGACATTTAGCTTTGATAATAGAATTAAAATCACCATACAATCCAGGGTTTATCCTGTGTTTTCCTTTTAATGGGTGTAGTGAGTTAGACAGGAGGCTGAGTGCCAACTTGTGCATCCTTATATTCAGTTAGAATAACACAATACTGTTATACTCATGTTTTGTATTGATTGTTGGTACTGTGGCACTGAAACAACTTTCTTTTTTCCTTTTCTGTTTCTCAGCGTGTTTTCCTGTGTATTTCATATGGATGTGCTCCTTTCTTTTAATAGCGCTATGTCTACCTGAGAATCAAATGTACATTTGTTTTGACCTTGCTCCATTTGGTATGGATTACTTTGACCTATTAGGGCTCATGGTTACAAACAATAAGAACTTTAGTTGTACACCAAACACTTGGGTTGATTCATACTTGCATTGTTCAAAATATTAGGCACAGATTAATATTATTAGCTTCCATACCCTGTGTTCAATTAGATTTTTTTTTAATAACTTGTGAAAATAAAAGCATGTCCTCTTAAAAATCTTTTAGGATCCTCTTGCAAAGCAGTATTGAACCTGACAGGATTGGATTCCCTTCTACATGGAAACGTCGAACAAGGGCCTGCCAATGTGTTGCCGGAGTTAATTGAATTGTTATAGAAAATCATCATGGGAGGAGCTGTGAGTGCAGGAGAAGACAATGATGATTTAATTGATAACTTGAAAGAAGCACAATATATTCGTACTGACAGAGTGGAGCAAGCCTTCAGAGCTATTGATCGCGGTGACTACTACCTAGAAGGCTATAGGGACAATGCATATAAAGATTTGGCTTGGAAGCATGGAAATATACATTTATCGGCCCCTTGCATTTATTCTGAAGTCATGGAAGCTTTGAAACTTCAGCCAGGATTGTCTTTTCTTAATCTGGGTAGTGGAACCGGCTATTTAAGCACAATGGTGGGATTAATATTAGGTAATATTTTTTAAAAAAAAATGTTAATAATATATGTTTTATGGCAGATGAAATTTATTAAGAATCTCAGTTTTACAGCTGTGTGCATGCATAACTGTCATTTAGCTTCATAGCACTTTATAAGGAGGTTTTCCAGATGAATTGTACTTAATGTACAATTGACTTCAATGCCTTAAAATATTATTCAAGAATTTCAAATGCAACCTCCACCTTTTGCTCTTGATTCTTCACTTCATAACTTGTGTTTTATTTATGATTTCGCTATTTTAGAAATGAGAGTTGAGTATTTCACTTGCATTCTTACTTAGGGCCAAACAATATGAGATATGGGAGATCTGAGATTGGATTTCCAGTGCTGCTAGTTCAAAGAAACTGGGTAAAGCAGTAGGATTTGGACATTAATGCTAGGGAGAAGGGGTCATATAACCCATTCTTTCTGTGCTGGTAGTACCTCTTGCGTTATACATTATGGCAAATCATATCTCAGGGATATAGATCAGAAAAGGAATGCTATATTCCGAGCATCTCTGTTCTGATCCAAATTTGAGAGATTCTGCAGATGGTTTAGCCAAAAGTGGAAATAGAGCCATGGATCTCTTGCATTCCATGCAGTTTTGTTCTGAATAGTGTGGTTTTTTTTTTTTTAAATTATTAAAACTATTAATGAAATTAACAAATAATTAAGTCAATCTTTAATGACATGGGGAAATCCCTGCAAATTATTATTCATTCTAGAGAAAGCAGGAGTAAGAATGTCAGTTCACTGCTCCCTCTTGTGGGGAATAAAATACCTCTTCTCTTAATGCAGCATTGACCAAATTTATGGGGATGAAATTTATACTTTTTTCTTGATAGATTGTTTGAATTGTTCATGGCATGAGATTCTGTAACTTTATCCAAGTAATTAAATGTTTTGATACCTTTCCCAAGCATCTCCTGAACTTAAAATCCATAAATCATTTCATTGCTACTAATGGAGCATTGTTTCAAAGGTGCTTGTGTTGAAGTACATAGACACATGGGTGCATATTCTTATGAGCAGTTCTAGATGGCAACTCCTCCAGCAACATGGGAAGTTCAACAAGAAGGTATCAAACTACTGGCATGTGTGAAAGTTGGAGCTATAGTGGATGGTTTAGCTACTGTTCTGCCTCTGCTGTTTTTCTAGTTTATTTGCATTAGCAGTGATCAGTGCAGGTATCAACTCAATTCCCATGTAGCTTGCATGTGTTAACTGCACTGCTGTAGAGTACATTATATTTGCAGATGCCTTCTGCGAAAGATGGCATAAGAGGAAACAGGCATACTTCAAATTTCTCTTCTAAAGCAAGTGTCATAATTAAACAGCTCTTCTGATAGAAATATTTTGAGCAAGTTATGTGTTGACAACCTTTCTAAACTATTCACTAAACATGATCTTCCAGATCCTTGACCAACACTTGAATCAAACACTTGGATAAAGTTACAGGAACTGACACAATCTCAGTACTTTGAAAGATACTGTTGTGTGACTGTAGACATTATTTCTGGTTATGTCTGTCTCCAGCTTGGTTTTTACTTGCATTTCTTCACTCTGTCACAGGCATGTGAATAGTAGCAATTGGGAAGGAAAATGTAGTGTGGGAACCATCCCATAATTAAGCTATCTCAAAAGGAAGAATAAAGCTGGTCCTCTCTAGTTAAACATTTCAAAGTAGTTTGTATAAATGATCACATCATTTTTTTCATCCTAGATGAAATAATTAAAATCTGTCCATTATGAACACATACTGCAGCTTTGGGGTTGAAAGCCTTTTTAAAATACACCCCCCCACACACACACTTCATTTTATAGCCTAGCAGGAACCATCAGCTCTAAGTTGGATGCACCATTTTTACCAACCTGGTCACACATTCTGAAGCTCAGAGGGGCATGACCAGGAATCAGTGTAGTTTCATCAGGATCCAAGCATGAGAGCAGAAATGCATAAGGAACAAGCCAATGAGCCCAGCAGGTGCCAGCCATGTGACTGGAGAGGGGACTACTAGAGCTACAGCTGTGCTGAAATTTCCTTGTTAAACTCTTTCAGCTTGAAACTAGGGTTTTGGATAGGAAAAAGAGTTTCATTAAACAGTCCCTTCCTTTTCTCTCTCTCTCTCTCTCTCTCTCTCTCCATCTCTCCCTCCCCTCCCCCTCCCCTCTCCCTCTCTTTTTCTCCTCACATTTCTTCACTTCCCAAATACTCTACTGGCTTAAAGTTGCTTAGTGTTCATATCAAATGTCCACCTTCATATACAAGGCACTCTTTGATTTAGCGAGGCTTAAATTGCTGCTGATTCTTAATTTACAGGCCCTTTTGGAATAAATCATGGAATAGAACTTCATCCAGATGTGGTGGAATATGCCAAGGAAAAACTGGAGAGCTTCATAAAATATAGTGATAGTTTTGATAAGTAAGTATGTTGTCTGCTTGGCTCATTTTTGTGGCCTTAAACAGTTATTGTATGGTGGAAGTAAAACACACACATTTTTTCTGGGATTTTTAAAGGAAACCTATACTATTAATTATTGCAGCCACATAGTATTTCACAGAAGTTTGCAATACAATGTTAAATTGTGCAGTTTTCAAACTACGGAGATGGGTATCTGGATTTTCCATTATGAGTGGGGGCTTTATCACAGGGATGGAAAACTGAGGGTCAAATGGATCTTTCCAGGCCCCTCTATCTAGCCCTCAGGCTGCACTCTCAAGAACTGCTTTTGCCTGGTTGGACTGTATTCTTGAATTGTAATAATGCCTCTTGCTTTCCTGGATAGAGAGGCAGAGGGGTTTGTGTATGCATAATCCTCTGAACCTTGTGTGGTTGGAATGTAGCCTGATATACAAAGGTAAGATTCATAGTTTTATTCCGCCTACTTTTTGCCTTTAGCTCCCAGAAAGGTTACGCACAAGAGAATGCAACCGTTGGGCTGAAAAAGCTTAATCATGCCTGCTTCACTGCAATTGCATTATGAGTAATTGTGAACGCTCTTTCAATGTGTTCTTTTACTGACATAGATATGTCTTTGCTATATCTACTGCTGATTAAGAGGATCCATCAATCCTTTGCCATATCTTTCCCCACTCCAGTCCAGTGCTCAGATTTCTGAGTATGCTTTTTCACATATCAGGAATAAACTAGATTGTTATACTAGAAGAGTACTGTGTCTCTAAATATAACTGAGCTTCAGATTGGACTATATAACATATTTGACAATTTGAAAAGATTTTAAATATAGTACCTATGTGTCAGGGACGCGGGTGGCGTTGTGGTGTAAACCACTGAGCCTTGGGCTTGCCAATCGGAAGTTTTGCGGTTCGAATCCCTGCGATGGGGTGAGCTCCCGTTGTTCGGTCCCAGCTCATGCCACCTAGCAGTTCAAAAGCACACCAAAGTGCAAGTAGATAAATAGGTACCGCTCTGGCGGAAAGGTAAATGGCGTTTCCGTGCACTGCTCTGGTTTCTCCAGAAGCGGCATAGTCATGCTGGCCACATGACCCGGAAAAACTGTCTGTGGACAAACGTTGGCTCCCTCGGCCAGTAAAGCAAGATGAGCGCCTGAACTCCAGAGTCGTTCGCGACTGGACTTAACTGTCAGGGGTCCTTTACCTTTTTTTTACCTACTGTATGTGTCTGTGGTTTTAAATATTTTTGGCTATTTGTTACTGGTTAGAATGAAAGGGCTTACACCATGTATTCCAGATTTTGTGTATTATGGAACACTAGCTGTTTCAAAATTGTATCTTGGCACATAAATCAGGTATGGTGGTAATTGTTATCTGGTTGGGCAGTGTGTTAGCATCTACCTACAGCTGGCCAGCAGATTAAAAACTAAGAGGAGTTGACATAGGCCCAGCTTTCTTTTTTAAAATGAATATTTTTGCCATATATTGACAGATCATTAAAGAAGGGGGCAAGGCAGGATTTCTTTATGTCCAATTATTTGAAAAGTTGTTCTGAAGAGTGGAACTGCAGAGTTCTCGCAGACTCAGTGCATATAATTAGGGAATGTTTTCAATATGAACTACATGTTATGAATTCATATAAAGGGATCTTGTCAACTAAAGGCAATGTGTATATATTTGAATTTGAATTTATATGTAAGTAAAACACATTCAGAGATTTAAGTCCAGTGAAATGAATGAAACTTAAAATGTGCAGCTATAACTGAAATTTGGCTGTAATAAATGTAGATGTATTGTGTTCATGGTAAATCTAAGTACTGTATACCATCAAGATAATGCAACTGCAGTAAGTGCTATTCATTACAATAAACTGTCCATACTCCTGCTGAATTCCCATTAGTTCTCAAATTTCTCTGATTTGCCAAAGGACAACTAAAAAGTGTAATTTTAAGTGCAATTTAGTGTTTTTCTATAATGGTATCTATAAAAACATGAAATGCTTGTTTTATCCACAGATTTGAATTTTGTGAACCTGCCTTTGTAGTTGGCAACTGCTTGCAAATCTCATCAGATAGTCATCAATATGACCGGATTTACTGCGGAGCTGGTGTACAAAAAGACCATGAGAACTACATGAAAATATTATTGAAAATTGGAGGCATTCTAGTTATGCCTATTGAAGATCAGGTGATTAAGTATGTTTGTCATGTGTGTTTAGTTGTAACAGATAAAAAGTAGTTCTCTTGTGTGTGGACTCGTAATGACTTTCTTAATGTCAATTGCCTCAGTACAGTGAATACAAAGGTATTTTGTAAACCTTAAAGCAGAGAATAGCAACATCTAAACAATAGACCACATAATCTCACTCTTCTCTTTCCTTTGACTTCCAGTGATCCCAGTTGTGCACATTATAGCTTATTAGGACCATCCCTGGCCTTTAGTCAACTTTTTTCTGACAGAGCCCTCCTCTGGTTTTGTTGTGCCACAAAAACTGAGTGGCCAATTCATGTGTTCATAACAACAAAAAGCTTATATGTACAGGAATCCTCTGTCCTACCTTCAGACAAGCTATCTATCCCTGCTCTTAAATTAATACTGTTATCAAGGCATCATCATGCTGCAGTTCAGCCTGTTTAAGAATGCACTTTGATTAGTGACTGCTACCCTTTCAGTGCTACTACTGCTATTTGTAGTTTTATGTTCAGCATTGTTCAGTTAATCTCTTAACTGAGCTCTAGATAGCTATGGTAATGTTATCAAAATAGCATACCTTTGACTTCCCTGTGACTGGATCCCACACTGCTTTGCTAATGTTTGAATAAAGCAATTGCTCAGGACATGCAGATCATCTGATAAGTCTTGCATGATTTCATTATTCATTTGTTAGCAGGAGTACCAAGGGATCTAGCCAACAGGTAAGTGCACCCACCGTAATTCAGAAATTGGTCCTTTAAAAATCCAGACAAATTAGAAACTATGGACTCAGAGTGAATATATGTTTTAAAGCACAGTGTAATGCTCAGTGACCAGCAAACTGGGACATTTCTTTCTCTTTCCTTTTCAGTCAAGGACAGAATGTTTTGAAAAGCATGAAACGTTTAGTGATACAATAATACTTAGTACTTATTTTTCATTCATAGATATCAAAGGGCTTTTCTACGGTGAGTATAATTATCTCCATTTTACAGATGGGGATGTGTAGGTACACTGATACATGACTTGCTCAAGCTGACAGTATCCCTAAGAAGCTTGCCTTGCTCAATAAGTTACCAAATACCTTTAGAATAAGAATGCTCATCAGTTAAATATTATATAACAACTTTATAATTTCTCCTCAATACACAAAACAGCTCATTCTACTACTATATTTTAAGGAAGCATGGATGCTTTTTGAATTGAGAGGTTTACATCATACCACTCTTGTTCAGTAATCACTGATAGCTATCCATTAAGGGAAAACAACACTGGACTGAAGCAAAGGCTTTCAAAATAAATAGTTGTATTGCTGATCTGCCCAGAGGACTGCAAGCTTAATACGTTTGCAGGGAAAATTGGACAGGTAATGCTGACTTAACAGATCTTTGATATATAAAGTATTGAGGAATTTTAAAACCTATCATGAAAACTGCTGTAATTATGTCTTCTAATTCCATCCTTGGAAAACACCAAAGGAGGGCCTCTTAAGCAAATCTGTGCGCTCTCAGTGTGAACACTTATCCCTTTTCTCCCATCAGATATACACAACTAGTTTTAATTATGCATCTTTAATTTCTGGATATTGTGCATATTAATATATGTATTTAAATACTCATTGTCCTGGGCAATTCATGGATTTGCATGCATCAGATTTCAGTCAATGATATAATTGTACTAAAACATTCCAAAAGTAGCTGAGTTTTCTTTGTTTACAACAACCCTACAAATGAATGTAGACCTGCAACCCTTTTTAAAGTTAGCAAGAATACATAAAGTGTTTCTGAAAGTAAACTGGGAATTATGTGAAATATGTTTGAATGTAACAGAATAAATGTAGGCTCCCTATTCCGCCAATTAAAAATATGTTCTCTTCTTTTTCTCAAGGTGAGAAGTACTAGACAGTGACTTAGTTTGGATAATCATTTCCAGGCTTATTAAGATGAAAAATGAGCAAGCCGTATGCCTCCACATAGTCACTGCAGGCACAAGCAATCAGACCAGGAGGCATCTAACTAATCCAAGTTCTTTGAGTAGTCTCTGTGGAGCCACATATGGGTTCTGTGCCTCTCCACAGAGCTTCTTTTGAGAAGACTCTATAGCTAGGCTCTAGTTTTCGCATGTGCCCCCCTCCCCCATCCATATATTAAGGTGCATGGTTCCCTCTCCTTCACTCTTTCCTGTCACAGGACACACCTCGTATGAAATCTTTTGAAGACTTGATAACATAAGTAGATTCCCCAACTCCCCAATACTATTATTTCACAAATGCAGGTAGAGATGCCGTCAGAATCACCCTTCCCAGAGGTTTCAATGCTTTTCCTCCTCGCTAGTCAGTTTCCAGTTTGGCCTGCACCAAAGCTGTCTTTCCTTTAATCCCTTGCATCTCTTGTCATCCTGCTCAGCCTTGCTATCTTATTGTTGTGTGTAGTGTTTCTCAGTGTTTATGAGTCTCTTCCTTATTTTTTCATCTGTTTAAAGTAAAAAAAAAAAGTTCCTTTTATTCTGAGGTTCATTTTATGTTTTTCTATATGCTACAGTCATTTGTTTTCCATTTTTCTAGTTTTCTTTTTTCCTCTTGTTTTGACTATTCTTTTGGTGTGACCACTTTGTCACTGGGCTTCAGCCCTTCTAAGCCCCCCCCCCCAAAGTGTAAAACCTGTGGTCAATGACACCAAGACATTGCTGCTTCAGCCATTCTGATGACAGCCTTCAGGCATGCCAGTGCCATTAAAAAGAGAGGGGAACTCCTCTTTAAACAACACCCCATTGCAGATTCCCACATACAGAACTGCCTATATCAGCTGCAATCGCAGCACAAGGGTAGCCAACGTGGTGCCCTCCAGATGTTGCTTGACTCGAACACTCATCAGCCCCAACTAGCACTGCCCCAGCTCTACAGCTACTATGCTGCCACCACCCCTATATCAGGGACAAGAAATGCCTCAATCAGCTGGTGTGAATCTCAGCTGATTTATCTGCTGATGATTTACAGCAGTGTGGAAAACCTCAGTGATGGGATTGTAATTGTCTAACTTACAATGCAGAGTCTCTGCTGCCATTGCTTCATTACAGAGTGTTGAGGTCTTATCCCAGCTGGCTGCACCACAGGCAACTATCTTGTTATTATTTGAGGGTGATAAAGGAATTGGTGCCAGCAGCTTTCTCCCACGCTTTTCTCCACACTTCTCGCTTAGTATGGAAGATTGTTTTTCCTTCAGGATCAAAGCTATGTTGTTGCATTGGTCTCAGCAGACTTTTCCCACAGTAACTCAACTGCTATAAGATACCATATCAAAGCTGAAGAGTCTCAATGCCAGTATCTATCCCTGCTTCATTTTTAAGTGGGGGCTTTACTGTTACTGCCTTTGAATCAGGAGTGAAGAATCCTTGATATCAATATCACTCCCAACTTCTTTTTATTTTGCTTTCCTCTTTTCAATGATAGCTTCACTTAGTATTTACACTGAAGGAATCATTGAGCATTCATTAGGTTTCCTTTCATCTAGCTGCAGCAGCCCTTGAAGTGTTTGGTGGTGGCAGCATCTGTGCATTGCACATAGCATTAACTTTTCACATCACCAACATTTGGGGCAAAGAGGTTTTTCTTTGTTCTTCCACAAATGGCATCTTTCAAGATCAGTACCCCGGTGCTAGAACATATAATCAACTATTAGATAACAGTTGTAGGTGTGGAGATTAACTACTGTTTGGACCAGAAGTCCAGATTCACTTCCTACAGACTTCCTCATGACCAAGAACCACTACTTTATGTAAGGAGGGCTATTAATATGTCTGCTACCCTTTGTACAGGGAAGTTTAGTAATGGTATAGACTTTCAGCACCAACTGTGCACATTGAGCAGCAGTCTGGGATTCAGAGAAATGTTGAAAACAGAACACATTTCCTAGGGAGTTGCACCATTGATCCCTCTAGCCTCCGCTTCTATGTGACAGGGATTTGTTGGTGGCATCTTCTTCACTTCTGTGGTCCCTTTTCAGGCGGCAGTATGCACTCATGATAGCTAACCCTTTCACAACAACTCACCTCCTTCCCATAGCTGGTCTTTCTTGGATTGACCCTCACCACCTTATATTCATCCTGGTTTTCTCAATCCAGAAAAAAAGGAAATGATTTCATACCTTGGTAATTTGCCAGACTGTGTTTCTAACTGGCCAGCATCAGACCAGCTTTAGTTTTTATCTGCTGTAGCCACTGCTCAGCTTGTGCTCACAGTGTGTTTTTCTGTATTTTAAACTTGTTGCCACCTTGCAACAGTCCTGTTCTGAGGTGGGTTTATTAGCACTCCATGAGGGTTGTTGCTGCTCCTCATTTTCCTTAGAAGAGTCTCATTAGTTGCAACCCTTGACTCAACAGTCTCTAGGTAGGTGCCTCCTTCGAACAGGCCTTGCTCAACTTGTTTTTTGTGCCTGCCCCTACCTTCAGGAACAGCTTGTTACTCTACCTATGTGTGTAGCTGTGCAAAGACTACAAAGGAAATGGATAAGTTACTTTCCTGTAACCATAATTCTTGAGAGTGGAAATATGTGTGGACACGCAGCCTGTCCTTTCCATCTTCAGGGGTTAGTGTGTCTTGGAAGTTTTAGACTGTTCAATTTTGGGCCTCTGTGTTGTTCAAAAATTTGAACTGTGCACATAGATGGTGGTAGTGCAGTATCCACCAAAACTCAAGCCTAGCTGTAGAATCTTCCAGAAAGACACTTTGCACAGGTGCAAAACCTGTATGTGTGTGTGCAAAGACGACTACACAATGAGTTAAAGGCACAGGTAAGCAGCCCCACTTTCTCATTTCATCGCACCAAGAAATTAGAGTTGCCAACTTCAGAGTAATATTTTAAATAATGGTTTAAGTTAGTTAATATCCTGGGTGGTTTGAAAGATGGTAACCATACTTTCTCAGTTCAGCTGAAGCAGGAAGTTATGGTTAATTAGAGACTTCTGGTCTGATTGCTATAGGAGCACAGGGCAGTGTTAGAAACTGAGATATGAAAGCTAGGAGATAATGGCACTTTAAGCCTAGGTTATGGGTGCAAAAACAGAATGTCTAGGACTTTTTAAAAAAAATAGCGAGAATACAAAACTGAAAATGAATGAACTGCAGCTAAAATATTATATTTATTTTTCACATGGTCTAGTCCTTCCCCTGCCCACCCTAATATTCTTAAGAAGATCTCTTTTCCAGTCTTCAGAAAATACCTAGAAATGGGGAGGCAGAAAAAGGTTCCCCTTTCCTTCCACTCTGCAGTTTTAATCTGAAATCATAGGTGCAGGTACTGCAGCCAGAGCTCAGAAACTGCTTGCACTAATGAAATTCCCTGTCACAAAATGCGCCTAGAACAATGGGAGTTTTGAACACTGGCACAGGGAATGGCATGCAGGAACATAAGAGTCATATCTCAGTTTATTTAACCAATATATGACTGTCCAAATGTGGTTAGTGATCTCAAATGTAACAATGAACTTTGACTTTATTGTTGCATGAAGAATCCAGTGCAGGCGTTGGACTCGCATACTCTTCCTTCCTCCTCTGAGGTTGCCATGAGGGGTTTGGATATTTCCACTTCCATTTTCAATTAAGCACAGTTTAATATTATGTCTGAACCCCAGACTCTGATTAATTTTAACTGTGGCTTATTGAAACCAGCTAAGGTTGTTTCAGTAATCATATTCAAGACTAACAGTTTGTTCAGGTTCAGCCAAAAAGATAAACTGTGCTTAATAAAATGCAAGGAAAAGCTTCTGATCTCACAGCTGACTGAAGAAGCATGTGATTCTGATGCTTAGCCTTGTGATGGTAAAGCTGTAGTTATGTCAGAGCAAGGCCAGCATATGAGAATTGGACAAGTGTAGATGAAGTCATGTATTTAATTGTTTTGTGTCTGAAACTTAAATGATTCCATGCAGCTAACCCAAATACAAAGAACTGGACAAAATACTTGGGAAAGCAAAAACATCCTTGCTGTTTCATTTGCTCCACTTGTGCAGCCAAGCAAGAGTGACAGCAGCAAAAATGATACTGTGGGACTTCGTAAGTACCATTTAACTCTAGTCTTTCCTTTGGGGCGCAGCTACTGATGATACTTACATAAATATTCTTAAAGTTATATTAGAATGTATTGCATCAGAACTCAGGCTTTTGGTGTTTCTCACTTCAGACAAACCATGAGCTGTAATCAACGATTTTTCTGGGTCTACCACCCATGATTTGTCCGGCGGAGACAAACCATCAGCCCAAGTTCATATGTAACATTGAACCATACCTTAGCCCTGGATAGCATGGCAGCTGCAGAATTGTGGGAAGAGTGTAGTGGCTGCAATCTTCACACCATGAACCTGCATGTTCGTCATTATTTGACCTAGCATTACCTATGAACTGAGCTACATTCTGTTTAACATGATCTGGTTTAAAAATATGTGGCTAGGGGGACCTATTTGAAGGAACTACATAATAACTCTATGGCCCCACTCTTTTGATAGAATTCTCTTGTAATCTATCAAATTTTGGGCAAGATAGTCATGAAAAAGTGACATGATATTATTACCCACCCACCCCCAATAAATGGGCAGGGCAAACCTCATGCCATATCAACAAAGTGTTCTTGATTGTCCAGTTCAAAACTGCAGCATGAGTCAGTGTGACTACTGCTCAAGGAAGAATAAGTCTAAAACTCTGTTGGTTCTGTATGACTAGTTGCCTTTAACTGGATACTGGCCAACATAACTGATCTTTTGGCATTGAAAGCATTCTAGTTGTCATCCATTTCATAGTATATTATTTTTACCTTTACTTCTTTCAAAGGTTATTTCCTTTACCTAGTTAAAAATTCACCATCGATTTGCAGTACTGCTCTTAGATAACTTGACCTAGAGAGCAATCTTAATTTTCTCTTTCTTTTCAGCCCCCTGTGCTGTTAGGAATCTACAGGACTTGGCTCGAATCTACATTAGGCGCACTCTTAGAAACTATATAAATGATGAGTTGCAAGCCAAGGGTATTATTCCGAAACCTCCACCCAAACGCAAACGCAGACGGTGCCGTAGGCGCAGGATTAACACCTATGTGTTTGTAGGCAATCAGCTCATTCCTCAGCCTCTAGATAGTGAAGAAGATGAAAAGATGGAAGAAGACAACAAAGAAGAGGATGATAAAGATCACAGTGAAGCCTTGAAGCCAGAAGAACCCCCAATAAATTTATTGCGGGAAAGAATTATGAGTCTGCCACTTCCTGAATCTCTGAAATCGTACTTGACATACTATAGAGAAAAATAATTTGTTTTAAGTAGATGTGATAATGCCTACTTGATAGATCCATTATTCTTGAAATGTAGCATTTACTAAGAAAAACATGGACAGATTTCAGTAGTCTTTCAGTAAGACTAAAGTGCAGTGATAAAATGAAACATAACTTGTCTTAACTTTGCTACAAGGACTTGCACTTAGCAGTAAACTCCTATTTTCAATTCATTTTTGGTTACCTTTTGAAAAATGCTCTTTTAACTCTGATAGAAATATATTCCAAAGCAGTATACCACACTAATTAAGAGTTTGCATGTGATAAATCTCTTTTCCGCTCTGACAAATTTGTATTTATGAGAGTTGGTGAAATTTTATATGTGTGAATAATTGAATGACTACATTCAGACATCAAATGAGAACTGCCTGCATTAATTCTCTGGAGGAAGTTTTTGAGCATACGGGCAGTTCATCTCATGTTGAATTGGAAAACTTTATTTTTGCCATGGCTGTATCACAATCATCGTTACTGTGTTGATGTGAATGTATTCCAAGGAATACATGAGTGCAATAACTGTGTGCAGACACTGAATGAGCTGGCTTTTAAAAAATATGAACATTCAAGTTCAAAAATGTCAGTAGGCCCTGCTACACTTTATTTTATATATTCTCTTGCCAAAAGATCTCAAGAAAAGTGACTGCTTCTCTTTCAGAGCCTTAAAAAACTTTTGTTGACTATGAAAATTTTTAAAAATGTAATACAACCCTGTTTCTTTAACACCAGCCGATGATAGTCAACAATTTCTCAGACTTTCCAGCATTTATGAATAAGCATTTAGTTTCTTTTTTAAAGTTCATGGTACAGAAAGCATATTTCATATATTAAAGATTGTAATTTAGGTTTCAACTATTTACTACTTTATAGAGTAGAAAATGTAAAAAGATTAGCTTGTATTGCTTATTTGCATAGCTGTACTAGTAGGATTTTCTTTTTTTAAGAAAAAAGGTTAAGCAGGTGCACTTTAAGTGGAATCTGTACTTATTTAAGACAAGGCATTCAGTTCCGACATTTGCTCTTGATACTCTTCCTTCCTTTTGGGAATTATTAGTAGCATTGCAAGCTTGTATGCTTACATTGCTTGACTATATTCCATCTGCCAGCCCCCTGCTTCACTGGTTTATTTAATGGCATTGCTTGAAGGGGTTGGGTTTTGTTTTTTTTTAATTTTTGCATGATGGACTATGTAATTTTCACTAGCTTTATAATTTAGTGTAAAATATCAATGAAATAAAATGGAGCTCAAGATATGCTGTAAAAACTGCTGCTGTTATGGACACCTGATTTGTTTGGGCCCAATCAAAAGCATTCCTTAGGGACTATTTACTATCTAGTTATATCATAAAACAATTAAAATTCTTAAGATAAAATCAGGATTTATGGTGAGCATTTTACATATTCTCAGAGCCTGATAGTTTGTAGATGGAAACCAGTTAAACAACACCTGATCTAGCAGTTATGGTTTGTAGCATCCACTTTACAATATAAATAATAACTTAATTGGTCACTGTCTATGAAATACATATTTTTACTTAACAGGTTGGATTTCATGCTTTAAGTTGCCAACTAATTCCCCCCCCCCCCCCCATATTCACAATACTGAAAATTCAGCTCCATAAAAAAATCCTTCTGGTTTAACTAGCTTGATGAGTTGTTTGCAGAAAATGTACGCTAATGAGTAAATATACTCATTGCTGGAAATAAGTATGCCAGCCTTATTTCACAGCAATAAAACCTATTTCCTATTATAGTAAAACTACTGCAGTAGTTCTGAAGGTTTATCTGTGGGGAGCATTGACTATAGCACATCTTTTTTTATTTTATTAGAAGAAATGAAGTTTTAGGCATTCTGAAATTCAAGTTGTACCTTGTATTGGAATTTCATCCTTTTTGGAATTTCTTCATACATTTTATCAGTTTTCACAGAGTAAAATATTAAATAATTTACAAGGAGAGACCTTTAGTCAGGAGGCTTTTGAAGAATGACTTTGTGTGTTTTTCCATTCTGTTGTACTCTTGTTCAGATAGATAATAGAGTAGTTATGAATATGCATTATGTAATTTTTGGAGTCACAGAAGCAATGTTTCTTTTGTGTTTGTGGGTTTTTTCACATTCTTTGATTTATATTTACTTTTAAAAGTATAAAAATGCAAAATGAATCGAAATTAAACTTTTGTCATAATTACAATAAAATGTCTGGTGATTTTGTGCTGATTAAAACTCAATTATTGTTTCTTTTTGCTTGGCTTTTTTGCTTAGTGATCTGAAGTTTGAGAATTGAACACTTCAAAGATATACTTATAATGCCACAGTTGAAAGCACTGGTGTTCTTGGGAAGCTTGAACATTATTATATCAGTATAATGCTATTTGTGTAAAATGACAAAAGGTGAAATCGCCTGTCATGACATCACGTAAGGACTACTAACTACAGTGGTATCTCGGGTTAAGAACTTAATTCGTTCCGGAGGTCTGTTCTTAATCTGAAACTGTTCTTAACCTGAAGCACCACTTTAGCTAATGTGGCCCCACGCTGCTGCTGCACTGCCGCCGTTTGATTTCTGTTCTCATCCTGAAGCAAAGTTCTTAACCCGAGGTACTATTTTGGGTTAGCGGAGTCTGTAACCTGAAGCATCTGTAACCCGAGGTACCATTGTATAACAAGCCACAGGAGCAATGAACTGGCTTGCTAGAGGATGTGATTGCTGTTACTCTGTAATTGGATTCTGTACCATATCTCTAAGGAATAAATTCTAGAGTAATTGCCACACTGGGACTCCTCCAGCAAGAAGGGTGGATATATATTGAATAAATGCAGGGCTTTTTTCCAGCCAGAAATCATTGGCCCTATTGCCATTATAAAAGAACAAGGGAAGCGTTCATGGTGAGTTTCGGCACCTCTTTTTCCAGAAACAAAACACTGGGTAAATGATAATAGTAAGCATTGAGAACCTGTGATTCCAGGTGTTAGTGAACATCCAATTATCCAGCCAGAATACCCAGTGATCAGGAAGGTACAGTCCACCCAAGAATCTCAGGTTAGCCACCCCTCCTATATACTCTTCTCAGTTGTGTTGCCACTGCAGTGTGTGTAGCATTCATGTCTATTTCCCAATGTATCTACAATATGCGGAGGAAGCTTCACATATCAGGTTCCTATGCAGTCCACCTAGAGCAAAATTGGCATGCACATCTCTTCCCAGACAACCATATTCACTCAATGAACATGAAAGTGTAGGATAGTTGTCACAGGTGAATTAACCTTGTGTACCATCTTTCTGTGTGCAGTACTCATTCATTCATTTATCTTGAATGAATTAATGTGCAGTATATATGGTTGTGGAAGACGGGAGTGCCTGGCGTGCTCTGGTCCATGGGGTCACGAAGGGTCGGACACGACTAAACGACTAAACAACAACAAATATGTGGTTGTAGATAAAAATATATATAACAAAATAGTTTAAATACAATAAAGGTAAGAAAGAACAGTAGAGAATAGTAGGTCAAACCAACCAGCGGTCTCAATCTACATGGAAGGATGAGTATCAAAAGTTGGCCAGAGCCGTCTGATGGCGTTGCTTCCCTAGATTCTACCCAAATTCTATAAATGATCAATCTGTTTTCTGCTCTGGTAATGAGACCTTTGGCTGTATGCAATATTCTCTCTAGTACAAGAGCTTTTGCACTAATGGACGAATGAGTTTTAACGTTTCACAGCAGAAGAATCACATGTTACTGGACACTTGTGTAACAGGTTGTGCAATCTATTGCACAGCAAAGTTACTGGCAATATGCTTATGTATTTGCTTCTGCAACAGCATTCTGCTGGCACTAAATATATCGCCAGCAGAACAAGTATACCACTGAGTGACTAACAGCGCTGCAGTGGATAGAACCCCATCTGATTACATCATGCAAGCTGATTGTAAGTCTTGGATTTTCTAACTTGAATAGGACATTATAATGTTATGCCAGCTGCAGTGACCCCCATTTCTAGGCCCAGTTCATAGTGCTGGTTTTGACCTTTTAAAACCGCTTCACACCTTAGGGCCAGGGTACTTGAAGTATCAGCTGTGTCTCTGTAAAAACTTAAGTGGAGGGACTCCTCACTCCCGTTACCCTTGCCATCTGAAGTAAGGCTGGTGGTGAGAGATTTCTCTTCATATATACAAGTGGTCATGAATTTGGACATCCTGGATGCCCTGGTGCACTCACGAGTCACTCCCCCCCCCCTCCAAAATTAGGATTGAATGAAGCATTCTATTGTAGACGATAGAATAGGTTTCCATGTTTGCTTGGTAGAGTGCTGTGCCCATGGTAGTTTCTCTGGTTTGCAAATGTGCCCACAGGCCCCTAAACATTGGCAACCCGTACTCTATATGGTGACGCTACAGCGGGAAGTGGTCCATTCTATGCCAGTTATCATTTGGTTTAAAAAACTCCACTGAAGAATAGGTTGCACCACAAGAGGGCAGTGTTGCCACACAGGTGAATTAGGAACAACTGCACATAAATGCTTGCATTATTAATAAAGCAAACTGCAGATTTCTAAAGCTGCATAAAGAAATCATTTGTGCAAATACAGATCCAGCTATATAGTTGAAGCCTCTATGTTCCTATAATTCATAAATAACGGAGAGAGACAGCAGAAGTGCTGCCTGGCTTTGTTCACATTTAATCACATTGGGATTCTCTGGTTAAAGAGAATTACAACCATTCATATACAGATTTCTTCATTATACGGGACTAATTTCTCTCCCTCAAACATTCAGTGTAAGCTAGACATCACATTTGAAAATGACTGCTGTGTTTATTTTTATGTCATTGAAAGCATTATTTAGTTTCCCCGGGACAAAAACAAGTGTACTCCAAAGTTCCTCCATAAATAGTCACTAGGTCATAATTAAGCTGTGTATGGTTTTAGTGAATGCATCTATTTTGTGTTGTCTTTGATGCAGACATGTTTTTGTAGTATAGCAGCTTGACTTCTTCAATAACAAATTTCCAATTTGTGCATACCTCTTGAGGATCTTACAGACTTTGGGTGTCAACAACAAAACATTTCAAGTAACATCCTGATTTGTGTGTTTCTAACAAAGTTGTCCTTTTCTTCCTTTAGTCTTTAATATTAAGCATATTGGACCTAAACAATCAGTTTTTCCCACTTTGCAGCTAGAGATTTGAAATTGTATCCAGGTCTAGTCCTGTTGTGGTTCTGTGGATTACTGCAAGTCTTAAAAATCAATACAAGAAAGTTAAAGTCTATAAGATAGGGTAAGGTAATGTTTGTGGCTGATCCATTCCTTGATCCAGCTCAGGTTTTCGGAATGTCTTAATCAGCCTTAACCAATCTGGTGGCCTCCAGACGTTTTTGTTTACAATTCTCATCAGCCCCAGCCAGGTTGTCTGATGGCCACAGAACCATCAACAGTGGGGCCATTCCACCATCAGCTATCCCAGGGGAAGCAGGATCGTGTCAACTTTTACATGCTAATAAATTGTCTACCGAGGTGGTGTTGCTTCAAAATCTAACAAAGTGTTTCTTGTAAGCCACCTTGGAATAATTTATATCCTGTAAGGCAGGGTATAAATAATTGTGAAAAATCTAGATTCTTAAGAGCCCCAGGCCTTTGAAGACATCAATAAGTAGGTTCCTTGAATTCAAGGGTCAGTTCACACAAATAAACTTTTTTTCCTCCTCCATATATTCCTGTGCTCAACCACTTGGAGAATATCTAGTGTGAACGGACAGCTGAACTGGTGCAGTTGTAGCCCTTTCTGTGGTCTAAGGGAGCTGCCTTAGACTGAGTCAAACTACTGTTCTAACTCAGTTTTGTCCACAGAATTCCAGGATTTTGGACAGGGCTTGAATCTGTGACCCTCTGTGACCCACTAAGCTATGAACTTTCCCCCAGGTGGCTGAGGACTGGACTGAGCACAGATAAGAAGCCAGCTCTCATCACCCTTCTTCTACATGCTCAGTATATATCCCATGCAGGGGGAGGGTGGGGAATGCTGCTTGCTTGTGTGGGTTGACCCTAAGTGACTCTCAATCTTTGCAGTATGACCCTCATTTTTCAAAGTGGAGTTTTACTGTGACATCAAGTAGAGCTGCAGCTGGTGACTTGATGACTCCTGTCCAGTTGCTGAACTGTAGATATTTCTGGTCATAAATTTTCCCCTTGCTGTCTGTCCGTGTCTCTGCAGGTGACTGGATGTGATGAGAAGTGCGGAGGCCAGCATAAACATTTTTGCTCCATCCTGCGAAAACCTTTTGGGAAGAACAAACAGATGTACATAGACAGCAGAGAGGGCAGAGCAGTTGTCTTGCATGGAAGACACATACAATCATAGAACTGTAGAGTTGGAAGAGACCCTGAGGATCATCTGGTCCAACCCCCTGCAGTGCAGGAATATGCTGCTGTCCCATATGGGGATCAAATCTGCAGCATGGTCTAACCAACTGAGCTATCCACATGGGCTATGTGTTGCTTAGGGCAGGCATGGCCTGGCACCTGCGCCATTAGACCTGTGGTCCAAGGGAGGGCTAAATGAAGATTTCGGAGGTGTTTGTGAGCATCCAAAGCCCGTAGCACATTGTGGCACATTTCAAGGGGGCTCCTATAGCAGCTGTGGTGCGCATGCACATTTTGCTCTTGACAATGCAGATTGTGTCCCATTGTTATGCATGTTGCAGAAGGAAAAACCCAGTTCTCTCACTCATTATAAAATTAATGGAACTGTCTCTTCTGAATTTCCAGAAAGACTGATTGCTCAAAGCAAGTCCTTAACAATTTAATAACTAATTGATCAAACTTTCTTTGAAGATGGCTTGTATAGTTTCTTGTCCTAACTATCACAGCCATAACAAGCCTTTAACTTTGACAATAATACAGATTTCTGGATTAATTGTGGATTTTTTTAAAAAAAATGATTTGCTTTCTTTGAATATTTAATTAATACAGTTTGGGAAGAACAGTAGGAGGAAACCACTTCCCGTGACTGAGTTCAGGGAAAAAGTGAAACTGTGTTTTTTGGAGTAAGGAATTAAATTTGCTGAGTTATTTCCTTTGAGGACTATTGAAATTTACAAACTTTGGCCACACACGGTTCTCTCTGCAGTTTTCAGAGAATGTTTAATTTGTTTTGACAGCTCAAAGAAAATATCTGCAAAGAACTAACACACCATGTTTTGCACATACATGTTACTGTTACAAAAAACTGAAATTACTAAGTTTGAATTGAGATGTCCATGCTGAAGAAAAAGGCTAGAGAATTTTGAATCTACAAATTCAGGACAGCAGATTCCGAAACACCGGTTTCTTTTAAATATTTATATCTCATCTTTTCAAAAGTTCGAGACAGCTTCTTATTTCTAGAAATGATGAATTACTTCTCTGTGCTTTGAAATCTAAGGGCTGGATCTCATGTGCATATCCATTGTGATTGGCCATACCATCAAATAATAACAGATTAATATAATCATCCCTGTTTTGTTCCAGTTTTAGTATGTGCTACTGAAGCAATCTTCCCTACCTCCCAGATTCCCCCTTATTCCTTCAAATGCTAACTTTAACACCATCAGTTCCACCTGCCCTATCCCCAGTTTCTCCTTTCTCTTCTGCCTTGTTACCCGGGTCTAAAACTTTCACAAGCAGAGAGACCCTTCTTCCACCCCACCCTATGAATGCCTTCCTTTAACCCCCAAGTCATTTACAACAGACATAAATCGGCTTCTTTTTCTTCTTTAGAACTTTGGAAACAACCAAGGCCAAACAGTATGATAATAGACTAGTCGCAGGCATGTCCAACAGGTAGATCGTAATCTACCGGTAGATCACTGGACGTCTGCAGTAGATCACTGGTAGATCAGTGGCTCCCCCCCAAAGAAGCTGAACAACTGGCTCCCCTTAAAAAAAGCTCAACATTTTGCCTCCTCCCTGAAAAAACTCAACAACTTTGACCCGAACCCCCCCAAATATGGGCCTTAAAGGTAAATGTAAAGGGACCCCTGACCATTAGGTCCAGTTGTGGATGATTCTGGGGTTGCAGCGCTCATCTCGCTTTATTGGCCGAGGGAGCCGGCGTACAGCTTCTGGGTCATGTGGCCAGCATGACTAAGCCACTTCTGGCGAACCACAGCAGCACACGGAAATGCTGTTTACCTTCCCGCCGGAGCAGTACCTATTTATCTACTTGCACTTTGACGTGCTTTTGAACTGCTCGGTTGGCAGGAGCAGGGACTGAGCAATGGGAGCTCACCCCGTTGTGGGAATTCAAACCACCGACCTTCTGATTGGCAAGCCCTAGGCTCAGTGGTTCAGACCACAGTGGCACCCACGTCCCTTCCTTAAAAAAGCTCAACAACCTGAACCCCCCAAAAGGGGGTAGATCACTGCCAGTTTTTAACTCTGTGAGTAGATCACAGTATCTTGGGAGTTGGCCACCCCTGGACTAGTGGAAACCTAGTATAGACAGACATTTGGCACTCACGGAACTCAGTGGGACTCACTTCTGAGCTGACATGTGTCATGCTCCTCTACACTGCAGTGATGCACACACTTGCCAGGGATTGAGTCACATTTAATGCCATTAGACATACCTCTGAACAAGCATGCATAGGACAGGGCGGCATACATGATTCTGACAAAGTCAGCCTAAAAGTGATTCTGTTCTCTAAGAAGAAGCCACTGAAGCGAGTTGCCACGGTAATTGTGATTGGGGTGGGGAGGGGGGAACAGAGTGAGTTCTTCTTGCTCTGTCTTCACGTCTCTCAGAGAGGAGAACTATTATCTGTGCCATTTAAAATAGACGTGCTTTAGTCAGCTTCCTCTCCACTCAAATGAAATAGCCTGATTTTGACAAGAATGGGTGCGGGCATGTCCATCTGTTGTTTGAAGTCTGGTTTTTATCATCCTTGAAGTTAGGGACAATTAGAAATAAAACATTTAGCTTTTTCTTCCTGTGACTACATATGTATTCAATCAAAGAGAAATTGGTCTTTTTCAATGTGGGTTTATTTTTTTCAGGGTACAAGCAGAGGATGGGACCTGCCTTTTTTCTTTCTGAAGCACAGCACAGAAATGGCTCCAAGATATTTCCAAGCCATTTATGTTTTCTCGTCCATTAGCATGCTTAGGGGAAGGAGGTTGGGGGAAATTAAGCAATTTAAAGAAGTGCATTAATTCATTATAAAGCCTGCCTGACATTCTGGAAAATAACATTTCAGATTACCTGAACTGAAACAGAATTTCTCCCCCACAGTTGAAGTAAGTGAAAGCAGACTTGAATTCAATGTTGCCTTTACTTTATCTGAATAACCGGACTTTTGAAAGTCACCAGCACTAAGGACTAATTGATATATGAACTGTCCTCCTCAACTAACCTCATAGGTTATTTTGGACTTTTGGAGAATGTCTGTCAAGTGCTTTAAAAACAAACAAACAACAACACTGAATGAACCATTTCTGTCTTTATATTTTTTTGTCTTTCCATGTAAAAAATCCAGCCCAACCCTGCCCCAAGGAAAGTGTAAAGGGGGCAGTCCGATTTGGGTACAGTTTAAAAAGTAATCTTTGTGTTCAATGCAGCACTAGTTAGCCACTTGGGGTTTCCACTTGCAAAATGAGACGTTGCTCCCTCCTGCCCCAGTGCACACTCTGAATCTCTTCTGAGGTTTCCTGCAACCCTCCAGAACAGATTTGGAGAAGGTGTGGTGTGCATGTAGTAGGAGGAGAAGGGGGGGGGGGGAGTTCCACTGTGCAAGTGGAAATCCTTGTGCTCATGGTGTGAGGGAGTTTGATACCACCCAAAGTTCTCAAGGAACGTCAGGAATCTTGAGGTTGCCCATCAACCATTTGCCCTGTCAGCGGGCAGCAGACTGAGCAGCCCAGTATGGAGAGATTTATTTCTAGCTTAATTGTATTATATATTTCCAAATTTGCATCTCCACATATCAGTTGCCATGTGAAAACTCCATGTGAATATGTGTCCTTTGTTTTGTCCTTTATACTGAGGACGAAGCTCAGGAAGCTGCCTATATACTGAGTCAGAGCAGTGGTCCATCTAGTTTAGGACTGACTGTCAGTGGCTTTCCCAGGATTTCAGGCAGGAGACGTTCACAGTCCCAGCTGGGCCCCTCTGCATGCAAGACAGATGATCCACCATTCAGCTATGGTCTTTCTTTTGTTTTTCTTTAACTGGCCTCCAGTAATCAGAAGTAAGCTGTTAGGGGTAGCTTTTGAAGGGGAACTTTCTGTATCTCCTTCCTATGCACAGATTATCCCCTACAAGGACTTCTCTCATAAAGACTAGATCCACTCCTGGAAGTCAAGGGCACACTCAGGTGCTGAGGTAACATGAAGTTCTGCTCTAAAACATGCTGATCTAGCAGCAAACTCAAACCAGGTGAAAGTATTTCTTCATGTAATGCTTAATTAACTTCTGTAATTCATAATCACAAGCTATGATCACCCTGGCTAACATAGATCTGAGGTAACATGTTCAAAGAAGTATGTGAAATGGTTCTGGGCATAAGCCACTGTGTGGAATTTGAGTAGATTGTTAGAAACATTGGTTGTTGTTTTTTTGACCAACTGTTGTATTAGAAAAGAAACCAATCTTTCACCAAGAACAAAAGAGGCAGCCTAGGCAAGTTAGGTTGCAAATGAACCTTTCTCCTCATAGCATCTGAGATGACCATGAGCCAAGTCTGAACATGTAAGAACTTCCTCCATCTTGTTTCATGTTTTGCTCTCAGCACCAAAGCCTGAAGATGAATTGTGTAAACTTTACCGGAGTATAGCTGTTAAAACAACTAGCTGATCTGATGAAAGGTTTTCCCCAATTCTGTGTGTCTCATTGTGTGGGGCCATTGTTGTGAAAATGCTCCATGATTAATCACTGTCTACAATAGAGACATGGAAGCTGCTTGTCTGTTTTCTCTTTCCTTCTTCCTGGTTTTGGTTCTGTTTTTCTACTGTCTATTTTCATCTATGAATTTAGGTTTCTCTTGTTTGTGTGAACAATTTCCAGTATACACTGAGATGTCTTGCAGGCAGAATTGAAGTTTTGTGCATCAGCATTGCCAGTTTGTACCTGAACTTTTCTGCTCCCTGGAAGTTGTACTGTTACTAGTATTAGCATTTGTTTGCTTGTTTATACACACCCCATCTTTTACCCTGATGGGACTCAAGGTGGCTTAAAGATAAAAACAAGAATTGCTAAAAACATAGGGGGAAAACAATCATTAAAATAAAATTAAACCTTAATAGAATTAAGACTACAGTGGTACCTCGGGTTACATATGCTTCAGGTTACATATGCTTCAGGTTACAGACTCCGCTAACCCAGAAATAGTGCTTCAGGTTAAGAACTTTGCTTCAGGATGAGAAGAGAAATCGTGCTCCGGCGGTGCGGCGGCAGCAGGAGGCCCCATTAGCTAAAGTGGTGCTTCAGGCTAAGAACAGTTTCAGGTTAAGTACGGACCTCCGGAACGAATTAAGTACTTAACCCAAGGTACCACTGTATATACAAATATGAAATCAAAATATGAAAGCAGGCAGCTCATGCAGCTCCCCTTCCATCCAAGAAGAGCTTTACAGTCCTGGGAGTTTTTATCCAACTTGGTTTTCATAGCATCATAGAGTTGGAAGGGACCCAAGGGTCATCTAGTCCAACCCCCTGCAATGCAGGAATCTCAGCTAAAGCATCCATGACAGATGGCCATCCAACCTCTGCTTAAAAACCTCCAATGAAGTTTGTCTTCTTTGTCTTCTCTGACCTGAAGAAGAAGAAATCCCTGCTCCACCACACCTTTCTGCTAGGCAGATAGGACGAGGGGATGGAGTTGTGATGTATGGGGGCAAGCTCTTTCCTGTTGCCCCCATACTTCTCGATCCCTTTGTTTGTGTGTTTCACTGGAGAGATCAGAGATTGAACCTGGGATCTGCTGCTGTACCACTCAGCTCTGGCCCCTCCCCTCAGCATCACCCTATCCTTCTGTGGTCTAGACAAGAGCCACTTTGAGTGCCCAGAGTGCATTGTGGTTATCAACTCTGTTCCTCGAGATATGAGATCAATATCACCCATTTCTGTTGGCCCACAATTCAGCCACTTCTAAAATGTGACTAAAGGTAAGGTAAAGCTAGGTAAAGGATGCCTGGACAGTTAAGTCCAGTCAAATGCGACTCTGGAGTTGTGGCACCCATCTCGCTTTTCAGGCCAAGGGAGCCGGCATTTGTCCACAGACAACTTTCCAGGTCATGTGGCCAGCATGACTAAGCCACTGACTAATATGACTAATGAGATGGCAAGCCACAAACTCCAAGATCTGGAATAAACCAAGATAAGACATTTTGCAGGTTATAGGCTTATTTACTTATTGATTCATAAAACCAATCCAACAAGGCGTTTTGTTGAAGGGCTTGATTTTTCTCCAACTCTTTTCTTCTTCTTTCCCCTTTTAAATTTATTTTTTAAAAAGAATTACATTGCTGTTACTCAAAATTCAATTCAGGCAACACAGTGAAAATACCCTGAACATGTTTTGATTGAGCTAGCATCAGTTTCAAATGGGGCTGTTTTTCGTTCTACTTACAAACATGAACTACAGGAGTTGTCAACAATGATACAAAAATAATGCTTTTCATTAGATTCTCGCACCCTGCCCTTCTCTTGGAAATTGCATCAACTGAGCACAGCCTGTCTACATGCAAATGAAAGGTAGATACAAATTACAAAAAATTGATTAATCACAGAGCTCAGCTTAGCTGTTCATTCTTTACTGAAGATTAGAAAATCAGTTGGAGAGGCAGGAGAAGGAGGCAC
Organism: Podarcis gaigeae; assembly: GCF_964106915.1. Lineage (NCBI taxonomy): Eukaryota > Metazoa > Chordata > Lepidosauria > Squamata > Lacertidae > Podarcis > Podarcis gaigeae. The sequence continues at coordinate 39,888,264 of NC_139683.1, forward strand.
CATTAAAAAGAATAAACCTCCTTCTAAATCACTGTCAAAAGTAATGCCTGCCTGCGTTAATTCACTAGCAGACACCAATGGCAGTCTGCAATGGACTTCTTCCAGTACACACTTGCAAATTAATTGTAATCATTGCTGAGAGACTCTTGAGCACCAGGCCATGCTAGAAACTCAACAGTTGCCACTGATGCCTAGGATTTGAGATCTCCTTCTTCCCACAGCAATGGCACCTGATCTTTCCTTGGCTGGGCTTGCATGATGGATGCATCTTCACCCTCATTGACCGCTAGAGCCAGACATGTTAGAGGATAGTCATACAGCTGCAGCATAAGCCAAACAGCATTTCTACTTTTCTAATTTGTAATATACACTTTTCAAATTTGGGTGGAGAGACTCTGCAAAAACCACATGGCTATTCTGAAAAGGGATCGACAGGTCCACCTATCACTCATCTAGGTCATTTTTGCATGTATTGTTCATAAAGTCTATTTCATCCTCTTTCCATATATTTTAAGAAATCTGCACATAGATTTGTATTTAAATAAGCATTTTTCTTCCAAAGCATGCATTGTTAAATGTGTTTCTTTCATTTCTCAAGCTGGAAACAGCATCACCTATGCTCCCCCTCCAAGCTGTTCTGGGTGTTTTCTTGGCACACACACACACAGAGAGAGAGAGAGAGAGAGAGAGAGCGCGCGCGCAAGCCAATTGAGGTTGGTGTCAGGAGTGAAGAGAGAGAAACCCCTGTTGAGATAGCTGAAGTTCTTGTGTGGGCTTCCATTAGTGGGTCTTGTTAGCTGAATCCAGCTCTCTGCTTTATCCTACTCTGTGCACATAACTATTTGTTTCCAAAGGATATATCCTACACAAATAGGCGCATACAAGAACACTCTATTCACACTTGGAGTTGGGCATATGCTCATACAAAGATGATCATCAGCTGTTCTGCTGTGTTTTAATGCCAGGAAGTCAACCCAGATGATGTCTTACCTAAGCCAAGTTAATTATGAGTAGAACATCTCATAAAATTAGTCCATTCATGTCCTGTACTCTGCTAGCCACATCTGCTAGTATTAATGGCTTGTTTTTGAACATGTACTGTTAGTTACCTTTGGATAATTTCATTAATATATACAGGCACAGAAGCATATACAAAATCTTTTAGCCTATGCAAGCTGCAAGTTGTTTTTTCTTTCAATTTTATTTTACTATAATTGAATTATTGTAATTGTATATCTCCTTATTGCTGGGTATATTGGATTCATCTATGTTTGCCCTCTCTCTAGAACACTTTAATGTACTTAGTAATATACATTTTGCACAATTCAATAGCATTTTCTTTTAAAAAAATTATTTTGACTAGTTTCTCACAGACAATGTATGCTAATTTTTGGCATTTTATTCATGAAATTCATTGCTGCTCAGAGAACATTACTTTCCCCTGGCCTACTTAGATTACCTTATCAAATTTGTGGTTCTTCAAGTAGGATTAGTATCATTAATCTGAACGGCAATTTTCCTTCGGTTCTGGGCTACTCCTAAAACAAGTATTAATCAGAATACCTGTAAGATTCAAATTTGACACCCCCCCCCCCGCAAATTCCATTTTTGTTCATCTAAATATTTAATCCACTAATAATATAAATTGTTTTTAATAGAAAACATGACATTTATCCAGTCTCTCCACATTCCCCACCTTCTAATATTACATTGAGTCTGAGGTTTTTCTCATGGACAGAGGTGTGTTGTCATGCTCACAAAATACTACAGCTGATAAAACCTGACAACTCTTTTATTAATGGAACGAATACAGGGCTAATAGTAGTTATTCATAATCAATACATATTTCAGCAGGGAATTTATTCATTGCCATGTGATGCTGGCATTCAGTACGAATAGTAAGTGAATGTTCTTACTATTGAATATTCACTTACTATTTAAATAGTAAAGTGGGGGAGGTGGCATATGACAGCACAAGCTCAGGAAGGAATGTAAAGGCAACTGGGGTACTCTTAGGAGATGGGAGAACAGAAAAAGCTGGCCAGGGGTACAGGTAACAATTCCTATTAGGGAGCCCACTGGTGAAGACCATACATTTTTATGGTAAATAAAAGCGTACCAGCTGAATCCCAAACTATAACTTCCTTATCTTGACTCAAGCTCAAAAACCATACCTCCACCACCCACCTGCATAGTTCTGGAACAGCCTTCAGTAACCTCCAGAAATCTTGGGTTACAATTCCCATCAGCCTCAGCCAACACTGCTGATGGGAGTCATAGCTCCAAACATTCTGGAGGGCACCAGGCTGATGAAGAGTGTTCTAGAGGAAAGCCAGGACCAAGGAAGGAAATGAAAATAAAAATCTGTGCACTATTTCAGTGAGTTCACGGGGGCTAATGTTTCAGCTTCCTTATTTGGCTTACTTTTGAACATGTACTGATACATACTTTTGAACTATTTGATAAATGCATAAATGCATTTGGAGCAATGCATGAGGGAGTCATTACCAAGATTGATGGGTTTGATGCCATTTCCAGATGGCATTTCCAGAGCACATCCATCACCAGTTTCATATGCTTTTTCTGACCTGGAATTTTTTGGAATACATGACTTGGATCCAGCCATGTTATATAGCTGAGGTTTCAAGGCATATTGAGTTTAATAGTCCTAATGAAGTGTCAAAAAAAAAATTACCCTAAGCCCATCCTAGCATGAGGATCACGTTGTGGGGGTGGGGTGGGAGGGTCTCCTGCAGGAAAAGAAGATTTTCTGGGAGCCAGTCGAATCAAACCATATCTGGTTATAATTAGCAAATATGTAACATATTTATTTCCATTTTTGTCCATAGCTGTAGCTCTCATTATTTATTTCAGGATTTATAAAGTGACCTTCATCCAAAAATGGATTTCTGGGTGGTTTACAAAGAAATTTGCAATTGCAAATATGTTATAAATCACAACCAACAAGAGAATAAAAGTAAGAGGAACAAAACCATTCAAACAGCTTTAAAAGCCACATTGCACTTCAGATGCAACAGCTTATTTTTATGCCGCATAAAATGCTTTAATTTTACAAAACCTCTTTTCCGCTCTTCATCTATCGACTCTGAGCAGCTGACATCCAACTGCTTTCATCCCCCAAAAGCCAGGAAAAATATTTATTTGTTTCAGAAATTCACCAGAGACATCCCATCAGCACTTTGAACCACCTCTCCTCTATTGAGTGATGGATAGATGTTATTTAGCTACACTAGCATACTGAAAAGAAGTTTCAGCAGCTTTGGAATTTGTTTTCAGTAATGCAAAGTATGTTGATGGCCCTCAGCTGCAGCAGATGACAGGCACCCCGGGGTCCTCTTGCAGCACAGTTAGAGCTGGAGGAGAAAAAGAAGAAGAAAAACCTCTGATCAACTTGCTAAGCACATTGTAACAAATCACATCAAAGTGGAGAAACAGCTAAAGCGAAAGAAAATTACTGCTTTAATTTCCTTCATCTCTTGCTTCCTCACAGAACATGATCTGTCTCTCGGAGTGCCATCCGCAATGGGCTAAAGAACAATTTAGCAGCGTATAAATAGGGAGTTGCCAAAGTGGCTCTCTCCCAGGAAAGAGAGGAAATGCATTTGTCTGAAATGCAGACTAAAAAAGTTTTATCTTTGTCTTTTCTATGCGTGGTAATGACGCCCTATAGAACGGGTGCATCGTTTGCCATGTCTGATTTTTGCCCTGGAAAAAAACCCACACCTTTGGAAAGGATGTAATGTGGTTTGCCAAATGTGTGTTGTTGTTGTTTCGTATTTGACCAGATTCTTGGGTGCCCCCTTTGTGCGAAATATTCCTTCTTCAGCATCCTTGTGTCTAGCACAATTAAGTTTGTGCTCCTGAGCCATCGCTGCTTTTTTCCTTCAGATGGGGGTGGAGACAAGGCTTGAGAATGGGAACCAAAAACTGCCATTCCTGCCAATGGAGCCTCTGCTGAGAACAATATGATGGTGCCAATTCTGCTCTCAGCGATGACTTTGGTAAACATCACAGCTTAATGCAGCCAAACAGATAGGATGTAAGAAGCAAAATACGGTAACACTGGGTGGTGATCTGCTAGATAGAACAATACCTCTCTCCTTCCCCTACACGCTGTTCAGGCAGTTCTCCTGACCCTCCTTCAGCCAACTTCATTGGGCTTGTGTGGGGTGCAGAGAGAGCAGGAAATGGGGAAAGGAAGCCTTGTTGCACAAGCAGAAGTCCTTGCACAGGGCTTTGAATGTGCATTAGAGGTATAGTGCATGCATGTCCTCAAACTCTTGTTCTCTGGCAACAGTAATATGGCAGATGCTATCAGGACTTGTGAAGTGAGTGGAGAATCTTTCCCCCTTCATTTTCACATCTTTCCCCACTATGTCTTCAGATGCAGTGGCGTAGCGTGGGGGGTGCAGGGGGGGCAGTCGCACCGGGCGCAACATCTGGGGGTTAGGGTTAGGGGGCGCAAATCCACGGGTTAGGGGGTGCAAATTACTTGCTTTGCCCCGGGTGCTGACAACCCACGCTACGCCACTGTTCAGATGTGATGTCAAAAGCCCAAATTCATCACCGCCATCCTCAAAATCACTAGCTGTTGGAAGAATAAATGAAAACTAGCCATTTAGGCCTATGACTCTAGAGAGGTACACTTGACTCCTGAACCTAGTGTTTGATAGGGCTTTCATGAAGGTCAGCATAGCAAAGCTCTCCCAGCAATTTAATTTCCTAAAATAAATCTAGCTTGCTCTTTCTCCTTGCTGTAGAACAGGCACCCCCAAACTCGGCCCTCCAGCTGTTTTGGGACTACAGTTCCCATCATCCCTGACCACTGGTCCTGTTAGCTAGGGATGATGGGCGTTGTAGTCCCAAAACAGATGGAGGGCTGAGTTTGGGGATGCCTGCTGTAGAATGCAAGCGGGAACTGGGAGAATTTAGTCTTAGAGTCATACCCAGCTAACAGACTAATAGGTCTGTTTCAAAATGTTTCAAAGCCTTCCAAGAGCAACACAAGGTCTCCTAAAGAGCAACAAATTAGTTATGGCAGGAGCTTTCATAGAATAGAATCCATCAAATTCATCAGAAGCTAGATTGCTCTCTAAAGGATAACAATGTAAAAAAACCCATCTGGGATTTTCATTCCCAAATGGGAATGAAAGGCCACCCCACCCCAAAAAATTTACAACTACTTAAGGAATTTGAAATTAGGGAAGTCAGTTTTCTTCAATTAAATTTCTATACTGCCCTTCATCCGAGGATCACAGGGTGGCTTGCGATATAAAAATACAAAAATAAATAACATAGTAACAAACCAAAACAATACCCCAGAGTTTAAAAGACCATAGGCTGCTTAATCAGCCTGACATGGGAGAAAAGAGATGTTTTTGCCTGGCACCTGAAGATGTGTAACAAAGGCGCCAGGCGAGCCAGCCTGGGAAGAGCAGTCCACTAGCATTACATTAATGATTCAATTCAATAGATTTTTATTGTTTATAGCCAATGACCATCACAATACAATATAAGCACAAATCACACAACTACAGAACAAAAGACATTACATGTATGAGACCAAGACAAATATACAATGTCCAGAATTTTTAAAAACAATATGTGATCATGTCCTGGGATTGTATGACGGATGAGCAGGGAAATCTACTTAATTTTTTTAAAGAAAAATTTAGCCATTGACACATATCTAGAGACTTCATAGACTAAGTGGCAGTGGTAGAGCAAGCAGACTAATTTGGGGCCATTAGGGAAAGAGTGCAGGATAATTCATCGGAAGGAAGAATTGCAAGCAGGGTAGATTTAACCTACCTGAAAAGTAATGTTTTGTTGGGAGTGAAAGGGAAAGAAAATGTATTCATGTACACCATGGCATTATAGGAACCAGTGAACTTCAAAATATAGTATACTGCTTCAAGCTGTAAAGGCCACAGATGGAAAGAATTGCTCAATTTCGCAAATCCTTATTTTATGTCGTCTAAATATTATGCCTTAACATTGCCCTTGACAGAGCCACTTTTCACTAGTGAATACAGATTAAATGTAGTTTTGTCTTTTTTAACTATGCAACTTTAAATATTATTTCAGTGAGGCCAACTTAGGAAGGAGTGAGGCAAAAATTTTGATTTTAAACTTTAGAAGTAACTTGCAGCCTTCAAAACTCTATGTTTAAAGATCCAAGCGACATCTGAGTAGCATGCTACAATGCAATAATATGCTGAACAATTTAGATAAAATACAGAATCTAAATTAAAATCTTTCCTAAGATGTTTTTATTCACTTTGTGATACTGAAGTTTCACTTTCTAGAACCTTTGCAAGATGTCAAGGAAGAAATGAGAGATGATATATCTAATGTTCAGTGATAGGGCAGAAATGTTTTGAAGCACACATCAAATCTCCCAGTTATGACAGAGCGCATACCATTGTTAGCCACCTTCGCCTTGGAATTTAACTCATCATTGCTGTTCCAGAATAAGGAGAAGCTGCTGAAGTTAGACCAAAATCAATGGGTTTTGAATCCAAGCCCTCTAGTTAGTTTGGGGTGATTGCATGGATTGAACTCTGTGTAGAAACTATTCTCAGTATGATTTCCTTTGAGGATAGTTCCCATTTTCATTCAAGAGAGTTCATATTGCATTTTGTTTCTCTTAGCCAGTTTTGCAAATGAAAGTTACTTCTATCTGTGTTGTGATATTAAGGAAACTATTTTAAATGTTGCATTTCTGCCTAGGGATGAGCCAGTGACTTGGCTCCATTCCAAAAGCTTTTGCCATGCTAAAAGGATAGATCTCTTCCATACCACCAAAATTCATAGGTCGCTAGAAAATGGTGGAAGCTGGTACACCTACAGCAGAGGGAAGGAACCTGTGGCCCTCCAGTTGTCCTTGGAATCCAAATTTGTCAGCTCCAGCAAGGTTGGTTAATGGTTGGGGATGAAGGTTGTTGTAGTTCAACAGTATCTGCAGGGCCAAAGGTTCTCCATGCCTGTCATACAGGAAATTGCAACAAATGGTTTCATCATGTCTTGTGACAGTGGCCCCAGACAGTGCTGAAACCTGTTCGGTGTCATCCGATGATGTTTGCATGCATTTTGAAATATAATAGTGCCATTTTTATCCCGAAGACACACTATAATAAGTGACCCTTGTTTTTACTCATGAAATTTCTATTTCTGGTTGGCTTCTGAAAGCTTCAAAGGGAGAAGGTGCCGTATTAGTCAGTATTAGAAGAAAGAGCTTTTAAAAATTGCTCCTGTTGACAAGCTAATTTCCATTGCATTTTATTTGAGGGTAATAAAAGCAGACAAAAAGCTTCCAGATAAATTGTTGGTGATTTTCTTAATTAGGGAAACTTACCAAATAACCAGTTGTATGCATCCCTTTCCTATTAAGTCTTCCTCCATTACTGCTATGTTGTCTCCATGGGCAAAATAAGATAATTTTCTTTGGAAAGAAAACCACCATTATAGATTGACTGTTTTTCTCATCTGATAGTTACTTTGATTAAATAACCTTTTCTTCCAGGCTAAATCTGAAGCTGGGCTTTTTGCTTCTTCATTAATCCCTGTTATTTCAACTGTTATAACTAAACTGTCAGAAAAAGTATCAAAGCCCACTAATCTCTACTGTTATACATTTGTGGGGTTCCTGGATTGCCCCTCTAATTCCTTCTAATTCCTGGGTACCAAATGCTGAATTTGGTGTCAAAATACAGACCAAACCCATTTTCCTATTCAGGAGATTGCCTGGGGAAAGAACCATCAAGTTTAACAAAGACAGAAAGAAGAGCCATTAAGAAGGCCAATTAAAAGGTATAGCAGACAGCAAAGAGGTGGAGCCCCTCTTTCAACTAAAAGTTAAAACAAAAAAAATTCCTTCCAGTAGCACCTTAAAGACCAACTAAGTCAGTTCTTGGTATGAGCTTTCGTGTGCATGCACACTTCTTCAGATACACATGCATGCACACGAAAGCTCATACCAAGAACTGACTTAGTTGGTCTTTAAGGTGCTACTGGAAGGAATTTTTTTTTGTTTTGACTATGGCAGACCAACACGGCTACCTATCTGTAACTGGAACTAAAAGTTAGTTAGCAGAGACAAAAGCCAGTAGCAAATCAGTTTAGGATTGCAATGGCGATGATGTGACCTAGGAAAAAGAGGTTCCAGCTTGTAAAACAAGGCATGCTGAATGGGGCAAAGGCTGAGAAACATGTAAGCTGACTGTTATAATCCAAGGAACCAGCAATGGGAGAAACAGGACCCTCTTGGAGCATAATGATCTGAACCCCTCCATTGTAGGCTTGTTCATCATCATTTTTAATTTGTGTACCGCCTTTCTATCTTACAATACTCAAGGCGGTTTACAAGCTGAAGAAACAAAAAATGTACATCTTATAACAATCTAATGCAATACAAAAATGTGATAATAAAACATAACTTTAAAATAGGCAACATCCATCAAAAAAGTAACATTCAACAATCATTAAAGGTAAAGGTAAAGGTACCCCTGCCCGTACGGGCCAGTCTTGCCAGACTCTGGGGTTGTGCGCCCATCTCACTCAAGAGGCCAGGGGCCAGCGCTGTCCGAAGACACTTCCGGGTCACGTGGCCAGTGTGACATCGCTGCTCTGGCGAGCCAGAGCTGCACACGGAAACGCCGTTTACCTTCCCGCCAGTAAGCGGTCCCTATTTATCTACTTGCACCCGAGGGTGCTTTCGAACTTCTAGGTTGGCAGGCGCTGGGACCGAGCAGCGGGAGCGCACCCCGCCGCGGGGATTCGAACCGCCGACCTTTCGATCGGCAAGCCCTAGGCACTGAGGCTTTTACCCACAGCGCCACCCGCGTCCCTTCAACAATCATTAGAATAGTATAAAATAATAATATCAACATATACATATATATGTGTAAATATACCATATGTCATAAAAACACCACAGTTTCAGCTAGGACTCATTGCCAAATGAAATAGGAACTCTGGATAAGTGGCTGGATGCCTGGCATCTCACACCACTCAGAGATTGGGGTGGTGTGTAGCAATTGAAAATCTTCTAGATGCAGGAATGATGATTGTCACTGGATAAAGATATTCTATGAAGGCCTCATGCAGAGAAGATAACAAATCTGCCAACCATTCTGTTAAGTCATAAACCCTGCAGTATGAGTGGATTTAAGCATGGAATTTTGAGCTGCTCCGAAGAAGAAGAAGAAGAAGAAGAAGAAGAAGAAGAAGAAGAAGAAGAAGACGACGACTACCTGTCCAACACAGGTATTAGCATATATTTGTAAGAGCATGACTGCTAAGCACACATCTCTGGCAAAGGTCTTTCTTCAAATAACCTTTATATCACGCCTAGTTATCATTCTGGAGTGACTTCTAGAACTCACTTATATCAAGTTTGAGGGTTTGCCCTTGAGTATTCAATAGACTTGTGCACCAGAGAGAGAACAGGGAAACAGACAAATAGCTGTGAAACTTTACATGCATCTTTTTGTTTGTTTGTTTGCCATCTTGACATTCCGTTTCCAAAGCTGCAGAACAATCTTAAATGTCTGCCCAGGGGAGATATTAAAACAAAACACCAAATTCTGTGCAGCCATTCTTTTTTTTACTGCAGCCTGTTTTCTCAAAGACCCTTACTCTCACCCTTGAATCCTGCTTCCGTCTTCAACAAAGACAAATGAAGCTTTTCTTGGACAAAGCCAAATTCCGTCAAGACCCAGCATGCAGCTTGTTTGGATGCAGAAAGCTGCTGTTGCAACAGCAAGAACAAATGAGATTACTCAGTATTAGGGAGGAGCTGATTTCCCCCGGGTCTGTTCCTTTATTGTTCTGTAGATGCACGCCACCCTTCTTCCCTCTTCACTTTAATTCTTGTTTAAGTAGGATAATTTCTAAAATTAATCCCAGAATAAAAGCTTGCAATTTGCTGCTGCTTTCAATTTTTTTTAAAAAGAAGCTAGTTGCATCTTTTCTCACTTCTGGTTACTAGTCATGGTAATTTCTCAAGCGCAAGAGCTCATCATGAGTGTCCCTACTATAAGAGGTCTAACATGCAGGGAGCTCTGTTGACCCATCCATAATGTTGCTTCCTCTCTCCCCAAGCAACAACATTCCAATTTATTAGGAGCAGCTGGCCTTCATAGAATAGACATTTATAGAATAATTTCTACTTGTATAACATGTTTAGCCTTCAGAAAAGATCTTCAGCTTGCTGAACTTGAAGACTTTTGATTTTAATTAGATTTTTTATTTTAATTAGAAATGCAATAAATCACGCAAAGAGGTTTTGCCATTTAAACTGCCAGCACACCCAGCCTGTGCTTCTTCTTTCACAAACAACTGGAAAACATGGAATTCTTGTTATCATCTCACTCACTTGCTGGAGTGACAGGGGTTCATTAATAATCCTGGTGCTATGGCAGATGCCATCATCACTCGTGCTATGAAAAAAGAAGTATCTGAGATGAAGCTTCAAAAGCAATTTAGTAATTGTCAGGGGTTCAGAAGGAGAGACACAGGAGGGGGAGCAAATGGAGAGTGAGGAGGAGGAGTACGAGGGGGGCGCAGGCAGTGACAGTGGCCAGAGTTATTCCACAAGCCTCTCTAGCAAATCGGAGGACTCACAGAAGGGAGCGCCGGTGGCCAGAGCAAGGGAGATTCCAAGGGAGAAACCTCAAGAGGGAGGGGCCAGCGGGGAGTCCCTGAACAGCAGCTGGAGATCAGGGCCAGCGTCTCCACCAGAGCGCAGTGGGGAGGGGGAGTCCCAGGAGTCGGGACCAGTGTCCTCACCACCAGAGGGAGGAGAGGAGTCAGGTTTGGCAACACCCACATCAGGAAGCGGGGAAACGGTCAGAAGGAAAGTCACCGGCTGGGCGCGCGCGCCAAGTTCAAATGTACAGGAGCGCGGCACAGCGGGGAGCCCGGGAAGGGAGCCAGGTCCTAAAGCCCGCCGGAGGGAGGGGCAAGACTCAGGAGGCTCCGCGTCAGAGGAGTCCAGGAAGGAGGGAACCCCAGAGGGCAGAAGGACCCAACGCAGGAAAGAGCAGCACAAGAGGTGGAGCCGGGCTAGAATCTTAAACTGGTGTGGGTGGAGCAGTGAGTCAGAGCGGACTTAGCCGGTCTAGCGTTAAGACGTGGGCCTGCGCGCCCAGAGCTTGGAAATGGAAACTAAACTTCAATAAAGACTTTTGTATATAATATCCACTGGGCGTTGGTCCTCTGTGAGCTGGGACCTAGCGGCAGTCCTGACAGTAATGATGAGGGAATCAGCTCAACAAAAGTGCAGAGGGGAGGGAGTAGGGAAAAAATCCACTGGGTGAGCAAGAAGTCCTATAGACCACAGGGCTTGTGTCAAATTAACAGCAGGATGCCTGTAGAAATTCTCTTGACTGCCATCTAACTGGGGTTCCCCCCCCCCTTGTGTTTTTAAATTCTTGCAACTGGCCTTGCCACCTCATGGTGAAAGGCTAGTAAGAAATTGAATTAATTGTTCTGGTAATAATAAAATAGCTGTTTCCTCACAAGAGGAATAGTACATAAAAACCCAATAGGTATGTCCCGTCTGCATATCCTTTCCTCTCTGTTCAAATATTTAAAGAAAGTGATAAAAATGTTTTGTTGTGTATCTATACACATATCTATCTCCATTAGGCTTGCAAAGCATGAAAGCACTCTATTCCTCAGAACAGCAGCTCTCTGCTCTGGAATGAACCCTGTGTGAAATGGTTACCTTTCACTTCTAATAAGATGTATTAAGAATAGTTTGATTTATAAAGAGAAACCAAATTAAGTTGTTGAGCTGAGAAAGTGCAGGACTGGAAGTTGCAATTAGCACCATTTTTACTTGAAGGGGGTCTGTGAAGAGAGAGCCTGAGAAGGGATTCACAGCAGAAAAGCACTGTGACGATGAATTGCAGGGTCACTGTAACTATTACCACTGATATTTTACAAAAGTATGTTTTTATATTCCAAGTGCTGCAAAATGCATTAGCCTATGATTTCAAAGAGGCTGCACTGTAAATTGCAGACTTTACACTCAGACAGCTGTAACCTTTTTATGAAAGAGCCCATTCTTCTGCTCCACCAAGATGAAAAAGAGTATTTGCAGAGAAAGGGGCACAAATGTGTTGAATGGCATGCAATGTCCATTTGTTTTATTTTGATGCTGCAGCTTCAGCAACAAGCAGAAAAACCCATTTTTTCCAGCTGGCTGGCTCTGTAGTGCAAACTGTGCATCTTTTCCCCCCTGGCAACCACCCTTTCCCCCCTGGCAACCAATCCATGCAACCACCTCAAACTAACTAGAGTGCTTGGAATCAAATCTCATTGATTTTGGTCCAACAATATTTGGTCCTGCAATGTTCTCCTATTTGGGGAACCAATTCCCCCCCCCCCTTTTCATTCACAAGCTGTACACTTTTTTTTGCCAGAGCTCACATACACACATGTGATTTATTTATTTTTAAGGGAAAAGATTCTCTCTCTTATCTCTCTGGTATTTCTTGCAGCAAGATATCATTCTAATATCTTTATCTGGATGATCTCAAACAGTTTAAAACACACTTGGGCACACACATGGGGCACATTTGAACTAATTCCCTAGAAAGGGTGAGAATGATAAAGACAGGCTGAAGAGAAGCAAATTTTCCTATGTTGCATCCTGTCATATTCCAACTGAAAAACTACAGCTGGGATAAACAAAGATAATATACTGTGGTGCCCCGCAAGACGAATGCCCCGCAAGACGAATGCCCCGCAAGACGAAAGGGTTTTTCGGTTTTTGCGTTGCTTCGCAAGACGATTTTCCCTATGGGCTTGCTTCGCAAGACGAAAACGTCTTGCGAGTTTGTTTGCTTTTTTCTTAAAGCCGCTTGAAGAGGCGCAGTTGCGACGGACCGTGCTTCGCATGACGAAAAACATCGCAAGACGAAAAGACTCGCGGAACGAATTAATTTCATCTTGCGAGGCACCACTGTATAGTCAACAGAAACCAGGAGTTCCAAAGAGATCCTGAGGGGGTGGGAAGAGTGGCCTGCAAACTGCTGTTTTGCAATTTTCTGTCAAAAAGCTGAAGACTTTGACCTTGTGAATGTTAAAGAGTCAATTAATAAGCACATTGCCCAGGAAAAACCAAACCCAGCTCCTTATTAAGCCTGACCTTTAAATGGGAGGACTGATTATATTTTTGCACACCACTCCAACCTCTGAGTGGTTTGAGATTCCCGGGATTCGAGGTGCTTACCCAGGTTTCATGTTTCCTTTGCAATGAGGCACTGCGGAGACTGTGGTGCCTTTGTGATGTTTGGTTTATTTACACATATATACAACCTGAGCCTACAGTGGAGAGGTTTGCAACATTAACACTCCAAATGGGCCTTGCTTTTCCCCACAGCTGCAGTCTTTGATTCAGAGAGGAATCATCACTCCCATTTTGTCACTTGCTAGCTTGCTACTTTGCTTCTAGCCCACATCACTCAGCTGCCGGCTCTGGCTTTGTTTTTCTAACTAACTGTGAGTTGGGGGATATGCCCCCACCCCTTAGCCATCTCACACAGATCCACTTTCTTTGTTCCCCTTTACAGCCCATCATGCAGTAAGAATCTAACCTAGCTATTCCAAGAATTAGAAGGGGGCCCAGGCATTCAACCTAATTCTCCACCAACTCATCACAATATCTATGCAGAGCAGAGTCATACATAGTTGAGAGTATGGATTGCTCCACCTGTACGGAATGGCAGAGAAAGGAAGAGGAAACACAATTCTTCACCTAAGTTTCAACACCATCTCTCCCAGAAGGTAATGATAGGAGAGAACATGGCACAGCCGACACGGCAATTCAGCTGTCAGCTAACATCTGTGAAAGAGAGGTTGCTTCATTACACTTGAACCTTCCTGTTGCTCATTAAAATCTCCACAAATGAGATTCAGTGGCGTTTGGGAAGTGGCTGCCTCCTGTAAAGCTGTTCTGACACTGATGGATGAATGCAGAGCAAAACAGAGTCTTCATAGTATTGTACGGCACGGAGCGTCAGCGACAGAGAGAGCATAACTTTACAAAAGGGTGTGTGTAGGAGAGGGAGATGATTGACAGGTAACCAGGAAATTGCATTAAGTGACATTTTCCCTTGAGGAATATTCTAATCTAGCTACCTAATTCTTTTAATGCTCTTCCAGTGCAATTCTGTTCAGCAGTGGCAGCTGCTTATTGGGGCTGGTGGGGTGAAGAGGACACCAACAGCAGCTAAGAAAAACAACTGGAGCTTGGGGGGCTAGAGAGAGAGAGAGTGAGGTCACAAAGCAGCACAGTTGATGTACCTGCATGGAAGTGGAGAGGAAGGGCAAGGCAAGGCTAGGATTTGGGGTGGGGGAAGCAATACAGAAATAGTAAGGCTAGCAAGCCCAAGAAGCTCAGTGTTTAAGACCACAGTGCCACCTGCTCCCCTTATTATACCATGACCATGATCTAAAACAGCTGGTACTTTATAAGTAACCTGGGATTATGATTCAGCTGTCAAAATCTGGTATATTAAATATATCTGACAAAGTGGATTGGAAGTAATTTCTCTTTGAAAACAAAGTTCATGGAAAGCAATTTCGACTTGCTAAACTAAATTTAGTCTAGTGGCACACACACCCTCCACAGAAAGGCATATTTTAAGTTTATTCTATATCAATGACTGACATGATTGATAGTGGAGGAAATAGAACATGCCACTGAATCTCTACTCATTTTTCACAACATTAGATATGTTTTGGGATCCTAATGCATTTCAGTTCATACACTCCTACCAAAACAAATTCAGTTACTCCTTGCACAGCTAAGTTTGCCCTGAAGAGCTTATGCATACATTTTTCATAAGTGTAACCTTTCCTAGGATTTCCAGTGTTTAACTTCATCGGTCTCATGCATCTTAGAAATATTAGGACTCTACTCAACCAGGCCCATTATTTGGTCTTCCTCTAGGTGACAGTAGGCACTGTGAATAGAGAAGCAGATGTTGAAGCGGAAGGGTGGGTGAAGGCTATACTTTGTGCTGAGCAGAAGGAAGAAGCAGAAGTGGAGAGTGCAGATGGATGGAGGAGCTATGGAAAGACAAGGTAAATCTCAGACCCAGTAGAAGAATAGAAAGATCCATGTGAAACTGGCAGGAATTGAAAAAGCAACAAAGCTTTGAAGGCTATAGGACTAGGCCAAGGAGCTAAAGAACAACCTCTTGGTAGTTCTGCACCTCCAGGAATGGGCTTTCTCTGCAGCTTATTTCTGAGCCAATCTTATATGGGCTGGGTGTGTGTGTGGAGGAAACTTTCCCTCATGCAGATTCAGTGACACATGGTGCTGAATACAACAGAGGCTGTGATCCTGGATTTAGTGACCAGACACGTTAGTGTTGGGGCCCTCACACATCTCCTGGAGTTTTTGCTGCAGGTTTCAACTGGAAAGTTGGAGATGTCCTTTCATTCTGGAGGTGAGCAGGTCCTCACTGCAGACTGCAGCCCAAATCTCACTGGAAATTATTCTTCTAAGCAGAAGTGCTGCTTCCATCTTCCCTCTTTGTATGGACTGAGCTTAAGGGTTTTGTTTCCATTGTGTAGTTGTGTCACATCTATCACTTTAAAACATTGATGCAAGTTTTTACATAATTCATAAAAATCAGACCTGCTGTGACTAACGGGGGTGGAGAGATGTTTAATATATTCATGGTATTACTTCTAAAATATTTTCAAGGTCACTCCTTTAATTGATGTCAGATGCTGCTGCTTCCAGTGTTGGCTCATCTACCCGAGGCCTGAAATTCCAGGGATTTGTTTTAATTAAATCCTTTTTTTTGGTGTGGGCACCCACAGTATATGATTTAACTTAACAGTGACAGGGTAGGGATGGTATATAAAAAAGAAAAAGGCATTTATTAGGCAAGGAGTATGACAACCAGGGAGGTTTTGTACAAGTCATAAAAGAATGTGGCACTTTGGAGAATGGAGGATCTTCCTTTTCCCTCACCAACTAGTAGTGGTTTGGGCTTAGGGCTTCTCTGTTGTTGTTGTTAGTCGTTCAGTCATGTCTGACTCTTTGTGACCCCATGGACCAGAGCACACCAGGCACTCCTGTCTTCCACTGCCTCCCACAGTTTGGTGAAACTCATGCTGGTAGCTTCGAGAACACTGTCCAACCATCTCATCCTCTGTCGTCGCCGCCTCCTTGTGCCCTCCATCTTTCCCAACATCAGGGTCTTTTCCAGGGAGTCTTCTCTTCTCATGAGGTAGCCAAAGTATTGGAGCCTCAGCTTCAGGATCTGTTCTTCCACTGAGCACTCAGGGCTGATTTCTTTAAGACTGGATAGGTTTGATCTTCTTGCAGTCCATGGGATTCTCAAGAGTCTCCTCCAGCACCATAATTCAAAAGCATCAATTCTTCAGCAATCAGCCTTCTTTATGGTCCAGCTCTCACTTCCATGCATCACTAAGGGCTCCTCTAGATGACCTATTTATTGAGCACTCATCCTGATTTGCTTGCACAAGGCTTACACAGAGGTTAGATTATATCTGGTCTTTAATAAACATTCATTCTGATTCCTTTGTGGGGCGGTTGTATGATGGTATGCATTCGTCCTACATTCATCATGAGTTGCTTGCAGTGTGTTTTGACATCTTCCTATGAATCTTGGCTTATTCCACACTCCTAACTGAAAAAAAGTCCTTTAGAAATGGAGATTTGCAAATTCCCCAGGATGCTCCCACAAAATGCTGACAGTCTGGAGGCTGCCTTAGCTACATATTAGCCATGATAGCCCTTGACTGTTTGCACAGATCAAGTCTTACCATCTGTGGCTGCATCTGGTCACTGCCAGCTATTTGTCTGACCCCTCAGTTGCCCACTGCCTATTCCATGTAAAACACTGCTTGTCACCTGGCAGGTGAAGAAGAATGGTTGACTTCTCATTTCATGCTTAAAGGGAATGAAAAGCAACCACTCTCATGCTGCTTTTAGGCCAGCCATTGCCACTGGTTTCCCCCCTTCTCGATCTACAAGTTGCGTTGGCTTGACAAGTTAGGGATGGCTAACTTAAGTTCTATTAATTTTAATAGGTCTTCTCTAGGCATGACTAAATCTGGATCCAAAATAATATCACCCAGTGGGATTATGCCTGCATGAAGAGCCCTGCTGGGTCAGATCAAAAGATCCAACATCCTGTTACCTGAAGGAGCATCTCCACCCCCATCATTCAGCCCAGACACTAAGGTCCATCTCCAAGGACCTTCTGGCAGTTTCCTCCCCACAAGAAGTGAGGTTACAAGGAACCAGGCAGAGGGCCTTCTCGGTAGTGGCACCCACCCTGTGGAATGCCCTCCCATCAGATGTCAAGGAAATAAACAACTATCTAACTTTTAGAAGACATCTGAAGGGAAGTTTTTAATGTCTGGTGTTTTATTGTGCTTTTAATCCTGTTGGGAGCTGCCTGGAGTGGCTAGGGAAACCTAGCCAGACGGGCAGGGTATAAAACAACAACAACATCTTAGTGGCCAAACAGATACATACCACTATAGCGCATAAGGGTGATCCACAACATGGTATACAGGCATGCTGCAAACATGTTTGTTCAGGTGCAACTTCTTCACTATTTGATGGACAGTTCTCCCTGTGCATCTGATGGCTTTGACACTGAAAGGAGCAGGTAAATCTCTTGCTTGCATATGGAGCTCCCAGTGGCCATTGAACTGATATGAATGTATGCATTAGGCATAGGCAATCTTAATGGCTGGTGCTCTTTTACAGTTACTTTCCATTTCAACACAGTTTATCTAGAGGTAGCACTGCTATTCAGTATTCATGACAGAGGCTACACTAATAATTGAAGAGGAGGTGTGCAGCACAGGATAGAGAGAAATGAATAACAAAATGACAGACCCTGCCCTCAATGCTTAAGATGCAGCCGGGGCCAGAGTAGCAGCCGCTGCCACACGTTAACTAGAAGGAAAAACGGAACAGAGACTCATGAGGGATAAAGGTGACAACATTGATTAGTTGCATACACTGTTACCCATATTGAACAATCTTTATATAGTTCAATTTGTAAGAAGCGGAATATGGAACATAATGGCAGAGCAAACTGGATTCTGACTGAGGATTGAGGAGAATTTCAGTTCAGTTCTTTTTAAAAGATGAACCTGTCTAATCTGCACTTTCTGAAATGATAGTCATCCTTCAAAATTTACACTTCTCTAAATTTTGCACTGCAGCTCTTCAGCCAAGTAATGTGTGCAGAAATGCATTTACTATGGTAAAGTGCATATAAATGTATATACCGTATGTGAGTAAAAAATAACATACAAAAATGGATTGTATCAGGGGAAATTGCTTGGGAAATTGTGTATCTTAGGAGAGAGTGAAATTAGTGGCAGACTGTGGTAGCTCCACAGTCTGAGCAAGGCCATTTTGAGGGACCCTAGCTCTCACTACTTCTTCTTCTTCTTCTTCTTCTTCTTCTTCTTCTTCTTCTTCTTCTTCTTCTTCTTCTTCTTCTTCTTCTTCATGCCACCCTTCATCAGGGTCTCAGGGCAGAATAAAATACAAGACGAAAACAGAAGTGAATAACTGAAACAAAAACAATACCCCCCTTTCAGAGGTTTTTGTTCATTTTATTTATTTGTATAGAGCATTTGTATCCCACCAAAAGGCTCCCAGAGCAGCTTATATACATTCAGAACAAGACAGATCTATTTAATTTTTTAGCTGACCCTTTTTCTCCACTTGGATTAGTAGGAGTGACTCTGCATCAACCCCTACTGACCTTGGGAAGAGGAAGGCTTGCAGTGCTGCTGCCTAACAGCCAAGTTGGCTCAATTGTGAGTAGGACAAAAAGGGATGTTGCTGATCCAATTGCCTGGTAGGGACCACGATTTCAAACTCAGTGATGGGGGGGGGGGTGAGCAGGGATCAACTTGTGCCATCTTTCAAATACCAGAGTGGCTGAGTACTGCTGCGACATTATCCAGGAACACTGTTGGATATTGTTCCCTTCACTCACATAACTCATAGTAGCATGACTGGCTTGGTGGGCACTCCTTGCCTTATCTTTCCTCCAGAGAGCCACCCTATCTTTTGTAATATTGATGCACTGCCTCCTAACAAAAAGGGCACAGATGGAATCTCAGGAATACCAAGCATCATACAGTTGATTTAAAATTCAGCTGTGCATCCAGTTTCTGCCTATTTGGTCAAACTAGATGTAGTAGCGAGTGGTCTCCAGACAGTGCCATTGACTAGCATACAAACTACGACAAATAAGACTAGCTTTGTATGGAGTGTAAAAAAAGGAAAAGGGAAATGCAGGCAGAATATTCAGAGCCTCCAGCTTCACATCCCACGTCTCTCATTCTCTTTTGGAAGTGACAAAAGTGATTAGCGGGAATCCTCAGGTACTACGAATTCAGCCCCAGTTAGCAATTTGTTTTCTAATCAAATATCTGTTTTCTGCAGGAAAAATAATTATATAGGTAGAAAATGAACCATGTTTCAGCAAGGATTAAAATTGGACCATCTATTTAGATGTATGGGTCGTGTTAGTTTCAGCTACATAATATATTTGAGATTAAATGCAAAGTTTGGGATTTTTTTGGGGGGGGCAGCAGTTATCATATACAAACTGCCATTCTTTATTGTTAACCTTCCCTAAATAGTTGCTGTTGCTTTTGTTAATATTTAAACACCCTCCCTACTTCCTGCATTATCTTCCCAAAGGAAGCTGCTTTTGGGGGGTTAAAGGGGGGGCAATGGTAATAAGAAAAACAATTCTGAAAGCATGTTCCCAAGAGGGAGGAAGCTGAAAGGAAATTATAATTAAGAGGGTGTTATTTCCATGAATGCTAGCATTTGTCAATATAATTCTTACAGGGACATCTACTA
This sequence comes from Podarcis gaigeae, assembly GCF_964106915.1. Taxonomy (NCBI): domain Eukaryota; kingdom Metazoa; phylum Chordata; class Lepidosauria; order Squamata; family Lacertidae; genus Podarcis; species Podarcis gaigeae. The sequence continues at coordinate 39,908,188 of NC_139683.1, forward strand.
TTATCTAATTAGCTTTCTGACACAGAAAACCTAGTTGTTAAACCTTGTTAATGTACAAGTTTCAAAAACTGTATTTCAGTACAGTGGGTAAAATTGTCAAGATGGTGTTTCATGATAAAAATAGTCTTTATTTTACATGCTGTGTTGGGAGGATAATGCTAACCAAGGTGCCTTACTAGCAAAGGATACATGTCATTAGCCTTCCTGGCCTCTCACCTACACATTCAAAGAAGTTGCCAGCATGCTTTTCCGTGAGTACAAGTTGAGTAAAGGAGGAGATTTAAGATAACTACATATATCTGTAAAAACATTTGTATTCTCTGGGGTATGAGTTGCATGAGTTTGCAAAAAATTGCTCATCATTTCATTTCCCCAAAGATCTTTTTTACTGAATTAACATTGATTCCCTGCAGTATTAGGGGTTGTTAATTTTATCATTGATACTCTTGTGGTTTTTCTTCTTTTCTCATAGCAGCTGTGAGAGAAGGCTCTTACCACACTAACTCAGGACACATATTTCTAAAAACATCTGCAAGCTAGCTCTTTGTTTTCAGGGATTAAGCCTCTCCTGAATATGAATGGTTGGGTGAATTTCACTCAAATGTTATGCTAGGGAATCTCTTCCTAATGGGATGCTGGCCCCATGCTGTATCAAAGGTGCAGGACTTCTTCTGCATTCTGGTGTAGTGGAAAAGTCACATCTCCCTTTGAGTCCACAAAGTGCTGGTTAGGTTCTCGCTAACAAAGAGATGGGAAAGTCCAGTGATAGCACTCCAACAGCCATCTCCCCACTTCCAAAGGGTGTCAAACCATCTACCTGATGGATTTGACTCACTTGCGATTGGCTGGACACAGGCACCTGCCAATCAAGACCCCACATGAGCTAAAACTCTTCAAGAGATTACTGTTGTTAAATAGTCCTATAAAAACATCAAAAGGCAGGTAGGCAATGCAATGTTAGGGACAGTAAGTTGATTGTGACATATGTCACAATCAGCCAACCCATAAAAATTAAAACTCATTTACCTGCCCAGGACCAAGCTACTGGGGGAACAGTACTTAGTTCCTATGACTAAGTGGACCTTTGGTTTGATCCATCACAGCTCTTCTTATGTTCTTAGACTGTGTATTTTTTAACACAGTGTTTTCACTAATATATCTCTCTGGCTACAGTGTAGAGAAGAGAAGTCATTTATTTCATTGAAGCTTTGTTCCAACATGATTTTTGTTACACAACCAGAGAAGAAGTCATCTTAGGTGCTGTAACAACTTGTGTATTGTCAAAAACTAATGTGTTTTCTTCATGAAATATAGGTTTGGTATTATAACACTAGCAAAGGATTCAGCAGTTTTGTTTAATCTCCTTCTTGCTAGAATCACATTCTTGAGAGTCCTGCAGTCTCTTGTTGCACCATCCATTACTTGCTGATTTGCCCCTTATAATACATTGCCCAGAGAATTTTTTAAAAATCATCTATTCCTAACAGTTTCTCAGGCCGATCCCCCCAGGAAGTGACAATCGAACTTTTAGTTGATAAATATTTTCAAATTATATATCTGGCAGCCAAATTTGCTCTGGCAGCTAAGAAGCTCCATTCCAGATATGTTAATGCTTCCTAATTTTAAAACTTTATGCTGTAAAAATTTTGTGCTGTAAACTTTTACAGGTTATGCTGTGTGATTTTAGAGGAAAGCATTTTTCTTATCCCCTGCTGTACATTGTAAAGGCCTTTGACTATACACAATAAATGGATTGATTGACCATTCTCTTGTTGGTCTTCTGCTTAGGATTACTAAATGTATGTACTGCTTCCTGAAGCAATTTATTATAAGAACAAAATACATATTCCATAGATGGTATGAACAGAAATGACCCATTTTCTCATCTTTACCATCCAGACCTCCTTTGGAAGTGGCAACAGAAAAGGTCCCCAGATGACCATCTCATAGTCTGGGCAGGTTCATATTGGGAAAGTGCTTAACCTTGTCCCTAATTGAGCAACAACAATACCTTCCCACACTCAGATATACTTCCTACCTTGGATCATAATTTAAGCTAGATAGAAACTTTCAATGAAAACTTCCAACCCACCCTTTTCTTGTGATCAGTCTGGTCTGAACTAGCATCACTGTCTTCTCATGCAACAATGGAACTGATGAAGGCTATCTAGAGAACTGAGCATTTCCTTTCTTCCTTACACCTGGCATGATAGTGTTCCAGGGACCCTGAACTACATCTCCTATTGTTCATGTAATCTAGGATGCTAACCTGTAGCCCAGGATGTTTCTGGACTTCAGCTCCCACTATTCCTGACCATTGGCCATGGTGGCTGGGCATAATAGGAGTTGGAATTCAACAAAATCTAAGCATTCTGCCTCTGCCACTGTTGTTGTTGCTGTTGAACCTAACTAAATAAGTAAAGGAGGCAATGGAAACTCTCTCTCTCTCTCTCTCTCTCTCTCTCTCTCTGTTTGTGTGTGTGTGTGTAGAGGTAATAGGAGATATTTGAAAATTGTTGTGTTTCTGGTGAGGTCATCAAAATTGCAATGCGGTTTCTAAATTCAAAACTGAAAAAGACATATTAACTCACTATGTTCAATTCTGAATTGTATCCAGAAATGTTTGATGGAACTGTTCCTTGATTCGATGGAATCAAGGAAGGATTCTTAACTTAAATGTTCCTGCCTTCTGGTGCATGAGTGAATTTGTAAGTGCTTTGATTCTTCATTTCAAAACCAGTTTGCAGGACATGCAAAAGTCTGGTAACCAAATCTTTAATTGACCATTTGTTGTTGCTGCTGGATCTTTCTGCCTGCTCAATCCTGCTTCAATAGACAACACAATGTGTGTACTAGGGCTGAAGGAGGTTGATAAGATAGCTAAATCATGGTGCATAATTGCACAGATGAATACAAGCAAAGATAACAAAGGCTTCACAAAAGGTTTCGTCAAGCACAGATTTCAGACAGCCCCATATTAATTGCTAAGCAATCTGTGCAGCACTCTGAGTAATAGAAAGCGAGATGTAACTCATACTAATTGGCTTTGACAAACATAATTTTCTAACACCCAAACTAATTGTATGTGAGCCACTCCGGGAGTGAAGATGCAAGGTTATGCTGACCAGATGTTAAGATTGTCAGCTTAATTGACAACTTAATTACTCTTACTTAAATGATTAGCGCTCTCTCTGTCTCTCTTTCATGCACCCATGCTAGGTACCTCTGATGTTATATTAATGGAGTATATGCAGCATTAGCCACTGTGCTAAGTTTCCAGCTGAGGAATAGTCAACTAAGAGTGGCTTAAGTATCTTCCTCCTGACTTTAAATTCTCCACAGTCCTAAAACCTATTCAGATGTTAAAATCCTCCCACAAGTGGAATTGCATTCGGAGAGAGGAGGGGTGCAGCTTGTGGCCACTGGACTCTATCCTATCCCTACTAATCTCCCCCACTGCTCTGCACACTGTGCTATGGAGAAGATCTGAAGGAGGGAGGAATGAATCTACACATTTCAATCTCCCTTTGCTTCTCATTTTTTCAATCTTAAATTCAGTTTTCCACATTTTTTTAAAAAAAGAATTTTAATTCAAAGTAACAAGACATACTCATGCAAGGAAAACAAAGCTTAGTAGTTGTACAGAAAAATAGTGGCTGATTGTTGTAGTTTTAGACTTTCCAAGAAAGGTGATCAAATAAAGTGTCTCTTCATAAGATTCCATGAGTCTTTTCATAAAGGATCACATGTATGACCTGGTAGGCATTACTGAAACCTGTTGGGATGAGATTCATGACTGGAATGTAGGAATTGAGGAGTATAACTGTTCAAAAGGAATAGACCAATTAGGGAGGAGGAGTAGCATAATATGTAAGGGATTTGTACACTTGTGAAGAAGTCCATGACCTGTAGCTGGAAAGAAGGTTGACAGCATATGAGTAAAAATGGTAGGAGAGAGAAACAAGAGTGACCTTACTGTGGGCGTCTGCTATAGACTGCCAAGCCAGACTGAAGTCTTGGATGATGCCTTCCTAGAGCAGATTACCAAGCATTGTGCTTATGGACAAATTAAGCCTTTCACAAAAGGAATATTGATCTGGGGGAAGGCTCGCATCTTCTATAGGATGTAGTATCCTTTTAAGGATTTTGATAAGACATTTGAACATGGTTTTCATGCTTCATTGACTTATAGAAGCATAAAATTGTAGAGGTGGAAGGGACCCCAAGGGTCATTTAGTCAAACCCCTCTGCAATGCAGGAATCTCAGCTATGAGTAAAGCATTGTATAGTTTGTAGAAGTGCAAATGTCAATGAATGGCTGTGTTTTCGTTTACTTATTGTTTAAATGTACCCATATTACTGGTAGCTAATAAAAGTGCCAGCTATTCTAATACTCACTATGGTTTGTTTATTAAAAAAAATATTGCCATCCTATATGTGTTTCATTACGTACTGTTTCATCCAAGAGAACAGAGTGACTTAAAAACAAAAAACAAATTCTAGGTTTTGTAGCTCAAGGAAAGCTTTTGTTCCTTGATTAAATTATTTTATGACAAGTGGATGTTGTCATTCCGTCACTAATTACATGCCCAAAGCTGTGTGAAAAGAGGCCAAAACTATAGTAAACAAATGGAACTACTCCCACAGAACACATCTCATTTTATATGGTTCACCCTCCTGAGCATGTTGCAAGTTGACTCAAACTTTCATGACGATGTAATTAGTTTTTCTCATAGGATTTATTATTGCTTGGCAAGCTTCTCATCCCTGGAAAAGTAGTTGTGTTAACAGCAGGTGAGCTTTGTTAAGGAAGAATTTGGATGGCTAAAATGCCTATCAGCATTAAAGCGAATGTCTTAATTTCCCCCCATGAGAATTAGGAGTTTGGGAAACTAATGCCGCTCGGTGTGAAAAAGGAGCCTTTTCAGCTCAGCACTTTTTTTTTTTTGGTTCCCCCAGGAAGAGATCTGGTGGGCTTTGTCTAATCATTAAGCATCGGACCATGTTTAGTAGTTGACAAGGAGTTCACTGTATAGTTGGCTGAGAAATTTCCCTGGAGACTTAACAATTTCACAGTAGCAGTAAAGCAAAAAGCAAGATCTTGTCCTTGTAAAACAATTTCCGCAATACAACTCTGGCATCTGAGGAGTGTCTCTTATGAAAGGCAGTTTATTTTAAGAGTCTGCAGTTTTTAGTCTGAGCAACCCGTTACTATTGGTATTGAGATATGAAGGACAAGATGGATTTGGGTAAATTAATGGGAATGCCATGTGGTTATTGTTTTCAGTTTCTGCTTAACTAATAGACAACAACGTAGAGATATTTTGAAGTATACTTCATTTGAACTGATGGACTTATTTCTGAATAGGCATAGGCTCTTAAGCAGGGGTGGGGACCTCAGATCTAGGGCCCAGATGTGATCTTCATGGCCTCTTCATCCTGTTGGTCAGGGCTGATTTTATTTATTTGTTATAAATAAAAAATGGAAAAGAGAAAAGCATGGTGACTCACTTGTTTCAGTTAGTAGTTAAACCCATTTCACGAGGAACTCATAATTATTCATCTAATTTTGTTTTCCAAGAACCAGCTGCTTAATAGAGTGTGATAGAATACATATCCCATGTGTCAGGCGTGGAGAGTCCTCTTCCCCTCTGGTAGCATCAAAGGCAAGAATAACAAGCAGTTCATGTTTTATAGTCCTTTTGATTTAGTCATCTGGTTGCAAGACAAGAATCCATGTCTCCACACAAAGCGAGACGTTGGCTACTCTAAGCACAGCTGCTTTGATCCCCCAACAACATCCTGAGTGCCAATGGGAAGTCCCAGGAGGCTCACCCTTCTCTGTTGTAGGCTGTGGAGGAACTAACAGGCTCATGGAGATGGAGGATCCCCCATACTCTCCTGGGAGGTCTCTGTCGGCTGCACTCTCCCCCCCCTTCTTCCGCCACTACCTCGTAGCTAGGCAATTCTTCCTCGAATGGTATAGTATCTTTCTCTCTCCTCCTGAAACTGCTGTAGACAAAGGGGGGGGTGAAGCTTCCCCCTCCTCCTCTTCAGAGATAAGCTGATCAGACTGAGTGCACACTTCCCAGTCTTCCTGTTCCGACTATTCCCTGACACCATGCGATATATTCTAGAACTTCAAGCACATGAACATTTCTAAGATTCTCCTCCTGCCCCCATTGCTTCTAGTTGGCTGCAGTCTGGTTAGTGTTTCTGCTCAAGAAATCTACCATTCTAAATGCTTTTAGTTGTAAATGTAACCTTTCCCCCCAATTACATATTTTCTGGGAGCTAATGGAAAGCCTGACATTCTGCCTCAGTCCCTTCTGTCTAGCTTCTGACCAAGCTTTGGAACAGAGACAGCCTCGGTGGCACAGATGGATGATCTTTGCCTACAGACTGGCATGGATAATTCATCCATATTGGTACTTCTGGACAATGAGATGCTATTACAATATCTGGAAGATCTGAGAAGATCACAGGGAATTGGCTCTTGAATTATTTCGTACTCTCTCCCTCTTTTTTTGTCTGAGAGAACCCAGAAAGTCATCTTGGATGCTACATGTTCTGATCGCATAGGATATTCCAATGGGCTTTTTATCCCATAGAGTTGCACAGTGCATGTGTTTTTGTAAGACATGAGGAAATGTTAGGGGGCATTTTATTTTTTTCGGCAAGAAATAAACTATGTAACTGCAGGCTGCAGGCATCAAGTTTCCAAAAGCCATGTGACTGGAAAGATCAATCTCCCAGAAAAATGTCAGTAGATACAGTCGGTTTATTACTTCCAAGGGAGGAAATTGCAAAGGGTTTAGGAAATAAATTCAGTGGGCTGGATAAAATAGCTGTAACTAAGCAACTTCTTACCCAAGTGCCAATGTTGAGAGATACTCTGGAGAATGTCAAACACAACATTATAAATGACCTTTCAAAGAATTGTTGCTAATCACTTCTTCTGCATACCAACTTTTCACTGACTCTGAATTGTGCTAGGGAAACTTATCTTGCCAGGTATCTTTCTAAGAAGGAACTATGGATTGACACTCCCCACCCAATTTTCACAATTCTAACACTTTATCTCTGTATATAAGACCTAGTTTATCTTACTGAAATTAATGTTCCATCATGCCTAAATATTTATTTTGCATTCAATTGCAACATCAAACTTTAGTATCTGCTTGTTGCAACATAGAAGAATTTTGCATCAAAATGCTTTTATCTCATCATCTTTCCCTCTAATCAAGCAATATCTAGGGGCAACTTCTGGATTTTCTTTCTGAAGAGAGAGAGAGAACAAAATCCCTCTTTTTTAATAAGTTTATTTATAATTATCATTTATAACAAATAAACATTTCAACAATTTTTTAAAAAAACAACAATTCTCACATATCAAACCTTAACTTCCCTCCCCATCTTTCAGGAATTCCATAAATTTATCCACTCCCCTCCCCTCTGCATGTCCCAATTAACTCTATTTGTTCTTTTCCTTATCTAGGGTATTTCATATATATTAGAAACTGCAAGTTTTTACAATAATCATGCCAATGTCTTAATTTGTTTACAATTTCTTTGTAAATATTCAATAAATGATTTCCATTCCTTAATAAAAAGTTTGTTGCCTTGATTTCTTATTCTTCCAGTATGTTTTGCCATTTCTGCATAGTCCATTAATTTCTGTAGCCATTCTTCTTTTGCTGGGACTTTGTCTTTCCATTTTTGGGCAAATGTCATTCTTGAAGCAGTAGTTGCATGCATAAATAAATTTATATATTGTTTAGGTAACTCTGATCTCATAATTCCCAAACATACATGGAAAAACCCTCTTAGGTTTTCCAGAACTTCCAGACACTGTAAAATGATTTATCAAATTACAATTTGACAATGCTGTCCAAAATCTACATGTATTTTTCAGTTTCTATATTCATTACAATCACAGCTTTCTTTAAAGAAAGATCACTGGTTCAATTGTCTTTTACAACCACTGGGTGGTGACCCCACTAGGCACAGCAATCCAGTCAGGGAAAAAGGGAGGCAGACTATGTTTAGGGCTGCTTTTCTAGCCCCTCCCCCTTTTCAGAGTGAGCAGAGTGGATCCTGAATAGGGCTGCTCAGTCATGGATACAGCTGTTGAGCTGCTCAACTGCCCCATTCCTTGAGTCAGAGCAAATGAATCTGTATCCACTGCCCATGTGCTGGTTTATGATTAGGAACTTCCAGATTTCATGGGCCTGCCCCCGTTACCATTTGCCAATTGCCATGGGACTTTGGGGGTTGGGTTTGGGATGGGTTTTTTGAAGACGCCTGTGCGTGAATTTGTTTTATGTGTGTAGATCAGTGCATGCTGAACAATGCACAGTCTTCGCAGTAAGGCTCTATTCTGATGGCATGAGTATCACAACGACTGGTAGATTATTATGTGCTGCAGCCTTCATCCACCTTCACAGCCGTTGTAACATGCCACTTGCTGTCTTCCACCTGTTCTGCCGTTGAGGATTTTTTAAATTATTCTTTGTCTAGCTCCTCCCCTTTGACCTTACCACCTTGGGTGACCCTGCTGGGAGTATGAGACTCCTGACTGCTTCGCTCACGAGGGTCATAGTAACATGCAAGCCCACTCACCACAACAAGGTGATGATCCAGTGAGTGAGTCCTATAAATAATAGGCTAAGGTGTCAGCAGTCCTTTGCTTCTATTTTAAGAATTTGCATCCAATTCTGCTATAAAATAATAAAATTAGACCTTTAAAAACAAAACTTTAAACTTGCATTCAGTTCGTAAGTTTATTGTTGCAGCCAAAGGCCGTGTCAAACTTGTAGCAACAGTATTCATAAAATAATACGAAACTTACACCTATAATATAAGCCAGCTTCCATGATGTCAGAGAGAGAAGCTACCAGAGACACCAACAAACTCAAATCCAGCTTGATTAAACCTCTGAATTGCCACAACAATTTGTAGCCATTTTGTCTAACTCCCTCTTCCTTGACATCACTTGGAAGGTTCCTTGTATGAAAACGCCTGAGTGGATGGATCTGCCTGAAATTGGCAGGCTTAAACTCTGTTTGTAGGGGGGGGGGAATTGCCTGGTGCATAAAGTTATGTAATGAGGGTGCCAATTGAGCCTCTCCAGGGAGAGCATTCTACAGAGAGCCACCAGAGGGAAGACCTGTTCTCACGTTGCTGCCCTCTGCGCCTCTTGTGGAAGGGGCGCAGTTTCAATTTCATCTTCTTTTCTTCCACTTTCTGCCTAGCTCTGTTAAGAACACATGCATAAAAGATGTAGGGTGTTGGTTTTTTATTTTTATAATTTTAGTTTTGTCAAACATTACATGCAATCTTTTGGATGTTGGGACACAGTGTAGAGGAAATAAACCATATCTGAGAGCTGTAGATATAACTAACATGTAGGGATTTGCCTATACAGGACATGCCACACCATTGCAAGAGCACACAACTGAATTCAACCTGTGGATGCAGGTTGTTGAAACCACGCCACCCAACACAAGCACATGCTGCAGAATAGACCCATGACCCTAGATATATAGGATGCACATAACTTCCTACATCAAGGAAACATCTGCTGAAAGATTCCTATTCCCCTCACAGAATTACAACCCACAGCGTCTTAACAAATGACAGTACCCAGCCATGGCTGTTTAAAGTGGTATAATACTACTTTAAATGTATAGTACAGATGGGGTGCAAGTGATATCTGCATAGTAAGTTGAAACATCTCCATTTTCTACTAAAATCAGATGAACCTGGAGTTTCATTGTGTGCATAGGAACCACTGACTTTGATGCTCCAAGCATTCTTTAAAATTTACCCACTGATTTTTTTTTAAAGCGTATGAACCATTAATACTTACATTCAGTAAAGGCTCTTGGAAGCTTTAGATACATGTTTATCTCAGGATCAAGATGGGAACTATCAATGTCAGTACTGAGTTCAGGCAGAAGTAGCTCCATCCAGTAATCAAGTCAAAATGGATAGTGAGTTGAAGAGTTGTAATGCAAGCATATGTCACATCTCTTCAGTTTTTGTAAGAATGCTCAAGTTTGTAAACTTTTTTTCAGCTTTGTGATTGCTGAAGAAGGTCTTGGCTTCCCAAAATTTCACTTCTAGTCCTGCCAAAATGAATATTTTCAGCAATCAGTTGCACAGCCTTCACTTCTGTAAATAGTTGAAGAGACATTATACACTTTGTAAAGGTTCCCCCCCCCCCTGGAAGGTTAGAAAACTTGGTAGGGAACCAATTTGTTTTCTGAAGACTTAACAAATTAGTGATGTGACTCTTGTGAGCAGAAGATCTGTAAATTTCTGTGCCTTGCTGGAGCATCAGTAAACACTGAGATATCTGTGTGTGCTGTGTGGAGTAGAGACTTCTGAGAAATAGAAGTTGTGACAATGAGACCTTAAGAACAAATCATATTGAGGAATATCTGCAATAAAGGGAAGCATTGCTTGGAACAGAATTTAACAATGGAAGGTGGAGAAGAGAACAATTAGGAATAAAAGAGAATATTCCATGAAGAATCTTCCAAATTAGGAATGATCCCTCTCTCCCCCCCTCTCTCTCCCTCCTTCTCTCTGACACCCACTCTCTTGCTCTGTAGATGTGTGATGTATGGAATAGAGGAAAGTGCTGCACATGCAACCAATCCAAAATCAGCAGTTTGATGTGGACTGTTTATAATGCATGGAGAGGAAATAGTAGCCGAGCAGCTGGCCCTAACCCTAACTGCCATGCATTGCCCATAACATGAGAAAGGGCCTATGTACACTTGCTCTGAATTTGCAAAAGTTGAAGCTATGGATTGCATGCTCAGAGCATTGCGTGTGTGTGTGCATAGGCCTCTGTGAAATTTCCAAGCATGTATGGAGGTCAGGGCTAGTAGGTATGATTCCAGTTCGTGCTGTATGTTTTCACTTCACAAGTCTCCCACCTATAAAATTCCCCTAAATGCAAAAAGAAATTAGAATTTTTACACTGAAAATATTGCAAGGTCACTAGTTGAATACCAAATATCTAAGAACTCTTGCATCAAATCCCCAAACTATTTCATGAAACTGGGAGACTTTTAAAGAGAGGTTTGGGGATTTTATGGGAACAGTCTCTCAAAAAGTAATTGCAAAATGTACAGGGTTGCACCTTTCAATTGTAGCTATTAACTCTAATGCACAAAGCACCACAATCAATGTTATTTTTGTGCTCAATTGTTACTGACAAATAAAGCACAAAAGACGTATTTCTTTTTAGAGATGTGTAATCTAAACATTGTTCATATCATAATTGGCTGACACATTTTGAGCAGTCTTTGCAACAAACCCAAAATGCTATTTCCTCCCTTTCTGTTTGTTTAGATGTTGCTTGTGTGGTTTGTTTGGGCACTGTTGTTTGGGAACTGTCATGTGAGGGCATGAGAAGGCAGCATTTTGGCTAGGCAACCATCAATGCTTCATTTTCTTCTGTGTACATAATGCCAAGTGGCTTGGACTAGTGGAAATAAACCATCCCCACTGCCTCAGAGTTTCCCCACAGAGTTACATGTATGGCAACCACCTGATGGTCTAGGGCAGGCTTGGCCAGGAGGATCAGAACAGCAAAGCCAAGGAAATCCACTTAAAAATCAATAAATCTCTGACTGAAACAACCAGATTCATGAGTCGGGGGAAATCTCATATATGACTTGGAAAGGATTTTTGTTCAGCCAGGTCAATTGTTTCAGGCAGAATATAAAAACGTCAGGAAGGAATGGCAGGTTCTGAAACTGAATGAAGCAAAAATAAGGAAACTGTTTGATCTTGTTTGATTCCAACTTCTATCAGCCCCAGCCAGCGTGGTCAACGGTTGGGGAAGATAGTGTGTTTTAGATAGCAATCAAAACCTGTCCCCCAGTCTGGTGGTGTTTTACAGAGCAGTTGGCTGGACCAGAAGATGGGGGCAGAGGTGAACCTTGGGGTCTCAAGTGTCAGTGGTGCCCTGTGAGATGCCAAAAATTGCCCCGCCTCTCACACTCCATTGTAAACCATAGTTGCCGCGTCCCCAAGACTTCACACCCAGTGTGACCGAACCAGTCGGGTTCCCCTAAATCCGCCTCTGAAATAAGTGGGGTTGGAGCTGGTGTACTGATTGACCTCGATCAGACCTGATTCACAAGGTGGCAGCAGGGTCAGCTCTTATCAGGCTGGCTCTGCCCGGTCCTTTGTCTCTCCTCCTTGGGGCTCTCAATCAGCTGCTGGTAGTGTGGATGCTGCTAGCAGCTCTTCCACCCACCCACATGCTCAGCAGGTAGAAGGGTGAGCTCTCTACCAGCAGAGCGATGCTTGCACCAACAGGGCAGGTGGTGGTTGCCAGAAGGCCAGTGGGGCTGAGCAGAGGGGTTCAAAGAAGGCTTGGGTTGTTCTGCCAGTCCAACACCTGAAGTGCCACTGGTTCCCCATCCCTGAAGTAAGTGGTTAGAATCAAGCTCTGAGCACACACCTATTGTAGCAGTTGGTCTTGTCTGATGAAAGCTGGCCTTGCAAATACAACAGCAGGCCATCAGTTTGACATGACTCCTAATTTAACTATGAACAAATTAAGAGGGTTTGGGGTTTTTTTTGGGGGGGGTGTATGTGTTGAAGATGCCACCCATGTAAAAATGAGCACTGCAAGCAGCTATTGGCAAGTCCCACCAACTTCTCTAGTTTCATTTGCAAGGTTTCCTCATCACCCCCTGCCCTGGAGAAGTTTTGCTGGAGGCATTTCACAGTGCACTTCTCACAGAGATGGAGGCCCCTGTCTCAGGAATGATATCTTGTATATCTGTTTGATAGAGTTTGAAGACTGTCTCTTTTGTCTGGCAACAAGCCAGATTGATCGAGTCATTGCTGTGCAGGAGGGCAGTGCTAACAATGAGGTAGCTATTCAAAGTGGTGTCAGAAACCATCACACAATGTACTTGATCAGACTCCTTGCTGCTGTTCAGCAGCACTTGTCCTTTCTCTGGTCATTTATTTGCTCTTGGGACCAATCCTCTTTAAAAAGAAACAAAAAAACAAAAAAAACCACACAGAGACAACACAAAACTCTCTTTTTATTGATTTTCTTCTACAAAGGAAGGGGGAAATCCCTCCAGCATATACAAAAACAAAACAAAACAAGAGACACACAGAGATGGAACTTTTAGAAGTATGTGGTCAAAATACTCTTTCTTTGTCAATAATTCAAAATCCATTTCTAAGAACTTGAAAATGTAGTTTATTTGTAAATAGCTTTGATTTAAAATCATGCACAAACATGTGAGACACCAAGGTCTTATATCATGAGCTTTTGTTCTGGATAGGGCTTAGTATGCTCACATGAAGAATCTGAATGTGTTGTACTGCAACAGCACATCTTGCCTGTTTAGTTTTATTATTTTAAACTAATTCTTGCACTATTTATATTACAGCACAATCCTACACAGGTCTTCCCAGAAGTAAGGCCCCATTGAGTTAAATTAGATTTCCTTCCAGGTAAGTGTGCATTGGACTGCAGCAGCAATTTTCCACTTACCAGGGGCAGGGGGATTCGTAAAATTTTGGAAGTTTGACCTTGTAGTAACTGAAGCAGCAAGAAACTGAATTATGTCTAAACCTCATTGAAAGTCAGCCTCTTCTCTTCAAGTATGCTTTGATCGGTGTTGACTGTGAATTTCAGAATGCGGGTGATGGTGGAAATGAACTCCTCTAGTTCAGAATTTCTGTGTTCACAGCTGAGCCTCAGTGCCCAAAATGGACTTGTATCTTCCAATGGCCTTCTCCATTTCCCATTTATGTTACCTTAGATGGTTCTTCATTGAAGAGCAAAGTGTTAATTCAAGTATGTCCAGAGTAATTCTAGTGCAAACTGAGGGTAGTGGGGAGAGATGAAAGTATGTACAGAAAATGTGCAGGTCACCTTCACCCATACAAATAACTATGCTAGCATGTGGAAAGTGTGCGTCAACATATCCCCCATAGTTTCCATATCTGGCTGTGGTCTGAGGCATTTGGCAAGGGCTGTAGGCAAGTAAAAGCACAACATTTTGCTCTTTCCCCATTCTCTGCATGTCAAAAAATATTAAACTCAGTTTTCTAAGGGTTTGATGGATCTTCCTGTGGTTTATCCCATCCGGCTGATTCTGTTGGCACAGGACTGTAGGTAATTTATGGCACTTTACTGATTGCAGGCGGGAGACAATGTCAAGGCAGTGAAATTCAATAAGACTTTGTTAACAGGAAAGAAGTCTGGGAAAATATTGACTTGAGTGCAATACACTATGCTTTGAACACATTTAGAATGAAAATCAACATTTTTCCAGGTGAGTTCACTGCAGAAATTAGAATGCAAATACCCTACAACACTGTGTGACAAGCATAGCAATTGTATTTTAATAGCTTACATACTTTCCTAAACACACAAAGGTAGTTTTATTGAAAGGCTTTATTGTATGTTCTGATTTTTTTAAAGGATCCCTTTATAAGCTTTGATATTCTTAAATAAGAATGCTACGGTTGCTTGCTGTAATGAATAGTTAAGATAACAATATAAGAATCAGAACTGGAAAAATAAAAAAAACACCCATCATCCAAGCAAAAAGACAAAGAATTTAATTGTGTAATCTTGTGCATCCTTGCTTGGAAGCATTTACCATTGTCTTCAATAAGGCTTCCTCCCAGGTATCTGTGTATAGCAGGGATGAGGAATCTATAGTCCTTTAGATGTTATTGGCCAGAATAAGTGACTTTATCTGTATTTTCAGACATGGAGGGCGCCCCTGCTGTAGTCCTTACCACCCCCATGCCATAGGCACCGTGACTACCCAATGTTCCTTTGAAAAATAGACAGCTCCTCAGAGGGGATGGGTTTAACAGCAAGTCCAGACAAGCCAACTTTCAAAAGGTCTCAGAACTGCTGCTGAGAAAACTGTTCTCATAGTGATCTGTCCAAGGTTCTGATGAAAAGGCTGGGCTTTTCCTTGCCTATTGTGGTCCTGCATAGCCTATCTTGCCTCTGATCTATTGAACTTGTTTCTGCTCTTCTGGAGGTGGCCCTGCCCTTCTAGTAATTAACTCTGCTTTGAGCCAGCTTCCTCTAAGAACCTTGAGCCAAACTAGGGCAGGACAGCTCTCCACCCTCAGGCAGTTTGTGATCAGGGTCTGTCCCATAGTAGAATATTCCAGGATACTAACACAGCCCCTTTTTTTTTATCTGCATCATCCTATCCCTATGTCCAAACATTGTGTGGCCATTTCAGTTTATAGATTTACACCAGTCATTTTTTAAAGTGTTAACTCCTATTCAATTAGATGGAATAAATGTGGCTGTATCATAAGTTTGAGCTATAGACAACAGAAGCTTGAAGAGTTCAGGAGGACATGGGGAAGTCTGCTGGTTTTGACTATAAGGTGTTGTTTATATGCTCATCATATTGCTGCATTGATGTATCTGGAACCTGTTGCATAGACTGGTCGAGGCTCTTGTTGATGGGGGTGGCAAGAAGACGGTTTTTGAAGTCCTGGTGAAATTCTGCCCATGGATTCAGATGGTGTAAGGTAAAGGCAAAGGGACCCCTGACCATTAGGTACAGTCGTGACCGACTCTGGGGTTGCGGCACTCATCTTGCTTTATTGATCAAGGGAGCCGGCATACAACTTCCAGGTCATGTGGCCAGCATGACTTAGCCACTTCTGGTGAAACCAGAGCAGCACATGGAGACGCCATTTACCTTCCCACCGGAATGGTACCTATTTATCTACTTGCACTTTGACCTGCTTTCGAACTGCTAGATTGGCAAGAGCAAGGACCGAGCAACGGGAGCTCACCCCGTCGTGGGGATTCGAATTGCCGACCTTCTGATTGGCAAGTCCTAGGCTCTGTGGTTTAACCCACAGTGCCACCTGCATCCCTCAGATGGTGTAGATGTAACCAATATATCTCAGGTAGAGGAGGGACTCTAAATGACAAGAGCTGAGAGTCCTGTTCTAAGTCAGTTAATATGCTGGCATCCTGTGGAATATCCATGTGAGTAAATGGGATCCTCTTCATGGAGGGTCCTGCTTGCGTGTGGGACCTCGGGACTTGCTGATTTCTGGGGCCGGGCATTGCCTGGCTCCTCCTGGGATGGCCCCTGCAATTGCACTGGCCACAATAGCCAATGGGGCAGACGCAATTACAGGGTATTTAAACGGCAGCGCGAGGTGTCATGGGCACTTGCTTCATGCTGCCAAACTCCCACCCACCCTCCCCTCTTGGTATAGGTCCTTGCTTGGGACTTTGGTTGGTTGCCTGTCTTGTGGCAGGGGCCTGGTGGGAATTTTTTCCACTTGGCAGATTGGCACTGGCTATTTGCTTTTCAACTACCTCCTAGCAATCGTCACAACTTTGTAAGGTTTGGCGGTTAGGCATTGACTTAGTGTTGTGTGAGGGAGGGGAGGTGCGGCCATCACCTGCCCCTCCATGAAAAGGGTATTCTGTTAAAGGAATCTGAGGGACCTGGGTCTCATCTGAAGTCCGCTTGAGGGGCTAGGGCCTTGCCAGGACCACAGGAACACTGGGGTGAGCTTCAGCCGATTTGCATCGATGTTGCTCTCTCGTTTGGTTTACCCTTCCAGACTCCCTGCAGGGTGGGCAGGAGTCAGTTACAGTTTGTCAATGCCTAAGCCAATACCACTCACACTGTGTAATCAATAAAGTTGTGGCCTAAATTATTTGCCCATCAACCTTAAACTAAAATATGTGTATGTGTGAATTTACCGTATTTTTCTCTCTATAATACTCACATTTTTTCTCCTAAAAAGTAAGGGGAAACGTCTGTGCGTGTTATTGAGTGAAAGTGTGGTCCCTGGAGCCGACTGGCCCGAGTGCAGGGGCAAAAATCAGATTGCGCGCTGCAGAGAGGAGGCTGCTGCTTTCATGCATTCTGCCTCAGGGTCTTATTGCCCACCCTCTTCTGTTTTCAGTTGCTTTGTTTACAAAGTTGTAAAAGCTGTTTTCGGTTGCTGTGGTTACAAAGCACAGATCCACATGGATTCTCAGGATTTTTGCATTGGCCTACCCCAAACTCACAGTCAAATCACATGGCTGTGGCCGCAGCATGAAGCACCAAAATGATACATTCACTGTTTCGTTCAGAATTTTTTCTTCTTGTTTTCCTCCTCTAAAAACTATGTGCGTGTTATGGTCAGGTGCATATTATAGAGCGAAAAATACGGTACTTAGGGAGGGAAGGGTCCTGGGGTCCTCAAAGTGCAATCATAGCAGCGCCATTGACCTGAAGAGAGAAATTATTTTGAAATACTAGTGAGTGAGAACAAAGAGGCAAGCTGCTCTCTAGCATCATTGGAGTTAATAAACTGGATGACTTGGAGTTCCCAGAATTCTTTACGTAAAGCTTTAAATGTATGGCGTGGATGTGACCACAGGTTTACACTCTCTGGGGATTGGGTCTTAATCACAACTAACTTTGTCCTACTTTCACACATGTTCATTCATAAGCCCATTCTGTTCCATTTCTGCATTAATCTGTGATTGTCTAAAAAAACCAACAACACAGACTCATGCAAATGTTCACATTTAAATACATATCTATACATGCATTTTGAATGTTAATTTATGTCACATTAGGCATTCTAGATGGTCATATATTATTTGAACCTGAGAGCTACATTGCAAAATTTGGAGAAATTTAAAATTCAAAGGTGAACCACATTCAGATCCACACATTAGTCCAGAAGGTGTGAATCAAGTCAGTTTATATCAGAATTTGCAAAAGAATAAAAAATAAAGATCAAACTCCTCAAGCATCTCTAGTCTCAGCTAGGTAATTTATGACTAACTTAGGTATGAGGTTTATATGTAGCTACTGTGAATTCATTGCTTCAGCCAACATGATAGGAAAACTTCATTTCTTTTCTCTCTTTCTTTATGAAACCTGCTGATACAACCTCAGTGTTGTGAAAAGCAAGACCATATAGAGCCTCCACCAAATACAAAACTGTATCTGTTTAATGTTCTAGCTTGAAATAAAAAAGATAATTCAACAAAGAGCTGCAATTCCTGTGAAACCGGCTGTGTTCAAAGGTCTGAAGGAGCAATAAAACTGTGAAGGGCATCATTGTTTACCACGATGCTACCTCCTCTGTGGGCCAGCAGAATGATTAATGAAAAAGAAGACCAAAATAATAGAATCAAAGAACAAGATGAAAAGTGGCAGAGAAATAAATTACACAAGATCCATTCAAGCAGAGTTTAAAACCTTAAGGGGGAAGAAAGAGGCTTCTGCTAATAAACTGTGAAGAGCTAGTGGGAATGCAAAAATAATATGGGGGGAAAGTGTGCTGTGGCAGTTATTTCTGACATAAAAAATTATAAAATTTACGCTTCTTTTCACTTTTTTAGAAGGTTGGAAGTGTCTGCCACAGCACACTTTTTCTCTGTATTGTTTTTCATTCCCGATAACTCTTCACAGTCTATATTAGCTGGTTTTGTTGGTCAGGAGATTTTTAGCTGCATATTTACAACTTTTCACTTTGAAAAATAAAAATAAAATACAATACCTAGAATAACATTTATTACACACAAACACACACACCCTGCTGCTTTGAGGAACTGTTTCCATGTAATATCACAGCATTACAATATCACAACATTACCCAACAAGACAGAACAGTGAAAAAGCTTTATAACAACAGTGTCAATGAGAGGATCAAAGCATACATATGTAGAAGCTGAACTGAGTTCAGTTGGTCCAAAATGGAGGACACAGGTAGGCAGAAAGAGAAACAAGGCATGACTATTATGCTATATATATAAGTTTTAGGTCACAATCCCATTCTTGTTTATCTGGAATTAAGCCTCAAGTAATTTAGTGGGCCTTCCTTCTTAGTAGGCATATAATAGGATTGCACTGCCAATAAAATATACAGTATCAAAGTCCCAACACAAAGCATTTGTCAGTTGTTACCACCTTTGTCAAGGTTACTGAAACAACAAACCATAATATAAATTACTCAGTACAACATTGTTAACTATTGTAGTAACACTGACACCTCTTGTTTTTATTCATTTTTGTCACTGTAGAAGAGATTATATTTAGAACTAATGAATAATAAATAATGCACCCTGTGATTTGTTCTTGTTTCTGTGTGACCCTGTGTCAACCTTATACAATAGATCAATATTATCGTTGGTGAGAAATAGTTATGACATGGGAAAGAGCCTATTGGACTAGACTGACTGATCCCACAGGGTTCTTCCTATGCTTTTGTGTGTAATATATACCGTATATGTATCAGTGGCTGATATATGCTTTTGTTGTTGTTTAGTCGTTCAGTCATGTCTGACTCTTTGTGACCCCATGGACCAGAGCACACCAGGCACTCCTGTGCTCCACTGCCTCCCGCAGTTTGGTCAAACTCATGCTGGTAGCTTTGAGAACACTGTCCAACCATCTTGTCCTCTGTCATCCCCTTCTCCTTGTGCCCTCCATCTTTCCCAACATCAGGGTCTTTTCCAGGGAGTCTTCTCTTCTCATGAGGTGGCCAAAGTATTGGAGCCTCAGCTTTGGGATCTGTCCTTCCAGTGAGCACTCAGGGCTGATTTCGTTAAGAATGGATCGGTTTGATCTTCTTGCAGTCCATGGGACTCTCAGGAGTCTCCTCCAGCACCACAGGTGGACAACCCCCCCCCCCCGCTTAATGTTTCTTAAACTTTTCTATGCCACAGATCTACCAATACATTCACAATACTTTCGCGAAAGTAGTTGACTGGCTTTCTTCGGGCTAAAGTGCTAGAAGAAAGAATACAGTATGGGCTTCCTTGGGCAGTACAGTGTTAGGATTTGACTATTATTAAAGTGAAAGGTGAAATTCATGATATACCGTGTTGGGGGGGTGTTTGAAGCTTTTAGCTATAGGTAAAATCATATTAATCAGTTTGCCAGTGAATGTGTATAGAATACCTGATAATACTTGATATGATAAGACTCTAAGACTCTTTTCACCTTACTGCTGTTCCTCCTGCTGGACTCAACACCAAATTCATTACCCTCACTCTGGGACTTTTCCAGATGTCTCAGTTTCAAAAGGAAGATTTTGCCAAAAGGCTTAAAACCCCATGATATAAAATAAATAAAGATGTGGTTGTGATCAGTTACTTTAATTTATACTTCTGTTGGGCAGAGATATGAATGACTTCAAAGTGAGTAAATATGATAACTTTCATAGACCAGTTTCTGTTACAAAAGGTGCAAAGTTTTGAAAATACTGGAAATCACCAGCGAAAAAAGGATGAAGGTCAAAGTGAAGCTAATGGTGAGATGGAATTCTAGCAAAATTGGGGGGTGGGGAAAGAGAAGAGAAAGGAAAGAAACTGCATTTCCACTTCAAACAGGCAGAGATGAATGGATGATCATCAGCAAGAAAGAGTCAATTCAATTCATTTCAGTAAGTTACCTAGCTGATAAGAGAGGTTACTGAATGGCAATTCCCTTGGGATTAAACAGTAAGGCATTGGCTTCTCCCCACTTCTTGTTTGTTTTGAACTACACAAAATTCTTTTGAAATAGAGAATAGAGAAAATGACTTTTGCTACTAGCTAAACATGCTGGGCCCATCAGTACTCTGTTTTCTGCATGATGGAACATTGCCTATAGGGGGAAAAATCTACACTGTTGAAATGTTAAAAATAACAACAGCAGTCAGTTGTCACAGGAATGTAGATAGAAAAGGACTTGAGAATAAGCCTCTGCATTTTGTAATTCTGGTGGAAAAGGTATGTACCATAGCTTCCCTTTCTCCCAGTCATTTAACAATTCATAGGAATTTTAATAATTTTTAACATCTTTTATCAGTTGCTTAATCTGATGGAGATTTGCATTTGGATTATGCTTTTGCCAGAGAAGGGGATTTTATAATTTGTATTGAGCAAAATGATTCTGGTATTCCCATATGACTGTGATGAGTTAGTTTTCCTTTAGTGGAGCCCTGCCAACCTCAGCCTGCCCTCATCTGCTGCCTTCTTACTTAAATCCAGTTCACAGGGTGGCACTTCCCCTTCCTTAAACTCAGCATTGCCTCAGCAGGAAGGAGGATGAGGACACCACTAGAATTAGTTGGCTCTGCCTGTCATTGGCTTTGGCTTTTACCTGCTAGTAAAGAAGGCTTTTACATGCCTTCTGTCCTACTAGGCCCAAAGTGCACCAGCCACAACAACCTCTTATTTTTTCAAGGTCGATCAATGCAGTAAACACTTCACTCATTCTTCAAGCTAAACCGCTGTGTTACTTTTTGTTAAAATCTCCACTAAGTATATTTCTGTCCTAATGAATATAATTCCAAAGACAGCCTATTTACACTTGTCTTTTATTCTGGTACATTTCTGTAGCACCAGATGCATGCTTTTAATGATGTTTTCATCTTAGTCAGTAATGGACACTACAACTACAGCATGCTGACTACATTTGAAGTGTGTTTGCGTTTGCCATTAATCATACACACTGATTTTTCTCCTCAATTACTCTTAACCCTTTATATCAGATGTTATCCCTCCAGATGTTGTGGTCCAGCATCCCTGGCCACTGGCCATGCTGGCTAGAGCTGAGGGGAGTTGGAGTCCAATGAAAGCTGGAGGGCCACAGGGTCTGCATCCCTGCTTTATATTATCCTGAGGAATGCTGTTAGTTGTCACCCATGTTACAGAAGTGCTAACCTTAACCAGAAGCTGGGCATTGAGTGTTGCTGGCCCTGTGCTATGGAACACTCTTCCAGTAGATATTCATCAGGTTTTCTTGCATCCAGGAGTCTCTTTGCCTTTTGTGTATGTGCCAACATGTCATTGCAGTTCTTTAAATTTTCCTTGCATAGTCAATCATCTTCATGATTATTCTATACAGTCATACCTTGGTTTTCAAACAGCTTAGTTCTCAGACGTTTTGGCTCCCGAACGCCTCAAACCCGGAAGTGACTGTCCTGGTTTGCGAACTATTTTTGGAAGCCGAATGTCCAATGGGGCTTCCACAGCTTCCGATTGGCTTTAGGAGCTTCCTGCAGCCAATCAGAAGCCACACTTTGGTTTCCGAATGTTTTGGAAATCGAACAGACTTCCGGAGTGGATTTTGTTCAACTGCCCCAATGCTTTGTAAGAGGGAAGTATATACTTTATATTATAAAAACAAACATACTAATATAGGAACTTACCTAATTATGCTGCTATGAAAAGATACAGATTACAGTACATTTTGACAATGTGAAGGGCTTCATATCTGGCATATCAGCATTTGCTTTACAGTAGTTCCATGCAGATGACTAAAATCTATTTACAATCAACGTGTGCATGGATGAGCAGACCTCTGCCCATTGGCCTCACTCCCACCATATGTTAATTAGCTCTATGCATAAGTTACACAGATGTGAAGTGTATACAGTGGTACCTCAGGTTAAGTACTTAATTCGTTCCAGAGGTCTGTCCTCAGCCTGAAACTGTTCTTAACCTGAAGCACCACTTTAGCTAATGGGGCCTCCCACTGCTACCGCATCGCCGGAGCCCAATTTCTGTTCTCATCCTGAAGCAAAGTTCTTAACCTGAAGCACTATTTCTGGGTTAGCGGAGTCTGTAATCTGAAGTGTATGTAACCTGAGGTACCTCTGTAGGTGTAGGCTATCTCCACGTGACTTGAACCCTTGCCTTTTTGCAGTGTATAGATCGTATGGATAGGATCTACACAGATACAACTTGAATGAATAGCCACAAAGTGTTCACCCTGAAACACTGCAGAAGGAGGGTGGGTACAGGCTATGCACAGATTGTGTACAAAGCTGGGAGGGTTTTATAAAGATGTTTTACTGGCATGAACTGTGTGCGCGCGCACCTACAGACTACTTCATAAAACTATTCAACACAGTTCAAGCAGAAGCATGTATGTATGACTCCTCAGATTTGTGCCTCATCAAATGCCCTTTTAATTGCAATTTTACATTGTTGCTTGTTGAAAATTAATCTTGCTTACAGTAAGAAGAGAACAAGCATTCTCCAGGATCCAGTCTCTAGCTGTAATGGTGGCTGCTGCCCATTGGAACCGGTAGGGCAATATATGAAGAAACGAATACAGTGGTACCTCGGGTTACATACTCTTCAGGTTACAGACTCCGCTAACCCAGAAATAGTGCTTCAAGTTAAGAACTTTGCTTCAGGATGAGAACAGAAATCGTGCTCCGGCGGCGCGGCAGCAGCAGGAGGCTCCATTAGCTAAAGTGGTGCTTTAGGTTAAGTACGGACCCTCGGAACGAATTAAATACTTAACCCGAGGTACCACTGTAGTAGGTGAAGCCAGAGCTGATGATAGTCACAACCACCCTGTGATTGATTGATTGATTGATTGATTGATTGATTGACTGATTGTAAGTAAGAAGGGAAACAGATGGAGGCTGGCTAAGGGCAGACTGAGGTTGGTGAGGCAGTGCTTCATTTGCCCTTATGAACCAGCTTCCACTGCCTAACTGAAAAGTGCAACCAACCTCACATTGGCTCTCCATAAAGTTACCTAGTTCAGGCTTCAGTAGACCACACACAAAAGCTCCAGAAGAGTACATAGCTTAAGATGACTCAAACACTCTCACTTCCTAAAAGGTTTAGAAAAAGTGAATGGTTTTCACAAATTGACGTTAATCCATCTGGACATCTTTCATGTAAGTTAGATCACTTAAATCAATGAAATGGAGGGAACAGGCAAATTCTTAATCAGGGTTTCTACAAAGTTACACTACTGAGGATTCTGCAGAAGCATAGACCTTGAAAACATCATGAAAGCAGCTTTTCCAAGGTCACTCACTTCTCTGGGTTCACGCTGTGAATAAAGCTTTATAATGAAGCCCAATTTCCTCTATGTTTAGTTATTGTACACAGTAGGAACTATGTTTTGTTGGATTTCCAGAGGTAATGTTTCTCAAAGGCATTTCTCACTTCACATTTTAAAGAAAAGGCTGCATTTTGCATAGTCTCTCCTGTGCTCTATCTCATCTTATAATGATGCGGATGTAAAATTATTTTACATTTTAAAATAAAGGGTATTCAAGATATCATTCCTGTGTTCCACCTCACTCCATTTTATACATCACATGAAAACCTTTGGACACTTGCAATTAGAGCATGCTGAGGTGGCCTGTTTAGCCTAACAATCCTCTCTGCAATCCTCACTGCTCATCAGTCTGTATTGGGACAGTACATCCTAGCAAAACAGGTGAGGTCTGGTCTGGTTGCACCAGACTACCACAGCACTGTAAAGCTGGAAGGGACTACAAGAATCATTTAGTCCAACTCCCTCCAGTGCAAGAATATTTTGCCCAACGTGGGGCTTGAACCTATGACCCTGAAATTAAGATTCTCATACTCTACCAGCTGAGCTATTCCTCTGCTCTTCTGTTTGTCAACTGACTTTGTCTGTGTCTGCTTCCTAGCACAGGGGCCATTTTTTAAAAGAGATATGATGGTAGTTCACAGTGTATTCTATAGATCTTTCAATATTTGGGGTGGGGGAGGAGAGGGAGGCAAAGATAAAGATGTTCATAATCCCTCTGCCTCTCTTTTTTTCTGCTCTCCCATGTCCAACTCCAACTTCCATCTGTCCCAGCCATCATGGCCAATAATCAGAGATTTTGGAGTTGGATTCCAGAAATATCTGGAGGGCACCAGGTTGGGGAAGGCTGAGTATTTTGCCAAGACAGAAGGGAAGGGCTACCCTGCAGATTGCCTCCATGTAAGTGGCAGTTGCAAACCCTTTGATACCCCAAAGGAGCCAATCCGTGTTGTGATGTGGAGTCTTTCCCCTCTGCCTCTTTCTGCAGAACCTCCTATAAATTGACCAGAAGAGGGAAAGAGCACTGTAATGAGCTTGGAGTTAAACTAAACATAGTTTGGGGATTCCCTCCAATCCTGTGATGGATTTTACAGAAGAAGGCTACTAAAATGGTCAAGCTAGTTTTTGTTAAGTAGGTGTTTGTGGCTGTCCTTCTACAAATCACCTCACCACTGGTTGACACTCTGCAGCCTTAAAAGGTGTCTATGCTTCAGTTAAGGCCCTGGGGAATATATTGTGAGGTAACTCCTCCCATGTAGCCTTTTCAGATCAGGTAGCACAGACAGCAGGAAGGCTGCAGAGTGCTGAATAAATTTTTACTGAAAAGCAGAGCACTACCGCAGGCCTCCTCATAACAATAAGGCAAGTGCAAAAGTCCATCCCCCCAAAAAACTGAATAGAAACTCTCAAAGTGTATTGAGAATGAGGCAGGAAAAATGGAGGCCTCATTCTCATATCTTTTGCAGAAATTGTGAACAGATTTTGGGATAGCAAGTGATAGAGAACAGACTGAAAATGTGGTTTTGAAGCAGCAGCCACATAGGAAAGTGCTGGCTGCAAACAAGATAAAAGACAAAAAAAGAGAGTCTTCCCTTTCTCCCTTAGCTCCCCTAAGCAGTGCAATCGTCACTCTGAACAATTCAGTGGCAAACATTCAGCACAGCTATACTGAAGTCTAGTTGCTTGCAGTGCTCATCTGTGTATTCTGTTCATTCTTTGAATCCAAACAGGCTAAATGTCACCTTCCATTTTCCAGGCACGTCCCCAAAAGAGTTCTGAAAGTCACAATTTCTGTTAGTTTTAAACCTTAATGGTGTTGGTCTCTCCTTTGATTCCTGCATATTTTCTGTGTACAGGACAGGCACTTTGCTAAGATATCCAGGATTATAAATTGCTGCTCACTTCTTGAATGTGACAGAAAATAATTCAGTTTTCTCCTTCACTTTCTGTAAGACAGCCTATTAAAGGCTGACAGGCTTCCCTGAAACAGTATGCAGTGTAAGCCCAGAAATGAATGATAATGTAAAAAATCATCATTATAGGCTTAGAGAAAACAATACGAGTGCCCTGGCAGCTGTGATCAAAGCTATTTCTCCTTCTCTCTGAGGTAGCAATCTCCAGGTGGCAATCAGGTTTTATAAAGAGGGGCTTATAGGCTACATTCCTAGTGTTCTACCGCCAAAGAGGAATAAGTTGCGAAAGGAAAATCTACCACAGGCTTGGTTGAGAGAGTGATTTATTGAGGCATTAAGCAGTTTTCCAAGTTTGATTTGAAACCAAAACAAAAAGTCTAGGAGGCTTTTTGCAGCTGGACCCAGAAATAAAGAGGTGAGAAACAAGTGATGGGTTGAACAAAGGTCCTGCTTTATTTACAACATGTGCAGGGGAAATGAGAAGAGTGGGAACCTACACTGAACTTCAATGTCAGGTGAGCCAAATGCTGCCCATTCCAAAGAGTGCAAAGCCTGGGCTACACCTTAAGGTGGGTAAGGAGGCCTTCCTGCCCCACAATGCTAGGCAGACATGATAGGTGTGCTGCAAGGATGTTCCATATCCAGGCAAAGGGTTTCACAAGCCAGAGAAGCTGGCCTTCAGAAACCCTCTTCACCCCCAAAGATACTCAAGGGTGCTTATCTAATCACAAAAACATTTTAAGACAAGTTTAAAATTATTGGAAATCCCCACCCAAAAAAGCATAAAAGTCAATATTTTTATGTAATTATTTACCAAGCGAAACTAAAATAAATTAACTTAACCAAAATATATTTGGAATTCCCAAGTCATGCTACAACTTTTTAGCACCCCAAATTTTTGAAGTTTGAAACAGCTGGGGTTGGAGAATGCCACCCAACGAAGATAAATGTTAGAACCGTGGTTGCCAAACTTGAGGACTGTGATTGGTCTTTGCAGATGACTTAATGATTTTTCGGCATGTTGCAGCAGTTCTGCTAAAAGCTATATTATTTTAATTGCATACTTAGTGCTTCTTTTATTTCTTATACATTGTGTTTTCTTGCATTACAATTTGAATTCAGAATTCATAGAAGAACCTGCGCCACAAGGGCCTTGTTGCTCCCTAATACTTTAAAGTGAAAGGATTGTTTGGTTATCATTAATCCTGTGAGCGTAGCAAATAATGTTTTTATAATATAAAAACCTATAATCCACAGATACAATTTCCAAGAAAGAGTTGACTGTATTAGTACACAAAATGTAATATTATCAAGGTCTTGTATAGCTACCAGTTCCTATAGTAACACATGTGATTCTCAGAAATGGCTATTAGACTTGAGTAGGATAAATACCAGTGCTTCTTCCACCTAAAAATATGTTTAGGGGTACTCTCATTTTCTTACTCATATTGAAATACTGCCCCTCAATGAGGCCAAACTTAGATTCACAAAATGTTTGGGAGTATGCGTACCCCTGTGTCCCCCCAGAAAAAAGCACTGATAACCCTCCAAGGGGCAAACCCTCCAAGTGCCCCTATTTTCCGTGGACAGTCCCGGTTTTATGGAAGTCGTCCTGGTTTCTGATTTGATCCTGGAATGTCTCTATTTTCCTTATGATGTCCCTATTTTCATCAGAGAAATGTTTGAAGGTATGGTAGGATGTCCCTGTTTTCATCGGAGAAATGTTGGTGGATATGGAGTTAGGCAATCCCTGAGCCAAGGAGAACCTTTAGAAGACATCTGAAAGCAGCCCTTTGTAGGGAAGTTTTTTAAAAAAATGTTTTCTTATTTTTAAAAATACGTTCAAAACAGCACAGAGTGGCTGTGGCAAATTACAGTGGTACCTCAGGTTATGAACTTAATTCGTTCCAGAGGTCCGTTCTTAACCTGAAACCGTTCTTATCCTGAGGCGTGCTTTTGCTAATGGTGCCTCCCACTGCCATTCTCATCCTGGGGCAAAGTTTGTAACCCGAGGTACTACTTCCAGGCTAGCGGAGTTTGTAACCCGAAGTGTTTGTAACCTGAGGTACCACTGTATTATGATTATTATCATAGAATAGGATTTCCCTATTTTTATCAGAATATTTTGTTGGAGGGTATGCTCTTGAGAACTACTTTTCAAAAAGAAAAAGAAACAAACCATATCTTTACGTTGCACCCACTATTCCTTAAGAGTAAGGAAAATACAGGCAAATCCACACACCCAATTAAACCAGCATTCTAAAAATACATGGTTAATGGGGCTTCTAATGAATCTTGGACTTGTGCTCAGTTATCCACAACTTAAGAGGTCTCGTAGCCTGAGCCCCAGAAGTTGGAGGGAAACATCTGCCGTGGGGAACCTGCTCCAGCTGTATAGACTTCTCTCATAATTTATGACCCAGGAAACCCATTTTTCTAGATTTCTTTGAGAGTCTGTACCAGGAGAAAAGTCTTTCTCATCAGTAGTTATCCCTCCAGTTCATGGAGGAGGGCAGCAGAGGGGATGTAGTACTCATCCCCTCTTGCCTCTTGTGAGGGATCAGAATGCTTGATCTGAACTTAGATTGTAATGGAAGATCACATGAACCACAGGATCGCTTTCTTGAAACTCTCTGTTTTGTAACAAGGCAGCAAAATAATCTGTGCACTGCAGATCTTTCAGACTGGGCTCCTGCTGTCTGTTTTGCAATAGTAGGCTTGTAAATAAATACTTTGAACAGCAAAGAGAGTACAAAGTTGAGCCAAAGGTCCTGGGGTGCAGCAGGCAGCAGAGAACTGTGTGTACATATAATAATTACCGGTACTTCCATGGAATTATAAATGAAGGCAGCTGTGGCATTTTGGTCCTATTTTGATATTTCCCTTTATAATAATGCAAACATTCCGAATGTGGCCACACAATACTAGCTTATTTTGGTTCTGAGCCCATATTATTATTACAGCACCAAACACACATTCAAAAGAGCTCCATTAAACTGCTAAATAAATGCACAGGGGTTATCTTCTGAGTTACAGCCAGTGACGGCTCACGGCTGCTACTTGCTGGGATGCATCACCCTTGACTCTTCTCTGTTGGTAGGTTCTTAGACTGGCACTGTGAGCATCAGTAGAAAAGACTGTTTAAAATACTTTATGGCTTCCCATTTAAAGTGTTTACCTCCTTTGGGTGAATTTTATATATGTTTCCCAAGAGTCCCTGTCTGTCTCCCTTCCTAATTGTTGAATATTATGAAATAAATTGTGGGACGCGGGTGGCGCTGTGGGTAAAAGCCTCAGCGCCTAGGGCTTGCCGATCAAAAGGTCGGCGGTTCGAATCCCCGCGGCGGGGTGCGCTCCCGTTGCTCGGTCCCAGCGCCTGCCAACCTAGCAGTTCGAAAGCACCCTCGGGTGCAAGTAGATAAATAGGGACCGCTTTCTAGCGGGAAGGTAAACGGCGTTTCCGTGTGCAGCTCTGGCTCGCCAGAGCAGCGATGTCACGCTGGCCACGTGACCCGGAAGTGTCTTCGGACAGCGCTGGCCCCTGGCCTCTTGAGTGAGATGGGCGCACAACCCCAGAGTCTGGTAAGACTGGCCCATACGGGCAGGGGTACCTTTACCTTTACCTTTATGAAATAAATTTGCCTACCACTATTGGTGGCGGTGCCCCCTGCCCCGCTCCCAATACAATCAATCCAGTTAAATACAAAGAGCTGAGCTAGTAATGTTCTTTAGGTTCCACAAATTATTCCAAGGGCAATTGAGACAGATGCACTATCATTTGTTTTGGGAGTATTCATGGTTAGCTGGAAAGTAACCAGAATCTACAACATTCAAAAGGCCTCTGCAACATTCAGAGCACACCGCTTGCTGGAGAGAGGCCTAAATAGCCCTGCCTGTTTCACCACCACTCTGTTCAGAATGGAATGGAGGGCAGGTGTCCAATCCTGACATCCAATGAAATGTGGACATGTTTAAGGGGCCATGTTCTATGTCAGGAAAGCTGAGCCAGTGTAAACAGGAACTGAACTGGAAGAGCAAACAGTTTCTCTTGCACTGTGGATTTTTGAGAAGATATTAACTAAGACCTGCTGTGGGCACCATTGGAGATATTGGCTGCTGTAGTGCCATATTGCCAGGGCCTGCCATGCATTCTACAAACTACCAGATTTACAGAGAAAGTTTTAGCTTAGCTCTCTTACCTATATGCTTATATGCAGAAGGAAATCCTTACATTAGGGAACTTTAAAAAATATGAACCTTGCTCATCTAACATGTTGCTATCTAAAACGTTACCATACCAGGCTTAACATATTAGTCTGTGTAATGTATAGATCGGCTCTGTTTTTCTGTGTGGGCTTTTGCAAGGTTCTTTTTAAACCAGCTTTTAAAATATACAACAGAGAACAAATTACATTTATATGAATAATAAACAACCCATAAAAGGATTCTTGCTTTGCAGAGGTTGTTTTGTATTTCTGCATAACAATAGGAAGTCTAAGATCCCAGCTGGAAGCTTTTTTCTTTCTTTTTCTTTTCATTATTATAATTGTCAACTGAAAGCTGTAAGTTTTGAAATGCAGCTCTATAAATAACGGCCTCCTATTCTGCAAAGCTTTAGTTGCCATGAAGAACTGCTTCTAATTAGGTTAGTTAAATGAAGATGACATCTTTCTGATAAATTGCAGTTGGCGTGGCCTTCACCAGGGGAGTGAGAGAATGACAGGATGTACCAAATTGACTCAGATGTTTTATAAGAAGTAAAATATTAGGAGGAATTAAAATAAATACCATAAAACAGAAGGCTGGAAGAGAAGTGGCGAGGAGGAACTAAATGAAGATGAATGCGAAAGAAGGGGGAGGATAGTTTAGCAGCTGTTGAACAGAGAACCAGGGCAGCCTGGGTTACAATTTAGTGATGGATATTAGGAGCATATGTGAAAATACAAGGGGGACCCTCAGCAAAATGTTGCAATGTTACCCTCCATTTTCACGACAGCCAGCCAGCATTCCATGCTCACTGAGCATGCTCAATCCTCACTGGGCTTTTTGGTTCCCCTCCCTTAGGGCTTGTTCTTAAATCGTGCCCTCCCTTAAAGAGGGCACGTGTTGCGGTGAGACCTGGAAACCGATTCCCTGTGTTGTGGGTGGGTAAGATTGGTCAGCCACAACACCCGATTGGTAGGTCCCTCGATGCTGGGTTTAATCTGGCCAATGAGACGCAGTCTGTTAAGTTGTGGGTTGACATAGCAGCCGACACAGCGATTTCTCCAAGCAGCTCTTTATTTTGTAAGCTGGAATAGAAACTGAACAGCAAACAGCTCAGCCGGCCTGCTTTTATAGGCAGCTGGCTGTCAACATTGTAGCAAGAACAACCCAGGGTTTCCCGCCTAAAATAACTGACGTGGACCTGAGTGAAAACTACATACACAATACTCCTGGTGGCCTGGGTGAGAACTTCAATACATAACACCCCTCCCCACCGAGATAAGGCGTTAGTTACAATCGTAATGGTTTCCTTATATACAGCACTACACGTAATGGTTCAATTAGGCACAAAGCATATCGGTTACATTTCACATTACTTCCATTAGACCAACAGTGTTACATGTCCAACAACATAGTCCTTTAAATACGGTCTACTGGCCTTGTGGATTTCCTGGGCGGAGAGTTCAACAGCTTCTGAGGCCACGGCCTCCTCAGTGGCTTTCTGCAGCGTGAGGTCTGGCTTGGCGAGAAGATGCCGTTGCAGACGGATGTCCCGGACCCCACAGATGATTTGATCCATCAGGGCATCATCTAAGTCTCGGAACTTGCAGTGCATTGCAGCCTGTCGGAGGGTGGTGGTGTAGTTGTTAATTGACTCCCCCTCTGCCTGGTTCCAGTGGTAGAACGCATGGTGGGCAGCAATCTTGGACGGCTTTGGGCTGTAGTGGTTGCGGAGCTTCTCTTGAATCGTGTCCCAAGGTGCTGCCTGGACTGCTAGAGGCGCAACCAATGCTCGGGCCGTCGCGAACACTTCGGGGCCACAAAGGCTGAGGAGAGGCCCCGCTTCTGCTCTACAGACCCTATTGTCAGCTCATTTGCTTGGAGGTAGCAGTCAAACCGAGCGAGGTAGGAGTCCCAGGATTCAGAGGCTGGGGCAAACGGCGGTAGAGGCACGAGTGAAGCCATGGTTCCGATGCCGACGTGGAGGCGATGGATGGTACACCGTGCTCTAGCCAGAACAGTCAGCTCTGAATCGGTTCTGCTCTGTGATTTCGCTCAGTGTTTCAGCTCCGTGATTCAGCTCATCTCAGAGGGTGGCTGCGTCTGGCTGTGCTCTGATGTCCATTGATCCCATCCTCGTCGCCAGTGTTAAATAGTGGGTAGACATGACAGACACAGCGATTTCTCCAAGCAGCTCTTTATTTTGTAAGCTGGAATAGAACTGAACAGCAAACAGCTCAGCCGGCCTGCTTTTATAGGCAGCTGGCTGTCAACATTGTAGCAAGAACAACCCAGGGTTTTCCGCCTAAAATAACTGACGTGGACCTGAGTGAAAACTACATACACAATACTCCTGGTGGCCTGGGTGAGAACTTCAATACATAACACAGTCCAAATGGATTGAGGGACCTATATATGCCCATGTGCGTGACCCAGAGATCCCTCTTTCAGCACGTGCATTCGGAAAACCCGCCCACCTCTCCCTACTTTTAGGGCTTTTGCGCTTGACCTTGCTATGCCGTCATGTGCCGTCTGTCGTTGGGACAGGGGCACGGCAGGAATTTCCTCCCCTTGGCTCATTGGCTGTTGCCATTTGGGTTTCGCCTGCCATGTAGCAAATCGTCACAACTTGTAAGGTTGCGGATAGGCTCTGGTTCAGGTGATAGGGATGGGAGAACGCTCTCGCCATCCCTATGTGAAGGGTATTCTGTTAAAGGAATCCAGTGACTCAAATGGTTGGTCAACCCCTTAGAGGGGGTTGTGCCCATGCCAGAGTCCAGGGGGACATCTGGGTGGTGGACATAGTCCGTTCCCAACTTTTCACTTATCCAGGTGTTCACCCTTGGCTGACCTGTGCTGGTGCCCTGGGTCAGCGCTACCTGCATGGCAGGGAGCTATTCAAACCAAAGCCTATGCAACCAGTCACTTTCTGTAATCAATAAGGTGTGGCCCAAACTCTGCCAAAAATCAAAAGTAAAATTTGAGTCAAGTGTGAATTTATTTAGGGGGGAGGTTTCTGGGTCTGAACACGCAAATAATTTTTCCTTTAAGTTCTGCTTTATATTAACATATATCCAAACCAGTGTACAAAAGTAATAAAACACACCATAAAAGAATCAAAACGATACAAACCAAAGTACAGGAATTCAATGCAATATCCACTGTAGATGGTTGTGTGAGCTAAATCAATATTAATGGTCACGGAATGCTCGGATGAACAAGTTAGTTTGTAACATATGGTGAAAACATAATATAGTTAGTGAATGCCTGGGGAGAGGCTAGTCTACATGGTGGCTGCAATTCGTTCAGAATTTCAGGTAGCTGCAAGATAGGTTTTAGCTCTATTAAGAGGATCACATCTCAAGTTCTGTTAAGGAAAAAGCATTATTTCAAGCTCGTCCAAAGTCGAGTATGGTTTTGTAAAGCAACAGTATGTATCTAGAACTGGTGGCTACTTAAAACAGATTATTAATGCATAATTCTGAGAATGTCACATCCAACATCATATACTGTTCTTTTTGCTTGGAACAGCTGTACTTGTTTTTATAGTTATAACTGTTTTATCTGCTTTTATAATTGTTTATTATATTGATGTAGGATTTTATGGTGAAAGACAGAATAAATAGGATATGTAAATAAATATATATTGTGGTGGGTGGGATGTTTTCACATGAAATTGCCACAAAAGTCCTCCAAACTAAGTTTTCCACCCCATTTTAAAGCACAATGGACCATGGGAATATTTTAATGTGGGTTTCAATAATTCGGTAAATGTAGTTCAAGGGTGCCCAATTCAAAAATACAAAATAATAACTTATAAAGGAAGGGAGTATGTGTTTCAAATCCCAACTTTGCCATAAATCTCAGTGGGTGATTTTGGACCAGCCACAATCTTTCAGCACAATCTACATTAAAAGGGTCTTGTGAGGCGAACCCTGAATACCACCACAAGCACCTTGGAGAAAGGGGTGGGATATAAATCTAATAAAGAAACAATTGTGTTTTAGGATGCATTTAACATCTTAGCTAGGTGTGGCTAAAATGAGATACCCAGGAGACTTAAAATACTGGCAGGTATACTAGCGACGTGCCGTATGCATAAAGCAAAATATACAATTAACTTCAGCAATGGTCTGAACATCTGTCCCTCCTGAATTGTAATTGGCAAGTGGAGTACTCTTGAAACATTTAATCAAAACTGAATTATCTTCAAATTAAATTAATATAAAAATTCAGGAGATTAGCAATGAAATGTAATTTAATGCCATTCTACTTCTGTGGGCTTTTATGGTAGATTAAAAGTGATCAGACATCCCAGCTTTACCATGGGAGTTTTATGGCACTTTACTGGGTGTTTTAATAATTTGTAAGGATATTAAAATGTTAATTAGAATTTCTTCTAACAAAGCATCTTTTTCCAGCCATCTTCACTCCTGCATTCACTGTAGCATGTAGGGGCAGGTCCTGTGTAAATGAGCCCTTAAAATAGGTGGGAGATTTTCTACCTAAGGCAGAGTGAGAAGGCTAGAGATATAACTAGGCTACAGAAAAATGGACATGGTGAGTTCATGCCAGAGATATTGTAAAAAATGGGTATACATCTGCACCTGTTTTAGAGCTAGTCTGGGAGGACACACATCTATCCACATCTTCTCAACAATATGACCATATCTTGGATGCACAACACCTTGCCATTAAAAAAATGCATTGGCCAATCTGTGCAGCTGATCCTTTGTTACTTGAGTTGGGCAGTCTTCCCAAGTTGCCTGGAGGGCAGAAACATCCATGCTCAGTTAATTTGTCAGACATCTGCACAAAATTAATTTGAAGTACATCAGGATTGAGTCCAGAACAAATTGGGCAAATGATTGCTTCATCCCAGGGCCTGGAGACCTAAAGTTCTGCTGCAGAGCTTCCAGGAGCTCTCCCTACCAAGCACACTTTGTTAAACAGCACAAGTTCCTAGGAATGCTAAAGCAGTACTTTAAATCCTGAATGTTGTCAAACATGTTAACAGCATCCATGGATGCTGGAAATAATGGGGAAATGTAGTTCTCAGCATCCCAATATTTAAGTATCTCTAATAATGGCTCAACAGGGACTTGTGGATTTTGAGAACCTACAACATGTTGAGATATTGCATGTTACGGGCTATCAGTGGGAAGAAAATACAGGAGAATTGAAAAGGGGGATTGGCTTTTTCTAGCCTCTAGGTAGCAGTATACAGTAAATATCTTAGAGTTGGGATTTATCCAAGAAGAGAGAGGGATAACAACTCTCTCTAAAAGAAAATACTGGTGATACCAGGAAGAAGGCTTGAGAAATGTCATCCATATATCTATGTAGCTATTGAGTAAAGCAATTGTGTTGTAATATAAAGTTACTGACTCATACTTGCGTGCATGACTATATATGAAGGACACATGTGAGCAGGCACAAAAGAGGGTGGCAGTTGTTGGGGCCACACTTCCTTACCATGACCATGCAGTTTTGAGTAAACAAACCCACCTTGCCTGATTACATATATGAAGTCAGATCAGGGAAAGTTCAAGCTAAAAGAAAGAGGAATTAGGAGCACACTTTGCATGGTGACAGAAAAAAGGCACCAGGTTGATGACTTGACTGCATAGGAATAAAATGGGGAATACAGTGGAGCCTTGGTTCTCAAATGGCTTGGTACTCAAACGCCTAGGTTCTCAAACATCAAAAACCTAGAAGTAAGTGTTCTGATTTTCAAATGTTTTTTGAAAGCTGAGCATCCGATGCGGCTGTCGGCTATTGTTTCTGGGTACATGCACCAATTTGAAGCTGTGTCTTGGTTTTCGACGCAGGTGGCGCTGTGGGTTAAAGCCTCAGCGCCTAGGACTTGCCGATCGAAAGGTTGGCGGTTCGAATCCCTGCGGCGGGGTGCGCTCCCGCTGCTCGGTCCTAGCGCCTGCCAACCTAGCAGTTTGAAAGCACCTCCGGGTGCAAGTAGATAAATAGGGACCGCTTACCAGCGGGAAGGTAAACGGCGTTTCCGTGTGCGGCTCTGGCTCGCCAGATGCAGCTTTGTCACGCTGGCCACGTGACCCGGAAGTGTCTCCGGACAGCGCTGGCCCCTGGCCTCTTAAGTGAGATGGGCGCACAACCCCAGAGTCTGTCAAGACTGGCCCGTACGGGCAGGGGTACCTTTACCTTTACCTTGGTTTTCGAACCTTTCAAAAGTCAAGCGGACTTCTGGAATGGATTAAGTTTGGTGCTTTTGTTTTTGCTATTTGTTTTGCATTTTTGTTTTCAGGGCTTTTTCAGTTAATTTGATTTTGTGACACTGTGGAACGCAGTTTAGCCAATTGATTGATTGATTGATTGATTGATTGATTGATTGTGTGACTGGAAATGAATACCCCCCCATCCAAACAATGACTATCATCAGTGCCGGTAAGAAGACAATACTGTCTTCTTTATTTTATAGTACAGTACATTGATTATTGCTTTCATTTCATGGATCAATGGTCTCGTTATATAGTAAAATTTATGTTAAATTGCTGTTTTAGGGGTAGTTTTTAAAAGTCTGGAATGGATTAATCCATTTTGCATTACTTTCTATGGGAAAGCACACCTTGGTTTTGGAACGTTTTGGTTTTGGGACAGACTTCTGGAATGGATTAAGTTTGAGAACCAAGGTACCACTGTACTTTGAGTGCTCCTCAGCTATTGAAGAAAGGTTCTCTGTGCATCTCCTCTGTTAGAAATGTAGCTAAATATTGTTCCCAGCATTGAATCATTCAGCCGCAGGTAATCAGTTTTGTTGCTGGTAGGTCTAGCTTTTGGCTAAATAGGGCAGGAAGATTCTGGAGTTTTCCTTTGCTTTTATGTAGAACACAAAGGCATATATTTGTTTTTTTATTGTGGAGAGCTCTGTAACGGGAATTAGTAACTGGCTATTGCAAGATGAACTCATTCAGTGGATAGTTGTTGTTTCTTTTCCAAGAGGCTTTTAAACTGGTCCATCAATACTGGCTACTGCATGTCTGAAGAAAAGCTAAAAAGACTCCATAATCATCTTCCCTGCTGGGGAACTCTGTGTGGTACATGCAGCAGAAACTCAGAACAATTCATATGAATGATTTTCACCTTAGCTAGAAGGTAGGGAGAGTATCTAACAATACATAATTACAAATGATTTAAAGGGTGTTCTATCAGATGATGCACTTATCTTCATGCTCATTACAAATCAAAATCTCACTGGGCAATATTTCCACAGTGAAAAAATAGCAACCACTCCTTTCATTGTTGGGATAATGATTCAGTTGTTCTTACGCTTTCGGAGGAGCAATATGTTTTACATATATAAGGAAGCATAGAGTGAAGCCACAGAAGAAAACAAATAGAGGAAAAGTCCTTCCCAGACACAGGACAGATTCGTGTGTGGAAGGAAAATGTCTTAGTCATGTGGGTTTCAAAAATGATCAAATAGGCATGGAGAATATGTTAATGAGGAATGATAAAAGCACTCAAATAGTTTTTGGTTGCATATACTAAAAGGGGAACATTCCCACGTAACCATTTCTATCACACAGTTTTTAATCATGCCATAGGAATGAAGGAAGCAGGACACTAATCCAAAAACAATGATAGTGGGAATCTCAGAGAAGCACTGAAGATATATTTTATTGAAATTGCAAAAGCATTTCATGTGAGTTCATTTCAGGGGTACTGATTAAACAAAGCAGTCATCTACACTGTCTCAGAATCATTTTGAGATATTAGGTAAATTCCAACATAATATTCAACCATGCTTATTATGCATGCTTCCCTTTCCCCTCTTCCTCTGGTGCAGTCATGGGGAGAAGATTAGAAGGAGTTGCTTCCCCTTTCAACTAACTGCAGTTTGCTGTTATTTCTGAAGCAAAACTCCACTAGGATGTCAGTAATAGGTTTGGTAAAAAGGAGAGAGAGAGAGAAATTTAAAATAATTCCACTTTTTCAAAATATTTTTAAAAATAAAAAACTATTGCACATTTGTGTGGTTTTATAAAAAATAAAGTGTGTAACTGTGCAGTTCAAAACTACAACACTTTTAAAATAAAAAACCCCAGCAAAATAGGTTTTTTTTTTGGGGGGGGAGAACCCCCAGATTCTTGAGAAATAACTTGGTAGGTTATTTCTGGTACATTACATCTGGCAAATAATTCTCATAGGTGTAGGTCCACTCCAGAAAACATATTGGAGAATATAGAGTCTTGGAGAAATAGGAAGGAAATATAATAGGAGATGGATTCTGTAGGCATTCTTACTGGCAATATGGAATCCCATATAAGAGATTCCATTACATTCCTTGACATTTAGCTCTAATTTTTAGTCTCCAGGTAGATTAGTGATTGGATCAGTTTGGATACTTTTGGATCAGTTCTGAATCAGCTTCTTAATTTTGAGTTTCTCAATTAGCATTTGGACATATACTCAACTGTATTCTGAGAATTGTCTTCCAGGCAGTTCATAACATTGGAACATACTGATGGTCCTTTTCACATGTGTGTCATTCTATAACCTCCTACAAATGGTTGTTTTCTCCGGGCACCAGCCATGGTAGAAAGCTGGAAATTTGAATTCCTGTGCCAAGACAAACACCACATAAAACCATCTTGTTTGTAAGGGGGCAGGGATGAAAGAATCAACCAAAATGGATAAGATACCAAACCAAAGGTCCTTAATTGTATGGCCTCTTCATATAATTCACAGTAATGAAAGTAAGTGGTTTAAGATTTCAGATTTTTTGTGAATCCCACTTTATTTTCTTAGCAGAACCTCAGGAGTGGGGGATGCTGCTATGTTTCAACATTATGAACTAGACAAATTCCATAATCCAGGAAATGAAAGGTGTTGGTGACGTCACCTAAGGGAAACTTGCCTTAGAACATGTCTTTTGAAAGATGTCAGCTAGTGACTCATAAAAACACCTAAGAACAATGTCTCAGTGAAAAGTGTGTATCACTATGTGAGGCATATCTAGTCTTTTTAGGTTTTATAGGACTTAACACACTATAAATCAAAGGTCATTTCTTCATAGTGTGTAAAAGCAAAAAGGGCACTACTTTGATTAATCTGTGCAAAGGCAACACAACTCTTTTTCATGCTATTAAGTAAAAAACATGTTTAATGACATTTTTGTACCCACATTCTCCAATGAAATTTCTTTTCTACCAAGCCCATAAATTTGAACTGTTCAGAACATGACATACAGAAAGCATGAAAGGGTCAGATCAATTACTAGACATTAATTTACAAATCTTCCACCTATACTGACTCATAAAAGCTTCACGGTTTCTTCACATTAAAATACAAGAGCATTACATAGCTAGCAGCAATAAATGTGATGGCATGCATAACTACGGATTCATTTTCCTTCTTTGCTGTTTGTTTTTCCCATTTTCTTTCTTTAGTTAGTTTAACCATATGCTTCTTGCCATCGCTTCCACTGGGGTGGGGTGGGGGAGCTCTGTTTGTGATTGTTTTTAGGACCTCAGAGAAAACAAGTCAATAGTTCACTTGAGAGTGTTTAGCCATTATAGAAAAACCTTTGTTCTCCACAAGCAAGATGTAGTTTTTGTTTGAAATGAAAGAGAGAGCCCCTACCCTCATTGGAGCTGGTAGGCAGGAAGACGCTAGCTGGGAAATATTCCCCAGAGTATGATACTATGCAGAAGTTCTAAAAATATTGAACTGCCTGTCTCTAGAGAAAGAATGTGAGAGTGAAGGATAATATCGAGAGGTGAACCTTCACCAAGTAGCTGGGTATATTTTGGGGAGAGGAATGCGTGCTACTGTTGCAAGGTTCCTTTAAAAAGTGGGGGTTTAAACTGCTGTGTTTGATTGCTTTCTCTGGGGATAGCTGGTAGAGCAAGAGTAACTGCCATTAACTCACATGGATTGGAAATATAAGATACCAATATCAGTCCTGAGCTTAAAAATGTGTTACATTTTTCCTTCCCTTGGGATAATGTTCAAAATACACCAAGACAGCAGCATGTTCCTTTGGGATGGATATGTATAAGCTGCAGGCTTTGCCAGCAAAACATACATCAACAAGAATCCAAAGTAGGAAGGTCCAAGGTGGTGCCTTTCAGATGTTGTTGGACTTCAACTTGCACCATTATGCCTGACTATTCACGGAAAGTGCCCAGCATTGCCTGAAATTACTAAGAAGCCAACAAACAAAAAAGATTACTGAATGGATACTGTAATTTTTTAGTTTTAGCGCTGCTGTGTCCCCCTGCCCAAGGCCCTGACCTTAGCTGGTGAATGCCCAACCTGAGCATGCCCCGTGTCATGTGATCAATTATGCAGGGTGGGGCTTACCCCCCCCATATTTTATTCAAGTTGGCACCTCTGAGTGAAGGAGACCTCTGCAGCTAACAGAATGACCCCCTTGTTGTGTGATTCCTGCATTGCTGCTGTGCATGCTCAGCTGTTGCATACAGTGGCTTTGAAATGTAGACAAAAAATGAAATATTTGAAAATTGACTTCATATTACACCTGCTTAATTCCTTTCCCCCTCTTATCTAAACAATTCTTCTGAATTTAGATCTTAAATTGTGATGCCCAGAACTAATTATAACATTCCGAGTGTGTATAGCTAGCTGCTAAAATGCTCCTGATCTTTTAAGTCCCATTGGGTTCACTGGCAATTACTGCTAGGTAAATGTGTATAGGATTGCAGCCTTAGTTCATTGCACTTTTTTGGACTTCATCCAAAAGCTTTTCAATTCGTTAGGAG
This sequence comes from Podarcis gaigeae, assembly GCF_964106915.1. NCBI lineage: Eukaryota > Metazoa > Chordata > Lepidosauria > Squamata > Lacertidae > Podarcis > Podarcis gaigeae. The sequence goes on from NC_139683.1 coordinate 39,948,928, forward strand.
CATGTAGTTCATGCTCTTTATAATAAAAAGGTAATTTCCATGGTTAGATAGCAATATGAAGAACACATCTTGATGGTAGAGAACATTAAGCAGCACAATGTTTTGGTGTCAAGCTGTTTTTGTTTTTCTGTGCTGGTTCTCTCGATGTTGTTAGAAGACCTGAGGGCCAGGCGGTGGTGGAAGACAGATTTCCACTGTGAAGCAAATGGAAGCCTATCACCACCTGGGCAAGGCTAGGCAGGCACACTCGAAATGCATCACCTTTGGTGCTTCTGTTTTGCCTCTTTACCAAGTTCTCCACTAGTATGGCTGAAATGAATTCCCTTTTATGATAAAGGCCAAATGGCTTAAATGCTTTTGCTACCTCCCTCCATTCCAAAGATCCTTCTGTTGTCAGTACTTGGGACAAACAGTAAAAGACCTCCCTACCCTGACACAACTGTTGGTTTCCTTCCTACTTTGCCCCAAGTCACAGTGAAACGTGATTGCAGTGATTTCTCCTGCTGCTGCATGACTGGAGTGTTAAGGAGCAGAAAAAGACACCCATCTAATTATTTTATGCAGCATGCTCAATATACCTTTCCTCAGCTGGGAATGCAATGTGTTCTCTGCATGGCGCAGTATGGTACTGGAACAAAATAATTAGAGGAACCCCGCTGACAGTTCTTTCACTTTACTTGATCTGATTTGGGAGATTCGTAGAAGCTTAATTAGCCAAACTAAATTATTAGATGTGCCACTAATTGCAAAGAACAGGGTGCTGTTAGGAGCACAGCTATCCTTTACACTGATGTAAGTGCTTGTTCACACTGCTTGCTTTCTGCAGGGATTGGGGGTTTAACAAATAACCTCAGGTGAATGTTGCAATAGCCCATGCTGATCTGCCCAGCCCCTCTGTGGACTCCTATATTGAAAGCAGAAAACATTCAAGTCAGAGATCCTAAGAGACACAGACATATTTACAGAAGGACAAGCTGGGCAGTTGCCTGGGGTGGCATTTGGGCTTCACAGGAAGATGTGCACTGGAGACTTTTGAATACGAGTGACTGCAATTCATTCCATGCCAGAAAATTTTATGTTCAGCAGCCACTGCGCATACAAGCCAAAATGTGGCGTTTGCAGGGCCTGTTAAAGGGTTGATTGTGGGAGTCACTGGCCCTGAGGGGCAGCGTAAGGTCAAACTCCCTACTTCAGGTGAAGTGGGGGGAACGCTATTTAAATTCTGGTTTTACAGCCCCCCTCACAGCACCTGTCTGCCTTGTGCATCCTCAGACCCAACGGGGGCTGAGAGGGTTGCCATCCAGTGCCTAAGCCAAGGTTACCTACATCTGAAATCAATACTGTAAAGTTTTGGCCTTATTTTATCCCATATGCTGTTATCGTGTCTCCTTATTTTGGGCTGGCTCCCAGGCAGGGGGGTTAGCACAGGGGCTCACAAGCCAAAACACTTTCAATTTAGAGATGAGATCCTACAGCCTATGCCTTCTTGCAGAATGTGACCTGCAAGAAGAAGCCTCTGCAGCTTTTTCCATGGGTCTGACCTCTCTCCACTCCTCCATGCTTCTGAGCTGATAGGACAGGCAGGGTTTCTGCCCTATCTCTACAAAGGTGATACGCTTTATATTTGCATAGCATTTTCTAAAGCTCCTCCTCAGCTCAGTCACTTATCTTTTTATGACACCTGGGTAAAGTAGGTCAGCGTTATTCCACACATACCACAAATTGTAGTAATGTAGCCAGATACTTTGCATGTTTACTCAGAAGTAAAACCCAAAGAGTAGCATGGAGTAGCAGCCTCTTCAGAGAAGGTGACTCTGTAGCATATTCATCTAGTCTTTGCCTACAGTGGTGGACTTTGGGCTTTCAAATTTCAGAGTGTGAATTCAACATTTGCCACCCCCAGCCTCTCACCTTCCATTTTACATAATTGCTGTGACGCCCCCTGCAGTGCCCTCTTGGCTCAGCACCCAGTATGGACGAACCAGTCGCACTCCTATAAATCCACCTCTGCTATTTGATTATTTCCCTCCTTCTCTCACATCCTCTATGCTCATCAGACTGCAGTTTCAGTTATTTGCAAAAATCACAGGCCACAATCCAACCCAAAATTCACATTTTTCAAATGCCATTCCTTTCAGCAGGACTCTCAGTTGCTTAAGATTAATAATGCCCCCTAGTTAAACACTCACCCAACCACATCCTCTACCGTCTAGAAAGTGTTTTTTTCTTTTACTGAAGTAATATTTTTATTTTTCTAAAAAGAAAAGAGAGCTATTTCTACATTCATACACTTTCCTCTTCCATGGTCTAAAAGTTTTAAATTTGCCTTGCAATTCCACTAGGCCATTTTCATTCAAGCTGTAGCACTGTTGAGTTGGAGGCATGGAGCTGAGGGTCAGCGTGCGTAGCGGGGGTGGGAGGAAGAGATGGAGTTCTTATATTGAAAATGGGTAATGAAATACAGTGGTACCTCGGGTTAAGTATTTAATTCGTTCCGGAGGTCCGTTCTTAACCTGAAACTGTTCTTAACCTGAAGCACCACTTTAGCTAATGGGGCCTCCTGCTGCTGCCACGCCGCAGGAGCACGATTTCTATTCTCATCCTGAAGCAAAGTTCTTAACCTGAAGCACTATTTCTGGGTTAGCGGAGGCTGTAACCTGAAGTGTACGTAACCTGAAACGTATGTAACCCAAGGTACCACTGTAAATGTTTTAAACATTTGTAAAAGAAAACAGAATATGCTAACAATACTTTAATATTATTTGCTGAAACCACACTATTACTCTTATTCAACAATAATTTATTATTGAAGTGGGAGTACGAAATCACTCTGCCCAGGGTTGGCAAATGCCATAAATACACCACTGAATACCAGACGTATTCCAGCCCTATGTTGGGGAACCTCAGGCCTGCAGGACAAAAACAGCCATCCAGGCCTCTCTGCCTGGTCCTTCAGATTCTCTCCAGGCCATATCTCCTCTCCAGCTACACTCCTTCACCCCAGGCCACACACAAACACCCCACCCTTTAATATTGCCTCCTTGCTTATCTGAATAAAGGCAGCAAGGAGAATCAGGTGGCATTGGGCTCCTACCTCCTCCTACAAAGATGTAGCCGGTAGTCAAATAGGTATCAGTCTTTCTGTGGGTTTCCAACTTATGCCTGATTCTTTCATCAAGCCCAGTTCCCCTCCTTTGGAGAGCCCTGGAATGTTCTGGGTCATCCAACCAACTTGTAGCGAGCGACCTGTGTCTGTCTCATCCTGACTCAACCAATGCCCAAACCCCTCTGAACAGGCCCAATTTGGCTTGGAACTCATCCAGAACTGGTGCACAGCTTTAGTGGTTACCGGAAAAGCCAAGAATCATTGCTTCTCCATTGTGCCTTCCGCTTGGTTCATGAAGCAATAAAAACAGGGATCCTGTTAAGATACTTCCTCCAGCAGAAACTGAAGAGGGCAATAAGGCATATCACACAAGCCATTTCTGCATTCAGCTTCCTGACCCAAGGAAGATGGAAGTCCCTGCTTTCTTCAGAGGCCTGACTTCAAGGCCTGCTTGAGAAATGTTTGTGTGAGCTACCTTTGCATGTGTTTGTGCACATGACCATTCTGTTTTGTTAGCTTGCATTTAAATATGCACCTATACATACCTTTAAACATTTTCCATCATAACACACCATTCTAAAGCTAGTTTCTCTCAGTATACACATTTCTAACCTTATTTTGTCATGTTTCTTCAGGTGAGCTGTGTTGAAACATTTGGGAAGGGCAACAGCCAGTAGCTGACATAAATCCAATCTGCCCATTAGTCCGGGTCAGTTTGCACGATAATTTGCAGAGATCAAATTCCTCTAGCTTCCTACTGTGAACACAGACAGAGTGGGGAAGGGAAGTTGACACAGCTTTCCAAAAAGACATTCACCCTTTAAATAACTTTGGATTTATGTGCACAGCTGTTCTGCAACAGGAACATCACATAAAACAAGAATTGCAAAAACAGAGAGGTTAGGATGACTAACACCTTCCATTTGCTTATAATAATTAAGCAGGAAATGCATGTACTCTGATCAGCAAGTGAACTCTGTTTACATTTTTAATGGGTACAAAATGATGAAAGAGGTATATTCGTTACAATTAAAAAGACATTGTATGACAAAAAGCAACATTACAGGTTATTTGTATGCAGCAGAGTAGGGCATCCTCTGAGATTTGTAACAATTTGCATGTGTTACTCCTTCTTCTTGTGAATCTGGGGGCTTACGGTAAATCACAGTTTAAAAAGCATGTGGAATTCTGCTGATTTCACCACAGTGCATGCCTTACCAAGGACAAATTGAATTTGAAAACTGCACCCTTTCAAGAACTGTGATTTTTTTTTTTTGCATTTTTTTCTTCACAGAAAGGTCACTATTTTAAATAAATGAACAATTCAGGGCTCAGATGTGTTACTTTGCACACATATTACAACATTTTTACCATTTGCTAAATTCATTCTTCCCCACGAGTACAATCAGTACCTAAGCATAATTTCTCTGAGTCTGGTATACATTTTGTGACCTGGGTTTCCTCCTCACAAGCTTTGTGTGTTTTGAAAATAAGGAAGTTTGGTTGATATTTTTTAGTTCCTCTAACTCCCTGTGTTTGACCTCCTTACATTTCTGGCTGCCTTCTTCATATTTACAGCCATACATGTATGGTACACACACAACACACATATCTAAGATATATATATATACATACACACACACAAATATGTTCTTTATGCATGGCTGCAAAGGATCTTCATCTTGTCTTTTAGTAAAGGTAAAGGTAAAGGTACCCCTGCCCGTACGGGCCAGTCTTGACAGACTCTGGGGTTGTGCGCCCATCTCACTCAAGAGGCCAGGGGCCAGCGCTGTCTGGAGACACTTCCGGGTCACGTGGCCAGCGTGACATCGCTGCTCTGGCGAGCCAGAGCCGCACACGGAAACGCCGTTTACCTTCCCGCTGGTAAGCGGTCCCTATTTATCTACTTGCACCCGGAGGTGCTTTCGAACTGCTAGGTTGGCAGGCGCTGGGACCGAGCAGCGGGAGCGCACCCCGCCGCAGGGATTCGAACCGCCGACCTTTCGATCGGCAAGTCCTAGGCGCTGAGGCTTTAACCCACAGCGCCACCTGCGTCCCTTATCTTGTCTTTTAGCTTCCATTTATAGCTGTCAAGCTGGCAAAACAAACAAACAAACCTAACAACCAAGGATAAAGTTACAGGTAGGTAGCTGGGTTGGTCTGCCGTAGTCAAAACAAGAAAAAAAAATCCTTCCAGTAGCACCTTAGAGACCAATTAAGTTTGTTATTGGTATGAGCTTTTGTGTGCATGCACACTTCTTCAGATACACAAGGAGACCAAGGATAAAGTTCATGGACTGACCCTTCTACCTCCCACCCTTCAATGGAATGGAAAAGAATGTGGCCTGCTGAATCAGACCAATGGCCATCTGGTCCAGCATGTTCTCACAGTGGCCAGCCAGGTGCCTGTGGGAAGCCTGCAGACAAGACCTGAGTGCAGCAGCACTCCTCCCACTTTGGATTCCCAGCGCTGGTATTCAGAGGCCTACTGCCTCTGACAACTGGGACAGGACATAGGCATAATTGCTAGTAGCCATTGATAGTTCTCTCCTCCAGGAATTTGTCTAATCCTCCTTTAAAGCCATCCAAGTTGGTGACAATCACTGACTCCTGTGGGATCAAGTTCCGTCCTTTCACTACGTGCTGTATGAAGAAGTACTTTCTTTTATCTGCCCTGAATCCATCTTCATTAAGTGTCCCAGGCTATGGAATATGCAAAAGCCAATCTTCTCTGCAACCTATTATTATCAGGGCAACACCCTGCCATTCATTAATCAACAATACCAAGCCCTGAACACTTTTCTGACTTAGCAGCAAACACACCCATCCAATATCTACCACCCACTTTTCAGAAAGTGGCTCTTGACCCCCTTACCTCTTTTGTTCCTCTTTCTCTTCCAAACAGATATGGGGAGCCTTCAGCTCTTCAGATGTTGCTGTACCACAATGACAATGATCCCTGATTATTGGGCTTGCTTACTGAGGCTGACAGGAGTTGTAGTTCAGTAACTTCTGTAGAGTCAAAAGTTCCCCACTCCTGCTATAGCTGCTTGAACCGCTGGGTTATATGCGCTTCTCAAGAAAGTTCTGGTCCCATCTACTCAATTTGCATGAACATCCTGAAGCATGATCTATAATTTAGCATCATATTTTTTTTCTTGGTAATGATCTTTCAGACCAGGGGGGGGGCCTGTACCTCAGGACCTGGGTAAAGTGGAACCTCCCCATGCTGCAGTGTTTGGGCCTTGAGCATAATTTATCACTCTCCAGCATGGCTTCAAAGACTAGTAATAGACAGCAGGGATTTTCTTTAATGACTTTTTATCACTGCAATTTCTGTTCATAAATATTCATGGGTCATTTAGATTGCATGGCAAATACATATTTATTGGGTGCAGATACACACATCTACCCACAAAACATCTAGAGAAAGATATTGGAATATTTCAAGGATTGAAATAATTGAATAGCCAGTTATCTTTCATTTAGCTAGGATAACTAAATGGCATCTGCATAACAGATACAGTTGTCACTCCATGCAAAGCCAAAAATGACTGAAATACAATATGCCCAGGTAATCAACGTCAAATTCTTTTTTTCAAAAACTGGTCACCTGAAGCAGATTATTTGGATACATCTTGAAATGCACATGTAGCCATGATAAATACAAGCTTTGTTGATGTAATGGACAATAGTCTTTATAATTTTTATAATTCAAATGGTGACTTGGAGTGATACCTGCCTGCTTGCATAACTAGAGTTGACATATTTCAATAAGTGAAAACCAGGACACCCCAAATGTTTTTGGCTTACCTAAGATCCAGGACAAAGCACTGCTCAGACATACGGCAGCCCTAGTAATAGAAATTCACTTCCGTAATGGGACTTCTTCCAGTTACCTGCATACCCCAGCCCTCTGGGGCAGATTTGAGGAGCACATAGGAGGAGGAGAATGAGAAGCCCTGCTCCCCAGGGCATGCCCATTCACACTATGTTAGATCTCACCCATGCAACTGAAGCTGAATGTGTAAGAACACAATGAATAGATAAATGGGGCACTGGTTCTTTCTTTCCCTGGGTCTGCTTGGCAATCTGTGTCAGAAAAGTGTTCAAATACAAAAGATGATGATAGCATTTATTTCTAATGTATCATCTGAAGTTCAAATTAAGTTCAATTTATCTGAATGAAAGACAGGTAAATACATTCTTAATTTTTCTGTAGCAGTCAGAAAGGCTTCCATTAATTTGGCTGCCTTGTAACCCTCACATTTCTGGATCAGAAGGGATTGCATTTACAGTGGTACCTCTGGTTACAAACTTAATTCATTCTGGAGGTCCATTCTTAACCTGAAACCGTTCTTAACCTGAGGTACCGCTTTAGTTAATGGAGTGTCCCGCTGCCACTGGCACACAATTTCTGTTCTCATCCTGAGGTAAAGTTCTTAACCCAAGGTACTACTTCCAGGTTAGCGGGTCTATACCTGAAGTGTTTGCAGCCCGAGGTACCACTGTATCTATCTGCTCAGAAGGTAAGTCCCATTGATTTCAATGGGATTTACTTCCTGGTAAGTGTGTTTAGGATTACTACCTTCTACATGATTGAGGTCACTTTGGTGCTGCTAATGGATCGGTTTGGCTTTACCTCTGGAGGTGCATTCCATTCTCTCCTAAGACAGATGCCAACAATTATATGCATATACACTTTAGGTTTCCTAATGCAATCAGCTCATAAAGCAGATACAGCAACATATCCAACAACCAACAATGCATGAGCAGCCCAGTGCTGAATACAAGAGGCAGTCAGGTATGAGCAAAGCTCAGTCGAGTCTGAACCACAAAATTCTATGTATAAATCCTTTTAGAACTGATTCTTCTTCTGTCTCTAGTCCCTGTATTACAGTGCTATAAGATTTTGTGTGCAATCCTCTTTAAATCAGTTTTTTCCCTATTAATTTGTTTTATCTATCAATGTAGTTTATATAGCTTGTTTCCCTGAGCTTCCCATGACCTCAATGAGAGAACTCTTTTTGAGCAGAATTATTTTTATCTCAATTGTCATGGTTGATTTTACACACTCTTCACCTCTCCCACATTCATAATGATTTTTCTTTTGAACTAATGATCTTTGGAGCCTAGCATTTTTCAGATGCAGGTACATTTCCATTTCCTTCTTCCATGTGGTTTGTTATTTTTATGATCACACGCAGTAGATATTCTGTTATTTTAATGTGGTACTATTAAGCTGCCTCCTGGCTCATCTGGAGATTCAAAATTATTTACTTCTGCCCTTCCCACCTTTTAAAGTACTCCTAGGCAGTTCACTTTTATGATGCCTGCTCTATAAAGACAAACAAGCTTTATAGTTCTGTTTCCCTCAGCAGCTTCCTAATGGTGAAACTGACCATTTCCCTCTTTTTATCATTTTTTTTTAAAAAATATTTTATTGATTTTTGCAGATAACAAACAGGCAAACCAACAGAAACCCCCAAAAGGAAAAGGAAGGAAATGGAGGCAAGATGTCCCAAGGTATTTTAAAGAATAGTCCCAATCCAAGGTGTAGATTGAGATCTTCCTAACTCTTCCCTGCCCATGTTGCTTGCCAACCAGCCAAATTATTCCAAATCAGAAGAAAATGGTCTGCATCACTAAGTAGGGGGGAAATAGGGAGTCCCAAGACCCAGTCAGAGTCCCCTCCCCAATTCCTACTCGGACCCACCAAAAGACAGCTAGCTGAAGCCTACACTATACAGGGAGGGCAGGCAGGCAGATGCTGCAAAGGGAAACAGGGAGAGGAGAACAGCTTGAAGAGAATGCTGATACACCCCCTCTACTTGGCTCCAGGAACATGTCCTCCGGGCCACCTGCAGAGTGGGAGAAAACCTCATGTCTCCTTTCCTCTGTGGGGAGGTGTGTTAGGCGAACCCACCCCCGCCTAAGGCAGGAATGGCATCACCTGGCTAACAGCAACCAATTGCAGGCGTTAACAGTCGTCAACAGGTTTACCACACCTATCAGCCAATCACCTATTCCCACCACCCTTCTGAGTAATACCCCTCCTCACCCTCTCATTATATATAAGGATCTGGTGACTTCTGTTTCAGTGTATCTGAAGAAGTGTGCATGCACATGAAAGCTCATACCAATAACTAACTTAGTTGATCTCTTAAGGTGCTACTGGAAGGAATTTTTTTATTCTTTTATTTTGTTTTGTTTTGTTTCAGCATTCTCATGCTGGCCTTGGAGCTCTGAACTTTTTATCATTTGCCATGCAACTCTTGACACACACTAAGCATTTATCTTTCAGAAGATCTTGGACATCTCCTGCAGACATGGGACTCAGATATAACTGAATCAAGAGTACTTTGTTGCTTCTGAAAGTTTGTCTATAGGTTTTTAATCTGCATTTGGCTTTACTATATCTATGTTACAAGCCAAATGTTGATAAGCCTTGGGATCTACAAGGCATTGACTGATAAGACCATAAGAAGAGCCTGCTTGATCTGGCCAGTAGCCATCTAGTCCAATGTTCTGTTCTTACAGTGACCAACCAGATGCCTATAAGAAGCCTATAAGCAGTGCCTAAGCACAACAGCACCCTTCTGTCCCATGATTTCCATCAACTGGTATTCAGTAGCATGCTGAAGAACATTGCCATCAAGGTTAAAGTCAAAGAATGCTTTGTTGTGAGTATTCTATCCAGGCCTCCACGACTGTACTGTATATAGCAACTCATTTTCAATGGGGTATACTTCCTGCTATGAGATTGATTTTCTCATGCACACTCTTTCCCTTGGCAGTTTTAAAACCCTGCCACTTTTTAAAAAGTAGTAACTTCTAAATCTTACTCATTCCCCATCTTTGAACTTTGTGCACGAGAAATATTTTGCACTCTGGGTCTATTTTTGCAAGCCAGCAAGCTGGTGATCATTCTGTTGAAATTGGCCACTTTTATACTATCCAAAAAGTTGACAGTGCAATTAACTCCACAAGAAGAAATGTGCTTTCCCAGTAAGATTTTATTTTTCTTTGCTCCCAGAAATGGTTTCTGTTTTTATGCTACTTAGCCACTGCTTGTTCCTAAATTAGAAAAGGGGCAGAACAAATTAACGTCACCAAAGAATTTTCTGTGTAACTCACCCATTGTTCCTTTAATAGCCATCATTACTGGTTCAGTGTTTCCAAGGAAAGGACACACTGCTTGTGCCGAGGGAAAATGCATATGATTCTCCCTTTAGAAATTCATCTTTTTGACCTACAGCCGCTCAGAACTGCAATATAGATTGTTTCTATGGCATCGCCCAGTCTAGCTTGAAACAAAATCTAAAGATTTGATAGCAGGGAGAGCAAAGAAGCCAATAATGGAAACCTATTGATTTGCAACATTGCTTGTTCCCTACACAGCAAAGTATTTAACTTGTTATGTGGCCTATGCTTCCCCTCCTATGTTATACACAAGAGAAAACACTGCAGAATGCATGCTTTTTTGTCTTGCCACCACACCTAGAATGAAGACTTGAGACTGGAATATGGACTTAACTTGTTATACTAGAAAACAGGGGTCAACCAAGAAAGTTGCATAGTAGAAGATTCAGAACAGCACATGCAGAATACAGCACCCTAAAATGTAGTGATGATTGTCAGCTTGGATGGCTGTGAGAATAATGCTCTCAATGGCTACCAGAAGTAATTCTGGTCAATACCAAAAATAATCCAAAAACATGATGCCATTGAATGACCAGTTATTGGCGGTCATTGGCAGGAGAATGTTATTAGGCTTATGTCCTAATTATGAGATTCTGATAGATATCCAGTTGGAGACTGTAGGGAAACAGGAATTGGACTAAATGACCATTTGCCTTGATCCAGCAGGGCTCTTCTTATGTTAAGTGTCAGAGTAATGTACAACAGGTAAAAAGCAATACCTGTCCATTGGCCAATCAGGGATTGGAAACCTGCTCTTTCATAAATAATATGTCCCCTGTGTGGATGAAAGTATCAGAATGAAAGTTGAGGCAGAAGTAGCTTTCAATCACAGAATTGGAAGGGATCCCAAGACTCATCTAGTCATCTAGTCCAACCCCATGAACCTCAGCATGTTGTCTCCCATCCAGTTTTTTGCTGCACCACTAGCTCAGCTTATGAATGGCGCCATCAGATTTCCATATCTATGCTCTAATAGAATAATCCATGTACATAGCATTTTACTTTGTAGCAGGTGGATCATCTGTGCTAGGCTTCATTTGGGAGCATGCCTGTTACACATTTTAGTGGGATTTTATTGCTGCCCTCACCTGGGCATGATAGTATGGGGAAACGCTTACTGCTTCTAAACCCATCATTTTGCTATCTTGAGTATCTAAGCAAGCTCTTTTCAATCTGATGTATGTGGTATTCTGCCAGTATAGCAAGAGTTTTGCTGAATCCTATAGCCCATCAGTAGCCAAACGTTTCTCTCTCCAGCTAATGATGGACTGCAGTATCTCCCCCACAGTCACTCAGCTCCACATGCAGGTGAGCTCTCTGTTGGCAAAGCCAGCTGGTCAAACCCTTGCCACTGCTGACCTAAAGCTCACAATCGCTTGTGCCTTTGAGTTCGATAGACATGGAGGTCCCATAACACTAAAAGGCAAACACTTTTCACCAACTTAGATCTGAAATGTTAGTAGATCAGCTATGCATTTCAAGGACAGTTTCTATGCTCAAAATGTCTCCATTTGAACCTGCTGAAATCTTTTATCAACTGTAATCATATACAGTACAAAACTGGATGATGATGATGATGATTTATTATTTATACCCCTCCATCTGGCTGAGTTTCCCCAGCCACTCTCAATCAAGTGTTAAAAACAATACAATGATTGCCTTGTCATTGGTGTGTCTTGCACAAAACAGCTGGCATTTGACATGATTTAAAAATAATTTCACATGCAATTTTAAACTAACTAGCAATGAAAACTCCAAGGACTATTGGTAGCAATGTCCTTATTCTGTGTTTAATTTGATGTTTTACAAATAGACGTACAGTTTCCTTCTTCATTCACATCCTTATAATATTCACATGCCAAATGTTCTAAAGGAATACAACTCCTATCTGTGCTGTGGTTTTGTGAAGGATCCAGATGTTTAAAAAATAAAGAAGCACATATTGAATAATGGAGGCACAAAACATTTTATATACATTTTATATTATATATTTTAAAGGAAGTTTGAGGTAAGAGCTGGAGCTTCAGATAGCTGTAACTGTTTAGGAATATATGTTTCCATATATACAATATATAACAAAAAATCTATCATATACATTAACACTTCTAGCTCTTGTCAGCAGTTTATCATATAATGATTTTACTGAATGACAAATTTTAAAGGAGGAGGAGGAAGCGGTTCATAAATATAAATAGATATGGCATTATTGGATCTAACATAGCACATTGGTACAATTTATCAAATGACAACATATTGCTGGGGTTACAAATTTAAGGTAGTAAAACCACAGGTCTGGAAATCTAAACTGGTCCTCTGGGTATTTGCACTGCTTCTTTATAAACTCCAAGGTGTGTGGGTGGGTGGGTGGGGGTAATCTTTGCACTCATGAATATATTTCTATGTATCTCCCACAGCTCCTCATTGGTATTTTTCACAACTCCTGGAAATGCTCATGCATTAGAAATAGCCAGTTGAAGTTTCTGAATTTTCTGCACGCACCAACAGTGGAATACCTATATTTCATCAATAGACCTATGTGATTCTGAATTATTTATCTCCAAAACACACTGGTGTGTGAGAAAAACCTATTAGGAGCCATGAAACTCACTTAGATGTTGATGCACAGTAGTAACTAGGTCAACAAACTTCTTTTCCCTTGAGGGTCTCTCTTGTCTCCCCTTTCTACCTTTCTCTCAAGTATATTTTGCCTTATTTTGCTTTTCAAATAATATTTTTCATGCATGCACTTAACCCCCCCAAAGAAATTCCAGTTAATTTTCTTTCTAAATAATTTATTGATGAACAAGATAACCACAGCTTTAGACTTTTAATATTGAACATATGAAGATCCTCCTCCCTAGTAGCCTTAACCTTAATATTGCTGATAGAGCTAGCACCTGGATCACATAAAGTTACCAGAATCAATGTGGAGCTGGACTTTCTGGGTTGGATCCAGACATAGCTGTGTTTAGAGTAGAACCATTGAAATCAACAGGGCAAGTTGACCATGACTAACACACACACCATTTATTTCGATAGGTCTACTCTAAACACAACTAAGTCTGGATCCAACCCAATGATTGATGATAACTTCTGATTTCCAGGCTGGTGCCTTAGCTTTGGCCTATAAAATCCAAAAGTGTTCCTAATGTCAACACACAAACTCTACCTTCCTATGGGATATTGGGGACTTGGCACCATTAGAGGGAGGATGATGGTTGGCATGATGTTGCACTTACAATCCATTTCCCTTTGTGAGGCTTGGTGAATTGGTTTTTCTTAGAGCCCAATTACAGGAGACAATGACTCTTCCTGGTAAGGTCTGACAATGATACTTTTTGTGCATTACTTTTGGGGGAGATAAAGATGGCTGCACCAGCCACCAAAAGTACCAAGGTAGAGCAGACTTAAGTATTGGTACCCTGACCCCTGGCAATGGTATGGATTCTGACATTTGCAGAACCACACACCAAGTTGGTGCTATGCCTGGTTTTGAACTTTAAAAAAAAAAATATCAGACTATTTTCATTGAATTTTACTACACATTTTAATAAAATGCAGACATACAAGAAATATTTCACTACTATAATTCACATCTCTTATCATGCATTTGGTTTCCTTTAGTCTCTGATAATTAGGAATGTTAATGAATCATGTGCAAGATATTACCAAACAAATATGAAGTCAGAGCTGCCTTACTCTAGAATACCTTGAAACCAGCAAACGACAACACAACGCACAACATCCATCTGCAAATTATAAAGCCAGATGGTAATATAAATCCCCAAAGAAAATATACAGCTGTCAGTTCTTCATGTTTATATTGAAGAGGTGATTTAATCAACTAGCAGCACAGCTTACTGTATTGCTCTTGTTACCGTAGCATGTAAGCCTCTCATATCATGAGCACTCTTTATTTTGAGTATACACAGAAGATTATCATTATTTCCACTCAGCAGATGTGGCAGGTTTGTGGATTTTAATAGCAGCAGGCAGGAGTGTGATGAGGAAATGCTGATGAATCAATAAAGCAACCCAAGGCACCCATCTTTTTGGCTTTCATCCAGAGAGCAGAAGTACTGATGTACCAAATTATCATGTGTTGCTACTGTGATTGCTTTGCATGCTCAGACTCATCACCACACTTGCTTCAGTGCACACACTGACACATGCTCACACATAGTCCACGCAAAACCATTTGATACCTGACAATGCTGCGTTAGAATGCTCCCCAGTGAACCATAACACGGCACTTCTGTATGATGATTATTTTAATGGCTCCCACATCTACTCTACTGGCTAGATAAATACACACACATGCATTTTAAGACAGTGAATATGCTATCACTGTGCCTGTCTCCTTCATCTTAACCTCATATCAGATTGCTTTGCTCCCTTTTCTCTGGTTGCACTCGAAAACCTCTTCAGAATAGGGAACAAGTGGGTAAAACCAATTTTAGTGCCAATTATTTACTTAAAAGCTTAGAGACCTGTTCTAGGGTTATTCACAATAGGAACTATCCAAAGAAATCAACTGGCTATAAGTACTTCTTAAAAAAAGAATGAAATTTGGATGGGATATGAAGATGAAAGCTGTTGCACTTATCAGAGGAAAGACTCTCCTACCTAAAAAGGTCAAGATACCATAGGAACCAGTTTTTGTAAATGAACTTTAAGAAGAAAGCATCCTTTGAGTGCTTGCAGAACATGTTGATTCAGTTGAAGAAATTGCAGATTAATGAAGATTATAGAAATTGTATATTAGCCTTCATATATAGGTAAATTGATATTAAAATAGTAGACTTCCAAGTTCATCCATTGTTATTAATGTTTCATTGATTTTTAAACATCTTGCATGCAAACAAACCATTCCCACTTCTTCATTCCCATCTCTCTCTCTCTCTCTCTCTCTCTCTCTCTCTCTCACACACACACACACACACACACACACACTGTACTATGCCATACATACTGGATGTTTCCAGTGTTGTAGAGATGTTTGATAGCCAACAACAGCTCCACTGTCACCCTGTTCATCTGTCCTCCTCAAACCCACCATTCTTCATTGAGCCCCACCACCCTGCTATCTTGCCTTTCACACTTTGACAGTGTATCAGAATGGGAGACAATGGGTAGGTAATGGTGTAATGAACATTACTGTGCCATACAGTTTACCATTTGTTGTAACTTTCTATGTAGGCACTTGTAAGACAAATAGCGCGCGCGCGCACACACACACACACACACACACACTTAAAGAGATGAGAAAAGGGATTTGCAGACATGCTGATTAGTGCATGATACTTCACCTTCTCCCAACTTGTATGATACTTCACCTTCTCCCAACTTGGAGACAAATTCATAGGGATTTCTGTCCCCTGCCCTCCTTTTGAGTCTCAAAGCCTTCTTTAATATACATTTTTCTTTAGTCATTTGAACTTTGCCTTTGGAATACGTATACACATTGACTCTGGAGACTTGAAAACAATATAAGCAGGTTTTATGAACTAAGAATATCACCAAATGAAATCAATCTTTCTTGGTGTTTGCAGCATGAAAATACATGCGACGAGCAGTTTCATTTAAAGTCATACATCTCATCTAATATTGATGGGAAATAAAATATGTTACTACTAATCCCTTCTGTTTCATCAGATGGCTGTGACATCAGTCATTGATGTTTATGGGATTAAGGCAAAATGTTGTGTGTGTGTGTATTCCTGTTTTGATAAAATTCAGGATTTTTGAAATATGTTTGCCATTGCTTGATGTGCGGTTGTAGAATGGTAATGGATATTCATTTACTGTCCCACAATCCGCTACCTAAATAAGTGCATGTATCCCAACATCCTATGTAGCATTGATAGAACTTTAAGAAGGCTGATGTCAAAAAGCTGAAGGAAGTACTGGATGAGATCGCATGGTCAGAAATACTCAAAGACAAGGGATTTAAAGATGGATGGGAGAAATGCTATTGGGTGACAGAGAGGAGGTGGAACTGCTCAACATCTACTTTGCCTCTGTCAGCACCCAAAAGGGAAGCAGTACCCAACCTAGTGATAACAGAATAAACAACACAAGAAGGGAGCTGCAGCCCAAGATTAGGAAAAGAGGTGGTAAGGGAACACCTAGCAACTTTAAATGAATTCAAATCTCCAGGGCCTGATGAGCTGCATCCAAGGATATTAAAGGAGCTTGTGGATGTAACTTCAAAGCCTTTGTCTATTATCTTTGAGAATTCTTGGTGAGGTCTCTGCAGATTGGAGGCAGGAAAATGTTGTCCCCATTTTCAAAATTTGGGGAAAATAAGGCTAAGGTAACTATCATTATCCTGGAGAAAAGTGACAAGTGGGGTGCCACAGGGTTCTGTCCTGAGATCATTGTTGTTCATTGTCTTTATAAATGACTTGGGCAAAGGAATTTAGGGGGTGATCATCAAATTAGCAGATGATACTAAACTGGGAGGGATAGCTAATGCCACAAAAGGCATAAATGAGATTCAAGATAGCCGCAACTGATTGGAGAACTGGGCCCAAAATAACAAAACTACTTTCAATAGGGACAAATGTAAGGTTCTACACATAGGCAGGAATAACCAGATACACCAGTATAAGATGGGGCACACCTGGCTTACCAGTAGTAATGTGAAAAGTATCTAAGGTCTTAATAGACCACAAGCTTAACATGAGTCAACAGCATGATGCAGCAGCAAAAAACTGATGCTTTCTAGGCTGCATCAACACAAGTCTAGTGTCCTAATCTAGGGAAGTAATAGGACCAGTCTACTTTGCCTTGGTCAGGCCACTGCTGGAACATTGTGTCCAGTTCTGGGCACCACAATTTAAGAAGGATATTGACAAGCTGAAACCTGTACAGAGGAGGGTGAAAGATGATCAAGGGTCTGGAAACCAAGCCTTAAGAGAAATGGTTGGGAGTTAGGTATGTTTAACACGAGAAAGATGAGAGTGAGAGGAGATATAATAGCCATCTTCAATATCTAAAGGGCTATCACATGGAAGATGGAGCAAGCTTGTTTTCTCTTGATCTGGAGAGCAGGACCCATACCCATGAATACAAGTTAAAAGAAAGGAGATTCAGGTTAAACATCAGGCAGCACTTAGAGCTGTTAGACAGTAGAACAGACACCCTCGGAAGGTTATGGAGGTTTTTAAGCAGAGGTTGGATGCTTTCATTCAGATTTTTACACTGCAGGGGGTTGGACTAGATGATTCTTGATGTCTGTTCCAACTCTACAATTCTATGAAATGTCCACCCCACTAAATCAGTTTTAGTAAGATGTTGAGTGTTAAAGATTACTGATCCTTTTTTGTATAACCTGTTTTTAAACTTTGCTTTTTATTGGTATTTTAATAGAATATTTTACACTATTCCAAATAGTGTAGAGGTCTTTTGTTCTAGTAGGTTGTAAACCCATTTTTTTACAGAAATAAATGAAATAAATACTAAGAGGGTCTTTCCTGAGGATCAAAATGATTGAAGTAAGGTGTTTTCAGAGAAGTTTATATACTATGGCAGGTTTTGATCTGAAAAAAATGCAGGTCAAAAAGAAAACATTTGATGTGAAGATCTAGAGCTCTCCCCTTCCCTTAGTCTTTGCTATTTTTCTGTATTGCAGACAGGTTCAAATCTATATTCATTCCCTGGAAAGATGTTATTTGTTTGTACAGAAAAACAGTTAGATATTACATTAACTTCTGCAAAGGCAGATGACAAAATTAAATAGTATTTCAACATTAAAGCACACCGCTGCCAATTTTAATGAGATTTCAGGGCACAAAAATAGATGAGGAGGAATTGCAGCTTAAATTGACGGAGAGTATAAAGAGTTTCATTATCGGTGCTGTTGCTTTTCATTTGTTTTTTTTAAAATTCATGTGCTTGCTTTACTGAAGATCCTTTTTCTTGTAAAAAACAACAACCCTTCCCAACTGTCTCCCAAAGGGGAAATGTTTGGGTAGTATTAATTGATGTTTAAAAAAATAAAATAAAATAAATAAAATAAAATAAAGGTTTGGGTTGATAATAACAAAACTTAACCTTAACACATGTCCTTTTACAATGCTGACACAAATATTAGTGCTGTGTGATTGGCTGCTTCACATCCACATTTTTGCACATTCTAGTCTCTATATCACATCCCTTGTTTTGTGCCAGGCCCTAAATAAATTCTTCAGGTGAGAATATTTCCAGGGAATGAAAAAAATAAGGCCTGTTTTTACATGCATTCATGGTTTAAGATGCACCTATTCAGTGCTATTTTTCTAGAAAAAGAGGTGCCAGAATTCAGTATGAACACCTCCCTTGTTCTCTTATAATGGCAATGGCACCCACCTGAAAGGTGCCGGAACTGAGGTCTAGTGAGTTCCAGCTGAAAAAAGCCCTGTACCTATTTAAGATGTTTTGTGAGTCCCTTTCTCACACACAAAAGGAAAGCACAGTAATTACTACCTCCCTGTCCCCTGAAAGAACAAAAATTGACCCTGGGCCAAAAAAAATATGAGCTATTCAAGAGACAAATTAAAAGGAAGATCATAACACAGTTGCATTTATTGATATTATTATTATAAAATGTGTTTCTACTCAATGTATGATTTAATATGTTTTCCTTTCTAAACATTTCCTTCTGAATTCTTCCTATCCTGTTTTACATTGGACATCAATTTCTTTACTAAATTGCCGGATTGTAGCATAGATGAAGAAGTGTGCTTCAGACGCATTGAAATATCACTGAATTCATTTAGCACCTTTTAAGTCATGAAATTAATTTATCTTATATAAAAATGGATTTTCGGCCATAGATTTTTAATTATTGTATGCTCTAGTATTGGAGAGCTGTACAGTTTTTATGTTTTTGGTAATTAAAGCTAACAGTAAAAGAGACATAAATCAATAGTTGCAGGAGGATTTTCATTCTTCTTGAAGAATTTTATTATCACAAATGGCAATCTATTTCACTTCTCGCATGGGATCTCTTAACATAAAATCTGCGAATCTCCAACACCTTCACAAGAACTGTTTTAAATATGTATGGACAATAAAATGATGGCCATTAGTTACAGAAAACTGATAATTAAAAAAAAAATCATAAACCGCCCCACCCCCAAGTAGAAATTTAATTGTGCCTATGTCCTCCATGAAATCAATGGCATCGGTTAGCTGCACCTGATTAAATAGGTTACATGTCTTGGAGGCATTGTTTAATATATTAGAGATCAAAAATACATGAATGCCAAACTTCAAATATTTGATTTCTCCTTAAGTGTCTAAATCAGGGTGGGGCAGCCTATGACACTCTAGACATTGTTGGACTTGAACTCTGATCAGTTGCAACCAGCATGACTAAAGGTGATGGAAGTTACAGTATAGTCTTCCAACAGCTGTGGAACTGTTAATTAAATCGAAGAAAGAGGAGAAAACACGTTCACTTCTCATGCCCCTTTTCAAAACATACTTTGCAGTCTCTGTTAACGGCATGGTACATATCTGTGAATACATCCTTCCAAAAGAGGCTAAGACTTCAATCCTTTCAAGTAAGCAATCCTAGGTTTGCACTGTACATTTCACTGTGGCCCCTAGAAACAATGCTTACTGGCCTTCGAATGCTACTTCAAAAGCTGTTTAGAGGAATGGTTCCCTCCTACTATGTACTTTTAGGTTGTGCATGAGATGTTCATCAAAAGAGAGTCTGCTGCTAATTTAGTACTTCTGTGGGTTTTATTATTATTATTAAAAACAGACTTAGGCGGATTTCAAAGCAAAAATTACTGGTGCTTAGAAAAGCTCGAGAAGGCCACAGTGGCGTAGCGTGGGTTGTCAGCACCCAGGGCAAGGCAAGTAATTTGCACCCCCTCTCCAGTGGATTTGCGCCCCCTAACCCTAACCCTCAGATGTTGCGCCCGGTGCGGCCGGCCCCCCCTGCACCCCCCACACTACGCCACTGGAAGGCCAAACAGCAATGGATTCCTCTTCTTTTAATTGCTATTACTTCTGATTGGCAAGTCCAAGCAGCTCAGTGGTTTAGAGCACAACACCACCTGCATCCCCGTGACAGGGTGAGCTCCCGTTGCTCTGTCCCAGCTCCTGTCAACCTAGCAGTTTGAAAGCATGCCAGTGCAAGTAGATAAATAGGTACCACTGTGGCGGGAAGGTAAATGGCATTCCCATGCTCTCTGGTTTCCATCATGGTGTTCCGTTGCACCAGAAGCGGTTTAGTCATGCTGGCCACAAGCTGTCTCTGGACAAACACTGGCTCCCTCGGCCTGAAAGCAAGATGAGTGCCACAACCCCATAGTCGCCTTTGCCTGGACTTAACCGTCCAGGGGTCCTTTACCTTTTACCTTACTTTAGAAACACTTGATCCACAAAGGAAAAGGGAAATGGTTTAGCTGACACAGAACTTGGGTAAATTTTCTAAGGATCGTATGCTTGAATCCTGTCCTGTCATGGTTTTTTTTTTGGGGGGGGGTTAATTAAAAGTGAGGAACAGCACAACTTCACACCATACTTTTCTGTCCACATTAGCAGTGATAGCTGAATCTTGATACATGCTCATATGGACTAGTAGTTAATGGGTGAACTAAGGAGTAATTAATGGGCTCATGAGAATAGGCCCTTAAATGTACTAACATTTAACAACTTGCTTTCCTCTTCTATGATAGGTGACCTTCAGTTACTAAGGAGCAGGAGTGAGAGAAGATTACTGTACTCATGTCTGCTTGGGGCCTTGCCACAGTGGGCCGCTACCAGAATAGGATGCTGAATTACATGGGGCTTTAGTCTAATCCAGCATGACCTTTCTTATGTTCTTATTATATATACTGTATAGCTGAATTTCTTTTTTTAACTTGCAGGTAAAAGATAGTGCCAATTAGCACTTTCAAATGAAACCCAGTCTGCCTTTTTAAAACTCCGTTTTACATTTTATTGTGCATTAATCTCTCTTTTTAATTGGAATGTTTTCATGATTGAGACTTTATGTTTCAATGGATTTAAAATGTTATCATATTAATATTATCATAATTAATTAATTAATCAGAATGGCATATTATGCTTTGAAATGAATAAGCCTTTAAGACTGATTGAAATAATACATTGAGGAGTCTTCATCTTCCCCCACCCTTTCCCATTTTTGGCACATTTAAGTGCAAAAGCAGCATACAAAATAAAATTTTAAAAGAATAAAATTAAATACAACAAAAGCATTTTCCAGGCCACAGCCAAAAAATAAATAAATAGATTTTCCTAATACTGTTGTGATGGCTTTTGTTAAAAGAATAGCTATTACATTGTAATTCAACATTATTCAACATTGTAATTCAACCAAACACTTGGGACAATTATGAGTTTCCATTCATAACAGCCAGGCTCACAAATGAAATATTTGCCCACATTTAAACTGTGATTATACAACTCATGTTAGGGCTGTGTGACTGAGTGCCTTCTAATTCCTAGATCCAGCAAGGATTCAGTTGTTGAATTAGCCAGGCAAGGGGCCAGACCTCACCACCACCCTATCCTGCTCCATCCCCTTCTCAGAGAAAGCAGTACCACCACTGAGAGGGCACTGCTATGGTTCCAGCTCCCTTCATGTGCTCCTGCTGGTGGTGATGCAAACGAAAGAGAACAACATTGTGCAACAACCTAATTGTAATGATATAAAAAGATGCTTTTAAAAACCTCCCCAAACCTAGTGTTCGCGGAGAAATATTATTATGCCAGCCAATGGGGCATTTGCAAAAAATGAAAAATATCATCATAGCATTACAGGGTTGGAAAAGATCTTGGAGGTCATCTAGGGTTGCTGGGAATTGGAGTCCAACAAAATGTTGGTGTAGACAATACAGAGCTAAATGGATCAACTTGGTTGTACAGGGCAGTGCTCCATGTTTCTTTGCAGAAATTTTAAGATCACTAACATCTCTTCCTTTATTTTTCTCTTATCCAGGTGAAACATACCCAGCTGTTTCAGCTGTTCCTCATAGTTCCTTTGTTTCCAGAGCATGCACAGCACAAGGTAATCCTTCTCTGTTGAACCCAGTAAGGATTTGATTCTAGCCATCCTTCCTGCACCATCACAGACTTGCAGTTTTGAAGTGGATTGAGCGATGCACTTCCTTTGAGGAAGAGACAGGCTGGCTGGTACTCTATTCATACAGTTGGTGGAGCTGTTCATATTGTAGAGCTACTGCAGTTGCTCCATGTAGTCCAGTAGCACAAGGACAATTTGGATTAGTCCAGTCCTATTCATAAGTCTTTCAGTAGTCCTAGATCTAATTTACTTTATAATGAAAAACACAATGGGCCGCAGGCCACACTGGGAAGAGATCAATACTCATACTAGACATATTGCTCACAAAATATGTTCTGAATCTTTTCAGGTTGTCTCTGATTTGAACTCAGAGGGCCATTCACAGTTTCCTCTTCAACTTTTAAATGCACAGGGATACAGTTTCCTCAAAGTCACGCACATTGTGACAGATCAACAGGAGTCCTGAAGCATCAGTATTGGTGCCTGCACTAAGTCTGGAGTGCACTTTCTCTCCCTCTTTTTAACATTCACTCTTCAGTAGAATTCAAAATGCTATTGAAAGGGAAACGGGCTTGTTCTTGTCTGTCCTTTCTTCCGGTGATCAACTCCCAAATGGCCTTTTCCCCATTAACAAGAAGAAAGGATAGTGTCATATAGTGACAGCAAAGGGGACTAAATCTGCTGGATCTTCTTCAAAGGGAATGAAATCCTGTTCAGTTTCCAATTAATGGTTATTAGAGATGCACCTGTGAAACTCGCACTGCTTTTTTAACGGCAAACAACCCAATTCCATGTTGCAATTTCTGAACTGTTAGCTGATCTGGCTTCTGTTTCCATGGAACTTACTGCACACTCAAAACACAGCAAATAGTTATTTTATTATGATTACTTGGATAACACATAAAGGTCAAGGGACCCCTGACCATTAGGTCCAGTCGTGGCCGACTCTGGGGTTGCGGCGCTCATTTCGCTTTATTGGCCGACTGAGCCGGCGTACAGCTTCCGGGTCATGTGGCCAGCATGACTAAGCCGCTTCTGGCGAACCAGAGCAGCACACGGAAACGGCGTTTACCTTCCCGCCAGAGTGGTACCTATTTATCTACTTGCACTTTGACATGCTTTCAAACTGCTATGTTGGCAGGAGCAGGGACCGAGCAATGGGAGCTCACCCCGTTGCTGGGATTCGAACCGCCGACCTTCTGATCGGCAAGTCCTAGGCTCTGTGGTTTAACCCACAGCGCCACCTGCGTCCCTTAGGACAACACATAGTGTGGATTTATAGAATGTTTTAATTTTCTGTGGGCACAATTCACCTAATGAGCCCTGTCTGTGGAAGCTCTGTGCAAGGACTTCTGCTTATATAATGGATCTTCCCCTCCCCACTTGTGTGCCCCCAGAAATTGGCTGGGAATGTGTTGGGAGAACCCCCAGAATAGCACACAGAGGGAGGAAAGCAGAATTGTTCCATCTGGCCACCTGAAATGCTTGCACAGACAGAACCCGTCCCCGCATCCCGCTTCATTATGCTACAAATGTATTCAGGGAAAGCCTAGAAAACTGATTTCATACCCTTCTGGTGAAAAACCCCTAGGGTTCCAAGCACTTACCCAGGGTTTGATTTCTTTGGAAGAAAGTTCAGTGGAGACTGTGGTGTTATTCGGATATATGGTTCTATTTTCACATACATACAAGCTGATGGAGGGGCTCGCAGTATTAACACCCCAACAGATCTTGCTTCCCCATTAGGTTTCCAGAGAAGCACCAAAGCTTTGCATAGAGCAAACCTGTCTCTATGTCTCCAACTTCTCTACCTGCTTTCTGTCCAGCTCACACTACACTCCCCTTTGTTTTGTCTACCTGGCAGTTAGGTGAGGTGGGGAGGCCCACCCATTTGCCCAGAGGGCACCATCACTTGCAGCCTAGCTCATTCTTTGGGAATGCTAATGAAAGACATTTAAGTGACCGACCAAGTCCATTGCCTTACAATTGCCTAGTTCAGCAATAGAATCCTCTATCAGAGCTTTTAACCCTTACTGAAGGAGCGTCTCCACCCCCAACGTTCTACCCGGACCCTGAGGTCCAGTGCCGAGGGCCTTCTGGTGGTTCCCTCACTGCAAGAAGCCAAGTTACAGGGAACCAGGCAGAGGGCTTTCTCAGTAGTGGCACCCACCCTATGGAATGCCCTCCTACCAAATGTCAAAGAGAACAACAACTACCAGATTTTTAGAAGACATCTGAAGGCAGCCCTGTTTAGGGAAGCTTTTAACGTTTGATGCATTACTGTATTTTACTATTTTGTTGAAAGCTGCCCAGAGTGGCTGGGGAAGTATGTATGTATGTTTGTATGTATGTATGTATGTATGTATGTATAAATAAATTAATGAATACATAAATACTGGATGCAGGACCCCAAGAATTAAGTGGGACTCAGGGCATCATCCAGACTGATCCCCCAAACTTACAACAATAATCATTGCTATGCTTGTTTCCTGGCAGCACCAGAAGTGGGGGAAGAATGAAGTATCCACGATTTCAGTAGTGTGCACACACTGCACATTCACATTTAAACCATAGTTTATTTTAACTATGGGTTAAAGTGGTATGCAAACCAGAGCATAAGGAGTTTCTTAAGTTACCTCCATAGTTCTTCAAAGACTCTCCAGTTTTTGTTCATCAGCACACTGAGAGCACACAGATCATTCACAAAGGTAGACATTTTTGAGCCCATTTAAAAGTCCAATTTGCACAATCACCTTGTTTCCTTCAGGAGGTACTTTAGAAAATTATTAATTCCTGAATAATGTTTGCTGCTCTTTAGACTTAGTGCTCAAGGACAGATAATTATCTCTGCTATATAAAATTTTGTTTACCTGCCCTGATGCCATGGGATAAGGGGAGCTGTACATTTAAATATAACACATTAATCATTATGTCCCACTGAGAAGAGCTCTGTGGCAAGTTATTTTGCAGGCAATTGGGACGCACGTTCTACTCTTCCCCTAGCCAGTCAGATTTTAAGAGTCTCAAGATTTTAAGAACCTAGCATGTCTATTTGTGTGATCACACATTATGTGATAGTCACCAAGAACTGAATGTAGAAAATTACTTGCTGGAAAGAGAATGTGTTTGTATATGAATCTATCTTTAGTTTGCTGGCAGCAAAAAGAAGGATTGAAGGATTTTGGACCTATTAAACGTATGCTCTAACAATGATTTATTACATCTTATCATTCAGCTGCTAAGTTTCTGCCTTGTCCCATTCCACAGCTCCCCTGCCCTCTTGCAGATAAACAAGCTGGAGGCTTGCCTCAGGCAGGCGGGGTGCTTGGATGGTAATAGGATTCAACTGAAGGAAAATGAGCACCAGATGAAAGAAGGCTGCATTACTTGGAGCTGTAAGGTATGTGTTGCTGAATGCTCAGTCTGGGATATAAATCCTTTCCCCAGTCCTATATAATGCCGTCTTGAACCAACCTGCAATGAAAAGTCAAGCACAGAGGTTAGCCTTGCCACTGTGATGGATGGAGATAATAAGAAATGTACATGTACAAGAGAGTCTGGGATTTGAGCATCAGATATGATCACAGTTAAGCGCAGGCCCATAAAATTGGGCTAGATTGATCTATGGGTGCTTTCTAAAGGAACATATTGTGGTACAAAATCAGGATTGAGACTTAGTAGGTCCAGTCCACACCACCGCTGTGTTTCCTGGATGGCCAAAACTACACATGATGCAGAAGATTCATGACTGGAACTCCTGATGCCTTCATTTGAACATAAAAGCAAATCCAGGGAAGCCCTGGCATTGGGGAAGTTGTTTTATCTTCTTTCCCCTGTATTGTTTTCCCAATTCAAGTTTTTCCCCTTCCAGCTAGTTTATCCAGATGAAGGAAAATACAAGCACAGCATAACTGTACCCATATTTCCCCCTTGGTGAAATACAGGTGCTTTTTGGTGGTGAGGGGGGTGGCTCTCACTTGAGAAAGCAGCAAGGGAGAAAAGAGTTGATTATCCCACTTCCCAAAGTGGCTTTGCTACAGTCAGAACTGAAACTCACTGCATCTGCTTTCAAGCACAAACAAAAAGGATGTGAGTCAGTTCTGATGACAGATCTCCCACCCCATTTTATACGCAGTTTGGCCTTTAGAGACCCCAGTATCAGGCAACTAATTTTAACAAGACCCATAAGTTGAAATCTGCAGAGATTCAAGGGCCAGCAACAACAAACTCCATTCCTTGGAGGGTCATGGCTTTGGCTGCTTTCTCTCCTGTGAGAAAAGGCAGCCCAGGAGTGAGAAAAGTTCTATCTCCAACCTATTCAGCTCGCTCTCGTGCAATCTGTGCAGTGGCAAGAACCAGTAGAGAAAAGTAAGTGGAGGGCTCTGCTAAAGTCTCTGCTGGTGTTCATGCTAGGAAGGAGATGACTAAAGATCTCTGGACCTGCATCTCAGCTCAAATGGGAAAGGAGATGATTCTGGTGCACAACAAGGGGGAAAGATCCTTGGATAAGCAGCAATGTTGGGGGAAGATTGGGCTTATCTCTATTTAAAATAGAATATAGTCCGGTGGCAGAGAAGCTGCTTTGCACACAGAAGGTCTAAGGTTCAGTTCCCAGAATCGCCAGGTAGGGCTTAGAGAGATCCCAGTCTGAAACCCTAGAGAGTTGTTGATAAGTAAGGGTAGACAGATGGATAGATGCACCAGTTGCCCTTAGTATAAGACCTCTTTCTATGCTGCTAAGCCACTATGACGCTGTGCTTAAAAACAACTATAAGTGGGTGCATTCTGTCTTTTCTTGGACATGCTCAAGGAAGCCACGGAGGCGTTTGTTTGCAACTAGATAAAGTCTGAGCATTTTGACCACAACTGGATGCCTTCATCTGCCCCAACTGCAACAAAACATGTCTCTTTTGCATCAGTCTCTACAGCCACAGCAAGCGCTGCAACCTTCCAACAGTTTGACTTCACCCCCAAAGATGCTCTCCTCCATTGTCTCCCGAGACAGACAGATGCTAACAACCAAGCTATAAAGTCTGAGCATTTTGGCCATGTCAGGGCACTGAAAACTGACCTGCTAATTGATGTAAGTCTTTTTTAAAAAAACTTGATTAGAAAATGATTAATTAGCAATGGACTCCTGCAAGGGGAGAGGTTTTGGCTATGAGCCTTCTAATTAACCTCTGGAGCCTTTTGGACATGGCGTACAACTATGAAAAGGATCATTTATTTGTGTGTCCTAGACAGGTCAATGCCCTTTTATCAGATTCCCAATGGGTACAGGTGAGACGTCACTCCAGTACTCTGTAGGTGGTACCTTCTATTTAATGTGCCGGAAAATTCCATGGTAAGGAATATTGCAATGGTAGTGTCATATATCTCTCTGAAAGGAGGACACATTAATATCTTCACTTTGACTTTCAGTGGAGCCAAATAACCTGAACTATTGAGTCATGTCCTTCAACAGAATAAAAACATCTCACAAAGAACCAAGGTTTGTGCTTTCTACTTTGCAAGAACAACAGTGCTACTAGCAACACAGTCATCTGCTTTCTAAAAATATTTATTTAGACGGCTGTATTGCAAACAAAAAAAACTTCAGTGTCATTGACAAACAACAAAGAACTTGCACTGAGAGTTTTAACATTTAAAAAGACAAATGGCCAAATTAATCTAGTCACTCTTTTTGGGGTATTGTTTTGTGCATAGCAGGCACAGTCAATAATTTTCAACATTGTTCGGTTTGTCATTGGAGCTCTGAAAAATCTGTAAAAACCCACAAGATTGCTTCACTTCATAATGGCTTCTTTTCTGATATTTGACTTTTGAATTCATCTAAGCTATTCATCTGGGCAGGACATTCTTTCAAAGCTCAGGTTTCAGCATATAAATAAAGGGTTTCATTGAAATACAATGTTTGTATGAAGGCATTCCTTAAAATAGCATTGCATTGCACCAAGGAAAAATGGTTTTAGAAAGATGTGAATGAGGATGTGAGTAATAAGGTTTGATGTTTTCTTGTAAGTGTTCGCCCCCACTCCATCCCCTTAAAGATGATGTTTGGCTGTCTTTTAGAAGAGATATGTCTGAGTCAATGATAGCTTTATTCATCCAGAGTTTCAATTATATGTGAATGTCCTGTGTAGTGCTGATCTTGAACATCTCTTAATCCTGGTCATGATCAAAAGGAACACACACCATCAAAAATTTTTTTTGAGAGTATTCCACTCAGTGAGAAATTCGGAAATTTTTTTTTTTAAATTTCCAAGAACCTGGGGATTTGTGTGTGAGACACTTTTCGAAGGGCATCAGCACAATTGTTTGGTACTGGAGTTCAGATAGATCTTTCATTCATTCGCTCTTCAACTAGAAAGGCTCCCGCAATGGTTTACAGATCAATAAAAAATACCCTTGGGGAGTTTTCCATTTAGCACAACACTAGATGTGATATTAAATGTGTATAAGCATTTGATGTGACCTATTTTTGTTTTTTACATAGCAGCTGCCATGGAGGGAGACCATCAGGACTCAAACGCTTGCCCACACGATGGACTGATGCCATTAGCTCTGGGAGGGAACCCTATGCTAGAAACTTCCATCCAGCATGCTTGCAAAAATTGGCTGCTAACTTCCTGGCACCCTTGCATTATTTCTTTAGCTGCTACCTACATGTTGTGATACCTTCCTAAATTATCTTGGTGAAAGAGGAAACCTCCCTAGAAGATGGCTTGAATAACTCCCCCTTGTTTTTTTCACCTCTCCCCAAACACACTGCATTCTGACCAAATTCTGCCAACTCTGCATGGCATAATTAATTTAATTTAAATCCCAGCTTTTCATCTATCAAAGGAATGCATGAAGCAGCATATTCTATCCATATTTATAACTGTAAATATAAGCATAAAGGTCAAGACAAATTCAGAGTGAAAGCTTTGCTCAAGTCAGTCCAGCTTGACCAGACTTTCAGCTATTTAACAAGGAAATGCTCAGAGTTGGATACTACAAGGCTCCTCATCCAGGAAGACTGGAGCTCTGAGAAGGAAAACAATTCTGAGGGATGGAATCATAGAATCATAGAGTTGGAAGAGACCACAAGGGCCAAGTCCAACCCCCTGCCAAGCAGGAAACACCATCAGAGCACTCCTGACATATGGTTGTCAAGCCTCTGCTTAAAGACCTCCAAAGAAGGAGACTCCACCACACTCCTTAGCAGCAAATTCCACTGTCGAACAGCTCTTACTGTCAGGAAGTTCTTCCTAATGTTTAGGTGGAATCTTCTTTCTTGTAGTTTGGATCCATTGCTCTGTGTCCGCTTCTCTGGAGCAGCAGAAAACAACCTTTTTCCCTCCTCTATGTGACATCCTTTTATATATTTGAACATGGCTATCATATCACCCCTTAACCTCCTCTTCTCCAGGCTAAACATGCCCAGCTCCCTTAGCCGTTCCTCATAGAGGATGGAGGGAGCATCCAAACTGCCTGAACATTCATAATGATTTGTTCACATGGAAGTTCTATGATATTGCCAGCTAGTGGTTGTTACCCTGCTCTTTCCAGTGCAATTTTTTAATCAAACTGAGTGCAGTTAGGAAAGTGATGGGCTGGTGCAAGCTGGAATGTGTGCAGAGGAAGGAAACCAAGATGGTCAAGGGTCTGGAAACCAAGCCTTACAAGAAGCGCTTGAAGGGGCTGGGTATATTTAGCCTGGAGAAGAGGAGACTGAGATATGGTACCCATCTTCAGATATCTTAAGGGCTGTCACATGGAAGAGGGAGCATGCTTGTTTTCTCCTGCTCTGAAGGGTAGGACTCGAGGCAATGGCTTCAAGTTACAAGAAAGGAGATTCCTACTGAACATTCGAAAACACTTTATGACAGTAAGAGCTTTTCGGAAGTGGAACAGACTCCCACAAGAAGTGGTGGGCTCTCCTTCTTTGGAGATTTTTAAGCAGAAAGTGAATGGTCATCTGTCATGGATGCTTTAGCTGAGAATCCTGCATTGTAGGGGTTGGACTAGATGACCCCTGGGTCCCTTCCATCTCTATGATTCTAATTTCTAACTATGTTGGTTCCAAAGTTTCTGAAGTTTGAGCTGGTGAGAAGTGGTCAGCAATTCACAATAGGCACACAGAGAGATTGAAAATGTAAGTAGCTGAAACGTAGAAGCATTGGATAAATTACTGCAATCTACACAGGCTTTCATGAATCAAATACAATGGATAAATACAACTGTTTTATAACAATTTGTTGACCCAAACGAATGAAATGAGTTTCTTCTTTTGTCTCTTCCCCATTGATGTTTGTTAACTATAAAGAGAACCTGGTAAAGCATTCACAGGACTATCAGAAAAGAAAGCACAATTGCCAATAAGAAATGTGATTAGATTGCATGCCGTATCCAACTGATTGATTGTTAAATAAATGCACAGCAATTCCACCAATCTTTGGTTTGTTTAATATATGTTGTGTCTTCAGCAGATATTTATGCTCTGCTGGTCTTGGAGGTGATGAAAAAGGCTAGACATAAACTATTGAAAACAACTACTGAATGCAAAACTGCATCAATAGCAAAAAGAACTGTTGCATTGTTGACAGTTTTGTGTTGCAGAGAGTGAGATATTGAAACTTTTCGTAAAAGTAAGGCAATGGATATAGATGGGAATCTGCTGTTTCTTGAAAGGGGCCTATTCATGCTGCTAGATATTAACCAAACCAAAGCCAAAATGCTATGTAGAGAGGTTTGCATTAAGTTTGCTCAAGAGGTTTGTCTTTAGAAAATGTGGCAAAGAGAGTGTTCAAGGCTAATGGATGACTTATCCTGGAAACCCAAGCAGTGATCTCTCATGGCAGGAAGATGAAACCTGAGAACTCAGCATCTTAGTTAGTCATTGGAGCCAGCAGCATTATAAACTCCAGGTGAGCGATCTTGAACAAGCAAGATGCTTGCATAGGATCTCTCTCTGGGAGCAGAGAGAGGAAAGTTACTGAACTGCATTAAGGATTTAAAGAATACAGAATCACATTGTTTGCTTGTTTAAAAGCAATGTATTATTTTTATTTTGCAACATTTAATTGTAACTGTTTTAAGACTGTTTCCAGTAAAGTTTTGCAGTTGTTTGTTGTGATGGAGAACATTCATTTCTGCTCTGCAGAAAGTGCAGACCAGGGATTCTGCTTGCAACAACTCTAACAGTGCATGCGTAATAGTAAACCAAAGAAAAGTGTTTGTGTGCTTATTTGCTAAGATATTCACTTAAATGTGCATATTTTGGTTGTGCATGTGTTCAGTAAATATCCCCATTTTGAGACCTGTGTGACTAAGTTACCAGATTAATCTCCCAATATGTGCTACTGTCACTGGAGATTCTAATCCAGAAGACTCTTAAAATGTGTGAAAACCCATCTACCAAAGAGTCTCGCTCACACCGGTTAAACGTGTACAAGACTGCAGCTCAACTTTTATTATTCCACACAAAATAGAACCATAGAATTCTAGAGTTTGAAGGGACCACAAGGGTCATCTAGTCCAATGCCCTACAGTGCAGGAATCTTTCTCACCAACATGGGGATTGAACTCCTGGCCTGAGATTAAGAGTCTCAGGCTCTACTGACTGAGCCATCCCCTGCCTTCCATGATGCCTCTTTCCTTTAAACATGTGCAGAAAAATCCCCTCTGAAATGAAACACGTAATGGACTAAATGCCTGACATACAGAGACAGCAGCACAGGGGATCTACTGCTAGGTTATGAGCACCAGGCTCATGAAAATCCTAGCTCTAAAAGGGTGAAGTAGCAGCCATTATTTTTACCTTGACCTTGTTTATCTCCTTTGACCACAGCAGCATCCTTTGTCTTTTGAAAAGCACATTACTTAGCACCATGACGCATTGACCTAAATACAGCTCTCGCATGAAAACGCAGGAGACCTTTTGCTGGCAAGTGACAGAAGTGTGTGGAAGCAGTAGATAACTTCCCCTCAGTTTATTAGGAAGAGGTCAAACCTTAATTGCTACTTCCAGTGCTGTGTTAATGTAATGTATAGGACTGCACTGCTGGCCATTCTTAAAGGCCTTCCTGGCATCTGAGAACTATGACTGCACAGAGCCAAGAATCGAAGGAGGCCAACATATGGCTTCAGCATCAGCTCCATTTTCCTCGGCTTCCGATTTGTTATTTTGTTTCTATGATAAATAATGCATCCCAATAAAGATAGAACTGCCAAGAGCCTTATCTGGCTTTCCCATCGTATGGAGCAAAGTGGTCTCAGAGTACATCAATGAGGCAAATAATTGAAGTGGAGGGAATTTAAGTACCATACTTATTCTGAGCACCAGCAAAAATTCTGCTTTAGGAACTTACAATAATTGCAGTTAGAAGAGCATGAAGTCCTTGGTTGACTATCCAGTACTACTGGTTTCTATGGGAATTGAATGCAGAGTAATTGTTATTACTTGGTAGCCATTCAGTTATACCATTGATCCTGAAAGAACATATTTTTTCATCAAAAAACCCCTTAAGCTCTTAAGATGCCTAGCCTTTTTGTTCTTCTCCAGCCCATTCTTAAGAGGTTCTTTTAAATAAAGCTCACTTTTGAAAATGTGCCACAAACATAAGCTTAAGAATTTAAAAAATTGACCTGGTAATGAACATGGGACTTTTAGTTTTGTCAGAAATATGACAGAGACCTGTGTCAGATGAAGTACAAAACAGATCCCTTTCTTTGTGTAAATGTTTACAGCTTTATACGGTTAATTCATAGGAAAGCACCAATACTGGATCAGTCGTTTAGAGTAGTGGTCTCCAACCGGTGGTCTGCGGACTGCAGGGGTATATGTAACCCACCCAGGGGGTTTGTGGCACCAGTTACATAACAAAAACTACCACAGAGATACCAACCTTTTCAAAAGTAGGGGGTCCATGGATTGGCTTTTGAAAAGCAGGGGGTCTGCAGTATTTACCTAATTGGGAGCAGCTGCTCTGGAGGATGTGATTGACACATCACAATGAGAGTCCTATTTTGGATGTCATGTGTGTCAGAGCTGTGGGCGTCTCTCCTCACCACAGATGCCACTGGAGCCTCTTGACGTTTTTATAGTCTTTATTTACAATATTTACAATGGGTCATTAGCACACCGTTCATCCATCAGAGTCACTCAGTTCAGATCTCTGCTGAGGCCTGCATTTGCCTTTCCAACAGCTCATAAAATGGCGAAGTTTCTCACCCCGTCATTCCACCCTCCTCTTTACCACACGCCTCTTGAGGCGGCCGTAAACCTTTCCCCAGATTCTGAGCCTGAGCTTTACCCAATCTCTCTCTCTTCGTTGTCTCTCTCCCCCTCGGGCACCACGTCCACATCTTCCACTCCCAGGCTTCCCCCTCCCTCTGGGGAACATGAGACCTCTGGTTCATCCCTGACAATGTGCCTGTTTTCGTTGGGTAGGAATTCAACGTAGTTCTAAGTGGGGTATGTGTGCTAGGTCTGCTTGAGCAATGGGACTTCCTCCACTCTCTTCCCCCATGAGTCCCCACACAGTCCCTAAACCTATTATGGGGCTTTCCTCTACCCCTCAGAGAAAATTTAGAGGGCACAAGTAGCACATGGGAGGAGGGGATAGAGGAAAATCCTGCTGTGCAAGTGGAAGAATGGTTTTTTAAAATTGTAGAATTTTTCAGCATAACCATAGTTTGAAAAAGGAATGTGTTTAGTTTAATAATGGGGTCAGCAACATGGTGCCTTTGAAAATGTCCCGTGATTTGTGCTGTGCAGTCTATCAATGTAAGCTTTAATTTCTGTGTAAAATAATGCTAGTTAGAGGTTCTGTTTTGATACGACTGGCTTTTACTCAGACCTAGAGATGGGGAAGAAATTTGATTCAGTTCACACTTTGAGGTCATTATACTCAAATCTCACTTTCAGAAATGATAGGAAAACCAAAACACATCCTTCCTTCAAAATGGGTCTTTCTCTGAATTTTGCAATGCAGTTCTCCAGCCAAAATGTACAAAAATGTCTATAGATACTGTGGTAAAGTATCCATATAAATGCACATTTTGGTGGAAATAACATACCAAAATGCATTATTTATGGGGAAATTGCCTTCAAAGATGTGTACATTAGGCAAAATGTAATACAGCATATGCAGATTAGAATAAAATCATATTAAAATGGTGAATTTTCATGAGGGCTTCTTATTTTTAGGTGCAAAGTAATGCGGAAATGTGGAGAACTGAATCCAAGATTAGAAAAATGAGCAACTGAAAAGAATGTCTCTTTCTGTCTATTGTGGGAATGATGGGAAGGAGGGAAGCAACCCAATGGCAGTTTCTCAAAATTCCAAATGTACCCAAGGCACCCCCCCAAGTTTGATGATCCTTGGTTTAATCTATGACTCATGAGGCCCATAATAATTTTAGTATATGTGTGTTTGTGTGTGTATTTCTTTCGATTTTTGTTTAAAACTCTGTAGACCGTGGCAAATTTTAATCCTCACCCCCCCAACAAATAAACCATTAAATATTCATTAACTGGAGCACTTAATTTCTCCTGTCTCATTATAGAAAAAGAGAAAAACAAGCAACTGATTTCTCTGAGGAAATTCAAGTAAACATTATTTTAATGTATGGATGACAATGAAATGGGGTATGTAAAATTAGAAAGACGAGCAATTAAATCCGAGAGCAAACGTAATGAATGTTTGGTAGTGGCCAGACATTGCCTCCTAGTGCCAAGATAAAACCAGATGAAATTTTGCTAGATTAGATGTTATTTGCAACATTGGAGTCATTGGATTCCAACACAGCAACTAGCAAGTAACATCCTTGAAAACTGACCTTTTAAGGAACCTGACTAGTGATGTCATGAGAAATCAAGTCGTGTCTGTGAGTAGAATCAGGACAAGAAGCATAGCCCATGTTGATCAGACTGCCCTCTGTGCCCTTGATTTTGCTCCTATACTCTTCAACACTTAATGTGCCATTCCTTGGTCACACACTGACAGAACACCTCAGAGGTTTGCCTGAACTGGGCTAGAGAAGGCACACAGTGGCAGAGCAGATTGGTTGTTTGCAGCTAGCTAGTATACATTTTCTGTCTGCCTCACAGTAGATTATTGTTCTTCCTTGGTGACAGAAAACAAAATACATTTCCTGAGGCTGTTCTTTTACTGACAGCCACTTGCTTGCGCTATGTGCAGACACTTGAGCTTCTGACTGAGAATGCAAGATGTAGATTTATAGGATGTGTAAAAGAGAGAAGGTTTTGGCTGGATTCCAGCTTCACTGTGAACATTATTTTTTATTGTTGTTATAAAAGGAATATTATAAAATGTTAGCAACATGAGGACCTATGCTGTTTTGATGGAAGTAACATTGACTGGAAAAGTAGATGTGACATCCCTAAACCTTTTGGAAGAGGAGATTTCAAGGGTACCATTTGGGCTGGGTTTTATTTTAATCGCTGCTTCTTCTCTGTGCTGCACCATTTCATTTTCCCCTTTCAGCTTGACCTAGTTGACATCTGCAGCAGACACTTTATCAAAGACCAGATCACAAGAGACACACAAAATGGTGCCAGAATGTCTGAGCCAATATCACATCTTTCTCTGTGGCAACACAGATGGAAGGCCTGGCATAAGTTCATATGAAACAGAGGGTTTGAAACACTCTATGGGAAATTTGCCAGAGTCTCAATCTTGTGTTGGGCAGTGCAGTAAATGTTCTCAGAGTTTAGTGTTTATGTGCTCTGACATATTGCTCATCTGACAAGCATCCCTGCATAAAGCCTACAGGTTTCAGAATATGTTAGTCTCTGGAACCTAAATATTGCATTCATTACCATAATCATGATGCAATTCATACATTTTGGAACCCAAATATCATTATCATTACCATAATCATTGGTAATTCCTACATAAACCTGCTTTAAAACTGCCATATGCTAACAGTTCCATATTCCAAAATTGTGGAGACTAGTTATGGTCCTTTCGGGATGCAGGCAGAGGTGAGGCATACAGTGCCAGATCTGCATTTTTTGCTGAAGGGGGCATAACTCAGCACTGCCACCCCACTCTCCCTGACTGTGAACTACAAAAGATGAATTCTTTAAAGTGCTGACTGGTGCCTTTCAAAGTTCCTCCAAATACTAATTGCCACCCTACCCCCTAAGCACTGGCAAAACATCTTCTGGAAGCACCTTGCCTCAAGGTAGGTAGATGGATGGATGGTGGATTTTTCCCTTAAATGCAATGACATGGTTAAAATCACATCTAGCTTGGCCTTTCAATGAGTGCTGGACTTATCAATGATACAATTCAATAAAAGGCTTCATAAAGTAAGTTTATACTCTGGATATACTTTAAAATAGTCTTATTATACCACATGATCCATGCTGATCCCTGGCATGGAAACCAGCCCTGGTAAGACTTAGCTCAAATTAAGTTCTGGTTTTTGTGTGTGTGATAGAGAAGCCTTCACCCATCTGGTGTCCTTGGAATCTTTTGGACCACAAATCCCATCAGCCCCATCCACCACAATGGAGCTTGAGTTGGATCTGTGGTCTGAAACATCCAGAGGGCACCAAGTTGATGAAAGCTGTGGTAGAGGGTGGTTTTCTCTTTCAATTAAAATTGGCAAAATTATATATAGGCCTAGTCCTGAGGGAACCGGGTGGGAGGGAGATGGGTTAAGTAGAAATGTGCAGTATGGGTCTTATTTTCTCTGTGTGTAGCCCTCTCCAACATGCAAAGAGGCGCACATGAAAAGGAGATCACATTTACTTTAAGAACTGCACAACTTTAAATATGGAGCAAAAATGTCCAGTGGTCTTTAAGTGGAATTATGTTACCAAAGTCAGATGTGGTATACATCTTTCCCTAAAAGAGAGGGGGGAAATGGCCTAAAGGGTATGTGCAAGGAGTCAAGGTCATCCCACATTCCAGTAATGATACTTAATCGATAGAAACAGGGAGATTTTCTTAATGGTTAACAGCTTGATATATTTCTCCTTTTCCGGCAACCCAAAGTAACCCATACTCTTAATCATGTCCCAAAGATGCCTAAGGGGGGAGTTGGTCTTTTGTAGGGGAAAAAGCACTTTTCAAAGTACCAAATGCTTGAGAATGGAAGAAATTGTTTCAGACTCATTATCAATAGCTCACTCTAAAAAAGTTCATTCAGTGACCATTGCAGGGGTAGCTGGGTCCGGCATGACCTAATGCTTTCTGAGATAAGTACAGCTACTGGAAACCAATCAGAAACACATCAGAGGGCAATTATGGTACATTGCTGGCACCTGATATAATGTGTTTTCAAGGCAATAGAGCTTAACAAAAGGAACAACTATATTCTGCACTGATATGTTGATCAAGATTTTAAGGTAAAAAGTATGAAGGTGACTTAAGACTGATCTTACTACATCTCATGTGTGTGTGTGTAAGATCGAGTATGTGTGTACAGGATGGAGTGTGCATGCATTTCCTTTATTCTGTTATATCATGCACCTTTATGTAACTATCTCCAGAACACCTAGAAGCCAGTGCATCAGATTTGTTATGCTGTCAGTCACCACCATTGCCAAATGTGATGCAGACCCAGTTGTGCATCTTGATACAGTGGTACATCGGGTTAAGTACTTAATTCGTTCCGGAGGTCCGTACTTAACCTGAAACTGTTCTTATTTTTTTTTGTATAATATTTTTTATTAACAATTTTTGTTTGAATCACAATACCAATAAGACAATACAATATCACATCTCTTAACATAAATCTTTTCACTTCTTTGGACTCCCTCGCATCTCCCGCTCCTGCGTTCCTGGTTATAACTTTATTCAGCAAATTTATCCCCTTATTTCTAGTCTTTATATCTAATTTTCCAATGTTATATCTCTAATTTTGACTATCATTTTATTCAGATCTTAAAAAGTTTAGATATAACCAACATATTCCAAAATTTTTATCATTTCTTAAATTTGTCTTATCTTCATAATTCACTTCCTTAAACTCAATGGTGCCAAGTTGTTTATACTCTAGCATCCTTCTTAACATTCATACAATTTACAATATTTTTGTAAATAAATCTTAAATTTCTTCCAATCTTCTTCCACCGTCTCCTCTCCCAGGTCTCGGATTCTGCCGGTCATCTCAGCCAGTTCCATATAGTCTATCAGTTGCATCTGCCACTCTTCCAGTGTGGGTAGATCTTGTGTTTTCCAATGCCTAGC
Source organism: Podarcis gaigeae (assembly GCF_964106915.1). NCBI lineage: Eukaryota > Metazoa > Chordata > Lepidosauria > Squamata > Lacertidae > Podarcis > Podarcis gaigeae. Next base: position 39,987,500 of record NC_139683.1, read on the forward strand.
GACAAGTATCCGTGCTGCTGTTGTTGCGTACATAAAAAATGTTCGATCCTTCTTTAACACATTCTGGCCGACAATACCCAAAAGAAAGGCCTCTGGTTTCTTAGGGAAGGTATACTTAAATACCTTTTTCAACTCATTATATATCATTTCCCAGAAAGCCTTCACTCTAGGGCAAGTCCACCAGAGGTGAAAGAATGTTCCTTCGTTTTCCTTACACTTCCAACATTTATTATCAGACAAGTGGTATATCTTTACAAGTTCTTAACCTGAAGCACCACTTTAGCTAATGGGGCCTCCTGCTGCTGCCGTGCCGCTGGAGCATGATTTCTGTTCTCATCCTGAAGCAAAGTTCTTAACCTGAAGCACTATTCTGGGTTAGCGGAGTCTGTAACCTGAAGCCTATGTAACCTGAAGCGTATGTAACCTGAGGTACCACTGTATTGAGGAAATATGGTGTGTGATAATGACAGAAGGGAAGATTCTCATATATTGGTCCGCTAAAGATTTCTCACCTACATTGGCTCAACCTGGGACTGGAGAAGCATCAAAGGCAATAGCAGCTTGGACTTTCTGATTGGCTGTCATTATCATCTGGCACAGGAAGCCAGTATGCAGGTCATTGCAATTAGGATTGATGGGGACCAGAACCTTTGGCACAGTCACTTTGGAAATCCTAGTAGGAGAGTTCCTGGTGATTATGTACCAGGAATAGGAGTTTAAGCACAAGTAGTTGCCTAGCAACCACATCCACTATGCTTCTTATGCTTTTCACCCTCTGAAACTGGCAAAAGAGCTGGATCCCTCATATTCACTGATATAATTTGAGGACCACCTTTTAAAAGTGCATATTTTGGAGGTGAAAGTGAAAAGAGAGTGTGTGGGTGTTCTGGAGTAGCTGCGCATCAGCAACGATGACTTGAAGCTCGTGGCAGTATGCCAGCACCAAGTACCCAAATTGATGTCCAGGAATTAAGGGACTTGTTCCATTCCACTACTGAACTCCTGATATCCTGCTGTACATTTTGCAAAAAAATCTGTTAAACAGACTTTGATTTTAAGATCCATCTCCAAGGTCAACATGCAGCATTATAGATTCTTTCTATACATTTGCCAAAGGTTGTGCATTTTTGTGTTTCCTTACATTTTGATGAATTATATTTCATTCCCCTGTTTTAATTGGATTCCCACAAAAAAAAACCATAAGGGTTGTATTCGCATCAAGCTGTACACATGCTTGTTCAAGTGGTTGCACACATGGTCCATTGAAACATCACACATGGACTGAACTGCTCAAGAATATAGATCACAGTTTGGTTGTACAGATGCCCATGTGTCCCTGTGCAGGATTGGGTGTTGTGTTGTGTTCTACACCAATTGTCCTAGACTGCAATTCCAAATGAATTTACTAGAGTGTAACAAAATGGGACTTCAGAGTAAACCATGAATTGTGCATCTAAAGAAGGCTCTGTAAGGCTGTAACATCTGGACTGCAATCCTATATACAGTCACATAGAAGTAAATCTAGGGATTATATACATACATGCAAACATTCTTTTCAATAGGAGTCACATTGTACCATGCTGGAAGCTGTTTTTGAGACCTGTAGAGGAGCAGCTTAGAATGTGGTGCAAAGAAATATTAGTCACAGCCCCAAAAATGAAAGTCATTGGGAAAGTATGCTCATTTCCAACTATTAAGGTTAGTGTTAGTTCAAGGTTCATTTCCAGATGATTTCCGTTGCTTCAAAGTTAAATGCAGAAAAGACCTTTTAAATCAACCAGGCCATCTGCCTCCCAAAGCAGATATTCCCTAATGTAAAATTACACTTTGTCCAGTGCATGTTTAATTGTCCTGAGTGATGACACTTTTACTTCTTCCTCTGGAAGATGCTCACACAAATGCTTAATAGAACACAAGGTCACTACATTTGGATATGTGGCCTTCATTTTCATTTTCTTAATATTATCAAATTTCTCCAGTGATATACTGAGGACCAGAAGACTCATTCTAACACACACCCCCCCCTAAAAAACCCCACAGTCCTTTGGCCGTTTTTGACTAGAATACTAGCGTTGTCATCTGTGTACTTCTGGTGAGCTACCATATTGACAACGCCAGAGCTCTTTAACAGCCCAAATTCTGTATCTGCATAGGCAGCACTATAACCCATTTCCTCCTGCAATCCAAGTATGGGGGACATGTCCTTAGTCCTATGATTGACTGGGAGAGGTATATGAGCCAAAACAGGTGGGAAATCCACATGGCTTTCTTTCTGTGATTAGCACAGTAGTGTTTTAGGAATAAAGGTGGTTCACTTTTCTCAAAGACATGTACAATACTCTAATTTGTAGTCAGCAGCCCACACTCAGCTTTGGGGGACCTAGATCAGCCTGCTAGAGATGGGGAAGAGATTTGAAGTCAAATCTATCAAATGCACACTTTCTGAAATAATGTGAGAACCAAAGTGCAGCCATTCTTCAAAATCCAGACTTATCCAAATTTTGCAATGCAGTTCTTCAACCAGACAATGTTTACAAAAATGGATTATATTAGAAAAAAAATGGCTTGCAAAAATATATACATTAATTGAAAATGTGTTTATTAGGAGAAAATGCTTCGGATTTTCATGAGGATTTTTGTTTTAAACCAATACTGGATAGCTCAGTTGGTTAGAGTTTGGTGCTGATAATGCCAAAGTCACAGGTTCAATCACCATACGGGACAGCTGCATATTCCTGCAGGAGGTTGAACTAGATGATCCTAATAGATTCTATGATTCTATGAATCATAACTTGCTTCAGAAAGGTGCAGAACTGAATTTAAGATTCTTGGAGAAACTAGAAACTCAGAAAACTAGAACTGGCAGATCCATCCCTAATCCATCCCTAAGTCTTCTCTTAAATCGTGTTCCTTCAGGTCAGTTGAGTAACTGCATTGATCAATATGTCAAAGTTGACAACACTTACCATCTGCTTGGTGGGAGAATCCTGGCTCATCCTGCTATTATGCAAGGACATCTCAAGATCAGCATCTGAGTCCATCCACATTTTCTGGCTCTGTATTGTGTGATCCACAGGTCAGGAAACTCATTCATAGTAAAACACAGTTGTATTTTCCACTTTAGTATCAATGGCCAACTATGAATTCAAGGTCTTGCCAATATAATTCATTATTTCCTCTTCTAGAGTTATTATTGCCTTAAATTACTTCAAGGTTCATCTTCAAAATGTGAAGTGTTGCTTTTCTTAATGCTTCATCTCTGTTCTAGAAATCTATAAGGATTAACATGAATATTTCCATTGTAGTGAAATAAGTTTATGACAAATAACAGAAGTGCCATCCTTATTCAAACAAGGTATGTTCTGAATTATTCTCATTATCTTAATTTTTACTTGATTATTCATTAGGTAGTTGTACTTCTTCAAAAGACAAGAATGAACACAGAAATCCTCCTCCTTTCTAGTCATGCATACAATATATCACTTTTAAATGTCACCACATACTGTATATAAAACACATTCTCTTTGTGAGACTGTAAATGTATATGTGGTGGAACTGTAACATTTCAAAAATGTTTTGCAGCTGGGTTTTTGCTGAAGTCAGTAAAATCATATGGTTTTTAGCACTAAGTTTCCTTGCTTTGAAATTTTGATGGGGGATCTTAGTGACTTGGCCACAAATATTTAGTAGGGGTCGTAATGTTTTTTGCAATAATGGAACTTGCACTCGAGCTGAGCCCTGTTCACTTGCTTGTGGTCATTCACAACCTCTGCCATTTGATCAGGTTCATGCAAGTGTTGGTAATAGCTAATGGAACAAATTTCTTTGCTCTTGAAAAAAATAAGGAACTGGCTATTCGAACCATACCATTATAATTGTGCCACCCATTTCTATGTCAAGTCCGTGGTGCTGCTAAAATGTGTATTCCATTGAACTCTGTTCAGCTGAGGTGATGATAGTCACTACTAACACTCATTGTTATGTTTCTGTTCCTGTCTCCTGATCTTATGTGTGGGCGAGGGGGTGGGGGAGATGTATTGCTTAATCTGGGGTAGAGCTCTCTCTCTCTCTCTCTCTCTCTCTCTCTCTCTCTCTCTCTCTCTCTCTCTGCAAAGGTCTTACAGAGACACACACACTTTGCCATGAAGTACAAAATGTTGTTGCTTTCACTAATGGCTGACATTAAAAAAAAATACAATTTATGTATTTTACCAGGTTAGTCAGTTATCCATTCTATTCAGCAGTAAGTCCCATTTAAATTAGTTGTGCTTACTCTCAGGTAAGTCAGGTTAGGAATCCAGCCTTACTGCATTTTATAAAAAAGCTACTTTAGATGTATTGGTTTTTATGTTTCTGTGCTTTTATGTTTGTACATATTTTATGGGCTAATAGCCGTAAATAAATAAATTTGAATTTTGAAAAAGCTACTGCTAAGTATTACAGAAAAAATCAACCGCCTCTCTTCTCTGCTCCTCTTTACTATTTTATAGCGTGCCTTGATACCAAATTAAGAAATAAAATTTACAATAATAATTTAAAAGATAGGGGACTGTGTCCTTGTTGGTGTTACGCAATGATGAAAGCAAAGACTCCACAAGACAAACAAATTACAACACCCCTAGATGGATACCTTGTGATTGTAGGAAACAATTATCAGTAAAACTGCAAATAGTGAAATCCATTGCATAAAGAGTTCTTGCAATGGAACCTGGAAAATCAAAATCAATTATGCATTTTTGAAAAATGTGAAGGACTGAGCTGACATGCATTTTATGAGCTGTAGACTCATAAAGAAGAAATTAATGGGTACATGAATGTGAACCCCATCTCTAATACTTAGACATTTGTAGTTGTTTGCTTTACTTTTAGAAAAAGTTCATGAATTGGAAAGTAACGATCTGTTTACACTTGTTCAGTAATGCACAAGAGTATGGGATTTTGCCTTGATTGATAATTTGATCAGTCCATCTGACTGATGAACACAATCCATGATAGATGGTTTGCATTTATTCCTTATATATCAACTATAATTATTTGGTATAATGTTTCTCAAGTTGCATGTTGAGGTTCCCATGCCACCCCCCAAAATAAATCACACATCACACATCAATTTTCGTTTAGGTTTTTGGCATAATTTTGGCCACAACTTTATTCAAATACAAAAAATGTGAGTGGTTGCTTAGGCATTGGTTATGACTATCTGTCCTTGCCCAGGGACAGAATTGACTTCCGGATTCCAGCGGAAGCCAGCGTGGGAAACAAATATTGGGTGAGAAATGAAGCTGGGCATCAGTCCCTCACTTCTCACCCACATGTTTCTGTGGGGCTTGCACGGCCCAAGTCTGATGCCAGGGACAAAGACAAAAAGAATGGCAAGCCCCTGGATTCTTTTAATGGAATTCCCTTTTCACACCACCATTGGAGGGGTAGGCACTTACCCTTCCACACCAATTTTAACCAATGCCTAATGGCCAACCTTACAAGTTGTGATGATTTGCTACGCAGTAGGCAAAAACCAAATGGCACCAGCCAATCAGCCAGATGGCAAAATTCCTACCAGGCCCCTGCACCAAGGCAGACGACCCCATGACAGGCATAGCAAGGTCAAGCACACACCCCAATTACAGGGAGGGTGGGCGGGTGATCCGGTGCAAACAGCCAAGAGGACGCTCAGAGTTGGTCGTCCAGCAGTTAAAACCTCTGACCCCACCTCCAAATTTGGCAACATTCCCTTCTCCCCAGTAACTCAATTTAACCATTTTGCTGACTGGGTCCTACTCCAAAATCTGCCCAGCAACAATAGGGTGGCCTGTATCCCCAACCACAACAGGTGCTCTCTCCTAAGGAGAACACGCTTTAACAGAAAACATTTGGGAAGGACTTGAAAACACTTTGTGTTTTTTTTTATTTGTGGGGTCCCCCCCAATGCACCGCTCCATTGAAAAGTTCTCATCTAACTTCTGGACACAAAGAACCAAGTTAGCAATATAAATATGCAACTTATACTGGAAAAATGAGTTTTTCTCTCCCATAGACAGCATTGAACCAACTATGTGTCCGGACAGCTTTTCTGCAATATTATTTGCTCTCTCTGGAAACAGCTGCTATTAATCACAGACTAACTTCTGGGTGGCTGTTCTGCAAGATAAAAACCAGTGCAGCTTTCACGGAGTGGTCTGTAGCTATCAAAAAGCTAGAATCAGCTCCAAACAGCTTTATGTTTATCACATTAGTTAAATGTGTCCTGCATGTATTACCCACTGGGAAAAAACCCAGACCTAATATTAGCAAGCATGAGACTGAATTACGTACAGTAACTTCTCGGAACATACGCTTAAACAGATGGGTTGAGCTCATTGAAATTCTGTGTTTTAGGAATACATGCTTGAGTACCTCTTAACACCATCTAAAAATACATGTGATGCCTGTGTGTAAGCAAGTGCTTGACAGACCAAGCAGATGCTGTTCACTGGAGTCTGTTAACCTGTTTGCTTAACCTTTCTATTTAATTGGAAGAAATGTTTTGCTTAAAAAAAAACCCCACCACCTAATCTTGGTTAGGTTATGTATTGTCAATGAACCTTTCATTCAAATCAAGGGCAACCAAACATGCTTTTGCCTCTACCTGCTTGCCTTAAACCTTGCCATAGCTTGTATTTCATTCATTTATGCTTTTGTTCTGTAATTGCTGGCTGACTGTTCTCATGGAGTTTAGTATTAATATTCCTGGCTGCCTGATCCATGAAATATTGCCAGAACCAAAGGCAGCAAAAATACAATTATCATGTACCATTGAAGAGGATCCACATGCAGAAATGGCCCAAGTTATTTGATGCCTGAGGTAGGAAACCCAAATGGTAACCCCAGGGCAATAATAATAATAATAATAATAATAATAATAATAATAATAATAATAAACAACTAAGTAACTTTAACAATTCACTTGACCTATTTTGCTGGTATTAGTATATTTTTAATTTAATACAACTTTTGTGCATATCTTTTTTCATTTATGACAATTCCACTTTGGTGAGGGAATCATTCAGCCCAACCCCACACATTCCTTGTGAACCTACTACCAAATCCGGTGATTGGTTGCTGCTGTAATAGTATAACATAGGATCAGGTTGTTGGATTTTGCTTAGAAATCATGCAGACAGTCATGTAAAAACTGATGTAACATCAAATCAATTCAGCATTTTGTAGCTAAAAAACCCCAAACACCACACGCTCCATCTTAGGTCACAGGCTACATGCCAACTGATTATCTGCAGGCACAAAGTAATGTGAAAAGAACGGATCCAGTTCGCATCCCGAGGTACTACTGAATATACTTTCAATTCAGGATAACCCTTCATGCATTTGATGAAATGGACTGTACTCCATGAAACTTATGCCACAATAAACTTGTTACTCTTCAAAGTGTCACCAATACTCACTGTTATTATTTTTCATAGGCTTTAGAAATGCATCTAGAAGTTTGAAGCATAATAAGGAAGTCAAGTCAAAATAATGTCAATAGGTTTCATAAGGGGTTGGTGAGCAATATGATTTCTGAGGCCTGCTTGGCCATGCTTTCTTAATGGCCATAGTTGACACAGGCTTCTTCCAAGAGAAGAGGTGATAACTACATATGAGATGATAACTACATATGTACTTGGAGTTCTTGTTTCCTGGCTCAGATATTCTTCTTCTTTTTAAAACTTGTATTGATAAATGCAATACTTACAAATACAAACCAGAACACTAAACAAACTTATTATACATAGATACATACACCTCTCAACTTAGATTACAAAAAAGGAAACAAACATACAAACTAACAGACATAAATCTTGACTTCCCTCCACCTCTGTGTGGCTTCCTTTATTTATTTTCTTCTTTTTGCTGTGTTATCAATATTATTTTTCACTATCTCATCTTATACCAATTTCTTCTTAATTTTTTACTCTATAAGTTTCATCCGTTGCATATTGATATATTAATACCAGAACAATCTTTTTTGATGTATTCCTTCACGCAAGTCCACTCCTCTATCAGTTTTTGGTCTGATTGGCCTCTTACCACTGCTGTAAGTCTTGCTGATTCTATATATTCACAAAATCTTATTGCCATTCTCTTGTTGAGGGAGTTTTTTCTCCCTTCCAATTTTTTTGCTATAATCATTCTGGCCACAGCGGTTGAACATAAGAAAACTTTTTTCCTAGCTACAGGAATGTCAGTTGATATAATTCACAAGAGCCTCGGGGTTTTTTTTACATGATATTTTAAGCATTTTTTAAAGCTACTCTTGAATGTCACTCCAAAATTGTTTAATATAAACACACTCCCACCACATATGATACATGATTCCTATCTCTGTTTTGCATCTCCAGCACAAAGTAGATTTTGATTTATAATTTTTTGCCAATTTGACTGGGGTTAAATACCATTGATATATCATTTTCATTATATTTTTTCTGATTGTGATGCAGGCTGTGAATTTGATATCATATTTCCGTAATTTCTCCCTTTGGTCTAATCGAATCGTGTGGCCTATATCTCTAGCCCACTTAATCATAATTTCCTTCACCTCTTCATCTTTTAATTCCCATTCTAATAATAGATTATACATTTTAGATAATATCTTTTTAGGATTTTTAAATAACTCTGTTTGTAGTTTTGATTCTTCTTTGCCAAATCCGGTAAGTTCCTTTGCCTTTTAATTCTCAGTATGCACTTTCTCACTCTTAAGTCCTTTTATAGAGCTTTCTGGTCACAGCTTTATTCACCAAACATGGTGGACCTCCTTCAGCCTTATTTCGTCACTCCATCTTTGTTATTTTCCCGTAAGAATTCCACTCTCCCTTTCAATTATTTTTTGTTATTTCAACTTCAGAAATACGGGAGTGCGTTTGTACCCACCATCTGCCATATGGAGTAACCTGGTGCTTTTCTCCTTGGGGTCTTGGGGCATTTCACGGTCAGGTTTGCGTCCTTCTTGCGCTGAGAGCCCTCTGACTTCCTCCACTTAAACTGTGCTAGAACGACAGAGGATCCCTTTCTTCACTGCTTGGTGTCTTTTTCGGTCTGAGACCTCCTCTCAGACCTTTCTAGGGGTTCACGACGCCCTTACTCCCCCTTATTTCACCCGATCACCGTGACTGGGAATGCTCCACTGAGGCAGAGCGAATTCCCCGACCCACCACTTGAGAGCACTCCGCCGGAAGCCACCTGGCTCAGATATTCAAAGCTTATAATATTCACCTCAAAATAAGCTAGGAAAAACAGTGTTGTTTTTGTTGTCATCCCCCGTTCAAATTTATACTAAATGGAGTTCTCCTTGTTGCTGGTGGTAATGTAGCTATGATCACATTGGTTGTGCGCAAGTGATGTGGTTCATTGGGGTAATAGAATCCCTGCTTATGTAACATTTAGCCAACCTAGTTGCACACATATAGAATATTTCCATTGCATAGCGATGGCCACTTACTGAAATACAAATATTTTTAGAAGAAGTGCTGAAATGGAGAGTAACACAAAAGGCACCAAGAGAGTCATAACAATCTCCACCAGCCTGCTATAATGTCAAGCAGACTCAAACTAAATTAAGCAACTGTTCAATTTATTTGTATTAAGACTCAAGTTCTGTCTCTTTGAAACAACTACACAGGAATCCTGAAAAGCAATATGTGCTTCTTTTCACTTGCTTTACAGTGCTTCGGTCATATATCAGTTGAAAATTAGACACCAAGCAACACATTTCCTTTTTTCATTACAGTGCTGGATATAAAAATACTGAATAGGGCAAAGGACTGATGTTAAGAGGCATTGGCTGTGTGCATATTGTGGCATAAATACGATAATGCTAGCCATTCATTAACAATGTTAATTAAATGCCTTCAAATAACCTGATTTATAATGAACAAGAATATTGAAGTATTTCTGCCCTTGCTAATTTCAGCTTGTTGCATGCTATATTATTGTATATAATTAAGCAACAGCAAGAAATTATAACCTGAAATGCTTATTACTGGAAAAAGCACAACTGATGCTATTTATATCAACTGATGTCAGTTATATCAGGAAAGAACTTGTTGAAAAGATGGTTTAATTAAATTTTTGCTTGATTGTGAGTGTAGTCATGATACCTATCATATATTTTGCAGGGTTTGCTTAACAAATATCAACAACTGTATGCTATATTTGGATCAAGAATGATTGACAGTCAGTTTTACTCCAACAGTTTTACTCTGAACTTCTATAGCTGTTTCACAGTGTGCCCAAATCCACATCAAATCCCTCCACACTTCTGTAGGGTTAATCTCAGATCCTTTAAATAAACTAAGTTTTCACACTGCTGTGAATTCCCATTTCTAAGTTTAGGAACATTCTTATTCCTTTTATATTCCACCAACCCCAGAGACATCTCAAGAAAAGCTCATGTTTTTTTTTAAAGAATTTTTTTGTTGTGCCTTGGGAACACCTGTTGGTAAGGCTTTGGGGAGCCAAATGAAGACCCAAGCAGTTCTCATTCCCCCCTATTACTGTTGTTGGATGGTAGATTTGCAGAAATGTGAAAGGGAAGGGAACAGCTTGGAAATTTTTGACTTTCCTTACAAGGGTGGCGTGGTTGGCGCTGTGGGTTAAACCACTGAGCCTAGAACTTGCCGATCCGGAGGTCGGCAGTTCGAATCCCTGCGACGGGGTGAGCTCACGCTGCTTGGTCCCAGCTCCTGCCAACCAAAAGCATGTCAAAGTGCAAGTAGATAAATAGGTACCGCTCCGGTGGGAAGGTAAATGGCGTTTCCGTGCACTGCTCTGGTTCGCCAGAAGCAGCTTAGTCATGCTGGCCACATGACCCAGAAGCTGTACTCAGCCAATAAAGCGAGATGAGCGCTGCAACCCCAGAGTCGGCCACGACTGGACCTAATGGTCTGGGTCCCTTTACCTTTACAAGCCTACCCAAACTTTGATTATTATTTTTTTACAAGTCCTCTCACCTTCTTACCAAAAAATGCATGCAGCAATGGGGAATCAGTAAAGAAAAGTACTCTTGAGAAAGATGGAGAAAAGAAGCAGATAGGCTAGTTAGGCTGTTCACATAAACATTGCCACGAAAGAGGAAACCCACCAGCCAAAAATAGGACACAGATTTGCATAAAGCATGCATATGCAAATTTGTAAATATGGGTGCAAATTTAGAAATAATTATTATAATTCAAATATTATAAATACAATGCAGCTCCCCATAGTAGGAAAGACTGAGGCTAGGTGCTCCTTGTTGGTCCACTGTAAATACTGGAGAGGAACTTTCTGCCTTCCCTTCTTACAGTCTTCTTCAGGGACCAAACAGATTGTCAAATAAATTACAGCCCTCTGTAAAACAGGACACTTGGCCACTCCAGTGCCAGACCAGCTAATTCTCTTCTCTCTTTCTGCCAAAATAACTCAATAGTTTGCTCTTTCTGTGGGTATGGGCAATACCCAGTTTTCTCTCACCTAAGCTGCATCCATAATAGCAGCAGCTTTGTTGAACACTGTGGGATTTGCATGAACAGTATTGTGCTGTTAATCTGAATGTTTAAATAATCTGTGACTAACTGAGACACTGTCTTATTATTGAAATGTTTTTATTACACCAACATTTGATTCCCCTCCCAGAGTAATTGTACAGCACCATCCTACTTTAAGGCACACACCTTGTTGGTTTCAGTTTCCACCATTTTCTCTTTCTTCCAACATGGCAGCTAGTGTATATGGAATTGCTTGTCATCTGTGTGATCCAGCTGCTAAGCATTGGCGTAAACTTTTTTTTTGTGGGGCGGGGGAGAATGCACCATCTGGATAATCATAATTCTTGCTCATTTCCTGGCAAGCTAGTTAATTGTTGGGTGTTATTCATGATGGACCTATTTATAAGGATAATTGAGGGTCAAGCTATTGATTTCTTCTCCTGTGTACCTTGGATGCCACATTTGTTGATGAATTTTTGTTTATGACTGGTTGGCCTTAGAAAGATTTAAAAGACAGAAGATATACAGCATTTCCCCCCCTTCTTATTGAAATAAAATGTTAGCTTTTTATTTTCCTTAAGGCAACAAATATTGATGCTAAAATAACTTTTGCCTGAATAATAGCCTTATTTATAAATCAATTTTATTGGAATATTTAAATTTAAGTAAGTTTAGTTCCATCCTTGACAATTTGACCTCACTGAATTAAGAAGAGTAAACTGGCTAAGGTCTGAGTGCTGTGGCTTAATTATTTTGTCAGTCCACCATTACTATGGTAATGAATTATTTTCATACCTAATGGGCCAATCCAAAACTTTGCTGCATCAGCAAAAAAACGTGCTTAGAATGGGATGCACTGATTGCTGTGCCAGCTAATTTCATACTGCATGACTTATTGCAGTATTGCAGCTGTATTGTTCTGGATTTGTAAACAGAGACATTGCAGCACCTGTTTAAAACTCGGGTGAAACATATTTATATTCAGTGAGTTCAGCTAGTTTAAAAAGGTGTGAACTCCAAATATCGAACTAAACTATTGTAACAATTCACTGCAGATCCATGCAGCAGTGGTGTAGCGTGGGTTGCCAGTGGCTGGGGCCATGCAGAGGGGAGTGGGAGGGAGGAAGGGAAATGGATGGAGTATGTATGTGCATTCAGTTGCCTAATGGCATCCACGTCACCCAGGAGACCGCAGCTGCTGAGATAAGAAAGAAGAGTTGTTCCATTGACTGGAGAGGTCACTTACTGGTTCATATGGGGAAGCCATTTTCAATGGAGTCCAGCAACAGAAGCACACAACTGTATTGAGGCAGTACTGGGGATTGACATTTTGTTCCCCCTAACAATTTTGTGCTCAGGGCAACCACCCGAGGGGGGCATGCTATGCCACTGCCCTGCAAAGGGAGGGGGGAATTAGAGACTCTGGGGCCATTTGGTTAAGATGATTATTTTTTTAAAGAGTCTAGCAGAGCAATCTCATAGATATAGTTTCAGAACCAACTCCCATTAAGTTCAATGCTGCAGTCCTATGCTCATTTACTGATTTATGCATATGATTGCTCTATAAGAAAATGCTTGATAAAGGTTATAAAGTTATGAATAACATTTGACTGCGGAGACGGGCTAATTTATTCTCTCTGTTTAAGATTCATTCATTTTTAAGGATGATGATGATGATGATGATGATTTAATGAAATAGAAAGGTAAAATTAGAACTAAGAAACAGTTTTGGAAAATTGTTATGACATGTGGAATAAAGCTATCAGGAATGAAAACACTGAAGTCCCCTGATGCTTTTCTGGCTGGTGGATGGAAACAGGTTGGCCTTCCTTTTGCAATGATGTGTTGGATGCTTGGTCTTCTGGTGGCAGAAGCTAGAATGCCCTTCTCTCAATCTCTACATTTCCAGAGTTGAAGATGCTGGCCTGGACTCTGTGTCCCTTACATACTGACAGTTCTGAAGAAGTGACACACAGAGGGGGTTTTGATGTGCCAGACTTTTGGATGCCTTGAAATGATTTTCTCACCCCCCTGAAGCTACCAAATTACTCATTCTCACCTGCTGAATCTTAGCCATGTGAATTATAAAGCACAGTGACTTACACTCAGCTTCTCTGTGGGATAGATCCTCTCCAGTCACAAAAGAAGTTTGACTGCAGCAGGAGAGATATATTAAAGTTACTTCTTTTGCATTTCCAGCCAGTAAATACAGTGATGCATGGAGGAAAATGAAGTGTAATTGGTGTTAGAAAACTAGTTGCCATCATAACATGCAAGGCTACCTGGATTGCTAATTTTATGTCTTTCAATATTTTATGTCTATAGTGATGAGTAATTATCCATTTAACAACAATTCGTCTTCAAAGCTGTTACAGCACATAATTAAAATCAACTTTTTTTTTTAACAGTCCCATCACATATAAAAGGAATGAAATTGGAATTTTCTCCTCCTGTGAAATTTATACTGGACACCCAGCACTTTAATATAATGCCTATTCCCTGGTGGGGATGGTATTCAATAAATTTGTTCCATTAGCACAATAATTTTTGGCTGTGAAATGGAGCTTCTCCTCCCTGCATGAGACCTGTACACACACACAAACCCTAAATCTAGTCTGAGTTTTCTACCAGCCCTCTAGAAAGGTTTATGAGGGTTCAGGACACAGGTGGAGAGAGGAGAGTGGTGGAGTTCTGTCGTGTGAAATCCTTGCATTAAGGGAAGGAGGGCATTGAGTATAACCCCACTGCATTATGGGATGCAAGTCAAATGAAATAATGGGCACAGAATAGGTTGTAGAAAAAGAAGGTTGGTAATAGCTAGGGATGTGGGAGAAATTTGATTTTCTTTATATTTTAATGCAAAATGACAAAATTTGCACTTCTTCAACCAACATGCAAACCAAACTGTTGCTATCATTTGAAATTCGCTCGTCTCTAACCTATGCATATTTTGGGGGAAAGGGCACAAGAATAAAAATGCATATACTGTATTAATAAAAATAGCATACATAATGCATTATTTTAGGGAAAATTGCTTGAAGAATGTGTATATTAAAAGGTTATACAAAAATGTGTTTATTTTATTTAATAAAAATTTTATACAGCTTGACTGTAAAAATCTCCAGAATGCTTTACAAAAGGAAGAAAGTACATAATAAATTTGCACTGAAGTGCTGATTTCTTTTTAAAAATCCCAAATTGCTCTGGAAGTGTGGGATTTAAAATGTGATTTTAAAGTTGAGCAGACACAGAGGCCCTGCCTTGCTTCCCCTATATCCCTTCCAATCTTCATTGACACACCTGGGTTTGCTCCAGCTGAACAGCTGTGTCTCTCCACTTGACAAGGCACGTGATCCTCACCTGCCCTGAACTTAATCCAGCTGAGTGACAACAAAGCTCCTCCCAGACTTAACAAGCCCTATGGTCTTCACCTGGTCAACTAGTAAGCTGAGATGTGTTCCCTTGCCTGCCCCAGGCTCCTGGAGTGCACTTCTCACTGTTCCAGATGCCTCAGAGTCTGCTGTGTTTGCAGAGACTGATACATGTCTGATTCTGGCGATGTGTCCTCTTCCCCTGGCTCCTGTGATTTGTCAGCTGCCCTTTCGACACCCTCTGATGTCCTGTGAGTACATCCTAAGCCCCCAACCTCCCCTTCCCCATCTTCAGCTTGTACCAATAGTGGCTACACCCTTTGCCGGGATCCTCTTCCCTTTCCTTGGTGTTATGCAAGTTTGTGACCTTTGGGGACCCTTCTGCTCATTCTGCTAAGTGGGGCCCTCAGTGTCTGCCCCCCCCACCAAGTCCTGCACTGGAGGACTTTGCATTGAATACAGCTAAAGGGAGAAGAAAAAACGCAAATAGATCTGTAGACTGAAATGAACTTTTTATGGCAGGAACTGACTGTTATCCAACTACTGATAGGCAAATGACATGAAAACAGCAATGATTCAGGGTTAGGTCCTTTGCATTTGGAGTGTTGTTTATTCATAGGCATAGTTCTTAATAAATTAGTTGTGTTAACTATTTTCAAGTTATAAAATAAAGAAATATTGCCTATCTTTTTTTAACGAGAATGATTACCCATCTGCTCCTCTTCACCCATGGTTGGGAACTGTGTCCATTAGACTAAAGAAAAATTATGATCCAAATTTCTTCCCACCTCCAAAGTGTATGTAGACTGTTCTGTGCACATAACAGCTTAATGTTTCACAGAACATTCCCTCAACAGAATTTAGTATTGCTGGTGTGTCTAAATATTACTGCTGAGAGGCACAAAGTAACAAACATTTACACAAAACAACCCACATACTGTTAATTGCACCGTTGCCACTTTATAAACCACCTCGGGGAGTGCTGTATTCTATAAACACCATTTCTGCAATGATTTTAAGTAACAAACTGTTTTACTTGGAAAGAACTGGGGGAGATGCAGTGCAAAAGCATCCTTACCTTGTTAATTGTACTGTAGCTACTTTAAAGTCTGCCTCAGAGAGTGTCCGTTACTTTAAATACCACTACTGCAATGATTCAAGCTTTTCCTTTTCAGCTATACTCAATTGTCACTTTAAAACTTTATTTCAAAATCTTTATTTGGACTATATGCATAAAATATTTTTTTAGTTTTTTAAACAGTAATATTCAATAAATAATATACAGCAGGGACATAAGCTCTTATGCTAGGGGTTGTTTCAATATAGTATTGCTCTGGTCTATCTTGGCAGCTGCATAATAGTCCCTTAACCCCACCCCCCGTTACGCTTAGGAAATGTTAAAAAGTGTTCTGTTAGAGCATTTTAAAAAGACTTTTAAGTATAAAATTGATCAATTCTTAACTGTTATGGGCATGAACTCCTATGCTTACTAGGTCTCACTGAGTTTGATAAAGCTTATTTCCTGATAACTGTGTCCAGGACTGTAGTCTAAGAGTGCTAAAATAAAACTGTTATACAAATGACTGTTGGTCTGGACAAAAACACCAATAAAAGACCAGGTAGAAACAGCACATGTTATCAACAGTCTATTTGTCAAAATATTTAAAAACAGTCCTATTGAGATTTGAAGCTGTTGATCTCCATTAGCTACATCACTGCAATTATTCCAATAAACAACTGTCGAGGGTGCCTTCAGGCCCAAATTCAGCTCTTTGTAAGCTATGAATTATTCCTCTGTGGTCTTTAATGGCAAGGCATTGTTCAGGCTTCCGGCAACAATAATTGATGCTAACTAGGGCTCAGTATACACTCTTGTGACTTCAGCAGCTTCTGTTGTACCTCTAAACTAATCTCACCTAAGCCACATATAACTCAAAAAACCAAGCTTGATGTTTTGTTGGCTTTCATTGATGGAATTTATCCATAATTAAATTTGCCATCAATATGAGAACCACAGAGGAGTGAAGGAAGGGAAAGTTTGAGCTGCTTAAAGAGATCAGCAGTTTTTGCTTCATAGTTAGTACCATCTCTTGTGTAAAAGCCACTATAATGGAGGGGTAGGGCACATGGAGATTTAGCATGGTTTTGTGTGAGGCCCATTCATTTTAATGGAATCTGTTCAGGAGAATTTTAGGTAAGGTGTGCTTAGTGTTTGTTAGGGACTAGCTCAAAGGCGTACTTTGGGCCTCTAAACACTTTCATTGTGAGAAATATTTACGGAGCAAGGAGGAAAGCATTTAGTTTCAATTATGAAACACAACGAGTCCTGGATTGCAAGCATTGCCCAGTAAACCTAGATGTTGCTGACAGCAAAACAAATGATTGAAGTGTCCCTCTAATATAGAAGTTCTCAAATGTTTTTCTCTGGGCCACACTTTCAGAATAAAAATTTGCTCATGCTACGCTGAAGTTGTGCTATATGTTATTAATCAAGCACTGCTAGTTGTTTCTTTTTGTTTTTCAATATATTTCTTATCAATAAAAACAAAAACAACCAACTACTAGCAGTGCTTGATTTATAACATATAGTACAACCTTTATAATAAGATAATGGGACACCCAGAAAGTATAAAACAATGCAGCTACATAAGAACACGAATTATTCCCAAAATATAATTATAAACAAGCCTCTTACACATGTATCTTAAGCATGTATACAAACTTAATGAGAGGTGTGAGCTTGGTTTTGCCAGGTAATCTCATTCACCGTATATTAGATCTGATTTGAGACAAACAAGCTCTCATCAGGAGGAGCCAGTGTGGTGTTGTGGTTAAGAGCGGTAGGCTCGTAATCTGGTGAACCGGGTTTGCGTCTCCGCTCCTCCACATGCAGCTGCTGGGTGACCTTGGGCTAGTCACACATCTCTGAAGTCTCTCAGCCCCACTCACCTCACAGAGTGTTTGTTGTGGGGGAGGAAGGGAAAGAAGAATGTTAGCCGCTTTGAGACTCCTTCGGGTAGTGATAAAGCAGGATATCAAATCCAAACTCCTCCTCCTCCTCCTCCTCCTCTTCATCAACACAAATAAGTCTTTCTCTTTTCTGATCTTTCATAGTTGTCAGATTTGAAAATCCCTGTTCACAACAATATGTTGGGGAGAACTGTAGAAGAATAACCAGTGCTCTTGAAGAGAGGTGTGGATGCTGTTTCTAGATGTAGATCTGTCTATCTATTGATACTCTACTATGCTGAAATGTTTAAATGTTTCTTTGACTGTCCTTGTCCCACCACACTTGCCATCTTCTCCTGCTGAATGAATGTGGTGTGCCACACCCTCTGAGAACCACTGCTCTAACAGAATGCAAAAAACTATTTGCATATGGGTTCCCACTGTGCAGCATCCATTGTTGATTTATGCAGTAAGTGAACAGTAAATTAGGGTTTGGCTAGGATAAACTGTCACTTTTAGTTGTTTGTGCTACAATACTTGAAGGAGCACCAGACAGACTTACTTTCTGTTGCAGTAATCATGAAATATATCCATAACTACACCATGTTGAACCAGTAAGGAATTTTTGTGACATTTTAACATTTGGTAGAGTTGATGTGAAAAATCCTGTCTCCACATTTAGTGAATTATATATCTGGCAGTATAATAGAGTATTTTAAGGCAGTCCATTTCAAATGACTAATTTAGCCAACATGATTTTTGAATTCTGTAATGGGTCTTCTCCCAGACGTTGACAACTGTGCTGTTGATAACCAGGGGTGCTTCCAGAAAAGCTCTGTTGAGAATTTCATCCTGATTTATCTAAACTCCCCTCAAACTTTGTGCAAATTCCACTGTTCATTGAGCATTAACTTTGATTTGTTTATGGGGAAATCATACAATGTTGCATCAAGCTTTTTTAAATCACATACCTTTTCATTTTTCCATCACTTTCCTTGCTGCAAAGGGTCCTCTCTTTTGTTGGAAGCTTTTTTTAAAATGCTAGAACACCAAATCCGCTTGAGTTAGGAAACCTGAATTTGCCACTATGCACTTGAAACCCTCCTCCAAAATAGTGATAGTCTTAAAGTGTCCCTCATGGAAGTAGGGGAGTCAGGGTTGACCTAAGGCATTTTGGCCCCTGAGGAGACCTCAAAATTGTGCTTCCCTCCCCACCAGGGAAAAAGTGGGGAGGGAAGCTCTATTTCAGGAACAAGAGGGGAAGAAAGATTGACATTGAGATCTGCTCCACCTGTGACAATCTTCTCACCTTACCTGAGGAGATTAGACAGGTGACCTGTGTTGATGGTAGAGGGGGCTTAGGGAGGTGGTGCATAGGTTTTTCTTCACTACCCTCCATCAGCAGAGAGAAGCATCAGCACTGATGTATGTGGGAGTGTCCATTGCAGTTGAAACCCCTGGTTTCACCTAAGTGGGTAGTAAGCTGCTATTGATGGTTACATTACCAGCAGTAGAGCATAAAGTGTTTTTGGACAGTGTGTCAGGGACCTTGGATCTGCTGGATCCTACCTGGGAATAAGCCTCACAGAACTCAGACATGAGGACTCAAGCATATTGGTTGTAATGCATAGCTGAATGCCACCTTCTACAGTTCCCTCTCACCGCCTCATCATCACACAATCCCCTGATTTATAGTGGACCTGAGATGGCTGAAATACAAAGGGAAACAGGGAAGACAATATGTGCTCCATCTGAATTCACTGCTCAACTGTATTTGTTGGACTTGGAGTCTTCTGCCACGAATACACAGTGCTTGTGAGGATGTGCCTGAAGGTGTCTGGGCATTGAAAGCTTATTCATCCTGTAAATCTTTCTTCTTCAACATTGTATTTTGCATTACAACTTCAATCAGTCTCAGTGAAAGAGTTATAGTGAAAACATCTGGAGGGCACCAGGTTGGGAAAGGTTGCTGTAAATGAAAGCAACCAGGAGAAGTGGGAGCCTTTGCTGACTGAGGTGATCAGTGCATGGCTGTTGGTTTCAAGTGCACTCCTCAGAAAAGGTACCAAGGGATGCATATTCCCAAAATCAATTATCCAGTTCTAGCATTCACCTTTTGTCATGATAAAAGTTAGGCAGTAGAAGCAATTCCATTAAATATGACTATCATTGTTGGCTATTTATATCAAACTATTTTTTGATGTTCCCTTAAATGTATTGACTCCATAGTCTGTTGATTAGTCAGTTTTATTAGCATGTAAAATAGCATGGAAACTCTCCACTCCCTAAGCTTGCTAGGATTTATTTTAAAATAGTAATGTATTATTATGTAGCTGCAATCTCCCTTAAACATAACATGCTTTAAACATTTTATAAATTGGAAACTAATCAGGGGGAAATGTTATAGCCGTTACTCTCGCTAGAAAAGAAAATGGAAACCAATTTAAATAACGTGAGAAGATTCACTTACCCATAAAAAAAATGGCTCTTTCATTTGTAACAGTACACATATAATTGTCATTAGGTTGTAGTTTGCTACTCTGGTGCTACATTTTAACAGTCGGTGGGTCATGTTCATCCTTTGAAATGAAATTAATAGATCAAGCATGATATGATGTAAAAAAAATCCACAATATAAGAATTAAACTCACCATGCCACATCATTCTGATTTGTTTAAATGAAATGCAAGAGACAGATACCACTAAAATAAAAAAGTTTTAGCAGTATGACATCAAGTACCCTTTATACAGTGAAGACACAAATTCTTCCAACCGACTTTAATTCAATTCAACACAGCATTAGGTATATTTAGGGTGAAACAAACACCACCACTGTGATGTTCAAAATACAGTGGCAGAAATGGTCAATGTTTATTTTGAAATAAATATCTGAAATAAGTATCTGACTCATTGATCCTATCATACTATCAGGGTCATAGAAACAGTGAGTATATACCACATATCTAGCCTAATCATATAGTAAAGAGAAATACATGTCTAAACTTTCCGTAAAGCACTTTGACTCAGAAAATAACATTATTTCACTGCATGTCTCCTCAAACAATATGGATGCATTTCCCCTAATGTTTAAACTTAAACCAAACTTCCTCTAGTTTGCTTATTCCCCTATATTCAGTAGACAGCGTAAGCAATAATCCCTTATTTTCCTTCAAGCATCATTTTAATAGTTGAAAACAGTCAACATGAAGAACAGACTAATAAACTGACTTGCATTTTTCAGTTCCTTTGGTGTGCTCAAATTGTCCTAAGAATGCTTCACTATGTGTTCAAACTAAAAAGGTAAAGGTAAAGGTACCCCTGCCCATACGGGCCAGTCTTGACAGACTCTAGGGTTGTGCGCTCATCTCACTCTATAGGCCGGGAGCCAGCACTGTCCGCAGACACTTCCGGGTCATGTGGCCAGCATGACAAGCTGCATCTGGCGAGCCAGCGCAGCACACGGAACGTCATTTACCTTCCCGCTGGTAAGAGGTCCCTATTTATCTACTTGCACCCGGGGGTGCTTTCGAACTGCTAGGTTGGCAGGCGCTGGGACCGAACGACGGGAGCGCACCCCGCCGCGGGGATTCGAACCGCCGACCATGCGATCGGCAAGTCCTAGGCACTGAGGTTTTACCCACAGCGCCACCCGCGTCCCTGGTGTGTTCAAACTACAGACAGCAAAACTCCTTAGCTTCTGATACAGAAACAGCCCAGATGGGCCTACTGTGTTATTTTTCTGCTTGCTGTGTGAAAATAATCTTATAGCTCCTATATGGGTCCATCAAAGTTAGCCTTAGCTAGCTCTTTAGCTGCTCAGAATCCCCCACTGTTTTGCTGTCTAATATTTCCTATGGGCACAGCTTTTTTTCAGCATCTCTCAGGTGGGCGCCATTGCCATTCTAAGAGAACAGGAGAGGCGTTCATGGTGAATTCTGGCACCTCTTTTTCTAGAAAAATACCACTGCTTATGGGACAGTTTACTAAACTATTAGATAATTATAAATGCTATTAGACTGCCCACTATTTGGTAACTTTGATAGGAGAGGCAGTGCAGCCTATGAGATTATGAGCAGTATCGGTTTTTCCTTGGATAGAAGGGGTGAGGTTGTCATGTGTCCTGGAAACCATAAATGTCTGTGCAGGATAAGACTCTGGAGATGCTGCTACATTTATCTTCAGAAATGTGGAGAAACAGAAGAGGAAATCACACTTCCTTGGTTCCTCTGCAGTTTACCAATATCAGTCTGACAATCCTTTATCTTTTGACCCTACCTTCCTCACCACTCTGTTGGCAAATAAATTAATGGAGGAGGGGAGGACAAAGATAAACACTGGATTTTGGCTTATATAATATTTGTTCTGGAGAATATCCAAACAAACAGTAGGAGGGATTGGCATAAATACAGTGACTGCTTTTAACAAGTTCCAGAGACTGCATTTATAGTTAGTGGTTTCCAGGATCAATAGCTTCTGGCATTCAAATCAATACAACTTAACAATAAACTGCAGAACTGAACATCACACGGTGTAATTTGGCTCTCCCATCTGATGACAGAAACCACTATAGCAGATGAAAGAACACTTTTAACAGAAGGACCCTGGAACTAGCAGTGATTAGCAAATTTCACATTAAACTAAGACTAAACTGTTGGGAGTTTTCATTTTTTTAAAAACGACATTCAAATTTCTTTGTGTTCTCAGCTTGTCAGCAAAAGAATGCTCTCAAAAACATTGTGTGGTGCATAACTTATGGCAGATGTATCCATGTAATTACAGAAGAAAAGAATACAGTGGCGGGAAAAAGACTGACTTCAATAAGCCCTTCTGGAAGTCAGAATTCCCAATCGAGTCAGAACTGCATTTCGCATGGTGACATGAGGAGCTATAATAATTCAAAGCATTTGGATTTTATTGTATAACTGTTCAATATAGGGGAAAGACGACTTTAAAATGTCAGTGGTTAATTCATGTGCTGATGTTCTGAGCTAGCTTGGAGAGGCAGGAATGCAGCCGCTTTAACTTAATATGCAATGGGGGAGGGGAGTACTGTTCTTACTTTGGAAAATGGTGTTCTAAAGTTGAGGCCATATCCACATCCCTCGTTGCATCAGCACAAGGATTTCTGCTTGCACAACAAGAATTTCCCCTCTCTTCTCCCTGCTGTGCAGCCTCGCTTTCCCCAAACCTGCTAGATCTGCAAGAACAAATTTAGGCAACACATGGCCGGGCTGGGCAGGGAAGGGCCTTGGCTGATGGGATGGTTACTTTGTGCTATGTGTACTAGCCTTAAAACTGGTTACTTCTTCCAGAACAGAAGATAGATTTTCCTGGAATGATATATGCCTAGGAAAGGCCTATAAGTCTTTGGGTGAATGACAGGTTTATATCAGGCACTCAGGCCCAAGGCTTAAGTAACTCAGTAGATTACAGGTCCAACACTGGCTTTAGTGGGTTGCGATGTCACTGAAACTTTGAAATTCCACAATGTATTTGGCACACTCCTACACACCTGTATTCTGAACCAGGTGCCAAAAGTTTATTTCCAGTTCTGTCTGTAATCTATTTCAAATAAATATTCCTGCCCAGCTACAACTCCTCTCTTCCATGCCTTCCCTCATAAACATTTACTCAGCTGACTGTTGGCTATGGCTGCTGTAACATTAGCAGGATAGGAATAAGGTCTCAGTCCATCTCTTCCTTCAGGTGCTGGCTAGAGTGGTCCGGAGGGACACATTTGACCTCTAGGCTTGAGGGTCCCCACCCATGCACTACAACTATCATAACAGGAGTTCTTGGTAGCCTCCCTCAGGAACAATTTTCTCAGACTGAGACGCCATCTGCACTATACTTTTAAAGCACTCTTATACCACTTTACAAAGTCATGGTTTCCCCCAAAGAATCTTGGGAACTGTAGTTTGTTAGGGGTGTTCAGAATTGTTGGGAGTCCCCTGATCCCCTCACAGAGCTACAATTCCCATAGTGGTTTAACAATCCATCCTTCTAATATTTGGTTTTATTTTAATGTATCATTAAGAGTAGGTGATGCAAGGCCTGAAACTCTTGGTATGATATATCCGGTGCAGGACGTCTGCATTCTAGATGTATTTCAAGAAAGGAAGCAATCTTTCCTTGTTCTCTGGAGTCATTAGGACAAAGCTGATTGCTCAATGGAACATATGAGGAATCACCTGCTGTTTCCAAATTAAGTCAGTGACATGGCTCTGTGCCATCTTTCCCTAAGTCCCAGCAATGACAGTTAATGGCTTGAAGCAAACCATCATTAACTCAGTAGTAAAGAACTCAGAGTACAAATATAATTTGACTTCAGGAAAATGATCCATACTGGATCTTAATCCCCAAAGCCTGAGACTCTCATCCTTATTAAGGCAAAGCTACAGCCACATTCTGGTGCAAATTGCAGGTTGTGCACTAGTTCTGTGGATTGCTGGGCCTGTGTTTCTTACAACTCAGCTTAGAATATTTTTATGGGTATGATGTTGCCTAGAAGCCAATGATTGTGGATTGCAGTGGATTCTCACTTGCCATAGATTTCTTCCAAATATAAATTTGTGGCAAAAAACAACCACCATGCAGTTAAGGTAAAGGTAAAGGTACCCCTGCCCGTACGGGCCAGTCTTGCCAGACTCTGGGGTTGTGCGCCCATCTCACTCAAGAGGCCAGGGGCCAGCGCTGTCCGAAGACACTTCCGGGTCACGTGGCCAGCGTGACATCGCTACTCTGGCGAGCCAGAGCTGCACACGGAAACGCCGTTTACCTTCCCGCTAGAAAGCGGTCCCTATTTATCTACTTGCACCCGAGGGTGCTTTCAAACTGCTAGGTTGGCAGGCGCTGAGACCGAGCAACGGGAGCGCACCCCGCCGCGGGGATTCGAACCGCCGACCTTTCGATCGGCAAGCCCTAGGCGCTGAGGCTTTTACCCACAGCGCCACCCGCGTCCCATGCAGTTACCCTAACGCAAAATTGGGTTCAGGCATGGCAGCTAAAGTTTCCAGAACTTT
Source organism: Podarcis gaigeae (assembly GCF_964106915.1). Classification (NCBI taxonomy): domain Eukaryota; kingdom Metazoa; phylum Chordata; class Lepidosauria; order Squamata; family Lacertidae; genus Podarcis; species Podarcis gaigeae. The sequence goes on from NC_139683.1 coordinate 40,012,337, forward strand.
TATTACTTGATATGCTGCAATTGAACAATTATGTAAATAGGCTGTATAAGTTATTAGCAGTGCTTTTTTTCTGGGAGTACCGGCACCTTTTTTTCCTAGAAGAAAAGCACTGGTTATTAGTATGGTTCCAGCATATGCTGTTTTTGTGAAGCCTCCTTATGCTCCAATTTGTTCTCCCTTTCTTCCCACCCATGCAGGGCTGTCTTTAGCATATGCGGTACTGGGTTGCAGAAAACTGCCCAGTGCCCCCAATTTGGGGGGGGGGAGGCCAAAGTTGTTGAGCTTTTTAGGGGGGCAGCTCAGAGTTGTTGAGCTTTGGGGGGGGGCACACAACTCTCTCCCATGCCGCTGCAGGAGGAGAGCATTTCCTGCAGAGGCTTGGGAGGGAAGCTGCATGCCTTGGGTGTGCTGACCGGGCCTCTTGACCGGGCCCGCCAATCCCAAGCATGCAGGAGGGCAGAGCTGGCCAACTGCCTCAGCGCCCGATATTACGGGCTCTGCTCCACTCGGCAGCAGCTGTTGAATGGCCTGGCTCTGCAATCCCAAGACTCCAAATCTCAGCCCCAGACTCTCAGCCTGGCTTAGAGCCCAGCGCCCAGGTGCTCAGCACCCCTAGTGCCTATGGGTAAGCTGGCCCTGCACCCAGGGCAACCCTGCCCTCTGCCTGCCCCTCTGACTCGGCCCGTCACATGGGGCTTGTCCTTGACAGGGACAGTCTTTCCTCCTCCTCTGCTCTCTAGCGGCTACAACCAGCTGCCCAAGGGAGGAGGCTGCAGCAGTGACCATGGAGAAGCCACGGAGAGACAATAGGATTCTCCCTTGCCTCTGCTGCTCAGGAGAAGTGCCAGCTCATTCTCCTTTCCAAGCTTGGTGGCAGCAGCACTGGCAGGGGAAATAGGAACATTCCAGGATCAAATCAGAAGCCGGGATGGATTTGTAATTCCCTGGAAGATCAGGACACTTGGAGGGTATGGATCCTAAGTTAGTGGGTGAAAGGAGGAATTCAGACATGTAGCCCTCCATGCACAGATGGACTACAACTCCCCAGGGGTGCCAACTTGAATAAAATATTGTGGGGGCCCATGTAAGCCCCACCCCACATAATGGATCACATGACACAGTGCGCACACACCATTTCAATGGGAATGCCCATCAACTGATTGAGGCAGGTGGGGGTTGGAACATCGAGGGCCACAGGTTTACCATGTTTGAGTTAAAGGAACCCTATTGCTAGGTTAGGATTGAGGAGCATTATTTATAGCCCTAAAGCTTGCTTGTCTGTGATTTGTCTGTAAATAAGCAATAAGTGCTGTACATAATAGATGAATATTAGCTTCAGTATGGAGCTTTCTTTCAGTCAGGAGTAGAAATTTGTCGCTTCTGAAATGCTGTTTTTAGGGCAGAGAAGAATAGGAATTGACATAATGGGTATCATAATAATCTGGCTTTTAAGACAACACCATATATTAGTTATTCATTCATTGGTTCATGAATGACACATACGTTGGTGAGGAGACATTTCAACAAACAATGAATCATATCGTTTTATTCCCCCAACTTTTTGCCTTCAGATATAATTAGTTATTCTTTTTGACTTTTCAGAATAGTATAGTTCTGTATCTGCTTATTATTCACCTCCCTTTCTTGGATGTGTAGATTTCTGTTTAGTTTCTATTTGCTTCTTCATATTTACAGGCAATAAACATTTCACCAATCAAGGAGATATACAGTATCTGTTCTACTGATGCATTTGGAGACTGGAGCAGCTGAGAGAACATGGGAAATCAACCCTATTTCAGCTTACATTTGCACATTTTGATGGTGGGGGGCATTATATGTGGTATTGGTCATGGCAGTATGCCAGTTCCTGCTACTTTGACCCCAAGACCTGGCATGAATTGAAAGGTGGGAGTGAGATGAAAGAGCACCCCTCTATCTCCCCTGCTATGCTGGTCATGCTAGTGAGATGATGAGCAGAACAGATTCCCCTCCCCTTCTCTTTGCTTGGTTCCTGTAATTGTCTTAGGTGAAAGTTTAGATGTGCAGATAAATCTTTCCCAGCTTCCCCTCCTGCAGATGCTACTTTGATAAGCATGCTTAGTAACAGCAGCTACAGGACAGGAGGGATATGTGTGGTGCTGGGTATTGTGCCTAATATTTGAATGTTGTCTTACCTTGAACTCCACTAGAACAAACTGTGATTGCACAGCATATGTCTATGAATCTTTGGGATGCATTCTGGACTGTGTTTCCTATTTACATAGGAAATCTCTAGGCTGTTACTAGCTTAGTGAATAATAGGATTTAAGACTGCAATCTAGTGTGCACTTGTGAATCCCCACTGGCACCAAGTCTGCCTTTTGCTACTTGGTCCATTTCTGTCTTCCGGAAGGGCAGCGAGGGAGACTCAAGAGAAGGAATGATGCTCAGGGTGAAGAGTGGCTAGACCTCTTCCTGCTCCCCCACACCTCTGATAGGTTCTAACATGCCTGTCCATCACTTTGATGGGTTGTTGACCAAAAAATGAGCCCGAAAGCATGACTAAAGTACCAGCTTTTGATCATAGGAATGTAAAATAAAATATGGTGCCAGGATGTGGCTTGGCTCAAGGGATTTTTCTGCTGAAGGCAAAGGATAGGAAAATAATGTTCCATCCCCAACCCATGTCCATTATGTCTATCCCTATTTACCAAGAAGTATATCAGTCCATGCACAGTCTAGAACTGCCTTCTGCCAGCAGCACACAGCAAATCAACTGTCGTGATGCCGTATACCCTCCTTATCAGAGAGCTAGAATAAATCAATGAATTTCTATTAACTGGAAATTGCAGGTTGAAGCTTGCAAGGTTATAATGCACACAATCCCATACTGTAATTCAGTGCCTGTGTGTGCTAACATAGATCCACAGTACATTCATGTTTTTCAAAAGACTATTGCAAATAGCAGTAGTGTGTCAGCGGCAACTGTGTATTGACAAAAGACATGAGTAAATACCAGAACTGATTCTATCTGAAGTTTCAAGTATTGCCGCACAAGCTTGCAGTGTGGTATCTAAAACAGGGTCCTATGCGGGGCAGAGCTGGTGGGTCCAGAATTCCCAAATCCTCCCTCTGTCTTTACCAATATTATGCTGTTGCTAGAAGACTCTCTTACAGTCCCTGAAGCTGATCTTCTTACCATCTGGCTCAAACATGGCTAAGGAGTATTTTGGGATGAGAGAGAACCCTGACTTCATCCTGAAAATTCTCTTTGCATCATGGATCATCTGTTACGTAGAGCTTGTCCACCTGATATGCTGACCCTTTTGAGCCATGCTGGAGTCTTCTGTCTACTTACTTATTCTGACACTATTAAAATTTGAAACAATAGTTTCTACTACACAAGTAGATGAAAACTACTTCCTGTGTTTATAATCATGTGGGGAATGCATTGGTGCATTCTCTCCTAGGAAATATGGTTCTGGGCACCTGCTGTTAATTCAGTTGCTCCCAAATTCCTCTTCCCAAACAAACACACCCTGGAACCAGAAAGAGCACTGTAGAACTGAATGGGAAGAACAAATTTGCATTTCTTTCTTTCTTTTTTTGCAAGAAACAAATTGGAAAATTAGTCTAACTGAGTATGATTCTTATCACCAAAATTTAAGAAACAACTCTGGTTGGTTGGGTAGTGTTGGTGCATGATTTCAAGCAATCAAGAATGTTGGCTAAAATAAGGTCTTATTATTTTTTTAAAAGTTGTCCACAAAGCTTTAGGTGCTTTGTCTCTGAATACTAGCCAATGAAACATTCAAAATCTTGTTTCAGTTTCAAGCTAGAGCGGAATCCTTGGGGGAAAGTGTTTCCTGATTGCTACAATCAAGCATTAAGTGCTGGACAAAGTATTTACAAACTTCAGTGACATCACAAATTTAGATGGCAGAAGCAATTAGTAGAACTCATCCCAAACTGTGTCTTCAGAGATCTCTCAACCAAAAATACAGGTGTACATGACAACATACACAATTAAATAATCAATCACACTTTTCAGAATCTTTAGAGAGTAGCAGTAATCCACAGTTATAGAAGGCCTTCTTCATAGCAATAGAAACAGACTACTTTTCCCTCTGGAGAGTTAATCTGACAGCTGGAGCTTTGGATTTTTATTGCACAACACACTGTGATGTATTCATCATTCTTAGTTCTGCCTGGTGAGTTCTCGATCCCCGAGTGGTGAAGTGGAAGAACGAATAAGCTTGTAGCCCACCTCTGCACTCTCTTTAAACAGACCAAATTTCCCATGCCGTGTCCTGAATTATTAAAATACTGACTTTGGTGTCGGTATTAAAGTGTTGCAAGTGGTGGTATGTGTGCTGCAAAGCTAGAGCTGCAAAATGCCTTCACTCTGCAAACACTTTAGAAAAGTTGCCTGATTTCATTTGGGAGTTTCATCTAACTCTTTCAGCCTTTTTAGGAAAGTTACTACATTTTCACAGACTGATCTTGTACGTTCTCTCCTGATGTTGTACCACAAAAAGCAGCCCAGTGCCAGCATAGTGACTCTTCTCTAAGCACTGGCACCATCAGCAGAGCAATCATTACACTTTGGTGTTGTGGAAAAACAGGACGGCATCCAGAGACTAGATGCTGTTACCAGGTTACCAGACGTCCCCGTTTCCCGGGGACAGTCCCTGGATTTACACATCAGTCCCCGTACAAAATCCATTGAAATTGAAAAGTGTCCCTGGATTCATTGAAAAAATCTGGTAACCTTAGACTAGATGAACAGAAGAATGAGAAGACGACATAGTATGAATAGAGGTGAAGTCAGGGATGATGGGCATTGTAGTCCAACAAGATCTGGAGAGCACCACAGTGACTGCCCCTGGCCTAAGGGATGGTGTGCACCAAAGCAGGACAAATGTGATGGGATGCTCTATGTAGCTTAATCAGTGTACAACAATATGGTTCTCAGCATGACAGTGAATCTGAGGCTTTGTGCAGCTTTTGCATGGCACAGTCCTATGCTGAGTTGGTTCGTTGCTCAGGTATATGCGTAAGATTCAGCTGTGTGTGTATCCAGATTTCCCCCCAGAAGACGTTTTCATACTCTGTTTTTTGCTATGTAAATTTTTGGCTATGTAAATTGAGGCTTATATCGGAGAGATCAGGATTGTGACAGACCAAGCTCACTGTTCTCACTGAGCTATTAAACCCGTGTCTCTTGAATGATCTATTTCACACTACAGGTTGGACTTGGCTGCAGGGCAAGTCCTATAATTAGGAAGAGTGAAGATGGCAGATGCTGAGGGATGAGGAGCAGTGGGAAGGTGTGAGAGGGCATTGTTGTGTATGTGGCCTGCCCTAAGCTAGCCTGTCATTCTCAGGCATAGTAGAGGACAGTGCTATGTTTATAGTGTTGAAATAAGATTCAGCTGCCAAGCTGTTTGTTTTTTCTACATGGAATGGGGAGGAGAACCATCTTATTCTTTGCCTCAGACAGAAAAAATGTATTGGGCTGCTCCTGCACGACTGATTGCTGCCCCATCTATAACAATCCCTGTACATATACCTGGATGAGAGGGTGATGTGCTCTAGTCCAGCTTTCTTCCAAGTTTGCTATGTAGAAGGAGTTGTTTGTATAGATAAACATTCAATTATGGAAGCCTAGAGCTACAGATTGAAGTGGAACACCCAGGTACAGATTTTACTATCTCAGTGCGAAATGGGCTCAAATGAGGTGGTATCTAGATCCCTTAAAGTGAGTGCCCCAATACAGTAACTAATTCACAAAGCGGTTAAATTATTCCTGCGTTTTATTGCTTAAAGATTCACTGAATTACAACTTTGGATCTTACAGAAGGTTGATTTTTATGGGGGGAATGCTACTCTGAAATTAGTTTGGGATAGCAGATGCAATTAACATGCTGAATTTCCTAAAACTGGATAATTATAAGGAAGCAATTTTGCCCTTGGTTGGAATAACCAGTGATTTTGATGTTCAGGAGGGAACATCAAACACTCATGCTTCAACACTGGGCTGTTTTCCTATGACTTCCTTTTGTGCTAGACAACATCAAATAAGAAGATTTCTGCCTTAAAACTACCCCAGTTTTGGCCAAGCTACTTACTCACATAAACATGACTGGAGACATCCCCTTGGGGTGGCTCACCAGCATAGTTGTGCCAATCCCCCCAAAAGGAGACCTACCAGATCCCCATAACTATAGAACCCATTAGTCTCCTAGATGTGGCTTTCAAATTATACTCACGATATCTATGAAATAAAATTCTGGAATGGGACATCAAACAAAGGACAAGCAGATTTAAGAAGGGCAGGTGCACCACAGACCAAGTATTTGTTTTGTACCACTTAATCTGTAAATTCACCAGAAGCCCACATAAGAGACTCTATGCTACATTTGTTGACTTCTCCTCAGCCTTTGATTTAATAGACAGGGAACAACTGAACAGCTGTAGAACAAACTGGCCCCTTCAAATATGAATAAAAGACTTCTCTGGCTCATCCAACAACTGCATCGAGGAACCTTCAAGGGCCTTCAAGGCACCCTCTCACAGGCAATTCCAATTAACAGAGGTGTCAAGCAAGGATGTATACTGGCATCCTTCCTATTAAATATGATATAAATAATCTCATTCCTGATATGGCATCCCCATTCTTTTTTACCCCCACCCTCGGGAATTGTAAAATGCCAATTCTTCTCTACGCTGATGACTTAGTTTTGTTATCCCAGAATAAAATCAGACTTAGAAGGATGCTGGTTAAATTTGGACAGCTGTGTAAAAAAGAGCATCTAAATATCAACTATGATAAAACCAAGGTATTTGACAAGAGGACTACCAAGTCCAGGTAGACTCTAGGCGGTCACACCCTTGAGCAAGTACCCAGATTTAAATATCTAGGATTACTTATTGATGGGAAGTCATCATGGAAACCCCATCCGGAAGCAATTAAGCTAATATCAGTTAATCAACCCAGCTATTAAGATCTTTGTCTCTAAAATCATGACCCAAATGCTCTAGGGGCTAAGATTTGGGGAACTGGTGTCAAATCTGAAATAGTGATCTGACAAAACAAATTTCTGAGGCAGATTTTGGGCCTTCCCTGTGGGACAGCGGCAGCCCACCTCAGAGCCGAGTTGGGCTTCCCTCGCTAGCAGCCAGAATTGATCTAGCCCATCTAGATATTGGCACAGGATAAATGTCTACGAGGATCATACTCTTACTAAGCTCTGCTGGTTATTGCAACTAAGGACAGGTGGCTGGGCACAAAAGTGCCAAGATAAGTTTAGGGTTTATAATCTTCAAATGGAGAACAACTTAGCCCTTAGCCCACGTGACCTTAGAAATTGGAATTCTGATCAGGATGCCAACCAAGACAGAACATCCATCATTGCTGCCCGCTACTCTACTTGGTATCCCAAATTAAGATCAATTACTCACGGCCCTGTTACCTTTAGACCCTGACCTTCCCACAACTATGCAGGGCCTTTGTAGAACTAATATTTCAAAAGATGCCCTCGGCTTATTTAGAGGAATTCCTCATACAGACCGCAAATGTATACATAGATGCAATCAGGTACCTGCTGACATGCCCCCTGTATAAAATGCCCAGGTGAAAAATTATGTTGCCATTTCATGATTGGCTTCCACGTCAATCCACACAGGAAGTAACAGTTGGAACTCTTAGCAGATAAACATCTATATACTGCACACCAGGTAGCCAAATTTGCACTGGCAGCCCAGAAGCTCCATTCCAACTATGTGAATGCACTCCAATCTTAAGTCTTAATGTTATAAATTACTTTTTAAGTTGTAAACTGCTACAGGTTACGTGTATGATATTAGTTGAAAGTTTCATTTTATTCTCTGTGGTCCATTGTAAAGGCCTTTGGCTATATACAAGAAAAATTGATTGAAATTGCCTTAAAACTAAATGAGGCCAATAGACTCCTCGTGATACGGCACTGAAGCTCCTCTCTATGCTGATGCTGCCCTAGTAAAAAGTACACATCTTGCATGCACATTAAAGTGCTTTTTCAGTGACGGCTTCTGCCAGAGGAATGACAAAGATGTGTTTATAAATGTACTAAATTGATATTTAGAAGTCACAGTAACATGCCCAGTTCTGTTTCTTCATGACACTTGTCTAAGGCCTCTCTTATTTTCTCTTTCATGGCCATTTGTCAAATGATGAAGACCTTCCTTTTAAGGAAGACTCTTGCATATGCATCTTGGTTTCGAGCTGACCATTAATTATTGAAGAGCTGTTATGTAGTGATTTTCTGCTGTTTGTGGAATATACTGTTACTGGATATATTTTATATTTATGCTGCTTTAATTTGATTTTTTATTGTCACCTTGAAACATTAATTCTTGCTATTTCTAAACACTGCTGCCGCAAGAATGGAGATTGCGATAAAAAGTAAAAAGAAGAAGAAAGCAATTCATCCTCTGAGTCAATGTCAGATTATGTTAGTGGGAAAACTGACACATAGCTGTGTGATTTGGGGGGCTTCCAGGGGTCAGCAACATTTTGGGAGCTAGTGTGGTATAATGATTCAAGTGTTGGGCTTGACCCAGGAGGCCACGGTTCGAATCTCCACTCAGCTTAATTAATGGGTGACCTTGGGCCAGTCACTATACCTAAGACTAACCTCACTCACAGGTTTGTTGCGAAGATAAAATGGAGAGGAGGAGAATTGTGTGCACTGCCTTGAGTTCCTGGAGGGAGGGAGGTATATAAATGTAATAAAGAATGAAAAATAGAATCTTGAGAAAGTGGTATGAACACCAGTCATCTAAAACAGCAGAAAAAGAGAGCACACCACAAAATGTGGCCATGTCCCCCCCCATCAGTCACCCCCTTCAATGGCAAAAGAGCATGTCAGCATGTTTAAGGGGATGAATTCAATGTAGGAGAGGCCAAACCAGGGCAAACAGGACCTGAGTAGAAAGAGCAAGCAGTATCTCCTGTGCTGTGCATTTTTAGGGGATATTTACTGAGACCTTTTGCATAGAGGCACATTGGCAACTTCTGGATTAGAGGGATAGCAGTGGATGACATATTTTTAGATATATGGTTTCCCTTCGTGTCATATATAAATGGAATCAGCCACACTCCACTAGACCGGCATATTTACTTAATGGAAGAAACTGCATCTGAAGAATCAATTGAACGAATAATTAGTATATCAAACATTCTGAGAATGAGCATGGATTGCGGGTCTTATAATTAATACAATTAATACTTAAGTTTGTGTTTTCATTGTCATCATAGTATTGGTTGCTTATTTGTGCTTCTACAAAATGCAACACAGTGGACAGTGTAACTGAAAAGCGGAAAATTCAGAACTGACCCTGGTCACTGCTTCAATTTTTATTTTTCTTCTTTCCTTAAAAACAAAACAAAGCATTTTATCATCAGGGGCAACCAACTGGGTACAGTATTTACATGGTTACAGATGCTCAGTTATTATTTTTGCATACACACCCACTCCTTTGCTACCAGAAAATGGTCTCATTCCCATGCAAATGTGTTTACCATCAGGGCAACTGAAGTAAACTCCTTTTATCTCTGTTGTAATTATGATGGTATGATTTGAATTCATTTAAAATCCAAAAACTGACATGCTCAGACTACTTCTTTTTTTAAAAAAAAAATGGGGTGAGCAAACTGTTTTTGTTCATTTTGTTTTGCTTTAACATAGCAGGAATATAGAAGCAGTGATAAAGCACAGATGGTGGGGAAGGGAAGAAAAGAAATGTCAGTTGTGTACTTCACAACTGAAGTAATGCACAATGCCTGTCTAAAGGGCCGACGGTAAGACTACCAAGTCCGGACCTAAAATGAACTAGCTGTGTCACTTCTTCCTGTTACATCCTAGCTTATGTGAAAGAATAACAGTCTACCCTGGGGGGCATGTGCTGCTTCTGTCTGTTTACTTCAGCACTTTAGCAGGAAAATAATTATTGGTAAATGCTAGACACACTGAAATGAACAGAAGTAGTCTATTCCCTGCTACAGCGTGGGCAGGAGAAAAAAGAAATATCTCAGAGCTAACTAGCAGTAGTTTAATAAAGACTGACATTTGACAACCATAATAACCCCAGCTCAGCAATTTATCAGGTGATCTATTTAAGATGCCTGACATCTTAGATTTCTAATTCTCTAGAGTTTGCTTCTGCCTTTTGGCCTTAGTAACTGGTCGTTTTCCAAGAAGATTTATACAATGGCCACCTTTTGTTTCTTCCTTTATCCCTGTACATGATTTACTCAGTATTGAATCAACGCCAAACTTTTGGGCTTTATTTTATTTTTCACTATGCTCCTCAGCTACTATCCAGGGGCAGAGGAAGGGGGTGGGGGCGGTCCACCCCGGGTGTCACCACTGAGGGGGGTGACAAAATACCATGCAGCAGTCACTGCGGGACCCGCAGTGCGCCCGAGCCATGTGTCTCTCCTAGGAGTGACAAAGTGGCTTGGGTGCCCACAGGCTCCACGCTACCCCAAATAGTCCACCCGCTGCCTCCCCCTCAGCTGTAGGGCAGCTGAGTGGAAAGAGGCAGGCAGACTCCTCAGAGGCCCCGTGGAGCATCCTGCCCCAGCTTGCCCCACCCCACATCCTGCCTCAGCTAGCCCCACCCTATGGGCGGCTGGCCCTGCCCCCACAGGCAGCTGGTCTCGCCCCTGGGCTCAGGGCATGCGCACTGCCCCAGGAGCCCGATCAGCTTGCTCCGCCACTATCACCAATATTTGTCTTCGTGTCTCAATCAATAGCCTTGATCCTACTGCAGCTTAGGGCAGTGTGTGTTAAAAGTGGTTTGGTTCTTGCTGTTTACTTTCTCTCAAGATGTGAATCTGAAGGGTCCATGAGACACATAGACACCCAAGGCCTACATGACATAGGCACACTCCTGAGCCATTCACATAAGGAGGGAGGAAAATGAGGGCACACCATAATGCAAATATCCATGTACATTGTCATTAACAAAGTGCAGTATTTTGTGGAGGAAATATTAAACTTGGTCCTAAGAATTCTAGAAGTGAGCCTCTTCCCAGCAGTGAACTTGGTGGGTGCCTGTGGATAAGCCATTCACTCTAAACTGCAGAACTACTTGAATAAAATAGAAATAACAACTAAGGAGGACACAGTCAGAAAGACTTAGACAAAACAAGTTGCTTCTTTATTCCTCTACTCTTTCTTATCACTCTTGTCTCCTTCCCCCCCTGTTCCTCTCTGCTTCTATCTACTAGGGTCCTCTATGAACAGGGGCATGGCATAGGGGGCTGTAGCCCCGGGCACATTTTTTGAGGGTGTGCAACCAGTTGCTCCACAACGGGCTCCCACTGCTCCACTCCTGGGTAAGGGTTAACTCAGGGACAGAAGCAGCAGAGAGGAATAGAGACAGCGGCCGCTTTGCTGCCCCTCTCCTTTACTGGGCTCCAGCAAGCTGAGTGCGCCCCCCACCCAGCTTGACTGGAAGGGTGTCCTCATTTTGCCCTTCTAGCCCATGCAGGAAAAGCAAGATGGTGAGGATACAAGAGGCAGGCATACTTCTATTATTTTTTTTTTTTTAAAAAAATATTTATTAAAGATTTTCTTAGTACAGTAAAGAGGAGAAAAACAAAAGAACAACAAAAAAGAAAAAAAGAAAAAAAACTTACATCAATTAAACAATAAACATATTTACTTTTTGGACTTCCTCACATCTCTCGTTCCTGCGTTCCTGGTTTATAAAACTTTAACCAGCAAATTATCACCTTATTTCAAAATTTTCCAATATTGTGTCCCTAGCTTTAGATACTTTTATCCAGACCTTTAATACTTAATTTAGACATAATATTTATCCAAAACTTATCTTTTCTTAGATTTCACTTATGTTCATAATTTTTTCAACCAGCTTAGTGGTGCCATGTTATTTACACTCCGGCATCTTTCTTAACACTCATACAATTTGCAATGTTTTTGTAAATAGTCCTTAAATTTCTTCCAGTCCTCTTCCACTGCTTCCTCTCCTAGGTCTCGGATTCTGCCAGTCATTTCTGCAAGTTCCATAATGTCTATCAGTTGCATCTGCCATTCTTCCAGTGTGGGCAAGTCTTGGGTTTTGCAATGTTTAGCTACAAGTATCCTTGCTGCTGTTGTTGCATACATAAAGAATGTTTGGTCCTTCTTTAGCACCCTCTGGACAACAATGCCTAAAAGGAAGGCCTCTGGTTTCTTAGGAAAGGTATACTTAAATACCTTTTTCAACTCATTATATATCATTTCCCAGAAAGCCTTAACTTCTAATCAGCCTGATCGGGCTGAGAAGGGAGTGCCTCCCCTGCTGCATCCTCACACACCCAGGCGCGCCCATGAATTTGTTCTCTTTTCTTTTTCACAGGAGAGATTGCATCAGAGACTCAGTTACTGTCAAGCCAGTTTCTTGGGGGGAGAGAAGAGATTTCACTTTTTATTATACTATTTCAACTACATTTGCTTCCACATTTCATTAACTGTTAGCATAAATTGCAAACCTGCTCGGCAGTACAGCATACAAATTGGACAAGATAAGTCCTCTGAGACTCTCAGCACATTGTACCTTCAGCATCAGTTATGCATTTCTTTGAACCTTGCTATGCAGTAGTTTGCTATGCAGTGAAACAAAGGAGTAATGACTGTGATCATTCAAAGAACAAAAGGATTTTGTTTAATTCACAGGGACTAACCACATGGTTAGTCTCAACAGATGAAATAAAACAGGGGATTCCCCTTGCAAAGCAGCTAGGGATGGGATAATCTGTCTGTCTTGGTTTCTTTGATTTCTCATTTTCCCCAGCTTTAGTTCAGTCTCAAATTAATTCTGTATATTTCCACTTCAGGTTGTTGTTTTCTTGGTGTGTGTTGTTTTACATACACACAAAATAGTAAACCCATATAAAATAGCTATACCAACAGAACAATACTGTGACATTCTCAGAGGATATTTGAGCCTAAAATGGCCACTATCTTTTATTGCACTGTAGACTGCATGAGCCCAACACATCTCTGCAACAATGCAGGACAAGCACTGTACATCTCTCTGATTTTCTTCAACAAGTTTAGTAACATCAGACATCTCTAGTGACTTGCACACATGAATGTTGGAAGGGAAAATATAAAAAGATAAAATGGAAAATCCCAGAATGAGCAAGCTTTCCCTACTCTTAATATTTTGATCAATTAAACCCTGAATGTGTAAGCTTAGCCTGTCCAACAGAGAATAAATTCTTAGCCATTTATCACCAGTCTATAGCATTCAGTATTCCACCTCTAACTGCAGAATTCCCTGATGCCCCCTCCCTGTGTAAGCCTGTGTGTGAGAGAAATACATAATTGAAGAACTTCACCAAAATATACAAGATCTGTTCTAACTGGCCTGTTCAATCAGTTCAAACTGAGATTCTAAGAATGTACTAAGTCATTTCAAAACATTTCCTACAGCCAGTTTAGCATTGGCTTTTTTTAAAAAAGAATTCATTTCATCTTCAGCATTTATTAAAATGCATGTCAGAAGAAGATCAGAAATGATAAAAGTGTATTAGGGGAGCTCTAGATACGAACTGTGGTTGGGGTATGATCTGTGAGTTAGCCTGTTGGGCTGATTAAACATTCATGGTGGCATGTGACTGTTATGAATATGATCCTTCATCTTTGCTGATTTGGTTTCAATCAATTCAACAATCACTCTGCTCTACCACAAATTTGCCCGTGGAGTGAGAGACTAATTGAACATCTCTGAATCAAAGGCATATGCTTTATTTGAGAGCTGCTGATATAAATAATGAGGTTAATCAAATAAATTCACTTGCGTATAAATATCTTCCCTTGTGGGTTATGTTTTGTATACATCTTTCCAAACACTGCTGCCTTGGCCAGAGGTGTCACATCCACAACATAGATTTAAAACACTCCTTTACCATTTTAACAGCCATGACATCCCCCAAACAATCCTGGGAACCATCTTTTGTTATGGGCATGGTATCACAGGACTACAGTTCTCAGGATCTTTAATAAAAATGACAGTTCCCAAGATTCTCCATGACTGTGAAAGTGGTATAATAGCACATTTTATGTTTAGTAATTTTATCATCATCATCACACCATCACTTATTAAAGTTATTTGACACCGTTCATCTAAAGATCAAAAGGTTGTTTACAATATAAAACACAAAAATATATACCATGATAACAAACAAAATAATACACACACACACACACACCCAGTTTAAAAGGCCATTGTTGTTGACATCTGTCTGTCTCGGGAGACAATGGAGGAGTGTGCCTTTGGGAATGAAATCGAACTATTGGAAGGTTGCAGCACTTGCTGTGGCTGTAGAGACTGATATGGGAGAGATGTGCTTTGTTGCGGCTGGGGCAGATGAAGGCATCTAGTTGTGATGCTGTAGATGCACCAGGATGGGCCATAGGTGCCAGGGAGAAGAAGAATGTTTTTGCCTGGCATCTAAAGATATGTAATGAGGGCGCCAGGCGAGCTGCTCTAGGGAGAGCATTCCACAAGCAGGGACCCATGGCAAAAGGGCCCTTTCTCATGTTGCCACCCCCCTCAAACCTCTTAAGGAGTAGAGACACATGAAAGGCCTCAAATGATGATTGCAGTGTTCAGGTTGGTGCCTATGGTGGTATTGTGGTCCTGAGCCATTTAAGGCTTTATAGGTTAAAACCAACACTTTGAATTTGGCCCAGAAACTAATTGGCAGCCAGTGCAGTTGGCCAGGATTGGCATCATATGCCCCCAACTCTGTGAAAATAAAATAATAATAATAATAATAACAATAATAATAATATTCAGACTGTAGCATTATCATTTGTTTCTTTTTATATATATATTATATTTTTATTAGTTTTCAAATACAAAAACAAATTTATACATTCCATACATCTTAATTACATCTTACTTCTCTTTTTTGACTTCCCTCAATTTCTCTGCCATTCCTTCCTATTGTTACTTTTTACACATTTCTACCCTTTTAACCCTTTCCCCTCACAGAGCTTCCTTAAAGCTTACAAACGTAATTTTATTATCACTCAGTTTTTGCATATATTGGATAAACTTTTCCCAATCTTCTGTAAATCTTTGGTCTCGTCGATTCCGGATCCTTCCTGTCATTCTGTCCAGTTGTTTCTTCCCTGGTTCCTGTGAGTGTGGTTTTAATGCTCCTTCACACTTGCAGTTTGGGCAGCCACTCAGAGTAGACTGGAGTGCCTCCTTACAGACAAATGATTGACATTTGAACATAGCTACTCATCTGTGAAAAGCTGTGCCAAAGCTATATTTATACTAAACTAAGGGGTGTGTGAAGAGCTAGAGGGGGCTAGTATGAACAAGTCTTTAATTTCTTCTTTATTAAGCTCTGAACATCTATTTTCTCTGTAAAAGAGCCTGTGTTACTGCTCCCCTTCCCCCCCCCCCCCAACAACTAGATATTTTTGCCTGAGCGTAACTACGTTTTCTTATCTCCCTTCACATTTTAATAATAGGGAGCACAGCATAGCCCAAGAAAGCCATGCAGGAGCTACTGTGCACATAAGAGTCCAGGAATTAATGCTCTGCTCTGTATTGCAGATCACTCCTCTGGCTCTTCAAGCCCTTGCACTTAGGACCAGTAGATGCTGTGAATGACTTATGCAGGCAGCGGAACTGAAACTCTAAGCTGCCTGTCATTCACTGGTTCCAGTCTGCAGATCCTTCTACTCACACTCAACTGAGTCAATTTACATTGCAAAATAGTTCACTGCTGATAGTTTGCTTTTTGTATCTGTTCTGTTTTCGCCAAATATGTTTATTCATTGGACGAAAAACAAATAAATCTTGAATATTGTTAAGCAACTTTTCAATCACCAGAGTGCATTGAAGTCACTGGATATTAAGTTGCAATTCTATAAACACTTACCCGAGAGTAAGCTTCATTTGACTCAGCGCAGCTCCTGAGCAGCAGACATGCATATGATTGCACTATTAATCTCTCCTTAAAAGATTAAAGGTGACAGATGTCTATCAACTAAGCCTGTACAGTTGACAAGCACTTAGGACAGAGCCTTGTCACCAGTGGCCCCACAGCTATGAAATGCAATACCATAGGATGTTAGATAGACTTCTTCCCTTGATATTTTTTAAACAGACTTTAAAGACCCAGTTCCCCCCCCCCCCTTGGCTTTTAAATGCTGTTTGGCCACTCTGTTTTGTAAGAATATACTATGTGGGGCATTTTGCTTATCTTGTATGAGTTTTCTTTTTGTGTGTGAAGCTTATGCTTAAAAAGTGATGTGAAGAGCTTTTAGATAGATCAATAATCTCTTTGCCCTAAATTCATCCTGATTGCACCCTAATGAAGGCTAATTCACATTCCCACAAGACCTGTCCTGTTTAAAAGTTCTGAATCCAGTTGAGCTGTTCTTTCTGAAACAACTGGTCAGTATTCTCATCAGCACCAAGGTCACCAAACCCACAATCATTTGCATTAGAATAATAGCATTGTAGAATAATAGAGTTGGAAGGAACCCCAAGGATCATATAATCCAACCCCTGCAATCTCAACCCAAGTTGAATCTTAATCATCCATGACAGATGGCCAGCCAACCTCTGCTTAAAAACTTCCAATGAATGAGAGTCCATGACCTTCCAAGGGGAGTCTGTTCCACTGTCAAACACTGGAGGGAGTCTGTTCCCCTCCAGCTACAAAGCCTTAGCTAATTTAGTACATATGTTGCTGTTTTGTTTTTGTTTCCTTCAGAAAAAAAATATTTTATTGATTTTCAGATAAACACAGCACAAACAGGAAATCCCCTCTGCTGACAGATGAGTACAGCATTCCAAATCTGAAAAGGGGAAAAAGACAGTCAAAAGCTTGTCAATTCCTATAGTCCATCAAATAACAAGAATATTTCTGCAAGCAACCATGAGCTGCTGGAGCTCTGTGGGCATATTCCTTTGTGGCAGCATAAAACTGGTCCGGTTTCTTATTGTTTCTTCATTCTCATATTTTAATAGTACGTTTTCCCATGAGAACTATATCCCACAATTGTTGAAACCCAGATTTCCATCAGGTTTGCATTTAAAAATCTCCAAAACATAGGGCTGCATTCAGTGAACCAAGCACTCTGGCTGAAGGCAGCAGAAAGGCTCCCACTAGTGCAAGGGCATCTAACCCCTCTCCACCCCCATGCGTTCCCCAAATCCACTCTGTGGAGCCAGGAGAACCTACAGGGAGAGGAGAGGGGGATTGCTCTGTTGAGCACCATGTTGAATTCCTACCTCCCTTATGGTTAGTCTTGCCATTGTCATAAGATAAGTGACAAGATCTCTTTGAGTTGCATATAGATAAAAGAGGGTTGAGGGCAATAGCTTTATTCGTGACCATTCACATGTTTTTGGCATTTATTGAATTTTCACATGATATTGGATCTTTATCTGCCAACTATCAGGATACAACATGATTTAACTGGCTAAAAATGATCAGAGTGCAGTATGACTTAACCGTCCAAAAAAATATCACAAACATCATCTACTGTGTATCTCTTAGGTAGGTTCACATTAAACAGGGAACCAAACCATCCTCCCGCCCCCCCCCCCCCATCCCTGCTTTCTTCTCTGCTCTGCAGTGTGGTGAGCATCTTACTGTTCAGCATACTTGCATAAAGGTTTAACTAGCCCAGAGATTGAGGATGGATATAGTTAAGAGAAGATGAGTTGCAACTAGTCAGTGTGATGTAGTTGGCTTAAAAAACAAAACAAAACAAAGTAAATACAGTGTTCTTCTATGTAATGTGTCTGTCTGTCTGTGATGCTGAAAGGCATGCATGTTATGTACTACTGCTGACTTACTTCCTGTAGGCATTGTGGCTAAAACCTTAATGAGGTCATTCCAAGTTCAGGAAGGTTATTTTTATACGGTCTGGCAAGTCTAACTCTAACAATCTGTACAGTGCAATCTGTGTGATTCTGTGTATCATCCTTCTTCTGCTGCATTGTACTGTTTTGTTCAAGGAGAGGTTTTAAAATGATGTCAACCCTTTTCCGATTAAGAAGCAGTCATTCTCACTCCCTCTGGCATTTGCTTCTGTTTTGCTTTCAGTTCTGATTTATATGTTCCCAAACCATACCTGCATCTTACTTCCCTTTAAATATTTTCCGACCTACATTTGTATCTTTTCTTATGCTGTTTGTTCTCTTCAGCTCTGCCTAGTCAGTTTTATTTCATGAAATCATTGGACCATGTTTCTTACAAGTTTGTGTATTTTGTTGATGACTGATGCTTTATGCATTTTGTTTTGTTTTTGGATCTGATGTGGATGGTGTCTGGGGTATGGCAGTTAGCAGAAACATAAAAATAAAATCATTGTGTGATGCAGCTGTGGCAGTCAAGGAAAAGGGTAGAATGCTGGAGTCGGATCCCTGAGGGATGCCTTAAACATGCTTTTGCACCTGACAGGGATGCATTATTGTAGGCAAACATTTGGTTGTACCTTGTTTTCCTTCTGTGAGCTGACTATCTCTGCCACGCACAGAACAAACAACACTTTCCAACTTCGTAGAAAAGTATTGCTTGAGAAAAGTCAGAGGAGATTCTTCTTTTGTACAAGCTCATTTCCAAGTGCCTTTAATGGCCCACTTGAGTTTATATACCGCAGCCTGTATTTTCCTTATTTACTAGTTCTTATACTGTAACATGACCCCTGATACAGTCAAACCTTGGTTCCCAAACACCTCCTTTTTGGAACATTTTGGCTCCCAAACTCCGAAAACCCAGAAGTAAGTGCTCCGGTTTTCAAACGGTTTTCGGGAAGCAGAATGTGCTATGTGGCTTCCTTTTTGAGTTTCCCTATCGTATTGAGGCTTCTGCTTTCAGTTTTCAGTTGTCAAACGTTTTGGAAGTTGAATGGTCTTCCAGAACAGATTATGTTTGACAACTGAGGTTTGACTGTACTGTAAGATATTTGCTGACAAACCTAACAATGCTAGTTAGTGTATGAAGGGGTTAAGGACGAGAGTTCTAAATTGCTAGAGTAGGCTCAGTGATGTCACATCCCCTATTCTCCTGAGAGGGAGGAAGTAGAGCTTGTTTCCTGTCAGCCCCCCCTTCATGCTGCATGCAAAGGAGGCTGACATGTCTCAACATATCACATGTGTCTGAGGCTGCTTTGCTATACAGGCAGTCCCATTTACGTGTGTTCAGTATGTGCACAACTATGTATACGCACATTGCGCCAAACCCATAAGTGACCCAGAAACATTATAAAGATGTCACTGAAATATCATTAAAAGGGCGGAACGGGGGCAGGGTGGAACCAGGGTGTTCGCAGGCTTTTTCATTGGGTTTCAATTATACATGATTTCACTGAGGTATGTGGTGCTTTGGAACATAACCCCCGCAGAAATGGGGGGCTGTCTGTGTCTGTTTACCCAAAAGCATCTACCTGCGTTTCTTATAGTTGCTTCATAGAGCAATGCATTAGTGTGACCTCAGGTAAGTAAATCATTTTTAAACTGACTTTGCAGTCTGTGGTCTGTTTCACTGCATGAGGTTAAAAGTGGGGGCCAGCTGCCTCTGACAGCTGGAACAAAATAAAAGAAGGTTTAATACCCTATTCCTATGCTTCATTAATCTGTGTAACGATGGGATTTAAACTCAGCTACTGGGGCTCTTTATTTGCTAGCCCCACAGTTTAAAAAACTAGCACAAGTTGTTTTTCATTTGTTTGTTAACCCACACATGTGAGTCTGTAGAGGATTAAATATAATTAATATATCCTCTTACCAATGGCCCATCAGATACATGGTGGCTCTGAACTAGCTTTGTATAGATGCATTTGCCTTGTTTGCTCCTGCTAAGTGTTAACAACATAAGATGAGCCTGCTGGATCAGGCCAATGGTCCATCTACTCCAGTATGCTGTTCTTCCAGTGCCCAAACAGATGTCAATGGGAGGCTGCAAGCAGCACCCAAGCACAAGAGCATTGTCATCTCCTACCATTTCCAGCAACAGGTATTCAGAAGCACACAGCCTCAAGCTATGGAGGCAGAGGAGAACCATCAGGACTAGTAGTCACTGGTAGCCTTTACACTCATGAATTTTCAAATCTGCCCTTAAAGCCATCCAAGTGGGTGACCACCAGTGCCTCTTGTGGGAGCAAAATCCACAATTTAGCTACATGTGTGAATAAGTACTTTTTGTCTGAATCCTTCAACACTCAGTTTCATTGGATGGCCATGAGTTCTAATGTTATGAGTGAGTGAGGAAAAAAATATATCTCCGTGCTGTGCATTTTATACACTTCTATCATATTGACTCTTATTCACATTTTCTGTAAACTGAAAAGCTCCAAATGATGCAAACTTTCCTCATAGGGGAGCTTCTCCATTCCCTTGATCAGTTTGGTTGCCTTTTTTCTGAAACTTTCCAAATTCCACAATTTACTTTTTGAGGTGAACAGTTATTTGGATCCAAGCCATGTGTACGCTGTTATCTGTGATTACAGTAGTACCTCAGGTTAAGTACTTAATTTGTTCCAGAGGTCCATTCTTAACCTGAAACTGTTCTTAACCTAAGGTACCACTTTAGCTAATGGGGCCTCCTGCTGCCGCCGCGCCGCCAGAGCACGATTTCTGTTCTCATCCTGAAGAAAAGTTCTTAACCCGAGGTACTATTTCTGGGTTAGCGGAGTCTGTAACCTGAAGCGTATGTAACCTGAAGCATATGTAACCCAAGGTACCACTCTATTACATATGTAACTTTTCTGCCCAATATACACTTGGAGTGTCTCTGATGGACATGATTGCTGTAGTTACACTAGCATAAACACTGATGTTTCCTGCACTAAATGCATATAACAGATTCCTCTAAAAAAATGTCCCTGGCAACCTTGCTTGGAAAGGGTCTCCTTCAATATTGGTACTCAGTGCAAGAGCAAATGAGGGTGGGCTGTTTTGTGCCAATATATACTCTTGCTTTTCAAAAATGCTCTAGCAAAAGAACACAGAAGGGAGTGATTTGCCGAATGGTTTGCAATGTAATTTCCAATGCTGGAATCCCTATGCACCCTACTCAGGAAATAATGGCACAGTTTGGGGGCAGATGTGTTGTAGATGGTGCCAGAGGCTTAGCTTGACAAGGCCAATGCTCTTTCTATCCCTGCAAAAGGAAAAAGGAGCTCAGATCTGACATAGTCTGATTTCGGTGAGATTCGTGGTATTAAGTGATTTAATATAGACTCTGCAAACTCTTTCCTGTT
This sequence comes from Podarcis gaigeae, assembly GCF_964106915.1. Taxonomy (NCBI): domain Eukaryota; kingdom Metazoa; phylum Chordata; class Lepidosauria; order Squamata; family Lacertidae; genus Podarcis; species Podarcis gaigeae. Next base: position 40,033,615 of record NC_139683.1, read on the forward strand.
TCCTGAAATCCATATGCTTCAGTTTAAGAGATAAACTACAGCACTTTGACACACCAATTTTTATACCCAATTTTTTCACTGTGTCTCTGAGTATTGGGCTGGAACCAATATTTCTGGTTTAATTTGTGGCTGTAGTAATACAGTTGTTAATTTTTTGCTATAAACTAACATTATTTCTGCTGTTTTTGAATATAATCAGAGTATCACTGAATTGGCATGGAAGCAATAGGTCATCTGTCACAACTCCATTTTAGTCTGGCTTCCAGCCCAGATGGCAGTGGTTGTCCCAGAAGACTAACCATTCAGGGAAATAGCCTAGGGCAGTGATGTCCTTGGGCATGTACATCAGCAGCTTAAGATACAGCAAGGTCATTCCCGGCTGTGTTTCAAATAGCATTTTACATTGCTGTACACTTCATTACCTGAATACCCCACCCCCTCATACATTACCAGATTTGTTTTCCTTTGCCTGCAACCACCCCAATTCATATTCAGTGTAGCTGTCATCCATCCATGTGCAATGAATGTCTAAAATGTAAACACCTCAACTTAACCATGCCTTGTGTTTTCAAATGAGATGGAAGCTGGTTTGAGGGACAGCACATCGGTCAGCAGTATTTCTCAAGAAACCACAGGATACATATGGACTGTGGCTAATGTGGCTTCAAACACCAGTGCTGGGAGCTCACTGGAGCCAGAGTAATGGTGCTGTGTATACAACCCTTGTTGGTTCTGTTACATAGATACTTTCAGTGTCAACAGCTTGGTATTCTGGACTGCCTACTGGAATGGGACTTGGAAGCACTGTTTTTCTATAGTTCTGAACCTTCCTGTAGGGTTTGTTTCATAAGGTGTTGCTTGGAGACTGTTGGTCGACATGTTAGTCATTAGGGTATCATATTTTTGTCCTCCAGACTCCCCCATGCTTTTCAGCATAGAAAACTATGTGGGGAGTGCAGTATCCCACTTCTTTCCAGTTCATTCTAGTGAAGCCGTAGAAAGTGTCCAATTGGTGCCTGCTATCAATAATAGGCTGGATGTGGGCTAACAAACTGAAGATTAAACCACAAGAAAACACAAGTGGTTTTGGTTAGAAGAGCTGTAAATTCAAGAAATAATTAGAACATCCATAAACTGCCCAAGGTGGTTTATAATTCACACTAAAACAATAGAGATGCAGCATGTTGTGGATGGAGTTGACCCCTCTTGGAAAAGTAGGTTCATGGCCTAGAAGTGCTCCTGGACCCAGATGTGATTTAGGATGCTCAGGTGTAGCCAGGAGTGCAGTTGCCCAGATTGTACGTACGCACCAACTGTCCCTGTTTCCTGGTAAAGCCAGTTGTGTGCCAAGGCCCCATGACCCGCAGTCCCCTAGTGGATAAATAAAGCACATGAACAAGTGGATTTTGGTTTATGGGTTCAAATTGGCCACAATGTCATTGGTTACAGATGTGTTTGGCTTAGGCATTGGGTGAAGCCAGAATATATCTCGACTCCTGCCCATCTGCTAGAAGTCTAACTAAGGGTAAACTCACCAATAGGGGGAGCCCTATGACTTACATCAAATAGGGGCACCCCGAGGGATCCCAGTTGGGGTAGTGGTATGGCCCTAGCCCATGTCCGGGCATTCGAGAGAATCCACACCCCCGGATCCCTTTAACAGGATACCCTTAATGAGGAGGGGCAGGCGGAGGCTACAACCTCCCCTCCATCTAAACAAAGGCTTACCCAATGCCTAACCTCACAAAGTTGTGACGATTGCAACGAGGTAGGCGAAAACCAAATGGCGGAGTCAATATGCCAAGTGGTAAAATTCCTGCCCGGTCTCAACAATATGGCGACCGACATTAGTCCATAGCAAGGTCATAACTCATCAAAGCAGAAAAAGAGGGCGAGGTGGGTGGGAGATCTGGCGAAGGGTGAGAGAGGACAGCCTCCCCACTGTGCTGGAGTTTAAATTCCCCAGGGACAAGCCTCCATCAGCGCCGTTTGGACAGCGAGGCATGCTAAATGATCATTTAGCAATGCTGCCTACCTAATAAGGTAAGCAGACATCTGGGCACAGTGACACGTGCCTTTATTACACAGAGACTGAATTGTTGGGCTGCCTTTGAAAAATGCCTGCTGTGACCAATTTGCATTATATTTTACGGGTGAAATCACTTGTTAATCTATGCTGACTTGGATACCATGGTTTTTACAGAATCAGAGAGGGATGCAGCTAGGACACCATATGGTCCTGTAGTTATGCTTATTTTTCAGCTTTTTCAACCTGGGGATGTGGACAAGCGACTTGAAGGACTGAGCTCAACCCCATGTTCTCTAGACACTTGCTCCTTGTGGCTGCTGAAATCTGCAGCCTGAGCTGAGTTGGGAGTAACAATCTCGGATTGATCCTATGGTCGTGGACAATTAATGCCTAGGGACCAATTATCCATTTCTGAGCAAGCTGTTGGAGTGGGTGGTAGCCTCTCAAATCCAGGTAGTTTAAGCGATAACATTATTTAAATCCATTCCAGTCTGGTATCAGACCCAGTTTAGAGATGGAGGCATCCTTGGTCACCTTGGTGGACAACATGTGGGGAGAGGGAAGCCTGACTGTTATCTTACATAGCTCTCCTGGAAAGGGGTTCCATCCATCTTGCTTTAACTCACTATGACTGTTGCTTTTATGAGCCACTGGTCCTCAGCTGCACTTACTTCCCCTTCATTTTATGCCTCCAGTTTATAATTATCAGAAGCAGATAAACAGGTTGCTGACTTCTCATGGCCAAGCTTTCTCTTTCTCTCTGTTAGCCACATATATTAAACACCTTCTTACATGGCTTGAGTCTGTTCCCATTTTTTTGGAACCACCCTGCTGAATTTAATAGCACTGCTTATTGTGAGGTTTATGGGTTGGATTCTAGACATTATGTGTACCAAGACAATTTGTACATTTAAAATAAAATGTTCTAATAATAAGGAGAAAGAGAAGAAAGTTTCAATCTCTCACCCGCCCTTTTAAAAGCACATTACCCTGGCTGTAAAGGAACTTGTATAACAAACTGCTGGAGTTATATCACTGTAGATTTCGGCTGCATTGCCTTTTGATTTTATTGTGTCCAGATTGTTTCAAATGGCATGGTAGTTATGTTTTATAACTATAAATGAGAAATTGACTATGAATACACGGTTTCTGTAAATTTGGAAGAGCGCTGTCTTTAATGCTACCCACAAGATTCATATTTTGATTGGAAATTAGAATTGTGATAGCTTTTCATATACAAATGTTTCATTATAAACACATACTAATTTGATCATCTGCTACTGGTATGAGAAGTGGTCCTATGTTTGGCCAAGGGAAAAAGAAGATGGCAGTGGGGCTCTAGGACCTTAGTAGAAGAAGATATTTCAACAGACCATTAACCTAAGCACTACTATTAGTTCTTATGATATTTTTGTTTCCAGTTTTTCATTTGCTCAACTTATTAAAGTGAGGAAGGAAAAGGTTTTGTTATAATTCCAGTGGTTTGCTTGCTGTAGTTCTTGTGGGAATGTTCTGGGGTGCAGGAGAGGATATATTGACTAATTATATCCTTATCCAACTTGTGCTAACAAGTTCCCAAAATATCAGCAGAGTTTATAGACATTCCCCTTTAAGTTCGCAACGGTAACGTGTGCACAGGTTCGCTAGAACCTCTATAATAATTACTCTGGTAATTTCCCCTTTGTTCCCTCTTAAAATACAAGACACGACACAGTCTTTATAAAAGTATAAAAGAGTTTACTCACGTTCTGTTCACAATATGATCCCAGAACGCACACAGCTTAAAAAGGTAAAATACATTTAGAATCTTTCTTGTAGCAAGATAGTTCTCATCTCCTCTCTTGGCTGGGAGCCAAGAGAGCATCCTTAGATGTTTCCTCATGGAAGGAAGATGGCAGAGAGAGAGATGGCTGCCTGCCCTGTGCTTTTATCATTTACCTGCACAGGTGAGGCCACACCCACCTCTGGTCACATGCGGAGGAAGTCCGTCCCAGGAAGTTTACCTGCTTGCTAGACAGACATCCCTCCCCATGTTCTAACATCTACACTCTAGGAATGTTGCCATTGACTGCTCCTGTGTTTACATCCCACAGTTCTGACGTCTTTGCCATTATTATGCATCATTCTTTAAAACACACATCACCAATACTGTGAGACATAATTCATTTCTACCTTTAGTCCAAGCCCAATACATGTTGGAAACACCAATACTTTTTTTTTTACTTAGGAGCCAGGTTTAACAAAAGATTTATCCATTTTCCAGATAAAACCATCTTTCCAATCCACACCTGGGGGAAAAAATGGTTGCAATAGAAAAGGTTATAACTTTTTTATTGTACCTGAACCTTGAGCATAATGGTGCTCCCAAATGGGAAACTGACATCACAAAAGGGTCACAAAAATCTTATTTTCTGTGTGCATGTTTGGCACATCAGCTTTCAAACACTCTTCTTCAGTCAGGCACATTCATTGCTATTCTGCTCCTTGCCATCTATACCAGTGAGCAGACCTTAAAGGAATGTATCTTGACTATGTTTTTCTGTTCATTCCCTAAATCTCTCATCCCCTGTCTCCCACTACATTTTACATTTTCCATTCTGGGCATGTGCACAGGTATTTGGAGGCTTGTAATTTTTTTAAGGTGGACTGGAGCAATACCCGTTTCTATTCGTTTTTAAAATGTTTATTCTGAGTTCTGATATTCACTTGTAGAAGACTTGTGAAAGACCACAGTACTGTTTTTTTTTTGGAACAAAAACAATGTATATACAGCAATTACAGAATTCATAGTAACCCCTTGTGTGTACTATGTGGAGATCTTAAGAAAACAGTTCCTCCAAACCAGGTTGCTTGAATTTTAGGCATACCTTCAGTGTGCTACAATTGGTGGAATTATGGGCCAATGGAAATAAAATGAATATTTTGTGCTCTGGTGAGGAGTGCACAGAGGTGAGTGTGGCGAGAGCATTCTCTTATCAATGTCACCTGAACCAGAGCCTATCCGCAACCTTCTGGCGATTTGCTACGCAGTGGGCAAAACCCAAATGGCAACAGCCAATGAGCCAAGTGGGAAAAATTCCTGCCGTGCCCCTGTCCTAACGACAGACGACACACAAAGGCATAGCAAGGTCAAGCGCAAAAGCCCTAAAAGTAGGGAGAGGTGGACGGGTGTTCTGAATGCACGCACCGAAAGAGGGATCTCTGGGTCACGCGCATGGGCATATATAGGTCCCTCAATCTGTTTGGACTGTGCCCCATTGGCCAGATTGCACCCAGCTTCGAGGGACCTACCAATTGGGTGTTGTAGCTGACCAATCATACCCACCCACAACACAGGGTGTCAGTTTTCCAGGTCTTACCGCAATATGTGCCCTCTTTAAGGGAGGACCCGATTTACTGTTGCTTACAAGATTTTCTGTGTTAAGGGGAAATCCAAATTAAATTGGGGTAGGGGGTGGGATGACATTTTGATGACAGTGACATAGTGTGGATGCTGTGAAAAACATGCATGCCTGAATAAATGTCCACTTGAAATTACCCAAAGTCTATGAGAACTATCCCACAGGGAAGTCTGCAGCTTAATTTCATAAACCAATACGTAAAATTTCCTATTATTCCTGTGTCTTTTGTAATACGTTCCCAAAAGAAAACTACACAATTACACTTGTATTACTTATCAGGTTCAGAGGATTCCTACTTTCAGTATTGCTTTTGGCTTTACCTTTTTAATGTTTAAGCCAAAAAGCAATATTGAAGGTATGAATCCTCTGAACCTGATTAGGAATACAAGTGTAAGTGCATGGTTTTCTTCTGGGGAAATAATGTCTCTGAAATTAAAATGGCAGTCATGCAGCACAGGTGATGCTGTGTATATTATGCCTCTAGCACTGAAATATATCTCATTATGGTACCTCACAGTATATCCTTTTTTTTTTTACTTTGTCTGAATGAATTAATATTGGGTTTGTGTTTAGCTCATTACGCACAGGTTGCTCAGAGAAAGCCGTCACATAAAGTGTAGGGAATCTGCAGCTCCTGTTGTAAATTACTAACTTGGATTAGCATTTTTAAATTGATAAGCCTTTGTGCTTTATACCTATGAAACAAGCTAGTTTGTCTCTAGGTTACAGAATTGCATAGTACCTTCAGAATCCTAAACAAACTGCCTGTGGTATAAATACTCTTTACTGAAATGCTCTCCAGAGGAGCTTATTGAACACCTAGGTGTGAACTGCTCTTTCAGACAGTAAACAGGCTAAGGTGACTGTATGCAGAAAATGACAGATTCCTGAACCTTTCATTACTGGTAGAATAAATAATTCCTAAAAGTGTTGCTTGTCTTGTTCCCGCAAACAAAAACACCTCTTCTGCTCACCAGAAGAGCTCTGTCATCCTTTAGAATATGAAATTCTAAATATGGCTCGTATGAACTGCACTTTTGAATGGAAATATATCAATATCACATCTAAAATACTTTTCAAATAATGTGACAGTGAGTAAAGCATGATTTAGTCAAGCTGTTCTGTTTTATTTTATTAGACAAAATGTTACCATGCTATATACAGGAGTGGGCACCCTGCAGTCTTCCAAATGTTGTAGGATTACAACAACTTCTATGATTCCTGGCCATAGGCAGTTCAAGCTGGGGCTGATGGGAGTTGGAGTCCAATAACAACTGGAGGGCCAAATGCCCCTACCCTACGTAGGTGATGATCTGTCAATGGTAGGCTGATCCCAGTGGATTTTCATGGAGGGGGAGGTGTGGTCACTGCTTTAGGTGGACACTAAACACAAAGGCCAGGCTCTTTCAATTGCTTAATCCAGGTTGAGAGGACATCTTTATGCTCCCCTGGTGAGGGGTGGGGAGGGTTAAAGGAAAGGGGGTGTGAAATTCATCTTATGTAAGATCACACACTATGCCATTTGTTTATATTTGCCTTGAGATGTCCTAATCACCCTCCCCATTAGAGAAATGAGAACCTAAATGTATTTTGTCCCTGCATTTGAGTGTTCTTTCTCTGCCACCTTGGCTTTAATATCTAGCTTTTAGATTAATTTGATCTGCCTGTTTATTTATTTTAAGCTTGTCTCTGGCTATCTAGTTCCTGTACTTATTACAGTTTTTATGGGGTCATCAATTTAAATTATCAGTATCAATTGTATTTTGTAATACTGCATGCTTGGATTATGGCAGTTAGGGGTTTTGACTTTTAACATGCTGTTTAGTGCTGCCTTCTGATTCTGGGCCCCATTCAAAGTGCTAGCTGCCATCTTTTAAAGCAGGGGTGGAGAACATCTGGCCTATGGGCCTAATTGGGCCTGTGAGGCCTCACCGTTTGGCAAGTGAAGCCATTTTGGCCAAGCCACACCAACCTGCCCTTATATATGATGTCAAGTATGGGGCAGATAAAGACACAGCTAAGCCAAAGGAGGTTCACAGGCATCACAAATCAGCTGGTCAGTGGCGCCTAAAAAGCCCTGTGCACAGTACTTTGCAAGCACCAACTGTCAGCTCATTTTCGGGCTTGCATAGTGCCACACATGGAGCTACACAAGCCCTGATGATTAGTTGATGGTTGCGGCTTACATAGTTCTGTTTGCCAATGATCAGCTCACATTTGATCAGTCACCTGACATCCTTAAGGATGGCCCTCCTCACCTGCTAAACCTGGCTCATGGGGGTGGAGAAGATCAGGATCTGATCCACCATCTGGATACACACAAACCAGGTTTGAAAGTACTCTGTGGCTTAGAGTCAGGGCATTTCAATTACTACTGGCTTCCGTATGTACTTACTTGTATATTAGAATCTTCAACAGAAGGCCTCCTTCAACTAGCAGACCCTCCAAGTGTCCTTATTTTCCAGGGACATCCCTGATTTAGAGAAGCAGTCCTGGTTTCTGATTTGATCCTAGAATGTCCCGCTTTTCCTTAGGATGTCTGTAGTTTCATTGGAGAAATGTTGGTGAGTATGGAGTTACTTGACTCCCATCTAAAGGCAATCCTATATTGGGAAGTTTTTTAATGTTTAATGTTTTATAATGTTTTTTATATATGTTGGAAGCTGTCCAGAGTGTCTGGGGCAACCCAGCCAGATGTGTGGGGTATAAATAAAGGTAAAGGTACCCCTGCCCGTACGGGCCAGTCGTGTCCACTCTAGGGTTGTGCGCTCATCTCACTTAAGAGGCCAGGAGCCAGCGCTGTCCACAGACACCTCTGGGTCACGTGGCCAGCGTGATGAAGCTGCTCTGGCGAGCCAGCACCAGAGCAGCACACGGAAACGCCGTTTACCTTCCCGCTATAAAGCGGTACCTATTTATCTTGCACTTAGGGGTGCTTTCGAACTGCTAGGTGGGCAGCAGCTGGGACCAAAAGATGGGAGCTCACCCTGCCGCGGGGATTCGAACCGCTGACCATACGATCGGCAAGTCCTAGGCACTGAGGTTTTACCCACAGCGCCACCCACGTCCCACCCTCATTATGGAGTAGGACGTCCCTATTTTCATTGGAGAAATGCTGGAGGGTATGAGTTAGATGGTTCAAAAGGGCCTTCTCAGAGGTGGCATCCCAGCTGTGGAGCACTCTCTCTAGATTCTCCTGGCACCTACTTTTATATTCCTTTTAGCACCAGGCAAAGGCCTTTTTGTTTATCTGAACTTTTCAGACTGTAGTCCTGCAGTTATGATTTTGCAGCTTTTTAGCTTGTTTTGTTTTTATGCTCATTTTGGTTGTTTTAGTCTGTGTAAACTGCCCTAGGAATATAATTGAAAGGAGGCGTAAAAATAATGAAATCTGTGTTCCATCTAGTTTAATAATACCATTCATGCAAGATTTTTACCACTTACTTCATCTGTATACATCCCTGAATTGCAACTTATAAAGTCCTGACAGTGCTGCTGGGTGTTTAATCCGGAGATATTGGGTCAGTGTCTGAGGTCTCCATTAGATCACCATTGGTCTGCAGAGTGGTAGGCATATCTCCTAAAAGAGGCTTCTGGTGTTACTTAAGATAGCAATATACTGTGGAGAAATAGTTTTTAGGTGTTGTTAGAGGCAGACATCATTCGTTCTTGAAGGAGGGAACTCAGTGGGTTGGATGGGTATATGACGGTATATAATCAGGCGTCAGCAAACTTTTTCAGCAGGGGGCCGGTCCACTGTCCCTCAGACCATGTGGTGGGCCGGATTATATTTTTTTTGGGGGGGGGGAATGAATTCCTATGCCCCACAAATAACCCAGAGGTGCATTTTAAATAAAAGCACACATTCTACTCATGTAAAAACACACTGATTCCTGGCCAGATTTAGAAGGCAATTGGGCCGGATCTGGCCCCCGGGCCTTAGTTTGCCTACCCATGGTATAGAATCAGTGAGTGGGTTGTTATTCTCATCCTACAATAATATTTAATTGACCTAGAGGAAATAATTGTATGCAATTATTACTTTAGATCTTACACTTTTAAACAAAAGAATAGTTAGCCAGTGTGGACTACAGGCGTTTTGTGTAGTGTATGTAATAGTCATGCAGAAGTCAAATTATTTGGCTCCATGGACACAATTTTTAACGGCAAAACTGCTGTGAACAACACACACACACACACACACACACACACACACACACACACAACCTATTGGCTACAACAGAATGCTTCTTTCAAGCCCAATTTCAGTGTGTGGGGAGGGAGGGTCCCCTGTGGGTGCAAGGAAGGCCTCCATGGGTGCATCACATGCAACCTCTGAGCAAGATGTTACAAGCTGACCTGCATCAACAGGGTAGGTTGTGCTGCATGCAGACTTCTATACTTGCGGTATATTGATTGCTTTGTGCAATCCTCTTGGGTAAGGCAAATCATTTTGCAGGAAGGAATAAGGTAATTTTATTCCATTAATGGGGTAAATGCCAAGGGAGCGGTTGCGTGGATCGGAATCCTAGCGTGTTCCAGAGCACAGTATTTAATGCATTATCTGCTGTATTAAAATAGGCTGATTAAATTAGGCTTGATATTAGAAACCCAGTGCAGTGGATATTCCTATCCTAATGCAGAAAAAAATAGCTTCTGCAGCAGGCAAGTCGGTATACTGTGTTACAGTAAATGAGCAAGTGTGAAAGCAGCCATCTGGCTTGAAATACTAATTGTGAACAGATGTGCTAAGACATACTGTTCTGGAAAGATAAGGTGAAAATAGCCATATTTGTCAATATAATGAGTAAACAAACATAGATTTTTCCAAACCTCCACAGAGCAAATGGAAAAGAGAACCCAGATTGACTCACATAAGTGATTTTTGGATTGTCTAAAGTATCTAGATTAAATTACTCTTCTCTTTTATCTAAGAGCAGATGAATTCTGCAATAATAATCTGGATCCAATCTTCCATGAAATGTTTAAAAATATTCTCTCTAGTTAATCTTTCTTCATTTTTAAAATTTTACATGGATCCAATTCCATCTGACATTATGGTATGTTAAGATTCATGCTATCAAGAAAGAAAGAAAAAAAGACCTGATGATCATCTGATGAAACTAGGAATATAGGCTAAAATTAACGTATATATAATTAAGGTATAAAACTACTGTTAATTTCCCCTAAACGTTTCCTGGGAAAGGAGGGAAGCAATGCCATTGATTAAATACAGCTAAGCACCAGATTGCTGTTATAACGCTGGGAATAATATAACAGATGAAATGTAGCTATAATAAGGGGTTCTTACAATATAATACAATGTAAGTTTAGTGGAGTTAGAATTCAATGGCCAGGATATTTTTTTTTACAGAAAATCAGCTAGGTTGTGTACTCTGCCTTAAGAATTGGTCTGCCTCTTGAGAGAGTTGGACTTTCCATTTCCATTTATTGTTTATCCACAGTCCTCCAACATTGGAATAGGCCAGGGAACTCTAAGGCATCCCCATTGATCCTCAATACAGTCCCATTCCTTCTTAGCCCACATCCACACCATACATTTAAAGCAGTACTATACTACTTTAATAGCCATGCCTCCCCACCCCCGAGAATTCTAGGAATCCTTAGGAAACCCCTATTACTTTAACAGAGCAACAATCAACCCTTCCCAGGAAATTCCTCATAGAGAGGAACAAGCCTCAATAGCACAAAAAGGTAGATTTCCACACCAAACATGTATCCATACCTTCATGTAAAAGACATTCACGACATTTTAATACCTGTGGTGGAAAATCTGAATGTTGCTCTTCCAGTAATTGGCCTGATGGCTAAAAAAAAAAAAAAAAAGTTGTAAGCGAAAATAACTGGCAAATTGCTGTCTTTTAATGGTATCCACAACTCTGTCACCTAGTGCAGTTGTCCTCTCACCTGCTAATGATATTGCTATCTTAGTCTTATTATGTTCTGTAATGTGAAAATCCACCCCGTGTTCTGTTCTGTTGCTCAGGCTTGGCACAATGGCTGTCCATAACAACCAGTGAAACCTGCTTTCACTTTACTCACTTAGAACTATGATTATTGTTCAGTAAGAAAGTTCACTTTAAAAACTGGATTTTGTGAATTTTGTGATGCTGTTTCTATAAAGCAGGGATTTGAAACAATAGCTCTACCTGCACCAGAAACTAGGGATCAGAGAGAATTTTGATTCAGTTAACATTAAAAGATGAAACTACCTAAATCTCAGATTCTAAAACCATGTGTGAAACAAAACACAACCGTTCTTTAAATTTGCACTACATGTGGAAGGCAGTCCTCCAGCCTTGTAGTGTGTACAAAAATGCATACACCAGGATAAAATGTGTGTGTTTGTTTGTGTATCTAAAACACACAGAAATGCATTATAGTGTGTAAACCTACTTTGCAAAAATAGGTATATTTTGAAAAGTTCAAACTAAAATGCTGATTTTCATGACCCCTTCTTTTAAAAAGGCATTACCAAACTAATGTGGAAATGTAAAGAGTTGGACTTAAGATTGGTTAAATGAGAAAGTGAGAGAATCCAAAAATTAACTGATTTGACCATGCCTACTGGAAGCACAATATTTGATATGAAGCCCCATATCATCTTCCCAGCTTTCTTATTTTATCAATTTATATTCTTTCATGGAAAATGTTGACTTAAAAAAAAAGTGCATTCAATAATTCATGAATAAATAAATAAATACTCAGGCACTATTCGGCAAATGTCATGAACATTTATCAGGTTGTTATAATTATGCATTTGTTCCAAACAGTGCAAGAATGAAAAGTTTATGAAAATTCATGACGGCTCTATAGCAGCTTCACGATTATCCACATGCTTAAAGTGTAATTTTTCTCCATAGTCTGGCATGAAATATTTATGAACCTTTCACCTGAGGATAAAGCTCCCATTTGGAAGACAATAAGTGACAGATTATTAACGACACTGGTCACACTGTTAACATACAGCTACACACTTCCTGCATAATTATTCCTCTATTTCAATATTATTCATTACATTGCTACTGTCAGGTTCTGACACTTAGCATGTCTGTGTGATGTTTCCAAAGAAAAGCTACATGGGTTTTGTTCACATCATGTCTCGATCAAGTATTTTATGCTGAAGCTAAGCGGTTCTTTCTTTTTTTCCAAATGTACCTAAAGGTAAAGGTAAAGGGACCCTTTACCGTTAGGTCCAGTCGTGACCGACTCTGGGGTTGTGGCACTCATCTCGCTTTACTGGCTGAGGGAGCCGGCGTAAGGCTTCCAGGTCATGTGGCCAGCATGACTAAGCCGCTTCTGGTGAACCAGAACAGTGCACGGAAACGCCATTTACCTTCCTGCCGGAGCAGTACCTATTTATCTACTTGCACCTACTGTAATGCATAATAGGAAAACAGTAAGTTGTTTGTTCCCTAGCTATATTTCTCTGGCACATTCTAACCATTCCTTCTTACACTACAACTTAGTCATTTAGGACTAAGCCTGAGCCCCTTCCATTAAATCTGGAAACAAAAATGGCAACCTTATGCCACATTTTTGCCACTTCACCAACTTCTGAGACAGTATCATTTTCTCCCAAAGAACTAGATAAACTGAAGCAGTGTTACAGCTTGGGCAATGCACTGTTTGGCCGCATCCTGGCTACAGACCTGATAGGAAAGCTCTCGTTGACTTCAGATTCTGCTTTTGAGCCTCTGCAGATCAGGCTGGTGTTTTATAAAAGGTGGCAGGTGTGGTGCCAAGTTTTCCCATCCCCACCCCTATCCCTAAATCAAATCGCTATTGCCAACATACCAGGAAGAAGAGTCAAGACAATCAAATGTGGGTAAATAGGTGAAAAGGGGTACTGAGAAGCCACCCAGGTTTGGTTCAAATCTTGCTCTTTCACTCTTTTCAAATAGACAGCGACAATACTTTCCTTCCCTTTTTGCGTGTTCAGACCTAAACAAATTCACAAATTTTAGTTTTGGTTTTTGGCAGAATTTAGGCCACAACTTTATTGATTACAGAAGGAGAGTGGTTGCATAGGCTCTGGTTCAATTAGCTCCCTGCACCCTTGCAGGCAGCACTGACCCAGGGCACCAGCATAAGTCAGCCAAGGGTGAACACCTGGGTAGGCGAAAAGCTGGGAACAGACTATGTTCACCCTCCAGATATCCCCCTGGACTCAGGCATGGGCACAACCCCCTCTCAGGGGTTGACCAAACCAGTTGAGTCCCTGGATTCCCTTAATGGAATACCCTTCACATAGGGATGGTGAGACCGCTCTCCCATCCCTATCACCTGAACCAGTGCCTATCTGCCATATGAGCCCCATGCTCACCGCCAACCACTCACACCTGTAGTCAATCCCTTAACTCCGCTGACACGGAGCCACAAATCATTCCCAATTACAGACAGATGAACCCCATCAAGCCTGTAAAGGGATGCATCACAGTAGTTAACGCCCGGGTGATGGATCACTGTCCTGCCCAAGGCCAGAACCACCTTAGCCACTGCGCTCTGGACGCACATCCTGGCCCTCTCGGTGGCAGCTGGGCATCGGCTACCACGCCACAGATGTCACTTCCACAGCTGCAACCAAAACATTTTGAGTCCAGGAATAGCTGCTTTCAACTCTTCCAAGTCCTCCTACATGCGGGTCTGCAGGCTCAAGCTGGGAGCTTCCAGCAAATCGTTCTCACCCAGCTGCACCACCATGCCTTCCGCAGACACCTTCGCCCGCACTGTCGGGAGAAGCTCCTCCCAATGCATTCCTCATCTGGATATCCAGGAGATGCACACATGGTCGGGGAGTCCAAACCTGCATCCGAATCCAGACTCCACCGCCCTCCTGCCAGCCCAGTGGACAATGCCCAACTACCCAGACATGCAGGGTAGGTGGACCTAGGAATGAACAAAGCAACAATGATAACTGCACCTCAGTGCCGCATCCGAACATAACCCCTGTATGCATCAGATTTCCAGCGGCCCAGATCCTTGATCCTGTCGATGGACAGGCCACAGTGCACAGCGGCAGTAGTATATGCATGGGTATATATAGGTCCCTCAATCCTTTTAGACTGCACCGCATTGGCCAGATTGAACCCAACATTGAGGGACCTACCAGTCGGGTGTTGTGGCTAACCAATCCATCCCACCCAGAAGAAGAAGAAGAAGAAGAAGAGTTTGGATTTGATATCCCGCCTTTCACTCCCCTTCAGGAGTCTCAAAGCGGCTAACAATCTCCTTTCCCTTCCTCCCCCACAACAAACACTCTGTGAGGTGAGTGGGGCTGAGAGACTTCAAAGAAATGTGACTGGCCCAAGGTCACCCAGCAGCTGCATGTGGAGGAGCGGAGACACGAACCCGGTTCACCAGATTACGTGACTACCGCTCTTAACCACTACACCACACTGGCTCTCACCCAGAACACAGGAGGTCAGTCTCCAGGTCTCACTGCAACACGTGCCCTCTTTTAGGGAGGACACGATTTGTCGCAAACACAACTGAACTTGATGAAAGGGTAAGGGGAACTGAGAAACTAATGAGTGGGGCAGTTTTGGAGGGGGAAATGCAGGACTATATTTGTAGTGTTTAACACTGTTGTGCTTTCTGCTTCAGTTGACCTGCTGCTGGTTCTTGTGATGATTAGTGGATGAATTTAAAAGCATTTTGTACACCAGGCTGGGAATAGCTCAGCTGCCAAGCCCACAATCTGTGCCTAGCAGTGCATGTGTCTGACAATAATATTCACTCATATAACCACTTTCTTCCAACTTAGAATGAAGACATTATGCAGCAGTTTTTGATTTAAACTTATCCTGAGGGATTCTAGCTAAGCTGACTTTCTCATTGGTGTCATGTTCAATTATTGTTCTCAAACAATGCTTGAAAGAAAATCTGGACTTGACTCCAAATGCTGAGGAGAACGACTGGCAGAAGTAATCTCTTTCTATTTTAGTTCAGCTTGGATATTGCTAATTTTGAAAAGAAATCTTTCCCTTTTTCTTCAGATCCCCCCCCCCTAGTTTTAGTTTTGCTCCCATGCACATACCATGTGGGGCTTGAACACAGAGCTGGCCATGACATTAGAATTAAAATTCATGATGTTATGGTCCCAACTCACCCCGTGGATTGTTCCAAATATGACTGGGAGTGGTTGAGTGGAGAATACTCCACAAAGATGCTGATTACTATTAGACCAAGACATTTTACTACCTGAAGCAGAATCCATATAGTGCACCCCAAAAAGCCCCATTGAATTTAATGGAGACCACTCATAGGTAAAGTGCCTATAGGATTGCAGTCTGAAAATTATGTTGCATAACATTTTGCCCCACTGGGGGTATCACTTTATCTAGTCTCGCAGCACCATTAGGTACCAATATCTGCTTTCACCAATGATGGAGTAGCCTGAAGCAGATCAGTTCAGTGTGTGCTGCTCAGTAGAATTGGTCCTGATGCTGATCCCTACAGTAACCTTATCATCTAGACCACAGTTTCCCAAACTTGGGTCTCTACAACTCCCATCATCCCTAGCGAGCAGGACCACTGGTCAGGAATGGTGGGAATTTTAGTCCAACATCTGGAGACCCAAGTTTGGGAAACTCTGATTTAGACCAGGGTTTCCCAAGCTTTTGTCTCCAGCTTCCCACTGGTCCTGCTAGTTTGGAAAACCTTGGTAGACCACCACCCAGAAACACACACCATATGTCTCATAACAGTTTCCTGCAACCTGGTACTATCCGGATGTTTTGGACCAAAATTGCCCTTAGTTCCAGTCAGCAGTGCCATGTTGGCCAGGGCTGAAGGAAGATGTAGTCCAAATTCTGGAAGGCATCATGCTGCCTTAGAATAACTGCATCATATTTAAGATTTTTGGTATTTAACTGTAGAACTTACATATAACAGCACACACACACCCCCTCAGATTTTGACTTCCATTCCTCATCTGTTGTCTTTAAAGACCTTAATCTAGTGAGCCTATTTAAAGAAAAGTTGGGCTGAATAATGTCTTTCATTTTCTGTCAGTCTGTCAACTGTTAACACCCTTGTAGCTTACCAAACCTATAGTTTGCAATATTTTTCTTCATGGCAGCATATTATTGCTAAAATAGGACACCACATTAATCAACCTCTCCTCTGATGCTATTTTGTGAACCTGAAGAGTATAGCAACCTCAGACAATGCACTGGGGGGGGGGGAATGTTTTGCAGTGTAATCCTTAAATGACAACTCTACATGCACTTAACTTAGCAGCTACTTCCACTGAAATCAAGTGAAAGTGACTTTTTGAATAGACATGCATAGGGTTGTTAGAAAGCTAATCACATTTAAAAAATATAGAACCAGTAAAGTGTCACTCCTTAGGACTACTGCTGTGCTGAATACTTCTCCCACATTTTTTCCTGACAATTCTTCCTCAATGAATGAGAATATTAACTGCAGTGGCTGCTCCCAGACTTTGGAACTCCTTCCTCAGACAAGCTAGATTGACTTCCTCTTTGTTGTCTTTCCACCAGCAGGTAAAGACTTTCTTGTTCCAACAGGCTTCTGGGAACTGACTGCTTTTAATGAAAGGACTGATCCACACGTCCTTCCACAGTGGGGGCATAGGTTTCTGGGTGGGAGTTGATCATGGTGAGGGTTTGCCAAGCGTGCCTTCCTCTTAGCACATTTCTCCCTTGTGTCCTGAGTTTGAGTGTCTTCAAAGCCCATGACACCTTTGGTAAGGACTATTCTCCAACTGGTGTGCTCATAGGCAAGTGTTTCCCAATTGTTGGTGTTTATACTACATTTTTTTAAGATTTGCCTTGAGACAGTCTTTAAACCCTTTTGCTGACCACCAGCATTACGCTTTCCATTTTTAATTTCGGAATATATATTTATGTACTATCAAGAATTGTTTTTTATTATGGTTTTAAAAATATTTTTAATTGTTATTATTTTTATCTGTAAGCTGTCTTGAGTCCTGTCAGGGGAAAAGGCAGGGTATAAATAAATATATAATTATAATAATTTGAAAGCTATGAAAGGAGAGCAAAAAATGTCAGTGAAATGCTTATGGGTGGTGCATGAGATTTTTCTTATTATTATCTTCCTTTTTAAGGTAGCTGGTAGCTTTGAGCATGTCCCTTTTGTCATTCAGCAATTCATCTAATCAGTAGTCGGTGCTCTGCAGGCTTCCCAGATCAGGAACTGCAGACATCTGGGGAGGTTGCAGAGTGCTGAAGAGATGTTTACTAGAAGGAAACACACACACCATCCTTGGCCATATCACAGTGATAAGTTCAAAACCCTACACAAATAATTCTAAAGAAATTCTCCAGTGTCCTTGGTGTTGGTAGAGGCAAGCTAGTTAGCTACCAAGTTAGCTGGTTATGCTCTGCCTTTTGATTGGAATGTCCTCTAGATGGCTCACATCAATAAATCACAATAAGGGCACTAAGGGAACAGCCTGTCATGTTCATTTTTATTCCTCTCAATTATTTACTTTACTTCTTCAGAACCTAAGATGTTAATTTCTTCAATATATACAGTATTGTTCGATTGCAGCTTTCCCCCAATTATGTCACCTAAATTTAAATAATTGCTTTAGAGGAATGTGTGTGTGTGTGTGTGTGTGTGCGCGCGCGCACACACACACACACACACACACACAAAAATACATGACATGCTTTGGGAAAACATATTGAGAAGGTATTTCACCTTGAGGGAGATGATTGACAGGCTCAATGACTGGGGTGAATGAAGCACTTGCAGGTGTTAATTCATAGGCATAATTTGAAGCATGGAAAACTATGATTATATGAATAAGATAAGCATTGGAGATTTAAAGGATTTATGCAATAGCATGAGATGTGTAATGTGCATAATGGATTAGATGACACAATGACCCTGATATCCTTTTAATTTTAATCAGCTAGATTTCATATAGTATAAAGGTAAAGGTAAAGGACCCCTGACAGTTAAATCCAGTCGCAGACGACTCAGGGATTGTGGCACTCATTTCACTTTACAGGCCGAGGGAGCCGGCGTTTGTCCGCAGAAAGTTTTTCTGTGCCATGGGGCCAGCATGACTAAGCCGCTTCTGGCGCAATGGAGCACTGAAACCAGAGCAGTGCACAGAAACGCCATTTACCTTCCTGCCAGAGTGGTACCTATTTACCAACTTGCACTTTTTGGCATGCTTTCGAACTGCTAGGTTGGCAGGAGCTGGGACCGAGCAATGGGAGCTCACCCCACCGCGGGGATTCAAACTACTGACCTTCTGATTGTCATGCGCAAGAGGCTCAGTGGTTTAGATCACAGCGCCACCTGCGTCCCTCCATATAGTATAGGATGCATATTTAGGACAGAATCATTGGTTCTCTGGAATTTTAAAACTCAACTTTCCTTTACATTACAAGTTAAATTACAACTAAACCTTCTGATTATGCAACTGGCCTGTAAAGGAAAGCAATGATATATTTCATGGTATCATGGTATTCTAATTGATGGTGCTGCATAATAGGTATATTTAATATAACATATTGCCATAGTAAACAAATAAATAAATCTGTATAATACATTAACAGATGATCCATTATTATTATTATTATTATTATTATTATTATTATTATCAATCATACACATTTACTCAGAACTAAGCCTCCTTTATTTAGTGGGGCACATTCCCAGGTAGCCTGACACATACAGAGCTTAATCCGTATCATTGTGAGCACAGCACTCATGTTTGGAAGGATCCGTAAATGATGCCCGTTGTCTTCCTCCTTAGCATATGCACATGGACAATCAGTGCACAAGAGGCGATTGTGGGTAATTACTGTATTTTTTGCTCTATAAGACTCACTTTTTCCCTCCTAAAAAGTAAGGGGAAATGTGTGTGCGTCTTATGGAGCGAGTGCAGGCTGCGCAGCTATCCCAGAAGCCAGAACAGCAAGAGGGATTGCTGCTTTCACTGTGCAGCGATCCCTCTTGCTGTTCTGGCTTCTGAGATTCAGAATATTTTTTTTCTTGTTTTCCTCCTCCAAAAACTAGGTGCGTCTTGTGGTCTGGTGCGTCTTATAGGGCGAAAAATACGGTAGGTTAGGGGAGGGAGCATGCGAAGCAGACCTCTCCTTCTACTTGGATAAAAAAATATCTAACTACTGAGCCTTTCCTAAATCTCCAATGAATCTGTACTTCTGATGAAACATCTGATATGCCTTTGATAGCGTTTTGTGTTTTTGATGAATCATAGCATTACAGAGCTGGCAGTGGCCTTATTGATCACCTATTCCAACCCCTTTAACAACGCAGGAACTAGGAACATAGGAAGGCAGCCCACTGGTCCATCTTGCTCAGTATTGTCTGCTCTTTAAGGATTCAGGCAGAGTTCATCTCTCAGATCTACCTGGAGATGCCAGATGCTCTACCACTGAGCAACGGCCCTTCCCCAATGCAATTACAATGTCCATGACAAAGCCTCTGGTTAACTATCCCCTGCAAAGATAGTCCATCTTCTCCTGAGACGGACTGTTCCACTGTTACAGAACTCTTACCATCAGGAAGGTTGTTCTAATGCTTCCCAGCCATTTCTGCCCATTGATTCTATTCTGGTTTTCTGGAGCAAACCTGCTTTGTCCTCTGCATAACAGCCCATAAGATATATGGAGGCAGTTAGCATGTTTCCTCCTTAAATTCATTATTTACTTCTCAATTAAGTTAGTATGCAGATACATACACACTCTCTCTCTCTCTCTCTCTCTCTCTCTCTCTCTCACACACACACACACACACACACACATTTATATATATATATACACGCATACACATACACATTGTATAGAACTCACTGTATAAGCATGCTTACCAATACATTTTGTTAAAAAAAGAAGTTGCTGACCCATTTTCCCCCCAGTCTGCGTTGTTTATCTCTCACTTTCAGAGTGCATGAAAAATTTTCTGTAGGCTATCTTTTTTTTTAAAAAAAAAAAAAGATCCAGACAAGAATAATTAAAATTATTTTCTTTCCTAGTTAAAATATGGCAGGATAAGTATGTGGGAAATGGAAATGAGTATTAGCTGGTAGCTTTAAAATATTCTGGTGTGTGCATAAAGTAGTTCTTTGGGGAACTATGCACTCAAATGGCTTTGTAAGGGGGGGGTTCCTTAACAATTTTTTGAATTTGCACATTAGGGCAAACACCATGTTGCATTTCTATGATCCCTTGTTCTGTTTTTCATTAGATTTGTAAATTTCAAGTCTGAAAACAGCTCTTAGATCTACATGACAGTGTACACTGAGATATTGCACAGGGAATCTGGGAATTCTTGTATAAACTATCAAATCACAGCATTTATCTCAGTGCTGGACAAAAATGCAAAGGGAGGAAAAACGGTTTTAAAATTGTTGTATCATATGAATCATAGAGCTTCTGTGCTCCCTTATGGCATACTAGTATATTTATTGAAGAGCAACACATAGATCTTGCAAGTTCAGTACACTATAGATCAACTTGTCCCCTACTCAGCAACTAAATTTCCCTTTCAGAAGTAATTGGAAGGTGGGGGGAGGGCAGGAAAAAATTATGTTGTCACAGATATCAAATCATCCACACCTTCTTTATGTCTATTTTGATTACTGAAGGTTCAGGGGGATTAGGACCAAGACTTGCTGATCCCTTCACTAGTCTCTCCTGATGCTTCTCAAAAATGTGCTGCCATATTTGGCATGTTCAAGTTATGATGTGTGTTTTGGGACTTCTGCTCTGATTTGAACACTTAAACATAAGCAGGTATTTTCCATTTTATATAGGCAATGGGGGAAGATCGCAGCCACAGAACATGATACGATTAATTCCCTAAATTTCAGATAATTTTACTCTGCTTTCAAAGGCATTACTTTCCATAATTCAGAAGGCATTTCCTTTCAATTTATGCCAAATTAAGTGAGCTGACTCAGGTAGTGATGCTGAGGGATGTTCATCAGCAGATGTATGTGTTTCCCATGATCTGCCCTGCACTCCTCAGGTGCAGTGGAAGAAAATGCCCCATCACTAAGGTTGAGGTAAAATTTAAGTGCCAGTCCAGTTGGCATCTGCTAATGGAAAGGGCACGATCTTATATTATAATCACCATCAATTTATTAATCACATTCTAAACAACCATATCAAGACAATGTACACCAGATATGATTCAGAACAGTCATTTGCTCATGGCAAATTAGCTTCTGGCAGGTTTGTGTTGGGCCTGGATCTTGAGGGTGGAGGAAGAAGAAACTGAGTGTAGAGGAGGGAAGATTCTTGCACATTATGAGTGAGGAAATTACTTCAACAGTGAAGGCTGGCCTGGAAGGTAGGAGTCTGCTCTATCCTTTTCTATGAGAGACTAGGCAACTAGGCTAACCCAGGCCAGATGATACATTATCCCTGGGCTGCACCCCAGGGACCAGGGACACTACCATAGCAGTTCTCCATGCTTCTGCCAAACTAGTTAAGTGTGAAGGCAGTAGGGAGAGAGGCAGGAAAATGGACATTATTATCCAACTACAATCCAAGCTGTAGAAAAACTTATGGGGCCATAAAGCTCACCTCAGATTGATGGTGAGCATTAGGAGTCACCAAGGCTTCTGTTCTGAACTAGAAAACAGTGGCTTTTCCAGATGCAAGAGAAATTCCAGTGAATGAAACCACACTAGTTTATAGTGTGTATTTCATGCCAGCTAGACAGCAAAAGAGTTAGACTTCCACAGTTATGACAGTAAAAATAGGTCTTGGTCATATATTCTACTCTTCTCAATATGTTGCCTAGAGGGAAGTATGAAATATCTGCCTAGGTCACCATTGTGAAAGTTACATTATGGTGGCACATGTTTCATGCCAACAGAAAATATTCTTTGGAAGCTGCAATGTCTTAATATCATAATGCAATATTTTTTCCACATTAATAAATCAAATTTCACTGTTCTTAATGATGGGAAGCTAAAAGGTATGTGCAAGACTCCAGCAATCTTTACTTCTAACCATTAATTAATGTTGACAAAAATCCTAATTAAAATGAATACAGCTTGGGTAGCATTTTGAAATGTGACCTTTATTGCCTTCACTCTTTGCAGCAATTTTTACACCAAGAAACTCTGATTGAACTCTTGTATCAGGATAGGTTTCTGCCATGTTTTATCATATGTGCAACAGAGAAGTTTGGGTAGATAAAAATATTTGATCCTTAGGAGTCCTATAATACATTAGGGCAGATGAATTAGCAGTTTTAACCATTATGATTGTAACCTTTTCCTTGGGTTACAGAGGTTAAGCACACAATAAATGTTCTTTCCCCATGCCCTTGGCAATCCTTAGGTTAGGCTTTGGATAGTATCCATGAAACAGCATGATTGAAACTACCTGTAATGTGATTATCTACTGTTGCAGCAAATTTTATTGGTTTCTGTTCTGGAAAAGAAGACAGTTAACTGACAACAGTGCTGAATCAGCAGAAGTCGTAGATAGTTTATCTGCTGTAAGTCTGAGAAATGAGTATTCTGGGTAATAATCCAGTGACAGGATTTTAAAATGAATGTTCTTCCTTATTATTCTCCTTGAAGACTTTCAGATATTTATGCTAATACAGTAGATCAGCCTCCCCACCCCCAGCCTGGGGTGCCTCTCAGATACGTTGGATTACATCTCCCATCACCCCATCCAGTATAGCTCTTCTTGCTAGGAATGCTGGAATTGTAGCCCAAAACATCTGGAGGGCACCAGGTTGGGGAAGACTACAAATTTAGAATCGTCAAAATTGGTGAGGGCGTATTTGGAACTCTCACAATTTGAACTTTCCTTTCTTCCTTCTGCCTCACAAACAATGGGCACAGTCAAAGGCAGGGCATATTTGGCAAAGCATATGTAAAAAGGGTAAAGGTAAAGGTACCCCTGCCCATATGGGCCAGTCTTGACAGACTCTGGGGTTGTGTGCCCATCTCACTTAAGAGGCCAGGGGCCAGCGCTGTCCGCAGACACTTCCGGGTCACGTGGCCAGCGTGACAAAGCTGCATCTGGCAAGCCAGCACAGCACACGGAAACGCCGTTTACCTTCCCGCCAGTAAGCGGTCCCTATTTATCTACTTGCACCCGGAGGTGCTTTCGAACTGCTAGGTTGGCAGGCGCTGGGACCGAGCAACGGGAGCGCACCCCGCCACGGGGATTCGAACTGCCGACCTTTCGATCGGCAAGTCCTAGGCACTGAGGCTTTTACCCACAGCGCCACCCGCGTCCCTGAAGCATATGTAAACCCAGTCCCAAAACATCAACAAAGACACAGGTTTGGGTACTAGGTGCAAGGTTCACAAAGGACACTCACATCTTTGTTGGATTGGGACAAAAGTTTGACTGTTTTTTGTCTGCTTTGAGTTTCGACTCTGCAAAGTGCCCAGATTTGTATACTTAACTAAATTAGGCACTTACTCTATGTGTGTATGAACAAGAAAGGAGGAAAAGGTAGTGGCAGCAGTGCTAAATCAAATCTCTACTGGAAAGCTGCTTATGCCAACTTATTTAGTTTGAATCTGAGGAATGAATGAAAGGGTTGCATTTCACTCAGCCTGCCTAGATTATTCCTCATAAAATCTAGAGTGTCTTTGATAGGTTTGATTGAAGCTCACTGGGATTAAGTGTGTCTTCAATTTGTAATAAATCTGAACAATAAAATCCAATGTTTCCTTTAAATCAAAACATTTAAAATGTGAGCCCTTCCAGAGGGGTGTGTGTGTGTGTAAAAGCTTCCTTTTAATTCAATTTAGTTTCTGCAATCCAGGCTAAAGCTGTTTGCTAATTTTCTGCACACTTTCAGAGATGAGCTAGGGACTTCATGAAATGCTGCTTGTGGGCAATTTATCTGATGTCATTTTGTGCTGAAGCTACCTAAATCCCTTTAATAATTGAGGGTGACAACATGCAGCTTCATGTTAGATGCAAAATAAGAAAAGCCATTTTGATGTCAGTATGAGTTGCTTGGATTATCTTTCAAATCACCAGTTGTGGCACTGATGGGTTGAGATTGGCCACCAACACCAGCTGAAAAAATGTAAATTGCTGACTTTGTAGACAGGCAAAATTGATACTAAAACATGTAGATTAATGTCTTCAACTGCAGTTTTCCAACAGAAAATATGTCAGTCTTAAGGTGGGAAAAAATGAAGTGATGAGTCTGTAGTTATGACTGCAGTGTGTGAGAGACCTGTTTTGTCGGGTGCTTCCATGCAGGCATTGCAATTTCTGCAATCTGCTAACCATAACCTTGGTGATGAGCCCCATTATGCTCTCCCTGCTGAAATATGAGAAGCCCCATCTCCTCTATGGCCCCCCAAAATGCTGTGGCAATTTTAAGATTTCATTGAATGAAGCGAGGAAACTTCATCTCAACTGCTATCAAACTATTTGCTGCAAAACCAATACTATACAACTAGTTCCCTTCTCTAATCTGGGCCTTTATGAAAAAATCCAGCCAGAATTTCTAAACTCGGTACTCCAAACCCCTAAATGTTCCCCTAATGCAGCTCTGTGGCTGGAGACAGGATTATAGTCACCTTTGACTGGACTTAACCGTTCAGGGGTCCTTAACCATTTAAAAAAAAATCTTATATAGGATTGAAGCCAAAGTTTGACTACTCTGTATACATGACTCAGACTCAATAAGACCCCAACTGAACTGCTATCTTTGATGCCGGTAGATAATTATCAAGCAAAATGATGGAAGGGCCTCACAAGAAAACGAGCTTCATGTTTCATACAGCCTTTCTCCTGAATATCTTCTAGGTCTAGAATTAGGGAGAGCTAGAAGCATCATTAAAGAACAAATCTGGGATATAGAATTCCAAAATGATCTTAACTGATCATCCAAGATTCAGAGATTATGTTTTTATATAAGCTGTAAACCG
Source organism: Podarcis gaigeae (assembly GCF_964106915.1). Lineage (NCBI taxonomy): Eukaryota > Metazoa > Chordata > Lepidosauria > Squamata > Lacertidae > Podarcis > Podarcis gaigeae. The sequence continues at coordinate 40,058,966 of NC_139683.1, forward strand.
CCCAGAGTGGCTGGAGAGACCCAGCCAGATGGGAGGATATAAATACTAAAACTATACTACTACTTCTTCTTCTTCTTCTTCTTCTTCTTCTTCTTCTTCTTCTTCTTCTTCTTCTTCTTTGTTACATCTTATCCAGCCACTTATCTAAATGTACTGGAGAACCACAAACACTGCTGAGTTTTCTCCTGAGCCAGCTTTAATGCCCTCTCCTCAACACTATTAGAAGGCAGATATCCTGCTATCCCAGTTGAATTCAGATGAGACCCAAAAAATTGGCTGCATTCTGTTGTATTGCCCACTATACTGTGATATCTGCAAAGAGCTAATTCATCCTTTATTAAGGAAACTTCTTGGCCACTCGGCAGAAACTTATATTAAATACTTTCTTGCTGGCAAAGACCTGAATGCCACCAGGTCGGTCCTGAAATTCTCTCTTATGGCAATGTGGACAAGAGAGGCCATTGTGACAGTAACACTGATTTTAGACTCTGTACCACAGACTTTAGCTGATGGAGTGTTCCTTTAACGTAAATAAGTCTATATGAAATTTAAATTTTGTTTACTGATTCTGCCCCTTGGTGCTGATGTAGGATATATGTGTTATTGTGGCTATTTTTGTTGTCTAGTCTTTGAACATAATAAAGATTGGTTGGTTGAAAGGCCCTATGTGTATTGGCATTGCACTGGCTCTCAAAGACACACCTGTTTGAGCAAACATTCTCTTTACTTGAAACTCCTGCTTTAATTTTTTAATTGGTGTTTTAGCTCTTTAATTGTGCTGTTTCAGTGGGCTTCTTCTATTGTACATCTTAATTAAGAATGCTTGTTTTGAGGAAATAGTTTTATTGTGCATTTAAATTATGTGTGCTTATAGTTTTTATTATAATTGAATTTTATACATGTAATCTGATTAGAAGCTACCATTGTAATTAAGCAGTATATTAATTAATTATCATTAACAGAAAGTCTTCATGACATTTCTGTTGGCAATTGTCACTTGTGAAGAGTCAATATGTGACAAGACCAATCCAGGTGGCTTAATGACTTGCATGTTTTAATTTGGCCTGCTCAGACCTTGAAATAGTCATTCTCACATATGAAAATGATAGTTTCTACTGAGTTTTAAATGTTTTTATGCTTCTTATGCTGGGTTTTTAGGCAGGAAATTGAATCAATTAAATTTTAATGTTAATGTATAATTTCTTAAATATTTTAATGTTTGAATTGTTTGACTTCTGCTTGAACCACCCAGAGGACTTTGCTGATTAGGCACCCAACAAATGTTCTATAAAAAATCATGGCAATTTGTTCCTATTTCCTTTGTCAAATATTTGCTCAGGATGGGGAAAAACCTCAACAAATGCATTTGCTTTTCATATATATATTTATATATACACACACTCCATCTTGCAAAACATCTTCCGACGACGGGCAAAGAAATTCTCGTCATGCATACTTGGAAGTAAGTTACAGTGTTCAGTATGGCTTATTCCCACACCATTGAGCACAGGTCTGAAATTTTAAGTATAGTAAAAACATCAAATTATAACATCAACAGAAAATCATATTATAACAAAATAATGTGAAAACAAAATAGCTCTAAAGTCTCAGGTTGCAGTGCTATGACTTTAACATACTGGGACTTATTTCTTAGTAAACATGCATAGAATTTCACTTTTGAAAATTATGCCATCACATTTGGATTAAAACTAACGACCAGAAATTCAGTGAAACAAATTTCTAATACAGATCACTGGTCTTCTGATCCATTATGTTAAAGGCAGCCCTAATACCATTATTGTACAATTGAAAAATACTTGCTTCTTTTCACTTTAGATGACATTATTGCTTGCATACTTCCATTTGCTCTGATGATCCATTCATTAGGATCAAAAAGACTTCACTGAGAATACTTTTGATATGAATATAATTCATAAAACTTTTTGTCCTTGGCATATTTGAATTACATTGTTAATAAATCCATTCTATTTCTTTTTAGAACTGAATGTCTGGCTTCTGGACAAAGATAAAGTGGAATCTAAAGTCTTTATAAGGTACCAGTGGGACATTCAAGCAAAGAACCAGTGCAGCCTGTTCATTTGAAGTTTTACTACCATTTTAAAAAATGTTATGGCGTCTCAGTTAAAACAATACCTAATGGTGCCTTTGGGAGAATGGTGCCACTTATTTACCAAATTATCCACTGAATGAGGATGATGGCAAAGTGCTACTTAATGACAAGCAGAAGTAAGCTTCACTTTTTGTGAGGGTGGATATTTGTGGACACTCCCCTGATATTTCAGTTGCTAATGAAGGGAGCTGAATCCTCAGAATGATACACTTTGGACAATGTCTGCAAAGTAACGGTAAGTCAGAAAGTTATTCTACTACTTTTGACACATCTTTATGTCCTCTCTTTGGAACTGCCCTAAATCATCATCTTCAAAGACAGGGAATGCTGTAAATCCATTCATTGGGTGGCCTCAGGCAAGTCATGTTCTTTGCCGTGAGGCTAGAAACCTGCTCAACACAACTTGGAGGAAAAGCAATTAGTGATGTTGCCAGAATTTATAATTAAGTGGTTCAGCACATAAATTTACCAAGCTCCTGAGGTTGGATGTAGTTACAATTGAACAAACTGACTGGCTGGACGAGATGACAGGTGGTGGGAGGCACGAGCCAAGGAACCCCCAAGGGAAATGTAAGAGGAAGGAGGCTTAGAGCCCAGGGATTGGTGGTGGGACACTGAGGAGGGATGTTAGGTTGTGGGCGAACATATCAGATGACACAGCAATTCTTCAAACAGCTCTTGTTTATTCAGAGGCCAGAACAGAACTGACTGAAGGGCTCAGTCAGCCTGCTTATATAGAGCTCCAGTACAACGTTACTGTAGCAACTTTCTAAAACTATTGAATCACTGAATGTCACTTTCGATCCTTCATTTGCATAACTATCTACAGTATCCCCCTGCTGGCCCAGGGTGAGAACTTCAGTACATAACAAGGGAGAAGATTGGGAGGAGATGTTGGATGCTGAAGGGGCAACAGGGTTTAGTGAGTATGAGGAACCTGTGACAGGGAGAAGTCCAGACTCTAAGGCTGAAACAGAGGAGGTGGGGGGGTGTCAAGAGACCAGAATCCTGTGATTCTCCCTCTCCTGCTTCAAGCAGCTCTCCTCCCCACTGGTCTCCAAGAACTCACAAAGTAATGAGGAGGACAGACCAGAGACCAGAGGTGGACAGAAGCAGTTTTTGTCTGTTTGGGAAACATCTGGGAGAGGAGGAGCCTTAGAGGGAGTGGACGGCATGGTCCTTCAGTCTTGGAAACTTCTCTATAGGGACAAGACCTACTGGGAAGTGTTGCTGAGACCACCAGGCCAAGTTATATGTTTGTTTCCTTGAACGAAGAGTTAACTTCACTGACAACTGACTCCAGCCTTGACAATAGCTTGGAATGTAACATGAAATTCTGACAACGTACAGTGTGAATATAATAAAAGTTCTGCTGGATCTAACCATAGGCCCAACTAACCCAGCATATTGTTCTAATGCTGGCCATCTAGGTGCCTACAAGGCCATCTAGCTGCCCATGTGTGCTTCCAAGCAACTGGTACAGTGGTACCTCGGGTTACATACGCTTCAGGTTACAGATGCTTAAGGTTACAGACTCCGCTAACCCAGAAATATTACCTTGGGTTAAGAACTTTGCTTCAGGATGAGAACAGAAATTGTGCTCTGGCGGTGCGGCGGCAGCGGGAGGCCCCATTAGCTAAAGTGGTGCTTCAGGTTAAGAACAGTTACAGGTTAAGAACGGACCTCCGGAACGAATTAAGTACTTAACCTGAGGTACTACTGGGTTTAGAAGTATACAGCCTCTGATATTGGAGGTACTATACAGTCATCAAGCCACATAACCACTGGGAGCCTGTAAAACCCCTTCAAAAGCTGTCACATAAAGCTGCTGTCAATATACCTTGTGATTAGTGAATTCCATAGTCTTGACGTTTGTGAAGTTTGTTTTGCCCAGGTCTAATCACAGCTCAGGCAGTGGTGAGCAAATGCTCCCAATCGGTTGTTTTACAACACTCTTTCTCTCTCTCTCTCTCTCTCTCTCTCTCTCTCTCTCTCACACACACATCTATCTATATCTATCTATCTATCTATCTATCTATCTATCTATCTATCTATCTATCATCTATCTATCTATCTATCTATCATCTATCTATCTATCTATCTATCTATCTATCTATGTATCTATATCTAGCTATCATCTATCTATATCTATCTATCTATCTATATCTATCTATCATCTATCTATCTATCTATCTATCTATCTATCTATCTATCTATCATCTATCTATCTATATCTATCATCTCTTTCTTCAGTCTTTTGTAGAGTTCTCTGAAATAATGAGTCAATTTTGAATTGAACAAACCAGAGGGGAGTTTGCCGGCTGTTAAATGTAATTAATTAATATCTTCAGAATTACGATGCTTAGCAAAATCCATCTTGACAGAGAAACATCCATAGAAAAACATTTGAAAATAACTTTTTAATATATGGAAATGAATGTGGAAAAATATAGTATTTGAACAACCCATATACCAAGATAAATGCTCTTTAAAAAAGCAAGGTTTCGAAAAGATAAGTTTAACCATCTATAATATTTTGAGAGGACAGAGAAAATGTGTTATTTTCAAAAGCATTTTATTTCACTGTCTTCTGCCTTCACTAAGCAGGTTGTTTTTAGAAAAGGCTACACTTATGGTACATTACTTTTTCATTTAAGGAATCATCTTTGTCTATAAAATGAACAAAATCTTTCCCACACCCCACTTCAATGGAACCTTCCATTGTGCTGAGGGGGTCAAGGATGCACATATTTTGCAACACATACAAAACATCATAGAAAAGACCTGCAGGCAAAGCACTGAGATCCTTCCACATTCAACCTCTATGAATATAATCTGTGACATGTAGTGTGAAGTAGGAAATGAAACATGGTATTCATGAAAAATATGCACATTCATGTCCGGAAAAGTTTCAAAAACTTTGAGAGCAAAAGCCCTGAAGAACACAACCACATTGTGTGCATCAATAGTGCCGGCTCCTGAGGCACTGAGGTGGAGTAGCTGGTTGTTTTCATTAACCACCAAAAGACAGGATAACATTTTAGAACTAAAATAAAACCAATCATCAAAGAACAACATAAATCATACTATTATTACAACAAATCTTGTTCCAAAAGCTACTGCCTGCAGCCATGTGAACAGCTGGTCCTTACACAATTCAGACACATCTGTTTCAACACATTAGTGCTTCTACTAAGCAATATATCTTAGCCATCAATAGAAAGAGAAAGATCGCTCTGCTACCCTGATGTAGGTCAATTTGTTATAATGAGTTGAGAGATCACTCTGAATTAGAATAGAAATGAAATGGGGACATTGTCACCAAATACTCTGCTTTTGCAGAAATTTCTTAGAACATTCTGAATTATGACAATACAATTAGATTGAAAAACTTTTCATTGTTGTTTTCTTTGCTTATAGGTTTTGAAAAAAAATATGAAACACAATAAAAGTGTTTACCTTGCAAAGTATCAAATTTGTAACATTAAAATTATTAATGAGATTTAATTTTCTCAAATGTATTCCTAAAAATAATAAAATAGGAAATTTTTAAAATGCTAATGCTGGTAATGTTGGTATTTCAGTTTTTCCTCAAATCTAGCCCTGGTATAGATACAGTTTGCATGGTTCACACTACACAGCTTCACGAATTCAAACCTTTTTGACTATTGATTCAAAATAATTTGCTAGTCTTTGTAAGGACAGTTCTTCATTTGCATTCAGGCTATTTTCATGCCTACAACTGCAAAACAGATAAAAAATGATACTGCCTGAAATCTAGCACGATTGTAACAATAACTGTTATGTTAGCCATCCTTTTACCAGGGTCCTGACGGGCTCAGCATTAAGGAGATTAGCTCTATATTTTTGGCTGTTCTGGACAGAGTTGTTAAAGTGAAGCACTAAATGGTGTAAACGTTTTTAGAAATGATCAAGTATTAACATCATTGCCTATGCATAAAGGTCGGCTTGCTCATATCTGCCTCATAAGCAAAATAAAATTCTTACAGATTTTGTCCAAACTTGTTTGTGGGCTATAATGAATTTGCCCTGGAGTGTCCAATCAATTCAGCGAAATGAAACATTACTTGGAGTATTGCTTTCTATACTTATTTCTCTCTCCACAAGATTTGCACTAGTCCATCATCACACTGTTTTCATGGCTGTTTCCTATGTCCTAAGAGTGGGGCTGAGGAGGAGGAGGGGGCAAGAAAGAAAAGGACTCACTGTATGAGTGTCCCAATCTCATCATTCTCCTCCAGCTGCTGCTGCTCCTTCTGCCCCCCCCCCCAAGAAAACAGGGGAGAGGGGGGTAATTTGATTTATTAACAGCAAAATCCTCTACTCAGAAGCAAATCATAATCAGTACAACAGGGTTTACTCTCAGAAGTGGGGTTAGGCCTAAATCCATGGGGTATTATGTCTCTTGATCCACAGTTTCACTCTTCTAACACCCCTGGACTGGATATGATGAATGATATGTACAAAGTATCTTCAAACTGGAGAGGCTGTGGCCATGTCATACTTAGAATTGTTCCATTCTAGGTGTTTTTCATTTTTTTTAATAATAATTTTTATTAAAGTTTTCCAAATTAAAACAAATTAAATCCAATTTATAAACTTTTTGCCAATAACCAGGACTTCCCCTCCCTACCCCCTCTTGTGTTCCAAATCTTCCAAATAAGCAATTAAATTCAACTAGTTCTTATCCCCAAATTACACTCATCATCAATAACCCAATTTATCCAAATTCCCATCCCCTAAGATCGATCTATTCCCTTCCACGAGTTCCCCCCTTTCAAGCATGGTACAGATGGAAATAAAATAAATATGAGTAGTGATTTTACAACCTTTGGATTCCAACTTTCCCTCCCCTCTTTCCCCTTTGCGTTTCACCTATCCCTCTACTTCTAATATCTTCCTGGAGTTCCCACATTACACTATGACCCTCAGGTTCTTTGCCAGTCTTTAATTACGAGTGTCCAATCATAGAAGGAGTCTATCAAACGAGGGGCCCATTTCTTCTATCCAGGTTTTTATATCCAGGAGTAAAAACTCCAATTTTGTATCCATAAGCTTGTCAAACCTGGATATCCCAAATGTTCCCTCTCCCAGTTCTGTCCAGTTCTTGTTGTTTCCTTGTTCTTGTCAATCATTCTCCTCCTTTTTGTTTCTCTGTTCTCCTACAGGAATGTTCTTTTTCCAAAAGTTTCTAGTGTCTCTGCAGGGGCTTGTTATTCAGAAGCAAAGCATTGCATCATGTTCCTTTCATTTTCCAACAAATAGTTCCATTGTTTCCTGTAGTGTAAAGACCTCTGTAGACAAAATAAAGTTCCATTCCTGCAGTTTCCCAGGAGATTAAAAGTTCCATTCAACTGTTCAAGTTTCCTGTCAAAAACACATGCAATATCCCTCAGCTCCTCTAGGTGGATTACAGTAGCAAAGTTCCCTTCCAGAATCACATCCACCAGTCCAAATAGCTTGTTAGCCCATATTTGAAACAGTTTATGTTCAATTTATAACAAATGTAACCGGCAAAGTCCTCATAACAAAGTCTCTATTTTAATCTTCCTTTTTGACAGCTCTTTGACAGCTGTCAAAACCTCCATTGCTCTTCTCCAGGCAGTTTCACGAATCGCTCCAGGGATTCCGGGGGGGGGGGTTTGCTTTTTTAAAACAATTCCACTTTTCTCCTCCAGCTCAATCTTATAATTTTCCCTCGCGAAGTTGCTAATTCGGCGAGATAAGGTTACACTCGATCTTAGTTGTCCAGTCCTTTGTTTTGGCTCTTCTACAATTTAGGGGTGGGCTGACTTCCTTTTTTCCGCCTCCCCCGTTCGCTCCAAATTTTAAAAATTTATCCCTTTTTTTTTTTAGTCCATATTCCAATTACTCACGGGTTCTTCTTTAGATCCAAATTTTCAATAGAAGAAGTCAGCGCTCTCCGCCGGATGGCATGCGGCTGCGCTCGGCAGGGATAGCAGAGAACTCAAAGCACCACGCTTCTCCCCGGCACCCGATCCGTAGCCTTTAAAAAGGCTCCTTCACGAGTCGGGAGGGCGCTGACGGTGCCAGCCGAGTCTCCATGTCCACGGCCTCCTCTGGCCGTGGTTTTTAAGGGTCCCCGCATCGCCGGTGCGGTAGGACCCAGCCCCTGCCAAGCCGGCTCCCTCCAGAGTTCGGAGGGAGTCCGCCATTCGGCGATGGCGCCGACCCGGAAGTCCCATTCTAGGTGTTTTTCAGTGCTTACATTTTGGCTCTCAGCCAAATATCTACATATATTCTGTATGTATGTATTACGTCTCACCGTTTTATTGTTTGGAATAATCCTTGCACTTTACATCAGCCTGTTGGATAGGTCTGTCATAGTCTGGCCTCACAGGCATAACTCACAGTGAAGTTCTTCTTTTGCAATAAATGGGAAATGCCCTGTAACATTATTGTGCTCTTACCCAGCTTCCACTCATTTCAGTTGCGCTCGTACAAAAGTGCTTCATGGTAGGTTTCTAACATTTCATCAGATGTGACACAAAGAAATGCATTGCGTGTATTATTAGTCTGCCAAATTATTTACTGATGCACTTAAAGTAGCATTCACATGCATAAGCATAAATGTCTTTGAACAAGACACAGCAACCTCCTATATGTATCATGTTTCACAGACATGCAGAAAGCCACACACCATACTAGTGTGTAAGAGTCAGTCTTAATTTTACCATTAGCTTTTCTGTTTTTCAGTTCTTCTTTGATGTTTTGTTCAGCTCTGTCTTTTTGCTAAAATAAAAAGACATATCCAGACCTTATTAAGCCAAAAGGGAACTATTTCTTCATGAAAATATATTCTTATGAAATAAAGTATTAGGGGGGTTTTTTTTAGTGGTTTAGTGGGGAAATGTAGTTAAATTGTACACATTTATCTCCAAATATTAATGTCAAATGGGCATGACACAAACTGAGAAATATTACACTAGTGCTTTGTAATGGCAACCCAGAATGAGTTTATTGATTCTCCTTCAGAGCTGGAATATATATCTGATTTTAAGACATGCCTGTTTGAAATAAAATGCACAATGGATTCCTTCCACACAAATGGTATGGTGTGGTTATAAAAATATATATTCCTGAGTTTTTCTGCAATTGTCAGAATATGGTTAAACAGTTTAACAGACCAACCCTATAAACCTCCCCAGCAATTGGGAATAAAGCATATCACCAGGAGGTTTCCTAAGGCTGGAGAAATCATATAAGAGTAAACAAACCACTTAGTTAAGCAGTAGAGCATTGAATATTAACGATGATCTTTACAAAATCATTCACATTGACCAAGTGGGCATCTTCTTCAGGACAGAACCATATGGCTCAAAGTCATTATTATAAGTTTATTTTGGATGCAAACACTGCCCTAAAATTAATTTAAATCCAATTTGCTATTTTTTAAAAAAGTATGGAGAAAATTGTAATCTGCCTTTTGGAAACCAGCAAATGGAAAAGGTTCAAAGGAGACTTTTGACTGCCTGCCAGGAACAGATAAAACTCACTTTTTAAAAGAACTATTAGTTATTGTTTATAAATACTTAACGAGTCATCATGGTGGGTGGGTAAAAGAAAAGTGAGCATCTATAATGTGATAAATGTAAGGAGCATGCCAGCTTTCTGGTGCAGAGTTGATTATTTCCTGTAATTTATGACCTATGGCAACATACCGTATTTTTCGCCCCATAGGACGCACTTTTTCCCCTCCAAAAATGAAGGGGAAATGTGTGTGCGTCCTATGGGGCGAATGCAGGCTTTCGCTGAAGCCTGGAGAGCAAGAGGCATCGGTGCGCACCGACCCCTCTCGCTCTCCAGGCTTCAGGAAGCTGTCCGCAAGCCTTGCGCGCCCGGCAGGAGCTCCCGCCGAGCGTGCAAGACTTGGGGCGGCAGCCTGTTGCCCGAAGCATAGGGAGCCCTCCGGAGGGCTCCCCGTGCTTTGGGCGAGTGTCTGCAAGCCTTGCACGCCCGGCAGGAGCTCCCGCCAGGCGCGCAAGGCTTGGGGCGGCAGCCTGTTGCCCGAAGAAGCATGCGGAGCCCTCCGGAGGGCTCCCCGTGCTTCGGGCGAGTGTCTGCAAGACTTGCACGCCCAGCAGGAGCTCCCGCCAGGCGCGCGAGGCTTGGGGCGGCAGCCTGTTGCCCAAAGCACAGGGAGCCCTCCGGAGGGCTCCCCGTGCTTCAGGCGAGTGTTTGCAAGCCTTGCGCGCCCGGCAGGAGCTCCCGCCAGGCGCGCAAGGCTTGGGGTGGCAGCCTGTTGCCCAAAGCACAGGGAGCCCTCCGGAGGGCTCCCCGTGCTTCGGGCGAGTGTTTGCAAGCCTTGCACGCCCGGCAGGAGCTCCCGCCAGGCGCGCAAGGCTTGGGGTGGCAGCCTGTTGCCCAAAGCACAGGGAGCCCTCCGGAGGGCTCCCCGTGCTTCGGGCGAGTGTTTGCAAGCCTTGCACGCCCGGCAGGAGCTCCCGCCAGGCGCACGAGGGCTTGGGGCGGCAGCCTGTTGCCCGAAGCACGCGGAGCCCTCCGGAGGGTGCCCCGTGCTTCGGGCGAGTTTCTGCAACCCTACGCGCCCGGCAGGAGCTCCCGCCAGGCGCGCAAGGCTTGGGGCGGCAGCCTGTTGCCCGAAGCACAGGGAGCCCTCTGGAGCGCTCCCCGTGCTTCGGGCGAGTGTCTGCAAGCCTTGCGCACCCGGCAGGAGGGCTACCCGTGCTTCGGGTGAGTGTCTGCAAGCCTTGCGCGCCCGGCAGGAGCTCCCGCCGGGTGCGCGAGGCTTGGGGCGGCAGCCTGCCGCCTGAAGCACGCGGAGCCCTCCGGAGGGTGCCCCGTGCTTCGGGCAGGCGTGTGCAAGGCTTGGGGCGGCACCCGCGGCTGGAGGGGGGAAATAATTTTTTTTTATTCATTCCCCACCCCAAAAAACGAGGTGCGTTGTATGGGCCGGTGCGTCCTATAGGACGAAAAATACGGTAATTTAACAGTGGGTTTCAAAATAGTAGTACAATTCTAGTTGGTATATGCATATTTACTAACCAAAAAAGGGGAGAATCATCTATTGCAGTGAACAGAGAGATATTGTTCAATTAGCCGCATGAATCTTAAACTTACAAAATGGGGGAGATTATGCTATTTTGTAAGTTTGAGATTCATGTGGCTAATACCTTTTGGTATTCACTAAAATGATTTTCTGTTGTTCATAGCACTAGATAATCTACTGTATTCCCTCTAAAGAAGTTTGAATAAGATAAAAACTCTTTGTTTCTCAAGGGGGGTGGGGAGCCAAGGAACTCCCTAATCTTGTATGGGTTTATGTTAGAAAACTGTGTTGACTTGAATAAGAATTCAATAAGTCTACACTACAACTATGCACATTTAACTTATGTGCATTCAGATTTATGCTGATGGCAATAAACAAACAAACAAACAAAAATAAATAAATGGGGTGGAAAGGGATTCGGATAGTCCTGACTTCCGGAGGTGGCGCAAACGGCAATGGCTGCCCTCTTCCAGCTGTGAAGGGGGAGCTCCGCAGAAACGGGTCGTCCGCTACGGCGAAGCGGAGACCCGCATCGGAAACCCACAGGCAGCGAAAGCCTGTAGTCGTGGGACTCGGTGGGCACCAGAAGCGCCCCCCAAAACGGAGAAGAGACCCCGTAAGGGGTTTCGGAACGTGGAAAGGCTGGCGCGGTGCTGTGAGTCGATCGCTCTTTCTGTGGAGTGAAGCCGCATAGCCGCTGTCGGTGAGCGCTGACCTTTTTTCCTGGGAACATTCGACTTGAAAAGCAGCAACCCGTGAGTAAGAAAGGACAAAAAGAATTGGAGGCTAAATTGTTGTAAATTCGGCTAAAAGCGGGAGACGCAACCAGGAAGTCCGTCTCCAGCCCCTGCTTAAGATCTAAAGCAAAGGACTTTGATGTCTGGAGCCTTTGAAGAGGCGCTAAAAGCAATCAATCTGTGCATCTACTGGAGCTGTTTCTATGGAGATTTAGGTGTTTAAGCGATTTATTTTTTTGTATGGACTGTGCTTTACTTCTTCTTGTGGAATTACAAATTTACAGAGAAACCCAGGCAGTCGGACTGCCTGTTTAACAGAACTGTCAGATTGCTAATTTGGACACTTTGTTACTTTGGTTTGCTACAAGCTGAGTGTTATCGGAACTGTTATACTGAATCATCTTTTCTGGCACTTGTTAGAGACATTGTTGCACTTTTAAGACCAACTCTGCTAACTACAGGGAAACTGAAGGTTCTTTGGGAATTAATGGCTGTTTGGACATTGGAATTTGATGATAAGTGAGATCAAGGAAAATACAAACCTTTTGGAGAATTGTTAGACTACACTTAAATGAGTGGATATAAGATTGTAAACAAGATGATAATTTGCTTGAAAAAACTTCTCAACAATGTAAGTGGGAGCAGGAGACGTGAGGAAGTCTAAACAAGTTATGAAATTTTGTTATGATATAAGCAATGTTGTTTATTATCTATGTTTTTTTTTACAAAAAATCTTAATAAATATTTATATATATAAAAAAGAAGCTTTCATCACATTGATACCTAAACTAGAAAGACACAACTCAAGAACTACCGCCCCATCTCCCTCCTTAATGTGGATTATAAAATATTTGCAGACATTTTAGCAAGTAGACTTAAAAAAGTTTTAAATGAAGTAATTCATAAGGACCAGGCAGGCTTTCTCCCAGGTAGACATTAGTTTGCTAACACAAGGAACATTATTGACATTTTGGAATTTTTGCAAACAAATATTAATACAAAAGCAGTGTTAATATTTATAGACACGGAGAAGGCCTTTGATAACATTTCATGGAAGTTTATGAAGAAAAACCTGGAAGGGATGGGAGTGGGACGGGGATTTGAGAATGGGATAGACACAATTTATTCAGAACAAAAGGCTAAATTGATAGTGAACAATGTGGTGACGGAAGAGTTCAAAATTGAAAAAGGAACACGACAAGGTTGCCCTATCTCTCCTTTGTTATTTCTTTCGGTTCTGGAGGTGCTCTTGAATATGATCAGAGGGGACCGGTTGGTAGAAGGAATTCAGGTCGGAGCGAAACAGTATAAACTTAAAGCTTTTGCAGATGACCTGGTTTTGACCCTACAGGAGCCAGAATCTAGTACGAAAAGGGTATTACAATTGATTCAGGAGTTTGGTCGGGTGGCGGGATTTAAACTCAACAAGCAGAAAACAAAGGTATTGGGGGGAAAATTGACACCTTCAGAATCAGAAAGGTTTCAGAAAGAGACAGAGTTAAATGTGGTTAAAAAAGTAAGATACCTAGGGGTAAATATAACAGCTAAGAATCTGAGTCTATTTAAGGATAACTATGAAAAGTGTTGGTCTGAAATTAAAAGGGATTTAGAAGGTTGGTCAAGATTGAAACTTTCCTTGTCAGGCCGAATTGCTGCTATAAAGATGAATGTACTGCCAAAAATGCTGTTTTTGCTCCAGACTTTGCAGATTGTGGATAAAATGGAGTGTTTTGGGAGGTGGCAAAGAGATATTTCCAAATTTGTCTGGCAGGGCAAAAAGCCCAGAATTAATCATGTTAATCATGTTCAAGAGCACCTCCAGGACCAAAATAAATAGCAATGGGGAAATAGGACAGCCTTGTCGTGTTCCTTTTTCAATTTTGAACTCTTCTGTAATCACATTGTTAACTATCAATTTAGCCTTTTGTTCTGAATAAATTGCATCTATCCCATTCTCAAAACCCCGTCCCACTCCCATTCCTTCCAGATTTTTCTTCATAAATTTCCAAGAAATATTATCAAAGGCCTTCTCCGCATCTATGAAAATTAACGCTGCTTTTGTATTGATATTTGTTTGCAAAAGCTCCAAAATATCAATGATGTTCCTTGTATTGGCAAACAAATGTCTACCTGGGAGAAAGCCTGCCTGGTTCTTATGAATTACTTCATTTAAAACTTTTTTAAATCTGCTTGCTAAAATGTCTGCAAATATTTTGTAATCCACATTCAGGAGGGAGATGGGGCGGTAGTTCTTAAGTTGTGTCTTTTCAGTTTCTAATTTTGGTATCAATGTGATGAATGCTTCTTTCCACGATTCCGGCGCCTTCTTCCCCTCCAAAATTTCATTGCTAACCTCCATCAGTGGTTGTATCAGATAGTCTTTCAATGTCTTATAGTACTTGGAGGTAAGCCCATCTGGCCCTGGAGATTTGCCCAATTGCATGTTCTGAATGGCTTGTTCAATCTCTTGTCATGTTATTTTACAGTTCAGGATTACTCTATTTTCTTGTGACAGTTTTGGTAATCCATTCTTTTTCAAAAATTGTTTTATCTCAGCCTCATCTTGCGGCCCTTGAGTATATAGTTTTTTAAAATATCTCTGGAAGCACTTTCTAATATCTACAAGGTTCTGAATGTTTCTTCCTTCAATCTCTAAATTTGTAACTGTATTTAGTTTTTGTTGGGTAAAAATATTTAAAATAAGGGACATAATATTGGAAAACTACAAAATAAGAATTGAAACAAGGTGATAAATTGCTGGTTAAAGATAAACTTGGAACGCAGGAACGAGAGATGTGAGGAAGTCCAAAGAAGCGTATTGTAAAGATATATGTTATGTTGTTTGTTTGTTTTTCTTTTCTATTGTATTAAAAAAATCTTTAATAAACATCTTATTTAAAAAAAAAAAGGAAAGGGATTTGGATTCTGGGGAAAATGACTTTGGAAATCCCACTCACCACTGAACCCAATGCACCACTGAACCTATATTTGATTTTGGCTTTAAACACAATCCACAGAATGTAAGCCCCACATAAGTTGCAGGTTTATTGTACTAGTGACATTTGCTGTTTGGTAGAAAAACAAACAAACCTTGCTATAGTGATTAATTTATTCGAATGATTTGAGTTATTAGATTAAATAGTTTGGAAATGCACGCTGCTCTTCAGTTTCATATTGTGATTTGCATCCAGCTGAAATTCTTTGCTCCACTCGAAGTTTCAACTGATATGCATTTGGGAAGCTCTTAAGCAGCATTATCCTGTAGTTTGTCTGCATTCAGCAACATACTGCCTTTGAATATGGGATTTCACTAGCTAGTTATTGTTCTTATTTTGATTTTATATATTGTGATCTTTGCTGTGAACCACCCTGAGACTTCCGGGTATAGGGTGGTATCTAAATTCAATAAATTAGTTTATTAAATTAAATAAGTTGTTGTCAGGCACTACCTTTAGCAGGAAGGTGATGCCCCCTCCACTTATTGAGGGTTTAACTCAAGACCCCCAAAGTAGCTTTGATGTCTGGGGCACAGCCTACTTAGCTTTGAAGACACACACCACTTAGGGTGAGGTCTGAATCCCTTCTAAGCAGCTCACTCTTGGATTGGGTTTCAGGCTTTATCCAAAGGAGACACACACCCCTATGCTCAACCCAAGGGACAGGGGCAGGGCCGTCTTTAGCATATGTGCCACCAGGGTGCAAAGATCCACCCAGCGCCCCCAAATTTAGTTAACGTCATGTACATGGCGCCATTGAGAATGACAAGTGCTGCCATTGTGAATGACAAGCACCGCCGCTAGTGTGGCGCGTCTTTGGTAAATGAGCACACAAAGTTGAAAGTCCTTTAGTGAAACAGTAGGTATACATTTCGGTAATACTTAGGTATATATGTATTTTGTTTTTCTAGCTTGATCAAAAGTATTTATTATTTCATAACAGGTAGATAGTTAAGAGCTTAGGAGATTTTAGTGGCAGGTTCCTGGCACCCCCCAGAATTTGGCACCCGGGTGCCCCACACCCCTTGCACCCCCGGGTAAAGACGGCCCTGGGCAGGGTTGCTATTTAGGAACCATTTGGAGGACAGAAATAGCAGGTGGTGAAAGGGTTGAGTTCATCTTCTCTCTCCAGCAGCTTTACCACTCTTACATCTGACTTTCCAAAGGCAGCTTTGCTTTCTAAACATAGAATATGTATTGACTCCCATATTCTAAGACACAGTAGAGCCATTCATTATAGCCACCATCAGCCTGAACCTGTAACAGTAATCTTTGTTGTTTCTATTATTGTTTCCTTCTGAGCATCTGTGCCCAACAGAGAATGTGTAGTTCAAAGCCTTGCTTGCACAATATTTGGGATGATTAGTTGGCCCAATAAAAAGTTATGATTTCATTTGCTCAAGGTTATCTTTGATCCCACAGATATGTAAATGGGTGAGTCAGTTGAAAGCAAGGAGCAATATTTTCAGTCCACATGAACATTTTTTTAAACTGTCCTAGTTGCATTTCTTAATGAATATTTAGAATCTCATATAAGAGGATTAATGAGGTGCTGTTGAATTGATTAAATGGCAAACATTAAGAGCTATATTCAGCATGAGAGGTGTAATTTATGTCAGCAGCCTGACTGGTTAATTTCATTCCTGGAGTAGCTAGTTACTTTCATGTCTTTTTATTGACCCCTTTAATGCACTGTACGCTGAAAATCTGCTGCATGTCTGGGCATCTGTTATTGTTTGGGTACCATTACAGGAAGCGTCTTCAACTAAAACTGCAGTAAGGGTCCCTGAGATAGGAAGGAATTTTCCAATATATTTCTGCAGTTGAGAATCATCATAGTATATAGGCTTATTGATAACAGCTGAAGGTTCTGAACAGTTGGTTTGTGTAAAGTAGGAAGCAGTGGATGCTTGGGTCTAATATAATAGATGGCACCTGTCTTGTCTTGGGAGACAGTGGAGAAGTGAGCCTTTGGGGGTGATGTAAAACCAATGGAGAACCTGGCTGGCTGTTGTAGGAAACAGAATGCTGATCTAGATGTATTTTTTCTTGGAGCCAATTGGACTGTTCTTATGTTTACACATACCATAAAATAAACATGTGATTCTTTGCATCTCATATTAACAAACACATCTGAAAGAAAATAGACACATAGTCACTTTAGAAACATCTTTCAGCAATGATAAATATAATATTTCTTCTAACATTGTGAAACTGTGCTGCATTCTCTTTTGCAAGAGCAAGTATTTGCATGCTTGTAAATATAATTTTGCTTGCACATTCATTTTAATACAGAAGATGGCAGTAAACAAATGAGACTTAGACAAGAACCTGTAACTTGTCTGATCTACATTTTAGAAAACATGTTTGATCTGATACCACCTGTATGTTTGCATTTTCCATTGTGTACAGCAATGTGGGGAACCTTTGGCCCTCCACCTGCTGTTTAAATACAACTCCTTTCCTTCCTACCATTGGTCTTGCTTGCTGAGGAGGACAGTAGTTGTAATTCAGAAAGGTCTGGAGGGCCACAGGTTTACCACATCTGGTGTACAGTATACATGCTTTCTATGATGTTTGCAGGATACTAGGTTACCTACCAGAAAATCATTCTAGGAAAAGGTGAGACAATCCAAAGTTCTTTGTTGCTTGATTGTCAGATATCCTAGGAATCACATGGCATGGCAAGAATGATTTTCTTTCTTATCCTTTGTAGAATGAAATGACAATGAGTTATGCTCACAATATTCATTTCAATGTGGTGCAGAGAAATGGACTACTCTATTGTTTTGTTGAACCGAGTACTGAGAAATATGGTGAAAATGAATGTGACAAAGCAAATGCAATACCATGGTGTTATGAGTTTGGTGTGTATGGATTAAACTGGGTGCCAGACCTTTCTAATCCCTGGATCCAGCAAATATTAAAATCTAATCAAGGCTTCACAAGTGTTTAAATCCAATCAGGCAATCTGATCCTTGGATCCAGCATTTGTTAAAAGGCTAATCAAGCCAGGCTAGCTTCCTGATGAAGAAATTGTTCAGGTGATGAACCATGAACTGGAATTAAGGGGAGCTGTGAGAGATGGCAAATGAGTGGGGGCCCTCCTACAACTCACTGATAGTGAGGACAAAAACCAGAATTTAGAGTTGAGGTGAACCAGAAACTGGAAGGAAAGCTGCAGGCTGGAGAGAGAGAGAGAGAGACAGAGAGAGAGAGAGAGAGAGAGAGAGAGAGAGAGAGAGAGCGCACCATGGCTGATTTCTGTTGGGATCCAAGGCTGTGGATATGGGAGAAACTAGACTTTCTTGGAGTGCTGATGCTGGGAACTCTTCCATCATAGGCTCCAGCATGAAAGAAATCCTTCACCACTTTAACTCCCACAAGTAGGGTGAAGAATTTCAGAATGCCATCTTTGCATAGCCTATATAGCTCTGAGCATTATGAGCTAGAAAAATATTTGTTCTGAATCAACTTCAGGAATATCACTCATTTTGATATTTTGGGATCTGCATGTGAATCTTAATTTTATTTTTATAAGACACTCCTGATAGGATACTATGTTTCACTGGGTGCTTCATCAGCTGAGATGTAGGAGAGTGTTGCTAAAGGGTGAGCAGATGTGCCGGGGTATCTTGACTGGCTTGCCCATGCTAGTCTCCTTGGGCATCTTAACAGGAAGCATAATAAAAGTGTTTTCCATACAATTGGCCCTTAAAGCATGCATATGCTAGCCATGTTCCTTTAATAAAATTGTGGCCTACTCTGATTGCTGTTTCTAGTATCCAGTTACTCATTTCCTTCTCTCTGAAATTATTTATGATATCTAATTTTCTAATAGTGCCATTTCTTTAAGCTATTAAGCACTATTGATACGAGAGCTTGAGAAATGGTTTCACAGCTAGTATAATAGGCACCATATAATTTGTAGACAGCTCAGTGAAACATTTTACATGGTGGAAACATGCTACTGGGGTGCAATTAAACTCCATGGTTGTAAGATGCTTTGAGACAATTGAAAATATGAGATGAAGTACACTTTGAAATACATTATTGGAATAAAATGAAAACAGCAAGGAACAACTGCTGCACTGTTGCAGGTATATCTACAAAATTAAGTATTCCACTAATGTAAGCTGAGGTCAGTCAGCCCTGGATATTTGATGGGCTACAGTTTCCACCAATTCTATTTTTTCATGATATACTTCAAATAAAACCACTGGAGAAATGCTACACTGGAAATCTACCTCATTGTGTGGTATGCCCTACTTGCTTACAAATAGCCATGCAGCCTAAAGCAGCTACTCAAAGCAACAGTGGCCCACACAACAGGGATATAGATGCAGAGATCAGATTTGTTGCAGAGCTGGATGCCAATTCTATTCTCATATATATTCTGGCAACACTATGACCGGACCTGATAATGTCATCTATAACAGGAGTTCATCTGCCAACTCGTCTTCCTATGTGCTTGTTCTACCAACAATGCCTTTCCGAACTATACATAGGACAAAGAGGCCAGTCCCTGTGCAAAATCAGAAGTGGCAATATAGAAAATACAGTGAGGGGACGTTTCAGCCTTGTTGGACACACTAACTGATCTTAAGGTGGCTATCCTTGATCAAAGGAATTGCAAAGGGAGAGTGCAATTTGAAACTCCTGAGTTACGATACATTAAGGGGTTCAGTGCTATCACTTGTGGGTGGAATCAGTGTAATGGATTATATTACACTAATTGGCTTACCATTGTCGGGATGTTTGCGTTATGAACTACTGTTTTGGGGTGATTAGCCAGTGTTAAGAAAGTAATTACCGATTATGAAATAACCAAATAAAAACACCAATAAATAGGCCAACCTTGCCCTCAAGCCATAGCCATGCATTTAAAATTAACCATATGTGTAACCTAGAAAGTCAAATCTAGTTTTAGCAGCATCAAGAGCAAAAACAAAATGCTACCTTAAGTGAATGAATGGGGGAGAAATTCAGTTCAGTTTGCATTTTAACATACCTAATTTGCATTTCCTAAAACAATAGTCTATTGAAAAATAGCTGTACTTCAAAATTTGCACTTCTCTTAATGATAAATGTGAATAATGTGTGTTTTAGGAGTAAATTTGCAGTAATATACATATATATTAATACAACTATAACATTGGGGAAATAATGAACAAAATGCATTATATTGTTTCTAAAATGTATATTAGGGAAGACTGCTTCCAAAATGTGTGTATTAGGAGAAATATGCATGTAAAATGCTGATTTTTTTGCGAAGACTTAATTTTTTTTCTTTCACAAACTGATATAGAAATATGACAAATTCAACTTGCTACTGGGACAAAATGAGAAACCCAAATGGAAGATTTGTTGATCCCTACTTAAGGGTAATTCAGAATGTCACCTTAGTCTGTATTTACATTTGCACCCCACTTTCACTCTTCAGAATAATAGACTCATAAAATGATAGAGTTGGGATGCTGAGGGTCATCTAGTCCAACCCTCTGCAATGCAGGAATCTCAACTAAATCATCCATGACAGATGACTATCCAGCCTCTGTCCAGAATGCTTTAGCCACAATAAAAGAGCAGTATAACCACAATGTAAGAAACACACTGTGCCTTAAGAATGGGAGCCGGGACTGGCCCTAACAATGGCTTCATTTTTGGCTGGTGACAGTGTAAATACACTGTTTTTCACTTAATTAAAAGTAATGAGATTTCTTTCCTCAGAAGAAAGTTACCCTAGAAAGTCTTCCCCGTAACTGCAGAACTGTGTGCAAAACAACAGCAAAAGGAGTTGACTGGAGGAGAAGCATGCTTGAAGGAAACTGGAACTATATTATCAAAGCAACTTGAAACAGCTATAAGAATTGAGTTCTCACTTCACAGTGGGTTGAATTTTTAATTATGCCAACCTTGTAGCTACACTTGGGTAGGTAATGATCTATGTAAGACAGTTGGGACAACTTGCCTCAAGTCCTCAGTATCTATTTTGGTTCCTGCAGATAATTATATTGTTGTCTAGAATTAATAGAACATTTTCTCACTTAATTAAAACAGTGCAGAACTATTGCTATGTAGCACTAGTTTCATTAAACATGAGTTTGGACTCTGCCAGTTTGGTTTTGTAAGCTCAGCATGACTTGCTTTTTACTAAGAACCTTCATTAAGGTCACATCTGTTTCTCATTTCTTCTTTTTGTAAAACATGACCTTGTTGTTTATACTGGTTCACAGTTGCTGTTCTTGTAATTTTGTAATCTGTCTAGGTAACTTTATTAGGGAGAGTTGCTTTTATTACAAATGTAGAATGCATGGGGCTGTATCCCCAACCAAGTAAATTTAGTGTACTGTACATTTTGTGGGAGGGACGCGGGTGGCGCTGTTGTCTAAACCACAGAGTCTAGGGCTTGCCGATCAGAAGGTCGGCGGTTCAAATCCCTGCAACGGGGTGAGCTCCTGTTGCTCGGTCCCAGCTGTTGCCAACCTAGCAGTTCAAAAGCACACAGTGCAAGTACTGTAGATAAATAGGTACTGCTCTGGTGGGAAGGTAAACGGCATTTCCGTGTGCTGCTCTGGTTCACTAGAAGCGGCTTAGTCATTCTGGCCACATGACCCAGAAGCATTCTGGCTCCCTCGGCCAGTAAAGCGAGATGAGACCAGCAACCCCAGAGTCGTCCGCAACTGGACCTAATGGTCAGGGGTCCCTTTACCTTTTACATTTTGTAGGATTGGGAGCTTTCCACGTGCTAGAATAATTTAATATAGAAGATTTGCAAACAAGCAATCACTTAGGGGTTTACAGGGGTAGCATAGTCTTGTGAGTGGGCTACACTATGTGCCTCTTTAACAATTACCTCACTAAAGACTTCTGAGTGAGCTTAGCAGTCATGGAATAAGAGGTGATGTCCTTTTGTGGATCAGGAACTGGTTGGGTAATAGAAAGCAAAGAGTAGCAGTAAATGGACAGTTCTCTCAATTGGTATTCGGACCTCTATTTTTCAACTTGCTCATAAAGCATCTTGAGTTAGGGCTCGTTAGTGTGCTGGCTAAGTTTCTTGACGGTATTATATTGTTCAGGTTTGTTAAAGCAAGCAAACAAAAAGGAACTTGTAGAGAACTCCAAAAGGCATTCCAAAATTGTGAATCACCTGTAAAATGGCAAATGCAATTCAGTGATGCATGTTGACGCAAAAACTCTTAATTTCACATATACACCTATGGGATTTGAATGAGACCTTGAGGTTGTATGGGACAAGTCAGTGGAGATGTTTTCCCTTTTCACGGTTGTCACATAGTGAGCAAAATCCATGCTAGGAACTGAACCTAAAACTGCTAATATACAAATGCAATTGTACAAATCAATGGCGATACTGCACTTGGAATACTGTGTACAGTTCTGGTCACCTGACCTCAAAAAGGATATTGTGGAGCTGGAAAAGGCTCAGGGAATGGAACAACTCTCCTATAATGAGAGAAAGCATTTGGGGCTTCTTAGGTTAGAGAAAAGATGAGTAACAGCCAAGATGATAGAGGTTTATAAAATTATGCATGGCAAGGATGAAGTGGATAGAGTTCCTCCCCTCTAGCATAACACTAGAATGTTTTAGGATTCTGGACAGACAAAAGAAAGGACCTCATCACATTGTGCATGGAACACCAAGGAGGCAATGATGGCCACCAACTTGGATGGCTTTAGAAGAGGATTAAACATTGGAGCATGATAGCACCACATTGGGGGGGGGGGGGAGAAAGGCAGCCACCATAAAACAACATGGAAATCACCATGCATTTCTCAAAGAAACAGCAATGGGAGAAGACTGCAAAACTGTCTGATTTTGCAGGACTGGGTGCTTTTTACGACAGAGGCAGTGATTAGGTTAGCTGCCTGCCCATCAGAGCTTGCATTTCCTGTTCATGAAAACTGATGGGCAGGCAGCTAACCTAATCACTGCCTCTGTCGTAAAAAGCACCCAGTCCTGCAAAATCAGACAGTTTTGCAGTCTTCTCCCATTGCTGTTTCTTTGAGAAATGCATGGTGATTTCCATGTTGTTTTATGGTGGCTGCCTTTCTCCCCCCCCCCAAATGTGGTGCTATCATGCTCCAATGTTTAATCCTCTTCTAAAGCCATCCAAGTTGGTGGCCATCATTGCCTCCTTGGTGTTCCATGCACAATGTGATGAGGCACTCAATTTCTGCCAGCTGTAAGTCTACATTTTGAATACTTACCGTAATTGGGAGGAAGTAGTACAACAGGGAATGGCTATGGAAACAAATACTCAAGAATGAAAATGATTAGCACACTTATTGAACACATAATTATGTGACATTGTAGTAAAGAGGGAAACATTCCACAAAGTTTTGGCAAAATAATGTTTTGTTCCTTTCTTTTCCCCAAGGACTCTGATCCTCATGAAAATATCCACTAATATCTAAGTCACATTTTTCAAACCATTCTCAACTGTGTATGAAAATAGGGTCATGGGAGTACCTGTAGTTAAGTGACCTTGAAAGGAAAAGAAAGCAGTGGCCCAATAACAAAAATGATAACACAGGTATTAAGCTTTGTGTTGAACAAAAAAAAGTAATGTGAATTAATAACACAAAGAAATCCTCAGTGTCCACCCACATATTCAGCTCATTGCAGAATTATATAATAGAAGTGAGTGACTTTATTAAAAAGGAGCATTTCTGTATATCTTCTGCCTAGATCATGTGCATACTGCCAGAGGGGAATGAAAGTAACCTGCACTACTGAATGGTACTGAATGTTGTTTCTGGTTTCACAATATTAACTACATTTCCTACATAAAAACTTTTGTAGAACTGAGGTGAGAAGGCTTATATCATCATTTAGCAATAAGGATGTGCCAAATTTTGATCCATGGATATTTTCAGAACAAAAAGAGAACCATTAGAGAGCTAGATGTTTCTCCATACTGAAACAGCTCGGCATTACCGTTTTTTCATTGCTATATTTGTATTGTTTTGCAATAATAATGCATAATTCTTGATTCTCCTCTGCTGGTACTTCTGCACCATTCATCACCATGCTTGTTTATTCCTTGAGCAATCCTAGCCAAAACAGAGATATTGTAGGGCCGGATTTCCAATCAGATTCACCTATGGGACATCATCACAGAGGTCAAATGAAACTACTCTAAAATGGAATGGAACTTTTCCTATTTTTGCCAAGGCAATTATGTGACATTGTCAGGCACTGGCCTACTTGCATCTATGCTACAAAGTTATCATCTGCTTTTTAGCCCTCCTGAAAAATAACTGAAAAAATGATGCATTGCGGAGTCATATAAATATCCAGGGCCCTATTTCAGCTCCATTCTGTTAATCAACCATCAAATTGTAAGTGGCAAAGAAATAAGCACATAAAAAAATCAAAGAAAGAGGGAGGTGTTGAAATGCCTCAGGTCCTGAGAGATTATTTCTCTCTGTGAGAAGAAGAATCCAAATGTGTATTAAGTAGGGTTTTGTAAGCAGTGGAGAAATGCAGGGGTTTTTTTCCAGTCCTGAAGGAATATTGGTATAGATTATGATAATCAAGAGGGAAGAAATGTTAACTTGCACTGACAGTACTTAACATTAAAAGGAAAGTGTGGTTTGGGAATTAGGGTGTTGACAGCAGCAAGCTTGTAGAATTGATCTATCGCAATTACAGTCTTTATATGCCAGCTGTTAAACACCTGGGACCAAGCTAATTTCTACCCACTTTATGGTTACCAAGGTGGATGTTAATAAGTTGGCTAAAGTTTATGCCTAGCGAGCATGGCAACTGAAAGCTCCTACCTGACATGCATTGAAACTATCACCTTCACATGATCCTTTCTTCATCACCATCTTTGTTCTACATTTTGTGGTCCTCATCCTGCAGTGCAGCTGGTGGCACACCACCTTCAGAGGTAAAGTGAGCCAGATCCAGGGCGGGTCCACCCATGAGGCAAGGTGAGGTGACCGCATCCACAGGGGCAGCACATCCAGCCTCCAAGGAATGCATTGTCCACCACAGCTGCCACACACGGTTGGTCTCTTTCCATCCTTAGGGAGGAAATGGCAGGGGCTGCATTCTGAGGTCTCCTGGAGTCTGTACCTGTCTGACATGATTCAGAGTGGGCCCCATTCCTGCCTTTGATTCCCACTTCATTTGTCAGGCAAGGTTTATTTGATTTGATTTATTTGATTCCCGCCCCCTTTCCTCAAAATATAGATCTTCACTCCTCCCTCATTCCCTTTTTAAAATATATTTTGTATTCTTTTTCCATAACAAATTATACATCCAAAACATCTTTTTTACATCCAAATTCCTCCTGATTGACTTCCCTCCTCCCGCCTGAAAAACTTTCCTAGTACTTACTTTCTCCACATTTCTTAAATTTAAATTACACCACCATATTATTAATTAATTTTTTACAATCTAACAATATTCCTACCTTTTCTCTTCACAGAGCTTCCTTAAAACTTACAAACGTTATCTGATTATCACTTAATTTTTGCATATATTCAGTAAATTTCATCCAATCTTCTGTAAATCTTTGATTACGTCAGTTCCGGATCCTTCCTGTTAGTCTATAGTTTCTTATCTATCTCATTACCTATACTCCTCCCTGATTCCCAATGTAGATCTTCACTTACCCTGGCATATATCTTTACTCACCCCTTCTTCCCTGAGGCCATTTTGTCATTTGCCTCAGGTGCCAAAATGTCTCAGGCCAGCTCTGGCCATATCATTTAACATGTTCTTAATGCAGGCAATAAGAATCACACAAGGCAGTCATATATTATTTATTTAGCAAAATTGTATTCTGCCATTTCTCCTGAAGGAGCCCAGGGTGACAGACAGTGAACAAGTTGAACTAAGTGGACAAGTTACCTGCAGGTCAGGATATGGTACCAATGTCATCATCAGAGCTGATCTTCATAAAAAGTATGGTCCATAAAGTGGTTTACTAGCTATGGGTTTACATGCTACTGGTTACTTGGTTTTTTTCTGTGATGATTATTGCTAATTATTCTTTGTAGCTTTTAGCTCATGCAAAAAACACATCAACAGAAAAGTTGGGTAGATGCTTGTCAAAATCCTATGAATGTAACCACACAGGAATATAGAGTTGTTACTTATTTAGTAAGAAAAGCACACAATATCCGGAATGTGTTAAAAATTCAGTAACTCCCTGATTTTACATAAGATTCCATTTTTTAGATTTATCTTTTGGATTTAAGCACATTTGAGCAATTTGCAAGATCTGATACTCAGTAGAGCCTCAAACGACACTGCACAGAACGGCTCAAATCCACAAACATATCACTTAAATTGAATTACATGTAAGGAAGCATAAACTATTTGTGGATCATACAATGCATGTTACATGCACTGATATTTGTTCCAGCTTGTTGAAAATTTATTGTATTATTATTTATTTATAGACCTGGACTGCCCTTCATCAAAACAGATTCCTGGGCAGTTTAAAAACATTAAATAAGCAGTGAAACACAATTAATGTTATGAAACCAAGAGCAAAACAAACACCATTTCTAAAAAAACCACCCATCATAAACAATAAAGCAGAGGCAGCTCCTAATAACTGTAGAACATCTGCATTTCTAAGCAGACTTACCTCTGAGTAACATTGTTAGAAATTTGCTGCAAGACAGTCATCCTATGTCAGCATTGCTTGCTACCTTTTGTCTTTGCCATGAGCATGTGGATTGTGATGGGTAATAAAGCAGAATTTTAAGTGCCACGTGCAGTCAAAGTTAGAATTTCCTGTCAATGCCTCAGAAATGCAAAGGAACCTAGAAAAGCAACTACCTAAATATCGAACTGAAGGGACTTTGAACTAAATGAAAGCGAAACAAAAGTTTAGAATAAAAGAAGCTGATGGGGGAAACTGCTAAAGGTAAAGGTTTTAGGAAATTAAAATTTACAGCAAAAACAACTTGACAACAACAAAGGAGCGTAGAAGAAGCCACAAGAAACAGAACTAGGGCAGGTGCAATCACAACATTGATTATGGCACATAATCAATCATTCAGGATTGTAGATTTACATAACAAGTAACTTCTAAATACTAATGCAACATACGGGGCTTGTCATTATATTCTTCTCATTGCTCATAAATCTTCATGGGTGCAATAATGCAGCACACACACACTCCAAGATAATAATGGAGTATCTTAATCTACAAGCTTCTTTTTACCTTGGCATCCATACTCTGCTCATTTAATAACTGCATGGTGGGCATGAAATCAACAGGGGTTTTTTTTCTGGCAAGACTATGCAGAACTATGAAAGACTGCACCAGTAGATTTCATGTGGCTGCTAAAGGCACAGAGCCTTTAAAGTGGCAGCAAGCCCTGTTCACATTATTCTTCTGATCCTGCTATCTTTATAAATATAATTAAAATTAATCTCTTTGTGCAAAGGCAGTGGTGACTAGTTCCCATGAGGACTGGAGGGGTGGAAGTCAGAAAAACGAACAGTAGGTGCCTCCTGAGCCAACGACAGGCAGAGCCAACTGGTTTCGTTCCCATTCTCCTGTCTGCCAAATTCTACAAAGGAAGTCTGGCCATAAGTTAGGAGGCAGGAAGGTGGGCACAGACTAAGCTTGGTGTGGTGATGCCTAACTTGCCTAATGGGCCATCCTCCACTTGATGAACATTCTTTAAAAACTAAACATAATAAATTGAAAAAGTAGGTTGCCGGTCCTTTGGTCATAAACTTTCAGCAGTTAGGAGCGGGTGGGCAGATTGACTATAATGCTCCCACAGTAAGGCAGGCTGGTTTGGATTGGATTAAAGAGTTAAGAAGGGCAGAACCAGCTGTAATGGCATCACTGTAAGGCAGGCTTCCCCAATCTCTGGCCCTCCAGATATTTTGGACTACAATTCCCATCATCCCTGACTACTGGTCCTGTTAGCTAGGGATCATGGGAGTTGTAGGCCAGAACATCTGGAGGGCCGCAGGTTGGGGATGCCTGCTGTAAGGGGTGCATTTGAAATGAAACGCTGCAATAGTAAGAAGGGCAAGATTACATAGCCAGTGTGATGGAACTGTTGTCGCACGCACACACTTATATGCTGCTTGATGGGGGGGACCCTCAAAGTGGTTTACAAAAGTAATAAAACAATAAAAAAAATGTGTGGGAAGTGCCTGCCTGGATTGCTTAAGGTTAAAGTCTCCTCAAAAGTTGGGGGGGGGAGAGAGCAGGATTGACTGTAATGGCTGGGACTGGATGATGCAGGAGGGGAAAATGCCTTTGGTCTTGTACAGTTACACTAGCAATCAGAATCAGGTGTGGCAAGAATAGGAAGTCACTATACTGCATAAAAGATAGTCGGCTGCTGAAGAAGGAGGCGTTAGATAAGGCTGTGCTGCAGTTTAATATCGCTATGTTTTTAAAGTGTACTTTGAGAGAAAGAAAAAAGAGGTTAGCATGGAAGGAGGTTAGCATGGATTCATTACAGCCCTTAAGCTACTACATTTGCCAGGGATATTTTCCATTAATCAAAAGGAAAGTCAAAGCCCAGATACAGTGATAATGACAATGAAATGAACTTTAACACAGACTGAAGAAAATATATGAATAGATAAATAAAAGCAGCATACATGTCCAGAGGCAGAGGATACAAAACATTGGAGGTCTGTAAGAAAGTGTTATAATTCTCATTACTATTTTCCTGACCTATTATTATTGCTTAGGAATATACAGCCTCCCACTTTGTAAAAGGAGTGTGTGTTCACTTACATCACCCATAGAGTATGTGCTATTCAGGGCATCCATTGAGATTACTAGTCTGGTGAACCAGAACAATCAGATACTGATAAAGTTTCTCTAGCCAGCCACAAACATAACTTAAATGGGGAGGGGAACTGTATTTTTTTTGGATTGGTATCAGTGCCCCAAAGATAAGGATATGGCGGCTTGACTTCAATGAGCCCTCAACTTGACTACTGAACCTGTAATCCTGAGCACAGGGCTTGCTTTTTATATAAACTGGCTGTGAAGGGGTGGAGAACAAATGTGACTGAAGGAAATTATGGGTATGTTATTGAAAGAAAGTCACCTTAGAAAGGGTGTTAGTGCAGGACATTTCTGAGGTAAGGCAGATTTCAATGTGGGAGAAGGCTTATTTACCTGTGAAACCCCAGCTACAGAATATCCTCCCCAAAAGATGTTACCTACATTGTTGCTGTTCAGGAAAAAAGATTTCTTTGCATACAATTGTTTTAAATTTATGATGTTTTTACTTATTACAGTGTTTTTATCTGCTGCTGTTACTCTGCATTATAATGTGTTGTACTGTCATTATAAACTGCCTTGAAATCTGATAACACATAATGGCTGTATTTATCAAAAACAAAAATTCTAGGTGGAGGAAAATACTGCATTTCTTTAAATATAAAAAATCAATAT
Organism: Podarcis gaigeae; assembly: GCF_964106915.1. Lineage (NCBI taxonomy): Eukaryota > Metazoa > Chordata > Lepidosauria > Squamata > Lacertidae > Podarcis > Podarcis gaigeae. The sequence goes on from NC_139683.1 coordinate 40,088,311, forward strand.
CTTTGAAACCAGATAGCAGAGAATATTAAGAGTAAACAAGATAAAATGGCAGGTGGCTCCTGTATGCTTAATGGTTATGCAGAAGTTGCATTTTAAATAAGTGCAGGTTTTCTTACTCATACCTGATAAGTAACAACTGCTGAAATTCCATCTTCCACACACAGCTATTAACAATATAATGGCTTCATTCTCCTTAGCATCTGGTTACCTCAGAGACTGTCACAGTTACGTGTCTGACAGTTGAAGGCCTGCTTGTTATTGGACGTTCAAGATAGCCCTTTGCACCCTTAAAAGTAGCTCTCTTGTTGTGGGGCTGGGGGAAGAATAATAAAAGTGATTGTTTCATTATGTTTTACAGCCCATTTCTTCCTTAGTTGCTAGGAACACCTGCTAAGCTAAATTAATTAACATATAATTGGAATGAGTGCCAATAATTAAGGTAGCCAAGTACCTCACTAGAAGTTTACATTTAGTTTTGATAAGACAATTATTCTGAGGTGAGAGGAATAACACAGCAAACATTTTGCTTGGACTAATTTGGAAATTTCCACTGTCCCAAGCTGAAAGGGGGAGCTAATGAACAATAAAAACTTTAGAGAATATTAAGAACCTCTTTGTTCCTTCAAAGGCATTTGAGACATCTGAAGATAAGAAAAGCCAACTGAAAAAGAATATCCCAGTACTGTGCAAGCAGTCTTAGTACAAACTGAATCCTTTGGACCACATTCTGGCAAGTGTTGTAGCTGTCCAAAAACAGAAAACCCCAAGTAGCACAAATAGAGATATTTCTTTAAACTCTTTCTCAGACTACTGAATAAACTATCTTGTGGTCCTCCATGAAAAGAGGCCCAGACTAAGACACCAACACTTTGAAACACAAGAAGGAACGCTTGTAAAAGTTTTATGGCTCTGTTTAGACTCCAATTCCTGCCTTCAGCTGTCTGCCTATCCCTGTTGTGCAGTCTGAAATAGGAAAGTTCACCTTGCTGCAGGGTTTGGCTGGACCTGCATAAGAAATATCTAATTTATCACAGTTCCAATGGATAGGCTGAGGCTTGCCTTTGTTGTTTTTAAATCAATTTAAACACTGCTCCTGTGCCTTCAATAAGCCTGACATGCAGATCTTTACCTAGTGAGGGATTCCCATCATTCTGGAACTGTTATATATTTTCTGTGTTTACATGACTGTACTCCCATGCAAAAAAGGAGGGGAAATTTGGAGACAGCAGGACTGAGGAGCTGGGCACCAGAGATATTTCTCCAGAATAAAAACAGTGTGCTTGGTAGGAAATATTATTAACTATTTTCTTTATTGCCATGCTTAAATGTGAAATGCAACTGTAAATTGAACACGCCATAAAACTTACAAGGTGATTAAAATATTGCCAGTTTTGGTGTCACTGCACGTAATAAAATGAAGCAAAATGCTAGTCCAGTTTACTACTTTCCATCATACACACACATACAAATTAGTTCCTCTACAGGAGAATCTGAACAGAAAGCAAGAAATCAAGCAATGAAGTGAGACAAAGAAAAGAATGTCTCCAGGAAACTATTAGTTCAGCAGAGTGGCTTTAAGTGCTGGGGAAAGGAGCAATTTCAATAGGTGGTTAATATTCAGGCCTCCAAATATGTCCCGAGAATTGGGATTTGTCAGTTGAAAAAAACACATCTAGTGTTTATTCATTAAGAATTACTTTGGGTGGAAAATTGCTTAAATTTGGTTCGCTTGAATTGGTATTCTAAGTTTCGGATGTCTTGTAAATTGAAGGTACACATGCTCACCCCTGCATTACAATGTTCAGAGGCACCAAGAACATAGAAACTTAAGAAACTTGCATACAGTACCATTCCCAGCTACGCAGTTGGGTGGAGCAATCTGTCAAGAGGCACCACGTGGTGATGAAGGTAGAAATTGGTCTCTGAATGGTGCAGCAAGACTTTAAAATGTGATGGCCTTGTTAGCAAAATTACATAATATATATGCAGTCCAGAGAGAAAGAATCCTGATAATACTTTACTGAGCATACCAAACAAAAATACTTTGTATAATCTTTCTTAGTTCAGGCCTTGTATATAGCAGGGAGACAGCCAACAAAACATACTGAGGAAACGTTCTCTCAGAATAGCATAGCCAGTCAGAACACATGCCACCTTAGTGATGATCATGGCTGAGCAGCACCTCTGCCCTCCCACCTTGGCTGACTTACTAATAGAAGAATTAATCCTTCTGTCACACACAGAACGATCTCTGCTGTTGCACTTAACCAGGCCAATATCATGAGGGTCAAATGTCCCCCATCCCTGGCAAAAAGCATATATAGTAGGAACATTTTGTTTGGTCTTTTTTTAAAAAAAATCCCCCGTAAGGGAATTTCTACATCCCAAAATGAAAATTAGATACCGGATAAAATGATTTCATGTGCATGTATTATTAAATAAAAGCACAATCTAATAAAAACTCTGGACTTGAGCCTTAAAATGTTGCTATAGCACTGACCTTCTCAGTCCTTGAAATAAACTAAAACCACAATGACAGATTATTTCCAGAGAGATGTCTGCAGCATCTCCACAGAGTGAAGAATGGTGATAAACCAAATAACAGCAATCCTATTGATGGGGATGTGGCAGGTTCCTCACACTGCAAGCAGGGTGGCAAGTGAGAAGGGTGGCTTTTCCTTTTCCACTTTTAAAATATTTCACCCTTTTCTTTCCCATTGACTGTGGCAGCTCAAAGTGTGTGTCATTGTGTGTCACTGTTAAGATTGTTCGGCTTTGCATAGTTATTGGTTGTTGTTTTTTAAGCGAAGGATGAATTTGTCAATTTCAATTGCCCTTGGCTATTTTTCAAAACTCATGTTCGGCTCACCATATTTCTGCATCAGTTTACATGAGTCCTCACAAAATTCTTCACATTTTAGTCCACATTTCTGCTAATAAGTACCTTTGTATTCAATGTTGCATAATATACATATTTTGGGAGCAATTTCCCCTACTATAATGTTTTTGTGCGTTATTTTCAGCAAGGTATACAATTTGCCCTAATATACACATTTTTTCACCATTTAATTCCTTTTAGTTGGAATCTGCACCACAAAATATGGAGACTTGTGATTTTCGTAGGGTAGTACTTTTTCCAGCTTGCATCATGTTCCAGAAAGTGCACCTAGTTTTGTGAGTAGAACTGAATTTCTCTCCCATGCCTAGTGCAGAGGTAGGGGCAAGCCAGCTCACACCCATGTTGTGGGGGAATGGAGCTTTAATGATGCCAATGTTGTAGGTTCAATCCCCATATGGCACAGCTGCATATTCCTGCATTGCAGGGGGTTGGACTAGATGATCCTCATGGTCCCTTCCAACTCTACAATTCTATTATGCTTTCTCTTTTAATTCATTTTGCACCAATGGGAACTTTTACTCATAGACATGGGACCTTCTACTGTATAGTCCCATCAGAACCATGGCAGGGACAAACATCACAGTCTCCAGAACATGTTTAGTGTGTGCACAGGGGGAGGAGGGGCATAAAGAATTGTTGAGTTGGAAGGGACCCCAAGGGTCATCTATGCAATGCAGGAATCTTAACTAAAGCATCCATGACAGATGGCCATCCAACCTCTGCTGAAAAAGCTCCAAAGAAGGAGAACCCAAAACCTCCTGAGGGAGACCATTCCACTGTTGAACATCTCTTACTGTTGGAAATTTCTTCCTGACGTTTTGTCAGAATCTTTTGCTCATACATAACTGACTTAGCACTGCTTTGAATTCAACCCTATAAATTTAAATTGGCAATCCTAGTTACCTGGGAGTAAGCCTCACTGAACATAGCAGAAAAGGCATAGGATTGCAAGGTTGCTATTCCTTTTTCTTGAATGCTGTGACCATTCAGAGAGATACTTTGTGGGGAAGGAAGGTGGAGTGTAAATAGAATTGAATGGCTGATGCCTGTTTGTTTGTTTGTTTGTTTGTTTGTTTGTTTGTTTGTTTGTATCAACATTCTGTTCCTGTAGGCTTTATAATGGCTTTCAGTCCTCCCATGTGCAGTGTGATTCTAGAAGAGATATTTGTAGAGAGTGGAAAGGAGGGAGACTGTTTTGCTTTCTGCGTTGATTGGTTGCCTTTGTATTACTCCTGCTAGCTGAAAAGTGATAAATTATAGAACTATATATTTGGTGAGTAAAGTGCTGCAGTAAGTTGATGGAAGCTCTAACTGACTATTCAGCAACTCAAATGAATTTTGTAGGAACATAAAGCAAATGTTCTGGCTATCATTACACAGATCACATTTTGGATGATTAAGTCCATGCGCCAAAACTTATATTTAATTTAATTCTAACAAATGCAAACTATAACAGCAGTAATTGTATTTCTTTAAAAAAAGAAAAACCCACCACACACACAAATTAGCAGTTTTGCAACTGTTGCAGTGCAATAGGCAGATGCTAAAATGCTGATGTGGCAAGAGTGAAGGTAGACTTTTATGAGCACTGTCAGTTATGGCAGTGAAAGACCAAACAACAGATTTAAAAAGACAGTTTGATCTCTCCAGGAAGATCCATGATTAGAAGGGCTTTATTGATGACAGATGTTAATGACACATGGCTGCTTTTAGAATTTGAAGCCCCAGCTGTTAATTTAGATGGAGATTACCTAACACTGGTGTTTGCAAAATGTCAAGGTGTAACTTAGCACTCAATATGTCAAATGACACAGTTTTTCATTTCAGTTATTTCTAAATAAACTCTTGCACATAAAACTTAATTGATAGCTTCAATTTCTATTGTCAGCATTTTGATGCATGTCTCAGATCCAGCCCTATTTGTCGTGTCTTGTCAAATTCCAATTAGCTGTGTTTACAAGACTTGTAAAAGAGCAGTGAAATATTTGAAATGCACACTTAAGCCATAGAAATGGCAAGTGGGAAATATTTATTAGTAATTCTTAACAAACAGTTTTATTAAAACCATGAACTTGAATACCACAATCTAGCAAGGGTGACGTGCTCATAAAAGCAGACTGGTGGTGACATATCTCCAGCTGAACTGGTAGCTGGGTGCATGAAAGTTTGCTGAGCACATCATTTCCGGGACCAGGGCTGCCTACATGGTTCACAACTATGGAGAGATAGCACATGCAGCACCAAACAGATGTTCATTAGCACTATCAGTTTTGATAGTCTACTGGGTGCAGAGAATAATTCCACTCTTACACCATCAGGAGGAAAGAAGGCTTGAATTCAGGGCCTCATTTCTCTCCAGCCTATGATCTGTGGGGTGGCTAGAAACATTGAGATACATGCAGCAGTCCATTGTTGAGGATGCATTTCTCATTTTTGAGGTCAAAGTAGTTTCCACCATAAAATAATGCATTACAGTACTATGACTGACAGCTGCAACAAAATGTTCCATTGTGTCCTCATGCACTAGTAGGCATTTGCCAGCCAGGCAACTATGTTGCTACCCAGGATATTAAAAATGTAAAGCAGGCCAGTTTATTTTTTTATTTTAAAAAGTACTTCTATAGCACTATATCACAATGTATATCAATGCTGTGTACACTATAAAAAAGACTGAAAATTTAAATAAGTAATCATTCAGGTGCCTGACTAATCAACTGAAAAGGTCTGTTGACGCACAAAAAGGCTTCAAGAAACACCTGAAAGTCTAAAGTGAGGTGTCTTCAGGAATCACAGTAGTATTTTCAATCTCATTACTGCTTTTGCATTACTCAGCCCACAAAGAAAATTCCCTCTTGGTGATGCAGCCCTACTGCTGTTAAACTTTCTAGGGCTGACACACCATTACCACCTCCAAGATGTTGGTATCCTGAAGCAAAGATTCCGAAAACAGCTTGCCCTTAGACAGGGTGAGTGTTTTCTGTACATGCACAGCAGATTGTGACATTAATCGTGAAGCTGCTCCAGGACCTAAACAGAACTGTTACAGTGTTGTTGCATGCTAATGGTTGCAATCCAACTAACTTCTAAAAATGTCAAAGGATTATGGGGCCCAGCAACAGGCACAGAGAGGACAGAAGGCAGAAAATGGCAGGCAGGCAGCTGCCACTTGCATAATAAATGATTCCTTTTTAGCTAGCCAACTCTTTTTCATGTGAACTCTAATTTCATCTGGAGAATTTATCTCTTCCACTGCTGTGGACCATAAAATAGTTTTGCAATGTTGTTAGTATATACTGTGCACAATGCTACATCAGCACTCTCGAAGCAGTGCTTTTTCTCCAAAAACAAGCGAGCAAAACCACTACCGTAAGTGCTATTTACCAAGCCCAAATGAGATCCACTCAATGGGCTCTTGAAGTAACTCTGCTACTAGATAAAAATGACTAGAGAAGCTGAGAAATCATTTCCCTTAAATTCAACACAATAAATATTTGACCAGACTCATTGAAGATTAATTGTTACTCTGTATGCTCAGATAGGGCATTTTTTATTCTTCTGTTAATGTATTTACATTTTTATGTTCTCCTATTCTGAAAATTCAGATTACTGTAGTGAGATGCAAGGAACAAGACCCCATTTCAATTTCAATTCACATAATCTCTGTTGTCTTAACCTCTCAGCACCAAATGGCAGAACAAACAGAGGAACTTTGCATACTTCATTAGGAAAACTGTACAGTCTTCAGACTGAGGAAAGATTTCTATGCTTGCGACTCAAGTGGACACCTTTCTGTGAGTCTTTGTTGTCTGATCACAATTCACCTTTAGGGATAAATTGTCGATCTTGATTAATAACAGTTGCAATGGAAGCTAGAGAAGGGTATAGTCAGTTACATATGTAGCAGAGCTCTAGCTCATTATGGCTTTTTGTCAAAATCAAGCATGTTGAATTGATGGAAAGCAAAAGGAGGCCGGTGTGAAGCCATTCTTGTTACATGTGGAGCTGCATCATTTTTACAGACGCCTGCCAAAGGTAGCAAAGAAGCACAGTGTATTAAGATAGGCTATTTGGTGCCTCCCAAAGAGACTTTTGTCCTGACCTTTTCAGGTGCTTTCCAGGCTTCAGGCTGCACCCAGGCCCCTTAGGAAGACTCTTACCTCTTCATAAATACTCTGAATAGATGCAGATGCAGTGGAGAAGAGCCATTTCATGGTTGCAAGGAGGATGCCTCTGTGGAAAGATTTCCCACTCCATTGGTAGACCTCCCTCTCTAACTGTGGAGAGGGAGATTCATACTATCTTATATGCTCCAGGGACACCCTCCCAGAGATTGTAGAATCAGACTTAATCAGCATAGACTCCAGCCTTAATCATACATTTGGTGATATAGCACATTGAAATATTTTATATGAAAGTTTGGTTTAAATTGTTTAAACAAACGAATGAATCATATTAGGCTAACTGAATTTTAGCCATTGTCCATTCTGCACCAGGTCCCTCTTCCCAACGTACACTTGGGTCCCCTTGCCACAAGGTTTCTGACTGCAGGCCTAGGTGCTGGGAGATTGTAGGAGAGAGCTGCAAGACTTTTGTTTCCTTTAGCAAATATTTATTACTGTGATAAAGGGTGGGGGCTTAAGTAGAAGGTTTAATCATTTATTTTAAATTAGGTGGGTGACTTTTCTACATTATGCTTGTCAGTGAAATTCTTCCCACTGAGTTTTATATGAGCATCTTCTTTAGAGCAATGACAATATATATGTTTTTCTTTTCGTTTAGAAATGTATTCATTTAAAGTAACTTCTTGCTGCCCTGGGCTCCTTTGGGAAGAATGGCAGGATATAAATGTAATAATTAATAAAATAAAAAGCATTTCTCATATAAAAATGTTTTAAGTATGTTATAATTGTCTTGGTATTTTATTTTTATACACTTGGTAATTGCCCTGGATAACAATAACATAATCTGTAAATACTTGCAGCTGTTTCCCTTCATATACCATTAAATATTTTCCTCTCCTCCTTTAAATTCCATGGAAAGTAGGAGACTTTCCATCAAATTAAATCAGCTGCTTGGATGTTTGTCAGCATCCAAAGTTGTTGTCAACTGAAGTGCCTTGATTTTCCAAAAACATTCTCCATGCACTAAATCAGAGAGCCACTGAAGCTGGCAACAGTTTGCCAAGTGTGATTGTCTATGTACATTTCTTAATACAGTGGTACCTTGGGTTACAAATGCTTTGGGTTACAAACGCTTCAGGTTACAGAGTCCACTAACCCGGTAGTAGTACCTCGGGTTAAGAACTTTACTTCAGGATGCGAACAGAAATCGTGCGGTAGCGGTGTGGCAGCAGTAGGAGGCCCCATTAGCTAAAGTGGTACCTCAGGTTAAGAACTGTTTCAGGTTAAAAACAGACCTCCAGAATGAATTAAGTTCTTAACCAGAGGTACCACTGTACAATTAAATGCCTGCACTAAGCATTTAAAAAAAAAATAATGAATTATTAGTTAGAATAAATAGCCCCCAGTAACAATTCTGGCTACAAAGATATTTTGGTCAATGCTCAGTCTCAGTCAAATGGCCCGCATCTCATAATTATTTGTTAATTAGAAAGTGTACTAGTGAAGCCAAAATAAAACATTACAACAAGCCCTCCTTTCAAAAAGTGAAGCCTGCTGCTGTTAAAAGATATCCAATCTCAGGTATTAGATTCACCCAATTTCACATATAGCTTGATAAATGAAATGTATTTTTTTACATTAGAGCAGCTTCAAAATTATGGTTTGTTTAGTTCACAGACTGCATCTCCAAGAACATTCATTTCTTTAACAAAGTGCTCCCAATAGAAGCAATTTTGTTCTGATCTGATATTAAAGCCCTCTGACATAATTCCAGGAACATGAATGTGGTTAAGATTGATAGAATAGTTTCATCAGGTGTGTCAAGGATATACAACACATTGCAACTAGTCTCTGAAGAGTGGCAATTTTACATTTGCCATCTTCCCCCAAGAGCCATGGCAAATGTCATTTTTGTTTCCCCCTCCCCCCCAATAACTCCCAACATCCAGGGCTTCATTTAATGCAGGGGTCACTGTCCTGTAGTCTACTATTAATACATGGCTTAAAACCTGGAATTTGTGATGTAATAGCAAGGAAGAAATACCTTTGATAGATTGCAGGATGCTTTCCCTTCACAGCTGAGAAGCCGCAGCCAGTCAAGCACACCATCATTTCCATTTCCTATGTTCTGAGGTTGTGAGGAGAGGAGCACAAAAACAATACTTGTACTCTCCCATGGAATCTGAGCTTGCTGGCCGCAGTCATTGCAATGGTTTAGCTAATTTGGGTGTTAGCTTATGCCACCATTTGTAGCTCTAGAGATTAGTGACACATGTAAGGAGATATTCCTAGCTTGTCCTGTAGGACTGAGTCTGATAAGATGTATGCATATGTTTGCTTGTAAAACATTCATATGGCATCTAGAATGGGGAGTTACACAAAGCCTTTTAATTTCAGCATGATGACCATGGTGGATGCTAGAGAAGAGCTTACCCAGTATGTTTCTGCATGTATTCCAATGTTCAGTTTGAAAGTGGTGATGATGCTGATGATGATGATGATAATTTATTACTTATACCCCGTCCATCTGGCTGGGTTTCCCCAGCCACTCCAGGCAGCTTCCAACAAGAGATTAAAAATACATTAAAACATCAGTCATTAAAAACTTCCCTAAACAGGGCTTCCTTCAGATGTCTTCTAAACATCAGATAGTAGTTTATTTCTTTGACATCTGATGGGAGGGTATTCTACAGGGCCGGCACCATTACCGTGATGCTTTTGGAAGTGATGCTTTGGGAAGACAGAAACATTTTGGAGCAGGGAGGGGGAGAAACTTGAGAATATTCTCCTATTTCAACTATATTTCTGCCATTGTTTCCCTTCTCTGCTGCTGCTTTTCATTATAGAACCCTCTTCCTCAGTTAGTCACATGGTCAATCCCAGCCACTAAGGAATTACATAGGGAGGAGGATGACATCATAACATGATGTGGCTAATCAGATTTGATTATGTGTTGATGTCACTGGTGGATAACTAAGCCAATGCATTGTCCTCATTCTAAACAGAATCCCTTTTCTCCCTTTCAACACCATCTTCAAAGACTGCCAAAAAAGGGAGTGCTTTTCAACACTGCCCAAAAACTTCACAAAAGGAACCCCCTCTTTGGCTCTTCCCTGTTCTAGAGTATTTACTACTGCTCATTGTGTTTGGATACAGTTATTTTTTTTACTGAAATGGCAGTCAAAAACTCAAAGCACGGTGGCAAGCAGTGCTTAAATGCTTTTTGTTGTTGTTGGTATCTTGCCCTGCTTTGGACAGGAGCACAACAATGGCTACCCTGCTGAGAAATGTTGTGTTCTTTTGAGCTTTGTTCTTTTTCTCTTCACAGACCTACTTGAAGTTCAATGGATAAGCTTTAACAAAAAGAGCAAGAGGATTGCTGTGTTGTTTGTGATAGGATTTTTTTAAAAATCCAGAACTGATGTCTTCATTTCCTCCCCATCAATTACTTGCCCCACCATAAAGCTCCACTGTTTAAATGGAGAGGGTTTTCTGCTTCCTCAAAACTCTGCAGGGTATGCTTTCCTCTTTGTTTATTTCTCTTGGAGAAAAGCCTGTTTTCCTGTCTTTTTGTGTGATTAAAATTGTCTTTTCAATGCCGCCCTATGGGCCACTTTCAGCACAGAACAATGCAATGAATAAAATTAATCAAAGTGGTAACAAAGGATCAGAGTTCTTTTCACGAAGTGTCATTTCTACAAACATTGTTATGAATTCTTCTAATATAAATGGAAGCATGTTATCCAAGGGAAACATATAAACGTTTTTGAGAGAGAGAAATAGTTTAAGGGCTTTTTATTATTAAGCTGCCTTTTAAATTTCAAGCTAAATTTAGCACTGAAGAGATGAGTCGCCCAGCATTTAAAAAGGGAACATTTTTATGCCACCCCAAATCTGACAGCTCAGTGCTTTTGTTGCTGTAAGAGAACATAGCTTCTATATTTATCACTTTTATAAAGGTAAACATTCCCTCAACAGCAGTTATAAGTAATTCCTTAGCAGCAGTGTAGTGGGGTGACTTTATTCTGCTTTAGTTTGTGAGTCTGTTCACATATGATATTTGCCAGACCAAAATACAGAAATCATAGAATTAAACTCCAGGGCCCCAACCTAGCTAGGGAACTCTGCACATTTCAAAGCAAACTTCTGGATACACATTCTTAGGTGGGTGGAAAACTTTGTGTGCAACTAATGCTGAGCAAATGGTTCCTGTATGTGTATGGAAAGCTCATTTTTTAAAAGGACTTACTCTACTTTGGTTCATTCTATCTGAAAAGGAACTAGTCGTAGTTTGTCCTTTTACAAAGTGAGCTAATCCAGTTCAGGTTCATCCAAGTCCCTGTGCTGGAATGGAGAAGATATTCCATTCTGAGTCTCTGGAGGAAGTCAGCACAGACAGGGAAATAGATCTCATTTCAGTGAACATGCTCGCTTCAGCCCCAACAGAGCTGAAAAAAACAGGAAGCTCCTGTAACGGAACTACATTATTCTCTCCCTCCCTCCCCTCCCCTTTCATGCATATGCTAGAAAAGGCTGTTATAGTTGACAGAGAAAGAACTGCCTGGCTTTAGTAAGGACTTAATAAAGCAAGAAGTATGCTTAATGTTTACAGAAGTGTCCTTGAGCTGGATCACAGGGTGGCTGGTGATGAACTATGTAGATACTTAGATGTTTTAAATCTGTTGTTATTTTATTTTTAATTGTATTGTTTGCCAAACTGGGCTTCTTTGGGAGGAAATGCAGGATATAAGTTTAGTAAGTAAATAAGTAAAACCCGAATCAAAAGAAGCTGCTTTAACTTTCAGGGAGAGGGAAGTATCACTGGCATTGGCTCGGGGTATTCCGAGTGTGGTCTAATAACCAATGACTAATAAAAGCTGTGAGGTGATCAATTCCTCATGACTATGTCCATGTATATAAAGGAAGAGGAGGGCTGTAGAAAGGAAAGCACCACCTTTGACATGCCCCTGCCCACAGAAGTCCAAGAGACACCATGTTGGCTTCCCCTGCCATATAGACACAGGCTGTTATAGAGGGAGACAAACATTTTTCGTATTTTGCCTTGAGCTCCACATGGAATGCCTCAGAAAGCAAACAGCCTACAAAAACCATCCTGTTTTTGTGAAAAATAGGCAAATAGCTTAAAGATGGAACCTGCACCTCACTTTCAGGGTCCTAACAAAACTGAAGAAAACACCCAACCCAGAAATGTTGTGAGGTTAAGGGAAGAGGAGGAAGGAACCAGGTGCTGATTATGGCTAGAACAATCTTGGTGGCATCTCATGAAGGCTTATGCAGATGATGATGTTATTATTATTATTATTATTATTATTATTATTATTATTATTATTATTATCTTAAATTTCTATTCCACCCTTCACCCAAAGACTACAGAATGGTTCACAGGATTACAAAGTGGTCTCTTAGGAGACAATGCTTAAAGCTTGGGATTCCTAAGAAGAGAGTACCTATGATAATTTGAGTTTCCCACCATGGGACTGAGTGGAAAGGTGTGGAGGGAGTACTCCATGTGCAAACTGAAAAGAGAACTTTCAGCACTGGAACTGTCCCTCTGCATTACCACTAGTTTCAAATGCAATGGCCAAAGTGAGGCACATGCCTTTCATAGTTGTGTTCCCTCCCCCCAAAAAAACCAGATGTAGAATAAGGGGTCTGCATGTATCTTTATACCTCCATGCACACAAAAGGTAAGTGACACCCTATTGAATAGGATAGTGTAAAGGGAATTGGGGTTGCTCGTGTGTAAGTGGCCGCTGCTCTAGGCAACGTTGTCTGGCTAAACCTTTCCCTGGCTGGACAGCCCTTTCTCCGTGGCTGTGTCAGTCACTGGCAGAATCCGTCAGTGGGCGTTTCCTGAACTTCTTCCAGCATAAAAGCTCTTTGACACCAAGTCTCTGCCTAGCCTCCCTGCACGGAAGTCTTCTGCGCAGAGTGGGTGTGGCCAGCGGAGGTCCTGGGCTCTCCCCGCTGGTCTCTGTGGAAGAGTCTTGGAGCCATCTCTCCGAAGTCCTTCCCTGCTCCCCTTTCTTCCTGGTGTCACACTGATTTCCTTCCTCAGAGGACGTGTTCTCTCTCTCCCTACTGGGCCCTTCTCCTGCATCACTACGGAGCCTTACCTCCACTCTTGGCTCCGATGGCAGTTCCCTGACAGATAGCTAGTGAACATGATGGTTCACTTGTTCTACTGGGCTTATAGAAGGCTGTGCTTTGCACAGTCACATAAGTGAAAATTTAAGATAGCTGAGTCAGAACACATTGGTGACACCTTGGGGGCAATTTGATGTACAAAGAACCACACTGTGTTCTGGACAACTCTTCAAAAAGCAATTTAAGTCAGGATTTAGGGGATAATAATCTAGATATATCTTGAAAAATTCACAAAACTTCCCAAATTAGTGAAAGAATCAACTTTATATGTTGCTGAGTTGTTTGGCCAGAACAAATTCAATAAACACCAGAGATGATTTCTCTTCAGTCATTATAATGAATACAGTGTACCAAATTATTCCTATAGCAAAATAAGAGACTAGCAATTTGGAAACTGAAGAGCAGTATTTTGCTTGTTTTATCTGTATAACTATTTTAGGTATTTTCTTTCTTTTTAATAAAAAAAAGCCTTGTTTGTTTTGAGTAAAAAGCCTTTTAAAGCCCCATACATTCAATATTAGCTGTTACTATAATTTGCTTTTATGTCTGTTTTAGAATGATTGGGTTGGTGTGTTTGTGAATGTTGCTAGTTTCCATTAGAGATCACATTGGAATACTTCAGTCTGTTGTGGTTATATATCAATAATTCCTTTTCATAAAATGTTTGCGTTTCTTTGTAATTACTGGTGAATCATGTATTGTGTGATTTTTTTCAGTAACACTTGCTATTTAAACTGAATAAAGTGTGTGTGTGCATGCACGCACACACACACACTTTCTTTTTTTTACTATTTCCAATTTAATTCAGAAAATGAATGCTAGTGTAATTTTTAAAACGTACTCTTGAGGGTATTTTTACTGCATTATTCAAAGTAAGTTTTTACTATTATGAGAGTAAATACACATTTTTAAAAGGATTATAATAAATGCATAAACCTTGTAAAATATATTATTCCTGCACAATATTTAAACCAAGTAATTATTCTTTAACTAAGAGAGGATCATACCACTGCACTTGTGATTTCAATAAGTTTTCATTCTATTTTATGTTTAGTTTCCATCTTGGTAATTTAGGTTGCAGTTCTGCACATATATCTGGGTGTATATCCCATTGAACTCAGTGGGACTTACATATCTGAGTATGGGATTACATTGTGAAGGAACTATTATATTCACTAACTTGTGGGCTCAGTAGCTGACAGTTCTGAAATGCCCAAAGCAGGACTTTTTTTTCAATAGGAACTTGGTGGATCTCAGTTCCAGAACCTCTCAGGTGGGCGCCATTGCCATTATAAGAGAACAGGGGAGGCATTCATGGTGAGTGCCAGCACCTCTTTTTCTAGAAAAATAGCACTGGCCAAAGGGTACTCCTGTCTCTCAGGACTGCTACCCCGAGAGACTGATTTAAGGGGGGGGGGCATCCGCATTCACCTTCTATTTGATTCTTTAGGATTCTAACTAGTATATTTTCATTTCGATTGTCTTTTTCACCTGAGCTATCCCACCCTGCCAGTTCTGATCTACGTTAGAAAAGAATAGACTACTAAAGGCTACAGCTGAAAAGAAAATCAGTGCAGAACACATGGAGAAAAAACTTACTTCAAAGCCAAAGCAGGCATTTGGGGGGGGGGGTGAGGGAGAAACCCACTTGTCCCATATTGACCACTAATCCTGCACTGAAACTAGAAGAGGGTGGGCAGCTAAAACCCAACTTACAAATGTGACTGAGGAAAGCCTTTTAGTTTCAAGTAGCTGGCTTGTGGCACCCCGCCCCCGGCAACACTGCATGTGGCTAGGGCTGCCATACGTCTAGCATTTCCCAGACAAAGGCAGGATTCAGCCATCTGAAACAGTGCCTGGGCGGAATTTGCTTAAATGTCCAGGAAAATCCAGACGTATGGCAGCCCATGTCGGAAGTGTAGATTTCAGCAAAATTCCATTAAAATAGCTCAAAACCTTTTCTTTGAGATTGCCCCCAGCAACGCTTCACCACCCCATCTGCTGCTTGTGGTGTGGGTTGCACAACATCCTTATGGTAGGCTTGAAAATTTGGTTTTAAATAATAAGAAAATCAATAAACGCATATTAAAGTGTTACAGGCAGAACTGGAGGAGGCAGAACTGGCTAGAAAGGACCTCTGCTGCAAAGGGGCCTTGGGGCAGCTGCCCTAATTGATCTCAAATTAAATTTGAGCTAGAATGTGATGCTACTGCCCAAAGTCAAATCCCACTGCAGATTATCTTTGATTTCTTTAAAAAAAACTGAAATCTTTGCAAAACGCTATTGCCAGGAATCGTGCTCTGATTCTGTTTAGCTCTTCTTGTAATGAAAGTGTCCTAGAGGTCTGAAAATGAAACTCAAGGACCTTCAGTCACTGAGTCATACTTTTGTGATACAGCTGCAAATTAAGTAACTGAATTGTGAGCCAAAACTGCAGGACTGAGGCAAGTAGGAAACATGAAAGTATTCTCATATTGAAGTGAACAAGGAACATGAAATGGGGAAAAAATGAAACTACAAAAAGTAGAAATCTTTGTTACAGTTCCTCTTGTGTATCTTTTGAATAAGATACACTTGGGTGCCCCTTTTGAATAATAAACCGACTGTCTGAACTCAGGGGGGTGGGTGAAGAATGCCCCAGCACTGTCCCTGAATGCAACTTCTGGTTTTACCAGTGTATAATAGTATGCATATTTTTTTCCACTTTCCAATAATGCCTATTCCCTAAAATAGGTACTTTACTGTTTAATGCATGGATATCTTATATGCTAGTTACCACATTTAGATTTCAACTACAGGATTTTGATAGAAAAATTGAAATCTTGGATTTTTCTTTGGCTCGAAAAATCCTTCATCTATGGGACATAAGTTGATTCCAAATCCTTCCTATCCTTTAAGTGTTGGTAAATAAATGAAATGCAAAGATAATATCAGAACTGGGTTGCTTTTAAAAAAAACCCATATTTTTTTTAGATCAGAACATTTTTCTATAATAGCCCAAGCACAAGTATCATTAAACTTCTTATAATGAACATCCTAAACTTCTAGACTAATAGACCATGAAAATGTGTTTCCAAAACATCATGCTCCAATTGCATCTTCTGCTAGACCACGGCATATATATTATTGCTTCATGGTCCTAGCTAGAGTTGGAAACCTCAAAGCCCTGAGTCTAAACTACTTGATTGATTGAAGGCCAGTTTAAAGCAACATTACAGACACATACAAGGTGACTGTAAATCTCTTTCTGTTCTTTGTCATCACACTGTTCTTTATTAATGAATGCTCATGCTAATCATGTAACCACAAACCTTGCATCATGTTTATATAAATTAAACAGATGAATCAACAGATTTAAAGGCCATTCCTTTAGACTAGACATGTCCAAAGTCTGCTTCGGAGGCCTAATCCAGCCCGCCATTTGGTTTAATCCAGCCCCTGAGGCAGTTTATTTCATGAGGTAAAACCCTAAAAAAGAAAGCTCAACAACTTCAGTCCTATAAAAGGTCAACAACTTTGGTTGGCCCTTTGGTCAGCCCTCATGGCCCTTCACTTCATCAAATCTGGCCCTCTTTGAAAAAAGTTTGGACACCACTGCTTTAGACCTAATAGACTGCTGTCCAATACACACTTCCACTACATATGAACAAATTCCCCTTTTCCAGTATTACAGAACCAACGATTCCCATTTCTTGTTGTGCATATCTTATCTATTTATCATGGGTCAAATATCATAGTGTGTCACTGCTGGTTACCTATATTGGCCTGAGGTTGGGTGGTGGGGAGGTTGGGGGCATGTGAGGGCAGTGGCAGAATCCAATATGCCTTCTAGTGTATCCACATGGCTTTGACCATGCTGCCATCCTGCTGAGCACTGCCCCATCCAGGTTCTAGACAGTGGCTCCTTCTCCCCAGGCATGCTGCTATTGGATTTGAAAATGATGATGGAATGAGGCTTGACACAATCAGGATAGGAGTAAGAGTTGGAAGCGCTCACATCTCACACTTCCCAAACCAGCCTCTAGGCCAAGAGGTTTATGGGATGATCATTTATTTAGAACACAGGAGCAGAAAAGGTTGGCTTTATAGAACAAGTTTCCTGCATTATTCCTTATTATTCACTTTCCTATCACTCCTTATTGCTATTGACACCAGGCAGATGCCTTTGCTGTACTCTTTTTTTGTGTGTGTGTCTGCTTACAACATTTTTTGTTTCAGCAAGCCTATCCAGACATGCAGAATGTTGTCATATGTGTTAATCTCATTTTGGTTTACTATTAATTTTAATAATCCCTAAAAGGTTTGTAACTACCTGATTTTGTCTTTCGTTGACAATTTTGACATGGTTTGTATTTTGTTATCCTCTTAGAGGTTTTGTTACCAACAAGCAGTATATCCGTTTTGTTAAATAACAATAAAATGAATATTTTTGCATGAGGGTGCATATAAAACATGGTTGCAGGAGAAGGTCGATGGCAGGAGAAAGTGAAGGAAGGCGGTTTGTCCTTTTAATGACTGATGTTTTAATGTATTTTTAATCTCCTGTTGGAAGCTGCCCAGAGTGGCTGGGGAAACTCAGCCAGATGGGTGGGATATAAGTAATAAATTATTATTATTATTAACCTCATGGAATTGGCAACATTTATTATTATTAGTATTAGTATTTTACTAAAGTTTCAGTGGGACTGGGTAACAGCTGGATTTGTCATGAAAGTAGAAGTTGCTTCAGGTGGCCAACCATGACCCTTTTGTTGGCATGTGGCTTGTGTCAGCAGGTTGTGCTCTATACTTGGTGTTACACGCTAACTCTCCATCTTTTAAACTATCCTGTCCAGAGACCTTTGTTACCTAGAAGCTGCTGGCATGGCATCAGTTTTTGAAACGGGGGGGGGGGGGAGCCAGCCAACTGCTTCCCAAGACTCAGTCTGTGTGCTGTCACTGCTCATGCTCTCCCAAAGATGTGTTGGGAAGAAAAGAGAACCTTTTCCCTCCTGTTGCCTGTTTCCTAAAATTTGTGCTGTTAGTGGGACTAAGATTAATTTCGAGAAACAGGAAGAGCTGCTGAGTGTTTCACCTATATACCAGCCGCTCCAAATACTTACTTTTTGGCCTATATCTTACATTTTATCCAAAATGTTCCTTCTTCAAAGAGGACTTTGTGATCAAAGTAGACATGTTTCTTCTTGCAATAGAAATTTGTTTGCTTGCTTTCCCCAGTAAGCTGATATATGTGAAATACAGGAAGATGATCTGCATCATAACCGTTTTGCTGAGAAAGGTTAATAGCATGGTTATTAAAGTAGAGATGGTTTTCTGCGTTCTGTTTCAGTGTGGCATTCAGCTGCCATAAGTTCCCCCATTAGATTTTTTGGAGAAGCACTGCTAAATTATTTTAGCTCCTTTAAGTTTCTTAACTAGCAAAAGGTTATACCAGAGTTCATGATTATGGCTTTAATTTTACTGGAAATGATGCAAGATCACTTTGGAAATCTATGAAGAGTTTTGTTTAATATCTCTTCTTCTGTGGCCTGGGAATTAAAAATAATATGCTTAGATGGAAATACAGTGTAGATTATTAGGAGCTATGCATTAACACTGTTTTACTAGAAGAGCATCATATTCTAATGGTGTCATTGCACTTTTTATTGAATTAAATCACACGGATCAAATAGCCATTTATCTGATCAGAAGGGAATTACCTGGCACACAATGAACTGAAGAATTGCATGAGGGACAATTCCTCCCCTGAGCCATGGTCAGCAGCCTGAGTGATTCAGATGCTATCACCTTTGCAGCTACTGCTCTTTCAACAAACTATCGTGAAAAGGAAGCGACTGCCTTAAAGATATTCAGATGATACAATTTCACGGTTATCATTGTATTACTGCACACATACCTTTCATACGTGACACACACACAAAGCGGCTCCAGGGAGATTAATGGAAGCTAGACCATTCTACTGACTCCATGTTTGATGTCATGAGCACATACACACATTTTCAATGTCTCCCTACTTCCCTGCCTCCCCATATCAAATGGGGGTGCAGGAAAGTAGGGAAGTGCATGGCATCTTGTGTGAAGCCAGGATGGGATGTAGGCTCCTATTGAGAACAAATCTGGGTCATAGACCACAGTACCACTTTTTTTTCCCCACTAAAAGAACACCATGTTTGACACTGACTTCGTATTGGACATGTTTATTTTCAAAAGCATGTCAGGCATCTTACACAGTGATCCTTTAAAGTTTTCTTTTCTTTTCTTTTCTTTTAGCCCTGTGATAATACAGCCTGAAGATACATTTCAGTAAATTTGATAACAAACTGTTATTGTAAAGTGTTCATGATTGTGGATATCTGGTAGCTATTAGCTATTATACATTACCATGGAGACATTTATATGGGGTTATGGGGTTCTCATCCAATTGCCTTTCTTGAGAAAGGTTCAGCTTGAGCACAGTTCTGCTCCTTGTTGCATGACTTCCCTAATATATTGGATAGATATATACCGAGAAAAGTGGGACTCAGTGGCAACTGTTGCAGTATGGAGTGTTGCAGTATGGAGTGCTCCTGGTTAGTGTGCCATTCAGTCATCTGTCCCCTCCCCCAATATATTTATTTGATTATTTCTGTTATTGTGCACCACCCCTAACATGGCCACAGGGTATGCTCTTTGGGCTGTTTTGGAGTTCCCCTCTTAGGGTCTTCCAACTCCTCGGCCATATATTTAAAATTATGAAAACCTTTGCCACCCCTTATGGATTTTTCAAAAGCTTGTGTTATATACTTCCAAGAAATTTTGGGTTCTCCACGAGTCTTCTCTTGACCCCTGAATGGTGATGTTTTGTCAAATGTAAAAAGTCAGGCTAGCTGACTTTTGTCACCAGTCTGAGCAGCCTTGAGTATGTGTAGGCTTCCTTGATGTGATCCAAGAGGGCTCTTCTTATGTGCTATCAATAGAACATCTATATAATCATATAGCAAAAGAAGACCTGTAGAGGGGAGGACAGTAGCTCTGTGGTAGAGGTTGAACACAGAAGGTCCCAGGTTCAATCCCTGGCACCTCTGGGTTTGGCTGGCAGAATCTCCTACCTGAAATCCAGGAGAGCCATGACCACAGTCTGTTGACAATGCTGAGCTAGATGGGCCCATGCTCTGACTCAGGGCGAGCCAGCTTTCTATGTTCCTAAAGAGAGATATGACAATATATAAAAGAAACACTAAGAGAAGAATCCAATGGTGCTTGGGATGGTGGCTGAGAGGCCACTAGATGCTGCAGGCTTCCTTCTCTGCTCCCTGCGAGAAAGATTTAGTTCCAGAAGGCAGTGGTGGAAAGCTCTACCATGTCACTATTCTGCTCCAGCTCTATATTCACTTGTTATATTTGTCTATATTAGTGTATTCTCAGGCAGGGGTAGCCCAAAGACTATTTACACAGGCGAAAATAATATGTTGAATGAGGCCCTTATAGGTTTTCAGTGATTTCAGTTCTGTGGCCTTAAAAATGTATGAAAAAGAATCAATTACTAAAGAAATAAAACTCAGTAAATATTTTGGAGTACACAGACACAAACACAAACAAATAACTTTAGAGCAAAAGAATAATCAACAGAAGTGTCTGTGATACATGAAGATTTGATGAGGGGTGTATGAGGAGAAAGCTGGTCTAAATGCTGAAATCTAATATGCGATGTGAGGGGAGATATTCTGTATTCTTCAGCTGTTCCACTTTGTAAGCAAGAGAGCTTGCAAAGAAAGCTGGCTAATATGCACAAAAGAAGCAAACTTGTTTGCCAGGTCCTTTGATACTTCCTAAAGAATTATTCACCCTCTACAAATCCAGCCGTACAGAATGCATCAAAACACTAAACAGATTAAGGGAAACATTTATCCCTAATCTAACGAAACAGCATATTCAGCTTTAATGACAGGCATGAAACATTCACCAAAATGCAAGAAAACAAAGTACCTACACTCTACACACAGTTTAGTTTGAGATATCCTTTATTAGACCAATGTGTTCATGTATGCTGTTTCTAACTAACTGAAAGCGAGCAGATTAATATCTTGGTATATGCATGGATGTAGAATGACAGTTTTATGAGACTCCCCCCCCCCCCCAGCACAGAGTAGGTATTATTCATACACACTAGGTCCCTGATTAGTTGTGGTAATGAAGTAAATATAATGGCCAGGAGCTATAGACACTGGTTTGGATTCAAAAAAGCGTGATGTTCTTCTGACACAATCAACACAACCAAGTTAGTAAAAACTTTCAAGCTTTTATTTTTTCTCTCAGTAGTCCAGCAAAAGCATACAAGGATCTGGGAGAAGCATTGGTTATGGGCTATATATGATGGACATATCACAAAAATGGGCACTGTGTTACATCAAATGATTCAGGTTTTTTATGGCCTTTAACAAACTTATGGTGGATAAGCTTATTTATCTATAACTGGTCCTAAAGCCTCCCAAACAGGGGTGGGCCTTGGTAATATGCTCCCCTGTACAAGGCCATTTGGTGCCCTCTCCCACAGCCCTCGCAGTGCCGGCTTAAGCTGGACTTTGTGAAGGAGGCAAAAGGCTCTGGAAGGGTCCAAAAGCCCTCCTACCTCCTTTCCAAAGCCTGGTAAGGAGGTGGGAGGACTCTGGGACCCTGTCAGAGCAATCATGTCTCCATCCTGAAGCCTGACAAGTACCGTATTTTTCGCCCTACAGGGCACACTGGCCTATAGGGCACACTTATTTTTTGGGGGGGAATAAAGAGGGGGGAAAATTATTCCTCCCCCCCCCCTGAGCCCCAAAGAGCAAAGAAGCCACGACAGCGAGCGGGCTGGATCCCGCTAGCTGTCCTGGCTTCGTTTTTAGCCTCAAGGCTGGGGGTCCGGGAGCGAAGGCGAGGTTGCGCAACCTCGCCATCACTCCCGGAGCTTGTGGGGCTGGGGGCGGGGGAAGCCTGAGCTTCCCCCGACCCCAGCCCCCAGAACGGGTCCAGGCTGCTATCCGCAAGCCTAGGGAGCCCGGCGGGAACTCCCGCTGGACTCTCCAGGCTTGCAGATATCTGCCCGAAGCCCGGGGTACGCTCCGCTGCACTCCCTGGGTTTCAGGCTGCAGGCTGCTGTCTGCAAGCCTTGGGAGCCCGGCAGGAAGTCGCGACGGGCTCCCAAGGCTTGCGGATAGCTTCCTGAAGCCTGGAGAGCGAGAGGGGTCAGTGCGCACCGACCCCTCTCGTCTCCAGGCTTCAGCGAAAGCCTGCATTTGCCCCATAGGACGCACACACATTTCCCCTTCATTTTTGGAGGGGGGGAATGCGTCCTATAGGGTGAAAAATACAGTACTTACCAGGCTTTACAAAGGCATGCTTCTTGGCTGCGCACCTGATGCAACCTTACTGCACACTGCCCCAAACCCACCCCTGCCCAAAACCACAGTTTGAGAGAATCCTTGCAATGGAATGTAATTACTGCTCTTTCTTCTGCTAAAGGATTTAAAAGAAAGGGTTGTATCCAATGTGTTAGCCTGCTAGAACCATTGCACAAGAGCGTGCCATACTGGAACTGTTGTGGCTAGGTATTTTATTTTTCTGTCCTCTACAAACTGTGCGTATAAATACCAACTACTTGCTTGTGGAACCTCTTGCCTGGTAACAGAACAGGTTCAGTGCTAACTCTGCAATGCTGTGTTGTATACCACTCAAAATCTGTATGCATTGTAGACAGTAAATCCTTTGGGAAAGTGCCCATAACTGCTTTGTATGGTCATAATGTCTATTTCTGTGAGAATCTTGTCCCAAATATATCTCTCAGAGGACAGGAGTGACCACCACATGCAGACAAATGTACCATCCCTTGACATCTCTTCCAACTAGTCCTTTGAGACCATCTCAGAATTCCATCCAGCATTTATTTGAAGCTGTTTGAAATATCTTGAAGTGCCAACAAGAAAGGCCATTGGAAGTCTCTTTCCTTGCCCTTGCCCTTATATCCCTCTTTGAGTGAGAAATAAAACCCTGTTCTCAAAGGAGATTCTCTATCTGCATACCTATAATGCTGTTTTTTTTAAAATAATTACCTTTAAAGCCTGAAACTTTACTGTTCTTGTCTACTTGTCTTTGACTTTCCTGCAGTGACATTTCAGGTTTGCTTGTGACAATTGCCACATCATCTGCAAACAGATGTATTGTGTGTTCTCCATTATTGAGACTGACATCATTAATTTTGCTATTGCTCCTTATTGAAATTGCCAGAGCTGCAATACACAGGGCAAAGAGCAGGAGCCATAACGGACAACCCTGTCCTGTTCTTTGCAAAACAAAAAAAAAAATCCTTCCAGTAGCACCTTAAAGACCAACTAAGTTAGTTCTTGGTATGAGCTTTCGTGTGCATGCACACTTCTTCAGATACACTGCATTTATTCAACACTTGTCTAGTGTTTTCTGAGATTTGTCTCTTGGGCATGAAACCCATTTTATCTCTGTGAACATATGCCCCAATTCAGCTATAACTGAAATAAACATTATTAGAATTACACTGTGTGGCATACGTGTACGTTCATATAATTACATTGTAAGCATACCTAGGAACTCATGTTAAATTTAGTAGAATTTACTTCTGCGTAGACAAGTTTATTATTGGGCCATAGGTAAATTTAGTTTTGAACGAGTACGCCAAAATCATGAGCTACTGCCTGCTCCCATTAAAATCTAAATTTTATTTAAATTATGCTTTTAAAAAAACAGGATAGGGAATTTCTGAAGGCATTTCTTTTGCTATTTCTAGCTCTTGCTTAACTTTTACTACTCAAGCTCATTATCAGCAATTCTATGAAGTATGATTCATGTGATAAGCACTGGGCATTAGGTTCTGTACAAGCAGTGAATTTTCAGATTGTTGGAGGCAGACATGTAGTGTTGTCACTCGCAGGACACACATTCATTCTGTGTGCCTTATCATGGTCTCTGACCAAATTTTTTCTTACTTAATAGCACTTAGAGCTTTTTGGAGGAAAAGCTGGAACTGTTCCCCAGAAACACATGCAGCACTTCTGCAGTAAGTTTATTTTGACAGAATGTCTCTTGCAAAGACACCATGATGAATAATATACTTCACCATTCCAATGCCTGGAACAGTTGGGATTTTTTTTCCAAGGCTATAATTCATTTGTTTGTTTGTTTCCATGTATCAAGGGATATGCGATGTACACAATCCATGTGCTCAACTTGTCCTTTAAAAAGTGAGGAAAGCACAAGCATATTTTGCCTTTTCAGTAAACAATGTCCCGCCATTCACGCCCTCTTAAATGTGAAATTGATTGGATCCAATTACAAGCATTCTGTGGTCTAATCAATTTCATCATTCCCAACTTGGCTGAAACAATGCATGTGAGTGGGTGTAAATTAGACGAAGGAACAAAAATGTTTTCCCATTCAACTATATTTATAGGTTCCCCCAATTATATAATTATGAATCTAGCAATTCTAGGTTAAGGGTTGTTGTCACATTAGTGATAAATTGTTCCCATTGCCCCTTAGAAATAAAAACCTGTACACACCTGCAGAGGCATGTAATGTTTAGGTGTAAGATTATGATTTGTAGAGTTAAATTTCCCACAATGTATTATTGCTAGCATGTATGCTCTCAGTATAATTCAGCATGTATAATTCAGCATGTTTTTCTTTGATCACCTTGGAAAGAGTTCTATTTCAGAAGAGTCATGCCAGCTCTATAGCTGTATACTAAGTGAAATGTTAAATATCAGCTACCATACAGACAAAATGATGAAACTATTTGCCAAGTTTTAAAGAGAGTGATATGGCAATGAAATCTTTCAACAATATGCTGAAAATATGATAAAGCAGAAACTCAGAGATAATTCATTTTCAACCCCTGCATTATCATAATTATTCAGGCTGGAAGAATAAGATATTATGACAGACACTGGGGTATTGCTGAAAACAGAAAGACCATGTCCTGTTACTTCCCTATCGTCAGGGGCATTTCATGATGTAAAATGAGTGATCTGAAGTCATCACACTGCAAGTTCTCCCATCCCTAGTAGCAAATAAAGTAGAGAAGAGCCAAAGAAACACACAAAGCATCAGATATAATATCCTGTATCACTATATGAGGCTGATTAGCCTTCAGCAGTGTGGTTCTCTTCAGATGTTTTGGATGACGAGCCTGATTGCCCAAG
The DNA here is from genome assembly GCF_964106915.1 of Podarcis gaigeae. NCBI lineage: Eukaryota > Metazoa > Chordata > Lepidosauria > Squamata > Lacertidae > Podarcis > Podarcis gaigeae. The sequence goes on from NC_139683.1 coordinate 40,113,687, forward strand.
CCAGCACAAGGCCCTCAATTTGCATGGCTTTTTTCTTTCTCTTTCAATCATAATTTACCACACTGAGCATTCAGTCCTAGTTGGCTAGTTTTTATTCCTACCAGATTTGCTTGTATTTCTGCAAACCTTGGGGTTTCCCCTAAGCTCATTCATATCTCCCCTCTTGTGGATGAATGGTGTTGATTTGGCTAGCACTTGGCAAACTGAGATGGTGATGGATATATAGGCTTCTTCCATCTGTTCTGTACTAGTTACCTCAATTACAATATTGTTTTCCCCAGGAAGGGACACGCCAGATGAAGACTTTGGTCCTAGGAGGTCCTCTGACATTTCCTTCGGTTTGAGGAAGAGGCGATTGGAAGGTAGGGCATTGCATGCACTTCAGAGCTTAATACGTACTATAGAGTAAGAGGACCAAATGAGCTGTGTAGTTAAATACATAGCAGGCAGCTAGGTTTTTTGCTTTTCCTTAGGTAGGTAGAGTGTTGGAGAGCTCAATTCTCAGACTGAAGGCATTATATGTGAAGCGTAGGCTCACTTTTTCATTCCCCAGCCAAGAACCGCTGAATTATAAAAATGTCCCATCAGCACCAAAGGAGACTGTGTGTGTGTGTGTGTGTGTGAGAGAGAGAGAACTTAATTGTTTCATTTATTTCATTTATGAATTTCGTCCCATGAAACGTATTAGCAATAAAAATCCCAGCAATAAAAACATCTGTAAATGCAGTTTCTAGTCTGATGCAGATAGCCACACATCATATGCCCAAAACAAGTTGTTAAAAAATTATTTTATTTTTTCTTTTCATGATTACAAATCAATGAAACAAAACCAAACAGAAGGAAATGTTTTATTAGTAGTTCATTAATGAGTTTAAACAACTAGATGTCTTTGAGTCACAAAACACTACAAAGAGCCACAAACATAATTAAAAATGAAATAAATATTTAGATTGTTTGATCTGGTATTTTAAACCTCAGTATTTATAAAATATATAATACTTTATATTACATTTGCTCTGTCATTTCCCCCAACCACAAATTAAAACTCATGAAATATTATCAATGTACAAAGCAATGAGAATAAGCCAAAATCAGATAATTTTAAGGTCTGGGGAAAAATAGCTGATATGATTTTATTACTCTATGTCAAGATTGTGCATCTGCTGCAAAAATAGTCATTTCCCCAACCAATATATACATATTTTACTTAGAATTATATCTTAAAGCAAGTGCAGAATATACCATAAAATATAGAAATAAAATTGATCTGCATTTTGTTCTGAGGGATTGTTATTTACTTGAAATTAGGTTTGGAACATTTATTTGGAGTGGCTCAAAGTTTCAAATCAATCCTATTTCTAAAAAGGTCATAGATTATTACTGTAAACCAGGCATTGATTGTTCAAATTGTTTTGAGCCACACTTTGGCTGAAATCCTGTGCTCAGTTACATTCATGCAAGTCCAATTTAATTCAAGAGGAGTTATGCACAGGCAAACCAGCTCAGTATTTTAGTCTGGGGCTCTCAAGATCACCACATGTTCTATGATGGCCTCCATGCCAAAACGAAGAAAGCAGATAGATACATGTACACTGTTATGTGGGAATACAAATTTAATGCTTGAAATGAATTTGGCAACTCCGGTGGATATTGGAGCTCATGCATCAGTTACTATTACACAGCTGGGGTGCCTGTTTGCAGAATCAAAATGATAAAAAACAGAAAAACATTTTCCGCAATTTCAATAAATGGGTTTTGGCCATAATGAAATCTCTGGTCACTTCCACAAGGATTTCATTTCCTAAGACTGGCCAGTTTTTTTCTCCATGAAGACTAAATACTTTTTGTTATCTAGAACATGATTCATGTAAGCCTTTAAAAGCATGCACAATATTATTCCTATTGATGGAAGTCATTACAACACATTCATGGAGTTACACATGTATTCAAATGCTTTGCCAGCATAGGAATGAGGCCCCCCTCCCCAAGACATTTTTAAAACCACCTTCATCTGCCCTGTGCTCCATTAATGTCTTTTATGGATGCATACCAAAAAAAGAATAAGTTCTAAAGTGGAACATATGCATGCAGATAATTCATTCAAGTCTACCTATCTTGATTTCCTTCGCAATTTTCAGTTAGAAACTTCAAACTCTTTAGGCACCGATTCCTTTCACTCTGAGTAAAACAATATAGCTTGAGATGTAATTGTGAAGATTGCTGGTTATGAGTGATTCTGAAAAGTTCAAGAGAGGCTACAATTCCCATCATTACCTATACTAAAGCACACTGAGTTATCTGATCAATACTTGATGGAACAAGGTTTATTAGAACAATGCCTTGACTCTTCAGAGGATAATATTCAATCCGTGTTTTGTGAGTCGTTCTTGAAGCAGAATAATGTGTGGCATTTGCATTTTACAAATTTTACATATCAATTTAGATTGATATGACAAAACAACCCTCAAGTTTCAAGTTAAGCTATTCTCATTGAGATAGCTCTATCTAATTAGACTTGGATCCAAAGGCTGTATATGCACCATGGTTTTCCAGTCCATTTCCCACTGGACCCTTTCCAGCTCCTTCCCCTTTCTGCTTCCCCACAAAAGCTGTCTTGAGAATTGGGGAACCCTCTAGAGCAATATATGATGCTTCAGGAGGAAGGGGGGGAGGAAAAACAGGCAGTCAACCTCCCCCGCCCCCATCCAGGAGTGTGCTTTGAGCTCATGCATGCTGCTTATTGGATCCTAGCCTGGTTTTTACACAGAGTTTCTGCTGGCAATTACAACCCCAAAATACATCTGTGCAACTTATAAAGAATTGTGCCCCATTATATGGAAGAGGATGTTAATCTTTCCAGTGCAATATTATCTGCAGGATATTCATAGTCCATATTTTAATTACACACAACTCACAGAGCTTTCACGCAAGTTATTGCAATCAGATATAAGGAGAGAAAGCAGGGGACTAATGTACATTTATGTCCGTGCCGGGGAAGCTGTGATTCTCCAGATGTTGTTCAATTCCAGATTCTATCAGCCCCAGACACCATGGCCAATGATAACGAAAGATGGCAGTTGGAGTCTGACAACATCTGCAGGGCCACAGGGTTCCCTGCCCTGATTTAATGTTGAACAGCAAGATGAATTTTTTGCAGATGTAGTTTCCTCATGTAGTGATGAAAATAGATGCTCTTGATGAAGTTCCCCATTCTACAAAAGGGGTCATTTGTTGTAATCAAATACACTATTTTTTTCTCCTAAACACACATACACATGGTGGTGGTGTCACTGCTGGGACCCACATTTGGTCAGGATATGACTCATCTGTTGTAGACCAAAGTTCTCAGGAATGCACATACTCAGGGCGTTCTTTATCATATTCCCTGGCAACAGGTGGTGTTAACTTAAAAACCACCCAACAGATTTTAACCCTTTTCTAAGTTGTTGTGGGGTTTTTTAATAATCACAGGGCATGAGCCAATACACTGGGAGCTACTGCCTGGAAAAGCTAAAAAGACACAACAAGCAATGGCACAGCTTTGGCCCATATGGACCTCAGGATTGCAGTTAGATTCGCATATCATATTGTATATAATGTTGAACAGCTATATTTAGAGGTGCCACCAGAATTTAGTTCAGTTGACCATCTCTTACTGGAATTAGCTTTAAAATTTATGTATTAAGCATCACCAAACTGTAAAGTGAATTACCACATGCATAGTATCTTCAGGATATTCTGGGCCGCACAATTGCAAACAATATGTAAAAAGCAGACTCTCTCATGATTCTGCTATGGCACTTTGCATTATATGAATGGATGCTTTCACAAAATGAGTGCAATCACCCCCCTTAACTCACTTACACCAGTCAGAACTATAGCTTGAGAGTAGAACACATTTTTCATACAAAAGATCTAAGGAGCCATCCCCACCATCTCCAGCTAAATAGATCTCTGGTAGCAAGGCCTTGAAGCTACCTGACTCAACATAAGTCACATTCTTCCTTCATATGAGTGACCATATGTATTTAAAAATAAGAATCTTGAGTTCTACTTTTCTGTGTTACAAGCTTTTCTTGAAGATGCATTTGTTATGGTACCAAAAATAGTTTTAATGAATACCTTGAATTCAGCAGCTTCCTCATTTTTGTTGTAGTTTCTAAAGGAAACCACAGCATTTAAAATAATAATAATCAAAGGGTGAACTTATCACATCCATACTTGCCTCCCCAAGACAGGTACAAATAAATAAGGCAGCCCTAACGATGCCAGATATCTAAGCTGCCACAAGGTAGCCATTATTGTTTGAAAAATACAACTACATGAGTCATCTCCTAATTATATAGCAGACCCATTTGTAATCTGTGTTATCTTTTGGTCTGTTATAGTTTCAAGAATTTTGCTTTTGGCTTCAGAAAGTAGGCAGTTTAGTTGCCATTATGAGAAGCTATTAGTATGAGGATTACTGTAATAGTGTAGCAAGACTGATACTTTTAAGGCACAATCATGATCATTCCCATTAATGAGTGCTAATCCCCACATCAGCTTCAAAGTGAGCGAGTGACTTTACTATTCTTAAGTGCATGAGAAGTAAAAGCAACCATGTACTTTGCTTGCCATTGATTCTACTGAAGTCAGCAGGCAAAATTTTGCTATTGACTTCGGGCTCTAATGCCAACCGTTCAGATCTCTCCAGTGTCACATTTTCACAACAGAGCCTTTAGATTACACAGAGTACTTGGAATACCTTGGTTCCTAGCTTAGTGAATTCAAATATGCCACCTTGTACAAGATTCATCTTGTATCACTATACTCTCACACATATTACTTTGAATTTGTAACTGGAAACAATATTGAATAGATTTATGAATTGGATTTGATGCACAAATTGGCAATGTGATAAGTGTGTGTGGTCTTTTGATATGCTTAGGTCACATCCTGGCTAAAACTCTGAATTTTAAAATATCACTGACTCTACTGCATGATTCTCAACAGGCTGCATGCTAATGAAGGATCCACAGAACCATGATACTAGTTATGTGCATTCAATACATATTATCATATTCATTTAAACATCCTGCCTTTCCTTCAAAGCCCAAGTTGATGAGTTGAAACATTTGAGCCTGGGATTGGCTCCAAGAGCCTGTTTGGTGGGCAGGGGAATGATATATCTTATGTGAGCAGGGAAAACTGTGTGTGTGTGGCATGCTTGATTCACTGGTATGAGCTAGCACAGTGTTAATTGGATCCCACCATGATTTATGAAATATTACCTCCCAGACAACCTTCCTATGAACCTTCCTAATACAATGCTTGCAATTAGTGACTCATTCTTATGGATAGTTTGGACCAAGTAACATCAAATGTAGTCACTGTTTCCTTCTTAACCTTAGTTATTTCCTTCAAAGCTAATTTCAGCAAGAACTACAAATTATTGAATGATTAGTTCATAAAAATATTGCACAGGGATAGTTAAGTAGCAGCAGATTACCATCCTGGTATAAAATGTATATGTGCTACATGTATATGCAAAATGAAAACTGTCAGTTACAAGCTTCAGTTTAAGATAGTACAGTGAAACCTTGGTTCCCAAACTTAATCTGTTCTGGGAGTCTGTTCAATTCCTGAAACAGTTTGGGAATCAAGGCGCAGCTTCTGATTGGCTGCAGCAGCCGGGTGTTTGGCTTCCAAATAACGTTTGAAAACCAGAAGAATTACTTCCGGTTTTCATTCGTTCAGGAGCCGGAATGTTAGCTCCCAGGGAGTTTGGGAGCCAAGGTTCCACTGTATAGCATTGGCCCATCTCATTTTATCCCCTGAACACATGGGCAATGGGACTTTTAAAATTCAAGCCCCAAAGAAAACTCCAGCAAAGCAACTTACAGTAAGAGGGACAGAGATGAGGCAACTTTTCTGGAAAGTAAATATAAAAAGGACTCTCTGCGTGTATAGATCTCAAATCTCCCTGAACAGTTCTGCACAAAAGGCAGAGATGGACAACCCTTATTTCTGTTGAGGGCCATTTTGTCCCAGGGGTAATATATTGGAGACTGCATGCTGGTAGTGGATGGGACTGCAGCCACCAATGGGGAAACTGGAGCCAAGAGTGGGTGGAGCCAACTTCCTTTCCCTCCCTTTTGGCCACTATTTTCTCTCTGTTACCTCATTTCCCTCTGGATTGTTCCCCTTTCCCCAACTTGTATGAAATTAGATCAAGGACCACATGATGCCTATCCTTGGTGTAAGGGCAATGGGGAACAATCTGCATGGTTGAAAATACTTATTTGCATTGATTTGAATCTGGCTTATACACATAATTGTGATCTGGATTGTACTCGATGCTAAACTAAATTCATTTCAGAGAGCGAGAGAGAACGAGAGAATATTTCCTAATGGCTCTTTGGAACCTTATCAGTGTTATATACACTGTACATATATAGTAGATCAAATTTTACACTTTCTCTAGATTCATCTTTAAAATACAATTCTTAAAAATACATGTAAAGCATATTACCCTTTTCAGACATTTTACAGATGAAATCAGTGCATGTGGGAGGGGTTATATCTCAGCGGAAGGCTCTGCCTTCCAATGTATGAGTGTTTCTTATACTATCTGAAAAGACCCCAGTGCATGCAAAGAGGGCTCTCTTATAATGTTAGGGCATGCTGCTTTTCCAGAGTTGCCGAACAGATGAAGAATCCTCTGCTTTTACAACTGTATGTATGGAGGTCTTTGCAAATGGTACAATGAATGCATGAACAATGGAGGCAGAGTCTGCTGGCCTCATACATAAAATATCTGAAAAGGGCTTATTGTCTTACCCTGTGGGCTAGTTTTACATGACACAACACTGAATGCCATTTTAAGAGTTTGCTAAAACTTTCCAAGTTTCACCTCAAAAATTGGGATGTTCCATTTAACCTACAAGAAAGCTTGCTTTTTCGTAAGGTCATTTTTAACAGCTGTTAATTAAAATACAAAAGAGTAAATGAATTCTATTTCTTGGTTTCCTGTTGGTAATATGAAAATCAAATTTAAAAGTGAAGCCTTGTGCGACCTTTATTGTGCCTGTAACAAAATAGAATACTTCGGATTTGAGAACAAAGCCTGGCAGATTAAAAGACACTTCACTATAAAACTGAATAATAAAAGACATAATTAAACAGGTTTAACATTGGTTTTGTAATTCATTCATAATTAAAACAATTCTGAATGTTAACAGATTTTTACTAACAACGGAGAATCTGTATGTAGAAAGAAAGCAAAGGGAAAAAGGGAAAAGGTTTTGTTGGCTTAAGACCATGATCCTCAAACAACAATTTCTGGGTAGTTCTAATAAGGTCAATGGACTTACTCCAGAATTGAGGCCTAGGTCTCACAAAAACAGGTGAACCTGTGTTTAGTCTCTACCACTTTAGGCTCTGAGGTGAAGGGCTCATCAAGTTATGATGATTCTCCATGAAAAATATTCACACAGAAAGAAAATTAGCATGTCATGTTGAAGGCTATGCTACCACCATTCATGCTCACATCGAGTTCGCTACATGCTGTGATTCCTCCCTCCCCATGTGCAGCAGCATGTGGTGGCTGTGTGCGCTGTGGTTCTGAATTGGTTTCCCTAAGTCGTGCATCTCTACATGAGGGAGTGGCAAGGCAGCGAGGAGCAGGTGTGGTGTAAGAGCAGCAGCGACGGCAATTCAACATACCCAGCACTGTGCCTGCACCACCCTGAGCTCTCTGCTGCCTTGCCCCCCCCCCCCCCCGCTGGCTGCTACTGCCTGTATCACAGAACACTGAATTTTGTGAGCCCCAAACTGCAATTTGAGAATTACAGAATTTCCACCTCATTTGCTGTTCATGAGAGCAAGAGCTAAGTGGCTTAAGTACTATAGGCTTCAATAGCAGATGGCTTCATTATGCTTATATTTCCTTTTTAAAAACATGTTGACCTAATATGGCTATACTATTATCATTATGATAATGGGATGGAACCAAAATTAAGAATGAAGATGATTCTATGTCAAAAGGGCACAAATATGAATTTGCAACAGTACTTAAGGTGCTTTCTTTTCTAAGGAGTTACAGTAGCATCTTTTTGCATTCACTTCCTTGTTGCTACACACTGATCCCTCTTTGCTTGACATTTATAGTCTAGCAAGAGGAAATTAGTTCTGATCCAGAACTTGGTAGGTTGTCATATAAAAACATCTGGAAAGAAAATGTCTATTATTATGGAGATTTGAAAATTGTATTAAATACTTAAGTGCAGCACTGTGTCATTCGTTTATTTCTGTTTCTTTTGTTTCCAGTGTCATTCAAAACACAATCAGATTATACTATAAAAGCATCTTCATCCACCTCAGAGATTTCTGCTTGGATTATGTACTGATGCCTTGTAAAATTGAGACAATTCATGATCCCATGTGACTATACTCTGCTGACAACTGCCACTTGTCTCTTGAGTCAGTTCTCTTGCTTGCTGTTTGTTCTCTGAGAGACCTGTCTGATGAATGTTTCGTATACATAGTCTCATGTACTCCTGGAAAGTGGCAAGTGCAGAAATAGGAGCCATCAAGTCGTATACTTCAATTTGCTAGTGCCAGAAGATGTAGCAACAGCAGCACCAGTAGTAGCAGCAGCAGTAACAGCAGTAGCAGCAGCAGCTGTGGCCTGACTGCCAACATAGAGTGGGTCCAAACAGGCCACTTTGGCCGCAAAGAAAGAGTGGATACAATGCAGGACTGCAAACAAGTTGGAAAATTCCAACTCCTGAAAGTGAAAGCAAAGAAGTCAAAGGTAAGATTAGGCCACCTTTTCATCTTCCACAGCACACCCAGCACTCTCTTGTAGAGACAAGCCAACAGAAGTTTATCCAAGTCAAGGATGGTCATCCATCATTGTGGAAAGCTGCAGTATTTGTTGGCTAATGAAGAAACACCTTCTTTGGATAACATGCACTCAAATATTTGAGTGGAATGCTACAGCAATTTTATATTGGACGTTTGTGACAATGAATGCTAGAAACTAAGCCATGACTTAGCATGGAAAAGAAAATTTGTCGGAAGAACTAGAAAGAAGAAAGTTAAATTGACTGTTTATTTCTACAATCCATGGGCTAACTCATCCCCCTGCCCCTCTGGTAGGTAGAGAAGGATAAAAGGAAGTGGACACCAATCAATGGGCTTGAACTGGGCACAACATTATTGAAAGAACATGAAAAATGGGCATGTGAGGTGGGAATTAAGCTATTATGAGGAAAATCAGGCATAAGAAGGTTCCTGAGCTGAGCTACTAAAACACTGTTCCTTGTATCCCACCTTTATCCTGAATCATAGCCCATTCTCAAGCTGCTCCATTCTTTTGACCATTCTGCTTTTCCCCATTGCAATCAACATGAACTTTTTGCTCTCCCAACACAGGTGACATTTTCCAGTTCTGCACTGGTCCTTGTGCCATCTGGAGTGATCAACCTACCTTGGATCCTTTCCTCTTTACAAAGGTAAGCACAAGTAATATTTCTTACCACATTCCTCTGATAAAGCTTGCAGCCTCCTTCCACTAACTAAGCAAATCCCTTTTTGCAATGCTGAGCTTCCTGATAACCATGCCGAGCCACAGTCTTGCGCACAGCTGTTATCCTTTCTTCTGGTTCTGTCTGCCCCAGCGGGGATCAAAGCCCCTGACCAAACCCTCCTGGACAGCATTTGCAGCCATGTTACTTCAACCCTTGGGAAGAATTGCCTAATGGGGCCCATTCTATTTGTGACCTTGATGGTCCAAAAGCTTGTAGAGGAGATTCTGAATAAGGAGGATTACTAGAACCTGGGGGTGCTGCTTATCTCTTCCTGTAGAGATGGAAAGCCACATTCAGTGGATGGCATCTAAGTCATACACAGAGTTGGAACCACTGCAATGGAACTGACTAACCTAAGCTTATTGATTTAAATCAGTTTAAGTTTAATATGACTTAGTTGGATACAAACCAGTGTTTTGAGATTTCTACCATCCTAGTGCAAAATGTTCTAACTGTTAAGCCATGTTTTATGACAGGGTAGGCTACTACCGTATTTTTCGCTCCATAGGACGCACTTTTCCCCCTCCAAAAATGAAGGGGGAATGTGTGTGCGTCCTATGGGGCAAATGCAGGCTTTCGCTGAAGCCTGGAGAGCGAGAGGCATCGGTGCGCACCGACCCCTCTCGCTCTCCAGGCTTCAGGAAGCTATCCGCAAGCCTTGCAAGCCCGGCGGGAGTTCCCGCGGGCTCACAAGGCTTGCGGGCAGCAGCCTGCAGCCCCAGCGAGTGTCCGCAAGCCTTGCGCGCCCAGCGGGAGGCTTGGGGCGGCAGCCTGTTGCCCGAAGCACAGGAAGCCCTCCGGAGGGCTCCCCGTACTTCGGGCGAGTGTCTGCAAGCCTTGCGTGCCCGGCAGGAGCTCCCGTCGGGCGCGTAAGGCTTGGGGCGGCAGCCTGCGAAGGAGAGGTGCTGCGCAGAGAGAGAGAGAAGGCGCAGCGCCCCTTCAGCAATGCGCCTGTCCAGCGAAGCCGGAGGAGGAACAGAAGGGTCTCCTTCTGTTCCTTCTCCAGGTTCGCTGAAGGGCGATGCCCCTTCTCCCTCTCTGTGCAGCACCTCTCCTGTGAAGGAGGGGCGCTGGGCAGAGAGAGAGAAGGCGCAGCGACACGTCTGTCCTGGCTTCTGCTTTAGCCCTGCGCAGCCTCTTTGGGCAGGGGGAGCCTTCATCCCGCTGCCCTGAAGAGGCTTGGTGCAGTTACCTCAGAAGCCAGAACAGCCACACGGTATCCCAGAAGCCAGATCCCTCTTGCTGTTCTGGCTTCTGGGGTTCAGAATATTTTTTTCTTGTTTTCTGCCTCCCAAAACTAGGTGCGCCCTATCGTCCGGTGCGCCCTATGGTGCGAAAAATACGGTATTTTCAGAATAAAAATATGCCACTGCATGTATACTATATCCACTAACTACAATTTAGCATGTGCCAGATTCATGATCATTTCCTGCAAATTACGTTAACTTTATGTTAAAAGTTAGGAAAATTAAAGTGGTTAGACGCTTTTTATGAAGTTCCCTGCTGAGTTATGTAAGAACGAGCGAGTTCATCCATTTTCCTGGATAGGCAAGCACTAGGATTGAAACAAAAGAGAAAGGGAGGTTTCTTCCCGCTCTGAGCAGAGCCAATAGAAACTAGAATATTGCTGTACCTACATTTCCCAGTCTGCCTTGAGGTCTAAAAGGGGGGAAAGGCATTATCTTTTCTTAAAGGGGCAGAATTATTCCTTCTACATAATACTAATACACAAATTCGCTATCACTAAATAACTGACCCTTGTGGGGGCAGAACAATGCTAATACTTAGGCTTACAAAATACTTTGGTTGTTAATCTAGTATAGTCTGGTACCTTTTCACAAATTATGACAGTGAATATTATTACTACAACTATGAGCAAGGTATGATTTGGGTTGCATCCGACTGAAGTCATATTGAATACTGGACCCATTAAAATCAATGGACAGTACTATTATCCCCACATAGCACTGGAGACACAGATACCAGCCTACGTAAAGGCCATCTAACCTTGGCAAGAATTGAGCCAGAAACTCACATGTGACACTCTCAGCCATTGCAGCACACTGGATTTCAGCATTAATAGCTACTAGAATCCTTCAGGAAATTGTGATCATGTCACAATTCTATTACTTTCCCCATATTTTCCAACATTGGCAAGAGATCACTGTGGGATGAGGTGAGGATATCATCAATATGCTGATGACGTAAAACAGATCAAGGTGAACCATTTTTCAAAACTTGCTTTTGACTATGACTGTTATTGATAATGGTGTTGTATATTTTATGGGGCAGGGTTGTAAACCCCTTAGAGCAGGGGTAGTCAACCTTTTTATACCTACCACCCACTAATGAATCTTTCTTGATGGTAAAATTTCCTTACGGCCCACCAGTTCTCGATGGAAGGAGGATTCAGCTTGTGCCATAGAACCCCCTACTGCTCACCTAGAATTCTGAAATGCCCATTAGTGGGTGGTAGGGACCAGGTTGACAACCCCTGCCTTAGAGGTTCTATTTATAGTTAATTAGTATAAAATTTTTGTTAAATAAAATAACATTGGTTGGGGGGGAATCTTACTCTATGTTTGGAATTAACAGAGTGATGGATGAGTGACATAAATGGATTGGTTTAATCTTTGCCTAGTATTTTATAACTAAAAGTAATGGGAAACTCACAAAGACTTAACAAAACATGATGATATTCCCTCTCCACAATGCTGGCATCATTTAAGTTGTTACATCTTCTGTAAACCCAGGAACAGAACAAAAATATCCTATTAGCTAAATGTGGAAACAGCAAAGAGGATGCGAACTTAAAGGATGTGTTCTCTGGGATGCTTTCTGCATGAAATATAAAGCAGTGTCCCCAAAACAAATACAATTTTAAAAGGCTGATTTTTAGCTTTCAAAAACAGCATTATAGAAAGCTGTCCTTTTTCAAAAAAATCTTTACAATCAAAGGGTGAGGAATACACACTAAGCAATGAAGCATGATGCTGCTGTATTTCTATAATGCACTTGGTAATTCGTAATTAAGGCTGCATTGTAAACAATGCCAAAATTTGGCTAGCTTTCTTGCTTTTCACCATAAATAGTAGACTAATGAGTCAGACATTCTCAAGGAGCATTTCACATTTCTTCCAGATTTTTACTAATGTGTGCTTTGAATATATTGGATTGTAGCACTAAGTTAAAGTCACTTAATGGTACAATTGATCTGCTGGCAACTTGATTGCACAATAGAGGGGCAGTGGCAGGAGAGGCTGTGCCCATTTCACCTTTAGCTTATTTAAGGGGGTGGCCAGGTGCAGGCTGCCCTATTTGCTGACCACAAGAGGATTTTTCACCCACCCCAGTATGTTAGTGGTCTGCCCAGTGGGGAAGCAGAAGTGTGGCATACAGTCTTTGCTATGCTTTGCTTGGTCGTCATGTTCGGGGGCAGGGAGGAATTTTCTTCTGCAAGCAATTTGGCATGTTTTCACCTACCTCACAGTAACTGTTACAACTTTGGGGGATAAGGCATTGGGCTGGAGGATACACTGCTAAAGGGGTCTGGGAGGGGTGACTCTGTCCAGGAATCCACACAGGGACTGATGGGCCAATACACTCTTCAAATGGCAGCCTGTGTGGGGTTGTGGCACAGTACAGTGTCAAACCCACTAGGCTCCTGTCAGATAGTAGGTGTGTTGCCTGATGCTGGATACATGCCCAATGCCTAAGCCAAACCTACCATTTCCTGTAATCAATAAAGTTGTGGCCTAATTCAACCCAATACCAGTCTCCTGTGCTCATTCTTTCAGCCTTCCCTGTACCAGTTGAGGACATCATGTGCTTATGGCGGCAATCCTCTGTTGTGCAGCAGTAAATCTCACATTTCCAAAAACCTGCATGTGAACCAAACATATGGAATTTAATCTTGAATAAACTCCTCTCTGAATTCTTTTAAGAAATGTATCACAAAAAACCAAGTTTTTTATTGGCTGGTAATTCCCAATGAGCCAAGATTTTTTCCTTAGAACTGTACCTGAGCAAGACTTCCTCTATCACTGAAGATTATAAAACTAGATTTAGTGTTATTTTATGTTCAGTTTGTAACTAAAGTTTTATGTCCAAGCGGGCAAACATGACTGACTGGTCAAATGTGCAGGCGGCTGCTTTAATAGCATGGGCTTCTCACTTGTCAGAATCTTTATATATATTTCCCCTGTCAGAACTTACCTCACAATGGAGAAAGATTGCTAGACATACCCAGGTTAATGTTAAAGCTACTGGCCAATAAAATATTCTGTCAGTGACTGCACATCAACCCACATTTGAATTCTCTGTTCTTGATTAAACATATAGGTATAAGTGCAAGTGAATGGGAATTTGCTCTTTTATGAAGTAAAGTCTGACAGAAAATGTAAAATGCTCTGGCATGCTGCTCTATGCAATCCTGAGACACATGCTCAAACACTTTTACAGAGAACAGGATTTCACAGCAGTACTTATTGCAGGAACAAGACATCACATGTAATATCCTTTACTCACATGCTATAAGGAAGCACTAAAAATGAACATATGGTTGCTGTCCCTTGCCCCATTTTCTTCCCTGTAGATAAGCTGTCCTGGCATCAGATGTCTCTCACTTTGAGGGTTTGCAAGTTATAACAGAAGCATAAAACAGGAAGCTGCTTCTTCATAACATGCAAAAGTCTAGGACTCAGACCAGCGCCACACAATTCAAAGGGTTGGTGCTGACCTTCAAAGGCCTTGTATACCTGAAGGAGTGCTGCCATGCCCATCATTCAGCCCAGACAATGAGGTCCAGCGCCGAGGGCCTTCTGGTGGTTCCCTCATTGCGAGAAGTGAGGTTACAGGGAACCAGGCAGAGGGCCTTCTCAGGAGTGCCGCCCTCCCTGTGGAACACCGTCCCATCAGATGTCAAGAAGAAAAATAACTATACAACTTTCAGAAGACCTCTGAAGGCAGACCTGTATCGAGAAGTTTAAATGTTTGATGTTTTAATATGTGTTGCAAGCTGCCCAGAGTGGCTGGAACAGCCCAGCCAGATGGGTGGTGTATAAATAATAAAATTATTATTATTAAAGTAAATAGTCTTCGTTCCTTCTCTTGTATATAACTCCACAATGTAAAGGGTAAAAAGTAGCCTACTTTTTATTTCGGTCCTAGAGGTTTTGCTGAACATGATAAGAAAGGACCAGCTGGTTAAAGGGGTTCAGGTCGGAGCGAGACAATATAAATTGAGAGCATTTGCAGATGATTTGGTACTTACATTGCAAGAGCTGGAATCCAGTACCAAAAGGGTTTTGGAATTAATTCAAGAGTTTGGTCAAGTGGCAGGATTTAAATTAAATAAATTAAAGACTAAGGTATTAGAGAAAAATCTAACAGTAAGAGAGAAGGAGAGGTTTCAGAATGAAACAGGGTTAACAGTGGTTAAGAGTGTAAAATATTTGGGGATTAACATGACAGCTAAAAATATGAACTTATTTAAAGACAATTATGAGAAATGTTGGAACCAAGTGAAAAAAGATTTAGAAATTTGGTCGAACTTGAAGCTTTCTTTGTCTGGTCGAATAGCAGCTATCAAGATGAATGTATTGCCTAGAATGTTATTTTTGTTTCAAACATTGCAAATTGTTGATAAGATGGAGTGTTTTAAGGGATGGCAGCGAGATATTTCTAAATTTATCTGGCAGGGCAAAAAGCCCAGAATAAATTTAAGATTTTAACTGATGCAAAGGAAAGGGGGGGATTTGTCCTGCCAGATTTGAAACTTTACTATGAATCAGCAGCTTTCTGCTGGTTGAAGGATTGGCTGCTCCTCAAGAACACTGACATCTTAGACATTTTAGATGTTCTTATTGGAAAATTTAATAAATATTATTTTTTTAAAAATATATATATATAACTCCACAATGTATAACCACAACACATAGACAAATCCACTAGCATTCCCCCACCCTGTTGTTACAGCAACACTTTCTGACAAAGATTAGGAATCAGAGGGAAGAAAGGTGTACAAGTTCTGTCTCAGCACAGTCTGCTGTTACCAGGTGGCTGAGAAGCAGGAATGGCATCGGCTACCTGATATAATAAATGAAGTAAGTATGTGGCATAATTTCACCTGGGTAGTTTAGTATTCATAGCATATGCTAAGCTCTGCCAAACCACAAAGTTGAAATGCATACCTAATAAATATCTGTAGCACCCTTTATCACAACGTATTGTTATGCGTTTGGGGGAGGGGCAGACTCTCCATAATCTCTAGACCCAGTAAAGAGCTGGAATTTGAGCACGTTCATGAATTCATGAGGTGAGAAAAGTTTGGTTAATTAAAAGCCAAGTGCTGTTGCATTCAGTTTAGGATCACAAGCCAAGGCAACTTCACATAGCTAGCCAGAGATGGCCCATGATGGCATCCATCTGTCCTCAAGAGACAATGGAGTGCACCCTATGGGAGTGCTATGTTAGGAGCACTCAAGTGACCTCCCCGGAGTACAAGCAGTGTGTATAGTTACAGCAATAGCCTTTTTGTATGTGTATTAAAACAGATAATACCTTAAATAACTGGACTAGCTACTGAGGGGCAGACTTCCACACTGAAGGAACTGTCCTCTCAATGTCCAATTTCCTACTAAATGAAGACTACAATACATCAACCTAGTTATCGGCTTGGCTTGGCTTTGCAGGCAGCTCTGCCTGATTTTTACTTTACCTTTTTTCTAGTTCTCAGACAAAATAGCAACAGAAATGAGTGTTCATCTTGTTATTTAAGCATCAGTACATGAGCATCAAATATTGTTGTCTTCCCTGCCCCTGATTACTTGTTCTAATATCCTTCAGACAAGGGAAACATATTGGAGTTCTTGCTTTTACCTTTGCTTCAATCTGTTTAGTATCTGGATTTTGGAACAAGAATTTGATTTTGCTCTTGCCATCATCTGAAGACCCTTTAAGCTGGGAAAACTTGTACCGCCATAGTACAGCCTAAAAGGGGGGGGGGGGGGAGGAAAAAAAAACATACACAGGAACATCAGCACACAAAATATAAGCAGAGAAAAAGTCCTTCTAGGGAACTTTATAACGTACCAGTGATAATAAAATTAAACAAGAGCATTGTTCTCTGCTCCAGAATCTCTTTGATCATAAAACTGCATTACATTTTGACAGTGTCTGGTTCAGAGCAGTCAGGCTGCATTTGTGAAATGTTCGTTGAAATCCTTTTAGCTTCGCCTGACCCTCGTTAACAACAAAAGATAGAAGTAAAGAGAAGACCCCAATTTACACTATGTCAAAGATGTGGTAAATAAGCCAGACTCCATCTCCTGTCCTGAGCACCTATTTATTTGCATATTAACTCATTTTCCTAGTGCAAAGTTAGTGTTCTGATGACTTCCATTTCAATAAAATTGGCCAAATGGGCTGATGAATGTTATGTAATGGAGCAGGGTTTCCAAATGGCTTCCTACCTGAGGGGGAAAACATAGGACTATCATCTTGTGCTTTAGAACTTCCTTCTACCCATCATTATCAAACTATATCTGTATGCCCATTTCTAGGTGAGACAAATACACCAATCAGATTGCCACACATGGGACTTTGGCTTCATTCAGCTCTTGTGAAAGCAAAGAAACCATCTGTAATTCCAAAACTGTAACCTGGGGCAATGGACCCAACTGCCTTTAGAGAAATTGTTCCCCAAAGAATGATGAAATATTACAAACTCTACCTATCAAGGGACACGGGTGGTGCTGTGGGTTAAACCACAGAGCCTAGGACTTGCGGATCAGAAGGTCAGCGGTTCAAATCCCCGCGACGGGGTGAGCTCCCATTGCTCGGTCCCTGCTCCTGCCAACCTAGCAGTTCGAAAGCACTTAAAAGTGCAAGTAGATAAATAGGTACCGCTATGGCGGGAAGGTAAACGGTGTTTCCATACAGACATAAAAAATAGGGTAGGCTCTAAAAGTGAACGTCTCAAGTGTCAAAGGCCAGGGGAAAGAGGTAGCCCTTCAGCATTCACTGAATACGGGATGTGAATAAATGGTCTTCTTTACGTTTTTGAGATGTAAACATGGGCTGCTATATGTAAGCCTTATGAAGATATTCAAATTTCTGGCAAAGTGGCAGGTCTGTGGGAGTACTTATTCAGGTGCATGCCTCAGCATCATGTACACTTGGTACAATAGTGTAGCATCCAAGCTTTTTACAGCAGTCTTGCATTCCGTTTTGGGTGTCAGGATTCCCTCACACAGGTTCTCTCAGTTCTTAAAACAACAGTTTAATACTAAATGTTAGAACATATTATAATGTAATATACAATGAGCACATTGGGATCTCTGGGCTGGGGAGCTCAAGTTCATAAATGCAAATTTATAGCCAAAAGTTATAAAGTTTCCAATAGCCAGTATAAGTTTGGCTTTCCAAAAGTAATAGGTATTGCTGCTCAGCATCAGATAAATACAAGTTTTAGGGTTTTAAGCCCTCAGTGTATATTTTTTTTTGTATTTTCACATGCTGGTTTTATAATGGTGGACAATTTTATAATTGTTTGTATTGTAGTTCTTTTTTTAGTTTAATTGAAGCCTCCCTGAAAATACAGTTGTATTTAAGCTTCAGGGTTTACAGTTAGCAAACAAATTAGAAGATTCCTCCCCTCCACACACACACATTAATGTGGAAAATACTAATAGAGATAATGCTCTGTAATCCTTATTTCCTCCAGGTCACTATTAACCCCAAAGTGAAGAAGCAGATACTGAGGGTGAGATATTTAACTTGGGTATAAAATTGCTATGCTGAGACAGGCCATCTGGTACATCATTCTGTCTCTAGCTATGGACAAATGCCTAAGGGAAGCTTACAAGAAGGGCAAGATGGTGACAACCGTGTTAATCTGAAGAAATAAGCATCCACTGATTGATCTTTGAAAACTAATCTAGCATTCTGGGCCATAACTGCAATCAATTTCAGTGGGTTAAATTAAGCATTTTAACCAGTCATCTCCAGCCTTTCATTTGCTTTACCCCTGCCTCTAGACTACCGATAAACTTCATTTCAGCAATGACACATTGTGCAACTTCCCATTCTCAGATTTTAACAAAAGAACAAAAACAGTTCCAACTAAATGCCTGGGATATAGAGCAAAATCTTGAAAAGATTGTAATGTTGGCACTAGGTGTGGCTCCTTAGAGAGGGATTCCAAAGTCAAAGAGCCACAACAGCTTCTTTGCAGCCGTGTATTATATCTCTGTTCAACAAATTTCCTGGATATGGACCTCTACAGAAGATTTTTAGACACAATAAGATTGCTATAAGATGACTAAGCTTATTAATCAGGGCTGGGTGGGAAATCTCTGTATGAGTCCCAATTTAGACTGCAATGCTGCTTTCTCTAAACCATGACTACTTGCCCCACACCTGATAGTCTCATTTGTTGATGCACTTTCATTACCCTTCGAAGGCACTTGATGCAAGATCCTAATTGTCCATTTGCAGATGCTGTTTCGGCATAGGACACCTGCACAACATTGTAGCAAGGATCATGAACTTAGAAGGGCTATAGCGATGGGGGGGGGGTCTAAAGCAAGGGGAGAGGGTTTGCCTGGTGCCTTCACATCCAGCAGAGACCTTTTTATTTTCCTAGACCTGCTTTAGCTTCTCAGTTGGCCTTCATTTCTATCAAATGATTTCTTGCTGCTTTTATCTAGCTATCATTATTATTTCTGCTATTGCTTGCTGGTTTTTTTAAACAAGTGGGGTTTTTTGTATTCTGTTTACATAAGCTGCCCTGGAAGCTTTGTTGAAAGGAGGGTTACAAATGCACATGTTCAGAAGGTCAAAAATGAGCAGGAAAAAAACCAAAGCACAAAACCACTACAAACCATCCAATGGCGGCCATCCAGGCACCAGCAAACAAAATGTACAGTAGTTGCAAGAAAAAGTTAATAAGCACCCTCCCTCTCTAACTTTTCTGTGATCTTTTGATCATCACAAAACTTCTCATTTTCCATTCCAAATTCCAGGATAATGCAGTATTTCAAGAACTGCTTCTCAGCAAAATGAAAATAATGGGAACTATCAATGTGCACTTGCTAGGAAACATTATTAATTTTACATTTCATACTACAACTGGCTGAACATATTTTACCCTATGTCAGGAAACCTGAACTTCCTACCTAATTTGTTGATTCTCACAGGCCTGGTGTGAAATGGTTTAGCATTAACTGCCTGAGCTCTGGACTTGTGTGCTCCTCATTTCCTCTTCTCGTATGGCTGCAAGGAGGAAATTGGAAACGTTGGTTTCCATTCTGATTTACCCACAGTGTATTGTTACATCCAAACTTTAAAGAGGCTCATCTGAACCGTAATGTAGAGTTGGGGTGGCCAACCTGTAGCTCTGCAGTTGTTGTTCCACTACAACTCCCACCAGATCCAGACACCGCGGACAAGGCTGATGGGAGTTCTAGTTCAACAGCATCTGAGGGGCTGCAGGCTTAGGAAAACAAACCAATTTCCTAAACCATGGTTTTGTTGGGATTTGGTTAGTTAAACTCTGGTTAGTTAAAAATGGAAGTGAAAACTACTGTTCTCCTTGTGCCTGCACTAGAGGAAAACAGAGGGCAGGGTGGCTAATGAAGCCCAGGCTCATTCCTGCAACACTCAATTATAGTGTTGCATTACATCCAAATGAGGCCGACATAGCTCTTGTTAGAAACATCTGTTCCTCTTGATTTTATTAGAGGATACATCTAATTGGGGAAAAAAAACCTCTAGAAGCATCACATTCTTATTGCTCTTGACATTGTATCATGCAAACACACTGTTCCAAGATGGGCTTAATACATCCTTCCTTGAATTCACTTTTGTTACAAAGCTTTGCTACTTAGCAGAGCTTGGAATTGGCACTCTGGGAAATAGGCAGTGTATCAGCCATCCCATCATGCCAGCTCGACCAAAATGAAAGCTATCCTCAAGTGTGCCAGGTGCTGGGTTTGGAGTGGTGAAGAATCCTGATTACTTCTTAGGCACTTGCTTTTTTCCTTGTTTGGCACAAGTGATTTAATTTTAATTGGAAGCTGCAGGGTTAGCTTCATTGCCAGCTAATAATGACCCGATTTTAGAAAACATGGAAGCTGCTAAAGCCATCTGGCTTTGTGGGTTGAGGAATTTCAAAACCAAGAATATCCCTGTTGGATAACACCAAGGATCCATTGAGTCCAGCATCCTGCTTCTAGAAGTGATCAGCCGGATGGTTTCGGGAATTCTACAAATATGTCAAGAAGGCATCTGTTCCCCACAACAAATAATATTCTGAGACAAGCTGCCTCTGAATTTGAAGGTACAATTTAGCTGCCATGGTTAATATTCATAGGCATATCCTCTGTGAATTAATTTTTATTACCCTCTGAAGCCCCCTGTCTTACATCTAGTGGCAGCAACTTCCATTCAGTTAACTATGTGATATGATATGAAAAGGACTTTCTTTTGTTTGTCTTTTGAGGTAGAGGATCAAGTTTGCCTGCAGAAGGTCATGGGTTCAAACTCAGGCAACTCCAGGTAGGGCTGGAGAAGATTGCCTGCCTGAAACCCTGGACTGCCACTGCCAATCAGTGTCAAGATTACTAAGCAAAATGGACCAATCATCTGACTTGATGTAAGGTAGCCTTTTATGTTTATGGGGAAGGGCTACAACTCAGTGGTACAGCATCTGGTTTGCATGAAGGTGGTCCAAGGTTTAATTGGCTGCATCTCCAGTTAGGAATGAAAATATCCCCCATCAGAAACCCTGGAGATCTGCTGCTTTATCAGTGCAGTGGTCTGATTTGAAATAAGGCAGCTTCTAGTGTTTCTATTAATGACACAACTTCCAATGTTTCAGTCACCTTTTTCATACCAAGCATAATTTATGCATAGTTATGCTCAGGCTAAAGGGGTGGGGAGCGTTACATAAATATTTCCTAGTTTGCTGATAGTGGTAATGAAACCCTAACAATACATGCTATTCTGCAAAAGCCATGATACTGGATTCCAATAAAGACTGTAGGGAGTTGATTGCTCTTTTGGACAGAAAATTACAATATGGGAACTGAAACAATGACTGAACTACCATCAGAATAATGATAATGACACATTTCCATTTTCTGAACACAAAGTGGTAGGTGACAGTCTTGAACTGGCATATGGTACCAGGGAAGAATTGGGGGGGGGGGGTGTACAACTTGATACTTCATCCAGATAAGATGGAAATGCTGTTAAAGGCTCCATTAATTTGAAGATGAATATCCAATCTCTTCTGGATGAAGATGCTTTCTCTTCCAAGGTATGTACAGATGGATTTGCTCCTGGATTTAGCCTGCACTTTTTAACCAGCTTTGGCTTGTTTGCCTGCTTGAGCCACAGGAATTGATCCTGGCCTCTGTATTCAATCCATAAAAAATCTAAAGGATGCTTACTAAAGAATAATTAATTTGTGCTTTGTGTAATTTTAATATTTGTATGCTTTGTGTTTACACTTCTTGCTGGCTACTTTAGATGTTGTTTGCTATAGAAAAGTGACGTAATAATAATCAAGAACTACAAAGGCTTTGAAACCCAAAGGCCATCACTCATCACCCCAACCCCCCAGTTTTTGATGAATGGCAGGAGAGATAAAAGGGTAAGGATCTCAAGTTTGAATTATTCAACTTTACTGGCATCAGAAAAGGAAAAGCAGCAGTAGGATTTTGTCTTCACTCATGAATTTCAAAGATAACGAAAAGGCTTTTTGAGTTTCTCAAAAAAATAAAAATACCAGGATAGATTATGATATGCTGTTATGAGTGTTGCTGCCACAAGTAATAAATTGTAAAGATCAATAATATTGGGTAGCAGTAGCTTTCTACTGAAAAATACCATTGCTGTGAGGTAGGAATCTTCATAGTACAAGCTCCCATGTGATCTGGAACCCTGAGCAATCGGTTCCTCCTCTTGTATTATTGTTAGCAGTGAGCAGAATGTCAGAATAAAGCTGTTGAATTCCTATGCTTGTGTCACCAACCTCAAGGAAGCTTCCTAACTGGACCAAAATCTTGGGCTTAGTCCCTTTATCTGCTTTCTGTGGGCAAGCCTTCTCCTACAATTCATGTGACTGGCGACAGCCCCCACCTCACCATGTCCTCAAGAAATGGATTCACTCAGTTGAGTCAGAGGCTCTCTCAAAGTTTGGTGAGAAAAGCTCAGAGATCTCAAAACCCTGCTGGCATTTTCTTGTGGGCCAGATCAGGGACTTTTCAACACCGCTGAGCAGTGATTTGTGTACTGATATGGATGATACATGCAGAAACTCTCATAATTTTCCTGCACATTGCTTAGCTGATCAATAAAGGCCCTGATTGGTCAGAAGTGCAATTTTTGACATGAAAATTGAAGCTGTCAGAAATTTGGCCCAGCTCTTAATAATAAAAACACAGTAATGTGCACAAAGAGAATATGAATGGGGGTATGTGGGGGTTCCAAACCAAATTTATTCTTCTGGTCAAGTAAATACCTTGGGAAAATAATCTGCAGTGTTCTTTGAGGAGTCCTGGGGTATATTTTTGCAGGGGGGGGAGAAATCAATGGAAAGCCACCCACTGACTTCAGTGAAGTATAGATCAGGTTTGCGGTAATCATGATAATGTAAAAGCTGATAGTATGTCAGTGGCCTGTCAAAGCAAATTACTTGCTTCAGGTGAGTGAGCCAAGTAGGGTTTTATAAGGCTAGAGAAAATATTACAAGGACTGAGGCTGATTCTAATGGTTTCTGTCTGGAAGGCAGACATTTCTCTTATTCTGACACTGTTGCCAGCTGGATATGTTGATTAAGATATCTGTGTGTGGTTTCTTCTGTTCTGAAAATATAATTCCGAAGCCATAACTATGTTAATAGTTTTGTTAGTGCAGTTTCCTATCTGATGGATTCTATCAGAGGAAACGGTGTTGAAAGAGATTTTAGAGGAAAGTAACACCATGGAAGAAGAAAAACAAACTGTGCTTTGTTTTTCATGACTCTCATAGAGAAAGTGCAATCTTGACATTTGACCAATGTGGATTGTGATTTTTCTATTAACATCTAGATAATAAAACAATCACCCTGATCCAGAGAAAACAATCTGCAAGTAGAAACCTATTTCACTCCATATCATTTGTTGTGAGGGGGAGTAGGAAACAGAAGCTGGCACAGGCACCTTTTTTTTGAATGCATTATAGGTTATCAGCACTGTCAGAGCTCTTACTATGGAGGAGGAAACGTTAGGAACACAACCAAAACCCCATTCTCTGCTTCCGGCTCCCTCAGTCAGGGCCACGGAATGAAGGGCTATGATTCAAAAGGATATTGTCTGCATGCTAAAAGCTTCAGTCCCTTTTCTCGTTTGTTTAAGAAATTTGTAGCAATAGGCAAGTTTGCACGGATTACATTTATAATTAGGCTTGTCAAAATGAGTTTCTCCCCTTCCTCCTTGAGAATGGAAAATTGGCTGAGTTTATTCTGAACCGGTTAAAAGCAAGAATGGACTCTGTCATTCTCCCAATGGCATCAGTGTGAGTGCAGTGCTTAATGCTGCTCCCCCCTCCCCCCTTCTCATAAGCACCCAAATCCCCTTGCCCAGTGGCAGCACTTTCTGCTCTTGTGGTAACAGTATGAAGGTTTTATATTTCCCCAAGCTCCTGGCATCAAGATTGCTGCTGTGGGAAGGAGGGTGAGGCAAGGAAAGATGTCCCCACACATTCTTTGCCACCAGAGCAGCAGCACCTGCTACTAGGTAAGAGAGATTAGGTAAAGGAGGAGTTCATCTCTGAACTGAATTAGAAAAAAAAAAAACTAAACTAAACTGGAAAAGAATTCCAGAGATGCAATGCTTCTCTTCAAATGGAACACCAGACTGAATTCCAAACTTCATGTGAACTTTGGCCATATCTCTAGAAGTTTGTCCCTTTTTAGAGCTTTTGAATTGTGTGCTTTATGATGTTCATGGAGAAGGGGGAGAGAAAGGAAAGGAGATGGAACAAGTAGAAGAGCAGGGAGTGTATAAAAGGATCAATTCATGCATTCCATCTCAAGAACATGCTACAGAAATAAGTCCTGCAGGAACTATTTTAAAAAGCATATTGAGAATGTGATAGGATAAAATTATTATTTATTAAATTTCTATACTACCCTTCATCTGAGGATCACAGGGTGAGTTACAATATAAAAACAGAAAAATACATACCATAGTATGTATACAAAAACAATATCTCCAAGTTTTAAATGCCATAGATTCTTTAATTAGCCTAAAATCTGGGAGAAGAGGGATGTTTTTGCCTGGCACTTAAAGATATGCAGCGAATGTGCCAGGCAAGCCTCCCTGGGGAGAGCATTCCACAAGCAGGGATCCACTGCAGATAAGGCCCGTTCTTCTGTTGCCACCCTCAGGACCTCTCATGGAGAGCCTCAGATTATGATCACAGGGTCCAGGTTGGTTCATATGGGGGGGGGGAGGCAAATACAGCATAGTGACAGACTTCAAACAATGGCTCAACTCTCAATTGAAAAGATAATTCTTGGAAATGAATCATTAACAGCATGTAAACATCTTCTCATGGCCTTACCTTTGTTGCAGCATCAAAGCATACGAAACCCATGCCAAAGTCTATGGTAAGCCCCATAAGATGACTCTCCAGAACACAGGCATATGTCTTGCACTAGAAAAGATTGAAAAACACAGCACGTTAGATAGCGCTTCAGTTGAGTACATGTATTTTGAAAAATTATAGCTAAGGGGAAATACCCGTTTAGTTACAAATTAGCCCTGGCAAGAACAAAATACATCTTTGCAAGTAACACAAACCCTTAGCCATTCAATCAACTGGCTATTTGCATTCCATGAAAGAGAGCTTCTACCTCTACCTACATGGAAAACACATAGGGGCTGAGTGTGCAGTGGCGGAATAGCAGGCAGGAGCGGCAGAAACAGGCAGGGGGTTGTAGGGGTGGTGGTGGCAGCAGTGCAATGCAATACCTCCCATTTTTCCTCAGGTGGTGAAGCAGGATGTGCCACCCTGACTATCTGGCTACAATTTAGCATAGTAGGTAAGTAAATACAGTGGTACTTTATGAACAACTTGAATTAAGAACACTGCAAACCTGGAAGTAGGTGTTTTGGTTTGTGAACTTTGCCTTGGAATAAGAACATGTTTCACTTCCTGTTGAGTGTGTTCCATTTGTAAACTGAGTCCCCCGCTGCTATGGGAAAGCACGCCTTGGACTTCCATAACGGATTAAGTTTGTATACCAAGGTACCACTTTATTGGAATTCAACTGTCTTTGCCCATTCCTCAATGTAAATGAAGTAATTGAGAGTGAAATGCATCACCTCCTAATTTCTGATCACACATGGAATACATCTGCTCACATATGACTGGAGACACATGCACCTTTGGTAAATAAAGAGGCACTTTTATATGCAGCTTTTATGTCCCATTACTTTAATGCAAGATAAACATATTTTACTGGAAGTGAGTATGTAAACAAAATATATAATGACTAGGTATTTGCTGTTGATGTAACGGCTCATCAAAGAAGACAAGGGATAAGAAGACTCTTAGGTTCCCTGAATTTTCCTAGTGAGGCTCTTGTGAACTTCAACCTAACTATTTGATGGACCTGCATTTATCTATTTTTATGATTTGTATTATAGTTGACCCCCCTCCCAATTTCATTTTCAAATAATTTATGTCAGGAAATGTGTTGATAAGGGCAAATGACCAAACTTCCATTGCCAGCAAGTTGCTAATACAGCACTTTTAACATTTAAGGAAATCGGAAGAACTACCTTTATTTTGAGTTTCTTATTTCTCCAACCCCCCCCCCCCCCATGCAGTGTGACATTTTGGTTTGCATTGATAAAATGAAACTGTTCAACACTGAGTTTCAGTTAACAACAAATTGCATACTCCTACTGAGCTCCTTGTTTGATAGTTGGCTTCTGGTTCCTAATGCCAAGCTAGTACTGCTCAGCACAAATTAGGTATTTTTCTGATCAGAACATCATTGTCAAGATGTGAAGTGCACAGCAGAGCTTGAAAAGGCCAAGCTACTCATCACAGAAGTGCTTATGAAAGATGCTACCTTTTCACATTAAAGTCAGAGACAAATCTTTTGAAATCCTTCTGAGACTGATGAAAACCCTAGTTTAGAGCTACTTAAGGACTTTTTATACAAAACAAATGTTTAAACAGAAACTGCCAAGCAGAAATAATTTGATCGCTAATTAAGTTGTCCACTGCAAAGTGATTCCTATCAATTTAAATTCAGATTTCTGTTTTCTGACAACAGCTTCCCCCCCAAAAAATTCTCTCAAATCATATAATTCATAACTAACATGATTTCAATAAACAAACAAATAACAGCAAAACCTAAAGTGGCTCACCTGTAAATGCAGTCACAGATATGGAAAAGCACCTGCACAACCTACTGGTGGAACTTTCTAGAAAGCTCTGGAAGACTGGATATGCTGGATCCCTTCCTTTACACCCCTGCATAGTATCAATTACTGCATGGCCTTTGGGAGAAATGTCCATGGTGGCAACAATTTGTTTCCTGAGCACTTTCTGCAAGACTTCTGCAAAAAAACTTTCACATTTTAATGATGTCAGCCTCTTTGAGGCATGTGAGGCAGTGACTGCGAAGGTCAAGAAATTTACTCACACAGTTGCTACACTTTTTGAAGATAGCCCTACTCAGCATCAGGGCAAAATTCAAGGGGGGGAAATAAAGAGTGGAGAGGGGGAGCATAGAGCGAGAGATATCTCTTCGTGCCACTGCTTTTTGCACAAGAAAAGAAGGGAGCCTGAAGGGCTGACTCTAGATTCTTAGCCCATACAGAGATCACAATGAGTTCACATGGATGAGAGGGGCAAATCCAATGCTGTCAGTCTTCCAAAGCTTCCTAGAAGGTCCCTGTAAACAGCCCAGGAACATTCCCATATTTGGAACAGAATAGAACGCACCAAGAATAACCAGTTAGTTGGGACACTGAGATGGGTATTCATTGCACTACTTATATGCTATACATCCACATTTTTAAAAGTAATCATTTTGTAAACATATGTAGGTTGCAAAGTATGTGTCAGGTGTCTAATTCCCTTATCAAACCAAAAGGGTTACTAGAGCTCTTTGGAACAGCAGTGTTTTGAAACAAGTGCCATTCAATATGCACCACCTTCGTGTGGGACAGCTTTTTCAAGTAATTCTAGGCAGCCCATGTTTAGATGTTGGCAAAGGCATAAAAATAAGACAAACTAAAGTGTGATATCTTCAGATGCTAAAGAAATTGTCCCATCCCAAATAGGTGGCGGAAAAAAGGGGGGAAAGGTAGGGTTGAATGGAAGAAGAGCCACAGAAATTTGGCCCATAGCTGAGGAGGCAAGCTTTCTTGATTCTGCATTCGTCTCCAGGGCTGTTGACTTTAGATTATTACTTTATTATCTCCCATGACAACCACAAATATTTGGTAGGAATCAAGGAAAGTCGGGGGGGGGGAGAGAGATGGAATGAAAAGAGCAAGAGTCCATTCTAGAAAAGCTCTGCCAGCAACTGCCATTGCCAGAGCAGTCCTCAAAAAGTATCATTTATAATTCAAACTACTGGGACATATTTTCTATATAGCATGATAAACAATGGATATAGCTCAGATGTTGGAGCCATGTGTTCCACAAGTGAATATGGCATGGCTCAACAAAGTATAAATACTGGCATGGATCTGAAGAATTGATCCATGGGATTTCATTATTTCCTGCCACAACAGGTACTTGTTCCTCCCCTCAAAAAGTAAGGCCCAGGCAGGCACAATATGTGACCCATCAGAGTAGCAAAATAACCAGACCCTAGAACAGTGATGTAATAAAATTGACAGCAAAAGCAAGGGTAAGGGTTGACATGACATTGGGGCCTGGATTATGTAATCATTCCATGATGGAACGGGTCTCCTGGGTTTGGACCACCCCAAACCCATTTCATGGGAGTCAGCCAGTGATGAACTTTGTGTAGTGCAAGCCAAGCAAGCAAGGTCTCACTGGGTGACCAGGGTGCAGATTCCAACCAGGCACCTTAACCCAAGCTTGGAGGTGCCATGGTCAATTGTCCCCTCAGGCCCTTTATGGGCTCTCCCATCCTATGTTGATCCTGCCCAATGCCATTTCTGCCCTCAACAAACAATGTTGTTCCGCCTAACAAAGGAAGACCATAATTTCACTGGGGGAAAGGTGAGAGGGAAGTGCCAATCAGGCTGAGTGAAAAAAATTATTTCCGGCCCTGTCAACCAGCTCCTTAAAATTGCTAAGTGAAGGTTCTAACCAGAACCTTGCAGTGATTTTTAGAAAGTCATTAGTTTGCACCAGGCGTCCTATTGGGAAGACCCAGTTTTCTGAGTGCATGTTCTGGAAGTTGGGCAATAGGGGCAGTACAGGATTCCTTTTGGTGTACCGACCTCCCCGCTGCACCAAGGATTCCCTGCCCGAGCTGCTTCAGGTCGTGGCGGATGTTCTCCTGGAGACACCTAGCTTGGTCGTCCTAGGGGATTTTAACATCCATGCCGACACGACCTTACAAGGGGCAGCTCGGGACTTCGTGGAAAGCATGGCCTCCATGGGGCTGTCCCTGAATAAGTCTGGCCCAACCCATAGCCGCGGACATGCCTTGGACCTGGTGTTTACCTCTATGGATATTGGTGATCTGACACTAAGTAAAAGTGAAACAAAAGAAGTGCAATGGTCAGATCACTTCCTGGTGCAACTGGACTTCTCTGCGACCCATCCCCTCTGCAGGGAGGTGGGACCAATACGGATGGTCCGCCCCCGCCACTTAATGGATCCAAATGGTTTCCAGAGAGTGGTAGGGGATGCTTTATCCCATGTTGATGGCCTCTCAGCTGATTCCCTGGTGGCCCGCTGGAATGCGGAGTTAACCAGGGCTATTGACTGTTTGGCTCCGAAGCGCCCTCTCCGATTGCATGGAGCCCAGAGAGCCCAGTGGTTTTCCACGGATCTGAGGGCAATGAAACAATCGTTGAGATGGCTAGAGCGCCGGTGGCGGATAACTCATTCCGAATCTGACCGGACACAGGTTAGAGCTCAACGTCGAGCCTACCAAGTGGCGATAGCGACGGCGAAGAAGAATTTCTTCACCGCCTCTATTGCATCTGCAGAAAACAGCAGCAGGAGACTTTTTCAGGTGGTTCACAATTTAGCGGAACCACCTGTAACATCGGGGCCCAGTACGGGCCACATATTCTCTTGCAATGATTTTGCAAAGTTTTTTGCAGATAAAATTGCTCAGATTCGGGAAGAAGTAGACTCCACCGCGGGAGAGTGCTAGAGTTCTGTCTAGTCAAGTTGAGTGGGATCAATTCCAATCTGTTACCTCCGAGGATGTGGACAGGCTGCTTGGACGAGTGAAACCAACTACCTGTCTCCTGGATCCTTGCCCATCCTCGCTTATAAAAGCTAGCCGGGAAGGACTGGGCGATGGGCTTCGTGGGGTGGTGAATGCTTCCCTCCGTGAGGGAGCCTTCCCAGACCCACTGAAAGAGGCGGTTATTAAACCGCTTCTTAAAAAACCATCTTTAGATGCGGCCACAATGGCCAACTATCGCCCAGTCTCAAATCTTCCATTCTTGGGCAAGGTGATACAGCGAGCGGTTGCCGAACAACTCCAGGCACGCCTGGAAGAAGCGGACCATTTGGATTCCTTCCAGTCGGGATTCAGGCCTCATCATGGGACTGAAACTGCCTTGGTCGCACTGGTTGATGATCAGCGGGCTAGGGACAAAGGTGAGAGCTGTTTCCTAGTTCTGCTGGATCTCTCAGCGGCGTTTGATACCATCGACCATAACATCCTTCTGGACCGTCTTGAGGGGCTGGGAGCTGGGGGCACTGTCCTACAGTGGTTCCGCTCCTTCCTCCTGGGCCGTGTTCAGAAAGTAGTGGTGGGGGATGAGTGTTCAGACCCCTGGGCTCTCACTTGTGGGGTGCCTCAGGGTTCTGTCCTCTCCCCCATGCTTTTCAACATTTACATGCAGCCGCTGGGAGAGATCACCAGAAGGTTTGGGCTGGGTGTTCATCAGTATGCGGATGATACCCAGCTCTACCTCTCTTTTAAATCAGAACCAGTGAGGGCAGTGAAGGTCCTGTGTGAGTGTCTGGAGGCGGTTGGAGGATGGATGGCGGCTAACAGATTGAGGTTGAATCCTGACAAGACAGAAGTACTGTTTCTGGGGGACCGGAGGCGGGCAGGTGTAGGGGATTCCCTGGTCCTGAATGCGGTAACTGTGCCCCTGAAGGACCAGGTGCGCAGCCTGGGAGTCATTTTGGACTCAGAGCTGTCCATGGAGGCACAGGTCAAATCTGTGTCCAGGACAGATGTTTACCAGCTCCATCTGGTACGTAGGCTGTCCATCTGTCTCGCCAGAGTGGTGCATGCTCTGGTTATCTCCAGCTTGGACTACTGCAATGCACTCTACGTGGGGCTACCTTTGAAGGTGACTCGGAAACTACAACTAATCCAGAATGCGGCAGCTAGACTGGTGACTGGGAGTGGCCGCCGAGACCATATAACACCGGTCTTGAAAGACCTACATTGGCTCCCAGTATGTTTCCGAGCACAATTCAAAGTGTTGGTGCTGACCTTTAAAGCCCTAAACGGCCTCGGTCCAGTATACCTGAAGGAGCGTCTCCACCCCCATCATTCTGCCCGGACGCTGAGGTCCAGCGCCGGGGGCCTTCTGGCGGTTCCCTCATTGCGAGAAGCGAAGCTACAGGGAACCAGGCAGAGGGCCTTCTCGGTAGTGGCGCCCACCCTGTGGAACGCCGTTCCAGCAGATGTCAAAGCGATAAACAACTACCTGACATTCAGAAGACATCTTAAGGCAGCCCTGTTCAGGGAAGTTTTTAACGTGTGATATTTTACTGTATTTTTGGTTTTTATGGAAGCTGCCCAGAGTGGCTGCGGAGGCTCAGCCAGATGGGCAGGGTATAAATAATAAATTGTTGTTATTGTTATTGTTATTGTTATTGTTATTGTTATTGTTATTGTTGTTGTTGTTGTTATTATTATTATTATTATTATTATTATTATTATTATTAACTGCATTCCTGCATCCAGTTAATTATTATTAGTCCTATCAAAGTTGGAAAATTTAGAGCAGAGTACATAGATGCAGATGCTCTCTCTCTTTTTTTTTTTGTAAGATTTCCAGAAAATGTTTATTGCAAGAGAAATAAAATTAAATACTGGGCTTAAAATTATTAGCAAAAACTAGTACATAAAACATCCAGTAAAAGTAATAGGAGAAAATAAATGATTTTTGATTTTGTGGGTGAAACAAATCATTCCACAGAGAAAAATAAAAAACGAAGTAATCAATGGAAAGCCTCATAAGCAGCCATATTTGTGACTCAACTGCTTGTTAAAGCTCACCAACTTCATGTAAGTTTTATTAATATTTAGCATATTATGTAGTAATAAATGTTATGGGCATAAATGTTTAATTTTATTAACTTGCAAAAAACACACACCCACAATTGCTTCCTTTTGTCATATCTTTCAGTTATAAAAATGATTAAAACACAGAGATCATTGGGCTGGAAACAGAGCCTCGTAATTATTTTCAGTCCCTCAGATACCTTACTTAGGGTTTGGATGCTCACTGTTACACACATTCATAAATGTATCCCTATCTCAAATTTCTGGGCAAAGTAACTTCTTTATGTAAAGGACTGCAGTGGCACCTTGTGTTGAAGAAGTGATGTGGGTTACTTTAAAACACAGGTGTGAGGAACCTGTGGCCCTCTGGATGACGTTGAACTACAACTCTCATAATCCCTGACCATCGGCCATGCTGGCTGGGGCTGATGGGAGCTGCCATTTTCAACACGTGGCGAGCCAAAAGTTCCCAACACCTGCTTTAACCTGTGTGGCAGGTAAGCATGAGGAAGTAACTTTAGACTGAAGGAAAGTTCTGTTCTAAACGCACTGGCCATCCAGCTTAGTGTTCTAATTTAGCAGTTCAATACCTCTGCAAGTGCTAGATTTGCTCCATCAATTACTTCACCTAAGGATCAGTCTTCCCCTCCCCACTCCCCCAACTACAAAGCTATGAGTAACAAGCACAACTCCTAGCAGGAAATATTGAAAGGTGAAAGATTATAACGGGCTTTGAGCAGCTGTCACAAATTGGTAAAGAAATATTAATGTGCACCACAGGTTAGAGTGGTAAAGGGTCAGTCTCTAGCCTCTCACTCTCTGGCTCCTAATCAGAGGTTTTATTTCACCTGTAGCTTTTCAGCTTACTTTAATTAATCCCCTTTGCTGTGAACTTGGAGAGAATAAATTGAAGAATGCTGCCAAGAGAGCACATAATGTCAAAGTTCGTACAGATCTAATATAAACCGTTAAAACATTACACCTGCCATAAAAAGAGTGAATTATTTGCTTTTGATTATTGATTTCACACGCTGAAAAAGATGAAAAAACCCCTATTCGGAATGAAAGTTTCCCATATAAGAGAGGCAACTCAATATTTAATCTACCATGTGCAAAACGTACAGAATCTTAAAACTGGGTCTGTGAATAATTCAGTTGTCCTAGTTCAGGAGCAGAGACTGAAGCATTATGTTCCTCAGGCCCCAAAACCTGAAGTATACTATAGCTTAGTAGGAGATGTTTAAAGTGGGAGAGAATTCAATGGAGGAAAAAGCTCATCCAAGCCCATTTCTAAAGTGGAAAAGGTTCAGAGACTCTTGGCTACTAAGTTCATGCCAGAATTCCAGTTTTCCAAAATCAGTGTTGATACAAGGTCATAAATGTAAGTTCGAATTTTTAAAAAGTTCATAAAGGTACAAATTAGGATAAACTAGTCATGCTGGCCACATGACCCGGAAGCTGTACGCTGGCTCCCTCGGCCAATAAAGCGAGATGAGCGCCGCAACCCCATAGTTGGCCACGACTGGACCTAATGGTCAGGGGTCCCCTTACCTTAATAGTTGTACATTATGACTGTTATTTAAACAAAGCTGTAGTGCTACATATCCTACTGATCTGAGTGAGATGAACTATCTGCAAATCCATTATTCAACAAGTAGAACACACCACTGCATACATTTCCTAACAAGATGCATTTTCTTTTGTAAAGGTTGCCCCATTATATTACACAGAAGCATTCCCTGCCCTCAAGACACTACGTGATTTTCCCAGGTTTCTATGTGAAAAGAAGGAGCTTTGGCACTATTCTGTATATGTAAAAACTCAAAATAGTAACCAGGTTCTGTGCCTCTGCCAACTGAATCAATCTGATTGATCTGCCAAACACTGGCTGCATATCAACTTGAAACGTATTGTAATTAATTGAAAATGGGCTAAGAGGTTTATAGGGTTAGAGGGGAGGGGAGTCGTTCATCAATCAGTATTGCAGAATCGTAATACTTGCATTAAAAGTGCATTATTTGTGATCCGTGACACTATTTGTGATCCTGGATAAGTTGGGGAGAGGGGAGAAAGCTGATTTACTAGAACAGGAATGGATGTAAACTATACCCATTAATATAAGAGATACCCATCCAAAGTATCTCAAAAGGATGAAGTATAATAAAATAATAGATGTTCTATTCTTATAAATATTTACATAACAACATAGTGACTCCCAATTTCTTCTGCCACCCTGAAATCATCTGCACTTATACAATCACAGACTTGTAGGGTTGGAAGGTATTCATGGCCCAACTTGGCCCTCCAGCTGTTTTGGGACTACAATTCCCACCATCCCTGACCACTGGTCCTGTTAGCTAGGGATGATGGCAGTTGTAATCCCAAAACAGCTGGAGGGCCAAGTTGGGCCATGCCTGATCTAGCCCAACCCCTGCAATGCAAGAATCTTTGAGTCCCTGGGTGGACTCAAACCAACAACATTCAGGTTGACAGTGAGATGTATGTTACCAAGTCCTGGTCTCTCCTTTACCATCCCATAAAATTCCAATTTCTCATTGTCTTCTTGAATAAATTCTACCATGAGATCAGAACCACTATGCTGATAGTGACTAGCCCAAGGCCATGCAACAAGCTTCATGGATGATCTGGGCCCAAGTTTCCCAGATTCAAGCTTCTAGCCCCACTATTGGGATGCACCGTGCTGCCACACCATTGTTTATCCTTATCTCATTAGCAGATATTTTTCATTTTCAAAGCAAAAGCTAAGAAAATAAGCAAAATAACAGAAGGCTACAACCCAATGCTTCTAGCTGCTGAACCGCCATTTTTGTTTGGTCAAGAACGTATCAAACAACCACACCTAATCTCACTAGTACTTTCAGTGTTTGGGTTTCAAAAACTAAAAGTATATACAGAACCCTATTTTGTTTTGTTTTTAAATGAGATTTTTTTTCCTGTATGGAAACAATTTGTAGTAGATCATTAACCCTTTTTCCCATTAAATATTCCAAACCTCCCCCCTCCCTCCAAAAAAGTCTTTGGTAATAACTATCACTATCATCAGTGCTTTTTTAAAAAAAAGAAAAGAAAAATGTTTAGGGGTTCTCTCATTTTCCTACTCATATTTAAATACTGCCCCTCAATGAGACCAAACTTAGATTCACAAAGTGTTTAGGGGTATGCGTACCCCTGCGTACCCCCAGAAAAAAAGCACTGACTATCACATAAAATGTATTGTATAATAATAACCCAAAATGAATTTGACCCGCATGTTTCTTACCTGTATTCGTTCCACTTCTAAAAAAGTTGCTGATTGGAAGGCCTTTTCCCATAATATGAGGTCACATTCTAATTCCACAGAAAAGTAGAGATCCTCTCCCGTTTCAGACTGGACACCAAAGCAGTGTTTTCGACGATCCAGTAGATCACTGTCCTGATGAAAACCTGGAGTTATATAATCTTGCATACATCAATTAATATTTCTTACAGTACAGACCCACATGTTAGATGCAGAACAAAGTGCCATGTAATTTTTATTCAGCCCACATTAGTCTCAGCATTTAAATGGCTTTGAAATAAAAGAATGTTTTAGAATTTTCATGCCAAGTAGCAGAGCACAGTTTGGCTACAAGGATTCACAGGTGCCAGTGTCCAATTTCTGAATAGTTCCCAAAGCTACCAGTCTTAAAATGGCTCAGAAGTGTGTCATATATTTCGTGTATTCATGCACAGAATATACACCAACAATTTCTTTACTCTGCTGAAAAACATTACAAATTCTTTTTGGCAAGGCTTCGGATAAAGAAAATAAACCAAATCCATTCAAACAGTTCTCAAATTATTGGACTTTTCTGATATTCTTTTAGCAGTGAATGTATGTCATCTGTCATAAGGGCTGCAGGCTCTTGAATCTAGGCCCGTTGGAGGTTTTGAGGTATCCTGCTTGAGGAATCGAGACCCTCCAAACAGTCTTAGGCTATTTTCCACAAGTGGTGGTGTAATTAGTTTTGTTGCTGTTGTTGTTGTAGTTGCAATTTGCTGGTTCTATAAACTAAATGAAGGAAACTGTGCTGACTGGCATGCACATATAACTAAGAGTGCTTTCCCTCCACCGTCTATGTGGAATTAACATTTACAAGTGATGCATCCAGATTTAAAGGTACTTGGGGAAATGTTGTCATTCTCTTCCACAATTGAAAAGGAGGGTATTCTCATCACTCTGATTCTTGAGCAACAACCTACGCAATTAGGGGCCTCTCCTTCAAATACAAACACACTTCAACATCTTGCTTCTTTGCATAACCCGCCACCAGGATTCTTTGCCCTTTAGACCCAATTGTACACTGAATGATTTCTTCTGAGCTGAACAACTCCATTGGGATATGTTTGCATTTCCCTGCATCTAATTTAAATCACTTTTAATCCACCTGGGGATTTCACTGAGTCCTTGGAGTCTGCTTGGAGCTTTGTTCCTAAATGTAATTAGCCTTCAAGCTCACTGCATGGCCTTAAGTTGCCAGTCATGATCTCATAACAAGGGGACTGTTAAGATAATGTGTGGCTTTCTGTTCCATGGAGAAAGAGTGGGATACAAAATGTCCTATAGCTGCTGATAGTGCATAGTTAATTTTTAAAGGGTTTTTTAATATAAAAAAGAGATTAATCAATTTCATCCTATTTCCCCTTTACAAGTGGTACCTCGGGTTAAGTACTTAATTCGTTCCGGAGGTCCGTTCTTAACCTGAAAGTGTTCTTAACCTGAAGCACCACTTTAGCTAATGGGGCCTCCTGCTGCTGCTGGGTTAAGCAAAGTTCTTAACCCGAGGTACTATTTCTGGGTTAGCGGAGTCTGTAACCTGAAGCACATGTAACCCAAGGTACCACTGTATACTGTTCTCTAGCCAATCATGGCCTGTGATGCATTTATGGGCAAGCCACATCTCTCTGCCTTACACCTGACATCAGAAGTTTGAAGAACGGTGTGGGCCTGTTTGCAAAAGGTCTCTCAAACAGCCCTTTGTTGTGCTTTGAAGTCCCAACAGCCAGGGCTTCAAAGTACAGAATCACCTGATGTCATAGGGATGTCAGGTGATTAACTGCCTACCTGTCAGCTGCAGTCCTCTAGGGTGGGGAAATAAAGACCAGCCCCACAGGCCAGAAAAGTTCCCCCACCTCTGCTGTAGTGCAATAAAGTTTTACCAATTCACCTGAGTGGGTCAACTCAGAATAGAGACTGTGGGGGTGGGTGTACAGCAAAGACAAGAATGTATTTAAGTATGTACAAAATGCCTTTTTAAAGAAACCCATCAACAATAATCAAACAGCTGAGATTGGGGGAGAGGGCACATGGTTCAGAGGCTGTGATTTTCAAGTGGGCCTGATGCCAACATATTATGACAAGATTTCTAAATGTTTAACTGATATGTACCTGATATGTACACATTTAGCAGGTGAATTTTCCCTTTCATCTCCATGGTAGATAAAGCTAATTGCATCTCTCCCCCTTAAATAAGGATATAGAGCTTTCTGTAATAAATGGGGAACAACTTTATTAAGGACGTTTGTGCCTTGCACATGTGATAAAGAAACACAGGACAATTCAGTTTAGATTTTGCTAGTGGATGGTAGGAACAGCTAGATTTTTATTTTAATTACATAATGGATGCTTCTGAAATCATCTCATTGATTTAAGCTGATATTCTACTGAGTAAATAGGTGCAGAGCTGAAACATCAGAATTTTCTGAGGTTATTAGAGGCAAAAGCAAGAAATGAAACTGACGAAAGTAATGTCAATTTCACCTCATTCACTGGGCTTTACTGAAGGGAAAGACTTGTCCTTTTCCCTCTTGCAGGCAGTGTCCAAATGCACACACCATTAAAAGCAGCGGTGAAGAAAACTGGCATCCACACACTGATGCACATTCAAGCACCCATCAAAAATGAAGAAAAGAATCTAGATGTGATGACACGCATCAATAAAAGAAAAAAGGTTTACTTGAAATTGTAGCAACTGATAGCTGCATGAGGAAAACACATTATATAAATTTTAAATGGAAAATAACGGAAGAGAGCCTGAGCAGAACATGTAACCATGGGAAAAAGATGGAAAATGAAATGGAAAAAGCTATCAATCCCTGCTCCGTTTTCTGATTCCTGTCCATCAAAAGATCTCTGTGCTAACTCACCTGCTCCTAGCTCAACTATGCTGTGCTACTATTCTTTCTGTCATCCTTCTGGTTTGTATTTTGAGATTCACATATCTTGGATAAATATGCCAGAACTGATTAGTTTGCTTCTTTCATAATGAGCTCAGGTAAGTTTGATATACTAGCTGCTGATGTTTCTTTCTATATATTAGTACTTGGGCATTTGACTCCTCCTTTGTATTTTAACAGAGGAAGGCTCAGTCCCAGTTCTTGTGCTTCCAAGGCTACAGCTGCTGGAACTGCACATGACCCTCCAGATGTTGGCTTTTAACTACTCTCACCCCTGACCAGGGACCAGGCTGGATGGGGCTAATAGGAGTTTCCTTTCTTCTTTATTTTATTCCTTTTATAATTCTTGCCTTTTTTATTATTTCTCTTCTGTAGATTAGTTTGGCTTTTATTGTATTCTGTGTTTGAAACTTGTAATAAAATTTGATTAAAAAAAGAAGTTCCAGTTTATTTCATAGTTGGACATAGTGACCGATTCAGGTTGAGGGGGGAAAACAGAAATAATTCCAGATAAAACTTGATAATCATTATGACTTTAAAAAATAAAATAAAAATAAATTACATGTAAAATGTAAAATTTTACATGTAAAATGTAAAATAAAAATAAATTACATGTAACATGTAAAAACCAGCCATACAACACGCACATTCAGGCAATTATCCAATCACTCATCTTCAAGCATCATCAATAATCAATTGTAACTGATTCCTAAAATCTACTGAAGGTGCTGTCTTGTCTAATATATGGTCAAATTAGACACAATGGAATTTCCATACACCAACCTGTAAACATTTTCAGATTCAACTGATTTACATAACTTATTCCAGTTTCTAATGTCTGGAGACAGAATCCTAAAAAGAACTTTATGTTGAGCTAGGTACTCAAAAAAGTTTGCTCTACTTTTTGTTGTTGTTGTTGAAAGTAGGGAGTAAGGGGAATGCAAATGTAATAAAGCCTGTAGCACAACTGTCAAGTACTTGGCTCATATCCCAGAAGAGTTTAAACCAGCATCTCTTCTAATGGGAAAGTGCAACACTTGCTGGCCTAATTAATACTGATTTTCATGTTAAATGAGAGCAATACATCTGTCTAAGGGAGACAAGGACTTAAAAATAAATTATTTCAAATTAAAAGTACTCAACAAATGCCAAGGTTTGGGCATTATATATATTTGGTCTGCTGCTTCACAGACTCTCTTTCTCTCTGTGTGTACCTTAAAAGTACCTTGTAAGTATGATACAAAATAATTCAGCTTCTCAAGCTTCTTGATGATGGAACTGAAAGAGACTGGAGATAACCTGCTCTGAACAATGTTTGTTTTGTGGCCCCACTCCCTTAATTTATGGGCCCTGGCTCTGGTTGGACAGCACAAGGAATTTTCAATATGTTGACACAATGCTCAATACAGTAGTATCTGCTCAGGAATGCAAGCCTGTCGACAGACACTGCAGATACCTGTCTTTCTTAACATGCAGTGCTAGGGAAAGCTTCAGAAGAGAATTGCTTCATGTCCCATTCCCTGCCTGTCCCATCCCCCAAACCATTTGGTGTGAAATTTTCCTTTATAGAAGTCCCATTATCATGTTCAGTTAAGCAGAGGAGTATCAGCATTAGTAATTGTTGATTGTTGCTTAAATGGCTATTGCCAAGGGGAGCCATTGGGGATAGAGAGGGAGAGAGAGCAAGAGCTAAATGAGGGGAGGAAGGAGAATGAAAATGAGAAATTGGAAAGCACATTTGGAGAGAGAATGCCAGAGGCAGAAACAGGGGAGTGAATTTAGGATAAAA
Source organism: Podarcis gaigeae (assembly GCF_964106915.1). Taxonomy (NCBI): domain Eukaryota; kingdom Metazoa; phylum Chordata; class Lepidosauria; order Squamata; family Lacertidae; genus Podarcis; species Podarcis gaigeae. The sequence goes on from NC_139683.1 coordinate 40,153,750, forward strand.
TGATGCCTCTTCCTTGTGCAATAAATGGACATGATGCAGAAAGACTGGCTTGGTTCTAATCACTGCCTTGAGTCCAGCCATTTGTGTGCTAAGAATTACTTATGCACACAGTATATCCAGGCTCAGGGCCTTACCATGCCTAAATGACACTGACTAGATGCTACAGCACTGAATCCCTAGAGACAATATTAAATTAAGACTGAAATGACTAAGTTTCTGAAAAAAAATGGTTCATCACTTAAGGATAAATTACAATTTTCAAACTAAGTGTAATGGGAGAACATATCCTAACACTTCCAGTAGAAACTAGTAGTCTTCATTTCTTGCCATAATGTTGTGATAAAGCTGAATTTATTTTCCGATCACCAGATGCCACAGTATAGTAAAGTTGGGCAAATGATGGTTTTAAATTCAACTCCTGTTGCAAGGCATTAGCCAAATAGCCACTTCTACTTCTATAATCCCAGACACGATATACTGTGAAGTATTGTTGTGTGTACATTAGCTTTTTTAACAACTCCCTTTAAAATTATTTGTTATCATTCATTTACTGCTTGGCATTTAGGGCTCTACATTTAAAACAAATTGGACTATCATAAACCCTATCTTATTATGTTTCATTAAATGTAAAGCACAGATGGCACGTGAAGATAAACATCAGATAAGAATAATTGCATTTTTACACTCAATACTTTAAAAATACAATTTGGCTACCAGTTTGTCACTTCTCAATGGTGTTTATATGATACAAAAATGAGGGGGGAAGTCACTTAAAAAGTGAATGTGTGTACTGATCAAGGTGATTCATTCATTCATATTGCAAATGTGGGAGCATTTATGGTTACGATTCCTAGAGTCATTTGTGAAATTGCCCTAAATTTACAATATGGTTTCATGCAAGCTGTGGTATCATTAATAAACCTCACCTAATATTTGGAAGCAGATTAAATAAAATTGAATAATGAACCCAACACATAATCTATTCAACAATAAAGCGGTTAGGGCTGGTTCCAGGTTTGAAGGGACTCTTTTGGCATAATGCCCTCTGGTGGGTCTCTCCCATATCATTGCTTACTTCACCCACTGTGACAGTCGAGCACCAGGATAACTTGGGGCCACCATTCCTTTGTCACAATTCACAACTTCTACAATGCACAAGAACACCCCTGGAGCACACCCAATGTAATGTAGGTCTCAGCCATTTAAATGTCTCACAATTTCTCAGCAATGCTACATTGTGACTGGCTTGGGACATTGTAGGAAAGTTAAATGGTGGCTTCAAGCTGTCCTCATGCTCACTAGAATGCCTACAATGAAGGGATGCAGCTCAGGGGCAAAGCAAATGTTTTGCATGTAGAAGGTTCCAGGTTCAATCCCTGGCACCTCCAGGTAGAACTGACCGTGCCCCCTATCTGAACCTCAAAGAGCGATTGCCAGTCAGCACGAACAGAACTGAACTAGGTGTACTAATGTTCTAACTTAGTATAAGGCAGCTTCCTATACTCCTGAAACAAGGGGTGTGTGGAGGAAGCATCAGTAGCCAATCATGCTCTGTGTCGGTAGATGTCAAAGCACCAGACACTGTCAAAGGTGGCCCAGTGCTGACATTGGCCATATGAGGTGCTGTAGCTCAGGCCTCCTTGAAAAATCAGGCCCTCAGAGTTGGAAACTCTACTCTACTCTAAGGTGTATATGGTGTCTGTGGAATGACTATGATTGTTCCGTGTTAAAAGAAAGGTTCCTGACAAAGCTACCCTTCTTATTCCACATGATGCTTACAAGGTCAGTGGCAAAATCTTAGCCCACATTAAATCCTTTCCCCCAAATTATTTCTATCATTTTGAAACTGTTCACACAGACCATTTTTCTCCACCAACTTGACTTCCATGGGATATTTTGCTAGCAGTAGTCAATGACTAGGTTGTGTTTGGTGAATACAGCCATCCCTCCTTCCCCTCAGTACAATGAAGTTGCATTTTTATTCTTCATACCTTGAGAATTTTGTACATAATCTCATATACAGAAAATGTTCTTTCGGCTCGTGTCCAGTCCCACGTAGTAACCTTGGGTGAAAATAAACAAAATTTAATTGAACTGTTTTTTCATCCAGTTATATCGGTTGGAAAGTAATGTCAAACTATGGTGTACAGCAGGGGTGGGAAACCTTAGGCCTGAGGGCCAAATGTGGCCCTCTAGTTTGGCATATATGGTCCTTGGGACTCTCCTTAAGCCACACCCCTCCTCACTTGCACCCTTTTTCTGCAGGCTATGCCCTCAAATCCTTCTTGAGTGTTTTTGTCTGGTTGGAATGCGTCCTTGAGCTCTGATAATGACTCCCACTCACCTCTGTGGAGGTTGGAAAGGGTTAAATCAGAGGCATAGCTGGAGGGGTGGCAATGTCCCCAGGCGCATTTTTCTAGGGGGTGCTGTTCATGCCGCCCTGCCAACCCTGCACCACTTCACAAGGCCGGAATCTAATCTGAATGATTCAACAAGCATAACCTGAAAGCTCTGCAAAACCAATCTCTGTGGGAAGCTCCTTACAAAAGCAGTTTCAGTGTGATATACCCTCTTTATTGGACACATGCCAAATAAGACACAGCATATTTACATGGCACGGATGCCACACGGAGGAGGACCTCTAACAATGATCTCAGAAGGCAGCCGAGTTTGTTCACATGGGAGTAGACAGTCCTTCAGATATCCAGGTGTCAAACTATAAAGGGTTTCAAAGGTCATCACTAGAATATTGGATTGAACCTGGACACAAAATGGAAGCCTGTGTAGCTAGCACACTAAGGGATTCATACACTCCTTATATGTGGCCTGTATGAAGAGCCTGACCTCAGCCTTCCGGACCGACTAAAGTGTCTTTTTTTGTTTTAGCATCCTGTTTAAGAGATTAATCAAACTTTGGGCCTAAAGAGTTATATTTCTATGCACTGAAAAGTTTTCCCTTTCTTCCTTATCAGATTTGCTCCAGCATAGGGAAAGAATCAGGCAGTCTTCTGTAGCGTGGTCTAATGTTGGCGCCCATGGCCTGAAGCAAGATGAGTGCTGCACCCCATAGTCAAGTTTGACTGGACTTAACCATCCAGGGGTCATTTATTTACCTTTACCTCATGTAGAATATATTGCAGTAATCTAAGGAAAAGAACGAGGGTATCTCCCCAACCTCATTCTTTTGTTACATGGTCAGGAACAAAATTGTACACTAGAAGAAAATTCTATCAAAAAATTTTCCCCTCATACTTATTAGATATTTCTTCATGATTATGACATCAACAGAGAAGGTAGTTTCTGGAAACATGCTGTGTAAAGATCCGAGAGTTTCTAAGTTTACAGAGAAATCTCAGTACTGGGAATGGACAAAATTAGTTGTAAGGTCATTTCTTTTCGTAGCAATTTTGTGTTAATAAATCAAATTTTCCCATCACTATTGTTGCTTTTCCTTACAACAGAGCTGAATGAAATGCCCAGGAGTAACATAAAACCTTTATATCAATTTCATAAAAACCATTTAATGGGCAGCCAATAAATGGTACTAATACTTACTGGAGGTGCTATAAATTTATAAAGTGAAGAACCTCTCAATGCTAGAAACTTTGGTGTATACATTCTGTCCTGAATTGAATCTTGTTCTCGTTCTTCTGTCCAGCCTGTGTAGACTATCTGGCAGAAAATACAAATAGTTTTGACAAATTCTACACACATAAAATGAACATTTGTTATGAAAATATGCAACATTCAACAGCTTGTTTCTAGAAGTCCCACAAAATTTCTACTGACACAATCCACATCTTGAATTGTGCATATGTGTCACTCAAGATTTATTAGCACAGAAAGTCATTCAACAATATACATGGCATGCACAACTCATCCCAGACATAATTTCAAGCCTTCAATTGTGCAAACAGCCCACTGTTAATTAAAATTCCTAATGAAATGCTTCTTTTTGGTTTTCTTTGCAACTGTGTGAAATAAAAAGAAGATGGAAATAAATTTTCACTGCATTGCATAAAATAATATAATCGCACTTCCCCACATTAGATTATTATGTGAAAATGATGTTGCAACAAATATACTTAACAGTGCATTCAAGCATGTTTGCAAACTTTATGTGACAGTTTTGTTACAGGAAACTCTATTATATTATACTGAGAGAGATGTACCAGTTGTCCAAACATCATTCATAACATTGCCAAAACATGGTATCATATGATGGTCATAATCACTTGTGAGGATACTCATCTTCTAGTGGACCATGAACCTGAGTCTCACGGTTGAGCAAAAAAAATTGTGATCCAAGTGCCTGTCTTTAACCTCTTTTAGAAGCAAAAGAAAAGCATAACTCAGACAATGTTACTGTCCTTTAAACTGCATTCACTGTAAAATGAATTACTTGACAGTAGACTACCTGGAGAATATAGCATGTCTTTGTTTTTAGTGCCCCTGATTAAAACTGTAATTGAAACACTAGGCCTAAGCAATTGTATTTTTATGCATCGAAAGATTTTCCCTTCTCTAGTTTCTACTTAGTTCAAAACTAGCAGCATGGAAGAGTTGCTGTGATTTATTGAAAAAACATCTCATCTACTAACTACTTGTGACTTTGAATGTAGCTTTTTACTGGAAATTGGGGAAAAAATCAAGCTGCAGCAAAAATTAAGAAGAATTGGAAGTGCACTTCCTTTGCATCAAAGAGTCGCTGCATTTGAATCTGGAAGAAAGGCCATCTTTCAAGGCAAGAAGCACCTAATTGTCACAGGAATACCAGAAATGGCTCAGTAGACTAGATCCAGCTACTAGGCTGGTCACCTTTGTGCCAATATTATAGGAGTTACCGACCCTAGAAAGATGTAGGGCCAACTAAAATGGTCTATACCCTTGATGACTTTTAGACACAACTGATTTCTACAATGCCTTTGTGGAGTTTGCTACTGCCATGGCTAGCTATCCAACTGATAGATAAGGAAGATAATTTACATGATGGCTCCTACATTTACAGGTCCAATATCTTGAGATTCTGATCTGCTAGTTCCCATAAATAAAGTTAATCAAGTATGTGTGAGAACTGGGGATATTTAATTTATAAGCAAGGGATTTTGTTCATTTAAAAAAATTTCTCTCTGAAAACCTTGATAATATTTCATAATGTCTCATGTCATTTATCAACGCAGATAAAGCCATTTGTTCTATATAGATGCATTGATATTTCACACTGGATTTTCCCCCCCAGTATTAAAGCAGTCCCAGAAATTTAAAGCAATTGCTCTTTAATATATTGTTCCCTTGTCTCTCTACATCATGCGAATGAATTAGATTGATTTCACTGACGGGCCTTTCTTTTATTAAAGATTTATTAACATAAAAAGGATATTTTTGATTCAGACCGTACAGCACCTGTCAAACTGTTAATTCAAAAGACTACAAGATATCAGAAGCAATATTCAAGACCATCTCTTGCTGCATTGCAAGATATGAAATTGATCAGGGAAAGGGGGAGACCCTATAACTTTGTTTCAGCAGAATTGTAAGTAATTTATATTACTGATATGCTCACTTACCTAAAGGAAATCTTACAAAAAAAGGGGGGAGAAAACCATAGTTAGATAAACAGCTCATAGGACACCAAATAAGTAGTTCCTGCATGCAAAAACCTATGCTGTGGGGATCAGAGATCAGGAAAGTAGATGCAACCCCTTGCCCATATTTTCAAACCTTCCCATGTTCAGCCCAATTTTTCCACTGCTTTAGCCCAATATATATCCCCCGTGCTATTTGTTTTTTCAGCTCTACCATTCTGAACCACCTCAAATGGCTCTTTTTGCCTTGAAAGCCTTCCCCATGCTTCTCATTTACTCTTACAAAACAGAATCAAAACCTGTGTCAAAAACCCATCTTTTTGGATTTTACAACCTATATGTCCAGGGTGAGAAATCTTTTTCAGCCAAGGGCCATATTAACTGGTTAGAAAGCTGCTAGGGGGATGCATTCCAGTAGATGGTGTGGGGCAGACCCTCATCTAAGCACTTGCTCTCAACATACACACTATAACAGGGTGTTAGAGACACAACACACACACTCATGCACACACACACACACACACACACACACACACACGAAGCTATATTCCGTGCTTTTTTCCATTAAAAATATTTAGAGGTACTCTCATTTTCCTATTTATATTGAAAGACTGCCCCTCAATGAGGCCAAACCTAGATTCACAAAATGTTTAGGGGTATGCGTACCCCTGCATCCCCCCCCCGAAAAAAGCACTGGCTATATTCCATGGAAATGGGAATATATTTAACTCTCACACTCTGTTTCCTCCATATACAAAGTTTAGAAAGAAAGAAAGAAAGAAAGAAAGAAAGAAAGAAAGAAAGACTCTCTAATTTTCTTAATCTGCCCTAATGCATATAACATCAATGACAGCTGACCGTCAAGGCTGGCTTTCAAAACTGCCATTTCAAAATGCAATTTCAGACCCTTTTTATCTACCTGGGTCTTTCAAATCATCATTATCATCATCATCATCATCATCATCATCATACCCTGCCCATCTGACTGAGTTGCCCCAGCCGCTCTGGGCGGCTTCCAGCATATATAGAAACATAATAAAACATTAAACCTTAAAAAGCTTTCCTATACAGGGCTGCCTTCAGATGTTTCATAAAAGATATATTCATCTCCTTGACATCTGATTGAAGGGCATTCCACAGGATGGGTGCCACTACTGAGAAGGCCCTCTGCCTGGTTTCCTGTAACCTCACTTCTCGCAGTGAGGGAACCACCAGCAGGCCCTTGATACTGGATCTCAGTGTCCGGGCTGAACGATGGGGGTGGAGACGCTCCTTCAGGTATACAGGGCCAAGGCAATTTAGGGCTTTAAAGATCAGCACCTGTACTTTGAATAGTGTTCAGAAAAGTAAGTTAGTTGCTTTGTGTTACCATACAGTTTTATTTGTGATCTGCACTGTTAAATTCCAGTTTGTTAATTTAATATATTGTTAGTTTGGAAACATTAGTGCAACTGAAAATTTAACTGGCCTGGGGGTCAGCTTGGCTGACCTACATTGTGAGGCATCCCTTCATCCAGATACAACCCTGTTCAATGTCAGCCATCAGTCAGGAGACTGACTCAGAGACATCCCCAGTGCCTAAGCCAAAGCCTACCAGCATCTGTGATCAATAAAGTTGTGACTATTTTCAGTTCCAGAACATTGTTGTGCCTGTTTATTCTTATGTTTCACTACTCCTTCCTGGCTCCTGGGGGCTCACTACACATGGCCCTGCAGCTGCAACATATAGGTGTTAGTATCTATAGTTGTTGATGCATGTCTCGTTTTATACAATCCAGCATATCTATACAGTAAGAAATCATCAATGTGTCTTGTTTACTTGCCATGCAACTCACCTGCCCACTGGCATAGAAACATTATTCTGTAATCCCATTAGGCTGTCAAATTTATCACTAAAAGGACCCTACTGTCCTTTTTTTCAAAGGAATGCTATGGTTTGCTCAAGGATCTAGGGACATTCATTGACAGTCTCCACAGAGCTGTTCTCCACAAATTCTTTGATATGAGTTTCCTACACATTGTGACCAAGAATTTACCATGCATCAGAGAATCTTGTGTACTGCTTCACATTCCCCCTGAAAATTCACAGCAGACTGTTTGCTACTATAAAAATCATAGCTGTGAAAGACAAATTGAGCTGGGACTGCAAAGAAGTCCAGAAGTCTTAGTGGGCTTGGATTAACTTAATAGTGTTGAGGCAGCAGGGATAAAGTATGCTTTGGGTAAGTCTTTTGGATATTGAATTTCCAGTGGAACTAACTTACAGGCATAACACTAATGTCTGGATAACTAAATGACCTACTCCCACCCCCTAAGAGCTTGCTCCTCGTTTATATTCAGGCACTACAGGGTGGCTAAGAATTGAGAGAGACCAATTTATTGCAAGATAATTCTACTTATCCCCTTTCCTTGGCAGTAAGTCATTTTGTTGTTGCTATTTAGTCTCTCTGGACCACTCTTCAATCTTGATTTCCTACTATACTGCCTGCATTCTGACTTCTGAAGCTGCTCCACTGTGACTTATCATGGTTTATGGCTCAAGATAGCTACCTTCAGCTCGATTTTCAGCCAAAGATACAGTATGCTCTGACATGGTCCATCTCCAGCCCCATTACCATTGTGTACTGGTCTTTCTTCCCAGTATTTACAGTCAATCCACCTTTTTTTGTTTCTATCACATGCTTGGATTTTGAATGCACTTCTATAAAATTAATCACAAATTACAAACTGATCCATTTTATCGCACTCCAAATAGTTTACTACACAGCAGTCAGGTTTGTCTAAAAGAAAGTTATAGGAACACAAACATCAGAAATAATCAAACTTGATAATATGTAGACATAAGATTAAATTGCTAGCAGAATTATACCATTACAGAAAGGGCCATTAATCTTCTAAAAGAGAAATCAATGCCTATAATTGAAAGAGGATAGAATAATCAAGGTATATAATTCCAATTTCAAGTCTTGAAGTGATTGTGTGTGCTGGCTATAGTGTAGGTGCAAACAGCACAGATAAAGATAATGGAACCTATAAACAGTGTTAAGAGGTAACTAAAGTAATTGACAGATATAACAATCTATTACAGCAATTGTATATAAGAGTACATGCAAAATGGATTCATAACGTATGTAACATCAGCTGAATTTCATTGTAAAGCTGAAGCCGAAAATAATGCATTGTAGTTCTTGAGATCTCCAGATTATATCTCATTTCATTACTTCATCAAAGCTAGATTAGTAATGAAGAATTTTTCATGGTTGGCAGATTCCAAAAACATATTATCCGATGCGACTCATTTAAAGTAACTTAGCAAGCAGAACTTCCAGAAATGAAGTTTATTGTTGCCCAGAAGAAGCATCAACACTGAATAAATTTCCCAAATATGAAAGTGGCAGATTAACTTTGTGGGTTTTATGCTATATGGGGCTCTGCTCCTTTACATTTGTGTGTATCCTGTAGGTATATGCATTACAATTTACAAGAATTTTCTTATTTATTTCATTCCTTTTAAAAACCACCACGGGAAGATTGACTTGTCTAAAGCAACCCAGCTATAAGAAAGACTACCTGAGCTCCTAAACTGGTTTTATTAAATCAAGCTTTGGCCATAAGATTTTGCTTTCTTTATGCTATAAAAAACAAAAGGCCTTACTTGTTATAAAATAAACTCAAAGCACTTTGCAAAAATAAAAATGCATAAAAGGAAATAAAACCAATTACATAGATTAAAACAATACACGAAGGCCAGGGAAGTACGTACTGGAAGCGGTGTCACTCTGCATGTCAAAAGAGAGTAGAAACATTCATGGGGATAAGGCTATGAATAACTGCTAGTGTCAGGGACTGGCAGCATGGGGAAGAGTAGTGGAAGCTGCCTGCCCAAGAGCCCCCCAGGGAAGGCACAGAAGACTACTTAGATCTTGGTTCCTGTTAGTGAGAAACTGGCCACACCTCAGAGCAGGGGACAACCTGAGAGGTACTAGAAGCAGGAAGCTTGAGGGATCACAAAGAGGCTGGTGGTTCGGAACATTTCAGTTTGTGGCTCAGTAGTACTGGAAAGATAGCAGACAAAATGCCCACTAAAGCAGAGAGGAACTATCCTGTCTTCTTTAATTTTGTTCAGCCAACCCACATGCAACATATACAGTGGTGCCCCGCAAGACGAACGCCTCGCAAGACGAAAAACCCGCTAGACGAAAGGGTTTTCCGTTTTGGAGGCGCTTCGCAAAACAAATTTCCCTATGGGGTTGCTTCGCAAGACGGAAAAAATCTTGCATCCCCCCCGCGGGGTTTTTTCGCTTTTTTCGCCCTTTTCTTAAGCCGCTAAGCCGCTTATCAGCTGTTCCGCTGATAAGCCGCTTAACAGCTGATCGCTGGAAGCCGCTTGACAGCTGTAGCGCTAATCCGCTAAGCTGTCAATGGGCTTGCTTCGCAAGACGAAAAAAACCGCTAGACGAAGAGAATCGCGGAACGAATTCTTTTCGTCTAGCGAGGCACCACTGTACTGATTTCCCAACAACTTAAAAAAAAAAATAAGTTTGATGAATTCCAAGCACCTTCCCTGGCAGCTGAACATGGGATAATATTTTCCTTCCTGCAAAGCACACAATGGATCCTTCTCAGAAATGCATTTCATGATTCCAGAAGGTTGATGTGAAAGATAGATGAGGCTGCCATACACAGGCTGTAAAATTTAGTATTTAAGGGTTGAAGATAAATGGGAGGGCAGCTGTAGATTTGGAACGGAAGCTGTTGCTAGATCATTTGCAGCTTAAAATATATGTTCTCATTTATCTATGTGGCCTAGCCCCTCTTTACAGCAGCACTGAATAAACTGTTTGTGTGCATATACAGCAGCATGACTTTCAGATTCGTTAAACTTCATAAAAAAAATCATTCATTTCAAAATAGAATAAGAGTCCTAGTGACCTGATTAAGTTAAAGTGCTTACACTGCAAACTGATTTTCCATCTGTTGATGGCGATGAGATAAGGAAATGGCTCCCAAACAGGTGGACATGAAGCTTGATGACCAACAGGCAATTAGATAAATCCATGGAGCAAAACTATCAATGACAAATTAAATCATATAGTTATATGCCACCTCAAATAACAGAGGCAGTATTATTCTCAGTAGTAGTTGCTAGGAACATCCTTTATATTCTCAGATTATATTCTGGGTTTCCCAGAAGCATCTTGTGTGACCTTTGGTCTAATCCAGGAAGGCATATTTTATTTTTGGCTTATTTTCAGACAAATCTGCACAGAATTGCAGCTGAACTTCTTATTATCTTAATTTCATTGTGCTATTGTGCTGTAACAACCTCCTATGTCTGAGCTTACATACAAATCCATTGAAATAAGTGTGACTTCACCTGCATATGCGCCTTTAGTACATAAATTCTAATTATTCCAAGCTGCTACTGGTAAAATTTGGGAAAAAATCCATATGAAATACAGCATTTTCATATTTGAAATGAGTTTTTCAAATCAATATGCTCAAGAGTGAGGCAATGTAGAACTGTAGGGCTGTGAAGCAAGAGATATCTAATTTAATTTAGTAAGTAAGCAAAGCTTAAATTGTAAAAGAAGAGATGCAACCATAATTGCCATTTTGGAAGTGGAGGCAAGATAGAAACTCAACAGATATAGCCTTTGCTAGTATAGAGACAGACAAGTGTTAAAAAGGGTTGGCCCTCCAGATGCTGTTGGACTACAACTCTTGTGGTCCCTGACCATTGGATATGAATTGGGAGTCCTGAAAAAAATGGGATGCAGGTTATCCACCTCTTTTGAAACGTACAAAACCCTACCAGTAAAGTTGGCAACCCCACATAGATATGCTCTGTCTGAAGATCAAAACTGGCCTTCTAATCCCAGATACCTCTTGACTGGTTGTGGTTACTGGGAAACACTCTTTCTGCGTGCTCAAAGACTCTTCTCCGTTTTTTGCATCCCCATCCACTTTGCTTCAAGCTTGCCCACCAAACTGAAATTGACAAAACTTCCCTACACTACAGAATTAACGAAGAGAATTCTCCCCCCCCCTCTTTTTGCATTCTGTCTCTTATGCAGCATCCTTAACTACCTGCATATTTTATGCACTAAAGACATAGTGGAATTTGTATTCTGCACTTCATCTGAGCTGCTTTTTATCCTCACGACTGCCTTCTGGGATAAGTCAGGATGAGAGATCATGACTTGCAACTCAAGGCCAAACTGTGAGCTTGAAGGCTAATTACACTTAAGAACACAGCTCAAAACAGATTTCAAAGAGTCTATCAAATCCTCAGGTGGATTAAATGATTTATATGAGATTGCTGTAAAAACCTACTGAACAATGGGCATAGTCCATATGAAGATAAGCATGTTTATACCCTATTGCACACTACGAAAGAGTGAACTGTATGCTTAAACAGAATACATGGTATTTTGAAATTCTCAGTGTTAGCTATGGGACACATTTTCTTCTAAGATTTTCAGACAATATTTCAAAGACAGGGAAGGAGATATATTTTTCAGGAATCATACAATGGGCATACACATTGCCATTTCCATTGCCTTAGAAATTTCCAAAATCTTAGTCGCAGATGTATATATGCTGCTCTGCAATGTGAGGAAGGGAGACTGGGTCAGGGGGAGGTAAGATTTGCCAGGATGGAAATTCAAAAACATGTCTATCTATCTAAACCCGAGGAGAGAAATTATCTTAAGAAAGGCTTTTGAGAGAGTCAAACACTTGGCAGTACTTTATTCATTCATCTTTTATCATTATTTAATTGATATTTCCTAATTTTATTCCTAAGTATACAGTCCTAACATCTGAGGCATACTGAGAGCTTTGGACTAAGCTCGCATGAGCAGCTAGTTTGACTAGTACAACTTCTATAAGCTAGATGAAGCTATAGATGAATGTAACCATATTTCATGAACTGATCAATAACAAAGACTTTAAATTGCATTGATTTAAGGCTCTGATAGTTTCTCTTTCCCCCAGCTCCCATAATAAACAGCATGACTGTTATGTTAGGCTATATATTTGGAGGTATGGGGCACTAGGTTGAATGTATTCATTATTACCTGACAGATCTTCAATACTCTAATATAATGAGAAAGTAGACTAATGCCAGATCCCCTGTAAATTATAATATGAAAGTTAACATTATTTCCATTCACTAGTTGATGCTGAAAGCTTTACCATACTGCAATAAAATAAGTATAAAAATCAAATGCCTTCCTGAATTTCAGCTCTTGATGTTAAGATAAAAACAACAGGAACGGGAAAACTAGGAGACAAGTATTGTATGCTTTTCAAAGAAAGGTTTCAAAGAAGTCTATTTCCATGGCAGTTTTATCCTGGCATCACCACCCCTACGGTTATTGCCTATGTGCCGAAACTTTTCACAGTAAAGGAATACAGAAGAGCATGGCATGCAATTTTATAGATAAATGTCCTATCAATGGTCCAAGATGATCAGTAAGGGTGTGAGTCTGAAATATCCTAGATTTCTTTGTTCTTGCATAGAAGAGTAATATCCTATGACAACAAACCTGCCATAACAAGATAACAATATTTGAATCGGGGATGGGGGGGGGGGAGTGTTGAGTGAGTAAAGCCCAAAATGCTTTTACAGGTATTATCACCTTCAAGCATAAATATAGTTATACTTAGGTTGTTGGAAGATTCTGCTTATGGAGATGAACAGCAGAACTGACAACATATCAGTGCCAGATCAACAGAATGTCATCTTAGAAATTTGCAGTGAACATCCTATGCATACATGATACATCTTTTTGGAATTTGTTTGAACTACTTTGCTGCGGGTGAATCTAAAGATTGACAGACAGAAATGCTAAAACTCCTTGCACGAGGCTAGGGCTTCCTCTTTTCGCCCGTGCAGCGGATTGCCCGTCCCTCCCTCCCTAGAATAGGGTTGTTCGCTTTGACCTTGCTATGCCTGTCATGGGGTCGTCTGCTTTGGAGCGGGGGCCTGGTAGGAATTTTGTCCATCTGGCTGATTGGCTGGGGCCATTTGGTTTTTGCCTACTGCGTAGCAAATCGTCACAACTTGTAAGGTTGCGGTTAGGCATTGGTTTATGGTTTGGTTGGTTGAGGGGCATGGATTGGCTGTGCCTGCCCCTCTAATGCTGCTGCTGCAAGGGATTCCGTTAAAGGAATTGGGGGCTAACTATTGCTTGTCCACTCTGTCAAGGGGGCTCGGGCCATAGCAATGAGCTCCTGGTTGCATTTGGGGTGAGGGCAGGTTCCCTGCTCCGCGTAACCCCCAAGTGCATTCCCCCATTCTGACTTTCGCATCATGCGGAATGTCACTCTGTCCCCCATGGTGGGGGCAGATAGTCGCAACCAATGCCTAAGCAACCACTCACAAATTTGTATTTTAATAAAGTTGTGGCCAAAATTATGCCAAAAACCTTAAACAAAAATTCTGTGTGATGTGTGAGTTATTGGGGTGGACCTGGGGACCTCGACACACAATAATAAAACATTTTTTTCATGATTTCTGTAAACTAAATTTTAACATCCTTCTGTAAAACTTAGGTGTTATGCATAGTTGTACTTAAAATGTCTACGTCATCAGTTCCAATTAATTTATGGAGTTTATACAGTTTCCTAAGGAATAACATTCATCTAGGCTTACTCAGTGTTTTCACATTCTAAACACAAGAATTATTAGTTCTGTGACCATGAATAGAATTGTACTGGGAATGCCTAAACCGTGCCTAGTAAAATTATTTTGAATCAATTCAGCCGGGCTAATTTTCAAGTGGATTTTGTTCCTTCATCCTTACAGTGGATGTATATGAGACCCAACTCTAAATATAACCATGGTCAAGGAAATGCAAAGCTGCTAATATGCACCCACTGTAGCAGATGAAAGCTGCTCACATCTCAAGGATATTTCAATGAGATCTAGATGCAAGTGCATGGCTCACAATAGCACGACTTTGCTATGTATCACTATCACATGGAAGTGGATTGACAGAACTGCTAGGTTACACTCTAAAATTTCAAACAACAGCAGCAACAAAACCATGCTTTTCTCTCTGTATTTCCACCAATCCCTATTGAGTTTCCTTCGGATTCGGGAAGCTGGCTAATGTCCCATTCCTTCTACCTGGCATTTCCAGCAGCTCTCTTAATTTACCTTAACTGTCTTTGCATGAATACAGCATGCATTGCATGCCAATGTGCACAGCAAGCATTCAAGCTGACCATCTGTAGGAAAGCCCACTTGCCAAATGCTCAGTTAACCAACTGGCTACCAGGACCCTGCACTGTTCCTGCAGACAGAGAATCATGCACCTTGTTTTTTTAAAAAACCAGGAAAGGGAATTGCTACACACATTGGGCCTAAAAGCTTCTCAAACACTTGCCACGTAACTTGGGACACAGTGCAGAAGGACACCAAGAAAGGCATACATTCTCAAAACATGAGAAGCCTAAAGAATCCCAGACTGAAGAAATAAGGCTTCTCAGAAGAATCTAAAGCAGTAGTGAGAATGAATTACATTACATTTCTTTTACCTCTTTTTCTTTTACAACTCTCTTTGGGGAATTCTCTTCCTTTAAATAAAACCAAGTAAACATGTAATAACAAAGGCATTCTCAGCTCAAATCAATGCAAAAATAATCAAACATTAGTTGCAAAAATAATCAATGCTTAGTTGCACAGACAGCTGACAGGGCAATATGAGGGAATTATCGCAGCGTAATTGACACCCTGGTGTGCACTTCTGCTTAATTTAACAGCAAGAACCCAGCTCCCCTATGCGTTTTTATACACACTTAGCAATAGTTGTTTCAACCTAGTGCCTTCCTTGTCGTGATGAGCCTGATCAAAAATCTGTTTAGTGACAACAGATGGTGACGGGGCAAATATATTCTAAGACATAAAAAAATTCCATTGATATCTGTCAAGAGATGCTGAGTTAAAAGTTTTTGAGAAACAACTATGGAGAATTGAAGCAATTATCTCTATATAGTCTCAAATATCTCAAAGCCGTGTGTGAGTGTACACACAGACAGAGAGACACCCACACATGTGGCCATACATTTCCCTTCTTCTTTAGGTATTAGAAACATATATGGAGACAATTGTTTCAATATGTAACTGATCCCATTAAATGCCTAAAACCCTAATATTAATATTTTATTTCAGCGCTCATTTTTAATTTTACCGCTCTGCAAAGAGTTATAATATGAATAATGTCTACTTGGAGCTTATTATTTCACAGTGAAAATATTTGTATGTAGTCAGCTTCAACACAGATGTCTATCAGTCAGATAAATACTGTCCTATCATCTTGCCCCTGATAGCTTTGCTCCTCTTTACAAATGGATCCTCAAAACACAACCAAGGGGGACAATAAATGTGATCTGCTGCAGTGACAAGGGCCGAATTAGGAATGGTAACCCCAAGTGCCTGCATTTTAATACCTAACTTGACATCCCCCAAATATGTACCGCTCACCTTTAACCCTTGCACTTTGGTGTTGTTTGTGCAGTCAGTGGATTCCATGCATATGCAGGCCATAGTGTGGAACTCTCTAGAAAGCTCAGACCAGGACTCAAGGCAGCTACTGCTTATATTTGGAGCCATCCTGGGTATGTGCTAAGGGCTAGGACAAATATCTTCCATCATTGTCCTTTTGACCACCAGGAGAAAAAAAGAGGAAGCCCACATGCCAGGAAAGATCAGTGGGATACACTGAAATGACTTGTAACTGCACAGATGACTAGTCAAACAAGACTTCTAAGCAACCACAACCTCATTTTTCATATATGGGATACATGAATGCTGGTTTATTTGAAGATGAGTGCAAGAATTCTCACAAGGAAAATCTGTGCAGAGGTGCATTGACAAAAGTAGCATCTGCTCTTGTTCAAAGTCTATTATATAATGCTTAGTGAAAGCAGAGCCTTTGAAGTCTATGAATAATGTTAGAATTTCTGCTCTACAAAGATGCAGGATTGATATGTCTCTACAAAATGCAGTGGAGGGCTCACCAAGAATTAGGTGGCCTTCAGACAACCCACTTTCCCCAGCTACAACATTACATCTGCAATATGAAAATAATAACACAAACCTGCCTTAAAGTTCTGTTGCAAAAATTACTGAGACAACACATGTGAAGCACATTAAACAAATTGCATAAACACAGTTATAATTTCCCCATCTAGTGGGGGAAATTACTCAACACCTGGTAGCTGAAGGAGATGACTGCCTCTAGACCTTTAGTAAATCTCTGTCCTAATTGTTCAAAAGAACGAGCCCACGAAAGCACATACACCCTCCCACTGCCCATAGGGGGTGGGTGGAATTATTGCTAATGCCAGGTGACCATCTTATGGTGGAGCAAATTTACCCTATCTTGCTCAGAGGAGGGTTTTTGGCCTTCCTCCTTGCGTGAGGAGGAGTGTGGGGAGGGAATCATATCAATGGTGAGGGGCTTCACTTCTTTATATGGCTCATCTCATCTTCCTCATCCTGTGCTTTTGCAATGACCACCCACCCTTTAAGCAGTGTATGATTACCCAGCCACCTCTGGGGGGGGGGGTAGTAGGAATTTAAGAGTACCTTTCATTGTCCTTGGAGTACAACTTCTGCCTACTCTCTACCATTTGATTTGGGCCATATGTGGATAATTTGACTTCCAATTGCCTGCCATTTTGTCACAACTTGGCATTTAGGGTACGCACCCATGAGGCACCTGTGGGTAAATGGCTTCTGACCTACTGCTTTGCATTCCATTCAGGTCCAGGGAAGCTCCTCCTCTGATGCCCTCTTGCATCTCTGCCTCCTAAGGCTTGAACAGCTGCTTGTTGCAGGAGCCCTGGCTATAAGCTCCCCAGGCAGAAAGAGCCTCTGGGCCTGGCCTGGGGGTGCTTCCCATGCTCCTATGGGGCAGTGTGAGGAGGCACCTCTCTTTGGGGTGGGGCAGCTCAGAGACCAAGGATGGCAGCAGTGGCTGCCTGGAGGACTGCCAAGGAGAGGGGGGAGAAGAGGAGAGGAGAGGAGGCTGAGGAAAGACTCCACAAGGGAGGGCGTTTGAAAAAGGGTGAGAGGCTGCCAGCTCTGCAGGCAAGGGGAGACATAACTGGGCTCCTGAACCCCACAGGGGTGCCACAGAAAGAAATGTAGTTGGTTAAGGGAGCTGTGGACTCAAAAACCTCTGTATTATGAGATTAACGGAAGTCATCTTCTGAAAGTAAAAGGATACCAGACTCAAAGCTCACTACGCAAAAGCAAAAATCCAGCATGCCTGACCAGCTTGAGTGTTGTTTGTATCTGGTTCAGAAAATAACAAGGAACTGGAAGGGGACAGTCAACACAAAAAGGATCTGGAAACCTGGAGGAGATTAAATTGTGCATCTGTTTATTTTTAAGAAAATGTTTACATTAACTTTTCGAATTCACCACCACTTATTACTGTTCCCATCTCTCCCAGGTACTGACATTTTCTGTCACTGATAAACAGCTGCTCGGCAGTGATGAATTCCAAGAAAATGAAGCACACCTGCGTTTCTCTGTCCTAACTTGGCAGACCAAATATAGAAGCCCTTATATGTCACCTTGACATTTTCTAATTGCAGTGCTCTTGGAGCCTCCTTTTGTGGAAAGAAATGGAAATTTCCCTCCCCCTCTATCATTTCCCTCTAGTGCTGCAATGCTTTCAGATGGTGAGCTCCTTCTGCCTCAGGACAGTATCTGGAGATCTATTACCAAGCTTGAAAATTCATGCTATAGGATGAATCACAAGGTGTTTATAATAATAACTGAGGAGGCGTTTGAGGGGCTAAAAGAAGACTCATATATAACTTAATAAAACATATGAATAAACAAGCTAAGTTGAAAGAAATCCAGAACAAGTGAGACAATAGCTTTTTATGGAGACAACAACTTGAAACAGCAATTCTTTCAGAAGTGGGTTAACAGGAGTTTCAGGGTTAGACATTTTTAAAAGAGAGAGAGAGACAAAAAGAAAAGAACCAAAAGACCTTTCATTGGATCCTTGCAGTATTTTAAATGGCAGCTTTCCTTGAAAACAACAGCCACACATCTAACTCCTCCTCTGTAGCATATGACATCACAACATGACATCATGGTGCCCTGTAGTTTCCTGCCTTCAATCCACGTAATTTTTAAAAAATATTAACACCTTTACAATACCACCCAATTCTGATTATTATTTTTTGCTGTTATTTTGGGTATAAATCCAAATTATATGCAATGTAACTATATGCAACACTTAGACAATAATTAAAATTCATGACCCTACACTCTTCCATACAAAAAGAGAAGCTACCAGCTATTTTCACCCATGCAAACAGCTCATGGAAGAAACAACCTTACATGCTGAATCCAGTACTATGCAATGTCTAGATCACAACAATCGGCCTTAATTTTATGAATGACATACTTTTTTATGTATTAGAGGCATTCTGCAGTACCTTTTTTGTTCCTCCGGTTCACTCTGGTCTAATTAGGATTTTGATTTGACAATGATAATTTCTTAAAAGAAACCAGGAACTTGAAGGCCATGTGCAATTTTCTGTGGCTTTCTTTCCATTCAATTTATTTGTGTCGTTTCCTCTCCCTACATTACCAACGCATACACATTTTCTATGTCTGCAAAAGAGCAATCTTGAAGCAATGGTATGTAAGAGTGCCTCAAGATGCTTTTTGTATAGAGTTTTACTAAGGCATTTATGTATTTATGCAGCCATATTTACAATCAACTTAACTTTTCTTTTTTGAGGTGTTTTATCAGTTTGAATAATTAAAACACAACACACACAAAACTTGAAACTATCATGCATGCGATCAAGTTTCCCTTTATTACAGTGTACAACTTTGGAAATGCCACCAAATAATTTAGGACTCCAAAATCCAGTGTGAAATTCAGAAGCATCTCTGAATGTTGTGTTGTCTATAGTCCTTCTGGCTGTTAATTTTGTGAAATGGGACACACTATTGAAAGAGTCAGCCTGGTGCCTAAAGATATATAATGATGGCACCAGATCAGCCCCCCTGGGGAGAGCATTCCACAAACTGGGAGCCACTGCAGAAAAGGCTCATTCTCATGTTGCCATCCTCCAGACCTCTAGTGCAGGGGAACACATGAAGAAGGGCTTCAGATGATGATTGAAGGCTTATTTTGCCAGAGACAGAACAACTGGATATTAAGGTTTCAAAATATATTTTTTCTTCTCTTACCTGCTGGTTTACGGGGAAATTCCTGTTGATTTTTTTAATCTATAAAAGTGAATACAGAAATTGATTAATAAATAAGCATATTCAACTATGAAAATCAGGCACATCACATGTCCATTGGCATTGTGATAGATTTACTTTGTGAAACGATTCAAAGCCTACCAAAAGATGCTGACAGAGTTGGTTTTGTGCACATTTTTAGGGATTCAGTATTTCTAAATGTAGTGCATTTCTGAATGTGACAATGGATGGAATTCAACAAGTTCTATCTTTGCAAGCAGATCAGCTTGCCAATGGAATGAGCCCAGCTTCCCCTGCACACTGTTCTGGGGGGTCTTCCCCAATGATGGGGTTACATGGAGTAGAGGGGGGGAGAGAACCCATTGTGCAAGTGCATTGGGCAGTGCTTCTACTACTATGGTTCATTAAGTGAACTGTGCCCAATGTATGCCTGAGTGTTCTGCAAACCACTGTTTTCCTTTGATTTACTTATACTCTATACATTTCATTTTGTTGCACATTAGGGCTGGTGTTCTTGTAAACCTGAAAACATTTCAGAGCTTGAACTGCTAACATTTACTAACAGAATAAAATATATGTTTGTATTCAAGAGAAAAGTGAACCAGAATTACAGATGAAGCCTTAAACACAAAGTGGATGATCTATATCAGGGGTCAGCAACGTGCGGCCCATGGGCCAGATGTGGCCCACAAAGACCGTTCTACCGGCTCACAAGCTGCCCCCGAACCAGTGGCGTAGCATGGGGGTGCAGGGGGGGCCGGCCGCACTGGGCGCAACATCTTGGGGTTAGGGTTAGGGGGCGCAAATCCATGGGTTAGGGGGCGCAAATCCACGGGTTAAGGGGCGCAAATTACTGGCCTTGCCCCGGGTGCTGACAACCCATGCTACGACACTGCCCCGAACCGAGCCGCCTGCTCAATGAGTCGCCTGCATGCTGCGCTTAACTGGAGCAGCAAGGTGCGAGGACTCACCAAGCGGCGCTGGAAATCACATCTGCACATGCGCAGATACCAGAAATCAAATCTGTGCATGTCCAGATGCCGAAAAGCGCTTCTGCACAGGTGCGATTTTCTGCATCTGGGCATGCGCAGAAGCAATTTCCAGCACTGCGGACATGCACAGAAGCAATTTCCGGTGATTTTGTGTCTTAGCAGAAAGTGAACAAAATGTAAGGAGGCAAGCTTTATAGGGAGGATACTTCAAACGCTTCTGGTATAGTATACAAGGCTCTGAAATAAAAGGATATCACAAATAAACATGCCTGTGACATAGGTACTTCTTTATGACAGCATAGAAAAATAGGTTCTTTTTCATACCTACATGTGTTCTACCTACATAGAGCCAAAGCACCACAACTCTAGATAGTTAAATGATGTCAGGAACTCACAAAATGCGAAACATAGCATATTTAACAACATAATCTAAAGAGCCATTAAAAGCTAGAGGCTCTATCCCAATGTAATCCAACTCAGAGTAGATCCATTGAAACTAATGGACTCAGGTCCATTCATTACAATGTGTCTGATCTGAGTGGAATTTAGCTGGTTACAACCATAAATCTTAGCCATTGGTTGTCTGGGCTAATTCCTGATGGCATTTCGGTCTCAGGTCTGGATACTCATGTACAAAATGCACAATGTCATTTGAAAGATGGATATGGCTTCCTTTCCAAATATGTGAAAGCGGAAATTGAGAAGACGTCAGGTTCCAACTTATGTTACCGGCATGGAACATGTGTGAACCTTTTATTACACCTGATATAATCAAAATATATTTTGCTGCCTGTACCCAAGCAGTATCTCATGATGGTATTTCATGAGGTATTTCCCAAGAGATCAGAAAGCCTCCTATGTGCAGCAAAACCCATATAGGTTAGCCTAATACTTTTATTTAAGGCAACATAAACAAAGGTTTTGATAATGATGTGTTAGTCTGCCTGGATTAATGGACTAGTACAGAGAAGATGGCTCACAACTTTCTACCAATCTGAAAACTACTTGGTCAGCTAATGGCATGCAAATTATTTCACCCTCACAGCTTTTTGGAGGCCCCTGCCACCGTGTGGCCTCAGTTACCCAGTCAAACAAACAAGCTACTCCTGGAGATCAAGGCTTTGCATCTTGGAGATAAAAGCTTTCTGCACGTATGGAGAAAGTGAATATGGGAAAGCTTTTTGCAGCAATATCCAGAAGTGACAAAGACTCTGTGACATTCTTCCAGAGGTGTGCCAAGAGTGCTAGCAGCACCATCAGCTGTAAACAAAGGGATGAACTGGAACGAAACACCCACTCTCTCTAGGCATCTCTCACTTGTCAGTAAAATGAAAACACATTTAACAAGATACAGCTTGACCCAAGACTGTCAAGAATGACACAAACTCAAATGATTTCCACTTTGTTTGTTTTTTTAAAAAAAATAAGAAATATTTTGATGAAGGCAGGATGAATACTGAGGAAATGTAGAGATAATAGTGTGCAAATCTAACACATTTTAACTGTATTATAGCCAGTATAATTTCCTCTGGGAGCTTTCAGTCAGGAGCATCTACACATAGAAACTTCTAGTTCTGGGAAGTATAATATCATGTTTACTACCTAAAATTTACCTTTGTTTGAGATGCAGACATAAAATTGTAAAATCCTAACTGACAAGCCACTTTTCAAAACCACATTATCATTTGATAAATTACCTATGGAACACTATTTTGCATAAGCAGCATGGTATGGAAGCAAACTTTAAAGTACTAAACATGTGACTCTGTAATGATCAATAATAGTTTCCAGTGATGTTTTTATTTAGATTTCCCACTCTCATTGTAAATATAGGTCCAATGTTGCACTAAAGCAATATAGATCATATCTCTTTGACATATGGTAAATAATTTTTACAGTAATTTGTTTGACTATTCATAGATGGCATTCAGTCTGGAAATTCCAGGGCTACTATAAAAGAAAAAGATTTCTGGCCCTGCAGAAAAAAGCAACAAAATTTCATTGATTTATTAGATAGGCCCTGTACATTCATTTCCACCGTCCAGTACCAATTCCTCTTCCTGTCCAATTATCTGCAATGTACTTTAACTGTGTGACCCGAAACATCACTAAGCAGAAGTTAAGTCCCACTGAGTGTAGTATGGCTTACTCTTGAGTGGGTATAGGATTGCTGCCCTAGCCTCGTGCAAGGAGTTTTAGCATTTCTGGCTGTCAATCAATAAATGGCAACATTAATTTCTTCCCAACAACAAGGGAAGCCCCAATCGCATCAGTGGCCAACGATCACTTAGCCCGCCCCCAACTTTGGAGTGTCCTGGCGGCCCCCACCGCAACACGTGCTCTCCATGAAGGAGAACACGCTTTACCAAAACAGTCTACAATGTGCAGGTATTTTTCTTCAAGAAAACATAATGCAGACTGAGTGCATATAGGCAGAGACATAATTTTTGGTTAAAAACAACAGCAAATAGACAGTAACCATAAAGCAGGGTAATGATTCTGCTACCTTGTGATATATGTCAAGTGAGCTGGTGGATATTTTCCAGCATAGCAGTGCCAGTCCATGATGTTGTGTCACTGCAATGACCTACGCCAGCCTGCAGCACTGGCAAAGTGCCAGAGAACTGCCACAGGTCGTGACATTGCAATGGCGCTAAGGGCATTTTGTCTCCTCTAAATGTTTTTGTTTTTTTCCCCCATTCAGAACTCAGAAGCTATGCTATCTAGCTTCTCCATTCAGGTAGTAGATTCATCACATATTACAAATCAACTTATAAACCAGGTATTTTTGTATTCTAGTAACCATTATTCATGGATTGAAGTAAGGAAATAACATGTTTTATTATACTGTTACATGTGCATATCTATGATATATTTTGTAAAAACTTAACCAGGTGGGGTTTTCTTTTTTTGAAAAATGCAATAAAATTATTAAAAAGGGGAGATGGACATAAAAAGAGGTTCATGATAGCTCAGTTACTTCATGTGGTATGGAAATATTCTTATTTACCTATTAGATTTCTATTCTCTATCTTCCATTAGTAACTCAAGGAAATTTACCCAGGGTGCCCAGGATCTCCTATCCAGACACTGACAAAGCACATGGTACAGCATAATGTTCCTTCAGGCCCTGGGACCAAGGTTAACTGACTTCTTATAACAAACAATATTAATGCTACACAAAGAACCATTCTTCAATTTCATGTTAGCTTTCTTCTCTTGCAAAAGAGGTTCAGTTATTCTGAACATCCGCAGACCACTTTAAAACTTCTCTTAAATTATGGTGGGTGCAGCTGGCTGTGTGCCCCCCTTTTCCATTAAGAATGTCTCCTGGACTCTGGAGTCTGCCTGAGCTTCTTGATCTGAAAAAAGCCCCATGAGAGAAGATGCTTCATCATGTCTTCCCCTGAGGTGTAACTGAAGTGCAGAAAGCTGGCTACTAAGCACCAAAAATTGGTCTACTCACTGGATTTGTTTTTAAGGGACCCTCTAAAAAAACACCACCACCACTTTTCCACACTGAAGTAAAAGGACTTTACTTTAAAATCCAACAACAGTTGTCATGCACACAACTATGGTTATTCCTGCCTAAGTGTAGTACCTTACATTTGTCAGTTTGGGCCTAGTTCTCCAATCTGTTATGGACATGTTGAATTCTGATTTTATCTTCTGATGTACAAGCTACCTATCCCAGGTATTAGCTTGTATTACAGTTCAGTGACCCACCTGGTATTGTTGCTGATTAACAGTCTACCGAGAGGGAAAGTTTGGGACAGTTCAAAGCTTCAGATGGCTACAGTGGCTGCCCTGAAGTTCTGAGCCCTGCTGAGGTTTGTGTGTGGCAACTGTAATAAGCAGGTGCAACAAATAATGGTGCTGATATAGGGCAAGGTATGTTGGTCTATCACCTCCTATAGGACCAGTAGAGTTCTTACAACATCTGTGATTAGAAGTACTAGTCATCTAATGAGGACAATCAAAATGCTGCCAAGATGGCTGGAGTGCACATGTCTAAGGTCTCTGACTCCTTGGTATTTGTGTACAGCACTGAGGATCTGCTTTGATGCTGGAGAGCCCTGTAAATAAGAAGCAAAGGAGAAGGGTACCTCTCCTGTTGGAGTTGTTAGTATACCTGCTACCATGACTGGAATTCCACATTAAGGGCATCTGCCCTGTGATTTGGTGCTGAGTTGCAACACGGGTTTTATTGTGCCAGAATGAAGGTATAAAGTGAAACCAAAGCACCTTTCCAGTTTTATTATCCTATTAGAAAGACCTTAGGCACCAGCAGGATTAAGTCAATAGCATTATTACGGTAGTTTCACATCAGCAACCTCCTCGATTCAAGATTACTCTCTGGTTAATAACCAGTAGTGAACATATCACCATATTATTTGTTCTTCAAGTACATTTGAAAACTTTTAGTACTCACAAAAGAGGAAAAAAATAACAACAGGATGGCAGAAGTTAAGTATTTCACAAAAGGAAGAAGCACCAAGAAGCAAAAAAAAAAAAGAAAAAAGGAATGATAAAAATCTATTGTATTGGTGGCTTTATTCACAAAGATATAGCAAAAGTTTTTAAAGAACACATTTCAGGCCCTATCATGGCAATAAAAACAACAGCAGCGTATTTCTTCTTTAAAATTCCCAAAGATGGGATATCTTCACTTTTCAGAAAACTACACAAAAAGCTACTGCTTGTGTTCTGTAATAGATTAAATGAGGGAGTAAAATGAGCAAATCTCCTGTAATTCCTTTTTAATTAAACAGACTAATGCCAATATATGCATGTGGGGTGTGTGTGTGAAAATGTGTATCTTCAAAGCTTGAAATAAAACAAATGATGATTTCAACTACAGTGGTACCTCGGGTTACATATGCTTCAGGTTATATATGCTTCAGGTTACAGCTCCCGTAACCCAGAAATATTACCTCAGTTTAAGAACTTTGCTTCAGGATGAGAACAGCAGCGGTGCAGTGGCAGCAGGAGGCCCCATTAGCTAAAGTGGTGCTTCAGGTTAAGAACAGTTTCAGGTTAAGAACAGACCTCCAGAACTAATTAAGTTCTTAACCCAAGGTACCACTGTACAATTTTTTGACAATCTTTTCCTTTCTGTTTCCAGTGGCTGCCATTAAAATGACCCTGAAAATATCATGCTACTATTTTTGCCCAATGATAAAGTGAGGAGACCTTTCTTTATCAGGCTATGTGGCAACTGCAAGTGACAAATGCTTAGTTTCTTTCAACAGCAGCTGTAAAGTGCTTTGGTCTCTCTCTGAGGGTCTGTGACTACCTGCCCTGACAGTGTTGATAAATGGAGGGCTTCTCCACACTTACCTTTCCTCTGTGTTTTCCAGGTACGTTTTCCACTGTCTACACTTCCAAGCTCTGTGTCTGAGTGCTCTTTTTTTGTTCTGGAGCTTTCCCTGAGAAAACCGCTGAACTGGAGCAAACCGCAATCCACGAAAAACCAAAATTCCCATTTATTGCACTTCAATTTTAAAGAACAGGTTTTCATGGGGAAAGCTCCGAGGGATAAAACAGAGCGTGAAAGCATGAACTTGTGCCTAGAAAGCACAGGGCAAAAAGTAGGTATGGATAAGTCCTGAATGAGCTACCTGGAGTTCCCATCACAGCAGTCCCTGGAGTGAAGTGGCTATCAGTCACCAAAGTGTTGCTTAAAAGACATATTAAAATTAAACAGTCGTCGTCATAATTATTGTTTTCAGTTGTAATGCTTTCTATGCCAGTCATCATAATGAGCATGGCAATTATCACCTAAAATCAAGTCCTAACTCTGATTCTGAGGTTTAGCATGTGTGAGCAGCATTTTTACTTTCCCAAGACACCCATCATTGGGAATTATCCAATTGGTGACCCTTTGCTGACTCAAGGCATCTTGCCTCCCTAGGAGGGAGGCAATTTTCAAAGATTTCACTGCCTGCTAATCTGCCCAGATTTGCTCCAGAGGGTCAGAGTACTTCAACAGCAGATTTTGGAGCTGCAAGGAGTGATCAAAACTTGATTCAATTCCTGTTCAAACCAAACAGATACCTTCTGTCAGTAGAGGGACACCAATTAGATACCACCCCTTATTTTTGACTACTGGGTAAACTTTAGCTATTTGACTGAAATATCTCACACAGAGTTAAGAAGATACTCACCTCCCACACAGTAATGCTGCTGGGCTTGCAATAGCTCACTTTCCTTAAGCTAAATGATTGAAGATGCAAAGCAATTCTGTGCTGAGAAATATTTAATTTTTTTTAAACACACACACACATCAACATGACTCATCTTCTCCAAATCCTGGGATGAATAATTTAGAGCTGCATGAACAGCAGCATTTAACATAAAGTTACGTTGATTGTATTGTAATAGCTGTGAGGCCAATACATCCCACTGATGCATTTGCTCCTTTGCAAAGGGAAACGACAACAAAACTGGCATATGCTTAAAAAAAAATTTGCTTCAACCCACTGCAACTGTAAATCAAAAATAGAATTTCGAGTAACACTCTCAAAATTCCACTGCATAAATTACACCTAGCAGCCAGTGTCCCCAGTCTGCTGAAACATCTGTCATCATTACATACCGTATCTCCACTGTAATGAAAGTGGAACTTTCATGAAGAAACTGCTGCATGTTAACAATGCAAGCAGCTTGGAGAGCTTCATAGATGATCTACTAGACTGATCAAATGCACATCTGTTTACCTCTAATTTTCTGAAACTGCTTTCCTCTCGCTTCTAGGAGAGCACTTTTCACACTGCAGTGATAATTTATCATAGTTGAATGTTTAATCTTAAAGGCATTTCAGATTTCTTTACAAGTTACGAGTGCTTGAACCATTCTGTGCCTCTACGCTTTGTTGTTTTCAAGTATTTTTTTTTTATGGATTTGTTAGGCATATTCAACAACTTACAAACAAGATAGAAAGGTGAAGTCATTCCCTTAAGCAAAGTTCTTTTACAAGGAACCCTAAAACCAGAACAGAAGTAGGCAGTACAGGCAATGCACAGCAAGGTTCTCTTTGAACACTTGTTCAATAATGGAGAAAGGAGCTTCAGAACCTTGCCTGGGCAAGATTCCCAATGTCACTAATCTGCCTATATTGCCTGATTTCATGAATACATATCACTATCAGAGAGAACTATTTAAACTAGCTACTATTTAACTGGGAATTCAACCAGATCTTAAGACACACACTTTTGATCTGAGAGACTGAACTGCTTCAAGCTGTTAAGGCCCATTTTCTTTCAATTAAATCCAGTGTTGCTTGAGATTGAGCCCAATGATAATTGTGTCCTTAATTATTAAACAACTGTGAAACATTAGAGCTCCCCCTATGACTTGACCCACACAGGTCAAGCTTATAGCTGCTGCAGCACAGGCACCAATTTGAACTGTTGCAGTTAATGGAGTTGAGTTGGTTGCTTCTTCCCTGTTTGCAAGTTTATGAATTTAAATTGTGAGTTACTCCAACATTATCTGGGATATGAAGACAGATTATATTTTTGTGTGTACAGTGGAACCTCAGTTGTCGAAAGTAATCTGTTCCGGAAGACCGTTCGACTTTCGAAACAGTCGGCAACCGAGGTGCAATTGCCGGTCAACAAAATCAATTGAAAAAATGGATAAACACGCCTTGGAAGCCATTCAACTTCTGAGACATGTTCAAAAATGGAAGCATTCACTTCCAGGTTTTTGGCATTCGGTTTCTGAAATGTTTGACAGCCGAGACGTTCGAAAACCGAGGTTTGACTGTATACTGTGTGTGTCTATATATGTATGTGTGCATTCTTTAAAAACTTTCAGAATAACAGAATTGTAGAGTTGGAAGGGATCATCTAATCTACCACCTGCTATGCAGGAATCTCAGCTAAAGATCCCTAACACCATTGTCATGTGTTTGTGGTAGTCTGTTCCCATCACCAGTCTAGCCACAGCATTTTGCATGGACTGAAGTGTCTGGATCAGACCCAAGGGAAGCCCCATGTAGAGTGTGTTGCAGTAATCAAATCTCTAGCTTACCAGTGCATGGGCTGCAGCCTTCAATCAAGCCAATCTTTGGCTGCTTGGATTTGGACATCAATCATACAAGAAATATGCAAAATAACTATGCAAGTATTAGAAGTCACCCCAGAACTGGCTCCACGAAACAACTTCCAAGATAATAACGCCCACTCACATCATAAAGAGCTGATAACCCACCTACTCTCAGCAGCCAGAAGCATCATAGCCAGACAATGGAGAGACCTGTCAGGAGTAAGCATGGACCAATGGTATCAAATAGAATGGAAAACAGCCTTATTAGAAAAACTAAGCAATAAACTGAAACTGACACAGGGACAAATAGAAGATGCCTTCAGCCCGGTATGGTTCCCCTTTATCACATA
Source organism: Podarcis gaigeae (assembly GCF_964106915.1). NCBI lineage: Eukaryota > Metazoa > Chordata > Lepidosauria > Squamata > Lacertidae > Podarcis > Podarcis gaigeae. The sequence continues at coordinate 40,182,989 of NC_139683.1, forward strand.
CACAGCTCAACAAGACAACAAGAAGAATCCGCCGACAGCATACGAATCAATCTAGCTAACCTGATCCAAAAACACACATACACATACCCCACTCACACAAAAAAAACAAATCTCACTACAGACAACTACAGACAACCAACTGCACCCTAAGCCACCCCCAACCTCTCTCACCACCAAGGAAATACAACAAGTGAATAGTCCCATAAAAGTGAAGCTGACACACAAAACCCCACACATACACTAAGCAGAAGAATAGAAGCATTGCCACCCAACCCCACCCCACTCACCCTTCCCCTCTTTCCCCCTTTTCTTCCTAACCTAACACTGTATGCAACAGTAATGTCTCACAACAAATGAAAGTGATCTGTAGAAAACACAACTTGAAAAAAGAGACAATGCACATATTTTTGTAAACTAAGAAATCTTTAATAACAATTTTTTTAAAAAAAAAATCTAGCCAATCTTTCATTTTGAATGACCTATAATGTGTGGTGCTTTTCAGTGCTCAAAATAAACTGTGGAAGGGCCAGGCTTCTGCCATGGCTATTATGTCCCAATATCTCAACAGATGGTGGGAGAAAGTGCAACTTTGGAAAGAGAGATGAGGCCTCCTCTGCTTAAGAGAAGTGACACAAAGGCAGCATATTTTTCTCACTGGGGATCACAAGGTGTGCTGAAAGTTTCGCAGTTCCTACTGGGAAGCAATGCTGCAAATGTTGTTTCACCCCAGAGTTGCTGTAAGCCAAAACAGTAAACAGAATCCCATGCAAGGAAATCTGGAAGAACTGAGTCACCACCAAATCACCCAATGGTCTTCCATGTGGAACAATGAGAAGTCACTAAGAGAGACACACTTATGACATCTCCTGTGATCATTATGGTGCCTACACTGGGGTCCAAACATTGATTAAAAGACCCCCTGTGGGTGCTCCCACTGGCAACGGGGCCCTAAGATGCCCTTTAAATGGCTGTGATCATGAAACACTATGTAAAAGCAGAAATTTAGACCAGAGCAATATCCTTCCAATACAAAGGGCAAGTCCCTCTTCTTTTTGCCCACCCTCTTACGTTTTCTGTGGTTACTGCTATCCCACCGCCCTCTTTACAGCCTCTCCTCCATATCCAAAAGCAGCTGTTTCAAGTCACCCATCCTCTTGCCAACTTGCACAGGTCTTCAGTTTTTCAGGCTATTTCAGCGACAGGCATCTCCAGGGTTAACCTCTCAGAAACTCAACAGGATCTTCGCAAGCCAATCAGCTGCAAAGTGCAGAAAAAGGAAGGAAAATTCCACCTGGCTCCTTGTGTTGTTTTCTGGCAATCTTTGTGCTGCAAGGATCAAAGAGCTACCAACTTAGAGCAACATTAACTGGTGCCAGAATCTCTTGATATGACTGTGCAGCAAGCTACGAGTATTCTCTGACACAAACTAAACTGTGATTTACAGAGCTTAACCTTGGATTAGCTGGCCCATAAGGCTTTCAAGTAATACTTTCCACACCAGCTGAGGCTCTTCTTATCCCGCTTTATCTTGATTTGTTTTCTCTGTGCTCCACAAAGGCATGGCGAGTCCATCTTTGCATCTCAGTGAGCTTATACTTACTTTCTGAGAGACAGATATCTTGACACTCTTGCCAAGAGCAAACAAGAACGCATTTCAAATACAGATCAGAAAATATGCTGTACTTCAGCTTGTTTAAATGTTTGCAGATATCCTCAATAACTGTTTTGCCATTCTGACACAGCTTGTCAAGTGACACTGCAATCATTGGCAACCCCAGCAAAATTATACACTGCACTGAGGTGGCACAAAAATTGTTAACCTCAGCTTAATGTATGCCAGAAGCCGTCTTGTTTCAGTTAGTTGAATCACAGACATTTCCAGCAGCATTCTTTTGTTGATAAATATTCTATTTTCTTGTAACTCTGTGGCTAAATGTCCTTTTCTTCGTCCTCAAATGTCCCTGTATAGTGGAATGCTCAATTCCTGCTTATGCTGTCAAATATTCAATTCTTCCTGTCGACTAACATTTAAAAGAACATTATGATTAGATTACAGATCAATTCCCCTTCAGACAAAAAAGACATTAAGGGAGCTAGGGGACTCAGTCACAGAAAAGAAGGGGTAATTTCATTCTGGCAAGACATTAACTATGAGCATTTAGCTTTATGACATTTCGCAATAATTGGCCATATAAGAACTACTTGATACTCCTTTCTTATCACTGAGTTGTATGAGATGCTGCACTAACTAGCAGAGGTGCACAAGAGTCCCAGCCCTTCATCCCGGGGGAGGGGCGTAATGAAGCAATTCCCAACCCTGGCTTCGGAGTCTAATTTTGGCTCTGTAATGCATACACTATTACAGTATTATTGGAAACAAGGAGTAGGGTCATAGTAACATAAGAAGAGCCATAATGGATCCCACCTAGCTCAGACTTCTGTTCCCATAGTATCCCCCCCAAAAAAATGCCTATGGAAAGCTCACAAGCAGGACATGAGCACAACTGTGCTCTCTCGCCGCTTCTCCCCAGCAACTGGTAATCAAGTGTCTGTTCTGAATCTCCTACTGTTCAGCTTCATTGGATGGCCTCAGGTTCTAGCATCAGGAGGAAGAACACCTTTTCACCTATCCACTTTCTCTACATCATCTATATTTTATAAGCCTTCATCATATCCGTCTTCCCATAATTGCTTTTTCTTCTTCTACCAGTTGCAAGAAACCAAAGGAGAGGAGAGGGCTCTTGTGCTTGAATCCTGCTTATGGGATTCTGATTGGCTACTGCGAGAACAGGATGCCAGACTAGATAGGCCATTGGCTTGACCCATGAGGCTATTTTTACATTTTCATATTCTTACCCTAAAAAGCTACAAATACTATAACCTACACGATGGAGAGATGCATTTTATTGTTTTATTTTCCAGATCTACAATATCCTTTTTGAGATGCAGTGACCAGAATTTTCATAGATTTTTAAAAATGATATCATTATATGACAGTTTTATTTACTATTCCTCTTCTAACAATTTCTGACATGGAATTTGCTTTATTCGCAGCAGCTTTCATTGAGTTACACAAACTCAGGTTCCCTTTCCTGGTCAGTCAATACCATTTCAGACACCATCAGTGTTTATGTGAAGTTGGGAGTTTTTGCCCCATTGTGCATCTCTTTACACTTGCTTATGGACCATTGCATTGTGTGCCATACAAGAGCCAACATGGTCCATTGCAGAGCTCAGGACAAAACCACACCAGGCACAGCTAATTGTGGGAGGGATTGGGACATTCAGCACACATCACAGAAGTGCAGAACAGAAGATCTTACTCCATACTTCAAATCATTCCATGGATTGCTGAAGCTTAAGCCAAGCCATACAACATTACCAGAATAAACTCCTCTCCCCCACGTTTTCCTGCCTGGACTATGGGGAACTTTAACTGCCTATGAATTTGCTGTATACATTACAATTTTGTAAAAACATGCCACATAATAGCAATGTGTTAAAACATCATTATTTCTGTGGCAATAATTACAGTGCTAATCAGAAGCAATTAATCAGAGGCAATTGAAATTTGGCTTTAAAATGTTTGCTGCAACTGTAAGAACATCACTCCTTGAAATACCAAAAATATTCCCAAGCACAAGCTAAAATTAGTAATAGAAAATAGTTATAGAGTAAGCACAAAGGTTAGCAATAGTCCCATTTGTCAAGGTTGTCATGAGACTGACAGCCATACGCAGTGACAGCACTATCAAGATGAATAAATAGTGAGGGAATTGGCGAGTGCGGCACAGAACATTACAGTTGGCAGACAGATTCAAGTCTGCAATACCAATTCAGTATTGACACCAGCTGGAATGGTTCTGTAGCTGGATATAAATCTCCACAAGATACAAAATTCTTCAGTATGTTCCCGGCATTAGAAACAAAATTAATTTTAGAAGCCTGTGGAGGATATTGCAAGATTCAGAGAACTCAATATGATACCAAAACTAAACTAAAGTAGGGCAATATTTAACAGTTGAGAGGGAGGGGAGGGGAGAAAGTAATTGGTACTGGTGGGAACAGACACAGAATAATATCAGTCGGGAATTCCAGCTAGGAATATTATAGAATGATATGCAAGGATGCCTAAAATCATCATCACCATCGCCACTGAGATTATATACTCAGAAGGAACTGTAGCATATAAATATACTTCACACAATTTGTTCGTTCTCTAAGATTCAGCTTTTTAAATCTGGGACAAGTCCAACTGGGGCAGAAGGCAAAACACAGAAGGCAGTTTGGGAGAAGGAAGACCCCAGATATTGCAGTGAGGTTGGAAGTAGGAGGAGGAATTGTAGCCATTAGAGCATGAATGTACATTCTGCGAAATGCTTTTTTATTTTGAACGTCTTCTAGATTCAGAACTGGCCAACTTTCCACGGGCCATTTTTAATAGGTGAGCATGCTGTCAGTCACCTGATGCCACATGATCACATTCCACAGGAAGCATTAGGAGAGCACCTAACTGTAGTCCTGATCCTTTCAAACCATGGCTGCAAAAGAAGAATCTGATGCAACTTTCCCCACCAAAAGCTGGGCTTACATTCAGTGCTGAAAGCAAGCCCCACTTGCAGCAAGCATCAGCTGCACTCAAATGAAACTAACCTTGGCAGGGTTTGTATTTACAACACAATTTAAAGGGCCATTTATCGGTTGAAGATAATGATCCCTTCTCCTGCATATTTCCTCCCTCACAACAAGCCTGTGAGGAAGGTAGGCAGATAAGTCTGAGAGACTGTAATTGGCTTAAGGTAGAGGTCGTCAAACTATAGCCCACTGGACTCGTTAATCTGGCCCGCGAACCTTGCGGACCCTCCTGCCCACTCGGTCAGTCCCCACGCTAAACAGACGTGGTGCAGAGACCTCACAGCATAGAGACTTACTTCCGTGATGGAAGCTCCGGCAGCCAATCAGAAGCCACAGACGCCTCTGAGGCAACTGAGCGGGAGGAAGTGGCTGAGAAGGAAGCAAGTGGCAGCAGCGTGGAGACTGTCTCCGCTGCCCAGGCCAGCGGTTTGGGCTCTGTGCCCTGCCGAGACAGAGGACGCCAACACTGCCGAAGACAAGGCAGTGTTGGCGGCTGCAGTGTGATTGGCATAGGTGGGGGGTGTTTTTTGGGAGGGGGTGCTTTCGGGAGGCAGTGGGTCCAGCCCCCCACAAGGTCTGAGGGACAGTGGACCAGCCCCCTCCTGAAAAAGTTTGCTGACCTCTGGCTTAAGGTGACCATGTGAGCTCTCTGGAGAAGATGGGATTTGAACCTGATATCTAACTGTGTTACTTTGTGCATGGGGTAGGCGGTTGGGAGGGGGGCAACAAAGAGCTTTTCCATGATCCTGGGTATCAGAATAGGAATGCTGAAAGCCTGCATATCTTGGAAGCACAATACCTTCTCTACTTTTCTTTCTAGTTCTGTCGGTGGATATCAGGGAAAAAAGGAAATAATACTGATAGCCATGAAGTGGACTATGTAGCCACGAGGAAAAAATAATTCCCCTTCCAAGAAGCTTTCAAAATTCTGAGCTGATGACAGACTTGAGTTCACTTCTCTGGGGAAGCTTCAAGCATAGTTTATGCACAGATAATTCTGTGCGTAAACCCAAGAGGCCTTTATGACAGTCAGGATCAAATGTAACTGGGAAATCTGATGAACTAACTTAGAGGCATACTTACATTGTGCTTTGTGAGGTTGGAAATATTCGTTGCTATTGCTTGTAGCCAGTCAATGCAGTCTTCAGCCGAGAGACACTGAATTATTCCACTGCAAATGCCATCCACAGCGATGACTTGAAATGCATTTTGCCTATGGACACATCGTAATAGATTAGGTCAGGAGACAAGTGCACCTACTCCGACATTACCAACTTCATAATACTTGTCAAAAGGCTTCAAAATCACTCCCCTCTACCTACCCTTGCCCTACAATAAAAGTCAGCCATTGAACTGCTACTGATTTCCCTATTTTATGAGTCATTCTCTTCTATATTTAGCTTTTGTATATGGCACATTTCCAGAAAAATCTTGGCAAAACCCACAGAACAACTGAATACAGATTGCTCACACTGGGCTATCTGCTCAGGACGCAAAGCTTGAAAATGTAGTAGCCTGGCAGATTGCACAAGCTGCAATTTGCAATTTGTGGCACATAGCTCTTCAGCTTTACCCCCCACATATTTTGACCATGCTGATTCTGGATCCGAGTCATCCACCTTGGAGAATTTCATTATTTCAATATGGCATCCACTGTATTCCCCAAAACAAGAACAGATGCATCATTTAGCTTCTACAGGAGCTAGGATAAAAATTGGTGTGTTTTCAGAAGCAAAGAATTCATTTTGGCAACCTCCCACCATATGGAATTGCTTATTAGACAAGAATGATATATAGTTGGTAAGGAGCTTATCCGTATCTTGCTACATTTTTAATTGTATTTTTATATAAACTGCCCTAGGAACATAATTGAAGATTGATTGATTGACTGACTGACTGACTGATTGATTAAATAAATGTAAACATTATTCTTGATGTATAATGGGGAACCTGAGTCCATAACAGTATTGCTGAACTACAACTTCCATCATCCCATGTTATTTGAGGCTGATGGGATTTGGACTTCAACAACATTTGGAGTGCCATTGGTTCTCCTTCCCTGATTTAATGCACTAAAAGAATGGAGGCACTGGCAAATTTACACCATTGGTGCCACAAAACATTCCTAAGCATCTACTCAAATGCAAACCCCATTGAGTTCAAATAGATTTACTCCCCAGGTATGTGTGAATAGAACTGAAGCCTAAGTGCATTATAAAGGGCAATTATTGTGGAAGAAAACAACAGTGGCTTCATATCTGCAATTCTAAAAGCAATGGGTGACTTGTTGGAAGGAGTCTGTGCAAAAAAACAAAGAAAGGTTCTACAGGTCTGGACACAGCATATACATCCTCCCTAATTGTGGAATAGATCACTAGTAACCCAGGTTTATAACTACAGAAGCTACATCAACACTAAATTTTCAGAGCTTGAATAAATAAAGGGGAAAATACTTTCAATGAGAAGACTAGAAAGATATCTTTGAACTTTTTAAATAATAAAATAAAGAACAAGACTTTGTAATAAAATCTATCATAACTTTCTTAAGAGTTTCCCCTCCCCATATTCTATAAAAGCACTAAAGCATAATATTCTATATTGGCACGCTCCACTAAATTATAGATTTTTAATGAAAATTCAAATATGATCTGCTTCAAAAACTAATTAGGTAAAGGGTTGAGAACTCAGAATTGATCCACATAACTTTAATGATTTTCACATTGCACTTTCCCAACATTTGGACATAACCTAAACACAATGAATGTGTGCAATGTATTTATCAATATGAGGGGAGGGCATCCAAGCATTCTGTGTCCGCTATTCTGCACAGCTGACTTATCTGCTGTAATGCTCTGTGGACTGATTTACTACATCCAAATGACAGATAATTATCAAGCCTATAAAAACCTTTGAAATGCTGAAGCAGTAAAGGCCCAATTTCCTCCAGAAAGTACATGGGTCTGAGTGGCTTAAGAAACACGAGAGCACGATGATATTTCATGCCCTAAAACCATCTCCTGAGTGTGGACTGGAAATTGTACAACAAGTCAATTTGTTCATGATGAATATATGACTGAGATTAGACATGAGAAATGTGGGAATTGTAGCTGCAGTTCGTTCAAAATCAATCTTCTATCCATTACATCTGGGTTACTTAAAGTCAGACAAATTTTGATAGAAGGTTGATCTGATTTATTTTTTTTTAAGAAAAAATTCAGCACAGGGGATATTATTCTCTGGTTCAGGTTGGTCCAGTGCATTTTGCATTAGCTGTAACACTCCTTCCTCTTTAACACTGTGGGGTAGAGGGTGGGCCACATAGATTTTTTCATAGGGATTTGCAGGTTGAGAAAAAGAGACCAGCATATTGATTTCTGATTTCCTTGTCCATTAGAAGCCTGCAAATAAACACATACCTTTACCAATATGAATTTGGCCCATCCTACCCTACCTTCCTTTGTCCAATCAGAGTCAACTAAAAACAGTTTCCAGCCTAGCGACGTAGAACAGAGCAGGAAGGGCAGTGTCACACACCTGGGAGGAGGATTGGTGCTGTGCAGGTGCCCTGCTGGGACCACAGGTTTGGATACATAGGGGTGCCTTCATCACGTCAGCCTCCACACAGCCTTGCCCTTCCCTGTCTCATTACGTGGCAGAAATACCACCTCCAGAAAGCTAGGTACACAGTGCCACTACTCCTAATAAAGTATTCCTGGGCTAGAGCACAGGAAAACACTGAATAGTTTGTCATGGAGACTCTAGTCCTAGTGTCAAGTCTAGCTTCTGAGGAAAAGATCATGGCTGACTGGTACTAGGCCTTTTAACAGATTGTTAGCTTCTCTAGGCATGGAGATTTGGATGTGAAATTCTTTCAAGCAATCAGTGCCTCCACATGCCTTATAAGGGTTTTGTAGTCATGCCAAAAGTCTCTTAGTTATATTCTTTGCCCCGTGCACAACTTGAGAAAGAGCTACATTTCCAGCTAGAAGTAATCAACATGCTCCGCCTGAGTACCAACAGGTTTTAATTTACTTAGCTAAAATTGGATTTTAACCAACTAAGTCATACTCAATAGCTCTACTCTATGACTTAGGGGAAAAAATCCCATTCTACTTAATATTACTGAGGGTATTTTTTATTTTTTATTTTGTAAATAGTAAGACTCTCTCTCCTTCTCTGATATCTAGAAGTTCGGGGAAAGTTGTACCTTAGCGTATTAATCATATTAGTTTCTAGCACTAACTGTGTTTTACAGCCCCAGCTAACATAACATCTATTTTTCCTTATTAGTAAAAAAATGCCTTTCTTTCTCTAACGATGGTAAAAAATGATCTGGTAGTTTGAGAGCACCTCTCCTTCTCAGACCCTTCACTTCAAAAATTACAACTGGCATATTCCTGTATATGGAGAAAATATTTCCTCTATCTACTTACCTGCACATATCTGACCCTGGGAGATACTGGGAAAACCGGGAGTGAAGCAACGGGATTAATCGGAGATCACACCACCTCTTCTCCCACCTAAGCCCTGGAGACGTAGGCCATGAAGAACATGAAAGTGTGTCCTGAAAAATATTTCAAACACTTTGATGTTTTGACGTTACCATCAGCAGCTACAATAAACAGTACCTCATTTATATATTACATTACATTTCTCTGCCATCTTTCCACCACAGAGCTTGAGGTGGTTTCATAGTCCTCTTTCTCCCCATTTCATTGTCAAAACAACCGTGTGAGATAGGCTGAGAGTCTGTGGTTGGTCCAAGATCACCCAGTGAAAATCTTCTGAGCTGGCTAGTTGCAAAATGCTCATCACTACAAGTGGGATATGTATATCAGGAAAGGTTTTATTTTGTAAGGTTCTCTGGGAAGGGTAACATTAATCTCTACCTTCTATACAAAGAGAGAACTATATAGTATACCACAACCTGCAGGATGCTCGTAAGTGAAGCCATCAAATATAAGAAAGAGAGGGCTGGTTTTATTCAATGGGCACCATATACTCAAAAAGGAGAAAGTGAAGGGGTGTTTCTAGAGACGCCAGTGTAATGAGCATTATATCTATATCCTTCCTAAGGACTTCAGATGTTGAGGATAGACCTATCCTAGAATCTGCAATGAATAGAAGAAGCCTGCACCATAAAGAAAAACAAACCATTCATGCAACAGAGCTCTGGCTCACATCACCGATAAAGGGAATAACTCTCATGCCCCTCTATCCAGAAGGTGCTTTTACCTTTCTTCATGTGTTCATTTCTATGGATATTATAGTGGCAAAAGAGATAAACTTGTGGTAAGAAAAACAAGCACCCCAACAGGATATGCTGACATTTAAAACAACATTTTCTTTCAAACATTTTGAGGTCATGCAGACATGAAAGGGGGGAAATATTACAAGGGTTGTAAGAAACACTAATCGTGAAGTATTTGTAGCCTCCGCAGAAGCAAGAAGTGTCAAAATGTTCTTGATGGAATCTTTCTAGCTGGTTCCAGAGACAGGAGACTACAGAATAATGCTGCAACATTTCAGGTGTTTATTTGAGCCTCTGGGTCTGTCAGCACCTATGATGTATTGCTCAGTGATGTTCAAACAAAGCACAAAAAAGCTTCTTCCATGAGAGTTGGTGCTGATACCTTTTTTTACAACACACAAACTTACCTTTGTTTCCAATTAGTTTGGCAGTTTTTTGAAATCAGACCTTGTTCCAGTTTGGATGTAGCAGTAAAATTGAATTGTCCAGGGGAAAACATAATTAAAATTTAGTGTGGGTTCACTAAGATAATTTGAATTGCAAGCCAAAATAGCGATGAGTGAACACTCCTCCAACCCACATCCAATTTAGAATTAATTCTGAGGGGGAAAAGAAAGCCAAATATATGCTGTATGTCCAAAATAAATTATTAGGTCCTGGCATTCTCCTAGTGACATAACAGAGAACACATTGGATGGGACCACCACCATCATTTCACTCTACGTTACTTTCTTTAAGAAAGTGACTGTACTCAGCATCCTATCCACTTGTCAGTTGTGGTCTCAGTTTGAATTCATTCCAGTACTAAACCAGGAGTTAGCATAAAGTTCTCTCACCTATAGCTGCATAATGAGAAAAGGGTTTTTACAGTACACTTTGCTTCTATGGAGTCTACCTAATGTTGAAACTGGCATATTCCCAGCATGCTCATAGATTGTGTAAACTTCTCAGTTAACAGTCATGTGTGGTAAATTTTCAGATTTTTGGCAGCAAGGTAAAAAAAAAACATTTCTTACCGTATTATTGGGATGGTAGTTAAGATGTAAACCACTATCACACAGAGGTGATGAAGTACCACTGCTTTGATCACTAGGAATGCCTAATAAAAACATAAATACATACAAAAGTGTATCACAGCTTACTGAACTACGCACACTTCATAATCAAAACTGACATTGGTTTTGTCATACAGTAGTTACAATTCAGCCACACATAGGGCACAGCTGTTGCTTCTGCTACAGAGGGTGTTTTAATTGCATTACAGGGATACTAAATGCATCAGCTCTCAAAAACCACCATGCATATGAAGATCATCAAAGAGGACTGAAGGGATGGGGAGTTCTTTGCCATGCAAAGCAATCTTACAGACTTGTGATAACCAGATGTTTTCCCTATTTAAAAAAAAACTGCATTGCCATCAAGGTACAGATTTATAAATGTCAACACTGTTTTATGATCTTCATTATCTTTTACATTCTATTTCGATACACCACCCAGGTATTCTATGAAAGTAGAGCCATTTATAAATTCTGAAGCAAATAACTGTGGTGATCCTAGATTATTTCACAACCCCCAAATAGTCTTCTGGCTGTAAAAAAGAAAGTAGGTGTGCGAATTCTACTGTGTACATGTAGTATTTTTGAAACTTGAAAGGAGTGAATTGTTTTGACAATATCAAATGAATATAAAATATCTTCATTAGTATGAATAAAGGAGAAACTGGTATAATGATAGAAATGAGAACACCTTCAACAAGTTAATCAACATTTGAAAATAAATGAATATAATGCAATGGGAATTATTTAATGGGTAGGAGGCTATTTGAATTCATTTCAGAAGCTTTTTTAAAACAATATTTTCCATTTCTTAATTAAAAGGCTGAGGGAAACCCTGGTGATAATCTTCACAGGGCAACTATAGCACACAGACAGAGCGATCTCAGACTATGCACTAGTCCCTACAATTTATTAAAATTATAGAAGGAAGACAGCTATCTCTCCATTTCTGCTATTTCCCAATAAGACTAATCAGTTTAAATGGTTGAACAAAAACAAAATACTGATCACTATGGACTCCATTAATCTTCACTTAAAGCAGAGCAATCTGTTCAAGCCCATGACTGCAATTTAAAATGAAAAGTCCTCAAGACAGATATATTCACTCTCAATTGCCAAGTTAGAGGGGGAAATGCCAATCCTTCTCCAAATCTCTGCCATTATGTATTAATCTAGAAATGAAATGCAAATACTCTGGACAAATTATCGTTAAGTCAAAGAACTTTAACAGCACTCAAAGCAAGTTGTAATCAGTTGAGAGCATAACATCATCTCTAAAGCAAAGGTTTAAAATGAAACACTCAAAATCAGCTCTAGGGAGAAACTCATGCAATTCTCAGCAAAAATAAGCAAACAAAAACCAAACTATGATTTGTAAATTAACAAAGGCAGGGCAATTCACAGAAGCAGGCTTAAAAAGTAGTAGTGTGAAGTGGCTCTGGGGCTCCTATGATAGATTCAAGACTTGGGTTTGTTTGGGTTGTTTTTGTTTTTTAAAAAAACAGTTGATACTTACATGCACAGTCTTCGTTGAGGGGCAGTTTGAGAAACGCAGGTGCTCTTTTGAGAAAGGATACAGTTAGGGTCACTTCTTCTCCAGCATTCCGAAGAACCTGGACCTGAAGATTAAAGATGGAGATGTAACACACACATACAAGCCAAAATTACATTCTACCCTTCACACACAATTGCACAGTTGCTTACTGTACAACACAAAAAGAAATGAACAATAAAAGCAAACGTGCATTTTTAAGCTTTACGGTTATATTCTGGTTTCCTTAAAATTCTTCACAGACAAATTGTCCAATCCCTTCTCTTGTTTTACAAAGTTGACTTTGGTGCAAAATCCAGCGAGAGGAGGGAATTCTGTGGATGCCAAAGCAGATGAACCCACAGCTGTACAGTCAATCACCCTTCAACCAGTAGACTCATGAGGTTGTGAAAAGGGCCTGCCTGGCCAGGCTAAACCTTGCACAGTTGTGATTAGCATTCTAGAACATGATTATTTCCAGAAGGAAGGAACGACGTTCCATTGAAATTGTACAAGAGGGGCTTGGATAATATCATTTCCCCTCTGATCATAAAAGGACACAATGAGCAGTCTTCTTCTCCCTTTCTGCCTATAACAAGGCAGTCTCATTGGATAATTCAGTATGAAGACACCCCATGTAAAAAATATAGTGCATGGGTAGCTAAACCTTTCTAGTCTCACAGAAAAAACCTCTAGTAAATAAAATTCTCTAGTAAATAAATGCGTATTGGTGGAATCTGTGTTTTGCCTCTCACTTTGGACTAACAAAAAACATCTCTGAATTTTTCCTTGGTGATTTAAAAGAAATGTGTGCTTCTCCTTCTCTTCTGTTACACGAATTACCCAGAGTCACTTCATCCAGATTATCAAAACTGTTCTCACTAGTGTAACAGCCAGACCATCTATCAAGAACTGAATTGTCTGTCCCTGTGCTGCTCTCACAGATATGAGCAAATGTTTCACAGTAATTTGACACAGTGGAAGTCATGTAAACTTTGCTGAGCATCCCTTTCCGAAAGTGGGACACACTTGATCACAGAAAATATCAAAGATGATGCTACTTAGAAGGTTGTAGCAAGCAATGCACAACTGAAAGAAAAAGGTAGAGAAAAAGGTATCACCAGCAACATGCAGAAATTTAAGAGAAGACACCTACCTCACAAAATGTAAGATGTTCGGAAATGTTAAAATAGGTATACAAAACTGAGCTTCAATTTGTACTGTTAATAATCTTGCTATCTCAGGTCCATTGAAAATAATCACCGAGTCCTTCAGTTTATAACATTAAAACTGCCCTATTCTAACTCAACACTTTAAACATTTTTGCTGCTGAATATATACGTTCACATTCTACTTCATACATCTGCTAAAGTATACAGTTGCCAGCAAAAGCTCGTTGCTCACTAATCGGACAGTCTCTTTAAAAAGTATACCACAGTAATGTTTATTTTTGCTGCTACAGACCTTAAAAATACACTGCTTCGCCATGTTGGTGCATATGGTGAAGAAAGGCACATTGGTGGTGTTTTTTGAAAAAGTCTGGTTGATGGAATGCATACCACTTTATGTTTAAATAGTGGGTTTCAGAACACAGGAACCTTTTAGACTCCTAGGAATCATGACCCTGGAGTCTAGCAGTGACCAGAACACCAAACCAGGGGCTAAAGTGTCACTGGCAAAATCAGAGATTACTGTTGTAAAACGATGGGTTGCTAGTTGGATGGGGAGAATGTGATGTGGACAACATCCAAAAAAATCAAGGTGCATGCAAGTTTTAATCCACATTAAGCTCCCACCATGGGAAGGAGTTATGGTGGTCCTAGGAATATCTAGCGTAAATGTCTTGGTCTATACTACTGACAGAAAGGTGCCCTTTGGCCCTTCCTCTTTATTCTCTCCATGATGTCCTCTTCTCCCTTTTGAAACAGACTTCATTTCTATCTTCTGGCTACATGTGGTTAAGATACTAAGATACAAACAGGCATGAGATTTCTCAAATACCTTAAAACACTGGAGCTACATATTTTAAGCAGCTCTTTAATATTCTAAATGTCATGCCCTTCAAAATTGCTCTATTTTTTTAATAATTTAAATTTAAATTTTAAATCACAATCAAAGTAGACCTTTATGAGCTGATTTAAATGTGGGATGCTTTTGTTATTGAAATTTGGTTAGAGACACCTCAGAGAACGCACAAAAATAAGAATAAAAGCTTAATAAATAAAAGACTAGAAATGTTACTATAGCTTTTTCAATATTTCTTCTAAATAATGCTCGACATCATTAATAAATGTCAGCCAGAGATGAAGTGCTCTAATCGGGCATCTTACTTTACAGTATTTGTATTCTCGGGTCATCCACCATGACTGAAAGCTCTGAATTGCTGAACACTCTATATAGATTCCTCCATATCCCTCAGCGTTGCAATAGTAGTTTATTAAAAGTATTTTCAGACATGGCAGAAGACACAAAGTACTCTGAATACAGTAGTCTAATTTCACATGTGTTATGCAGGATACATTGTGGTTCAGCTCCTTAGAACTCAGTAATCTTATTTATGCTGAGCAGCCTTTTGTCTAACTCCAACTGCAAAAAGGATGGGGATGGTTATTCAGAAACTGCTTGGGTGAACATGAAAACACGGTGGTTGAAAACTGACAGAAAGGGCTGACACATGAGCTTTGTAATGTAACATAAAAAGGGAGGCATATTTTGTCCTAATGTTGTGGCCCAGTTCATACATATCTGAGTGAATGATGGGATTTATGTAGTGGAGGAATGAAGGCAACAACACTTTTGAGCAAATCAGTCACATGCAACTCCTCTCTGCATTTCTTTTGGGGAAGGGGAATTGGAATTGCATTCACAAATGCTGCACCTGAGCCATTTCTCAGCCAGATGAAATATTTTTGCCTGCTCAGAAACATGAACCTATATTGGGTCACCAGCCCTACTCTACACAGCCGGCTTTGTAAGAATGTCAATAAGATGTGGAATAAGGGAGAGTGGAAGTGTCTGCGAGCTGGATTCATTATGTAATGCTAATCTAGAGAGAAGAAAATTTTCAGGTGGGTATGTCAAACACAGTCCCACACTGAACAACTCTGTGTCAGAGACTAATCTGTAACCACAATGCCAGATGTGGGGAACTTTTGGCTCTCCAGATGTTGCTAAACAACAACTCATATCTGCCCCCAAAGCATGGTCAATGGCCAGTGATAATGCGAGTTGTTATTCAGCACATCTCCTTTCTATGTCCAACAGAAAAGTGTTTGTGCTGTTGTTATTTTGGCCACTGGTTCCAGATTTTATAGGAGAGATCCAAAGTATGGCTTAAGCTCTCAAAATATTTTTCTTTTATTTCTTTCAATAGCAGACTTCCATTCTCTATCCTAAACTCCCCTCATGGAATGGGCAGGGCTGGCATGGTTGATTAGCAAACCCCTTTGGAGTAAGGAAATTGGTTTCTTTGTTCTTTGTATCTGACCTATGTGTGATCACACTTGAAAAATGAGCCTCAGTACATGTTACTGAACACACAGTGATGCTGGGCACACTCTTTTTAATATAGGATTTGTTAGACAGATTTATTTCTATTACCCAGCTTTATTTATAAATCACCCTTGAAAAATAATTTTAAATTCATTTTTGCATACTAAAAATATTATTAGCAAAAGAAAGGTAACTAAATGGATAGAAGAAAATCTTTTAAAGAACTTGAATGAACTTTTGCAAGCTTTCCCCCCTACTAGCTGAGCTCTCCAGAACCTTGACAGTGGCATAAAACAAAATCCTTTGACAAATCTGTTTTTGAAGTAATGCTTTTGATCAATACTTGCAGCTCTCTCAGCTTAGTACGTAGGCTGCTCTGCCTCCAATCTCTGTTGAGAAAGATATTTTTGTACTGCAGCAAATGCTTTCTCTGACAAAATTAGTCTTGTCACCTGCAAACCATGTGAAAACTTCCTTTCTTGCCTGCTTCAGCCCATCCACATAATGATAGCCTTTCATACACAGATGAATAATTGCACTGCATCTGTGAGACATAACTTGTAAAACCTCTGAAAGTAGTTTTTGCTTTCTCCCATACACATTTTTTTGTGATCATCCATGCCACTGATTCAGCAATACAGGGAAACATATAAACACATTTTTGTCCCATCCCTATTTTGCAGAATCTGAAACCTACGCTAAAATATTAGGCTCCCAACAAGAGGAATAGATAGGCAATGAAATAAAGTCCTATATAATAGTTCAGCTTCCCCATTTCCCCTGAAATTATCTTTCATGGGCAGTGCAAACTGAAGTTAAGCCATGGGCAGGCTAGGCACAACCTACAGGCCTTAATTTTTCTTCTCCATACATACCTAAAAAAAACCCATATACACAACAATATGTCTTTAAAAAACAGGTGCTAAGCCTGATTTAAGATTAGTATCCAGCACAGGTTACACACTCCATTGTTTCAATTGCATCTTCCCTAACCTGGTGCCCTGCTGATGTTTTTTCCAACTACAACATTAGTCAGCTCCAGCTGGTTTGGTCATGGGCTCCAGGGTATCGAAAATTGGTTTATAGGATACCTGCGGCTACTGAATCTTCTGTCATCTAATCTGCTCTTTCTCAGAAGCTTCTTGTGTCTCTATCTTATTCTCTAGACCTGAACTGAAAATAAGAGCTTGCTCTTGGGAACTCTTTCTCATATTTGGATGACAGGAAAGAGCCTTATACCAAGACAACCCATTGGTCCATCGAACTCAGTATTTTCTGCTCTGACTGGCAATGAGTCCTCAGGTGTTTCAGGTAGGGTTCCCCCCCCCCCCCCAGACCCACCTTGGAAATACCAAGGATTGAACATGGGGCCTTCTGCCTGTAAAGGTTATTATGCTAGGCTATTGAGCTACAGCCCACCCCCAGAGAGAGCTTCATAGATTTTTCTAAAAACAAAGGGCTCCCCTATTTTCTCCAAATACTTTGCAAGTGAGATGATTTTACATCTGTAGGTTGATAAACAACTCTAAAATGAAAAAAAAAAATACTGGGTCAGCATTCTAGCACAGTGCTAAAAAAAATGAAAGCAACTAGCTTAAATTGTTCAGGGTGTTCACTGATGAGCGTAACGGTGATGGCTTGAATGCATTGGAAACGATAATGCTTATCACAATTCATCTTTAATTTTGTCCCATTGCAGCTTTTACTTCACTTCCATTTCATATTCCTAATTAGGCAATAATCCCAGAGAAATCCATTCTTGCCAGTGGTTAATTGACATTCAGAGTACAACTTCTATTATAGCCATGGTTTTATAGCTGGAAATATCTGAAAGGCTCTTTCTCCCTTGGACACGAATCTGCAATATCAACAACAAAAGAAACACTAACATGATATTTAAAGTGTCACTGGCCTCGTTTACAAGTCAAGCTATGTCAAGCTATGGCTTAGGGCAAACATGCAAGTGTATGACCTTTGGAAGAGGAGATCACAGCAGTTTGATCCTCCCCAGTTGTTCTGCTGCTAGTCTGCACTGATCTAAGCATAGTTTGCCTTAGCATGTCCTCAGACCTCAGGTCCATGATTTAGCTCTCCTGGGCAAACCACCAACTGTAAACCATAGGACAGGCCTTTGTTGCAGCTCAAGTTAACCTGAAAAGAGCTAAAGAACAAGCCCAGGCTTGCCAATCTCCCTTCTGGAAGCACCAGACACTTGTTTGGAAGAGCAAAGTGAAACACAAGATCACAGTTGTGTGGAAATTCTGTTTTGAACAGGCCATAACTAAATAGTATTGAAAAACAGAATCTGTTTTATTTGCTGTTAAGAGATGAAACTAAAAAGCTGCTAAACAGGTTTATGCAGAATGAGCAGCTTAGGGGAACAGAGATAAGAGGGAGCACTCTCTAAAGCAACATCCAAAGAAATGTAAAAAGAGAGATTTGACGAGGGGAGCCCTCATGCTTAGAACAAGTATATATATATATATACATAGAGAGAGAGAGAGAGAGAGAAAGAAACTTTGGAGTCAGGAAATTAGTGGAACATAAGGAAAGTGAACAGGATAAAGGACAAGGCCCTAGAAGCAGTCCAATGATGAGAAGGGTGTCTGTGCTCTTGCAGCAAAGCGTGTTCTCCCTAACAGAGAGCACGTGTTGCGGTTGGGGGAACAGGCCACTGTGTTATGACTAGGCAAATTTGGGAACCCAAACCTGTAAAGGGTTAATTGGGTTGCTGGGGATTTTTGAGTGTTGCCAATTCGGAGGAGGGGTCAGAATCTATAAATATAGGAGCCAGACGTTGGGAAGTCCTCTTGGCTGTTTTGCAATGGATCACGTGGAGCACTTGGACAATCTTCTCCTTGTCTGGTTACATTTCTTTATTTCCCCTTTCTTTTAATCCTCTTTAGTCCCTTAAATAATTTAATTCCCCCTTTTTCCTGTTCGATTTCCCACCCCACCCCTTACCCTGCCCTGTGGGAAGATTCTCCCTGTATCTGTGGCTTGCTTTTCCCAATAGGGAAAGAGCCCCCGTTAGGGGCTTTCTTTTGCAAAAAGTTTCCCCCATTTCTCTGGTTGAAATTGTGGGGCTAGTCAGGGCTGTTCCCAGCTTAGCTGGAATCACTTTCGTTTATAGTATCCCCATAGGTTGGCTTTATTTTGAGTGTGTGCAGCGCTGTTGGCCAAATTTTAAGCTAGCCTTGGGTGGGAGCACTAATTTGGTTTCCTTTAATATTGCTATGAGACTAAGATTCTCAAGAGCAGAAACAGGGAGGCCTATTCGGCCTGCACATTAACTTCCAAGCCTAAGTCTGCTACAGGTAGCAGTTAATTGTTAAGTCTCTGACGTGACTCATTCTAGCTATAGGAATGTATCTGCTTGCAGGCCCAGTTGCTGCTAATGTATATCTGAGGCAGACAGAGGGCCCCAGAGGCTCTCTGTGCCTCCAAGGACTACGAGCACTCTGTATATGCTCTTAAACTATGCCGTTTCTGAGCAAGTTTACTTTCTTTAAGTTTTTTGGTTTGTTTGTTTTTTTGCCCTGTTAGTGGTGTCTGCCATTTTAGAGACAAGCCATTGTGGCTTAGTGGCTAAAGTGTAGGACTAGGACCTGGGAGACAGGGTTCATATCCCCCTCTTAGCCACTCTTAAAACAAAACTAACTGCTCCTTTTGGGCTATTCTGTTGCTGGGTAGTTTTGCCCATTTGTGATAAAAGAACTTTGGGTTTCTTGAAGGGGTGCTTCCCCCTAAATAGGGCTAGCAGGGGTACCTGGACAAGCTGTGGGCTACCTTAACTCTGCTATTTCACTGGAAACATTTATGCCTGGCCTAGAAGGTGATACTTGGGCTTTGCCCTAGAATTCAATGGCCTGGAAGTGTTTCCGGCCTGAATAGTGTCCCCATGTTGACCACGAAGCATGGTTTCACTGGGTCAGCGCATAGTGCCGGTAATGCCTAGGTTGCAGGATTGGTCCCTGTTTGGGACAGCTGCATGCTCCCCCATTGCTCTACCTGGACACTTAGGTCCTTTTGGTGGTTACCTCACTGCGAGGGATGTAACGGGCGCCACGTTTGCAATATGCAAGTGGGAGAAAGCACCTTTGTGTGGCTGCATTGCAGTTTGCTCTGTGCGTTGCAGGGCACGGCGCTGCACGGGCTGCAATTGTATTGCATTGCATGAGAGATTTGCAGTTGCATTGCACGGAGGGTGTGTGTGCATTGCACGGAGTGTGTGGTTACATGGCACAGAGTGTGTTGTTGCATTGCACGGAAGGTGCGGTTGCATTGTACGGAAGGTGCGGTTGCATTGCACGGTGTGTGTGTGTGTGCATTTCATGGAATGTGTGCATTGCATGGAGGGTGTAGTTGCATTGCACAGAGTGTGTTTTTTGCATTGCACGGAGTGTGCATTGCACAGAGTGTGTAGTTGCATTGCACGGAGTGTGTAGTTGCATAGCATAGAGTGTAGTTGCATTGAACGGAGAGTATAGTTGCATTGCACGGAGGGTTTGTTTGTGCATTGCATGGAATGTGTAGTTGCATTGCACAGAGCGTGTTTTTTGCATTGTAGGGAGTGTGTAGTTGCATTGCACGGAGTGTGTAGTTGCATTGAACGGAGTGTGTAGTTGCATTTGCTTGGAGGGTTTGTGTGTGCATTGCACGGAGTGTGTAGTTGCATTGCATGGAATGTGTAGTTGCATTGCACAGAGCGTGTGTCGGAAAAGGAAGCTGGCTCGGCGGCAGCTTTGTCAGGACTTCTTTAGGGGTTCTGGCCAGCGTCGGCCCTGTAAATTTACATTTCATGATGGCAGCACAAGATGCCCCCTGCCCAAGTGGGGGCTGGAAGCTGGCAAGCAATAGCTCAATACCTTTTGCCCATATTCCCATTTTATTTAGGGATCCAGTTGGATATCGTTGCTAAAACAAACCACTTGCCTATGGAGAAGCTGTCTGCCTTGAAGGAAGTTATTTTGTAATACTTCCTCTGTAGCAAGTGATGCTTCATCAGATCCGATCTTGCTGGGTCACTTAATTAATCTTCCCACTAGGCCAGGCTGCCTGCGGCCTGAGGTCCCCTTACCTTTGTGTACGCCTACCAAGTGTGGTGAAGGCAGATATCAGGCGATGGTAGCAATTCCTGAATGTATGCAATAGTAGTGCGCCAGGGTAGGATACCTTGAACCCGCACAGGGATTTTCAGGTTCATGCTGGTGCTGCTGGATCTTTGCCCTTTGGTTTTATTTCAGGGGCTGATGGTGTGCAAAGCTATGGCCTCAAGCCCGGTGTGGTGAGGCAATCATGTGACATAACTTTTCTTGAGTTTTTCCCCATTGTAGTAGCAGTTCACATGTGGCCCGAGGAGTTCAGTGACCATCGGATCTGCTTTTGGTCTGATAACCAGGTAGTGGTGAGCGTCTTGGCAAAACAGTCCTCACGCTACAGCAGATTCTCTGCCCCTCCGCTCACGCTTTCGAGCTGCGCCACTTAAGGTTTAATTGTGCTCTCTACTCTCCAAAATTACGGGATCCTCTAATGATGTTGCTGATACTCTATCCCATTTTCAGATGAAGCGCTTCAGATCCTGGGCTCCAGACTCAGCTGTTGCCAGATTTTTCCAGACCACCTGTGGCATTTTGACAACAATTAGTAATTACAGAGAGCAGCAGCTTCCAATTCCCCTTCTGCTTTTAGCTCTTATGGGAAGGCCTGGATGGATTTCTTAGCCTTAAGCTGGCAGTCCTCGGCCCTTCAGATGAATTGGCCCCCATCCTCTGAGCATATCCTGCAGTATTTGGTCCACCTGCTGCAGATTGGGCGCGCTGTTATAACTTTCAGAATTCAGTCCGCTGCAATGTCTGTTACATTGAAGCTTTAATTTTCAGAGACCCTTGTATAAGGTTTGTAGTGCGCAGGGCCTTGAAAGGTTGGAATAGGCTTCAATCTCATAGGACAGCGGGCAGGAATTTGGTCAATTTTTACCTATGCAGTATCTGCAACAAGTTAAAACTTGTCTGCTGGTTAAAGATCAAGGCGAGACTCCTTTCAGTAGTCCATTGCATTTTCGCACTGAGGGTTGGGAAAATGGTTGTTGGTGCCAGCACGGGGCTGAGAGTCTGGAGGCTTATTGCTTCAGGACTTTTTCTTATCCTTTGGAGCTTGTCATTAGAGTCGGGAACTCAAAAACGGACTTAGTGGGCAGGAGTGCCACAATCAGGCTTCCCGCCACAGGTGAGGAGGTCCCTTGCCCGGTTATGGATAACAGAATATTTGGCTTTTCATTCCCTGGGGGCTGGCCCGCTCCTAGTGCATGAAAATGGGTTCCCGTTAGCCAGGCATCAATGTGCTTACGTTGTGCACCAGTTATTACGGCCTGCGGCTTGCTTACCGCTGAACACGCCTCATTCCTTACGATTAGGTGCTGCTGCAAAGGCCGCACACTGGGGGCCTGTCAGTAGACAGGATTGTGAATACGGGTCATTGGAAGTCTGACGCTGACAAGGGTTATATCAAGAAGTGTCAATAGATGTCTGTGCTGATGCTTGTCTGTTATTTCCTTTTTTCCATAGGAGCAGCTGTGCACATTTGGGCCACAGCATTGTACACTGGGCTGGCAAGCGCGCTGACGAGTCTGGACTGGGGTGCCATCTCAGTCTTCCTGCCCATGTGAACATATACTGGATTTCCAGATGGGGAATGCTTTGGGAGGAGATCCTTCCTTTGGTGTGGTCGAGTGTGACCTGTGCAGGTCCTCCCGCAGTGCTGGTGGTACAGCTGGGCGAGAATGATTTTGCCATCTTCCTCCAGCATGAGTTTGCATTCCTGCATGCAAGAGGACTTGGATTGAGTTGATGGCAGCTCTCCCTGGACTCATAATAATTTAAGGCATTGGTTCAAGGTGGTCTGGAGGGGGGGGGGGGGTTGGAGCACCTGTCCCCTCCAATGCGCAAATATATTCCATTAAGGGAATCCAAGGATTCGCTAGTCGGGAACCAATGCCTAGACAAACTACCATTGAGCAGGCCAGAAAGCATGTTAATAAGGCAGTGGACAATAGAATAAATAAAATAAAATAAAATAACAAATAAAATAAAATAGGTCCTTGCTTTAGGTGGCTCTGTAATATTGCACCCTGCTATTTTCTTCAAGGCTGTTGCCGTCTTTAGGGCAGATGGGCTGCATCTTTCCCCTAAGGGGAACGACACCTGGCGGGATGCGATTGCCTTGGGATTCTTTGCTCCCCCACAATGTTTGCTGGTACTGACGATATGGTGGGGCCCAGTCGTCAGTGCTGCCCTGCTGAGGTCAGGTGCAGCTAGTCGTGAACCAATGCCTAGACAAACTAGCACCGAGAAGGCTGGAAAGCGTGTTAATAAGGCAGTGGAAATAAAATACAGGTTGTTGGAAATCGAATGCATGCAAAGGTTATGTTCGTTAACATTATTGGTGTCTTACAGTTTTGCTTGTTTTATCTTAGGTGTAGCAGCTGTCCGCATTTGGATGGTGGGGCACAGCATCATGCATTGAGCTGGCATCAGTGCACGGCAGTCCGAATTGGGACCGGGTCTCGGCCTTCCTCCACATGTGCAGTTGCCTTGGCTGTCCAGACTGGGAATGAGCCGGCCAGAATTCCTGCCGCTGATTCGGAGGCAGGTGCTGCTGGAAGGGCCGCCCACTGCTGTTGGGGTGCAGCTGGGTGAGAACGACCTGGTTTCCATGGACTGTTTTTTTCACTACGTGCTGCAATTTTGGGTGACCTGGAGGAGCTGCGGGCAGTGGTGCCGACAGCAAAAATATTTTGGTCAAAGCTTTTGCAACGACGTGTTTGGAAGGGTAGTCGTTGCCCAGCTGCCACTGAAAGGGTCAGGAAGCGCATCAATTCTGCTGTGTCTAAAAAGATTTTGAGCTGGGGGGAGATGTGATTTCCCATCCTGAGATTCTTTTTCAGGCTGCATCCTTTTTCAGATCTGATGCCGTGCACCTTTTTGAGTTGGGTGGAGATGTGATTTCCCATCCTGAAACTGGTCGGAGCTCCTGCCTCGGATTCGGAGGCAGTTGCTATGGGAAGGACCCCCATCGGCCATTGTGGTGCAGCTGGGTGAGAATGACCTAGTTTATATGGACTGTTTTTTCCTGCGTGCTGCAATTTTGTCTGACTTGGAGACGCTGCGGGCAATGGTGCCAACAGCTAAAATTTTTTGGTCAAGGCTGCTACAACGGTGTGCTTGGAGGGGCAGTCGTTGCCCAGCCGCCACGGAGAGAGCCAGAAAACGCATTAACTCCGCAGTGTCGAAGATCACGGAGCTGGGCGGAGATGTGATTTTTCATTCTGAGATTTCTTCTCAGAAGCCATCCTTTTTCCGAGTTGATGGCGTGCACCTCTGCTTCTGGTAATGAGGCATGGCTAGGTGCGGTGGTGTCCAAGCTGAGGTCTTGGCTGGGGCTGTGAGTGGTTTGGCGGTGAGCTGGAGTGCTCCTTGGCGGTTAGGCATTGGTTAATTGGTTCTTGGAGGGGTAAGTGCCTATCCCTCCAAATGATGCGGAAAGGGAATTCCGTTAAAGGAATCCAGGGGCTTGCCATTCTTTCGTCCTTGTCCGTGGTGCCGGACTTGGGCCGTGCAAGCCCCACCGGAACATGAGGGTGAGAAGTGTTGGACTGATTCCCGGCCTCATTTCTCTCCCAATACTTGTTTCCCATGCTGGCTTCCGGTGGTGTCCGGAAGGGACCAGCTCTGTCCTCTGGCTTCCGGTGGTGTCCGGAAGGGACCAGCTCTGTCCTTTGGGGGCAAGGACAGATAGTCAAACCAATGCCTAAGCAACCACTCACATTTTTTGTATTGAAATAAAGTTGTGGCCAAAATTATGCCAAAAACCTAAACAAAAATTGAAGTGTGAAGTGTGAATTTTTGGGGGGTGGCACTGTGGGACTCAACACGCAATTGTCCCACCCAATGTACTCTGAAGAAAAAGGATACAGACGTACCCTGTTTGTTGAACAGAATCCATTCTGGAAGTCCGTTCAACTTCCAAAAACATTCAATAAGCAAGGCACGGCTTCCAATTGGCTGCAGGAGCTTCCTGCACTCAATCAGAAACCGTGGAAGCCGTGTCAGACATTCAGCTTCTGAAAAACGTTCACAAACTCACTTCTGGGTTTGCGTCGTTTGGGAGCCAAAACGTTCAAGTTGTAAGGCATTTGGCTTCCAAGGTACTTTTGGTGCTCTTAGGAGCCTCTGAGGGTGAGAAGTGGTGAATAACAAAGAGGATGGTACTGAACATCAGTGGAAACTGGGTCACAAGGAAAACAGATTGTTGCCTACCTTGCAAAACTACCACCTGATAATTATAGCTTTCCTTTTTCATGCTAGACTCAGAAGAGAGCAGGTCAAATATTGTTCCAATCATAGTTGACAAAATGATAAAACTGTGATAAAACAAAATTGCCAAGTATCTATTTGCACTCTTCCACACTATTACAATTTGACCCTTCCTTTCAAAAGCCCCCCTCCCAATCTTTTGAGAAAATAGGTACTTAGCAATACAGTTCAGAAAAACCATTATTAAAGTACATCTTGTTTACAATACACCACTAGGTCAGTCATAATTTGGTCATTTAGTTGCTGGTAATTATTATAATTTGCTTATTGACATGAATTAGTGGGTGGAAAACTGCAGTTAGTACCAATCTTGCAACAATCACACAATACTGGCATTAGCTCTGCTCAGATAATATCCTACCCCCACTACTTTTGGAATTATGCTCAAGGTGAAATCAGAAGTTGACTTCAGACTTAGGCACTCTGTTGACAAACACACCCATGGCTGTGAAAAAATGATAGGCTGAATAAGGAGACTGAGTGCACATTTGAAATCAGGAGCTTTCTGCTACTCACTGCAATGCCTGCAGGGTGCAACAGCCCATAGAGTACATTCAGGAAGATCTGGGGCTTTGCAAGATTTTACCGGGCCTTGCAATTACTCAGACAGCCCAAAATCTAGAGCTACATGTGGAAGGAAGCATATTCCTATGTTGTCTAGGTAACACATTCTCTCTTCCAGTGCTCAAAGGTAACGGCAGACAATGAATCTTCTACAGCACAGGACAAAGGAGAATGTGCTTCTGGCTAAGGAGTGTACTTCCTTTCTTAGCACACTTGAACAGTGACAGTTTTATTGTTGACCCACAAAGTACACTGCCAGAACAGAAGTGTTCCACCTAGTTGCCTGAATATCTTGGTAATTTTCACCCTCTTCACTGCATGGTCACAGGGTGGCATGATACCTCCATGGCTACATGATCACTGGCTAGTTAGAATCAGACAGCAAGGGAGATGATAACATGATGCCCGAGGAGAAGGAAAATGATAGTCATAAAAGAAGGTGGCATGATTTGGGGGCAGGGGGGGGGGGCATTTTGCCCCAAAGGTTTTTCTAGTGATCATTTGGCTCAGCCCTCATCTTGGCAGTTTATCAACAACCTCTACTGAGCAGTGAGTCTTAATTGCTTGTTTATTATTGTTTGTTTAATATGTCTATTTTTAGTCTGCCCTTCATTCATTTTGTGATCCCAGAGTGTTCTGCAGCATAATGGGTTGCATCCAACTAGGTTTTACTCAAGTAGACCCAAGTTAGCTGTGTTCATTAATTTCAATGGGTCTACTCTGAGTAGCAGTATTGGCTACAAATCAGTTATGACAAGTACAGACAGGTAAAAACACAGTATTGAGAAGTTCAGTTGTACAGGAACCTAGAGCTGAAGTGATAACAATTATAATGCATTTCCATACCCTCCAACATTTCTCCAATGAAAATAGGGACATTCTAAGGAAAAATGGGACATTCTAGGATCAAATCAGAAACTGAGACAGCCGTTCTAAATCAGGGACATCCCTGGAAAATAGGGACAATCAGAGGGTCTGCAATTTTATCATTATCCACATAATACAAATATAAAATGTATATATTTATCTATGCTGGTGGTTAGTGTGTGGATATGTTAAATTTCCAATATGTTATCTAAGTCTGGCACACACAACAGATGGTGTTTGTACATACATAGATATTAATTCACTTATTACTTATCAGGGGTGTGTGATTCAGCTCATTCATGATTTGCCCAGATGCAGCTGAAACTTTAAAAATGTGGGATCCTTTTGGTTTGAGAGTAAAGTGGACCAGTAGTACCCTCTACCCCTCTCACCTTCTCTCTCTCCCCACCTCTCTCTGGGCTGGCTCTGCCTTATAGCTTTACAAGAGACACATGCTCTGGAGATATGAAATACCGTATTTTTTGCTCTATAAGACTCACTTTTCCCCTCCTTAAAAGTAAGGGGAAATGTGTGTGCGTCTTATGGAGATAATGCAGGCTGCGCAGCTATCCCAGAAGCCAGAACAGCAGGAGGGATTGCTGCTTTCATTGCGCAGCGATCCCTCTTGCTGTTCTGGCTTCTGAGATTCAGAATATTTTTTTTCTTGTTTTCCTCCTCCAAAAACTAGGTGCGCCTTATGGTCTGGTGCATCTTATAGAGCGAAAAATACGGTAATTCATGCCTCTGAATACCAATTGCTGGGAATCCCAAGTCAGTAAGAGTGCTATTCTGCTCAGGTCCAGTTTTGTGCTTCTCATAGGCATCTGGTTGGCCACTGTGAGAACAGGGTGCTGGACTAGATGGGCCACTGGCCTGATCCAACAGGCTCTGACCCAAGCAGCCCTCCAGTACTGCTAAGTGGCCCAAACAAAGGGCTTTTGGAAACAGGTTTTGAGAACTTAGCCAATGATTGAAGAAAGGCCAAACTTGTCCAAACCTATTTATTTTGCCCTTCTTATGCTATTTCTGCCTGCTTTTTCTGTCTAATAGGAAGTCTCTCTGTGGGTATCAGTTTTTCACTCATATTTTACAAAAGAGACTAGCTAAAGTGGTTGGTTAAATGCTTCCTTGAAAAAAGCCTATTTTAGGACTCGGTATCCAAGATTGCTTGTCTCAAAAATAGGCCAGTGGCAGCAATTAAAGGCCAAACTAGGCACAATGATTTTCATTTTAGTACTTAGCAGCTCCTAAAGGACTGCCTTGCTAACTGGGGGGAGTGATACTCTGAGAGATGATCTTAACCATTTCCTTCCATGCTCCTTCTGCAATCTAAATCCCTCAAATCCCTCAAAAAGCCAAACCCTGTTGTTATCTCCACAGGGAGGGACAAACCTTTACCAAAGTCTGTTAAATTGATGGCAGGGTAAAATTACATTGCACAATTTACAGAAGACAAGTCTCTTTTTTTAAAAAAAAGAATATTAAAGATTGTTTCACTGGGTGAACATACCCTCCAACATTTCTCCTATGAAAACAAGGACGTCCCATTCTATAATAGTAATGTTACTATTTATACTCCACACATCTGATTGGATTGATCCAGCCTTCTGGGCAGATTACAACATATATAAAACATAATTAAACGTTGAACATTTTAAAAACTCTTCCTTATACAGGATTTCCTTCAGACAGCTTGGGGGTTAGGTAACTCCATAGCCTCCAACATTTCTCCAATGAAAATAGGGACATCCTAAGAAAAGTGGGAAATTCCGGGATCGAATCAGAAACCAGGAAAGCTTCTCTAAACCAGGGACATCCCTGGAAAATAGGGACAATTGGAGGATCTGGGTGAAGGCAGCAGAAGACCACTTCCACAAAATTCAGCCTCATGGGGCTTGAGACCAGTTAACTTAGTGTGTTACCTTGCCCCACAGAAGCCTATTTGAAGGCTTTGTGTGACTTGCACTTTTACAAGTGCCACACAGTGCCTGTTCCACATTTGCCAGAGGTTGCAAAGTGCAGCACCAGCACTTTGGAATGCTCGGCCTATTGACATTAGGCAGGCACCCTCAAAATTCTGTTTTAGACACCTGCTAATAACTTATTTCAGCAGGACCACCCAGATATATAATTTAGTTACCCATACCTGTTTTAAAAGTTTTAATGATTTTATCTTTGTATATTTGTTTGTGCGTGTGCATGTTTATATATAGATATACATACACACACTTGCTTTTAATTGTGATGGTTTTTTGTATATTTGTTTTTAATTGGACACAGCTGTGTTTTATCTCCAGTTTCATTTGTGCACCACTTTCTTCTTGTTGTTTTCTCAAAAGGTTTATAAATCTTCTAAATAAATGGTAAAGCAAAAGAAACCCCAATGAAATCCTAATAGTAATAATAACACAATTAGCTGACATCAAGTCTGATTTGGCCCTAAGAAACAGTCTTTGCCTATAAGCAGCGTTTTTTTCTTAGAAAAAAATGTTTAGGGGTACTCTCATTTTCCTACTCATATTGAAATACTGCGCCTCAATGAGGCCAAACTTAGATTCACAAAATGTTTAGGGGTATGCATGCCCCTGCATACCCCCAGAAAAAAAGCACTGCCTATAAGTAAATATACTGTGTAGATGTGGACTGAGGATCCTCTCTAAATGTGACAAGAAGTTTCAAGGCATTAGAAGCTTAAAAAAAAAAAAAAGAAGTCCACAAAACTTTGCATTTGATACTAATACAGCACATTAAAACACAGCATATTTTTGCATTGCCATCAATTTAACATACCGTACTTGGGGAAAGTTCATATTCTGTGAAGAACTGAAAACAACAGCTTGTGAAGCACTCCAAACAACAGCACTTTCCATTTTAACATACACTCATTAGATATGGGCCAAAGCTCTCTTGGACAGGGAAATTAAGACAGAGAGGCAATGAGATGACCTGCCTTTGTGTGCATCAAATATCTGTTTGCACCAGATTTATAATTAGGTTTTGTTTGTTTTTCTTTCATGCACTTTTCTTTGAACTCACAAACAGCAGAGCTCCGGGATAATACATGAAAGGGAGCAAAATGTGTTTGTTTCCCAGGAAGGAGGTGACTATGGCCACAGGCTAGCCTGTCTGTTGAGTCGCATGGTGCTTGTCTCAGGCACCAAGGAAGGTGGGAGTTGAGCAGTGACATGAACTCATTGTGGGAGGAAAAAAAATGTGGATCTGTATAACTTAAGAAAGATTTAAAACGTTGGTGTGTGTGTAATTCTATCCCTTCATGACTGAGCCACACAGCAAGATCTATCACAGCCTCTTTCAGCCCAAATACCTGAGATCTTTCTAACTGTAGATAATAACAAATGCATATGGGCCTTCTACAGAGAAATGATGGTTCTGTCACCACATCCTCTCCTTTTACCACCACTTTAAAAATTCCCAGCTTTAATATATAAACATAAATGACTAACTAGGGAAATATCTTGCAACAATATTAGGGCAGCAGCTAGAAACAACTTATCTCCCCACGCCCCCAAGGCCAGGCCAGCCTGAGGAACCAGGTACACAGGAAAGACAGCTTGCTTCTATAGGAGGGTAAGGTGTGATGGTCAGGCAACAGGAAAGGGACCACAGGCAGTGGCTCATCAAGGAATGCCAAAGCAAGGATTCACCATTGGGAACATGAGATGGGAAATGGAGAAATCCAGCCCATTCAATGCCTGGCCTAAGCATACATCCAATCCCCCACAATTCACGAGACAGTTTATTCCATTTCCCCATTGTTTTCCTAACTGTTATTTTCTGCATTATATTTAAGCTTCGACAAGACTTAGATCAAGTTTAGCGCTCATTTCTGTGTTCTTTGCAAATGGTGTTTTTTTCCCCCTGGAAGCCAGTAACACTGAAATGAGCACTAAAGTATTTTCTGCTATACTTTCAAAAGTGTTTTGTGTGTGTGTGTGTGTGTGTTGCATGAAAGCTCAGTTTAATAGTTAAGGATATGTTGTGAGAATTGAATAAACTGTTGTGAATGCAGCCAGTGAAGAGCAAATGGGTCACTCAATGGATCCCAATTGATTTTGGGGTGAGCCTCTTTCTACTCACCTCTAAGCAGGCTGCTGCAATGTATACATACCAGATGTGAAACACTTGTGGTAAGCCAGAAGCAGCAAGTGACGGGAATCTGGGGCCAGGCACAGAGGTGAACAATTTGATGCCCACAGATTAGAGATGCCAGATGGGGCAGTGGGCATTTGGGCTGTGTAGGACATGAGCTCTGTAGCTCTGTAAGATAGAACAGGAATGGCTGCCTAGTTGAAGACAGAAGAGAGAAGAAGAATAGCTCCAGGATCTGATAAGCACCACAGTGGAGGAGTAGAGGGCTCAATCATAATATTCTGCTTAGGATGTCCTGTTCCTTGAATATTGCCACAGTGCTTTTACTGAAGTGCCCCTCTCAATTTTCTAAAGACATTTCTCAGTCCAGTCATTACTGATTCATTTATATCTGCTTTGTTTTGATTGTTGCAGGAGAAGAGTCATCTATAAAAGTATCCAGTCATGTATTACAGAGGGTTGGACCAGATGATCCTCAGGGTCTACCACTCTATGATTCTATGGCTGAAGGTTTGCAAACAAGTACCCACTTTTCATCTCTGTCTAAGGTTTTGGTTAAGCATTTGTCAGGTGCTAAAATATAAGCATGGCTGGCTGTGCAAATTATAACTGAAAAGAAATAGTAATCCTAGAAAGCATAATCAGGTTAACAAGGGTGTCGGCATAATTTCACAAACATTTCATATCTTGCTTCATTGACTCTGAACACAAAACAATGACTTACTAGCATAGCTATATGGCACTGCACTCAAAAATACAACCAAACCTTTTCCTGAAGCCCCAATATCTCATTTTGCTCCCACAGAGAGATTTTCTGCATTAGTTTAACTACTGACTAAAGTAATCTGATCACTGCTGGAACACCAAGGCTCGAAGACACAGTAAATAAAAATCTCAGTTTTAGTATACAGAAGCCTAGCAAAGGATTAAGCTGCTTTTGCAAACAAATCAGACTCTGAAAGTTGATGAGCTATATATGAAATAAGCACAAAACTAAAAAGGAAGTACAGCTCCAAGAAATGGGATTAGGAAAATAACTTAATTCGTTATTGAACCTCATATAATGCAATATACAATTAAAAAGAAAAGAGTTTCTTTAGGAAATCAGTAGCTCCTTTACATTACTGTTTGATGCACAATTTTGTAAGAGTCTATAACTCTTATTTTTAAAAGAGCTATAATTCCCTTGAATTTACATCTTCAAAGCATTCTTAAATCACTCAACTATGCAAGACATCTTATCTTTTAGAGCAGTGCTGGGGAACCTGTGGCCCTCCAGATGTGGCTAGACTACAACTCCCATCATCTCTGACTATTGGTCATGCTGGCTGGCGCTCATGGGAATTGTAGACCAGAAACACTTCAATGGCCACAGGTTCCCCAGACCAAACTGAGTGAGAAACTATTCATGCAATTAGCAATTGTGTGAACTACTTTGAAAAAGTAAACAGGATGTGTGAGGAAGCTCAGTCTAAACTGAGACCTTGTAAGGGGGGGGGGAGGATATTTAACTCCTTACTCCATGCTACAGTCCCAATCCATATTAGCCACACCCACACACAAATTTGCACTGGGGTAAGTGCTTCCACTGGCACCTCAACCATACTGAGCTGTTCACATTAAGGGGTTCCACTGTAGACATCTGTGCTCAACGTGTGGGTGCAGGCTGTTGGGCGTGGGCCCAGTACCCTGACCCTCACTTCTCTATTTATACATGAGAGCTTTCCACACATCTGGTATGTACAGGGAGCGCTGCTTAACCAGACATAATAGTATTGCTTAAAGGAGGTACACACAGCACACCAGAAATAAAGGACCTATAAATCCTAAGAAACCAGAGGCTCCCTTAGGCTGTAACACAACTGAGGCCAGTAAACCATTTCTATGGTAAAGTTACAATATTCAAAGGTTAGATCATTTAGCAATCTTGGGATCATTGATTTACTTACAGAGCATAGCGATGAACACTGTGACAGAAGTGCAGCTATGCTGACTTTTATTAAGAACCGCAATGGTTTTTAGAAAAGGAGTATAAGCTCACCACTTCTTCATGCCTGCATTTTCTTACATTAATTCCATTAATCTGTTGAGTTTAAAAAAAAAGAAAAGACAATTTTGAGCATTGGCTTCATTTAGGTTAGACTTCACATTATACTTGGGACTAAAACCTGGCAAAAGTGAATGAGTTTGCCTACCTGTAGAATTGCATCTCCTATGAACAGCAAGCCTGAGAGTTCCGCTAAAAAGAAAGAGAAAATAAAGGAAAGGTGTGCTTTTCATTTCAACCTTTCCTCTCTATTTTTCCATTAGCTGCATCAGTGGAGCAGGATGTGAGCAGGACAATGAGAAATAGGTGACAAAAGAAAACAAATCCATGACAGGTTTCATATTTCACATTTACATAGATAATTAATATTTTCTGAAAGTATTATTGAGGAAATTTATTTCCCCTTTTGCATCTAGGACATGTTTCTAGTCTTGAACCCTGAAAATGTAAAGAACAGCTGCAGCTCTTGTTTCTAAATACAGTTATCAGGCTTAAAGGCTGCAGTGGATCTTGTGATCTGAGTGACATTTTGCAGGGATTCTGCTAGAGATCGACATATCTATTTCTTGACCCGGTCATTTTCTATCCCGTTTCTGTGCTTTAAAAAATTCTGCCCAAAAGACATTTAAATATAAACCTCTGATCTCAAACTAAACATTTTAAATGCATTTTTTTTTGGGGGGGGGGTAGCTAAGAAGAGCATCACAACTCTCACAGAAGTGCAAACTCAGATGGACAGCTAGGTTCCAATTTGCACATTAGTCTGTGATGTGCATTCAGCCTCATAACTCTAGCCAAAGAAGGGAACTGCTATGGAATTTGCTCTTGCTGGCCACAGTCCACCTCCTCCTCAACCTTATGCACAACTTGACTGAAAGCTAATTGGATACATATTAGTGCACCCGAGGCTTCTGGGGTGTTTTGTTGTGCAGATGGCGCTCCATGAAAACAGAAGCTTCTCGTGCATTTTGGGAATGCTTGGCACACTGCACGCGCACCACAGCTACAATAATCTGTGCTGTACATATAAAATGGTTCAGGGACAATAATTAGGCTTGTATTGAAGTGGGTTTTAAAGCATGTGAGCCTAAAATTCACAAAGGAAATTCTATTTTACTTTAAATGTGCAAAGTGTGAGGAAGGGTTGCAGGCCCAGTGCTCCCCGCATCTGCCTTGTGTCACCAGCATTTCCACATATGGCAGGGAGAGGACCCTGTCTGAAATCCTGGACGGCTGCTTCCTGTTACTGTAAACAATCAGGGGTGGATGAAGGGGGGCGGTGGGGGCAGTCAGCCCTGGGTGTCACCACTGAGGTGGGTGACAAAATGCCGGGTGGCACTCTCTCCTGGGAGTGACGCGGTGGCTTGGGCGCCCACAGGCTCCCACTGCCCCAAATGGTCTGCCTGCCACCTCCTCCGCAGCTGTAGGGCAACTGAGTGGGAGGAGGCTGACAGACGCCTCAGAGGCCCCACGGGGCATCATGCCCTGGCTCGCCACGCCCCTGGGCGCAGGGTACGCATGCTGCCCCAGGCGCCCAATTGGCTTGCTCTGCCACTGTAATCAATACCGAACTAGATGAACCAATGGATTTAACCCAGCATGAAGCAGCTTCATATGTTCCTTAAAAATATCCTGCCATGCACATTTATGGCCCAGATTTCAATTTTTTTCTTAACTATTCAGTTATTCCTCCCCAGTCTGAAATGTATAAACCTGGTGATGCTTTGCTGGATCCCCTGAGCAAATAGCCTGGCACCGATACTTACCTCGTTGTTCTTTTGAAATTTTGGAAACAACCACTGGAATATTATGCTCCGCTCCGCCCTATGAGATGAAAATAACCACATTTTACTGAGCCTGTTGTCAGTTTATAAATATTATTACATTTTTTTGAAGTTTTTACTTCATTTTAAGTTTGTTTTATTCAAAGGGGTAAAGATTTTCTGTTTCACAATTCTGTTTAATAATAGGCATATGAATGCAATCAGCTCCATTGTTAGGGAGAGAGAAAAAGTCTGTTGGAAGCATCAGCAGACCGGGGTGTGAACGGAACAATGTGGAACTGTTGACAAAAGAAAGCAAACTCACTGCAGGTTCCCCAGATTCTCCAGAGATTACCATATGGAGTCCACTTTATAATAAGAAAAATAGGCCCAGTTCTGAAACAGTAGCCATGCTGTGATAATTTTGTCGTGCTGACAAGGAACAGATAAACAAAGCCATACAATAGAAAGCAAGAATATTGGACATTTGATTAAAATGAATGTGAAGGTTTTCTTTGCTGCTTTCCATTTTCTTTTTCTCATTGTAACATAGCACAAAAAGTCAGTAGGAAAATGAATAAGAAATAAGAGATGAAAAGGAGAATTCTAAGAAAAGTAACAGGTTGTCCTTAAAAGCGGGGGAGGAATGGAAGTGGAAATCAAAATAAGCTGCTCAGTTTCTGTGCTGGGTTTTTTATATAGAAAAATAAACAGAATAAAAAAACTCACAAACTCTTCAACTAAATATGATTAAGCATAGTTTTGGTCCTTATGCTTTCTTATCCTAGAAGCAATTCTGAAACATCAATGTTAATGTCAGATTTCATATTCTTCAAACAATGCCTTTATATTTTTAGCCTTTCCAGACTTTGAAAGTATAAATTGGATTATTGCAGAAAGATTCAAATCTCTAGCCTTGTTCACCTTTTTCAAACCAAGGTTGCACTGTTCAATTCACACAATGACTTCATCAAGCAACTCTTACAACCCTGAGTGACATCAAGTGCAACAAATGATAGTTGGTTCATATTGGCACACCAATACAAGTCACAAACATTCATAAGGCAAGAGATACTGTTTTGGCAATAATCTTTGGTTGCAGACTCTGTTGGGCAGAAAGTTAACTATCCCTGAACTAGTTTTCACCTAACTGGTAGAGCATCGTTAACTTTATGTTTGGGGTGAGGAGGGTGGGGTGCATATACTCTCCCTTCACAGAGCAAAGCTTAGTGGTTGGGACTTCATGCACACAGAGAAATGAGAACACAGATTAGTGGGAAGTCCAAAGCAATGGCCAGTCAGCAACTTCGGGAGGAGAAATACAAGGAATACTAGGAACTGACAGTAGCATAGTAGAAACTATTGTGGTGATTTTGAAGCTGGTCAGGAAGTCAGAGTTAGTTGTTGGACGCAGTGAGTATTTAAACAGGGGTGAATCTGGGCTTTATTTCACCCAGGTCAAAGACCCGATTTAGCACACACACCCCATGCATATTTGCGCATATATACACACAGGTGGGGAGCCTCAATAGAGCCCCTCTGGAGGCTTCACCCGGGGCAAAAAACCTGGCAAGCCTCTCCCCCTCCCTTAGCTGCACCTCTGATCTATGGAAAGGTTTGGAGTCCCATAAATGAGTTAGCCTGATCCAAGCCCACCTCTCTATCCCTTAAGTTTGGGATGGGGACAGAGGTTGCTGAACTACAACTCCCATAATCCTTGATCAGGTGGAAGGGAGTTCAACAGCATCTGGAGGTCCATCCTGATCCTGTGAGTGAGGAGACCATGAGGAATTGGGCAAAAGCATAAAAATGAAATGCAGATATTGAGAGGTTTGTGGGGATTTTCCTACAGCATGAGGGATGCAACTTGTAAATGCTTAGTTGATATGGGAAAATGAACAAGGAGAGAAAGAGAACTGCTAATGAAACAGAAGGGCATCAGAAAAAAATATCAGGACTCTTAGCTTCTATTTCCGCTTTGACTAGCTACTAAGAACACAGGAAAGGGTCAAAAAGTAGGTCTCTGGAAGCTAATAGTGTAGTAATGACAATCCCTGCCCCTCTTTTTAGGATATAGAGATATTTTTAGGCTTGCTGAGTATTAGTACCAGGTTATGAATTTGGTTTTTTTTATAACCACAGTCAACATCTTTTGAAGTGCACAAATGGACCAACATAGATTTTGAGAAAGTAGAAGTTGACCCTAAATTCCTACTGTCATTTCATGTGAATTCCTTCTGTTCTCCTGTATCTGGTATTGTATGTCATTACGTCTGTTATTAGCTCTTTTTAAAATACAGCCAAGGATTCTGTTTCAGAACCCCAATTAAAAGCATGAACAGTAATTTGAGGCAATTAATATTATGATGGTAGACTGAGCAAGCTATCTGAAATTAACTGAATGTATGAAAGGTGAATACAATTTTTGGATTTTGTCCAGAGTAATAATTTTCTTATGCTTATAAACCAGCGGAAATCTGTATTGCAAAAAAAAAAAAGAAGTTAATTATCTTCCAGTCCCTAGCATTCTGAACTTTCTTCAGCAGCATCATAAATTATATAGTTGCTTTTAAAAAAAAAAAAAAATCTACCAGTGTTCCAATGTTTAAATTCTTAGTTCAGGCACGCTTACACAACTTACTCTCTTTTCTGTTTCTAGACATGAAAAAAATAACAGCATGTAATGACTTTAAACAACAACAAAAAATCTTGTTCCCATTTTCATTCTTATGGGATTTTAGCCATAGTGCACTAATTAGCATTTGTTTTAATTAGGTAGTTCTGCTAAAATAAACACACCAGACTCATTTTAAGAACTGGAAAGTTTTTGTTTTTTTCAAGTTCCTACTCAATGAGAATGCAAGAGAACAACATTTTATTTTCCCCTCAAATCATATTTCATAAGTTCATTTTTGAAAAACATATACCAATGTTGTTTTGCATTCGTAGATAACAGCTAAGATTTCTGTACTAAAGAGATTTTTTTAAAAGCTCTGTTCAAAAGAGATTTGTTGCTTTATATGGTGTTTCAGAGCTATAATGTACCATTTAAAATTATCTCCCTTTTTATGTTTCCTAAGCTTTTCTAAGGTAGATATTTGGAGGGGGGGGGGGAGAGAGAAACCAATCCTCATGTGGATTAATCATTCCATCTGTAATGCAATGAATACAGTGGAGAAATAGGACTATTTTCAATCTTATTAGCAAGCAACTATGAAATTAATAAATAGTTTATGGGAACTCACTGGCTATTTAGTGAGCCTGCCATTGTGTTCATTATCAAGTAATTAAAATTAAAGGACCACTGAACAAAAGACAAGACTACACAGATGAAATACACTTTTAAAATATATACCAAACCTTATAAGTACAAACGAATCTTAATGGGATATTGTCTCTATTGTTCCTCCATTAACTATGGGGGAAATTTTTTCAACTGATTATCTATTGTAAAGATCAGCCAATACAGACCTTTCATTGAAATTGCAGGTAATAATACAATCAAGCACCTTTTGATCTCATTAAATGCATTATTCACAAGCCAAATGGCATTTCTGATTGAACATAGGAAACAGTTGGGGAAATGCAACCTACCTTTATACTTAATCCAAATCCTCCTACGGCTTGTCTTCTAATTGTTACAGTCCTTTCCTGAAAGAGTAAGCCAAGTTCAGTTCTATTCAGATTTAATATTTCTTATGAAAATAGGCTTGCACACTATATCTCCATTTTGGAGTTTTGAATTTCAACATGAAAAAATAAGGAACTGCTCTTTCTGTTTTTTTCTAATCGTAAAGTGACAAATTAGTTACATAAAACAAATGCCAATGAGTTGCCACATGCAAACACTTAGTGCTAGGCAATTCTTCTAAAATATGTGTCCAGGTATCCAATATAACACAGAGATAAACCTGCAGTCACTTTTCAATAGCATATAGGAGTATTTTCAGAAATGAGCCCCTCATATGTTCCTATGAAGCGGGGTAAAAATCCATCCTTATTTATCTAGTGGTGCCTGCTATTATACACCCTAGGGGATCACAACAATAACCAGACCATTTGCATGCAGAAAAAATACACAATACAATACTAATAGCTGTATCACCAGAACACTAAAACATATACAGTGGGGGCTGATCCACTGGAGCTGCTGGATCACAGCCCTCCCACTGAAAATAGGAACAGATGTGTAGCTGAAAACAACACATGGATTCAAAAAGTATACCTAAATTTCTAAACAAGAAAATCATACTTTGATCCTCTTACATGGAAGTTATTTCCCTGTTCACTGATGATTAATATATTTTGGGGTGTGTGGTTTTTTAAAGAAAGAAGGTGATAATGGCACTCTGCACACGTGAAATGGCACAGTTTCCTAAATATGTGCTGTGCAAGTCCTACTGTGATGAAAACAGCAAGTTTAGAAAATGCGGCCCTACCAAGTAAAAATGTCACCAGCTGCCACTGTGTGCAGCACAAACACTAGCCACAATTACACCGAACGTTTCCTGACCTAAAATGAATATTGAGTCATGGATACACTGACAAATGGCAGTGGGTTAACTCCATCTCAAAAGCATCCCTGAGTGGCCCATTTTACTCTCTCCATATGTGTAGATGGATGTCATTTCTTCCCATGAAAGGAACGGAAAATACTACATTTGGAGATGCTGTACGGTTAGGATAATTGTGCTAGATATAGTGTCAACAAAAAGTCTCTGATCAGACTGATGTAGAAAGAAACCCTCTTCACCACAAGAAATAAGTTTTAAAGCTTTACTTGTGGTGAAGAGGGTTTCTTTCTACACGAGTCTGATCAGATACTTTTCACTGACACTATACCTAACACTTGGTGTTTAAACATTTAGTTACAAAACAGTAACTCTTGCAGAACAACAAAATGCTACATTGCGTATTAGTAATGAGTTCCCATCTTTGAAAGTCCAGTAAGTTCCTTCCCTGGATCCCACAGTAAGTCCATGCTGCTTAAAAGCAAAGGTTGTGTCTCTCTCTGCTGTAACACACAGAGAGACACAACTCAAAAAACAACAGAGCAAACTGTTTCCCTGCACATAGCACCAAACACAGAGAAGCTCAGGGTACGAGTTAGGAAAAATACCTCATAAACCAGTCACAAGACTCAGCTTGCCCCACCCTAGAGTGGAAAACCACCAGTCCTCTGCAACGGGCAGTCCAACGTATTCAAACACATATAACATTTTATCTACATTAAACTCATAACTTCAACAAATTGCTCCCAGTACCGTGTGGTCTGACCTTCAGTGAAATTGATCCTTCAAGAGCAAGGGCTCACAATACATGTCTGGGAGGCAGTTATCCAATAAATGTGGGAGAAGCAAAGTTCAGCTAAAAGGGTAGAAATGTGTAGTGTTAGAACAATTGTTCCATCAGTGCAAGCATTTCTGCTCGCCAAATGGAACAACCTCCCCTCTTCTGCCACCAGGTTAGATGTGGGGAGGCACAGAAAGTGCAGAGGAGGAGGAGGAGGAGGAAAGCCCCATTGCAGTAGTAGGAGTCCTTTCACTGGCTTCCGCTAGCACACACCACGTTGGTTGAATCAGACCCTCCATATCTAATCACTAGACAATTATTCAAATAGCATACAGCAGAAATAGACAATACTTTGAACAAAGAGTCTTTTGGGATGAGCCTAGTCATTTATAATCTCATCTCAGTTTCTGAGGAAATAAAGAAAAGGGCTCAAAAGTGTCAACTGTGACAATTGTTCTAGCAGGAAAAGTAAATCCCATCTTCACATCGATATGTTATCTAATGGGTTGTGCATTTAATCTTCAGATAACATGCAGCCAGGCTAACCAAGCGGAGCACATCATTCATTACCTTC
Source organism: Podarcis gaigeae (assembly GCF_964106915.1). Lineage (NCBI taxonomy): Eukaryota > Metazoa > Chordata > Lepidosauria > Squamata > Lacertidae > Podarcis > Podarcis gaigeae. Next base: position 40,223,544 of record NC_139683.1, read on the forward strand.
TAAAACAATATTCTGGAAATGTAGGCTGTAACACCATACGGGAAATTAAAAATATCATGCATTTATGCCAAGGCATTATTTAAATGTCATCTAGATATAAGTAATAGGTGTTCTGACATATTAAAGAAATGCAAATGGGAATGATAAATCCATGTTAAAAAACACAAAAACTGGATATGATCTGGTAGAATTGCAGGGATATGGTTTGATGATCTTAAGCAACTCTTAAATTCTCTTTGGGTAGAGCCAATGGGTAACTCAGCATCAACATAAAGTTAGATACTGGATCAGAAAGAACAGCCTCTGAATACCAGTGACTAGGGAACAACAGTGGGAAAAGGCTATTCTCTCATGTCTAGCTTGTGGGCTTCCAAAGGGCATCTGGTTGGCCCCTGTGGGAAACAGGATGCTAGATTAGACAAGTCTTTGGTCAGATCAAGCAAAGCTCTTTTTATATCTCCATAACACTCTGCTCTTGGCTTTAGAGTTCTTAAGCAACCTTAATACTTGATTATTGCAATGCGCTCTACATAGGGATACCTTTGAGCCTGGTGCAGAGGCTCCAGCATGAGCAAAATGTTGTGACTAGACTGTTGATGAGGACAGATCTATTATCAGCACATAACTCCAGAGCTCAAAAGCTTGCACTGAGTGCCTGGACACTATCAGCCCAGGTTCAAGGTTGTTGTATTAATTTACAAGGTCCCTAAGAACTTGGATCCTTTATATCCCTGCCCAATCATGGAGTCTTAGGGGGAGACTCATGGCCACTGTAAGGTTTTTGTTTTTGTTTTGTCTCAGGAGTCCTGGGTTTAACCTGAGACCAACATAGCACCTAGTAAAGTTAAATCCCATTAAGTAAGCTATCTCATCCCACTTGAATCATGACTGTGAATTATATTAATTGAATGCTTCTTAGGACCATTCACTGCAGTGATCTCCTGAACGCTGCTCATATTATTTACACTGTACCAAAACAACACCAAGAAGTACCATACCATAGCATTTCATGACTTCAACCTAGACTTGATTGCATCATTTAAAAAATTTGCAACTTTTCTTCATTTCAACACCCTCCAATGGAAGGCAAAAGGGAGTGGGGAAAGCTCAACATACACAATGTTTTCATTTTGAAAACTGCTGAAGAAAATGATACTTACACCAGAATAGAAAGGTTCGCCAGACACACAGATCACGTCTTGCTCTTGAATCGTCAAAATATCTTTGGCTAAGTGCAGCCGCACTTTGAAAGGCTCCTGGTTACCATCCTGCAGCAAACAAATCCCTGTCTTTGTCTTCAAAGGATGAACAGAGAAAAGGGTTTCCTTAGTTTCCAAGCTGCACACTGATTGTTCATGTTAGAGGATCAAAAGGATACTTTCCCTCTGATAGTCTTTTGGAAAAGCTTTAACAGAGGCCAGCATATTCCAAAATATCTCTGGAAATGTCTATGGTTATTAGTTGCAAATAGATATATTGAGACAATGCCATTACAAAACTGATTACTAGCAACATGTCTGGATTGTGGAGATTGATCCACTTAATAACACATATTTGCATATCTGTGCTCAGTATGGATATGTCAACAAATGCTGCAAGCAAAAATCCCCCTTCACAATATCAAGACACTTATTTCAGTATCCAGTATCACAACGCATATGGGACTGAACCTTACACATTGCTTAATGGAAGGTGTCACCCCGGCAAGCCTGTGTGAAGCTTACAGCCTCTGATTAATCCTAATTAGGATTACTCATGAGCCAGGAGCTTAACTAGGATCACAGTAGAGCACTGAAACACCATGAAGGATTCCAATCATCCTGCTTTATGGTTATAATCCAATAGCTCCTCTATGCACAAAAGCAAATCCATTCCAAGTGCTTTTGAGATCATGGCTTGTATCTGCAGACTGGTTAACTAAAGGATGTCTAAATCCTGCTGGTCAGCTTGAACTAAAAAAATGGCAAGAGGTGTACTGTGACAATCTGAAATGGATGATGTCTAATGTCCCTAAAGACTACCTTTTAATGTCCAGACATTATGTCCCTTCTGTTCATATCTTTTTCCTGTTTGAGATGAGTAATGGGTAATTATTACATGGGCACATTTCTTCCTTGTGTGGCAGTTTATATGCAGTTTAGACAGTGGTAGCGTATCCATTTGATACCCTGCAAAGATCTCTGGTTTCAGTTATTTTCCTTCTCAGTATATCTTTGCGCCTAATATCCATTCATACCCATTCCAAACCCAGGGGAATAGCTAGGGTTGGCCAGGATGCAGGCTGAGAGGGAGGCACAAACATTGCATCTCTCTTGGCACTGCTTCCCCTGCTTGCCCTGAAAGCGGCCTTTCAGCTGATGTGGTGACTGAGAAATGTTAGGCAAGACTCTTAATTTACCACAACCAAGTCGCTTTTCCCTGGTTCCTTTCCAGCCTTGACCAATTACATTTGAATGTGTTGCCTCTGTGAATCCTGTCACCTGAGGCTGTCACCTCATTGTGCCTCATGGGTGTACCAACCCTAATAATAATAATAATAATAATAATAATAATAATTTATTTCTACCCCCGCCCATCCGGCTGGGTCTCCCCAGTCACTCTGGGCAGCTAGGTGAATTTCCATCGTTCGAACAGACCCTTTGCTCTGTTAATGGAGCTCAAGCAGAAGTACAGGGCAGCAGACAAAATCCAAATGAGTTATCCTAAAAAAGTTGTTTCTTTGCATTTTGGCTTCCTGACTTGTGGAATAAGAACATCTTCTCTGCTTAAAATCACAGGCGTGGGGAAGTAGGGAATAAAGGGAAAGGTGGGAGAACCTTGCTAATAACCACATTTAATTCTGTTGTTATAACTTCTTTCAGCCAAGCAAGGTTGGAGAGTGAGCAACAACCCACCTATTGATTCATACCTAGGAGTGTCCCAATAGCTCCCAATTAATTTGAGGGCTGCCTGAGATTTTATTTTTTTATTTTTTTAAAGAAATGCTGAATTGTTTATACAGTCATTTTGCTTTACTTGACTGCACACTTCTGACTTGGCTGATTACTCTATAAAATCTCTTGAGAAATTTTATAAAGAGAGCTTAGGGCAAGAATTAAGCAGCATGTAACTATACAGTAGACATAATTAAACATCACAACGAAATTAAAATAGAAGCCGGCATTGTAATGCACATGGGCAGAGTTTATTCACAGTTTGAACAAAGAAGTCAAGCATGAAAAAAGCAAACCATTTACGGCAATGGACTGACTGATAGCACATGAGCAGAATAACCTAATTTACATGGAAAACTTAAAATGTAATAAGGCCCTGATAGTCTTTGCCTTTTAGAAGCTACAGTTGTACAATACATCTTTAGATGATATCTTCATTTAAATACCATCCTTTCCTATGCCAATGCAGCGCTGATACACAAAAATAGGGCATTCTTTAGCACCAGAAGAAGGTTAAATTATTTCAGATTTCATAAAGCCAAGCAAATATATGCTGCTCTGAAATACACTCTGCGTAATGTTTTGATGTTGTATTTTATTTTCACAGATCAAGGTTTACTTCTCCCCCCATCTTCTGAGGTTGCAGGCTAATTCAAATCATTTTGAAACCTCTGTTTTCACACACACCTCCCTACCTGCCACTTGGCCTTATTGCCCCTCTAAGAACTGCATGGAAGGGAGAACTTAAACAACCGCACATTGTTCTTGTCATAGCACTGCAATGATGGGGAAAGTTGCATTTCCATTGCCCAGTACTTTTCGGCCAACAGAGGAAAGCAACTTATTCTGCTCCTGTGCTATATATCCCCAGTTTTATACACTCAAGAATTGTGCTCCATTTTCTTCTGTTCCCTGAGCAGCACTATCATAGAATTGTAAGGATGGAAGGGTCAACTAATCCAATTCCCTTCAATGAAAGAATAACTGTACTTATTGTATTATTGTGTAATTTCCTTTGAGATAAGTCCACTCAAATTGCAGTGGGTTAGTTATAACTATTTCATTGTTTATGTGGGTTTTTGGGGGTGTTAGAGGAAGGTAGGACCTCTGGTGGGGGACATGTCGTGCTTATTCTGGAGTGCTTTGCGCACCTTTGGTTCCCTGCCCCCCCTGCACAGCACTCAGCTCTTAGAAGCTATCAGCAGCCACAACTCAGGAATGGCTTTCACTGGCTAGCTGAACCAGGTGAGGGTAGCTGGTGGGTCTCAAACCCTTGGTGAGTTAGGGTCTTCCATTGCATGAGAAGACAGGCTCTGACAGATTGAGTGGATGAAACCAATAGTGGGTCCAATGGCCAAGAAGATGGTTTCTGCACAGGATGGAGAGGTAAGGGAGGGGCAGATGGAGCTTGTCAACCTGGGAAGGTAGCCCATCTAGGAGTAGGAAAACTCTTATCCTAAATCTCTGCTGCCTTTTCTTCTAGAGAAGAAAAGTATAGGGAGTAAATTCTACTCAAATCTGGAGTGGAGTCCCTAAAATGGTTGGAATAACTCCCAATGCCCTGTGAGACTTACTGGAAAATACAGTTTAGCCTTCCTTGTAACAGCTCATATCACATTTATCATCAAAATAAAACACAATAATTGTGTCTGTATTTGGCATTACCTCTTCACATGTAGTCCTGAAATCCATGTGCTATGGCACCAAGAGATATTTGTCTAAAAATAGAGGGAAAGATTTTATTAAAACTAAGACTTATTGGCCAGTAAACATTAAAACAATTTGTATAAATTAAGCAGACACACTGGATTACAGAGATGCTGTCAAGAGCAGGAATTATAAATTCTTAGAAGAGTATCAATTAGTTGAGGCAGGAGTGGAGAATCCATGGCCCTCTGGATATTTCTGCACATCATCTTTCATCACCCACCCACTCTGCCAGCTTTGCCAAAAGTCAGAGAGAGTTGCAAAGCTTTGAAGAAATAAGCAAGACAGTTTCATTATATATGATTGAAGGTAAATTTGTTTCCATGTATCTCTCAACACACCAGTCATTTAAAATTACTTTTCACTAGCAGCGACACTGTAGTTCATAATTCCTTGGTTCTGAATATGATCCTCACTGACTCATACAGCTTGACTTCAAAAACTTGAGTGTTTGGATATGTGAATGAAAGAAAGAGGGATTTCCCCCCCTTAGGGTTTTTTTGTGGGGGGCGGGGAGGGGAGGTTCTTTAATTTTTTCCAGTGGAAAAATTGGAAATTGGGGGGAAATTGTGGGAGCCGGGAAATATTGCCCACTATTTTATATTTTAGAAAAGTAAGAAAAGGCATAATTTTAAAATATTTGCATTAGCTGCTCTTTACTTCCGCAATGGAGTTTATAATAAGTAATAGTATGTAAAATAATCTACAGGTCATAACAATCCCCCTGTACCTTAGACTAGTAGTACTCAAATCCTATTTTGTAAGATTAAAGGTGGGCGTTTTGTGTTTTTTAAGATTTGAAACAATTTGACGAGTCTCTGGGACCCTCAAGGTGCCCTTTTTATTTCACATTCGTGATAAACGGTGCTCATGATACTGGTGCGCAGTCACATGTGACCCTACTTTCATTACTTTTTGCACCTGCCCAAATTGTGGGGAGGTACACTGCTTCACACAGGCACCAGGCTCCACCCAACTTGGCAGGAGTGCTTGCGTACGATGCCATGTGGTGGGAGGAGGCCATAGAGTGGTCCAGGGTGCTTTTCATATAGTGAAACCATCTTTAAAAGTTACTTTTAGGATTGAGATAAAGGGTTCTATGAATATAGCTTGATTCCAACCTGATTTCAGTTTGAGGTACAGTGGTACCTTGGTACTTGAACGGCTTGGCTCCCGAACAAATCTGCTCCCGAACGCTGCAAACCCGGAAGTAAGTGTTCCGGTTTGCGAACGTTTTGTGGAAGCCGAATGTCCGATGCAGCTTCCGATTGAGTGCAGAAAGCTCCTGCAGCCAATTGGAAGTTGCGCCTTGGTTTTCAAACGGTTTTGGGAGTCGAACGGACTCCCAAAATGGATTAAGTTAGAAAGCCAAGGTACCCCTGTAGTTTAGGACGATGTTCACAGCAGATAGTGGAGCAGGAAAGTATACTTTGTTTTGTAAAGGAGTTAGCAGTTCCAAACCAAGACTTAATTAACTAATCTCACTCTCTTCCTACTGACAAGAACTCAAAAGTTCAAAAGTAGCAAGCTCATTTAGCTTATCTCAGATGGCATATGCAAACAAAACAACACATGATGGGCAGCTTGGCAATAAAACCTGAAATCCTCTTGGTACAGCAAGCATTTATTCAATACTGCAAAAATATTTTTGAATGCTTGATTAAAGTGTTCTTGTTCTACAGGGAAATCAATAACTATACTCTAATAGAAGGGCAACAGGAGCTCTTAGAGACAAAGCTATTCTACTTCATTTAAAGTAACACAGAGATCAGATCAGCTGCCTTCTGTGTTTCTGTAAAGCCATTTCTCTATGGCTTAGAAACTACATATTTAAAAAAAAATCATTGAAAATACTTTTATTATATTTATAAGACAATGAACAACAGGAAAGAGGAAATGGCTATTACATATAATTTAGTTATGCACAATTGTTTTCAAATTCTACTGCTTTTATTGGTGCATTACTACTAATAATAACTTACAAGATATTTTGATTAAGTGGTTTATAAAAATAAATTTCATGTTTTAATAAGTCATGTGAAGTGGTAAAATGTGCACATTATGTTGCCATGCTATATGCACATTTTATATCTATAGAAGGTAATGTGCGATATAAAAGCTTAAAAGGTCTATACCAGGCATGGCCAAACTTGACCCTCCAGCTGTTTTGGGACTACATCTCCCATCATCCCTAGCTAACAGGACCAGTGTTCAGGGATGGTGGGAATTGTAGTCCCAAAACAGCTGGAGGGCCAAGTTTGGCCATGCCTGTTCTATACTGTCGTCCATATGTACTTTCCCAGGTGTGGCTGTAGTTGCTGAAGTTAAGAGACAGATCTATAATCTGAAGCTCCCAGTCCAAATCTCCTCTGAACTCAGCAGGTGGCCTTTGGCAAGTTACGATCTCTCAGCACTCTACCTACTGTAGCTCAGGCTTCCACTGGGTTGCAATTTATCTGCTTCTCCTTTTATGCTGGTGTGTGGTATTTTAACTGGTTCTGAAATTATTTGAAATGAAAAACAAAGTAGAAATCCTTGTAGCAATAATCAAAAGTGGTAATACTGAACTACTGAATAAAGTTGTTGTAAAGATGACCAATTCATATATGTCAGGGGTTGGCCAGCAGCCATGGGTACAATGACACACCTGAGCTCTTCCCTCGCTGCTCACAAAGCCTCGGAGCCAGTCTCCACCCTCCATTTACTGCCTCATGGATCATGAAGTGGTAAAGGTGTGTGGTTGCCTTTTCTGCCTTTGACAAATGCCTATAGCTGGAGTAGGAAACTGGTAGAGTTCTTTCCCACTTTGCCTTCAAAGTCTATATGCCTTTGAAGGCTCAGATTAAGTCTGCTGAATCCAACTTTTACTCAGATCACACAATCTTTTGTGGAATGCTCTCTTTAGGGAGGCTTACCTGGCAGTGGCGGAGCAAGACAATCGGACACCTGGGGCGGCATGGGTCCCTGCGCCCAGGGGGCCAGCCGCCCACGGGGCAGGGCGGGGCGGGGTGAGCCGGGGCAGAACACTCCGCGAGGCCTCTGAGGAGTCTGCCTGCCTCCTCCCACTCAGCCGCCCTACTGCTGTGGGGGAGGCAGTGGGTGGACCCTTTGGGGCACTGTGGAGTTTGTGGGCACCCAAGCCACCACGTAACTCCCAGGACAGACACATAGTTTGGGTGCACAGCAGGCCCCGCGGTGAGTGCCGCCCAGCATTTTGTCACCCCCCCCAGTGGTGACAACCAGAGCGACCCGCCCCTATCACATCCCCCTTTCTCCACCCCTGTTAACCTGGTGTCCTCATTGTATATCTTTAAGTGCCAGGCAAAAACATTCCTCTTCAACCAGGCCTTTGACTGATTAAGCAATCTATGGATTTTTAAATGTCGTGTTTTGTTTTGTTCTTGTTTGTTATGTTATGCATTTTAAAACAAAAACTACCTATTTATTCTCATTGTCCGCTATGATGGAATTTCACAAAATCAATTACCGTATTTTTTGCTCTATAAGACTCACTTTTCCCCTCCTAAAAAGTAAGGGGAAATGTGTGTGCGTCTTATGGCGCAAATGCAGGCTGCACAGCTATCCCAGAAGCCAGAACAGCAAGAGGGATTGCTGCTTTCACTGCGCGGCGATCCCTCTTGCTGTTCTGGCTTCTGAGATTCAGAATAGTTTTTTTTCTTGTTTTCCTCCTCCAAAAACTAGGTGTGTCTTGTGGTCTGGTGTGTCTTATAGAGCGAAAAATACGGTATGTTATTCTATTCATTTCAATGAGAAAGCCCATCATTTCATATCAAAGGAAGCAATGCAAATAGGATGAGTAATCAAGTGCATAGCATAGAGAATTTTTACTCTATACTTACATTTCTGTATAACAACAACAACAACAACAACAATTTATTATTTATACCCTGCCCATCTGGCTGGGTTTCCCCAGCCACTCTGGGCGGCTTCCAACAAAAGATTAAAAATACATTAAAACATCAGTCATTAAAAACTTCCCTAAACAGGGCTGCCTTCTGATGTCTTCTAAACGTCAGATAGTTGTTTATTTATTTGATAATAGAAGGGGTGTGTGTTGTATTTAAATGAACACTGCACACCTGCCCTTTGAAACAAGAATGAAAGAAAACATATCACACCATTCATTAAAGCTTCCCCCAAACATAGAAGTGGCAGAAACTGCCCGACATTAAAATGAAACCAGCATAATTCTTATTGTATTCAAAGGCCAAATGCCAACCCACAAGCTGTTCTTGGGAAAAATGTAACATACCACTTGAAGACTTGATATAGCAATGCTGAGAGGAAAACTGGTAGCCATCCACAGAGTTTTTCAGTCATGATTCTTCTTGATCCTTTATGGCCAAGTTGAAAAGAAGAATCAGGATGCATCTGTGAAACATACAGGGTGGGGGAGAAAGATCACAGCTGAAGCCTTGGATGCTTTGCATTTTAAAATATAATACTTAAATAACTTTCACTGTTTGTATGGTAGGAATAAGAAAGGTTATACGAGTAGGATTTGATTCCACCTACAGTCATAACACAGTAATAAAGAACAAGTACTAAAGAACAAGTCTACCTGAGCACGAATGAATTTCATTTTAAAATGTAGTTATAGAAAGCAAATAGAGTTTTTTAAACTACTAGAATCACATTATGATTATCCTAGAAAGGTACTAAGCACTATGTCAAAAAGAAGAGGTCAAATGGAATCAACAGCAGGGCGACCCAGATATATATTTGCAAGGAAATTTTATGGTGCTCTTCTCTTTGATTTTCCTAGTGAGTTCATTTTCAAAACAAAGTTTAAGATGCAATGAAATGTCTCATTATAAGCAGATGCCCAGCCAGCCACACGCTACACTGGGGTAGCCAATGCAGTGCCTTTATCCTTGACTCTTGACCATGCTGCCTGGGCTGATGGGAGTTGAACTCTATGGGCACCATGTTGGTGATACCTGTCCATTTCTCAGAACCCCCCTGCCAGAAACACAGAAGGGTAAACAGCTGACAGACGATTGGCAGGAGATTTGAGACTCTTCCCCTATAAGTGGATCCTGGCTTGTGTGGAATATTGCAAAAAATGAGCTCCCGTGTCTTACCGTGCAGCATAGAAATGTATGTATCCCTAGCTGTGTCTAAGTAGCAGTGCTAGGCGTATCTCTGTGCTAGGTGTGTGTCTGTGTCTCTCTCTGTTCATGTTATGCATGTCTTGGCGTCTATCTCTATTAGGAGTATCTGCCTTGCCCTCTAACCCACCAGCTCCAGTGACCACCAACTACCATTGATGGATAGCTAGAAAGGATTGGATAAGTCTAATAATAAAAAGTATCTAGAAGGTTAATGTCATGGAATTTTAACATCTGAATATTGATAGAGATGAACAATTAGAATCATAGAATCATATTGGTGAGACAAAAGGTACCAGCATGGCTGTGTGTTGTGGTTGCTGATGTGTTGAAGCAGAAGTTTGCCTTGCTTGAAAAAACATGCTCAACACCTCAAATAATTCAACATCATGTTGATTGTGGGTAGATTTCCCATTTTGATCCTAAAAGTTCATTGTTATGTCATTAATAATTTGAGACTTTGCCTACCCTACTAATTTCAATTTTTTAAAAAAAAAATTACAGGTTTTAGTTTAAATATAGACTGAAATGTTTTATGTGCAATGCACTGCTTTAATATGAAAGTTACGCAGTCTATTAAATTGATGCTTTTATTAATGTTGCCTCACTTCTTTCTGCCATCTCTTTTGTTCACATTTCACAGAACCCTGTCAAGACTATCCAAATGAAGCAAAATTAGGACTCTTCTGGGACTCTTCTGTATAAAATATTGTTAAACACAGTGTTAGGATGAATCCATATTCCCTTCTGGTATGAAAGGAAGCAGTTGTGATTCCATACTGTCCTACCTGCATCCTTAGAGTCCATAAAAATGGTATGTGACCAAATGAAGGACAGAAACACTATGTAGATACTGCACCATTGCTGTTTAATATTGCCACTTTTTGAAAGGAGATTCGAGAGAGGCTAAAAATGAATTATTTGCATCAGTCTTCACACTGGGAAGCACTGGGATGTGTGTGCTTGTTTTGTGTGTGTATGTGTGTGCCTACCACCCACACACTAATATGACCTCTTCCTGGAAACAACTGAGTGATGCCCTGGGAATATGCCTGAACTGCATGTAACACACAAATGTATTATCCAAACCAAAACTATATTGAATAAAACATTCATTTATTGCAAGAAATAGATGAAATAAAGATATCTAAAAATCACAGTGAAATTAATGAATATTTGGTGCATTGTAGCATATATATGGGATCACGGGGATATTTTAATATTGTGACACCTTTATACCTGTATAGAAACAATGGTCCCTATGCTATGAGAAGAAATTTGAGAAAGGTAAGAGCACAACACTGTGATTTTCAAATTCCCAGAGATTACAAAGTGAGTGATTACAAAGATTTCCTATCCTGGCTCAGGGCTGAGCTGTTTCACAGAGCTGTGTGAATATGCATTTGGGAAGGAGCTCTTGACCAGGAGTAGCAATGGGTTATCTCTGCCCCCAACAGTTGTTACTGAGCCCACAGAGTCCCTTTCCAGGATTGAGGTCCAGAGTCCAATGCTGTACTAAAGGTGTTCTTTGGGAGCATAGGTAGGTATGGATTCACACTGAAGCTCAGTAAAAGCCATTCAATTTCTCAAAATGTGGTCTTAAGTGCATTTTCTCTCACAGACAGGTGAAAAAGGAGGGGTTTGGGTGACATGAAAAGGAGATAAATGCACCTGAACCATTTTTGCACATGAAACTGTTGGCAGAAATCTTGGTGGGACAGGGAATGGATTTTCATCAGTATGCTGCTGCTGCTGCTGAGCTTTATATTTCCTTTCTAGTATATTCTGGGGTGGCCATGGAAGTTCTCAGTGTCTGGAGTTAGCGACAGGATCAGTGAGTGAGTCATTAAATCTGGATAAAAGAGAGGTGCTCTTGGTTAGGAGGTCTGCAGGTTCTGAAATGGGACAACTCCCCCAATGCACAAGGTTCTTGATCTTAGGGAGACTTCTAACCACATTCAGCTAAACACAGTTAGGATACCCATTCAGACATTTGTGCTTTTTATTGTGGGTAGGGCTAGCCTGTTTGCCCCTTCTCACTTTCACTCCACAGATGTTCATATAATCACCTGCATAGGCCTGGAGAAGAGCAAGTACTGACGAAGGAAAACAACAGATCATGGTTTCTGGAAATGGAAATCCTGTCTCACCAGCCTTTTGGCGTACTGTATCAGCACCAATAGGCCTAGTCCTATTGGTCCATCTAGGTCAGTATTGCCAACACTGACAGGAAATAGCTCTCCAGGATTTTAGGCAGGATTCTCTCCTAGCCATACTTGGTGACACAAGGGTTTGAACTGAGACCTTCGGCAAGCAAATCAGATGCTCTGCCACTGAGCTACCCCCCTTCCACAATCATGCAGATATTGGTGGCCCAGGAGACATGTTATATACATGGGTTACAAACAAGTTTTTTATGCAAGTTTCAGTGGCTCCTAGGTAAATTTAGCAGTCACCGAATAAGAGGACAAATCCTATTATGTACCAGTAAATGGTAAAAGAAGAAAAAGCAGATAAAAACGAAAATGGATAATGAGGGGAAATAAGCAGCAGTTTCTCTGAGGGATCTGTATTAGGTTGAGTACTGTTCAAGTTATTCATGCAAATGAGCCATAAGGAAGCCAATCTGAAGATGAAACCACTTTATTCAGGATGGTGAAATGGAAAATAGACTGACAATTTTCAGAAGGCTCTCTCCAGACTGGGTGAATGACAACATTAACAAATAAGCAAATAAGATTCTGGGTGGTGATGTTTTTAAAAGTGCCATTTGGCACACATTGGGAGGGACATCTAACCTATCATAACCTCATAGGGTTTGAATTAGCTATGCCTATTGTCTTGGAAATAGAAAAGTAGCAACTCAGTGTGCAGTAGCAGCAAACCCATCAAACTAAATGTAGGAAGTTATTGTAAAAGTTACCAAAAACAGAAATGGTCAGTAATATACGTGAATCTGTATGGTGTGGACACATTTGGAATAGTGTATACAGTTCTCAGAGCATTATAGCACTGCAAAGGGTCATATAAGAGAATGGGGTGACTTAATGCCAGCTGTGTTAAAGCTGCATAAATTATGCTGGTTTCCTATAGTCTGTATTGCTCTGTTAGCAAGGCACTTGCAATGAGAAGCAGCAGGTAGAGGCTGCCACCTATGGACAAATGTATTTTGCGAACCTATGTGGGACTTCAGAGTCAAGGCTCAAATGGGCCTGTTTCTGAGGTTTACCAAAATTGGATGAGCACCCCTATTTAAAGTCCTATATAATATAGTATCCATGCAATGTAGAATATGAGTGGGACTGGAAAGCTATTTGCTTGCGGGGGAGGGAAAGTTTAATTTCAGACCATTTCTCTTTAGATAATTTCCTCTTTCTTAACATGTATGACCCCAATATTGCTAGGAATAAAGCAGTCCAGAATGAGAAAGCAGTGCTAGCTTCCTTTCTGTTAATTCAGCATGAGGTTGTTGTGGTCTCTCTCAACTAAATGTTTTCTTGATGTTTTATTTATTTATTGGAACAAAGCCTTGAATTTAATTTCCTGTCAGGCAGCATTTCAGAGCTGCAAGCCTCATCCATACTACATGAAAGAGCATGGCTGGGTTTCGGGTGGCAGCTTCCCTGGGCATTTAGTCTTGCAGTCAAATAAGTAGCAGACTGCAATGCCATGCAGCTAGCTCCCTGTCAGCTGTAAAGCTTTGAAGTAAATGAAAGGATTTCTTCCTCTTTGCTTCTGCTCTTATATACCTCAACTTACAAGCAGTGAAGTCTGATATCATGGAGCAATTCCATCTTCATCACATCAATCATACTAAAATACCTAGTCGGAAGGTAGGTTTATTATGAAGCCAATATAAAATTGGCAATTACTAATAGCTCAGCCTTTAATGTGATATAGGTAAAGACAGGACCCAAGGTACTGATGGGAACTGAAATTTTATTTACGGTAATCTACTCAATTTCCCTCTGTAGGCTCAAACCTGTGTCTGAGGCAAATTCAGATGAGGACGTTTTTCAACTCTTTCATTAGACAAATGAAATAACAGAAAGGAGATGTTAAAGCTCTCTAGATTGTACAGATATATTTGTTATTTAGTAAACTCCAAAAATACATTCAGTCTCTTGGGCAAGAGATACATAGTAAGACAGTCCCCTGCTTTGAAGAATGGGCAATTGAGAGGCAGTGAAATCTCAATTCACTTTGCAGTGACTAACTGCTGGGCTTCCATAGAACCTCACAGTTCCTGGATTGAAAGATTTCAACACATGCTGTTAACTGCAAAATGGTAGCACACAGAGAAGAAAAAAGTTCACTGGCAGACTCAGGAAAGGATTTAACTGACAGGTTTAAAAAGGACAAGTTTTAGACTCCACAAGCAGGCAAAAGAATATGCCTCATTTTTAGAAACAAAACAAAAAGCACCTTAATATCTTTTTGATTGTTTTACAGACTATTTTAAAGGATCTAGTGCTGGTTCCTTAAGACGCATCTTTCTTATCCCCTCAATTTTACAGTTTTATTTTTCTATTAAGACAAGCTTGCACAAGCAGAAGGTTGAGTGCCCCTTCCTCCCTACTGCAGCCTCTTGCCCTACAAAAACCCACCCCCAAGGGTCAGAGGACCCTATGACACAGTATGGGATGGGCCATCGGGGCAAAAGAGGAAGAGGGGTAAAGCATGTTGGAAATGTCAGGCAAAGGCACTGAGTGAGCAGCTTTCCAAGACCTGCAAACCAGTAATATGAGGCAGAAAATTTTCCAGGGCTTTATTTCCCCACGGAAAATTTTCTGTTTTATAAATTCATTAGTAACAATGGATGGGTGCTGAAAATACTGTATTAGGCAAGCTTGGCAGTTTCAAAGTGTTTATTAAATAGAAATAAAATTAACATGCTAAATTAGACCACTCTCCAGGATCTGATAAGTGTAAATGTAAACCCATGAACAAACCATGGTTACAGCTTGTGGTATGTCCTGAAACAAACCATGAACCTGGGTTTGGACAATCTGCCAAACCAAACCAATGTTTTGCTCACAGCAGCAGAGGGACTCAATGAGGAGCAAAGTAGCCACAATCTCCTCACACTCATGTCTTCATGCTAAGCCATGGTTTATTGCAGCACTACATACAAAGCACCTATAAGCAATGAATTCAGTTGGTTAAGCAAACAGCTCTGGCTATGACAGCCACCTGTTGAATGGAAAGTGATGTGAAATCGAGAAGGACTCCAAGACTTCACAGTTCTTCAGATTGGGAAATCATAACCCTATCAAAATTACAGCCTGGGGGTAAAACACCAATGTTCACCTCTGACTTCTCACCAGTATCCTCCATTTGTCACTGATGCAGGATAGATAAACTTCACTGAGAGGGATCATGGAACCACCTGTTTTGCATGCAGGAAATCCAGTCCCTGGCACCTCCAGGAACTGCTGGGAAAACCCTCTTTCTGAAATCCTGGAGAGCTTCTATCAGTCAGTATGACAACACTGAACAAGATGGACCAATGGTTTGCCTCAGTATTTAGTAACTAGGAAGACCAACAGTCTGATTCAGCAACTTTCTGTAAACAGGCAGCTTCCTATGAACATATGACAGCTCTGGGATGCTTTACCACAAACACAGACCTGGGAGCCATCAGCATACGCGCGCCAAAATTATGGATAATCTCTCCTAGCACTTTCATGCAGATGTTCAAATAACATCTTTTTTAAACATCTGAGCACTAAAACAGTGCTAAATTCTTAGCAGTTTTCAATGCAGCTTGGCTCAATATAGCTTTGCCCAGGAGCAGTCAGATAATATGGGGGTGTCTCACATTCTCTTATGCTAATTTCTACCTAACAGGCTTCATCTGGTTTTGCAAGTTGAGTTCTCAGTAAGCGGGCTGTGTGAATGTGGCTGCCAAGCAAATCGTTCCTGTTGCTGAGAATTGTCCTCTTGCCCCAGTCACTTCCTCCTAAGTGGCTAATTAACCTCCAGATGCACCTGCTCCCACAGCTGAGCGCCCAGAGCCACAGGATGCTGGCAGCTCAATGCATGTCCTGCTGTTAAGACAACTCGGTGATGGCAGCAGCTTGCCTAGTCCTGATATGGCTCCACACCAGACCAAAGCAAGCATTCACTTGTGTTGATGCAATGGCCCATTACTCTGAATTCTCATTTACAAGGAAGGAGCTCAACTGACACAGCCACGTTTCATGCACTTACTGTTTAGTTACATATCACACAGAATCCCTTTCCTGCTTGAAATTGACTATTCATACTTTCAGTTATAAAAGAAACTGATAATAGGGGATTTGGATTGCTATGTACATCCTGGGATTTTGAACTGGGAAGTTTCATTTACTAACAATATTACCAAGTGGAGATCCAAGGTTTGCAGCTCAAGCCAATCTTCTGTTTAATTAAGCATCAGGCCTTTTTATGTTATGAAATTTCCACACAGGCCGAAATGGAGAAACGTATAATATGCCAATAATGGAAGTAGGCTTTACTTTAGTTGCTGTAAGCCCTTCTTTTTGTTTATGAATTTTTTTGAAGATTCAAAATTCCCTGGCTCTCAGACTCTGCCCCTTTCTTTAAACTGCAATATGGGAAAAATACTAGCCTACTTTGGAGAACTGGTGCAAGGTTTACAACATGCATGAAAAGCAAGCAAGAAGAGCACTATGTAAATGAATATACAAACATGCTTAATGTATTAAATCAGAGCCAGATTGCATACAAGAAGAAAACTGCTAAGAAATTCAGGCTTTGTAATACCTGCAATAATCTTCCGGTGGTATCCGTCTGCATTATAGTATAAACACTAGCTTTTGGATTCTAAAGTTCTCTTGTGCAAAAATAAAAACTGCAAACTGCCTAACTGTGAACACTTTTGGAGTGTGCTGCTCTGTGCTCCATCTCTGAGCAGGATATTGGCACTGAAAAGCCATTTGGCACTGTCCACGCAGTGCAGAACTACAGCATACATGACTTCAGGTTCTGCATGGAAGGGATTTCACCACCCTCAGTAATCTTTGGCAGCATTGGATGCCAGAAGTCTAAATTTATTTTCATGTGCACAGATCCCACTCACTGGATTCTGAACAGAGAAGGGAACAAATTGAACCAACAATAGCTACAGGATTCTTGTCCAGGTCATGCTGCATTAGAAACAAAACAACTAATTCTCAGGACTGCAACAGTAGTTATTCTATAATTTCTTGGCATCTTGAGAACCAAAGCTATTTTCAGACATTTCCACTGATGAGCACTAATGGCTTATCCTCAAAGGCCATATTTAATATGATGGTGCAAGTACTGGAGTGCAAAGTGCTTTCCTTTTCCTCCATCTGCATATCCTAAGAGAGAAGGGTGATTGCTACAGGCACAAAAATTAGACCTCATCCATGAATCACCAGCATTTAGGGCCAGGCGTAATGATTCACGGTATCATCAAACGTGACACCACACTTGCTTCATGTATCACCAAAGAAATCGTACAGAGGTGCATACATCAGTTCTGCTGCACTGAAGATAGCCACTATCACTACTGCACAATCAATCTCAGATAAAAGGAAAGAAGTTAAAAAGCACTACGGGCATACAGTATTCCTGTTGCTAGAAAACTTTTAGCATGGGTGGGGACCTCTTTGTCCCAGTGGGAGAGATCATTATCTGTTCTCATCCCATGGGTCAACTTTGACAGTTGGGAGGGACAATCCACAAGTCAATCACCTGACATCATCAATGGCATCATATAGGATTTCCTGTTTCTGCATAGTATATAGGGATAGGAAATCCCTACTGTGTTGGATACACAGTTTATAACTAGTTGCCTCATTGATTTCCTCTCGCTGCGATCTTCTGTTTTGGAATTAAGGGATTGTACATCTAACTCCCACATTACAGCGAAACGTATTACCCTCCAAGCAGTTGACAAATCCATCTATACCAGCCATCCTCAACCTTGGAGCCTAAGATGTTGTTGGACTACAACTCCCATTATCCCTTGCTATCAGGACCAGTAGTCAGGTCATAACAAGTGATTAGGATTTGTTAGCCTGAGAAGTCTTCAAATCAAGAAGGGAAGACAGATGCGGTGGCCCAAGAATGGAGTGCACTGGCAGAAGGCTCCAGTGTATCTTAAGTTTAATAAGCTGAGACATGTATTTCCAAGCCAGGTCTTTAAAAAATAATAATCTGTGGAGTGTTATTTCATGTCAGAATGAGAGGAAAGAAAACAGTCTCCAGCTCATTAGAGCCACAGAAGGATTCTTTCTGATCTCCAACACAAAAGAAAATAATAAAGCAGCATCACTAAGAGCCAAGTTTCATCAATCAGGGGACCACTTATATCTTTGACACTGATTTCCCCCACATACCAACAGAGATGAGACTGGAGTGCCATCTCAAGAGTACTTAAAATGGAAATGTCTTTCTCTGAGCATCACCAGTTGGTCAGTGTTTTTCTGGGAATTGCTAAAAGGATCCTCATGGGGAAGAACAGTACATTTTCCCTTCCCAAGGTGCAGACAGTAGGGCCAACTGATCTAAGGTTTCGGCTCTTTTCAGCTGTATGGCTTTCAAGAATATTAAAATGCTGGGCAGGGGCAGGAGTGAGAGGGAAAACATGCAATGCTCAGCAGGTTAAAAAAAAGATAAAGGTAAAACATGCAATGCTCAGCAATATGACTGATGGAGCACAATCGAAAATAATGTTTGTCATGCACGATAATTCTGCATTTTAGAAAGCTAAGGAATTCTAAAAGAAGACGGAGAAGATGATGTTTCAGGGGAGTGAAACACCACTGAAGTAGTTGATCAAGACGCAAGTATGCTTTGGGGCAAAACAGAATTTGGCTTCCCATCCCCTATGAAAATAACCGATTCTATTCCATTCCACTTTCACCAGTGCTGGGGCATGACCCCTTGACCTCCCAGTTGGATCACTACAACATGATCTACATGGGACTGCCTTTGAAGAGTGTTCGGAAGCTTCAGCTGGTCCGAGTACCATGGCAAGACTGCTGGCTGGGGCTGGCTACAAGGAGCACGCTACTCACTTGTTAACCTTGCTAGCTAGAGGTCTGTTTCCAGGCATAATTAAAAATGTTAGTTATGACCTCTAGGGCCTAGGTCCTTGGCCACAGGCTCCTGAAAGCAATGCAAACCTGCCTGGATGTTAAGATTCTTGGGTGACCAAGCACCTTTGCTCGGTCCCATCAACATTAGAGGCACAGTTGGTGTTGACACAAGAGATAGGCCTTTTCTGGTGTATTTCTCTCCCTGAAGGTTAGGTGAAGTCCTCTTTGTTACCCTGCTGGCAGAGCACCTTCCTGTTCGGACAGGTTTTGGAAAACTAAGGTAGAGATGATGCTTGCCACTGGCTTGCTTTCTGGGCAAACTGCATTTTTAATGCTGGTTTTAAAGGAGTTTTGCTATATTTTAACTATTGGTTTTTTACTAGTTCATTTTTATTGCTCCATTGTTGTTCATTTTATAATGGTATTTTAAATGTGGTACGCTACTTTGAATCCCAGTCTGGAAGAAAGGCAGGAAATCAATATGTTAAACCATCACCGCCACAACATCAATATTTTGTGGTTCAGAAGCAGGCAATAGTGCTCTTGCAAAGCAGGTCCCATGCCCCAGTGCAACATGTGTCACTTGGCTTGACAGGAGTTACACAGGCAATCATGGGTAGGAAGAAAGGGAGTGCTGTAACCTCCTTTTACAGCATTGTAGTAGCTTTCTGGATCATTAGGAAGCTGA
The DNA here is from genome assembly GCF_964106915.1 of Podarcis gaigeae. Lineage (NCBI taxonomy): Eukaryota > Metazoa > Chordata > Lepidosauria > Squamata > Lacertidae > Podarcis > Podarcis gaigeae. The sequence goes on from NC_139683.1 coordinate 40,243,078, forward strand.
TGTGCCCAGTACAAGTGCATGCCAACCATATTTAATGGTTGGCAAAGGGGAGTGACATTTTTTTCCGGGCAAGCAATGTTGAGCCATCTGGTTGTGATCTACTTGCCAGGCATATGACTGGGCTTTAACTAAAGCATCAGAAGTTGCAGTTTTTAACACCAAAGCTAAATCAAGGAATAACATTATGGCTATTCATTGATAAAATGTATTCCATTATTTTTCATTAAGACCCACCTTGCTGGAATTCAACCACTCTTGTCTTGTTCCCAACAGTGATCAGCCATATATGCATCCAGAAAACTTGTAAAGAGGTTATGATGGAGATAACCATCTCCTGATTAAATTATTCAAGAGGTATACTGCATCTGTACATGGAGGTGCAATTCAACCACCATTACTAGCAACTGCTGATAGGCCTTATCTCTATGAATTTTTCAAAGGTTTTTTAAAAGCCATCTGTGCTAATAACCATCATACCCAAATAGAACACCGAGGTGCCCCATTGAACTGCATAACGTATGATGTTAATTCAAATCCATCACTTGCTGCATACTAACCAACACCAAACCACAAAACATATACCAAGCTTATCATCCGGACTGAGTTAAAATCAATTGTTAGCTGCATAAAGCATCAATTTAATGTAATGTGACTAGTGTGATTAATTCCCAAGTTCATTTTTTTTTTAAAAAATTAAACCATTAGAAAGCACATGTCTCAACTTCTCACAATTTGTGAAATGGGCATAGCTATATTGGAATTCTTCTTTCTAAATGTACTGCATGATTTTATATATATAATAAAAGGTTTTCTTAACATATATATACTACATCAGTACAAAAAGGAAGTGATAAATTCACTGGTGTTTATAGAACTGCAAATATAATTAATAATCATTGGCTATTGCCCTTAAACTGTACCTAATTACTCTTATGGTTGTATATGAACATTCACTTTCAAGTTCCAAAACATAATAAATATACTCCATTTCCCCACAAAGGTCTAATCTTCTTGCCTTCCTCCCTTTATTGTAACAAAATTAGCAAGCTTTCTCATAGTTACAATAACCCAGATTCTCAATAGCCATTGAAGGATTAGCAGATTTGGAATCATATTCTATTTAAAACTAAACTAGCAATTGTCAGATTTCATAAGATCTAAATTATTAGTATTTATATACACTTAGTGATAGCTGGTTAACATTTTGACTTTGTAGGGCTGCTATTTTTAACCTTGCTGTTTTCACCACAATAGGACTTGTACAAAATTTATTTGAGAAAGTATCATTACACAAGTGTAGAGTACCACTGTCTCTCCCCCTCCTATATATGTGAACTGTGCATCTATGGACAGGGAGAGAGTTTCCATATCAGTGGGCCCAAGTATGATGTTCAGACAAGACTAACTCCATGCCTGTTTATTTAGAAATCAAGCAATACCAAATAACCTAAGTTTTTGAATCCATATATCATTCATACCTACACACCTGTGGCCAAAAACTAAACACACAAAACCTTTTAAAATCTTAGAATAACATGCTTCCAGTGCAGTTTTCCTCCCCACTCCCCCACCAAAAAAACCCCACCCCAAAAAATCAACTATTCATTTCCTAAAACACTTTTTTCTCTAAATTAAAAGAACAAAGTATTCCAACTAATAGACAAAGAAACACAGCAGAACATATTTGCAGTGCATGACTCAGTTGCAGCATTCATCATATGACCATAATAATAATAAGCAGCCACTGTTATACCGTGGGTCAGAGAGAATATCTTCCAATTCTGTGGATGGATGTGGAGTCATATCCAGGGAAGCATCGAGTACAAGCCTTTGATTTCAGAAATTCAGTGAAAACTCACACAAGAGAATCTGTGTAGCTTCACAGTTAACGCAATAATTCATTCCACTTCACAACACCATAAAACATGAGTGGACCAAAATCTCACATGAAACCCCAGACTTTGCCATTGTAATAGTCAAACATGGAAACCCTCTCCTACTCTCAAAGCGGAAGGTAAATGTCTCACCCCCCTTCCCACAACTGCACAATAGCTTTCTCATACACAACGTCATTCAAGATGATAATGGCCCATCCAACTAGATGTTTACAATCCACAGGAAAAGATCATTTCATTTAATACAAAGCTGCTGAGGAAGAAAAATAAAGGAAAATATGGCTGAAGCAACATGATGCAATGGTGCTTCTTGTTAACAGAGAGATAATAGGCATGGCAAGGTATACTCAGGACCAGCAGCCCCTGTTAACTAAACAATGGAAACAAAACAAAACAACCTAATTGCTGAGGGAAAGGGCCACACAATGATGAAAATTCACGAACTTTTGACAGAGAAAAGACCAGCATCTGTTTGGCAGAGGAAAACAAAACACCTAGGACTCAGCTAGATGGGTAAAGAAAAAGTGTTTTATATGCATTGCATATGCAATATAACATTGTGCTATCTGATGGCGATGTGGAGTTCCATTTTTTCTCTGCCTGTTCTCCCTGTTTAAATTTGCAGCACTTTAAACTGAAACGCTTCTTTGATGTGTCTAGATCCATCCTTACTAACCGAAGAGGTTTTGTACGCAAGAGGAGCTAGGAAACAGGGAACCAAGAGGAGGAGGAAGACTTGCTTGCCACAGTATGTGCTCCATAAGCTTAGAAAACAAACAAGATAAAGACCAGGAAGCCTAAGCAACAAGCAAGCAGGGCCAACAAAGCTATATAGGAAAATGCAGGTTTTCTGCACAAGGCATGGGTCAACTGGAAGTGATTTTCTACTGGTGGGGCATAAAGGAACAGAGGATGACTGGACATCACATAGCAATTAAAAATAAATGGTTAATAGCCTGAAGGTTTCTATCTGCATACATCCACTACAATCAATCCCTTACAGCAGGCATGGCCAAACTTGGCCCTCCAGATGTTTTGGGACTACAACTCCCATCATCCCTAGCTAACAGTACTAGTGGTCAGGGTTAATGGGGATTTTAGTCCCAGAACATCTGGGGGGCCAGGTTTGGCCATACCTGCCTTACAGTACTGAACAAATATAAATAAAATACAGTACTGAACATTTATATAAATAAAAATGAACCTAGATAAGTATTGCTTTGAGAGAGAGAAAGAAAGAGAATTAAATCAAGAACACAGTGAAATATTTTTACCTGCCTGAAACCCACTCTTCCATTATTCTTGAGTAAAATTTCTTTGTAGAAAAAATATTAATAAACTGCATATTCTATAGACATAATTAGATTTTTACCAGCTTTCTAGAGGCCAATAAATCAAAAAAATTCTCTGTCAAGACAGTTATCATTAAATACAGTTTGATTAGCACCGTCAAGTGGCCTTTTAACTAGGGATCTGCATAAGCATATGTTTTCTTCAAATGATCTACAGATGCATCAACAGTCAAAGTGCTACCCGATTAAACAAAAAATTGAACCATATGCCTGTCCATTCTGCATCAGACAGAAATGGCATGTAGTTCACTATGCAACTGCCCTGGATGTTCCAAGGACAACATAATACATTTGCACTTCACATAAAACAAGTAAGAACACTATTTGCAAGCTTTTGAATTTTCAGATCTGCCGTGAAGGGTGACCAGTCTGGGTCACATGGGGCTTCACTGTAGCAGAATGCCATTTCCACATTTCTTTTCCAAATGGTAGAATATGAACACGGTTAGCAATATTAATGGTAGCAATGGGCAAACAGTTTTGTGCTTGCCCCTCCAATTCATTATGCACTTTGAGCAATAATGTTGAATGCTCGGAAATGCTGGTGGGAGCTTCTCCAAGCACTGATAGGATGGTGAGAGGGTACCATGACTGTCCTCCTTTCTACTGCTCCTTCTCCCTCATCCAAGAACAGAAGAGACATCCTCTCTGGTGGGAAAGGATAGTTTCCAAGCATTTCCCCCCATAGGGACTGATTGATAGGCCCCAATGGAGTGCCGTTGTGTTTGGACATTCTTCTGCCTGTTCCCCACTGTTCCTCCCTCAACCTCTTTTTCTACCCTGGAGGAGGCAGCTTGCAGAGAAGAACTAGACAAGTGTGAGCGGAGCTGAGCTTGGGTCACAGCAGCAATGCAAGTTGGGGTGCTGGCACAGTTGAGCACTCCTGTACTGAATGCTTGCTAGATGCCTAATTAATAGTCCAACTGTGCTGTCCTTCACTCATCCAAGTTTTGTTTCATCATGGCTTTAACTCAAAGGTTTCACATACAGGAGAGCAGGAATGACAAATGATAAGAAAATCCCAAGTCAAATGTCAGGTGTGCTTAAGAAAGGGATTTCTGAGTCATGCACTTATCTTAAACTGTCTATCCTTGATTTTTAATGACCTTAAACTCGGTTAAGCTGTTCCTATTCCTCCAAATGAGTTAAGAAAAATATAAGTATTAATATGAAGTGGACGCCAGTCCACAAAAGCTAATATAGTTGTCAGTCTTTAAGCTGTCGTATAATCATTTGTTGATTTTACTGCTATGAACATACCTGAAAACTTCTCATTCAATTACGGTACTTATTTCCTGCTAATTCAACTTTAAAAAGGAACATATTTGTATTGTTTTAAATTGTTGAAGAGTGTTACATCAGGAGTTTACCAGACTTACTTTAAAGAAGTTTACAGTCCTTATTAAAGTTAAAATATGCCCTCATTATGTCACATCAAACTATACACAGAAAATGTAACAAGACATCATCATAGAATATTTTAGATAGTTTTAAACCAACAATGCCAGCGTGGCATTATCTTTGTGAAGAAATACCTGACCATTTAAATTTAAAAAATACACACACAACAGAACGGCACAGACTCTGAAAAGCTACCTAGAAAGATAACCTGTTATTTAAGGAACACACAAACCAGTCTGTATCATTCAGAAGGTGGTGGATGATGCTTCTTTTGAGGTTTTTAAACTCTATTATTCTATGATCCTATGATCTTTCCTTATGGTTTGCACTTATGGTTTCCTCAGACCCCACCATTCACCACCAGCTCATAGGTAAAAGCACTGCCTAGTCACTAGCTGTGGTTTTCTTCTGTGCATGCCACAAAATATTTTATTTTTAAAATGTCTCTTTTAAGAAGAGAATAAAACATTATGCTAATACTGAAAATTGCTTTTTCTTTTCACTGACTGTCTCATAGCCTTTAGACACTGATATTTACTGTAAAACATAACAAGGAGGTATAACATAAATTTACCATCCTGTGAATACAGTTAATTTAATAAGAAGATGGTGAGAGGTCAGTTTAGCATCTGCCATTGGGCAGCCCTCTTTCAGTTTCAAGACTTCAGCCATAAAGCTGGTCTGCAAAGAAAAACCCCTGAATTGTGAAACTGAGAGAACCTAGAAGGTTTTCTGTACAAGAAAAGCATAGGCTCATACTGAAAGGTCAACTCCTATTATCAAGCCAGACATCTCCGTCTCAACACTTGCAGCTAATTGTGACATGAAACACAAGCTTCCTGATCCTAACCATGTTTAGAAGAAGAGTACTTAACTGCACATTGGCTCAGGTTCAGACAATCTTATCAACCATGCATATAAACCATGGTTTAGGAAACTGGGAATGAACAATGGAAAAGAATGCTTCAGCCTAACACCTCTTCCACTGCACGCCAGATTAATTCCTGGCTTGAATTAAACAAGAAATGCAATCTTTGGGTGATTAAGTCAGGTATGAGTGGCCATAGAGATGACCAGCTTCTCCAGCGAAGGACACATCTGACAAACCAGCTGTGCCGAGACTGGTAAGCAGTGCAGCCCAGTGCTACCTGGCCATCTAGGCTAAATGTAGATGTTTCTGAAATCTGCAAATGTGATTGTCAAGGAAGTGTGCAACTCCATCTGAACCAGTCAAACAGCTATTCCCAAGACTGCCAGAACCCTTAAACAAAGGTGCCTCCTCCTTGTCTGAATTAGGCATCAGTGTTTTCACCCCCATCCACTTTAAAACTGGCATCAAATACCAATTTAGAACTTCCTACCTCACCAGAATTAGAAAATGTAAACAAAAACCATCCTGTGATCCTCAGATAATGGACAGTACAGTGGTACTTCAGGTTACATACGCTTCAGGTTACAGACTCCGCTAAACCTCAGGTTAAGAACTTTGCTTCAGGATGAGAACAGAAATCATGCGGCAGTGGCGCGGCGGCAGCAGGAGGCCCCATTAGCTAAAGTGGTACCTCAGGTTAAGAACAGTTTCAGGTTAAGAATGGACCTCCAGAACGAATTAAGTTCTTACCCAGAGGTACCACTGTATAGAAATTTAATAAAGAAATAACTACATCTGGGTATCATATGCACATTTGCGATAGCCTAGTCTCCTTACCCAGCAGCTTTATCTACATTCAGAACAGTATGGGAAACAAGATGGAGACAAAATGAAATCTTTTGCCTTAAAGGCCCAGGGTGGATAGATAACATATTTCTGAGCATGTAGTTTAGCACACTGAATATCTGATTGTTTGGGTTTCATGCAAACATCACTGAATTTGAAGTTTATAGGAAGGAGAATTACAAATTCAATATCTACCTCAGACACTTTGAAGGCATGGTCATGGTAGCCTGACAGGAGCAAAACTTTTGACATGAGCAAAGCTTTTGACGTGAACAAACACAGACTGACATGAGTAAAGCTTTGCTCTGAATCTCTATGAAGTTTATGCTTGTGTCTGTGGTTAATAAAAATAGAGGGATGGGTGAAATCTGCAACTTCATGTCTAGATTGGAGAGCTGAGCAATTGGAATTGGAAGAAAATTAAGAAAGGTCATGCAGAAACAGCAGAATTTGGAGGAAGCAAAAGGAGAAGTGTAATATATATGGGGTAGATGCCAAGAGAACAATGAGGGGATGTTCAACCTGGGTAACAAATGGGTAATAATAAAATAAGCTAAAAATCACAGCTTTGGTCCATCTTTTAAGGGAGCCTTGCTCTTATCACCCAGATGCTTACAAATAGATTTTATGCAGGTATCGCACCAGGTAGGTATCAGATAAATAATGTAAGCATGATAATTAAGTTATTGGCCATTTTGTGCAAGCACAGAAGATGGAAGATAGAAAGGGGAGTTATAAAACAAAGATATATTTTGCTAAATGAATAAAACGAATTAAGCAGTTCAGCTGCAGTGAGCCATCTTTGAACAGTAATTATATCTACTACTATGGCCAAAGTCTTGTGACAATTTGTTGTGACTGAAGCCTTGTGGGCATTTGCCTTCTTTTGCGCTTAACAAGCTTGAGTTGCACCTTTTCCCCTTTTGTAGTATGAATTTCTGTTCCTGCTTACATGGTCTACAGAACCCTGGCAAACCCTCTCACTGTGCTTACAAGGTGTTCTTAAGTAATCCAACTCAATCAGGCTCAAAGTGTTTTGTGTCTTTCTGAGAGCTATCAAAGCTTTTAGATTTGGATTCAGTATGTTGGAAGAACATCTGTTCTCTTATTTCCAGTGATGTTAGAATCGCAATGTTATCTTCTGGTCAGCAGAAACTTTGGTATCTGAATCTGACTAGAAGATTAAAAAGATTTTACACTGAAAGGGAAACTGCAAAGAGGTTTAACAAAAGTATTATTTTTCAGTTTATTTTTTAGAGCACGTTTTGTATTTGATTGAGCAATGGTGTTAATGCTGAAGTAACTCAGAGGGCAATCCTATAACAAGATCCGCCAGGATGAGCAACTTAGGATACAGTGGATCTCTAGTTTAGCCGGCTCAGCCAGCATTAAGTCCCCATCCCCAGCTCAGCCTTGTTTTTATTTTGGCTTTTATTTAGTGTTAGTTGCATTGTTCAAATACAATAAATAATAAATAATAAGTCTATCAGTCACCCCACAGAGTACATGGAGCCTCCATAGGTTCCCAACTACATCACACATTTAATGCATTTTTTTAAAAATACTTTATATAAACTCTAAAAAAGCAGCACTCTTGGGGACAGTAATGTTCAAAAGTGAATTCCGACTCCGCATTCTAACTTTAGCAAAGAGTTACACGTACAATAATTCTTGCCCTAAAAAACACAATTCTTTTTCCATTCACTGAGATGTTGTCTGTGCTTTTAATTACAGTACAGTACACCTCGTACAATTGGTACTATGCCCTGGAGGCTAAAGTGCCATATTAGTTTCAGTCATCCATCTTTCATTTAATTTTCTTTTTCAACACAGACCACAGCATTTGTCGGAAGGAATCCTGCTTGGGATTTTATCTTTTTTTTATTTATTGCAACAGAAGTGGCTCTGATGCATTCAAGGGTGGTTCCACCCACACTTCGGCAAGCTAGCTAGGAGTTTTCATCTCCTTTACCAAGTGACACAGGAAATTAGCTAGCAGAGTAGCAATCTTATTTAAGCTTTCTCCATGTGTCTTTCTCCATGAATAATTTCCCTACCTCCAAACCATATGGCTCTTGAGATAAGCAACCAATTGAAAACTTCATTATTAAACACAGGAATTGCCATACTAGGCAAGATAACTGGTTCATTTAGTCAGGATCCTGTCACTAAGTACAAACTGTACTACAGCCTTCAAGGGGGGGGGATCCACTAGCATCCCCTCCCCGTCACAATCAATCAAGAGAAATAAATTGACATAAGCAATTGGCCGTTGACTGCTTTTGCTCACGTTGCCCAACACCACATTGTTGAAATTTTGGTACTCAAAACAAAGCAACAAATCTGCTTGGTTTCTCATGTGGAATAGTTATTAATATTAATCTCAGTTTAAAATATTGTGTGTGCCTGCCACTCTCTTCACTGACTGGCAGTATAAACTGAAAAACATTCCTCTTTACCCAGGCACGTGATGGATGAAAAGCACTGTTTCTTCCAATCCTGAGATGACTGTTTTTAGAACTGTTTTCAACTGTTTTTAAATACACATATATATGTCTTATTGATGAGTTTGCTGCCCTGGGCTCCATTGAGAGAAAGGATGGGATATAAATTGATTGATTGAATGAATGAATGCATCTGGCTCAAACTGTACTTTATATATATTCCTGTTAAAAATAAAGGTCAACATTCAAAATTGGTATTATGCTTGTCAGCAATCACCAATAATGCTAACATTTCCCAGCTCTGGACTTTCAATGTAGCATACGTCATTTTTGCTTATGTGTCTACCTCAGACACCTCCATTGAATAATCCAATCCAAAATCTTGAGACATGACCATATAAACAAAGAAATTCAACTATTTTTCCTCCTTGCTGGGCAATTTGTCAGAATGATCTCTTATTACCAAATATTATCTCTCCCTCTTACCAGCCTCTGTTTTAAATGAACTGAAACTCCAAACATCATTCCTTCTATAGTACTGTATTGTGCTGTATTGTGCTTTCAGCAGTGATGTCTTACCAAAGCCATATATTTTATTACGGTATGTTTATTTAACAAACCCACTGACGGCAGTTGGATTGGCTTGGGATTCTTCTGGTCCTCAACTGGCCCAGCTCCAAAACATTCTGCTTCATATACTAGCTTCCGCAGGCAGAGACATCACTGGAAATAGCTTCTTCCTACCTGTGGTTTATGTACCTAGCTAAGAGCTTCATGGTGGTGGAGTCTAGCACAGCTGGTGGAGCTGGGGGGAGGGACACCTCTACCTCACCCAAATTCCCTCCAGCACAACTGAATGGAATTTGGACTGGTCTGTCAATCACCCAGTCTTATGACTACTATGGATATTTACGGTAGCTTCCACGGTAGATTTTACTAAGTGGATAATATGAGTGCACTACTCTAAAATGTCATGTCAAGATAGGTGAGGGAATTGCTGACTTAAGAGGTTAAATAAGCCACTCTTTTAAACCATAAATTTGTTTAAACTTAAGCATACAGAAGCTTAAGTACTAGAGTTGCCAACCAATTAAATATGTTTTAGCTGATGAACTGTCTGGAATTCAACCAAATTAACTAATTAAATTTAAGTGTATTTACATATTATAGTGGGTAATATTTCATGCATGCCTATACATAGTAATTATGCCTGGGAAATTATAGTAAAATATATTAGACCTTGCATTATAACTTAACAACTGGTAAATTATGAAGTGGTGCTGAATTATGCTGAATCCAATTTTGTGTCTTTTTGTGTTTTTTAAGCTCTTGGAAGCATTTGCTCACTGTGATAAATGGTGTGTTTTTTAAAATGTATATTTCAATTTATAAACCCACCATCCACCAGACTACTGCCAGGGCAGGTTACATCAAGATACCAAGCATCTACCATAAACCAGTTTTAAGATTAACCATTTCTCACACCACACCACTCACTCCCCTTGCCTGTAGAACCATATAAACAGCCTCCCAGATTGATCTTAATACATAACCAGGTTAGAAGAGAATAAGATGTTCATTCAGCTATTTGGGACCCAAGTTGTTCAGGGCTTTATGTGTCAGTGTTAGCACTCTGACTGGGCCTGGAAGCATGTTGGCAAGTGAACCACACATTCTTCAGGACTGGTCTCTTGTGGTCTCATCTGGTTGTACCACTCAATGTTCTGCCATTCATATTCTAGTCTAGTTGCAGCTTCCAGGTTATATTGAAGGGTAGCCCTGCACAGAGCACATTACAGTAAGCCAGTCAGGAATTTATCTATACAGTCTTACCTTGGTTCTTGAACGAAATCCTTTCTGGAAGTCCATTTGACTTCCAAAAACATTCAAAAACCAAGGCACAGCTTCCAATTGGCTGAAGGAGCTTCTTGCACTCAATCAGAAAAAGTTTGCAAACCAGAACACTCACTTCCGGGTTTGCGGCATTCGGGAACCAAAACATTCGAGTCATAAGGCATTCGAGAACCAAGGTAAAACAGTATATTTCCTTTGCTCACATATATGAAACTGACAAGTTTCTCTGCAGAAAAAGCAATGCATTCCTTGTAATTATTCTAGCATCAGTCAAGTGAGGAAGTGCATATATGCCAAGTGGCAAAAGGCTCTTTCTGTTCATTTTGTCTTCCTTACAAGTTGCAAGTTAATTATTAACTTCAAATATCAACCCTCGGAAGTGCCCCATGCCTTGTTGTTTACCTCTCTGTTTATGTGGCTGAGATATTAAAAGCTTTGCATGATAAATGATAGCAGTGCTTGGATGACTCTTTAGCACTTGTGTGTGAAGAAGGGGGAGCAGATTACCAATTAGTCCTGCTGAATTTACTCTCATGTGGCAAGAAATCTGAATTATAGATTCAAAACCACAGGGTTGGATCAAGACTGAGGACCAAACTACATGCTATGCTTAATGAGTAGTTCTTTGCCACCACTTCTTCATTTTTTTAATGAACTACAGTCATGAAGTAGGGGGCATACCTTACAAGGAATGCGGTACATAGGGAGGGGAGACTTATCTCTTCTCTACAAACTGTGATCGGAATTGAAACTGGCTGGCTGCCCATTCTGAGACGGCTAGAACACTTAGGGGGAAAGCTTTCAATTGACACCAGCAGGAAGCTTTTCCCAAGAACTCTAGCAATAAAGGAGATTTTCATTTGTCCTTTCTAGTATACTGCACTTCCAAAAAGGATTGCCACGCCTCCTGCATGCCTATAATTAATAGAAGTAAAACAAGCAAAGTAGCTATGTGCTAGATGTTGGCTTGGTTCATATGTCCTGTTATACTGATCTATGGCTTAGTATGACGATGTCAGTGTGCAGGCTCCAGGGAGGAGATTACATCCTCTGTCCTTCTGCTGTGGTGCTGAATTGTGCTAAAGCATTGTCCACATCCAGGCTGGTGGCTTATCTATCTGTACATGAACCAGAAGCTTTAACAAAGGTTTCTCCTGTGGTTTGTGGTTTGTCATTTTTCTGGCCAACCATGGCTTAGATCATCAGTGCAGCAAAGCAGCAGAAGGACCAGGGAGGAGCAAAGAGGCTGGTTTAGTGCGACAACTGAACAAGGCCATTAAATATTGTATGTCACATAGGTACACTTAGTTCCTATTGGAATCACTTAAAATAGTCATGGCCGACTCGCAACACTGATTTCAAATGGGACCAAGTATGATTAACTTAGAGTGGTAGTCATCTAAGTTTTAGCCATCTAGTAAACTTACTGAAATCAATGGACCTGACTTAAACATATTCATCACTTTCAAAACTTGGTGAAAATTCACTAATAAGGGCCAAACCATGCTATGCTCAATGCATAATGATAATGATAGTTAGGAAAGGTAAATGGATGGTGGTGATTGTTTTAGAGATCACAGTGGGGACTGGAGGTTTACTCCCTTTCCTCCCTAACTGCAATTGTGATAAAAATCTGCCCAGAACTACAAGGTTTAGAAAAACTGCTGTTGTTGTTTTAAAAAAGCTCTCATAGCCATACTGAAGAGTGGGGGAAGATTCTTTTTGGGGGTCACAGCTTGGGATGAATGGGGTAACTCTCCTCTCCCTATATGCAGTAACAGTCCACACACGCAAGCAAGTGCAAGATGTAGCTTGGCCCTGAGTCTATAACATCTAGAAATCATCCCACATCTTTCCCATATTGCTTCACTGCTGAGAAGTCTCTCTTCCGAGCAAATGTCCACCTGCAATATCATTGCCACAGGCTTGCTTGCTTACTTACTTACTTCCTGTTTTACTTGAACTGGCCCTGCACCATCTTTTACAAAACCCTGAAAGAAATCTGAACCATGTTTAATCTTTTAAATGTGGTCATTTGTTTCCAGTGGCCTTGACACTCTGCTGGCTTGATCCTAGCCTCAACAGGATTTCCTGCTTCTTAGCCTGCTCACTTCACAATCCTCCTTTAACACATGAAAGAACTGAGGCTTGAGAGAAAGATCAGAGGGATGAAGCTGGCTCCATTAAGTAGAATCTGGGCTTGACTCTAATGACCAGGCTGAAAGATCCATTCATTTGGCAGAACTGACAAAGGAGGCATTAAAGGGGATAAGACAAAAGGACTCAAAAGACTATGAGGAAGGTAGCCAGGTATGAGATACTAGAACAGACGTTTTCTGCTAAATAACTCAGAAGGAATCACAATTCATCCACCCTGCTGATGTTTGCTGCACAGCTACAGTTCTTTCCCTAATGAAATATAGAAATGAAATAGGCAGCAAAGATGTGTAAGGAGAATGTAAGCTAGGTGCCAACTGCAGAGAAGTAATTTGTGGTGCTATTATGTTTGTGAGTTACTGGATCATCTGAAAACAGAATGAAATCCACATCATTTCCCGTGTCATTTAAGAGAACTCATATGGGTGAAATGCAGATTTTGCTCAGCATATTTCTCTCCTTTGTGAGCATCTTGTGAAGCCATGGGAGTCCTCCAGGGATGACACAGAAAACAAAACTTTCTCATGCACTGACTATGCAGAAAGGCAAGAGTGGTGGGTGGTTTGAGAATGCATTACACTGGAAGCTAAACCTTCATGCCACCCTGGGCTTCCCTGGGAGGAAGGGAAACTTACAAAGTGAATAAATATAAAAACTGAATTTAAAAAGTGGAAAGGTTCTATGAAGAAAGGAGAAAAGCTAGCAGAGGCAAAGAGCTGAGACAAAATATAGCCTTCAAAGAGCAGGAACAGGTGTCAGCGAGTGAGCCGGCTGTAAATCACACTGTTCAGAGTTAGCAAAAACACAGTCTTCACAGATCTGTATGAGTGCCAGCATGTATGAGAACAGCAGCGTATCCCCAGTAGGTCTTGCCCCATGGATCAGTTGCGAGACTGAAAGTCCCCACCTCCTTACAGCTGTTTAAGTCACCTTCTCCCAAGGGCTTTCCACAAGCAATCAGAAACTATGCCTGCATGAAGCCTGAGCAAGTAAAGTAGTAGCTTTGTGACCACCATGAAGGCCAGCCATTAGCACTCTGCACAGACAAGACGTTGGTTTGGATGGAATGTAGCTTTGGCTTCACGACTGGCAGGCTGTTGTGACAACAAGCACTTCACACAGGTGGGTTTGAGGAACACAAGGAACCTGCCTTATACTGAGTCAGAACATTGGTCCATCTACCTCAGTACAGTGGTACCTTGGGTTTAAGAACTTAATTCGTTCTGGAGGTCTATTCTTAAGCTGAAACTGTTCTTAACCTTTACCTAATGTGGCCTCCCACTGCCGCCGTGCTGCTGCCATGTGATTTGTGTTCTCATGCTGAAGCAAAGTTCTTAACCCGAGATACTATTTCTGGGTTAGCGGAGTAACCTGAAGAGTCTGTAACCCAAAGCATCTGTAACCCAAGGTACCACTGTACTTTCTCCACAGACTGCAATAGTGGTCTGTGAGGCATCAGCACTTACCTGACTTCCCATCCCCATCACTGTGGATTCCTGGGAGGGAGGGAGGGAGGCAGTAGAAAGGTCAGTGTGCTGGTGTGAGAACACCAGTTTGGCTCTGCCGGTGGATTTGTGCCCTGCTGACCTTGCTGCTACCTCTCCTTCCTGGGAAGTCACAGCATTGCCTATGATGGGAGGTCAGGTAAGTGCCAACACTCTGCTGACTGATTGACAACAGCTTTCCAGGGGTTCACAAAGGCAGTCTTTTTCCTATGTTATACTAGTATGGTGTGTTTGGAGAGGAGCAGTACCTCTGATGGGGATATGTCATACTCCCTTGAAAGTAGTTCATCCACCGTTGGTACCCACCCAACACTCACCTGTGGCCCCTAGAAGCTGTCAGCATGGAGCTGCGGTCACACAATAACCAGTAAACTTTCCATTGATGCTGAGCTGGACAAGCATATTAGCAAGGCAACTATGGCAATGGCTTGCCTCTCCAAAAGAGTATGGCAGAATGGGATGCAAATGACCAATACCAAGATGAAGGTCTGCGCGTTGAGCACTCTGTTTTATGAAAATGAGTCATGGGCAACTTACATCTGCCAGGAGCAATACCTTAATGCTTTACATATGTGCTGTGTCAGAAAGATTTTGGGCACCACATGGTAGGACAGAGATTTGACCAAACAAATATGTGCTCTCCCTAAGCCCACATCCCCAGCATATTCACACTTCTGTCTCAGTATCATCTACACTGTTTTGGTCTGTACATAGAATGCAAGATGGCAGGATCCTCAAGGATGTGCTCTACACAGAGCTGACTTCAGGCACTAGGCCTGTTGAGAAGACCACCTGTGTTTTACAAAGATCATAGAATCATAGAATCATAGAATCATAGAGTTGGAAGAGACCACAAGGGCCATCGAGTCCAACCCCCTGCCAAGCAGGAAACGCCATCAGAGTACTCCTGACATATGGTCGTCAAGCCTCTGCTTAAAGACCTCCAAAGAAGGAGACTCCACCACACTCCTTGGCAGCAAATTCCACTGTCGAATAGCTCTTACTGTCAGGAAGTTCCTCCTAATGTTTAGGTGGAATCTTCTTTCTTGTAGTTTGGAACCATTGCTCCGTGTCCGCTTCTCTGGAGCAGCAGAAAACAACCTTTCTCCCTCCTCTATGTGACATCCTTTTATATATTTGAACATGGCTATCATATCACCCCTTAACCTCCTCTTCTCCAGGCTAAACATGCCCAGCTCCTTTAGCCGTTCCTCATAAGGCATCGTTTCCAGGCCTTTGACCATTTTGGTTGCCCTCCTCTGGACACGTTCCAGTTTGTCAGTGTCCTTCTTGAACTGTGGTGCCCAGAACTGGACACAGTACTCCAGGTGAGGTCTGACCAGAGCAGAATACAGTGGCACTATTACTTCCCTTGATCTAGATGCTATACTCCTATTGATGCAGCCCAGAATTGCAAACATGACATGAAGGCTGGCAACATTAACCTCATTGCATAGAAATCCCTTGCAGATTATCAGTGTCTAGTGACAGAGAGACAGGTCATGGATCCATAGCAGTGACCAGAGGATGAAGGGCTGCTGGGAAAAGTGCAGAGAGAAAGAATGCCGTGGTGCACCTTTAGCAGCAAAACCTTCAATAAAACATGTCTCTCCCATATGTCTCCATATGTCTCTCCCATACAGCCACAGCTGGTGCTGTAACTCTCCAATGGTTTGACTTTGCCCCCAAAGATGCATAAGACAGATGGATGCCAACAGCATATATTTACCTAATATATTTCAAAGTTAGCAAAAGATCAGAGTGTAAATTGGATAACTACAGGAGTCTGTGGCATTCCCTTCCTTCCGACAGAGGCAGAGCTAGGTGCTCCGGTAGCCGGAGCGGCATAGACCTGGGGGCTAGGGCGAGCGGCCTACAGGGGTGGGGCAAGTGCCCCCCAGGGGGTGCCACGAGCAGTGTCTCAGGGGGGGTGCCGCAAACGGCGAGCAGAGGCATGGGGGCGACGGCACGGCAATGTCACCCCCCTCAGGGATGGCACCCGGGACGGACCACACCCACCTTCCTCTGCCACTGCCTTTTGAGACTCTGAAGTTTACAAAGCTATTAAAAGTATGTAAGATATTTTTATTTCTTTGAAGGCTATGTTAAAATGTCAGTTAAGCATCAGATGAGAGTTAACACCCTCTCTATGAATTCATACTGGTTCTCCACTAGAAATATGAAAGCAACTTTTTTGGGGAGGAGGGAGTTGTGCGTTGATTAGCCTTCTTGAATCCTCTCTAACCTCTCCAGAGAAACAATAATATTTGTTTGAAAACTTCCGTTTTTCTTTGCATGTGTGCTGTGAAAAGATGTGACTATAGTTCGCTACCAACAGACATGTTTTCAACCACTGCTTTTATTTAAGAACTTGGGGGAGATTAATTTAATAAGCCATATGTTTGTTCATTTTTAAGAAAAAATCTGACCTCTGAACATTGGAAATCTGTATGTTTTGTTTGAAACATTAGTCATAAATCTATGGGATTTATAGAAAACTATAGCATCATTTATGCAAGAGAACTGCCTAGGTATGCAAGTTTACTTAGCAGCAGTTGGAGAATGTGCTGGGGGAAGTTGCTGATAAAATAATAATCTCAAACACATCTCAGGTCTATTATACAAATTTGCCCCTAAATCAGACCTTTTGTGTTTAATCAGCATGCTGTTATCTACTGGCATTTGGTACTCAGGAGATTAGGTATGAGCAAATGAAAGCATTTACTTAAATAAGCACACCTTATTTAAGTAAATGTCTTGTATTTGTGCATTTCGTTTGCACCAAGTACAATTATCATAGTGTATTAAGTAACTACCACATGCTAATGACTGGAAATAAAAGTGTCATCTTCAAATATCTGAAGGGTTGTCACATGGAAGATGGAACAAGCTTGTTTTTTGCTGCTCCACAGGGTAAGACCTGAACCAACATTACAAGAAAGGAGATTACAACTAAACATTAGGAAGAACTTTATGGTGGCAAGAGCTGTTTGACTATAGAATGGACTACTTCAGAAGGTGGAGGGCCTTCTTTCACCAGAGGTTTTCAAGCAGAGGTTGGATGGCCATCTGTCATGGATACTTTAGCTGAGATTCCTGCATTGCAGGGGTTGGACTAGATGACCTTGGGATCTCTTGCAATTCAAAAATTCTGTGATCCTGTTATTTGTGTAAAAAAATGTGAAGGGAGAAGGAGTAGAATAACTATTCCTATTCTTTATTTTATTTCTGTACAGCATTGTATCACTTGGACAATTTCCATGGAATACTGCTTCTGGGTTGTTATCAGCTAGGGATTACACATACCACTCATTCATCTTTATCAGTGTTTAATTTAGATTTTATTTTAGATTTCCTGCTCTTTCTTTCAGTGCAAGTCTTTATTTCAGGATTAATTGTGTGGGAGTGGGAATAAACTGTGAATCTTGACTGGCTGGTTAGCACAGTTGCTCAGAACGTAATGGTACCTGCTGGAGCTTATTCAGGAAGCAGTTATCTCCCTAAGGCTTCTTAAAATTAAATGAATTCCAAAGGCCACACCATAAGCTTTGCATTGTTGTTGCAGTGCTCATGCACACAGAGCCACACACATATACACATTCTCCCAAGACTCTCCACAGTTCTATCGATGACTCAAGCCTGCAGCAGCTTGAGACCAGTGATATTTCCAAGAATCCAACTGGCATCCATAAAAGAAAAGGCATAAATACAGCAAAGAAGAATTCAAGCAAGTAAGTATTGATTTTCTTTTTAAAAAATTGTTGTAGTTGCAGTTTGGTCTAAAGAGCTACATGGTGATGGAAGATACCAGGCAAATCCCCAAAATATGCCAGCTAAAAATCCACAAGGGGTTGATCTCCCTCTGAATTTGTACAAGTTCACTAAAACCCCAACACTGCTTCTTTCACATCTCTAGTGACAAATGAATGCCTATTCCAAATTGTGACTGAGCATTTTGTTATAATTTATTGGTTAAATATCAACCTTGTCTTTTGACCAAATAATGCTCAATGCACAAGTAAAAAAATGTATAGAACAATAAAACAGCAATAAGATGCATTTTTCAAAAAATAATAACAACATGAAAATGAGGCCGGTTAAACATCAATCAAATCAGTAGACATTAGGAGAAAAATCAATATAACTCACTAAACACTTCCTTGGATGAAGAGAAGAGAGTTCCAAGGGCGAGTAGTGACATTGAAAAGA
The DNA here is from genome assembly GCF_964106915.1 of Podarcis gaigeae. Taxonomy (NCBI): domain Eukaryota; kingdom Metazoa; phylum Chordata; class Lepidosauria; order Squamata; family Lacertidae; genus Podarcis; species Podarcis gaigeae. The sequence continues at coordinate 40,261,612 of NC_139683.1, forward strand.
CTCTACTTCCAGTCGCAGAAACCAAGGCTCCCCTTGCCGATACCCAAAATGTCACGGCCGACTTTAATTGCCACTGTGAACAGAAGGAAGACAGTAAAGTCAGAGCCTGAAACAGTTCTAGTGTGCTTAATCAGAGGCATGCATCCTAGAACAAAGACTGCAGAAAAACCAGGGGAATTGGCAGACAGTATATGGGACAAATATAGTATTTTGCTTTGCAACTAAATAATGGCCACACGTATTTTTTCCATCACATACCGCATTTTTTGCTCTATAAGACGCACCAGACCATAAGGCGCACCTAGTTTTTGGAGGAGGAAAACAAGAAAAAAAATATTCTGAATCTCAGAAGCCAGAACAACAAGAGGGATCACTGCGCAGCAAAAGCAGCAATGCCTCTTGCTGTTCTGGCTTCTGTGATAGCTGCGCAGCCTGCATTCATTCCATAATACGCACACACATTTCCCCTTACTTTTTTAAAAAAATAAATATTTATTAAAGTTTTTTGATACAAATGCACAAATAATAAACAACATTACTTATATCAAAACGTGGTTTCATCACTTCTTTGGACTCCCTCACGTCTCCCGCTCCCACTTACATCGTTAAAAAGTTTTTCCAAGCAAATTATCAACTTGTTTACAATCTTATATCCACTCATTTAAATACAATCTAGCAATTCTCCAAAAGGTTTGTGTTTTCTTTAATCTCACTTATCATCAAATTCAAATCTAATTTAGTGGTGGCCGATTATTTATAATCTAGCATCCTTCTTAACATTCAACCAAATTACAATGTTTTTGTAAATACGTCTTAAATTTCTTCCAGTCTTCCTCGATCCTCTCTTCTCCCAGGTCTCGGATTCTGCCAGTCATCTCGGCCAGTTGCATATAGTCCATCAGCTGCATCTGCCACTCTTCCAGTGTGGGTAGATCTTGCGTTTTCCAGTTCTTAGCGATGAGTATCCTTGCTGCCGTTGTTGCATACAGAAAAAATGTTCAGTCCTTCTTTAACACCTTCTGGCCGACAATACCGAGAAGGAAGGCCTCTGGTTTCTTAGTGAAGGTATACTTAAATACCTTTTTCAACTCATTATATATCATTTCCCAGAAGGCCTTCACTTTAGGGCAAGTCCACCAGAGATGAAAGAATGTTCCTTCATTTTCCTTACATTTCCAACATTTATTATCAGACGAATGGTATATTTTGGCAAGTTTAACTGGGGTCATGTACCACCTATATATCATTTTCATTACATTTTCCTTCAGAGCATTACATGCGGTGAAGTTCAGCCCAGTGGTCCACAACCTTTCCCAGTCCTCAAACATAATGTTATGCCCATTGTCCTGTGCCCACTTTATCATAGCCGATTTAACCATTTCGTCTTGTGTATTCCATTTTAACAGCAAGTTATACATTCTAGATAGTACCTTAGTCTTTGGTTCTAACAATTCTCTTTCCAACTTCGATTTCTCCACCTGGAACCCTAACTTTCTGTCATTTTTAAAAACTTCTTTAATCTGAGCGTAATGTAACCAGTCTCGCACTTTATCCTTCATTTTCTCCAAACTCTGCAATTTCCAATTGTCTCCATCTTTTTCTAATATTTCCCAATATTTTGGCCATTTGGCCTCCATATTGGGTCTTTTTCGGGCCTTAGCTTCCAGAGGCGAAAGCCACCTCGGAGCATTTCCCCTTACTTTTTATTAGGGAAAAAGTGAGTCTTATAAAGCAAAAAATATGGTATTCTCTTTCAATACTAGAAATTTTCCAGTGCATCTGAATTGCCATTATAAGAAGTATGCATCAACAAGCAGAAAGGAGCTTTTAAAAAATTCTTCCAAGAAATGGTTCTAAAGTGCCTCGAAAATAATCATAAAACTGCTAGTGTCACGAGTACCATGGAGATGCCATGGAGAGGATGGTGAGAGCCTGAGGAGGAATAGGGAGGTGCTATGACCGCTCCACTCTTCAAAAAGAAAATGTGCAGGGAGTGCATTGATTGTTGGATCAATGTCTTAGCTTGTGCTTAGTCAGGTGTCTATTATACCTCTGTACCTCCTGCACCTTTTCACCTGTGCCTTCCCTGTGTACTGATCTGATTTACACATTAAAGGCTTTGGCAAAAACAGAGCTGGGAGTTGAAGTTCATCATCTGGCACTGAAGGCCAAGACAGCTATTAGCACATGAAGTTCATTTCTCTGGTTTTAAATAATTCTTTTAGAATCCAGTTTCTACTGCACTGATTTTACTGAATTCGTTTCCCTTTGTATGAACACTTAACATCGCCGCCTAGACTTCAGCAGCCGTTAAGGCATTCTTGATACATTTCATAATTAAAATATGGAAGAGGAAACCTCCTTGAAGCTACAAACTGAGATTTCATTATCACTAGGAATCACCTCAAGCACAACACTTTTCAGTGGTGAAAAGTTATGTTTTCAACAGCATGCCACTGTGTACTGTGGGTGAGATCTAACCCCACTGCTGTGCGGTAATAGAAACCGACTCCACTTATGCATCAAGAAATGGGCAGCAATTCCTTCAGACAACAGCCATTTGCACCTTCAGGCTTGCCTCCAGGGGTAATTTTGGAGAGTGTGAAGCCTACCTCTTGAAGGGGGAAGCTAGAATGCTTCCTTGTAAAGAGCACACTGGAGTCTCTGAATTGCAACCCTGTGTAATAAAGGGAAGTATATCCATGTGTGAATTGGCCCTAAGGGTAGCAAAATAAAGCCTCTTATAATGATAGGCAAACATGACTTGTTTTCACTTTGGCCTTGTACCATCTCCAGCTATCCTTCATTCTAGCATCATTTGTAGTAGGACAACTTTGCAGTAACTAAAATTCTTATTGGACAATTTGGTGTGAAGTTCTAATAATTTATTTAAGAACAACTGGGATGTTTTTGGAATGCTAGGGATAAATGAAGAAACTTATTCAGTACTTATTTCCGCTTGTGTAACACAATGTTGGAAAATTTAAAAACGGACCACATATTGCAATCTGTCTATATTGTGCATCATGGCTTCATGTATCATTTATGCACTGGTTTAGATAAGCACAATTTTACTATTTCTGCACTGCTTTGTAGTGTTTTCCAGCAATCCTGTGTCGCCTTTGTACACATGCCAATATATTATCCATATTTTGTTGCTTGGCCTGAGGAAATTTGCAAATGAACAAAACCAATCCAAAAAGTTAAAATAATATTTCATTAAAATCAGCCTTTATTTACTTTCCCTCACCAAAAGAAGAAGGAGAACTTGCATTCCTTACTTTATAGTATAATATAGCAGCTTCAATCCTTGGCGATTTCCCACATGCAGCTCCAAAAGGGCCTATCATTCCTCTAACACCAACTGGCCCCCAAAAGCCTTTAAGAAAGATGTTCTGTGCTTAGCTATTTGATGTTCATTATCTCCTTTTGCTCCATTTACACCACATTTCTGGAGTGCCTTGAGCTTCTTTCAATAATCCCATCAATCCTCTCATTTGCTGTATGCTTTGTAGTTTTTATGCTTTGACTTTTACCCAGATATTGTTCTTTGTTGCTTTTGGTTTCTGCTTTCCCTTTTTCATGGCAAGAGGAAACCATCCCTCCTCTCCCCTCCTTTACATCACTTATTGAAATCCCCTTTGCTCCTCTCCCTGTACCAGTTAAAAGAGGTTGTTTAAAATTTTTTAAAAAACCTGAAAATTCAGATCAACCTTTTTTTCTTCCTTATACATTCATTCTTATTATTCAATACAAGAATCTATGTACTCTTCATTTAGAGGCTTCTTAAATGTTAGCTTAACCATAGGAGAACTCCTTTCCAATACACAGCTCCAGCACTAATGGGAGATAACACTTAAGTGACTCAATTGTGTGGGTCTTTCCCACTGAATGGGCATTTCCCATCCTAGTAGGGACCAGTTCCACAGTTGGGTCGCATTTAATCATTCCCAGCCATGTGGTTGGATAAAAATTTTTTTACCTCAACCATGTAGATATCAACTTATTCAAAATGCAGCTTTGACATAGTGATAAAGGATGAGGACATGATCAAGCAATGTGCTAGGTCATAATCACAGGGAGACATGACAACAGGAGGAACTGGAGTCCAGAAGAGAAATTGTAGATATAAGAAACCAATCAGGGCTGGGTCTCCTGTCTGCTTCCAGTGCAATTATTAGACCATCTGTTTTAATACTCTGTGTTGATCATCAGAAGAGATTACATTATCACATTGTTCAGTCTACATGTGGAAGCAGGGCATATGAGGTCACAGTGTGCACAAAGCATTGCATTCCCATTGGAGTCCTGGTCAGCTGTAACTGCCAAAGGTCATGGGCAGGTTTGAGACTGCAACACTACACCCAAATGAAATGTTTTACTATTTACTACAAGTATAATCAGTCTTCATTGGCATACAGAGAATAAAAGAGTATATAAGTTAAAGCATAAAACTGGAGTCTGTTAATAAAAGAACAATCTTTAAGATAAAACTAATAAAGGCATAATGTTAAAAAGTGCCTCTTGAGTCTTGTAGCAACATCAATCAATCAATTTTATTGTTTGTAGACAATACAGTGGTACCTTGGTTCTCAAAGTTAATCCATTCTGAGTGTCTGTTTGACTCCCAAAAGCGTTCGAAAACCAAGGCATGGCTTCCGATTGGCTGCAGGAGCTTACTGTACTCAATCAAAAGCCACAGAAGCTGGGTCAGACATTGGGCTTCCAAAAAATGCTCGCAATCCGGGACACTTATTTCTGGGTATGCAGCATTCGGGAGCTGATTTGTTTGGGAGCCAAACCATTAGAGAACCAATGTACCACTGTATAATATGAACACAAACTGCACAGCTGAAAAACAGAGAAAGAACATTGCATACACCAGAACAAGGCAAATCTACAATGTCAGCAACTTCTAGCGACATAGCTTCATGGTATCTCTCATAAATTTGCTACATTCTCTGTGAAGTCATGCCTGCAGTAGAGAGTCAACCCCAGAGAAGTCTGAGCAATTTAAGCTTTCTTTCAGCATGGTGTTCAAATATTCATCACGGATTTTTGCATAAAAGGGGCAGTAGAATAAAACATGTACAATAATTTTGACCTGTTTTATACCACAAGGACAATACCTTTGCAGGATTGCAGATGGCATTACGTTAAATCTTGCAAGGGAGAAAGCTCTACATTGGTGGAGATTGTATAGGTGATGCAAATATGGAGTGGCCTGGCCAAAGGTAGTATCCCTAGCCCCAATGGATGTTCTAAATCAAATCACAAATTCACAGCACAGTCCTATGCATTTCTACTCAAAAGAAAGCCCCACTGAGTTCAGTGGGACTAACTCAAGCAGGCATGTACAGACGGCTGAATTTCCCTTCCCAATACTTATTTTTGTCCATTCTCACTTGCTTCTCCTCATGCCTTGAATTATCTATCCCCTGCTATCCATCACACTTCTGTTCCTTCCCTTAAGACTTTTATTTGCTTCCTTTTCTACTCAACAAGTATTTATCTGATTTATTTTTAAAATGCCAATAAGCATTTCCATTTATTTGTTATTTTGAGAGTCCATTCTTATGAAACTGCATAGTCTTTCCATCATTCCTCCATATATATTATCTATTAAAAACTGCAAGCCTTCAGGCAGAGACTTGTCATTTGCTGCAGCAGAAACCCAAACTGACTACCTAATGTTAAAATGGGTATACTGTTTCATTGCATTTTTAATGTAGACAATCACAATTAAATCCAGTGTGATTTTTGCCTTTAGAAACTATTTTAGTGGCAAAACAATCTGCCAAACACAGAATTAATAGGAAACCAAAAATAAAAATGCAAAACTCAGAAACCTTGCCAATGTGTACTACAGTATGATCAAGTTAAAAAAGAAGAAGATGTCAAGTCTAGCAAAAAGGCTCACAGATCTCTAAACCCAATCTCATTATTTAATCCACGTTCCAAGTTCAGACATGATTAAAATAAAATCATGACATTCAAGGACACAATCACTTTTTACACAAATGATCTTTTGCTTGGATGTTGTTAAAGATGCATGCGTCATTTTCACTGTGTGTACTTTCTTATGATTTTCACGCACATGCCTTGCCAACTCTGTAGGCACTTTAAATCCCTTTTACTACTTGATACAACAAATGTTTATTGTGTTATCCATCAAGGGCATGAATTGCTTTGATAATAGTACAGTGGTAAAAAGGTAAAGGGACCCCTGACCATTAGGTCCAGTCGTGACCGACTCTAGGGTTGCGGCGCTCATCTCGCTTTATTGGCCGAGGGAGCTGGCATACAGCTTCCGGGTCATGTGGCCAGCATGACTAAGCCGCTTCTGGCGAACTGGAGCAGCGCACGGAAACACTGTTTACCTTCCTGCCAGAGTGGTACCTATTTATCTACTTGCACTTTGATGTGCTTTCAAACTCCTAGGTTGGCAGGAGCAGGGACCAAGCAACGGGAGCTCACCCCATCATGGGGATTCGAACCACCGACCTTCTGATCGGTAAGTCCTAGGCTCTGTGGTTTAACCCACAGCACCACCCGCGTCCCTAATATAGTGGTACCTCAGGTTAAGAACTTAATTCGTTCTGGAGGTCCGTTCTTAACCTGAAACTGTTCCTAAACTGAGGTACCACTTTAGCTAATAGGGCCTCCCGCTGCCGCCGTGCTGCCAGTGTGCGATTTCTGTTCTCATCCTGAAGCAAAGTTCTTAACCCAAGGTACTATTTCTGGGTTAGTGGAGTCTATAACCTGAAGCATCTGTAACCCAAGGTAGCTCTGTATCTTGAGGTGAATCCAATTGGGGGGCAGATTTTGACAGCATATTCTAGAAAAGGAAGTGGCTTGGGGAAATTGTTGGAGGGGCAGTAGGCTTACCCAGATTCTTTAAAGAACCTAGAAAAGTCCAGAACACCATTCCTCTACACTGGGTCTCGTGGCACATTCAAGCTTGGTTTAATAACAACTCCATCTTCAATCCTTGCTAGTCCAAGCAATCACTGCCATGACCATCCCAAAGGGGGGGGGGGTAAAAATCCATATATGAGGTAGTGAATGTTTTGGGTGTAAAGCATACAAAGGACTAGATGGCAACAAGTGATCTATCTCAGTAGTAGGAACAATAGTGGAACCTGGTGAATAAATGAGTGAGCAGAAGCATTATAATACAATTTGACATTGGTTTTTAAAATGGATGTAGGAATTAGCTAAGAAGGTTTTTCAAACCTCATTGCACTGGAGATAATCAAGGACCAGTCAGGCAGGATGAGTGCTGAGTGTAAGGCTGGAGTAATGCCGATTTAAAATTATTCAACGTTTTAAAAGACCATCAACCAGATCTGCTATAATATTAATAGCAGTAAAAATGTGCTAGATTAATAGGTTTATAAACTCAAAACATTCTCCTATTATGTCAAATTCCACAGGGAGCCTAATTACCAAGGCATGCAAGTCTCCAAAAACACCACTAACAATAGAACTATACGTTACAACTAACAATGGAACTGTATTGTTTCTTGCAAATATTTCTTGCAAACCTTGGACATTCTTAACCCATACACATAGGAGAACCAGTGGTTGCAGGAATTGAACTACTGAGTCTCTGCTACAAATTTCTCTCCTCCCTTATTACCTTGGCAACTGTGAGTTTCATAATATTTCTACCCTGCAAAAATACAGGAATCTTATACACATTTCTCAAAGCAGTTTCTCCTGATATAATACATTTTTTTGTCCTTTTTATTAATATATTCATTATGTTGACATCACTCTAGTATATGCACTTTTGTACACAATACTTGATTGGAGAATTGCACTGCAAAATTCAGAGAAATGCTAATTTTGAAGGGGTGTTTGTTTTGATTTGCATAACGCAAAGTGTGGATTAAGTAGGTTCTCCTTCAAATGAGAAATCAGTCAGGTTTTTCCTCCATTCTCACTTCTAGGTTATTGGAAAAGTCAAGCTCAAGCAATCTATATAATGCTAACCCGCTTGACTGCTGGAAGAGATTTTTGTAAAATGAATAATATATAAGGCTATGTTTCAGTCTTAAAATAAACAGATTTTAAATATCATATTTCATTATTTTCATTACAAGTCCACAAATATTTGGTTTCAGCTGATGACAAAGGTCTCTCTATCTTTCTAAATAATGGTCTCTGTGTTTTAAAGATTTCACCATACTCCTGAAAAAGCAACTCCATTGAACTAAAAAAAAAAACATTTAAAAAACAAACCCTTAGGCTGCAGCCCTTTGCACAATTACTTGGGATAAAGTCCTATTGAGCATAGTGGGATTTACTTCTGGTTGAACTGGGTTGGTGGTACTGTTTAACAGTGTATTCAAAGTAACTGCTCTTGCCAAAAGGTTTCTTCCTTCTTAAAAACAGCTACATACAATTTTAACTTTGCATTCACGCAAGAGCTACTGTGTATTATAGCTACTCCCCTTTTACAGTACATAATGGTCTAAGCACGATGGTTCAGTGGTGACCTGAGTCTGAATGGATGACGATTTAGCGCAAGCAGAAGAATTCTCAAGAAATCTGACAAATCTGACTCTTTAGACTCTGTTTGAAGACCTATTGCATGGTGGTTAAAGAAATTAAAAATGTTTATTTCTCTTTCATCCTCAGTTTTCCAGCTGGGTGGTGGTGGTGGTGGTTGTTTGTTGTTGTCATTGTTGTTGTTGCTGCTGCTGCTGCTGCTGCATTCTAGTACTAAGCTGAGTGTAAGTTTTGCTCACCCCGTAGCCTGCTGTGATATTTTGCTAGGTTCCTTGAGGATAAAATTGTTTGCATCCATCCTGGCTGCAGGGGGGGGGGATGGGTGGCACTATTTATTCTCCTGGACCTGTCAGCAGCTTTTGATATCATTAACCAACCTTCTGGACAAGTGACAGGGCTTGGGGCACCATGCTGTAGCAGTTCCAGACAACTAGAGGCCTGTTGTTCCTTTGTCAGGGAATGCAGTTGGGGAACCCTTCAGAGGCCCGTATCACCCATATTGATCAACAACGTCAACAACGGTGGTAGCGTAATGTTTGCAAAAAATGTGGGAGGAATATAGCAAGACTGGAAGAAAAAGGAATCTATAAAGTAAATGAGGAAAAAATAAAGAGCAGAGGAAGAGGAAGAAAGGTAGGAGGTATGGGGGGGGGGAGGAGGCAAATAGGTTTAAATGGTGGAGGAGGTATTAAATCTCTAAAGATAACATAGTAAAATGAAGGAAATTAAGCCAGAGGGAGCATAAGAGACAAAATAAAGGAACAGAAGGTGATAAGGGAGTCATAATTGTATTACTGATAGATTCTATCTTACCAAGAAGGCAAATTCATGAGGAGAAAGGAAGACTGAAAAGGAGTAGCAGAAATTGGAAAAAAATGGGAATGGGAATTAGAGAAAAAAAATACCCCAAGGATTAGATGAAGAAAAACCCATGAAAGATAAGCCTGTTTTGCATATGAAAGAGCCCAGAAATGAAACAAGCGTGAATTTACAGTGCATAAAGTCATGCCAGCAGCAAGTTTTTTGTGAAGGTTGCTCTGTTTCTCTAACATAAACTGTTGGAGAGTATGAAGGTGGGAAAGTGAGGGATGAACAGGCTGTGGAGGAGGGGCAAAATCATCAGGAGGAGGAGAGGAAAGAGCTGCTGTGAAAGAAGCAAGAGCAGAGAATCAAAACCCAAGGACACACAAGGAGTGATAAGGAAGACTGAATAGATCAATAACCACAACAAGAATGAGATGGGAAAAATAGACTTAAAAGAAGCAGATTTCACAAAACTTGTGAAATGCTGATCAGAAAGAAGAAAGTGAAAATATGATAACTGCAAAAAGCAGCCCTGAGAAGTAATAGCTAACAGTTCAAACCTATGAGTTTTGACTGAGTTAAGTTGCACAGAGTTCAATATGCCTCAGCCCCAGGTCAGTCTTTGCAATCTAAGTTAAGAGCCTGCTGAGTACATATATGTAACCCCTATGAATGGGTTGGTTTAATCCAATACGGTGGAATCATCCAGAGGAGAGCAAGGAGGCAGGTGAATCTTGTTCTGCTGAGGAGCTAATGTTGAGCTCCTGTCACCTTGTATAAAGCCTACGTCCTTCACTGCAAATTGTAAGATTACCATTTGCTGTGGGTTTCCTCTTGTTTTGGAGCTCAAGCTACAGTGGTACCTCAGGTTACAAAAGATTCGGGTTACGTATTTTCAGGTTGCAGACTGCAGGAAACCCGGAAGTACCGGAAATGGTTGCTTCCAGGTTTTGCTGTTCACGCATGCGCAGAAGCACCAAATCGAGTCACAAGTTTGGGCAAGTGTGGCGCTGCAGGTTATGAATGCTGCAAGTTGCGGACGTGCCTCCATCACGGTTTACGTCCACAACTCAAGGTTCCACTCTACAGTGGTACCTCACAAGACGAATACCTCGGAAGACGAAAAACTCGCAAGACGAAAGAGTTTTTCATTTTTTGAGTTGCTTCGCAAGACGATTTTCCCTATGGGCTTGTTTCGCAAGACGAAACGTCTTGCGAGTTTGTTTCCTTTTTCTTAAAACCGTTAATACCAGGGTGCATCCGTGCTTCGCAAGACGAAAAATCCGCAAGACGAAGAAACTCGCAGAACGAATTAATTTCGTCTTGCGAGGTACCACTGTATTTGCAAAGCAGCAATTCTGATGCATCCAGCACTTTCATGCATTGATAGAGGATGGGGAGCCTGTGGCCTTTGGAGTATTGCTTGACTCCAAAAGAAATGATAGGAATTTCAGCTGTGGCCCTGGTTTAATATTTCCAACTCCTTTTCATGACTGCATGGTGGCATAAGAAATGGGCTAACAAGGGTGACTTTGCTGGTGTCAGCATGGCACACATGAAAGAAGACTAGGCTTGAAGGCAACACACTTGAAGAGTAGCACTGGGCAAGTCACTGTTTTCCAGCTCACTTTCAACCCACGTCTCACAAAGGTGTTGAGAATGAATTCTCCATTTAAAATCTATGACTAAAGGTGATACGTCCAATAAAACTTCCCAGTTTGTCAGCTGCCAGTTTCAAAATCATCATATAAAACACATTTGAAATACATTTCTATATTGCAAATTTGCTCACACAGACAGATTTCTCAACTCATTTCATCACTGTTTTCATTTGAAGTAGTAAGTAACAGTGCAATCCCAACTAAGTCTACTCAGAAGCAAATCCTAATAAATTGAATAGGGCTGACTCCCAGATAACTGTGCTTGGACTACAGCCTAGCAGTGATAATAATAATAATTTTGATAATTTTATTATTTATATCCCACCCATTTGGCTAAGTTTCCCCAGCCACTCTAGGTGGCTTACAGCATATATATAAACATAATAAAACATCAAATATTTTTTTAAAAAACAGCACAAGCATTTCTGCTTGCCCGTGTGCTGTTCTGGGGATCTTCTGACATATACACCCCAGCCAAAAAATTGGGGGGGGGGAGGGCTGCAGGAGGATGAGGAGAGCTGCATTGAGCTAGCAGAAGTCTTTTGTGTGGGCTTCTGCTACTGGTACCAGATAGTTGAATCCAGCCCAATTAATAATAATAATAAAATAATAGAAAAAGAATGTGGAGAAAAAGGGAGAGAAAAATATTATTTTTCCAAATTAAGCATGAGCATAAAAATAAAAAGGTAGATAGAATGTACAAAATAAAATGTGTCCTTGGCATACATGTGCATTGGCATGTGGCATCAAAATGCACTTCAGGTTATTCTGACCACGGTTGCCATGGCTTCTCCTAGGTATGACTTAAAAATAACCCATGCCTAAAGTTTAGTGAAGGAAACAGAACCACTACACAAAAGGAAAATGTGTGTGGAAAGATGCATGCTGTGAATCTTGAAATGTACATTACAATAATCCTGCTTCCTGTTAAATCGCTTGCAGCCGGATCCTACGCAAGCTTCCTCAAAAGTAAAGCCCCACTGATTTCACTGGGACGTTCTGTTATATAAGTGTTCGTAGAACTGCTGTCTTAGAGGGCTACAAGCATGACTTTTCAAATGTCCTCTTCTGCCTTTGAAATATTGACAAAGGTCAAGTTAGTATTTACTATCAGAGTAATCTTATCTAAATTTCTTCAGGAAACCAAAGGTGATCAAAACATAAAAGCAGGAACTAGTTCCAAATATTTCAGTGGTCAAGAGCAGGGCTATTACATTTGAACAGGGGGTGGGGTGGACAGTTTCCCCCATTCAGGGACATTTGTAGAGTGCAGCAGATAAATTCTTGCTCTGTCTTTTCGTGTTTTTTTTCTTTTGAATGGTAAACCTCCAAGGAAACTATTGAAACAATGTTAAACAATGCTTTACCATACCTTGGCCAGAATCCAACAGTGAAAGTGCTTTCTTGACCTCAGGAAAGTCCTGTAACTCAGCAGTTTAACTGATCAGTTGCTCTCTCAATCCTTCCCTATCGTGGCTTATTATGGTTAGCTGGAGGAGACTGGTGAGGCGGGCTTGTGAGTGGCAAGTGTCTCACTGCAGGAACAGGTGGTTTCTGGCACCCTAAAAGAAGTGAAGGTATGCTCCGCTGATTACAACCTCTGGGAGCTCATGACCAGGACCTGTAAACAGGGGCATTTGCAAGGGTGTGTTGTTGGGGGGGGGGTTGGGGGTGTCCAGAGTGCTGTCTCACAGTGTACATAGGACCAAGAGATGGTGAGGGAGCTGCTGCAGTGGCCTGCAACACCTGTACCATGTTTTGTCTTCCTGCCTGAAAATGTGCAAAACTACACCTACAGCAAGTGCAAGTTTGTTGGCTTGCTGGAAGAGAAGGTACAGCAACTGGAGGTCCACCTATCCACACTTCAAGCTACTGGGCAAGGTGAAGAATTTATTGACAGAGCAGAGTGGACTGTCCTGGAACAGCAATAAAGGTGAGGCGCCCCTAGTCTGCAGGCAAATTCCTCCCTGGCCCTGAGTATGGTGACAGATTAGTTCCATGGCAAGGTCTTGCTTATGCACTGCCTGTTTACTTTCAGGCAGGGTCAAGGGTAGGTGGGACATCCAATGACTGACTGAGCTGCTGTTTCCAAGCACGGTTGGTTTAAATGGATTGACCGCAGACCTGACTGAAGCCAGGTGTTCCCAGGTCTGATCACCACCTTTACCTTTAAGGTTGGCCACAATTGGCCCATTCAATTTCAAATTTCCTGCCTCATCCTGACATCCCCCGTGACCAGCTGAGGCTGATAAAGTGGTCAGTTGGTCATTTGGGAGAGTTTCCCCCACTCTAACTTTCCCAGAGCCTCAGTGGGCAGATGCTGATCAAGAATGGCAAGGTTTCTTTATTATTGTAACAATAATCATCTTAGCTCCTTATGAAACTACTCTTAGAAAAGGTTTAGTGCAGCAATATCTTAGTTCATAGGACTGAGTAGCATCCAGGTGCTTAGTGGAAGATAATGTGATCTCATAATATTCACAAATATTCTAACAGTTGAAAAGAAAGGGATAGCATGAGGACTAGGGACAAACTGTACAGAAAGGGCAGGAAAGAAGTTTTTCTGGCACAATTCACTGGTTCTGAGGGATGACAATGTACTATTGGTAGGAAGAGGAAAACTAAGTCCACTGTGTTGTAATATACTGTATAGTCTTACTGACAATCTACTACTGTTATAGTGCAATCCCAAGCATGCTTATTCAGAAATAAGACCCACTGAGTTCAATAGACTTTACTTTACTCCCAGGCAAGTATTTACCATTTCAGTGATGTATTCAAGTCTGATTACATTCAGGGAAAGCCAACTTGCTGCCCTCCAGATACTGCAGGACTGCAACTCTCATCCCCAGCCATTTGCTATGCCTGTTGGGAGATGCAGTCCAAAGACATTCAGGGGGCACCATGCTGGCTACCCCTCAAATGCATATTTTATTTGTATTGTTAGTAATCCTGACACACACTGGCAAAAGACACTAAAATAAGCACCAAAGGATTTTCAAAACCTTTTATTCCTAGCATTTTGTTTTGCGGAGAGAAAATGTTACAAGGAGTTTATTAGATGCCAGTTGCTGTACACCCTTGGGGACTGTTGCAAAGTTATTTTCTAAAGTAAGAAAAACCTATTGCACAGTGCGCGCGCACGCACCCACACCCCGCAGGAGACATTCAGCAATGGGTTGTGGTTTTTTTACCAGAATTTCAGAAACTGATAAACAGTTCAGCAGTGCTATTAGGCACATGTGTAATCCCTTCCAAACAGTTAATTTAAATAGCTGGCGCTTGATGTTTTCCTAAGGTCAGATGAGTGTGTGCTGCTTGTTCTTCAGATCTCTTTCAGTAAACACAGGTATGTCAGGACACTGTGGAAACAGAAGATAGACACATACTCTCCTGCCTATTACAGATAGGTAGCCGTGTTGGTCCGCCATAGTCAAAACAAAAAAAATTCCTTCCAGTAGCACCTTAAAGACCAACTAAGTTAGTTCTTGGGACGCAGGTGGCACTGTGGGTTAAAGCCTCAGCGCCTAGGACTTGCCGATCGAAAGGTCGGCGGTTCGAATCCCTGCGGCGGGGTGCGCTCCCGCTGCTCGGTCCCAGCGCCTGCCAACCTAGCAGTTCGAAAGCACCTCCGGGTGCAAGTAGATAAATAGGGACCGCTTACCAGCGGGAAGGTAAACGGCGTTTCCGTGTGCGGCTCTGGCTCGCCAGAGCAGCGATGTCATGCTGGCCACGTGACCCGGAAGTGTCTCCGGACAGCGCTGGCCCCTGGCCTCTTGAGTGAGATGGGCGCACAACCCCAGAGTCTGGCAAGACTGGCCCCTACGGGCAGGGGTACCTTTACCTTTACCTTTAAGTTAGTTCTTGGTATGAGCTTTCGTGTGCATGCACACTTCTTCAGATACCTGAAGAAGTATCTGAAGAAGTGTGCATGCACACGAAAGCTCATACCAAGAACTGACTTAGTTGGTCTTTAAGGTGCTACTGGAAGGAATTTTTTTTGTTTCTCCTGCCTATGTTAAGAATGTTGTACCATATAAACCACATAGAAGTTTTACTACAATCAGGCATGAAACCCATTTTGATAAATAAATTAAATAAAACAAACCAAACAAACCAGAGTTCTGCTGCATCAGACCAAGACCCAGCAGCATGTTTACAGAGTGGCAGAAGCCCACCAACAGAATTCTCCCTACTCATGTTCCCCATCAAAGGAACACTGCCTCTGATACTAGAGGTAATACAATCTTCATGACTAGTAACCACTGATAGCCTTAAACTCCATGAAATGATCAAATCCCCCTTTAAAGCCATCCAAATCAGTGGGTTTAACTTCATCCTGTGGTTATACAGAGTATCCCCCTACAAAGCACAGGGCTGACAAGCAACATCTGTTGCATAAAATATATGTACTGTATCAGCTTTAACAACCACAGAACTAAAACTAAGGCCCCACCTGCACTACACATTTAAAGCAGTATCATGCCATTTTAAGTAGTAATGGTTTCATCCAAGGAATCTTAGGAACTGTTAAAGGTGCTGAGAATGATTAGGAAACCCTAATTCCCCTCAGACAGCTAATCTTAGAGTGGTTTATCAGTCACAGGGAACTCTGGGAATTGCAGCTCTGTGACAGAAATAGGGGTGCCCTGACAACTCTTGGCACCCTTAGCAAATTAAAGTTCCCCGGAATCTTTACATGAAGCCATGACTGTTTAAAGTAATATAAATATGCTTTAACTGTGTTGTGCAGATGGGACTTAAGAATATTACTACTGGGCAACATCTTGAGTTTATACCCAGCCTCTCTCTGCAAGTATTCAATGGAGTTTACACAAAATTGGTCACAGCATATAAACAAACAAACAAATGCACAATAGAACAAAACAAGCAAATAAGCAAATCCAACAGTAGTTAAAAGCAAACGTATAAATTTTAAAAGCAGGTTGCACAATAGAAGACTGGGAGCAGAAATATTGCACTTGGTTCCCCCATCCTCTGGGCTCCAATTTCCCCTGCTACCCTTAAGCAGGATTCCTTCTCAACCAAGATTTTGGGGCAGGATTTGATGCTGCTTCCACAGTAAAGAGGGAAATTCATTAGCATTAACTGTGGTTGCCACTAATGCTGATGTAACACAAAACCACAGTCAAAGCAGAGCAGAGAGATTCTCGTAAGAGAGAGAGGAGAGGCCAGAAAGGTGGAATGCATAAAAACATCTTACCCATTGTCTGGGCAACAATTTCTGTGAAATTATGGCAAAGAAACAATAATTCATAGTGTTTTTGAAGGGGTCTGACTCCTGCCAGAATGCAGAAGTTTGCCAAATGGGAAGAAATCAGCCTAACAGAAATAAGTCGAGAACAAAGCACATTCTTACAACTTGCTGCCAACAGCAGATTAACAGAAGGCATGAATGATACTAAGGGTATCACCTTTGTCCTGATCAATATATCATTTCAGCTCTGTCCACTCACACACACACCCCAGTGAATATGGCAGATAGGTAGCGGGATCACACTCACTAGTCACACAAACTTGTGGACCATATCACCTTTGTGCCTGCATATTCCGCAGTAGTGCAAATAAGGCCTATACAATTACTGAACTGCACATGTAATCCTCCTCCATACAAGCTTCATTGCTCATCCTGATACCAAGAAGGCCCTTTCCCACATTGCTACAGTACATACCCAATTTCTCTCAACTGCAACACATTTTAAATACTATCCTTATTAGTGAGACACAGTTCATCTTATATTCACAATCCAATGTAAACTCATCCATAACTCGGTCTGATAACTTTTGTTTTTTTCTGCATGGATGAAAACAACTCATAGGATTGGTTTGTGCACCATCCAGAATCCAGAATTCAAAGCACAGTTTGAGCTTCCAGATGTACAGGCAAACCTTGGTTTAGAGTTATTTGTTTGCTTTTATTTTTCTTCTGCCTAGCACTGCAAGCCCTAGAGGTTGAGCAATAGCTATAACTATGGTTTCACGATTCAAATATCACACCAAACCACAGCTAGCTCAAACTGTGGCTAGCAAACCCACTTTAAACTATAGTTTGTACTTTTGTTTGACACTAGATCATAGTTCAGCTACCTTACCCTTGCTTTAGTGGCATCTGAATTGAACTCCAAAGCCCTACTACTCAGTATTTATATAATGATCATGCTTTTTAAACTTATTAAAGTGATACCTGTAATAATCTATGCATGGAAAATAAGGCAGTTTCATAGCAGGCACTGCTTTTGCATAATGCCAGCTTACTAAACAATCTCATTGTTATGCCTGTGCTTGCCAAATTTCACATCACACCACAGTAGTATGGATGCCTACTGTGTACTAAAAATGAATCAGTATCCTCTTACCAGCTGAGAATGGGCTACTATAGAACAAAGGACTCTAAGAAAACACATCACACATTACTATTCTGCAGTAAAATATCTCTGTGTGTAGTTTTGGAAGTCTTGAATGATTCACATCAGTTGAACTTATTATCCATCCATCGTTATCACAATGCATATGGTTTTCCAAGTATGAAATGATGCAGACATAAGCAAACTCGGGCCTCCAGATGTTTTGGGACTACAACTCCCATGATTCCTAGCTAACAGGACCAGTGTTCAGAGATGGTGGGAATTGTAGTCCCAAAACATATGGAGGACCAAGTTTGCCTATGCCTGAAATAGTGTCTACCCTAAACAACATTGCAAGTTGATAAAGAATACAAAACTTGCCCTTGAGTTCAACCCCTTCACTAGAACATTCCATGTGTGAGCCAGGGAAGCAGATTTACAACCTGTTCAAGTTTACAGAGCTAGCTCTGCACAGGGAGTACCATTAGTAGGTCAACTCCCTATAGTTCTGTTGGCTTTAAACTACTCCGCAATGTCTCCTTTAAGGCTCTTCAGTTGCATAATGGACTATTCTGCATGACTGAGATTGCAACTGCTAGATTTTTCTGTTCTGAACCTCAGAAATTGACATGAAATTTCCGAAGCAATACTGAGAAGGGTGTTCAATGCAGGTGATCAGATATAGTATTCATTTGTTTCTCCTAGTATTTATAGATCACACTGGGCAACAATTGTTTACTTTTTGAATGTTGTCTAGATTTCTACAACTGATTTGCGGTATTTTTGCACTGCTGAATCAGGAAATGGCATCCGTTTCTCTCCATCAGGTAAGGTTTAATGTAAACTGAATGGTGGGCATTGATAAAGGTAAGTACACATAAATTGCATGTTGCTTCACCATTTTTCAAACTTCAGGGCTTGAACTTCCATTTCTTGGAACTCCTGGAATGCTCAGCGGCAGGGAGGTTTCTCTTCAGAGTCCAACAGTAGTCAGCCATCATGACTGCATCCCAGCGACCCCAATACCTGGTCTCCATCTCTTTCATGTCCTGATGGAATCTCTCCCCCTGCTCGTCACTCATTGAACCCAGGTTCTCAGGAAACCGGTCCATATGTGAAAATAGGTAGTGCATCTTGATGCTCATGTTGCAGCCCAGGTTTCTGAAAGTAGTCAGCATGTTGTTGACAAGTTCTGTGTAGTTTCTGGCCTTATTGTTGCCAAGAAAGTTCTTCACTACCAGAACGAATGCCTTCCACGCTTCCAGTTCCACTTCGTTCATTGACTTTCCGAACTCTGGATCTCTGATGAGCTGACAGATTTGAGGACCGTCACAGATGCCAGCTTTCAACTTCTCCATGGTCAATCCTGGAAAAGCCTGGCACAAGTAAGTGAAGCAGTCACCATCCTTGTCCAGAGCCTTGGTGAACTGCTTGATTAAGCTGAGCTTGATTAAAATGTTTTAATCGCATTTAATTTGCAGCACTTTAAATGGTGGTTGTTGTTTTTTATAATATTATATTATTTCATTATTTTATTTTTGCTTGGGGTGGGATAAGCATTTAGTCAGGGCTATTGTTTCTTGCTTTGTTTTGTTTTGTTCTGTTCTGTTTTGTTTTATTATTATTATTATTCTGTTAAATTATTATATAGTTTGTATTTTGCCTTTTAAGGGGAAGGGTCATGGCTGCCTGGGAGTGGGCCTCAGCCAATAGATTGGGTGGGGCAGGTTCCACAGGGGGAGATGTATTGGGACACCCGATCTCAGTGATCACGGGCAGGAGGAGGAGTTATGCTAAGACCAGTCCATGTTATTACCGAGGAGGCAGGTTTAGTCGTTGTTTGAGGACTATCCCTGCCTCCAGGTCTGGTCCTGACCAGAAGGATACAGTAATCAGCAAGGGAAACCCACATGACCTGAAAGTGTTGCTGTGCAATGCCAGGTCAATGATGAATAAAACCACTGCCATCCACGACCTGATTGTGGATGGAGGATTTGATCTGGCATGTGTGACAGAGACCTGGTTGGATGAAGCAGATGGGCCTGTCCTTGCCGCTGCTTGCCCACCAGGTTTCTCTTACGCACAGCAGCCCAGGTCATGTGGGCGGGGAGGGGGGGTTGCAGTGATTTTTAGGAAGTCATTAGTCTGCACCAGGCGTCCTATTGGGAAGACCCAGTTTTCTGAGTGCATGTTCTGGAAGTTGGGCAATAGGGGCAGTACAGGATTCCTACTGGTGTACCGACCTCCCCGCTGCACCAAGGATTCCCTGCCCGAGCTGCTTCAGGTCGTGGCAGATATGCTCCTGGAGACACCTAGCTTGGTTGTCCTGGGGGATTTTAACATCCATGCCGACACGACCTTACAAGGGGCCGCTCGGGACTTCGTGGAAAGCATGGCCTCCATGGGGCTGTCCCTGAATAAGTCTGGCCCAACTCATAGCCACGGACATGCCTTAGACTTGGTGTTTACCTCTACGGATGTTGGTGATCTGACATTAACTAAAAGCGAAACAAAAGAAGTGCCATGGTCAGATCACTTCCTGGTGCAACTGGACTTCTCCGCAACCCTTCCCCTCCGCAGGGAGGTGGGACCGATTCGGATGGTCCGCCCCCGCCACTTAATGGATACAATTGGCTTCCAGAGAGTGGTAGGGGATGCTTTATCCCAAGTTGATGGCCTTTCAGCTGATTCCCTGGTGGCACGCTGGAATGCGGAGTTAACCAGGGCTATTGACTGTCTGGCTCCGAAGCGCCCTCTCCGATTGCATGGAGCCCGGACAGCCCCGTGGTTTTCCCCGGAGCTGAGGGTGATGAAACAATCGTTGAGACGGCTAGAGCGCCGGTGGCGGAAAACTCATTCTGAATCAGACCGGACACGGGTTAGAGCTCAACGTCGAGCCTACCAAGTGGCAATGGCAACGGCGAAGAGGGCCTTCTTCGCCGCCTCCATTGCATCTGCAGAAAACAGCAGCAGGAGACTTTTTCAGGTGGTTCGCAATCTATCAGAACCACCTGTACCACCGGGGCCTGGTAGGGACCCCAAGATCTCCTGCAATGCTTTTGCAAAGTTTTTTGCAGATAAAATCGCTCAGATTCAGAAGGAGGTAGACTCCACTGTGGGAGCAGGGCCAGGGCGGGAGAGTGCTAGAGTTCTGTCTGGTCCTGTTACATGGGATCAATTCCAATCTGTTACCTCCGAGGATGTGGACAGGCTGCTTGGACGAGCGAAACCGACCACCTGTCTCCTTGATCCTTGCCCATCCTGGCTGATAAAAGCGAGCCGGGAAGGGCTGGGCGATGGGCTCTGCGGGGTGGTGAATGCTTCCCTCTGTGAGGGAGCCTTCCCAGACCCGCTGAAAGAGGCGGTCATTAAACCGCTTCTTAAAAAAACATCTTTAGACCCGGCCAATTTGGCCAACTATCGCCCAGTCTCAAATCTGCCATTCTTGGGCAAGGTGATTGAGCGGGTGGTTGCTGAACAACTCCAAGCACGCCTGGAGGAAACGGACCATTTGGATCCCTTCCAATCGGGATTCAGGCCTCACCATGGGACTGAAACTGCCTTGGTTGCGCTGGTTGATGATCTCCGGCGGGCTAGGGACAAAGGTGAGAGCTGTTTCCTAGTTCTGCTGGATCTCTCAGCGGCCTTTGACACCATCGACCATAACATCCTTCTGGACTGTCTAGAGGGGCTGGGAGCTGGGGGCACTGTCATACAGTGGTTCCGCTCCTTCCTCCTGGGCCGTGTCCAGAAAGTGGTGGGGGGGTGAGTGTTCAGACCCCTGGGCTCCCACTTGTGGGGCGCCTCAGGGTTCTGTCCTCTCCCCCATGCTTTTTAATATCTATATGAAGCCGCTGGGAGAGATCATCAGGGGGTTTGGACTGGGTGTTCATCAGTATGCAGATGACACCCAGCTCTACCTCTCCTTTAAATCAGAACCAGTGAAGGCGGTGAAGGTCCTGTGTGAGTGCCTGGAGGCGGTTGGAGGTTGGATGGCGGCTAACAGATTGAGGTTGAATCCTGACAAGACAGAAGTACTGTTTTTGGGGGACAGGAGGCGGGCAGGTGTGGAGGATTCCCTGGTCCTGAATGGGGTAACTGTGCCCCTGAAGGACCAGGTGCGCAGCCTGGGAGTCATTTTGGACTCACAGCTGTCCATGGAGGCGCAGGTTAACTCTGTGTCCAGGGCAGCTGTCTACCAGCTCCACCTGGTACGCAGGCTAAGACCCTACCTCCCCGCGGACTGTCTCGCCAGAGTGGTGCATGCTCTAGTTATCTCACGCTTGGACTACTGCAACGCGCTCTACGTGGGGCTACCTTTGAAGGTGACCCGGAAACTGCAATTAATCCAGAATGCGGCAGCTAGACTGGTGACTGGGAGTGGCCGCCGGGACCACATAACACCGGTTCTGAGAGATCTGCATTGGCTCCCAGTACGTTTCCGAGCACGATTCAAAGTGTTGGTGCTGACCTTTAAAGCCCTAAACGGCCTCGGTCCTGTATACCTGAAGGAGCGTCTCCACCCCCATCGTTCAGCCTGGACACTGAGATCCAGCACCGAGGGCCTTCTGGCGGTTCCCTCATTGCGAGAAGTGAGGCTACAGGGAACCAGACAGAGGGCCTTCTCGGTAGTGGCGCCCGCCCTGTGGAACGCCCTCCCATCAGATGTCAAAGAGATAAAGAATTACCTGACGTTCAGAAGACATCTTAAGGCAGCCCTGTTCAGGGAAGTTTTTAATATGTAATGCTGTACTGTTTTTAACACTGATTGGGAGCCGCCCAGAGTGGCTGGGGAAACTCAGCCAGATGGGCGGGGTATAAATAATAAATTATTATTATATTATTATTATTATTATGTGCAGCAGTGGGAAGAATATTCTGTCTCTGTCCACCAGAGGGTCGTTGATGACGTTCCTTTTTTTGCAAGGCACCAATTCCTCCCACACAAGCCAGTCCTTCTTCGTGTAATGCTGAGCATGGTCCCTACTATCCCACATGCACAGAAAACATGGGTACTTGGTGAAGCCAGGCTGTTGTCCCAACAAAAAGTTCCCCATCTTCAGGTCAACACAAATAACAGGGCTGCAACATTATGCTGATCATAACCAATTTTCTCCAGCACATACTTCACCGCTTCATAGTTCTCTTTCAGTGTACTCGAGTGAGCCAGGGGTATAGAGGCAAACTGGTTGCCGTTGTGTAGCAGAACACATTTCAGTGATCGCTTCCTGCAGTCAATGAACATTCTCCAATCTTTGGGTTCATACTGTGGCACTCCAAGCTTGAGCAGAAGCTGCGCAATATTTGCACAGTACACCAAGTCCTTCTCTTCCGAGAAAAAACGGAGGTACTCTTGATGCCTGTTGCGGAAGAAGCTGATGCAAGCATTTTCAGAGAGGAGGTTTTTTTCCTTCAGTCTGGATGCCAACAGTTCGGCAGAGTCCTTTGACAAGCTGAGGTCGTGAACTAGATCATTCAACTCCTTTTGGGAAAATGGATGTGGAGCATCATCTTCAAGAACCACTTCTTCTTCATGTCCTTCAACACTGGAGGCATCTTCGTCACTAATGTCAGGAAGTTCTCCGAAGATAGGCACTGAAATTTCATCACAATGAGCTACAGGACGACGTGCTGATTGAAGATCAGGATACTTGAGGCTGCTCCGGTTCTTTCTGTTGATCCCAGCCACACCAATTTATGGAAGATTTTGAGGTTTTATGACTTCAAACTGATCCCTTTTCGACATAATCACCCAGAACTATCGGGCCTGAATACTTCTTGTCATTAAAATAATCATTTCCAATCAAAATAATTATTCGACATGGCACCAGCTTCTTCTAAAATGCTCCACACAAGAGTACATGGGAACAAAAACGTAAAAAAAACCATGTGGCCATAGCTCAAAAACTTGACCTGATTGAGCAAAACCAATGTGATTTTTGGATTCAGCGCATCAGATTCATCCTAAATCAACTGAAAAAACGCAGACAACAAATTTGTTGTTGACCAGTGTTATAGTTCCACAAACTTCCTAGTTGTTTTATTTTGTTTTAGTATTTCATTTTTCACCACAATATGTTTCCAGGTATTTTACTGCCTATCAACGTGTTTGAGAATTTCAGAAGACATAGTGTGCATATGGATAATTACATTTTTGGGAAGATTGGTCCATACCTGACCAAAGTGTCATCCTAACCATACAGCATGGTGAAAGAACTCTACCATTTCAATTCCTGGTACCATATTCAAAAGTATTACAAACACGGTTACGCCTGCTTGTGTCAAACAAAGGCTAATGATGGATGTATGCCCCAAAAATCTAAATTTGCAAAGCGAGACAGCAGATTGTTTATAGAAAATGTTGCAAAAGCAACATTTGGACCTAGGCATCTGCTTTATATGGAGCAAAATCGCTGGCCTATCTAGGAACCAGGAAAGGAAGATTCTGTGTCAGGGGCAGGATATCTGTGTCCCTCCAGATGTTGTTGGACTCCCATCAGCCAGTATGGATGATGGCAAATCCAGCAACACTTAGCAGGACACAGACTCCCTACCCCGGCTGTAAGTGCACTAATTCAATGCTCTTAGGTGGTATTTTCTTTTTTGTCCCAGTGTTGGCGCTTTTCCTGTCTCCCCAGCCTCCCCACTGGTCCACCTAGTCCAGTATTTCTACACTGAATGGAGGTGGCTCTGCATTGTATCAGACATGATCTTTACCAGAAACCCTATGTGAGATCTAAGCACCACTAGGTCCAAGCAGTATTCTCAGTGCTGTTTGGTTTAGCATTTTTTGGCGTGGTCAGGGTGATGCCCTCCAGACACTACAACTCTCATCTTCCCTGATCATTCGGTATGCTGGCTAGGGGTGATGAGAGATGGAGTCCAACAACATCTAAGAGGCCCCACATGGGCAATACTTTACTTCTTGGCTGCGGAATCAACCCAAATGATCCAGCCATGTAAACAACCATCTGCTATAATACATGCATCATTCATGAATGATCTTTTTATATCCCAGTTGCATAAATAGCAAATCAACCCTCTGGAAGAGTTTCTGATTCAAAAGTGCTTCATTCTTTCCTTTAATCCTAATTGGTTTTCATATCTTTGGTTAGTTACATCTCAAATCCTTCCTAACCTTCATGCAACTCTGCCAATACTTAATTCCCCCTGCTAGTAGCAATGGCTTATGCTTCACCTTTGGCCAGCTGCTGTCACTACAGTGAAAAACAAAAGAAAGTGGAGCGTGTGAACTCTAATCTGCTCCCTTTATTGCATTCTAATTCTTTGCCAGCCTTATTCCACAGCTGGGGAAAATAAAATGCTGGAGAAGGGGAGAATACTGGAATAAATATCTATTCTCCCTTGGCTCACATATGGCAAATTGAAAAGTTGGGATGGAGTGTTGGTGAGTGATGGAGTACAAATCAGAGAGAAATGGCTCAACATTAACTATTTAAACTGGGCATGTGGTCGACTTCCCTCCCTGCTTGAAAGTGGCCTTATGACAGATGTATTCCTTCAGTATCCATGATTACTTAAAATTATTCTAGGCTACTGCTACCAAGTGGTTCCTGCACAATTACCCCTTGAACTACATCTTAATCTGTACTTAAAAGAAAATCAAGATGTTTTTGTTTTGGGCTTCCTTGCAAGAGAACAGCTTGATGTGAGGAAATTTGAACTCACTCAAAATGGGTTAATTAAAATCACCCACCATTACTGTTTTCTGACTTTATGGTTTCCTTTGTATATATTAACCATTTCTTACCTGCTGCCTTCTGAATTACAACTCTCATTAGCCCCGCACAATATTTCCAGCTCCAGATGTTTTGAAGTCCAAAACATCAGAAGGGCACCAGGATGTGGAAGCCTGGTTTAAATTCTTCCCCATTACATTTGCCTTGGTGTATATGAGTTCTCTCATTTCCCTTTCAAAAGCACTGCCACTAGTCTCTTCTTCTATATCAAGTAGACATTGGATTATTATCCATAAGGAGATACAATTGCACATTCCATTTTTTCAAGCTTTCTAAATTTTAAAGACAAAGACAGCAGCAGCAGCAGCAGAACAATATATAAATTCTGAACTGTTTTGGGGATATTTGCTTCCACTTCCTCCTTTAGCAAGCTGTGTCCCTCAAGCTGGAACCATCTGAAAAATTAGTTGTGCAAAAGAACCTCTGGAGAAGAAAACAGATGTACCAAAATCCTTACAGACCAAAATGACTTATATCCTTGTGAGAGGCAGACTAGAGTATTAAATCTTTTAAGATTCTTCTGGGAAGATAGGAAAAAAAAACATGGTTCAGCATCTCCAATCTGCTCCTGAACATTATGAAGTTGCTTTCAGATCTAAACTGACCCCAAGTACCTCATGTTGTCTGGAGGGCAGGGAGGGACAGAAGGGGAAGGAAATGTGTTCAGCTGGATCTGCTACATGAGCATCTGTCTCCTTCCACTTCCTCCCACACCAGTATTTATTTCAGACTACCTCATGCTGAAAAGCCGGAGTACAGGGGTGCTCCACCTGCAGCTCTCAGCTATAAGGACTGAGCTCACAGTGACCTTTGGGTTCATCATGCTGGGGTGACAATATTTGTCTTGTGTCTATTGCCACATCTGTCTCTGCTCATTTATGTGATTACTTACTAGGGTTGATGTTTGTTATTTGTCATGGTGTGGGGTTGTTCAATGCCACTGGTTCTATACCACATTCATATTGTCTAAATCAGGGGTCAGCAAACTTTTTCTTCAGGGTGCCGGACTATATTTTTTGGGGGGGGGGCGGACTATATTTTGAAAAATATAAATACTCTGCAAGCTGGTCTCGCAGCTGCCTCCGGACCTGGAGGAGGGACGTACTCTGCACATGCTCAGGAGTGTGTGTTGCCACCAGCGTTGTTGACGAGCAGCAGCCACTCCATTGGCCCACCCCCGCGGAGCTCCCAGGTGGCATGCACCATGCGCTGTGGCCAGTCGTCCAAGGCCAGGTTGGTGGGCAGGCCATGCATGTGTAGCACCAGGCAGGTGGGGCACAGCTCGCCCTCCAGCTGCTCCAGCACGGCTGCCAAGTGCGCCACCAGCAGCAGTGCCGAGCCGGGCGCCAGGTGCAGGGCCAGCAGGCATGCCAAGCTCCAGCTGAAGCCCTGTGACGTGCCCATCACGATGCCCAGACCCACCGCCCGCCGGCCTCTCTATCCATGGCCATACAGGGTTTACCTCAGCCACAGGTGGCGAGGCTTCAGATCAGCTGCAGGAACTTCCTGCAGCCGATCCGAAGCCGTGCCAGCATCACTGCCTGCCCAGAAGCTGTGCCAATGTCGCGGAAGTCAGTCCCCATGCAGCAAGGCACCCGCAGCACGCGGGGACTGACCAAGCAGGTGGCAGGGTCCGTGAGCCGGATTTAAGAGCCTGGGGGGCTGCAAACAGCCCCAGGCCTTAGTTTGCTGACCCCTGGTCTAAATAATGAATCTAATTATTGTGTGGTCCTTTCACAACTAATTTCCCAGCATTTTGAAGTTTGAGTGAAGATGCCAGGCTGAAATCTTTGTTTTTCTGTAATTTGAATAATGGATATGGATATGGATATAGTGGGTGGAATGTTCATTGTACTCTTTCAGGTGTTCCATCCTTTCTTCCCTCCATGTGCTGTTCTGGGGGTTCTCCCAGGGCTGCCAGAGCCAATTCCAGGGGTGCAGGAGACATGGAAGAAGAGGAGAAAAGACCCATCACACATGCAGAAATCCTTCTGCAGGGTTTTCACTGACAGGGCTGGTCAGGGGACTCCTGTCCTGATTTCTTTCAGCGTAAAATAATCTGAAATTATGCTTATTGTATATCTATGTCTATGTATTTCTTTGAATTTGGATTTTCCTTATTGTAAACCATACAATAGATCCATAGAAAGTAAGTGAGCTACAAATGGAATAATTAAATAATTGTTTAAGTGTGGTCCAAGATATGACAGAAAGTAAATACCCAAAGTACTTTAAGATGGCTTTTCAAGGGGAAAGAATGCTGAAATTCAATTTAGCAATACATGCACTAATAGCATATTTACAAAGGCCCACTGCATATAACTTTTTCCATAGAGCATTAAACTGTGCATGTGGTGAACCTTTCTCCCTTTAAATAGCCTTTCCACAGTATTATGGAAAGGCTATGTGGAAAACATTGTCTTTAATCCTTCATACAAAAATCTTGAAGCCTGGATAGCAGCAAAATAAATCTAAAATAACAGATTTCTGCATAATCAATACAGTTTAAGATTTCTGAATTATAAAGCGCTCAAATAAATTCTTCATGAAAACTATGTTGAGCTTATCTTAACATATTCAAGCACACAGAGAGATTTAATAAAGGGAATTCTTTCCACTATCTCCACAAATACAATTGCTATTACTATTATTATTAAGAATTTGAGGTGCATTGCAACTCACATATAACTAGAAATGTTTCTTAACATTCTGATTACACTACCATGAGCCATAATGCTCTTTGGCCTGGTAAAGGTGATTCACAACCCAGAAAACTATGAACTTCTGGCCTGGAAATCTGCAGCAAGCACTAAAGTGCACCTTCCTCCCCTTCCTTCCTTTTTTCATGTGCCCAGCTGTATAAAAATGACCTAGTTTGTTAAACTGGTTTACTTTGGCATCCAAAGAGGGATACTATGGATTAAGAGCTTCCTATTAACCAGGACAAAATTTTAGCTCCTAATTATGGGTTGCAGAGGAGACTCAAACCACAGTTTTCTGGTTGAGACGTCAAAGGAAACTGTGGCTTAGTAAACTAAGAAGTCTCCTCAGAAGTTTAGTGTAAGGGAATGAGGAAGTGCTTAAATTCATAGCTAATTTCTGCTTCTAACAACCACAGTTTATTAGACCAAGAGGCAGGTGAACCAGCCTATTAAAAATTCCTCCTCTTAGATTCCCAAGCTAGAGATCCCATTTGGAGTCTGATGGATAAGCATAGCATACACACAAAGATGCTGGTTCAGACCTTGATCTTACTTTGATTGAATGAACCACTGAAATCAATTTGCAGTATAACTGTCACTGTGGTCAGCGCTCAGGACAGAACTGTGATAGCTGGATCAGGCAAGATTGCAACAATCAAACCATTGATTAGACACAGACCCATTTCACACGTAATGCAAAGCATAAAGCATGCAGGTGCTCAACGCACAAATCATGGCCACTTTGCTCCTTCAGGACTCAGCTATACAGCTGCAAATAAAATGTTTTAAATGTGTTGTAAAGTGTAATATACAGTTGTGACATGAGATGACAATGGTGAGCTATGCCAAATTCAATGTATTTTTCAAAACATCTTTTTAAAAAGCATTTTCACAGTGTTTTTTATATGTGTGCAGATTCTACCTCAGACTTCCAGAATCCCCCAGCTGCACTACCCAGAGCTAAACCATTACAGTGGTACCTTTGGTTATGAACTTAATTCATTCTGAAGGTCTGCTGTTAACCTGAAACCATTCTTAACCTGAGGTACCACTTTAACTAACGGAGCCTCCCGCTGCCATCATGCTGCCGCCGCTGCCACACAATTTCTGTTCTCATCCTGAGGTAAAGTTCTTAACCCGTGGTACTACTTCTGGGTTAGCAGAGTCTATAACCTGAAGTGTTTGTAACCCGAAGTGTTTTTAACCCAAGGTACCACTATATCTGAATCTAGGCTCCTGCTTTTTCTGACTCATGAGCAGAAAAGGACATATTCAAAGCACATTCTTTCCTCAAAGAATTCTGGGCACTGTAGTTTGCCCCTCACAGAGTTTCAATGCTTACGACACCCATAACAAACTACAATTTTCAGAATTCTTTGAGTGGAATAATGTGCTTTAAAGATGCAGTGTGTAAGCAGCCTATAACAGACTGTTACAAGATCAGACAAAGGGAACTTAACAAGGACTGTCTAGCCAAGTTAAATTCTGGGCTGTGGCACAGCCCCACAAGTATGCAGCTTCCATGTCTTACCACCTTGAAAGCAAGACAGCTCCTTAAACAATCTCAGGCCTAGAATAGTCATTCATGTTCTGTGCAACACCCATGTAACACTGAATAGTCATGTTAATCTGCTGCAGAGGAAAAAACACACCACAGTCTTGCAGAACTTTAAAGTCATAATTTCCATTCTTTTTACAGGATGCAACTTCTGCCTATAGGTGTAGAAGCTTAAAGGTAAAGGTAAAGGGACCCCTGACCATTAGGTCCAGTCACGGATGACTCTGGGGTTGTGGCGCTCATCTCGCTTTATTGGCCAAGGGAGCCGGCGTACAGCTTCCAGGTCATGTGGCCAGCATGACTAGGCCACTTCTGGCTAACCAGAGCAGCACACGGAAACACCGTTTACCTTTCCGCTGGAGTGGTACCTATTTATCTACTTGCACTTTGACATGCTTTCGAACTGCTAGGTTGGCAGGAGCAGGGACCAAGCAACGGGAGCTCACCCCGTCGCGGGGATTCAAACCACCAACCTACTGATCGGCAAGTCCTATGCTCTGTCCTATACTCACAGCACCACCCGCGTCCAATATAGAAGCTTATGCTTATGCTGCAATAAATCTGCTAGACCTTAAACTGCCACAGCACTTGAGTATACTATGCAGAATTCAACCACTGCTTTGGCCCACTTCCATCTCTGTGGTGTTTCTTCCACCTATGTCTGTCTTACAACACCACCCTGTATATAATATGCCTGTCAGTGGCAAGGGAAAGGAAAACTGAAATAAATGAAAAGCCATTCCATCTGATGTTAGTGAAGCATCACCCCTGCAAGGGATGCCTAACACAGCTGTTTGTGTGTGCCTAATGACACCGCTATTTGTAATCTTAATTGTCTACAATGAAACATATCAAGCTCTTGGCAGGATACATTTTCATATATACTAGAAACATAGATTTATTGGGGGGAAGGGACAGATCCTTGATTCAGGCACAAATTTGTCTGAAGTCTGCAAACAGGAACAACTGCCACACTCTGAGAAACATCTGCAAAAATTATATTTACAGAGGATTTTGTGGTCATTGTTTCTTAAACAGCTACCATCTGCTAGCATCCCACTATGCATTCTTGTTTCCCACCAACAGATAGCTATAGAACTGAGGCAGCTAAGCAGAGATTTGGCAAACACCCTCGCTTTTAACTTTCAAGTGTTTCTTGAATACTTTTTGTGCTGATACGCCTTTGCAGCTGTTTATTTTTTTATTAGCCAGTCACCTGAATGATTATCTTTTTTTATATAAAAAAGGTTTAAATCATGTTTTATGTTTGATAATGTATACCACTTTGATATTTTATATGGCAGTGTAGAAATGATTTTTAAAATAAACAATTCTAAATGTGAGTTTTTCACCCGTTTTGCAGCATAAAATGTGATGGCAATTATTTGGCCATGTAACAGACTAAACAATGGATTCCCTTCTAGTCCCTTGAAGTCACTGTGGGCCACTGTGCAAATTAGGGCTTGCAGGCTCCTCTCAAAATGGCAGAGCTGCTTGAGGAGTGTGTGATCAATACAAACATCCTTTGACTGGTCCTGTTCAGGAGCTGCCACACACCATCTCAGCTGAAGCCAGGAATAACATGGAGCTCAGTGGCTCTCAGCAAGGGAAAAACTCTGTGCATCAAACCATCTACAATTCTGTTGGTGAGCAGTGGGGCCATGAATGCATGGGAGCTACACGCTCTGGATTCCCCATTCAAATGTACCAAGAATCCAGCAACGAAAGGAATAAATCCTGTGCTCTTCATATTCATTCATACTTCTTTACCTTTGTGGAAGTTGAATAACATTTCACTCAATATTTAACAGAGCAAATAGTTTGAACTCAAGGTTATCAATTCATTACTACTACCACCACCACCACTATGACTACTACTATGTACCATCCATATCGAAATAGAAGCAATTATTACTTTACTTTACTTTACTTTACTTTACTTTACTTTACTTTACTTTATTTTACTTTACTTTAGTGGAGTGTTTCTTGCACACTGGCATTCCTATTTGTGCTTCTCAGTGAGGACCTAAACCACTTGCTTGGTGAAAATGAAGCAACCACACATAATCATTTTATTCTTTTAAAAAAGGATTAGACTGCCATTAAAAAAAGAAAATCTATCAGGGAAACATACAGCCAGAATAGTAAAACATCAATATAAAATGTCAGAAAATGTCTGAACAGAGAAGAACAGCAGCATAAAAAAATTCAACCTAGAATTTCAGCAAAGCAGATAAAATCTTTATACAATTAATTGATAGTAAATGTTAAAAGCCTGGACAAATAGATTTTTTTTTTGTCTGATATGGGAATCTAATCACAGTTCTTGCCAGGCAAGTCTCCCTAGGTAGGACATTCTACAAGTGTCCACAAAGACTAAAATCATCATTCTTCAGTGTTCACAATGACTTCTGTGCAGACTGAACACCTTACTTCATGTTGTCTTGGCTGCAGGCCATTTTAAAATCTACTGCCATGCAGACTCCCCACCCCCACCCCACCCCCACCAATCCCTAGCACTAAAATTAAATCATATTTGAAAGTGTACAATGTGTAATTCACCTGCCAAGTAAGACATGTTTAGGTCCAAGGAAAATCTACAGCCACTAGCTCAGCTCACAAAATTACTGAGGGACAACACAAGCAAGTGGAAAGACACACATAAAGGATACCATTTCTTGTTTCCTTCTTTCACAGTGCTATACAATGTTCCTTCAGCCTAAGCCCCTCACACAAATGCTACTTTCAGTCCAAAGCAATTTTCTGCTCTCATAGCACTTGACATTTCTAGCCACAAGGCTTGTAAAATTCACTCACTAGGACAAGTGGAAGTTCTGTCCAAGCAAGTAGGCAGACTGAAACCAGAGAACTGCTGGCTTCTTCCCTAGAGGGAGGAACAATGAACAGAACAATCTCTTAGATTTTGTCTTTTTGTGGTGAGTCAGAAAGACATAGGGAGCAAACTCAGATGCCAGTAATGGTTTGCTAAACAGGGGATGAGTGCATATAAATTTGATGTCATTATTCCCCGTTACAAGAACAGAAGCTGGTCAAGAAAATTGAATCATTTGGAGATTTTAGCTGGAAAAGGAGAAAAGAAAAGCAACTGGAATCTCTGTTGACATTTCAGAAATTGAAAATGTTACTATCAAGCATCCTGAGGTAGTGTCAATCTGGGCTGGACTGAACTTGGATTAAGAATCTGCTGATCAGGACCTGGGGAAGGGTCATTGCTCAGTAGGTCTGAGGTTCAATCCCTGACATCCATTTTCCAGGTAGGTCTGGGAGAGAACCTCATCCAAAATCTTGGGGAGCTACTGCCAGACAGTGTAGACAAAACAGAACTAGATGTGCCAAGTTTTTTTTTGTTCAATTTAAGTCAGCTTTTTATGTTCCTATATACCTGGGTGAGCAGACAAGAACACCCCAATTAGTATTTAAAGGCTGGGAGGGATTTCCCTAGGTCTACACCCAGGAGATGCCTGGAGAACCCCTCGAGTAGTTTTATGACCCACATCTGAAAAAGGACCCTCTGGCAAAGTAAGAGGGATGGCAAAGTCACTCTCCAGGGCTTGAAAGTATCAGCACCAGAAGGACCAAGCACAGGCTGCTGGCTGACAAGGGAGTGCAATCCTGAGAGGCCAAGGTCACCACACAACCTGTACATCAAAGGGCTCCTTGAGACTAATGAGATGCCTCAGAAGAAAGGAGTCTTAAGAGCACATTCAAGCATTGTCTTGGGCATGGTATGGGAGACCAGGCTACATCAGGCTGCAGTTGAAGCCTGCCAGACACTGGAACAGCACATCTCATTCAACTCCATGAGCCTGACTTCTTTAGCTTCCCCAAATTTGAATTGATCTCTTCAGCTGCTGACCCCAGGAATCCTGTTTATGCATGATGCCACTAGATTGCATTCTCTTAGCTTGTCCTCAGCCTGGCTTTATGGACTCCTTAACATTCTGTTGTATTGGGGAGGGAGGCCCTAAGCCTGCAATGGACTCTGCTGGGGGACCTGACCCACCTAGCTCACAAATTAATAATGCCAGATGTGGCCAGAGCAGGACAGGTGGAGGGCAGGGAGATATTCAAAATGACAATCTGTTCCCAGATACAACTCTGCTTCCTGTCTTGGACCTAATTTGGAGAAGACTTCATTGTCAAGTTAAGAACAGAAGAGTCTGCTTTCTTCTGAGCCAAGAGCAACCTGTGGAAAACTGCTTGGGATGCAATGGAAATCAAGAGCAGAAAATATTAGATCCCCCAATACTTATGACATTCAGTAGGATTTCAATATCATTTCCCTATGCTGCTCTGAAAATCCCCAGCATATATAGTTATGGAGCCACAGCTATTGACAATCATTGACAGAGTAAAAGGGAAGCGGTACTGCCTGCATGTGTTCATAATTTTATTCCCCTGTTAACTTTCTTTCACAGCCCAGTCCTCTGTTCAAAAATCCTGCTCAATACTTTCTCTACTTGAGATACAAACAAATAAAATCTGAAAGCCTCAGCTGGCAATTTAAGATAAGTAACTACTTTGCTTCTTGAATTATTGAACTACAGGCTGATATATGATTTAACAAGATTAATACAGAAACATTTAAAGCATTACTGTAATTTAATGTATTTACAGATGATTGCTGTGAAAACATGTAAGCTCCAAAAAGAGAATTTTCTGATATTCTAGATATGCCTAAAGGAGATTATTAGCATATTTATTGAACAACATGATGCATCACTGGATTGATGCATTCTATCACACACTTCCTGCTTAGAATCACAATGTGTGTCAATAGCCTATTGCAGTTTTGGAGGTAAAAGTGCAAAATTAAGTTTTCACTTACTTCATTCCATTGATTTTATTAACTCCTATAGATTCATGTACGCTTTTGATTCACAAAAGTCACAGACAGAATGTATGATTCCTTACAGAGATACATCTCTATGTACTTTAACAGTGAATTTAAGGTTAGAAAATATAATTTAAAATATACTGGAAGAATAAATTAACAATTAACATCCTTTTTTTCCTTTACCTCCACACTTATGCAAGAAAATTAACTTGGTTTCACCATAATTGTGTCATGGGGTTTTATTCCTGTTTTTTTGCTGGTGACATTAGTAAACTGAAAGTTCCTGGTTACTCAAACCCTTCACTGATCTCAAAGCTGCAGCACATTATAGTCTCTGCGTCCCCTTGATGTATCTTGCCCTTGGCCTAGTAGAATCTTCAAAGTGAGATCAGCCTTTATGCCAATTCATTCCTGATCAAACTCACTGTAAATCAGGACACAGGAAATCTCTGAATTAGATACTGAAACCAGATTGCAACTCCAAAAATTTCCGACCCGAACAGCTTTATTTCTACTCAAGCAAGATAGTACTTTTGACAGGACAGAAATGACTAATAGCTACTGTAAAGGTGTTCCCAGATGGAGAGGCTTGCAAGTGTCAGGCCTGCTAAATCTGCAGACTAACATCATGTCAGGCATATGAGAACTGTTTAGATCCCTGTGCTAATAATTCAGACAGAAGAGAAGGGTCACAGATGGCACAATTCAGTGCCATGGATGCATTCCAACATAAAGTGTATTTAAGTCCATTGGTTTCAGTAGGTTGAAATTTGCCTGACTCTAGTACTACAGTCATTGCACACAATTAACCTAGTCCCCCTAGTAGTTTAAGAGGCTGCGGTGGTTTTCTATGTATTCCCTGCCCATCCCCCACTTCAAAGAGGCTGGTCACATTTGCATCCTGTCCAAAATCCTGCGCCCAAACTAGGATCAACTCAAAGGGGGCATTATCATCATCCCTTTAACAGATCCATCTGTTTGTCTGGCACCCAGCCAATTTCGAACTATTCCTGAAGGAAGAACCTGCACCTCTCTCTGCCTCTCTGTGCTAAATCTCCCTAACCTTGCCCCTGATTACAGCTTTATTCACACATGGGCACAGCTAGCTTACACTCTCTTATCTCCCATTAGCTGGGATGTGATGGAATAGTTGTAGTCTCCCAGCTCTGATGAGCTTCACATTCTAAACCAAGTCAGCTCTTCAGTTTTGGAGAGTTAAAAAAAATCAGGAGAACTTAATTCAAAACAATTAGTAACACAAGCACATTCAGTCTGTAAGCATCATTGACAGTCTTCATTAAACAGCAGAACCGAGACTCCTTTGAGTGAAGTATTTCTGCTGATTCTCACGATGGAATATATTGAAACTGAGTGAACAAAACATTTCTACTAGATTTACACATGAGATTGACTTCACTTCACATCTTTTAAATTCTATAACTGCAGGTTCATTTTCTCGATGGAGTCTGAAGCATGAAATATACAATGAATGTGGCATTTTTGCAAATGCTATCGCCGCAGTACACACTATAGGCTTGTAAAAACTGCCACGCCTGAATGTTCTATCCCTCATCCTGACAAGCTTGTTACCATATGACTGCATGAATGGCAAGAAAAATATAGCAGTAGTATTACCTTTCTTTAAATAAAAAATATTCAGGGGTTGAGGATATCACACCTCTTAATCATCCTGAAAACATTGAAGAAATGAAACATACTATTACCAGAACCTCCCTTTATGCTCTTGATTTGGTTTTCTTGACAAATTATCTGTCTGAAAGTCTACAACAGTTAAATCTAAATGGAAATTGAGTTGTAATTTACTGACAACATATTGTACATGCAAAATAGCAGAAGGGTGGTTTGTCATTGTGTGCACACCTCTTATTAGCAAAATCAGTTTATGAAAATATGGCTAATGTCAAGAGTACCAACAGCTGATCAAGACGACAGCTGCCATATCTGCAATATATGAAACATGCTGGTTTCAAATATTCAGAAATCCTATAGACGCAATACATTCGCATCTGTGTTGTGGGAAGTGATGGACAAAAATGTTCTTCCACTAGATTTGGGGGAAAGGCTGGCAATTACAGGCACATTCAGGTTGGTAATGGTGTGCAACTAGTTGCCATGGTTCTTTTCAGGAACTGGCTGGACACTGAGGAGTGCTGGCTGGATACTGATGCGTGGGCACCAGGAGAAGCGTGGTTAGAGACTGAAGAAGGAATTAGTGAATTGGGGGAATCTGTAAACAGCCAGGAGATGAGAGTTTGAGGCAGGTGAAGCTGCAGGAATGCAGAGTGAAGGAAAGGTGCAGGAGAAGGGAGAGATTGGTCAGGCTGCTGGAAAGTCAAGGGATTCCACACCTGCCTCCACTGTCTCCCAGGATAGTAACAATGTGTTCTATGTGGGGCTGCCCTTGAAAAGAGTTCAGAAAATTCAACCCATGTAAAATGAAGAAGCCAAGATGTTGGCTACAACCAGCTTCATGAAACCAATAAGCTCCATTGTTACAGGAGTTTCATTAGCTTCCAAGTCACTTCTGGCCCCAATGTAAGGTACTGATGATTAACTATAAATCTCTAAATGGTTTGGAACCAGATTATTTGAAAGAATATCTTCTCCCACATGAGTCTTCCAACCCTTCAGAGACAAAGCTCATCAGAAAACAGGGCCTTTTCAATAGTAATGCCAAGGTTGTGGAATGCCCTCCTGAAGGAAGCTTGTTTATTTCCCTCTTTTAGACTTTAAGTGAATAGCCCAAAAATTCTTGCATCGCAAGGCTTTTGCATTGCTTTAACTTTGCACTCTGATGCTGGTTTAATGTGGTTCTGATATCTGCTAAGTAGGGCCCTGGACATCTGCACCCAAGTCTTACAGTGATGGCACCACTGCCTTTTCTAATATTGGATCAGCAGGTTCAGTTTTCTTCACAACCAAGAAAATCCACTGAAGGAATTTTGTCTTGCTTGTGTTTATAAACACAGGTTATAGCACACAATTTTCAACAAGCTACAGACATTTTTTTCATTTATGTTTACACTTATATCCCACCCTTATAGTGCAAATGCACAACTCAGAATGCTTTACAACAATAAAAACTATATAATTTATTATGCTAGCATGCCCGCCATAACATTCTCTCAACAGAGCAACTAACATCTAAAGAAAAAACTATGTATTCTTACTTGATTTTTAAAAAAATATATGCTGAAACAGACTATTTAAGGCAGGCTGCCATCACATTTAGCTTTTATATTGGAACTTGCTTCACAATCCCTACACAGAGATAAGGAATTGTACTGAAGCATAATATATCCATTTCTTTCTTTTTAAGATCATGAAGGGACTAACAGCATCATCTAATCTTGCTTCCAGCGCAATGCAAGCCATGACTTCTTCCCAACTAGGGAAGACATTGCCTAGTTCATGCTAGTAATAGCTGATTTAAACACTGCTATAAAGAAGCACAAAAGAATGGACTGGACTCTCTATAACAGCTCATTAGTAAGACTGCTTCACAACCTAGAAGTTGTCATGAAATTGCAGAACACAGCATTCCTTAGTGGCTAAAGCTGCAAAGTTTCAAACCGTATGAAGCTTTATCACCCAAATCCAGATTGTGGTTTTGCATATTGTACTACAGCTGTTGAATTAGACAATCATATGTGCAACCGAGCATAATGAATTGCAGAAACCTGAACACAAGAAAGGGATGGCCTCCCTAGAAGGCAAAAGCTCACATCAACACATCTAGTGACAATTGCCCAGTTATTGGGGGTGCATGAAAGCTACCTCCATAGGCTACTTTTTGATACTTATGTTTCAGCCCAATTATGCTTCAAACACAGCCACTTTATTCCAATTGAGCAACCAGTTAACCAAAATTTTCTGTTACATCCAAACTGGGAAACTATGGTTCACCTGGATATTAAGTCAATTTCAAACCATGTCTTCATATCCTGGCTTTTTTCAAGGTTAACTAGCTTCCATAGAGACTATATTTGTACCATAAACACTGTGCAGGGATGTTGATGTCGAACAGGCCTAACTCTAACACCATGTAATATTCTTAAGTGGGTCCCTCATGCATCTACTCAAACACTTGCATACCTTCCTGTTAATTATGCACCACAACAGATGGCTTTGAGGTCTCCAGATAGTGGGAGGAATTCAACATAGCACTAAGAAGATTGCTCCTTCAGCACAAGCATTTCTGCTTGCTTGATGTAATTAGCTCTCAACCTGTTGCCTCCATGAGTTGTTCTGGTGGTTCTCCTGACAAATACAGACACACAATTTGAGGTGGGGGCAGGGAGAAAAAGGGGGAGCCCCATTGCACTAGCAGAAGTCCTTTTGCAGGCTTCCACTAGCAGCACAGTAAGCAATCTATAACTGGAAATAACAAGTGATACTTGAAGAGAACAGCAGAATGGCTACTTTATTAAGCTCTGAGGTTAGCTTACACAGAATGAAACTGACAAAAATCTGAAGTGCACACAGCACAAATCCCACCATGTTGCAGGAGGAGCAAGGGTTGCTGTAAATCTCATTTTAACCCTTTACATACTATAAACACTAGTTCCCCGTTTCAGGTATGGAGGGCAGAGTGAAATGGATGTGTGTGGAGGTCTTGTTCATATCTTGGTGTATTAAGCAAAGATACAGTTTCTCAGGCATGGCCCTTGTCTGCCCCACCTTTGATTACTGTTTCGAGCAACTAGCCTTGTTCCAGTAATACTTCTTTGTGCCCAATCATTTCTAAAAAGAAAAAGGGAAATAGTCCAGCAGTGTGAATGTGCTGCTGCTGTTGTAACCTAACATAATTAACACAAAATGTATCAGAACCCTGTGATACTGATTCCACGGACAAGAAGGACTGTAAAGACAAGGACAGAAAATAAAACTGTGCAAGCACAAAAAAACCAAACCATGGAGAAGTCTTCCTGAACTCCCAGCTTTTTGATTTCCAGGATACTATTTGATTGCTGATCATTTTATATGATATTCAGAGGAGACCAAAAGGTTCCCCACAAAATGTGAAGTGATACAAGCCATTTGTTACACGGAGGCAGGGCTGTTGCTATACCCACATCTTGCACACATTTAACTTGTGCACATTCAGCTTTACGCACTAGGCACATTAAAAAGGGGGGGTGAAAAGAAGGCAGGAATCCAGAAAAAACACTTTGGCAATGCAACCCACCATTTCACCCAGTGTGTTTTGACTATACACGATTGTGGCTTTATGCATGCTCCCCAGGCTTTAGGCATGCTCCCCAGAAAGTAGCTATTCAAGAACAGCATTAGGTTAAGAGAAATTCCATCAAGGAGAAAGGTGTCTCCTGTCTTCAGAGGTGCATCATACTTTTCTCCTATATCCTCTTGCATGACAAACTTATGAACCTCTTGGGGTGACCAAAGCACAGTCAAGTCCTGTTGTGTTGTATGAGTTTCAGTTGGTAAGGCTTGAGGATGTGGGCAAGGTGCTCGGATCGGTCAGGGCGACCACTTGCACTCTAGACCCTGTCGCAGGAAAAACAACAACCAATCATTCAGTTTGTACAAACTTCACACACACTCGCACTCGCACACTACATACGCTATGCTTCTGTTATAAATTCATAGAAAATCAACCATACATCGGATTTGCACTGTTCCACTTTTATTTTACTCCATGAAGGAAGGACTACAAAAGGGGGAAGGTTTGATACAGGGCAGCCATAATCCCTTGAGCATACCAGCACATACACAGGAGCCCTGCCCAGTTGCTATGCCAACCCTGATGGTCCTAGACAGAAGACCATCAAGATCACAAAAAACTTGCATATGGGAGTGGATTCAGCATGGACTGGAACAAAGGACAATAATCAGCTCTTCCCTCTGGGGGCAGAAAACTGCAAACTGCCCTCTGTCACCTGGAAAGTACTCATGGGGAGGGGGAAAGGGGGAACCAGCCAGGTGACAGGACACTCAGGTTACCACCACAACTCCTCCCTCAACCCCTCCTTTCTGTGATGTATGTATGATGTTTCTGGGGGTGGTCTTGATCTACAGGGTGGTAATTTCAAAAGTCTTTATAAGGTCTTGCACACCATTTTTCTGGGTCCCTTCTCTCTCCTACAAGTGAGGGGAGCACCCTGTTGCAACAGTTCAATAAAGGCCAAGCCTACAGGCTGCTGTTTTTCTCCAAGTAATCCTAATTGGTGTCTTTGTTTTTGTCCAAGGGAGCCCTCAGATTTTTCCATTAACAACCCTTGCCCCTCTTGGCTGATAAAAACCCAGCAGCTGGCTGGGCCAGGGAGGTGATCAATGCCTCTTTACAAGAGGGGGGTGGTCCCTGCCTGTTTGAAGGAGGCAGTGGTAAAACTACTCCTTAAGAAACCTTCCCTGAATTCCCTCTATGCTCTTACTCTTGGGGGCTCAACATATTTAAGCCAATAAACCTGTTTTGTCTTAAAAAAAAAAAAATCTAGTCTGTAATGCTGAGAACATTTCCCTGAACACAAAACATATATTATGCAAATCTCCAAGGAAAGTGTTTCCACACAATTCTTACACAACTTGTTTAAATGCTGAACAGCTCGAACAGCTAAATGTTGCTTTCCTAATGTTTGATGTTAAATCTGCTACTCCGTATTTTAATCTTATTGCTTTATGTTCTGTTCTCAGTAGTCATGGTAATCAACTAGTTTCCCACTTGTTTTGACATTTCTTTTAATTTTAAATTGTTTGCATTTTCTTCTTTTATCCCTTCCTTCCATTTTCTGTCACAGAATCTTATTCCCAGAGTGGTTTTTCCCCTCTGAATCCTGTGTTTTTTCATGTCTTGAAATGCAGCTCTCCCAATGGCTTCTTATCACCACAGAGTAGGGCAGCCTTCCCTAATTTGGTGCCCTCTAGATGTTATGGAATACAATCCCTATTAGGCCCAGCAATGCTGGCAGGGGCTGATGAGACTCTGTGGTCCAGAACATCTGGAGGGCACCAAATTGGGAAAAGCTGGAGTAGATAGAGCAATACTATTCACTTTTTAGAAAGCATCAAGATTAGCAATAGGCAGTTATAACAAAATGAAGCCAAAGGCAGATTTGCACATTAAAATGTTTCACTTGATTGCTCATCAGTCAATGACTTTTCAGATTATGAATTCCAGCTGAAAGTGTGAATTGCCTTCAAGGCGGACGAGCGGGGAGGATAACCTTTCATTCTGAGTGGTAGGAAAGATCTGCTTGGAGTAATTGAATCTAGTTATTTGCGATACTGTGGTTACTGAGAGATGAATGTGTATGTGTAATCTCACCCTAATTTATTTGTTTTCAGTGAGAAATGTAACAGATCTTGGTTTGTCGATGTTGTTGCAGAGAAAACAGAATGGCTGCCATCAACAACAACATACCACCATTAACACATTCCTTCACAATTCTCCTACTCTTTTCTAATTGCAAAGCCCTAGAGAGAGGATGTAATTTATTCAACAGAAAGTGTAGCCCATAATCTCACTCTAAACAGTGCATTGTGCTGCACTGCGTAAGGAGTTGAACCTTACTGACTTTACAACTGATAAACAAAGAGTTTAAACCATCAGGGATGGTGAGAAGCACCATATATTACTACTACTACTACTACTACTACTACTACAGTACTACTACATTTTCCAGTTTAAATTTACATATCATATATTTTTCATCATACATTGTTTCTACACAGACTTCCCAGCCCATCACTCCATGGCATTCCAGTATACCTTGTTTTGCGGCATATCCATTAGTTTTTCTACCCTATTTTCCTTCCATCGATTTCTTCGTTGTTAACTGTTGCTCAAAGTATTACCCCTACTTGTAGAATAGTTTTGGTGTCATCTCTTTTTAGATATTCTTCTAAATATTCCCACTCATCTCTTGCTTGTCTCTCATCCTGGTTCCTTATTTTGGCTGTCATATTTGGTAGTTCTGCAAACTATCAGTTTATACAGCCATTGTTCTTTTGTTGGAATACCTCTTTCTTTCCAATATCTGGTGTATACTATTCTAGCTGCAGCTGTTGCATAGAAGAATAAATTATATGCCTTTTTTGGTATCTCATCCCCTACTACGGCCAATAAAAAGGGTCGGGTGTTTTGGGGAATGTGAATTTGAAAAACTTTTTAAACTCCATCTTATTATTACATTTTGGTAGAAGAAAAAAGTTTTAACTGTAATGTTCACATATTACACACACACCCTCTAAGTGCTGGCAGCATTCATTAAATCAATCGTATGCATATTTCATGAAGAGGTTAGATTTGTAAAGGTGAGTAATCCATCCCAACTCCATTGCTTTTCTGGAGATCTGACTATCTAAATATTACGGCGTATAGTAGGGATGCGGGTGGCACTTTGGTCTAAACCACTGAGCCTAGAGTTTGCCGATCAGAAGGTCGGCAGTTTGAATCCCTGCGATGGGGTGAGCTCCCATTGCTTGGTCCCTGCTAGCAGTTCGAAAGCACGTCTAAATGCAAGTAGATAAATAGATACCACTCCAGTGGTGTTTCCGTGCGCTGCTCTGGTTCGCCAGAAGCGGCTTAGTCATTCTGGCCACATTACCCGGAAGCTCCCTTGGTCTGTAATAATAATAATAATAATTTATTATTTATACCCCACCCACTCTTGGCGGCTTCCAAAAGAATATTAAAATACAATAGTCTATTAAACATTAAAATTTTCCTTAAACAGGGCTGCCTTCAGATGTCTTCTAAAAGTCTGGTAGTTGTTGTTCTCTTTGACATCTGGTGGGAGTGCGTTCCACAGGGCAGGTGCCACTACCAAGAAGGCCCTCTGCCTGGTTCCCTGTAACTTGACTTCTCACAGTGAGGGAACCGCCAGAAGGCCCTTGGCACTGGACCTCAGTGTCTGGGCAGAATGATGGGGGTGGAGATGCTCCTTCAGGTATACTAGACCGAGGCCGTAACGTGAGATGAGTGCCACAACCCCAGAGTCGTCCACAACTGGACTTAATTGTCAGGGGTCCCTTTACCTTTACCTAATGGTGTATAGTAGTGGGGTAAACTGGTTGTCTGAGCCCAAATAAGTGGCTATTTTAATGCTTGATGCATAGTAAGGTTTTCCTTGCTATTTGGCAGGGTGATACAAATGAGAGCTCACAAAAAAAAATAGGTGTCCATTGCTGAAAGGGTTAGAACGTAAAGTACATACCTCTGTGCACTGCCTGCTCTTTATCACACAGGGCTACTGTCAGTGGTTTTCTCAGGTGTACTCAATGATACTCAGTACCAGCACCATTTCCCCAAAAACATTGGTTAAAAATGTGGCACTTACTGTAACAACATCATGGTGAATACTGGCACCTGCTTTTTTCTAGAAGAAAAGCACTGGCTACAGATGAAAAGATTTCCTTAGGTTGTAAAGGATTCTCAGGTACTGGACTATCTCCAGACACTCAACTCTTGGTAATTGACTTTCCTTAACAGAAACAGTTGTAGAGGCTTCCTGCTTGTTCAATTACTTTTCCTGGGCAACTGTCTTTCCTGATTGTGCTTATTCCAATTCTTGACTTTGTTTTTCTGTTCTGGAGTGACCTTCCAGCTTGACTGCAGGCTCTGACTTCTGGTAGGACTTTGAGCTGTGTGTGACTCAGCCGTGCCAGATAGTTTTGATCATCACCATTTATTCCTAACAAGGGCAAGTATATGTGGCTTGTATACTGAAGTGTTACATCAATCTAATTTGGGTTTGCTGGTTTGAGTAATGTTGCAAAGTTCTATTTATAGACAACCAAAAAGAAACAACTCACAAAGAGTATTTGCCTACTCTTTATAAATATTTTGTCAGGCCAACATTGAGTGCAACTGCTACATTCATTCTTCAATGACTCTTAAGCCACACAGACGTCTTTGAGAAAACAGATACATCCATTCTTAACTTGTTGATGCTTGCTTGCTTGCTTGTCGGGAGACAATGGAAGAGTGTGCCTTTGGGGGTGAAATCAAACTGTTGGAAGGTTACAATGCATGCTGTGACTGTAGAGACCAATATGGAAGAGGCATGTTTTGGTGCAGCTGGGGCAGATGAGGGTGTCTGATTGTGCTGCTACAGATGCAACATGGTGTTTCTTTTCTCTGCACGCCTCCCAGTGGTCATTCCTCCTCTGGTCACTACTATGGATGCATGATCTGACTCTGTATCCAGGCACTGCAATAATCTGCAAGGGATTCACACATGGCGGGGGTTGATGATGCAATGTGAAAGTTTTGTACAGATCTTCCAAAATATCTGATACAAAAAATGAGAAACTCAATTTCCTTGAAAACAGGAGATAAATTTTCAGGGAAACATCACATCGTTGCTTGGAAACACTGCAGAACTTAACTAAGCATTCCCCTTAAAAGTTAGGTCCAGATTAACAGAGCTATTGTTTCGCAAAGTGATTTGCTTACAACACACATG
Organism: Podarcis gaigeae; assembly: GCF_964106915.1. NCBI lineage: Eukaryota > Metazoa > Chordata > Lepidosauria > Squamata > Lacertidae > Podarcis > Podarcis gaigeae. Next base: position 40,306,285 of record NC_139683.1, read on the forward strand.
AGGTGGAGCACTAATCCAATTTCAGTGCCAATGGGCTTACCTAATGAGGCTGAAACAAAACTCCGCCTCCCCATTTGTTCAAGGGTTAGATTCGTTTTTCTCTGTTCTTACTATGAGACCACCAAAACAATAAAATATCTCCAATCAGTAATCTAAATGCAAACTTTTAATTATATTTTTAATTAAAAACTCCAATTAAAATGTAGCTTTGTTACCTTGAGTTGGCAAACAAACAGACAGATGAAGTCATATTACTGTGGATCCGATATTACTGAATTTGGCATTGTGATATGAGCAAATGTTAGCAGCCTGTGGCAAATATTACAGAATACAGTAAAACTGAGGAACATTCAGTCTTCCTCTTCCTTTGTTTGTTTCTTTGTTTATTACATTTATAGACCACCTTTTCCTCAAAGGAGCTCAGGTTGCTGTACATGGCTGTCTCATCCCCATTTTATCCTCACAACAACCTTATGATTGTGAGTCAGGCTGAGAGACAGTGGCTGGATCTAGACAGGTCAAAGAAGCAATTCAGTTAAACGCATTGTAAACTCATACAGGGAAAGACACTACGGGAAGATGGTACTCCACAGCATCATCTGGTGTCAGTGTTATACCGCATGTACAATGCATTCAAAACACTTTGTCTTTACCAATCTAGCTGAGTCCCAAGAACTGGCCCAATCTCACCCAGTAACTATCCTTCAGATATTGCTTTATCAAATTGTGTGGATTTCATGTCAATCACAAGACTGATAAATTCACAGTTAAGTCCTCTTCGGGGCATTATAATTACTCACTTTAGAAGCACTATGTGTGGGAGAACAGAAATGAGTGTATTCAACTTCAGTGCCCATTACCATCCTGCCTTCTACGAGATGCAGGATGAAATTCTGAAGTGGAAGCCTTTTCAACCCTTGGAGTATCTCCACACAATTTAGAACCCTGTTCAAATATATACTATTACATTCAACACTTATATTTTCACACAGCCTTGGGGGCTAGAATTGTTTTGTTCTAGGTGACTTCTCCGGGACGCAGGTGGCGCTGTGGGTAAAACCTCAGCGCCTAGGGCTTGCCAATTGAAAGGTTGGCGGTTTGAATCCCTGCGGTGGGGTGCGCTCCCGTCGTTCGGTCCCAGCACCTGCCAACCTAGCAGTTCGAAAGCACCCCTGGGTGCAAGTAGAGAAATAGGGACCGCTTACTAGCGGGAAGGTAAACGGCGTTTCCGTGTGCGGCTCTGGCTCTGGCTCTGGCCAGAGCAGCGATGTCACGCTGGCCACGTGACCCGGAAGTGTCTCCGGACAGCGCTGGCCCCCGGCCTCTTGAGTGAGATGGGCGCACAACCCCAGAGTCTGTCAAGACTGGCCCGTACGGGCAGGGGTACCTTTACCTTTACCTTTAGGTGACTTCTCCAACATGTAAAAGTGGACAACACTACTACAAATGCCAAATCATCAAAATGGAATTGCCATTTTGAAGTTAAAGCATTTTTATAGTAAAAACTCATTATGTAGGAAGCTGTTTTTATGATTGCCTTATTTTTGCATATCTGGGGTTGTTAAGCCTATCGTTTGCTATTTTATTATGCAATTAATCCACAAAAGAACTGTTCACATTCCAAACTATGGCTGACATTTACTAAAAACAGTGAAAGAGACACACATTGCGTGCACCAACATGCAGCCAAGCAGAGAAAAACTCCAGCTAAATGGTTTGAGCATAAGTGAAGATTTGTAAAAACTACAGCAAGAATTGAAGCATGCTCCTAAGGTAAGGGTAAGTCACACTGTAAAGAAAGGTCTCTCTCTCTCTCTCTCTCTCTCTCTCTCTCTCTCTCTCTCTCTCATATGCCACCATATTAAAAATCTCCCCCAATGATGGTATACATAGAAGAGTCTCCTCAGAAAATCCTAGGGCTTGTGTAGGATGATTCTCCTTCAGGTACTCAGGTCCAAAGCCATTTAAAGGCTTTATGGGTGAACATAAACATTTTAAAATTTGACTCCAAAACAAACACACAGCCAATGGCATGCTTTCAGAATCAATCTGGTTGTACCTGTTAAAATTCCGGCAGGTACATTCTGCTCTGCACTAATTGAAGCTTCTGGATCATCTTCAAGGGCAGCCCATCTCCAATGTATTACAATAATAGGAGCATGTTATTACTAAAGCTTGCATTCACCATGACAAGGCCACTCTTGTCCAGAAATGGTCATAAGTGGCAAATCAGAAAAAGGCACTCAAAACCACTGAAACTACTTAGTCCTCAAGCAACAAAGCTGGATTTGGGAGTATCCCTATACACCTGTTCCTTCAAGAGAAGTGCAACTCCATCTAGAAGAGTCTATTTGCCTAACTCCTAGTCATGGGAACTAACCAGCCACAATGCCTCCATCTTGTCAGGTTTCGGCTTTTGGTTTAATGGCCCTTATCCAGCTCTTTACTGCATCCAAGCATTGCTCTAGCACAGTGGTTCTCAACTTTGGGTCCCCAGATGTTTTTGGCCTACAACTCCCATGATCCCTAGCTCACAGGACCAGTGGTCAGGGATGATGGGAGTTGTAGGCCAAAAACATCTGGGGAACCAAGGTTGAGAAAGGCTGACTAGCACATGAGTATCCTCACCCGGCTCTGATGACACACTGCTGTGTGTTATCAGCATATTGCTGGCACTTCACTCCCACCCACTCTGATAACCTCACCCAGCAGCTTCATATAGATGTAAAAGTAGTGGAAACAAGATAGAGCATCGAATGACTATAAGTGCCATGGAACTGAGCAACCGTCACAAACTCAGTGTCACTTTCTGGAACTACACAATAATAGCTTGAATCATGGAGTTGGAAGGGACCACAAGGATCATCTAATTCAAACCCTTTGTAATGCAGGAATCTTTCACCCAATGTGGGGCTCAAACCCACAACCCTGAGATTAAGAGTTTCATGCTCTATCGGCTAAGCATAGCTGAGCCACTTTATTACCAAAGCCCTGAGTCCTAAGCCCACCAAGTCAGTCCAGAAGAATACCATGTTGACAGTACCAGAATTCACTTAAACTAAGAGAATTAACAAAGTTTCATTCCCCATGTATCTCTCCTGACAGAAGTCATGAGAGGTTGACCAGGTCATGGTGACCAGGGCCATTTTGGTGCCAAAATTGGGCTGAATAATCCATTTCCTTCAATTGTGCCTGCAGTTGAGCTGCACAATTAAGCAAATTGCTTAATATTTGTTGCTCATCATAATCTGCGAGTCAGCTACACACCAGTTTTAATTCTTTGGGAAATGCTGGAAATATCTGGTGGTAACTATTAAATATTCAGATGGTCTCTTTGGTTTAATTCAAATATGATGCTTTCTTTAACTTCCTAAAGAGAGCTTACAGAACAAGTTCTCATTATCTGCCTGAAGTAACCCTAACTAATCAGATACTACTGTGCCTGAATAATAACATGTTTACCACACTGTTCAAAACCAAAGGATTCCAAGAATTATATGCATATTAGAGCTTTAAAAGCAACAGGAAGCATAAATACACATACATTATTAAAGAACCAGAGTAGCAACACAGCAGCACAATAAGAAAAAGAAAAAGCAGTCCATGTGTATCTAAATACAGTTGAAGCAATGTAAACTTTCCCAAATTAAGAGATTACTGAAGTCTGAATTTTACAAAAACAATTGAGACCCCATTAAAACCTACCAACCAAGTCACTCCAAAATAAACTCTTATTTAGACAGACATCTGCCCCACCTCCCATACTGGAAGTCTGTGATACACCTAGAAAAAATTTATAGACCAGCAAAACCGGCAAACACAATCGTATTCAACAGTAGTAATACAGAATATTAAACTGATGAAGCTTTTTATGCACAATATGTCACTGCTACATGTCTGGCTATTATCATTCACTTTTGGTACATAATTTCAATTTAAAGCATAGCAACCAACATAATAGCAGGAGAAAGAGATCTCTAAAGAGAGCTCAGATAACAGTCTGAAAGTACAGTACTTTGTCAAAGTTCCATCTCTGACACTTTGCACGTCTGGAGCAGTTGAGTTCCCTGGGTGAGGCCAGGCCACATAGGAACTCCACAAATTCCACTCTATGAGGGAAGGGAAACAACGTAACAAACACACCAGACTGACTTAATGTTCCCCTTCCTCATTCTGAGCCTTAGATACATCTACCAATAGATAAGCAACAGCAGTGTAACAATGGCATTTCCATGTTGATGTTTCCATGTTGATGCTAAAACATGATTCAGTGCTATGTTCACAAGCTGGAACAAGCCCAGGGGAAGTTTAAGGCTTTCACACATCCAACTTCCATCTCCTCCTCCCGCAAACAGATTTCAGGTGGGCCCTGAAAACACACATATCAGGTGTCCAAGGCCAGGGGACAGAGGTGAGTCCTCAGCATTTGCTGAACACTGTATAGTGAAGAAGCCAGGTGTACCTCTGAGAGGAGAGAATTGCACAACTTAGGGGTTGCCCCAGAGAATGCCATCTCCTGGGCCGCTGCCACCCTAAGGTTCTATAGCTGTGGCTGGAAAGCTGTGTCATGGCAAACGCAAAAGATAGCAGCAAGGGAGCTCATACATTTTCTAACTCACAAGTTATTTCATATGCCCCAAAAATGGATTTTTCTCTTCACCTCCTTATACCGTTAATATTTTGGAAATTACTCAGCCAATTCAGATAAAATCATCGTGCCCATGTTGCCAGGGCAAGGGCTGTGGCTGAGAGTCCATGGGCTACAGCAGTCCTACCAAAATAGCCCAGTGTCGCCATAGTCATTTTGCTGGAGGGAGTGGGGAGTCAGAGAGGTGTATGACAATCTTGAAGTGAAAGCTGTTGTTATCCTGACATATTGAGATTTTCTGTTTTGTTTTTATGGAAGTGCAGGGGAGGCTGTGAAGGTAATTGTAGCAGCAGTGCAATTAATTACAGGCTGGAGGGTATGAGGAGCCAGGGAAAGAACGGAGCATTTCAGCAATAATTGGGAAGATATTTGTCTTGATGCCAGATCTACCCACTGATAAATAATGGTGGGGTAAACCTGAAATACAAATCTCTCAGACAGAGTCTATCTAGGCCTTGACAGCTCAACAGATCCACCAGAAATTACAGGTCCGTTCTCAGATGCTAGTTATATATATATATGTTTACTTATTTGAAGTATTTACTTTTATCAGCATGTTTGAAATATTATTGTGGATACCCATGCAAAACACTAAAGGACCATCCAAACTTCCTTTTGTACCATGTTTCTAGGCACAGGTTTTAGCTTTAAAGCTCCATGTCTGAGCAGTTTTGTGTTTTGTCCCAGCACTTTCTGTGGGAAAATCCATGTTTTATTGTTGTATCACAAGAAATGTCAACAGGGTTCTCCATGGATTTCTGTTTGCTCCAATTCAGCAGTAAAATGTGGATTTTTATTTTATTTTTATTTTTTGTCAGGGAAAGAGCTGGGATGAAATATATATATATATATATTCAGACATGGTGTGGACCCGTGCCTGGAAAGCACAGTGCAAAAGGAAGTCTGAATGAGCCCTATATGATGCTGCAGTGTTACATGCAAACTGGGCCAGTGTAACAGAACATACATAGCACACTGGTGGATGCATGTGGAACAAAATAGGTTCAAATCATCACTGACTGGAGAAAGGTCACTAGGGGGCCCTTGAGCAAATTCTAACCTACCTCATAAAATTGTAAAAAGACTAAAATGTCACTGAGCGGCTTCTAACAAATAAAAAGGAGGTTATTGGGGTTTATTCTACCAAACAACCATGTATTTTGTATCTATGCCAAGTGGCCATGTACTTGGTGGCAAGACTAAGATCACATCAACATTACTCAAGCAGAAGGAACACACAAAAAAGAATCAGGGAAAGGAGCTGATTGCACTGATTTACAGCAACATAATCCACTTTGACACATGATACAAGTTAACAAGGAGAGAATGTTTTGTACAACCTTAGGAGGGCCTTTTCAATTATTATCTCACCAATACTGCCAACAAATGTAAAATTTCCTCTCTATTAACCCACCAACACTACCATCAAATGTGGAAGATTATTATAGCTACTGCTATTTATTCACTATGTTTGATCCTGTTGCTCTACTGCCATCATATATTTAAAAATGCCATTAAATAAAATGCATTTGTTCACCTGTAGCTTTGATTAGGTGTGGTACAGACATTTCATACATTGAAACAAAAATGAAAGCTGTATTTTATTTTTCATTAACACATACTAAAGACTTTCTACTTACTTAGAATGGTTGCTATAGAATAAAGTTAACTTGGCCACTGTTAATTTAAGTAAGAGTGTTCACTATACCATGGTACTGTGTTATTATCACTTTAAAAAGAATAGATCTGGGAGATTCATCTCCTCTTGCTATTTATACCAATACCCAATAACCAGAGTCACTCCAACCCAATTACCACTTCATCACTTGGCACTGAGGCACTATGCTCACAAAGTCTTCAATTTGGTCTTCTTGTTCTGAGACTTTCAGGTATCAACCTGGACTCATGTCAAAGTCTTCACCTGGACAGAGCAACCTCTGTTACCTCAGGCACCCCACAGTCTCTGCAGACCTTTGACTTTATTCCCTTATTCCCTCACAGGCCTTCAGCTCCAGCTTATCTTCAGGATTCCCAATATCTTTTGCTTGGCTCCAGTTTCCAGCTCCAAGCTCTTTCTGCTACTGTTTCATATGATGACTGATTGACCAACCAACTGACTGGCTCTCTCTTGACTGATCTTGAGACCTGCCCTTTTATACTCAAGCAGGGTCTTTCCCCAGACAATCATTCTCACTCATCAGGCCACAACTCTGGTCCGATGGAGTGAAGCAGAATGTCCAATGTATTATCCAATAGAAACCCACCAAATTTGAATCAACTGGTCCCAATATAAATATTAAGGACCTCAGTTTCTGAGCAAGCCTCATTTTGACAGGATGTATCAGGTAATTAAACTGGCGGCAGCACCGTGGATATACTGTATATCTACAAGACAGTAGACACAGATAACTTTGTACATTCCAGAGTGTGAATTTCTATATACTTTACTTTTAAAACAAAACCTTTACCCCATAAAAACATTAAAGAACACTTATTTCGCCACCAACCCACAGAGTTACTGGAAGGGTGGAAGAATAAAACCAGAACCTTTGAAGGTCCATCACTTCAAATGCCTTTCAGACATCTGAAAAACATTTGGAAAAATGTGCTCTAAACACAATGCCAGAAGTTCATACTTTGCTCAAGCAAGACTGAATCATCTTTCTCTTCCCCAAGATGTTCAAATCCCATTAACATTTTAAAATTAGTTCTAGGAAGACATGATGCATGAATAGCTAATAGCAGTTTACATTAATCAGCATGTGATGATTCATGCATATTTAAGCTGGTCAATTGTCAGATACAACTGGAATGAAAAATGAACTCCATAACAAGTGAATTATCAGAAGAATCATAGCAGACAATTTACAATTCCCGGCATCCTGTGGGAAAGGATCAACCTAATCTCACTACAGAGAATAAAAGGACCAACTACATTTTGGCAACAAGAGGAGAATGAGGCTCAAGTTTCTCTGAAAGTGACACCTTCATCCAAGAAAGGCAATCCCATTTATAATGTGTTTTGCTAAACAAGGCAAGCCAAAGGCTTATACTGCCTAACTGACTTCTACACAAGCAACACAAGAAATACAAGACAAACTAGGGGGCACCCAAATACCCTGCCTGACACACTTCCAACTACACACCACCTTAAAAACCCAGCAGTAAAAGCAGCAGCCACTAGGCCTTTGGCCACATTAAAAAAACTTCTCCTGACAACAGAAGAAGAGACAGCAAGGGGATGGGATCCACAATATACAAAATACTACTCCAAGACCCTACAAACCCCCTAACAACAATCAAAGACCAATGGGAGCATGACATAACATACAAAATAAACCCTTCCCAATGGTCTAAATTGGGGACTAAACCACCCTTTAAATCCACCTTGGTCAAAAGAAGTGAACTTATTTATACATAGTATCTAACACCTTGGAAGCTGGCACTGATACACGCAGAAACCTCACCCAAATGCTGGAGAGGTTGCATTAATACAGGCACATACATCCACATGTGGTGGGAATGCCCCAAAATTCAACACTTTTGGACATTATTCAAAAAAGAAATCCACAAAATATCAAAACAGCTATTAGAAACAACTCTAGAACTGGCCCTATTAAATATTTTCCAAGATAGCAATGCACACTCACACTATGTAAGCTGCCTACTCTCAGCAGCTAGAAGCATCGTAACTAGACACTGGAGGGACCTGTCAGGAGTGAACATAGACCACTGGTACCAAACCATATGGGAAACAGCCCAACTAGAAAACCTAACCAACAAATTGAAATTAGCATGGGTACAAACAAAAGAGGATGCTTTTGCCCTGGTGTGGCTTCCCAACAAGACAACGACATAACCCCACGCACACCTCACAACAGCATACAAATTTCCAGTTAAAGATAGGTAGCCGTGTTGGTCTGCCATAGTCAAAACAAAAAAAATTCCTTCCAGTAGCACCTTAAAGACCAACTAAGTTAGTTCTTGGTATAAGCTTTCGTGTGCATATGTATCTGAAGAAGTGTGCATGCACACGAAAGCTCATACCAAGAACTAACTTAGTTGGTCTTTAAGGTGCTACTGGAAGGAATTTTTTTTGTTTCAGCATACAAATTGATATGGCTATTTTGACCCAACAACCCCCACCCCTTCACACAGATAAACAAAACTCATTACAATCAACTGAATGCAACCAACCATGTCCTGGGCTCCCCAATCTTTCACACCGTCAATGAAAACAGATAAAGAACCTATCCATGTGACACTGACACAAAACCCCTGCACATACATTATACAAAAGATGGAAAAATCATTACCCTCCTTTCTTTCTCTCACCACATCTTTCTCCCCCAAACCTCACAATGCCTAAGATAACAAGAGTCTCACACCAAATGTAACTGACATGTAGATAGGATTCTATGAACTGAAAACAGAGGCATTATATGTACTTTTGTTATCCATAAAATCTTCCACTACAATTTTTAAAATAAAGTGTTTTGTTGTGTTTCCTGCATAGTGAGGGAAAGCAAGTCTTAAAGTCACAATGTTCTAAGGCTGAGGCCAGGCATGGAAATTGGGTTCTAGGACTAAGTTTAAATGTTAAATTAAATCATGAATGAAACCTTTGTCAGTAGTGAAGGGAACACATAATAAGGAGAACCAAAAAGACTCCATCTTTTTGCATACACTAGACATTAGCTTTTGTCTCATACATTAGAGATTGACTAGAAACTAGCAAGGCATAACAAGTCTCCCCAGTAACCTTGTAACCAAACTCAAATAGGAAAGAGTGCTGCAATCTGAATAAACATTTTCTTTTTCCACCCCGATGTGATTAATTTGGCTTGTCACCCCAGGTTTGGACCTTTGTCTGTAACAGTAGTACCACTTCAAATGCTACAATATAGAAGGCTGTCATCCTTCTAAATATTTTAGCTGGCGCCATGTTCAGTTATGAGGAAATCACAGTTAAAAAGGGCCTATTATAAAAATCCCAAACATGTATATCTTTTGAGATAACAAAGTATGAAAAACTGATTATTTATTTGATGAACTCGAAGTTAACATTCATTGTTCAAAGGAAAGGCCAGCAATTTCTTTGACATTCCCTATTGCAGTTGAAATCAGCACTCACACTCAGGGACACTGTTTATTTATAGACCGAGCAACATTTGCCAAGACATACTCAAATTGCCCACCACCTATCAGCTAAAGTGTTAGCTGCTGAACCTACATATACAACTGCAGATACAGAGACTTGGATCCTCTCCAGTCACTGCCAGCTGCCCAGGGACTCTGGAGCTGAACCACTGCTGCTGCCATTGTGGCCATAAGCACATTAAAAGTGATGAACAGTAGCTGAAAGGAATTCAATAAAATGTACAGAGAATTATTTCCACTCTCTTCAAAAGCATTAAGGACATTTGAAAGAGGCTTATAAATACAAAATAAGCAAATGAAATAAACTAAAATGAAAGAACACAGTCTAAATTCAATGTAATCCAGAGCCCGTGAAGGCTGCCCAATGTCTATACATAGTTGGCATATATTATAAATATTTCGTAACCCAGTAAGCTAGAGATTTGTTTAATGAAGAGCCTGTACAAAGTCACTTAATTTAGCAAGTATTCCAACATTTTATCTTACAGTCCCTGCAAAGAAAAACAAGTTGCAGACGTTCCACAGGAAACTTGGTCCTGCCTGCATCATATGTTCCACTGTCTAAGTATCAGAGAGAGAGACTTGCTCCCAGCAGTTCCCACCTTCATTTTACTACAGCTCAAGATAACACATAGGGCTAAGTAGCGTCTGATTTTACAAAAAGTCTTGAACATTCACTAAACCCACAGAGATTAAAACCAAGTAGGAAAGACTGGGCTGGATTTCATAGGAGCAAGACTTACCATCTAGTCTCTGTCTTGCCAAATATCAGAGCTGGTTAAAGTATCTTGGAGTGAGGAGGGATGTAATACCATCTGAGGATCTCTCTCTTTTTTAAAAGCATTCAAAATGATGTAAAAAGCCCCACATGCAGGGGGGTTCAGGTGGAAATGTTTGCAAATGTGCATGGAGTACCCCCTCCCTGATCTGAATTTGCTTTTACACAGCATGAAAGAAAAATCATCAGGTACTTGTAAGCAATTACGGTAAGTGAAAACAGTCTCAGAGTGCTGGCATACTGCTTCCCGCCATGCATCTCTGATCTAGACCTTTGCACCAGCCAGGATAGAGACCTTATTGCTTCATTCCACTAAGTATTCATGGGTAATGGCCTGTGGGTAATGTCTCCCTTCATTCATATTTGCTTTTAATTCATTGTGTACAAATATCACCATGATTTATATTTCGAATGAATGTGATGGATCTCGTGCACAGATTCCATTAAGTTTCCAAGGTAGTAGAGAAATTATTATAGCTTTTTAAAAACCGAAACTAATGGTTACTATTAAGTCCGGATGCAATGTTCTACTTCCATTTGTCACATGAAAACGAAACACTCTTTTCAATCCATCAAGTTTGATTTTTAACGTGCGAGCACACTGAGTGTAAGCATTTGACCCAACCGTTACCCTACACATTTCACGACAGAATTTGAACTTCTTTCCTTTGCTGTCGTATTAGGACTCTTCAATCCAGTCACACAATGACCTCTTTATTGAACATGAAGTTTTTCAACATTCTTGACTTCTCTCATGCTTAAATATTTCCCTCAAAACTCTGTCAGTCATGTCTGGGTCAAGAGCATGCGTTTCTGGAGCTGAATGACAAGTGGTAGGAGGAGAAAACTTTGAAGAGATGTTTTGAGTCCGGATGCAGATGTTTTAAGTTCAAATACAGATAGACAGAGCCTAACTCTTTCCCCAAGGCTGCTTTTGAGTGTGATATTGTTGCACTGTAAGTTGCTTTCATGTCAAATGACACAATGTTCAGAGTATAACCAGCCATCCCTGGCCTGGTGCCCTTTTAGACTACAGCTACCATCAGCATGGTCAATGACCTGGAATAATGGGATCTGTAGTTCAGCAACATTTGGAGGGCACCTGGTTGGGTGAAGGTTGGTTTAAAGGGTATCCCAGGAAAGTAAGCAATGCAGCAGAATGATTTTTCTTTCGCCCTCTGCTAGAGCTTAGGAAAAACTGGAGACACACTTACAATTGTTTTTTTTTTCTTTTCTTTTCTTTGGATAAGTAATCAGGGCAACAGAGAGCATTTTAATACAAATAAAGTTTATATTTTAACAATGCGATCCTCTGCACACTTCTTCAGAAGTAAATGTCATTGTTCAGTGGGACTTACTCCTTTACAATGCATACTTACTTGGGAGTAAGCCCCTTTGACCTCAATGCAACTCACATCCTTGTAAATATGTACAGGATTATACTGCATATTTCATCATGGGCCCCGGATATTCCATGTCTAAGACGTAAACAGAAGTTATATGTAAAACCTGCATCACAGGATCTGCACACTTGTGCATGTAATTCATATTCCACGTTAGGGCAAACATTACATGGAAATCAGTAGACAGAACAGAAAGGCACCTGTGCAAGACAGGAAGAAAAAGAGCTTTGTCAAAACATCTCAAGTACATAGCAGGTAGTTGGGTGGGTTTTAATGCATTTATTTCTAAGTACATAATTAAAGGAAGCATGACAAAAAATAGTTACGCATAACAAGACAGGTAATTAACGACTAAGAGACAACACATTCTGGTCTGCTTCACCTTTCAACAGCAGGATATTTCAAAATGTAGCATTTGAACAGAGTTATTATTAAGCTCGCTCCCACTAATACTTAGCAGTGAGAGGCATTTGTTAAGTGGACTGCCTGCAATATCCTCCTACATCTCCTTTCACTGTGGTTCCTACATTACATCCCTTACAGTACCCATTAATCTTATTATTTATTTATTCCCTATTATGGCATATTTATTCCCTATTATGATTTGCGGTTCTAGCTTTAAACTTTTCAATGCTGCATTGGTTTCCCCACTAACATCTCTGAAATCACCTGAAATGTTATGAAAGTTGTTGGCTTTTTTCTTTGGGGCTGGGTGCTAAAAGTGTTTACCTACCGACATAAATTACTTGGATTCTAAAGCATCAGAGGCCACATTCCCACAGTACATTTAAAGCACTATGATACCACTTTAAATCATCATGCTTTCCCCCAAAGATTTCTGGGAGCTGTAGTTTGTTAAGGGTGATAAGAGTTGTTAGGAAACCCCTAGTTCCCTCACAGAGCTACAGTCCCCCAAGTGGTTTTTTAATAGTCAATCCCTCTTTCCATGGAACTCTGGGCATTGTAGCTCTGGGAGGGGAATAGGGGTTTCCTGACAGCTTTCAGCACTCTTAACAAACGACGGTGGTACCTCGGTTTAAGAACAGCCCTGTTTACGAACTATTCCGCATAAGAATTCCCCAAAACCAGTAGTAGTGCTCCAGTTAGCGAACTTGAACTCGGTCTATGAATGGAAGCCGAACGGTGGAAGGGCACCGGCAGTGGGAGGCTTCATCATGGAAAGCGTGCCTCGGTTTAAGAACAGCTTTGATTTAAGAATGGACTTCCAGAACGGATTAAGTTCATAAACTGAGGTACCACTGTACATCACCTATAATCCTTTTAGAGAAGCCATGATTGTTTAAAGTAATACAGTATAGTGGTTTTAAATGTATGGTGTGACTGGAGTGTCACCATTTTAAAAAACGGCAGCACAGTAACCAAAGTCCTCCTGATACACTGATTCATAATAACCCCATACTCTGTGGGTTATTAAGCTTTTGCATCCAGCTTCAAGTAAAATCTAGATCACTCCAAGGCTGCAAATTTAGCGAGAGAGTCAGCTTCAAAGAGCATGGTGGGACTTAATTAGGAGTAAGCATGCATAAGAGTAAGCTCTATATATTCTATTAATCAATTTAACCAAAACCTTCAGTAGGAATCCAGTTATATGTTGGCCCTTCAGTTTTCCCTGACCACTTCTATCTGCTCCCAAATTTAACATGTATGCACACACCTGTACACACACACGCACACACACAGAAACCAAAATGGCTCTGGCAGGCAAGTGGCCCTGTGATAGGATGTGGAAGTACACCATCAACAATTTGATTTGTATACTTGAATTAGAATAATACAAAAGCCCACTTCCCTCAGCTATAAATGGGCTACTGTATTCTCATGAAAAAGATTTGCAAAAAAGATTGCAGGGCCAGTCCAAGGCATTTTGTTGCCTGAGGCAAAAGATAAGATGGCATCACCACCCAATTCCCTGTACAGAAACTGAGTTAACAGCTTTTTATTTATTTCTAAAAGCATTTATATACCACCCTCTAGTAAAATACCAGGGTGGCGTTCAGCAATATAAAAACACAAAACTACCAATTAAAAGCAGCACAGAACAACAATTAAAATCATTTTTTAAAAATTACAACTCCACAGGCATGTTGGCATCCAGAAGTCTTCAAGAGATGCCTGAAAGTCAAAAGCAAGGGCGCTTGCCAAATCTCTGCTGGAAGAGTGTTCCACAGCATGGGAACAGTGATACTAAATGCCCAGCTTCCAGTTGAAAGTGAGCAGACTAGTCTTGAAAATTGCAAGAAGTATTGTGGTATTCATTGACCAATTACACTAGATACAGAATTATGTCCAAAGAAGGGTGGGGACAAGCTAAATCCCAGCAATATATCTAAGACTAAATCCAATTTTATGATATGTTCCCTGTCTGTATTAACAGAATTTTCCTTCCTATTTATCCTATTTACACCCACCATCAATCATAGAGAGCATATAAAATCCCTCTGTTTTTGACTATTTCTCCTACAGAATTCAGCCCATGCTGAGTTGTATAGTGCACAATGATAAATATTTATTATCCACTATGACACATGAAAGCTTTATTTTTATGTTCCTCCAGCAATCCAAGATTTTGCTCTTTACTTGTGGTGCCCTGTTAATAACACAATTATTCAGAAACTTAGCCAGCACCTCCAACCATGCAGAATAATTGTAAAAATGCAGGATTATGTTTTAAAAGTCCTATTTCCCAAATGTATTATTAGACTTTGGAACGTTTAAAATTTCAGTGATGTAAACCATGCTATTTTATAGGGGAAAACATTTTCTTTCATTGTAAGAAATGGTGGTACTTAGTAAGGGGATTACTTCTCATATCTGTGGAACTGCATCCATATACTTTGCCAAAGCTTCAGAAAGCAAGAAATGGTGCTATTGCAAAATGCCAATGAGGCCCCATCTGTCCTATACATTTAAATCAGAATCATGCCATTTCAAATAGTCATGACTCTCTGCCTCCCCAGATTATGGAAACACTAGTTTCTTAAGGGTGATAAGAGTTGGTCATGTAGTAAGAAATCACATCTACACCATCTTGTTTGTTATACAGGTGAGGAACAACCACCTTTTGAATAAACCACAGAACCAAGGAAACTATTTCCAGCATCCAGATTTAGGGACCCAGCATTTATTATAGCTATTGCAATAGGACAGAGCTCACTGAACTCAACGTGCCAGTTGAGAAGGTCTGCCCCAAAGCACTTCAGAACAAAAACTTATATAGTAGTTCAAACACAGCAAAGAGTCATAAAACATCTTCAAATATGTCAGGAAAGGTTACAAGTCATGAGAAGTAAAGCAGACATGGCTCCATACTGGTATCTTCACCCCCATAGTCACCTATCCTCGTTAGAATAGGGGTAACTATTCCCACCTGTCGCACAGGAGACCAGGGTTTCTAATTCTTATATCATTAGGAGGCACCTATTTTCCTCACAGAGCTGCAGTTCTCTGAGTTTTTAAACAATCAATCCCTGGGATCCCTGGAAGTGGTTTGAGGCTCCTCTTTCATTTGCTGTAACAATGGCTCACACAGGAATGCAGAGGCTGACTTTAAAGCCCTTTGGATACAGCAAAAGGGCTTTGAAGCCATTGCAGGTTGCCAAGTGCCCAAGAGCCAGCTGGCTATCTGAGGCTTAGACACCTGGTGCAAAGGATTTTGAAACGTGCATAAGGCCAGATCCAAATTGCCCTGCAACCGCTGCAGTCACTCTGACAGATGGGCAGGCAGGGCCACACACCTAGGTCACCATTGCAACAGAAGGGAGAGGTCTGGAAAGCCTGTTTACACCCTTCCTTCCACAACTGTCTAGCAAGGTAAGCCAGTAGCATCCCAAAACTATATGGTAATTGCTGCCGCCACACTCCTTAACCCCTACAAATCTCAGCTGATACCAGAGAGGGTTGCTGCCAGAGCCTATTGCAGCAGGCGCCACCTGCCAAAGAGCATTCAGGGGCACATTTTAAGGTTCCTGATCACTTCTTTGCCGCCACGTCTTTATCTGTCCCACATCACTTGCAGTGTCAGGTGTGGTGGGTGTGTTTTAGGGAAAATGTAGATCTGACCCAAATCAGGACCCCTGCAGGGTCCAATGTGGCTTGCAGGTTGGAGGTTCCTCATTGCTGCTGTACATTGTGCTACTTTAATTTAAAAAGTCTACTGAAATACCTGGAACTGTCTTACTAACTTTACCTTTTTACCTATAACAATGGGAACCCGGTAGCTGTGCAGTTAAGATATGATCACTTCTTAGCATTCTACCATCGTAAGTAAAACATTTCTACTACTTGTCACATTAACCTCATTTTTCCTATGAATATGGAATTTGGTGTAAGGAATGACCTTGGTGAAGCATACTAGCAGACTAAATTCCAGAAAACGAGATGAAGAAATGGACAAATACAGCAGTACAGGACTTTGATCTCCCACAATGGTTTCTGGCCATTTGTCTGGGCACCAATTATGTACCTTAAAGTTAGCTCAATGGAGAATGAAACTATTAGATGACAACCTGCTGTGTGGTTTTAGCTTTACACCTTGCATCAAACTTGTTGCCCACATACTCATTGAGATACAGCAATTCATTATAGGGTGCATGTGACAGAAGATTCATCTGCAGTCCAAAGGTACTCTATCAATGCAGTTGGGTCTAATGAAAATTAATCTGCACCATATTTGGAATACACTAGGGCAAGAAGTGGTTACACTTTCCTGAATTGCACCTTTTTTCCAACCCAACCCAAAATATCTTATTGATGGCAGAGTGGTATTATGTTATTTGGAATCATTGTTGAAGTCAACACTGAGCTTCTTTATCATCAGGTTGGCACTTACTGAAAGTTTGCAGAAGAAAATGTTTCCATTTCCACACATCAGCATTTACAATCAGTACTGTGAGGGTTATTAAAAAGGCATTAACTACTCAGGCCAAACAGGACTGAGCTTCCCTGTCCTCCAACAATGGCTTATCAGCATCTGCCTTGTGAAGATAAGAACTTTACAGCTCTTACAAGAGGCCCTTATTCACATCTCAGAAGATAATCTGGTTATAAACTGATGGAGTTACAGAATCGCTCTCTGCCTGCACAAACCCTTCAAAAGCCTCCTGAGCATTTTATCGCTTGCACATCTAAATGTTCTGGTATTTCAGCTACCTGCTGAATAATGCAAACAACTCTGTGTAATCTGGTTTTCTGATGGATGTTGTTTGCATTCTGCAACAGACCAAACACATCATTCCAGACTCCCAGGGAAGCTTGCATTACAATGAAAGGTTGCTGGCCCAAATGCAACACATTTGGAATCTCAGTTTAGCACAGCCAAGCCTTCTCCAATTATTTGTTGCATATGAATGAATCATTTGTATGCAAGAGTAAAGGTATAAATTGAGGTGTTAAAAGAAAACTGGAATAGGTAATTTATTCTACTCAGGTGAAGAAAAAAGTTACAATTAATTCTGCCAAATGATAAAATCTAATAACTGGGTATCTTTAAAAGCAGTGGTTTTAAAACAGCCTCAGCCCAGTATACCTGAAGGAGATTCTCCGCCCCCATCGTTCAGCCCAGACACTGAGGTCCAGCATTGAGGTTCTTCTGGCGGTTCCCTCACTGCTAGAAGTGAGGTTACAGGGAACAAGGCAGAGGGGCTTTCTCAGTGGTGGCGCCCGCCCTGTGGAACGCCCTCCCACCAGATGTCAAGGAAATAAACAACTACCTGACTTTTAGAAGACATCTGAAGGCACCCTTGTTTAGGAAAGTCTTTAATGTTTGAAGGTTTATTCTGTTTAATATTCTGTTGCGAGCCACTCAGAGTGGCTGGTGAAACCCAGCCAGATGGGCGAGGTATAATTTTTTATTATTATTATTATTATTATTATTATTATTATTATTATTTCAGTATAAGAATTGGAACTTAAATAAGTAGCCTTGTTTGCTTTTTGGGGTTGCCCCAGGACATGGGATATATTTCTCATATCTTCAATTTCACAATGGGACAATTTGAAACTACCAAATTTACTAAGATGGAATGTGGACTCCTACCATTCAAACCCTTATTAGGATTCCAGAGACCTCAGAGTGCCAAAGCATGTGACACAATATCTTCCCTTCATTGAGAAGTAATCCCTGAGAGGGGTACAACAAAACAATGTAAAATCACAACAAAAAGTCATTTGCCATAAGTCAGTGCTCCATAACACCATGAAAGGACAGATAACAAATATCCAGCAACCAATATTATGCACCCAGGTACACAGGGAGTGTGAAAGTGGAATATGGCGCAAATAAAAACATGGAGACAGTTATTGGGATGATCAAGGCCAAAACCTGGATGCATAGCAGCAGCTTAAGGGTTTGGCTAGGCATAGAGTAAGGATCAATGCATTGTATAGCCTATTTGTTGTGCAATGTGTTAGCTCAGGCATAGGCAAACTCGGCCCTCCAGATGTTTTGGGACTACAACTCCCATCATCCCTAGCTAACAGGACCAGTGGTCAGGGATGATGGGAGTTGTAGTCCCAAAACATCTGGAGGGCCACGTTTGCCTGTGCTTGTGTTAGCACCATCACCACTCAGCCCATGTGCTGGGGCCTGACCTAGAAGTTGACCTGAAGTGAAGAGTACACCACAGCGCTCACCAATCATGGTAGGTTCTTCAACCAACCAGGTCCACCTCCACCCATTATGACCCCCTGAAGTATGACGATGAGGCCACAACTCACAATCCCTTAAGGTTATTTCCCCAAAGGGTAGAAAGCCTGGAGACTGTCCATTACTTTCCCCAACAGTAACACTGCCCAATTCCTATTCCCATCAAAGAAAGTTGTGGTGAGAATGTAATGAAATGAAATATAGAACCAAATTTCCTTGGCAAAAACTCTTCCTATGGGTAAAATTCTTTTCAGCCCTAGTCAAACAGTGGCTGACGAACATCCATAAGCAAGGGTGATGGAGAAATAAGAAAACCAAAGACATTTTAAAAATCACTTGAAAACTTCAGCAGGCATGCTAAAGAGATAAGGCCTTACAAACAGTAAACAACACAATAAGCATTATGCAAACAGACTGTCACTTGCATGAGGGGACTTCTCCATTCTTTCCTCCCACCTGCAGCCCTCATACCCTCCCCAAGCCCCCCAAAGCAGATTGTGAGGAGTGGGTGCATGGAAAACCACAGAGGGAAGAAGTATCCATTTTGCCAAGAGAGACTGTTCACTGCCAGATGGACACAGCTGGATTTCACCCAATGTGTTTCATTAGCAACAATCCTTTGATCAGGATACACTTGTTACAACTGCAAACAAACTAACTCTAATTGGTATGACTGATATATAGAAATGTTTAACAGGCTTTCAGTTTGACTTGGTTTTTATAAAAAGGATATGTATAAAACAGACAGCATTTCACCTATGTATTTCCTTTTTGAGAACATTTCGCTTCAAATTTTGGTTTCCATGGATACTTCCCCTACATCACATTTCTAGCCTATGGTTCCTATGTCAGTTTCTAAATATATTTAAAAGCTGCAACATTTGTATTCTCCTTCACCTAAGAATGTTATAATCCAACAAGATTAAGAACAGATTAGTAAAACTGTCCATCTGTTGAAGAAATTATTAAAGCAGGACACCACAGCTAATGATTTTTTTGTTGGTGGTGGTCTATCAGAATAGACAGGGGAAAGATTTATTTTACTTTTCATAATGTGAAACTATTCATGACAGCTATTTCTACATATGTAAAGGAAAACAGGGAGTGTTTTAAAACAAAACTAATGAGTTTAATTGTTCAAATAAATCTCAGTGTTACATTAAACCGAACATGAAGTCTTGCTACTGCTTTTCCTATGCTTTTTTAAGACTTCCATTGTACTCTGCACTGAACTTTGGAGAAGCTGACTATACATTCATTAAAAATATGAACTTTCTTCCTACAGAAATGGATTCAGATTGGAGTCATACTTTGCAAAAAAAAATGACATTAAGGAATTACTGAAAATCTTGAACACTGAAGGCAGTGACAGAAGAGACATGGGTATAAAGTAACAACACACTGCTGAGGATTAAGCTACAAATCCAAGCCTTCATGGACTGGGATGTGTCATAATGAAGTATATAGGTTCAAAGTTTTAGTCAAGAGCTTGTCTTATCACAGGGCAACATGAAGCCACTTCAGGCCACAGATTCAGCTGTGGGTGTCATTTCCCGATTTCCTAATTTTAATTTGTATAACTTTACAAATAACCCATCAAATTGGCCAGAAAAGGAACAGCTACAGAGAGATGGTGTCCCTTCTGTCAGAACAGGGCTGTGGGCAAGCAGACAGCTAACAATACACCTTCCCTAACATTTCAGCATATGTAGCAAGTGAAAGAGGACCTGACCAGAAAGATGGCCTCATCATATTTCATAAGCCCAATGCACTAGTACTCCAAGGAATTGGACTAATATGAGCATTCTGAATCAACATCTTCACAGGAAACCAACAATGGGTATAATGGTCTTTTGGTGTTCAGCTGCCTTTGTTGGTTATTGGAGAATAATTGTATTCTGTTCTGCTGGCTTATAGCTCTTCTTTGTTCTTGATAGGTGAAAACAATTTTTAAGAATTTGAATAATACTCTAGGGACATGATATGATTTAACTTCAGGAACATTAAGAAATGAAATTTTCCCAGTAAAGACTGTACACCATGTTACTTGACAGTAGACTGTGTAGAAATCAATGGACTTAGTTGGATATCACTCATTATGAAATACACAGAATAATTCATTCCATGCTTATTCTGTGACAAAACAAAGAGACATTGTATCAGAAACGTTTAAAAACTGCCTTCTTTTAAAAAGTAAGCCTTCTTGATTTAAGCCTTTTTCTTTCAAAATATGGGTCTCTAGCCAAATAATAAATGCTGGAAATGTAATGCGACTGAAGGTACCTTCTATCACCTTTGGTGGACTTGCCCGAGGATTAAGGCCTTCTGGGAAATGATTTATAATGAAATTAAGAAGGTACTTAAATGTACTTTTCATAAGAAACCAGAGGCATTTCTCCTGGGCATGGTCGGCCAATTGGTGTCAAGGAAGGATAGGACGTTTTTTATGTATGCCACCACAGCAGCAAGGATCCTTTTAGCAAAGTATTGGAAGAACACAAGAACTACCCACGCTGGAAGAATGGCAGACGAAGGTGATTGATTACATGGGACTGGCGGAGATTACCGGCATAATCCGTGACCAAGAAAAAGAGACGGTGGAAGAAGATTGGAAGAAATTTAAAGTGTATCTCAAGAACTGTTGTAAAATTAATGAGTGCTAAAATGTCAAGGGAAAGGAAATATAGAATTACAGCTGTAATTGATTAAGTGTGAGAAGAAGCTAAAAAAGAAAATAAGTAATTAGTTAATTGGTGTGAGGGGTTGTTGAAGAAATTTTAAAACAGGGATGCAGAAAAGGGGAGGTAAGGGGAAGTCTGGCAAGCAAGGTTTATGAAAAAGAGGTCTTGAAATTATACATGTTTATATGTTTTGTGTGTTTATGTGTGTGTGTTGTTTTGTTTTTAATTTGTGTTGGAAAATCAATAAAAAATTATTATAAAAAAACAAAAACAAAATATGGGTCTCTAAAAGTGCAAGTAGATAAATAGGTACCGCTCCGGTGGGAAGGTAAACGGCGTTTCCGTGCACTGCTCTGGTTCGCCAGAAGCAGCTTAGTCATGCTTGCCACATGACCCGGAAGCTGTACACCGGCTCCCTCGGCCAATAATGCGAGATGAGTGACCCAACCCCAGAGTCGGCCACGACTGGACCTAATGGTCAGGGGTCCCTTTACCTTTTTATTTTTAAAAATGACTTTTCACAGATTGATAACAGCAATGAGGAAAGCTTGGAATACAGTGTTAGAATAATAAGATACTTTGATCAATCTGGTTTTTTAATATATAAATATATAACCACATTCCTACATTAGAAGTCGTATTTAATAGCAACTTCTTTAAGTGTACTGCCTACTGTGGTTTCAGAAACTTAACTGCTTAGAAAAAAAGAAGAAATGTGATCAATGTTTTTCACCTCAAAGGTTTCAGGACAAAATTTAAGAACTGTCATGTATTTCAGATACGTACTGATTTTTGAAACCTATAGAATTTTCTCTGTAATGATGCTTAACATTCAGGCAGCATTCACACTGCAGTTTATTTCATTTTCCTGATGTTTCCCTGTTAGCATCCACATTCTGTTTGAGATTTCACACAATGTAAAAGTCACTTCTAGAAATATAGCTGGATATAGCACGCATTTCCATGTTATTTGCCAACAATTTTTTTATTTCTCGAAGCACACATAGAAACAAGCACCCTAGTTGTGTGTCATTATGCTATATTTCTGAAAGCTGCTTTTATGTCATGTGAGAGCTCAAACAGAATGCAGAAATTAACAGTTAAGGGAACATCAGGAAAACAGAAAACTGCCATGTGAATGCCACCTCAATCAAGAGCAGACTATTGTGAAACTCAGATAATCTTTCTCCACTCCATCTAAGAAGAGAATGAAAACCCTGCTGAATCAGGCCAAAGTGCATCTAGTCCAGCATCCTGTTCTCACAATTGTCAACCAGATGCCTATGGGAAGCCTATAAGGAGGACCTGAGTGCAACAGTGCTTGTCCCACTTGTGATTCGCAGCAAGTGTTATTCAGAAGCATATTGCCTCTAAAACTGGAGGTAGTGCATAGCCATTCTGGCCACATTTTGGCATCTTTACACACCAGAGACATCTATGCATTCCTATCATTTACCGTGTGACTTTTCAACCTATTATTTTAAGATAGCTTGTCTTCAAACAGTTGGAAAAGCTGAGAGGCAAATTAAACGAATGAGCTGCTGGGAATAATGGATGCAAGCAAATAAGAAAATACAAACAACATCACAGCATTCTAATCAGTTACGGATGTGAAATGATGCAGCACAGATTGCAAAACACAGGCTGCCAAAAAAGTTGGCAATTGGACTTAAAGCATTTCCTTAGTGAACAGATTCCTATTTCTGACTCTCCAAGACACAGCATATATCAGGAGGCTTAGGAGATCAAGCTGGAGTTGGAAGATATGACATTTTCCAAGTTAAGATGGCCCATCAGTGGTACTTTGCCCAAAGGCTCGCAAAATCTGGAGCTAGCTCTGCATCTTCAGGAGTAATTCTATGTGGCCTTTGTAGATGAGACGCCACCCCTACAACTTAATTTACAGAGCTATACTGAGATGGCAACAAACTTGGAAGTTTGTTGTTGTCCTCCATTTATCTCAAGAGACTATGGAGTGTGCCTCTGAGGGTCAAGTTATTTCACTGGAGAATCACAGTGCCTGCTGTGGCTGCAGAAACCGGCAACTTGCATCCACTGCCTCCTGCATTGTTTTTGCTGCATTAACAGCATCAAAGTGACCTCTCCAGAGGGCAAGCCTGCACAGGACCTGGGCTGCCCAGGTGACAAAAAGAGAGAAAACCTTCTTGCCCTCGCAGATGTGGTCAAAAGGAAAGCAGAGTAATACATTTGGCATCAGCTTGGCTGAAGGAGTTGCTAGGAGGCGGCCTACAAGACACTATCTTAGGGATTCCACTCCAAATTTGTGTAGGGTTTACTCCTTAGCCTTTTCTTCTCGTGAAGATGTCCCACAATGCAGCAGGTATGGACTGCTCCTCAGGGTTTACTCCCAAAGGCTTTCTCACAAATGAGTATAGCCACAATGCAATGGAGATTTAGGAAAACTCTGTTTTCCTTCACCTAGAGGGGCTATCTTCCCAGGTTGATGAGCCTCATTTGCCCCTCATTTCCCTCTACAGCATGTGCAGTAACTGCATCTTGACCACTGGACCCACTATTGGTCTCATCTGCTTAATCCACCAGAGCATGTCTTCACATGCAGGGGAAGTACCTAACACACTGAGGGTTTGAGAACCATTGGCTCACATGGTTTAGCAAGCCAATTGAAGCAAATTACTTCATATCATTGCTTAGATGTAACTTGCATCTACTTAGAGATAGACATCAGTACCTTCTTATATAGCCACCAAAAGTAAAACCAACTTATGTTCATCTTGTGGTCTACTAAAACCCCTAGATCCTTTTCACATATACTACTGGCAAGCCAGGTGTCCCTCATCTTATATTTGTGCGGCTGCTTCTTGCTGCCTAAGTGCAGCCCTTATTGACATTCATTTTGGTAGTTTGGATCCAGTTCTCCAATCTGATAAGTTTATCTTGAATCCTGATTCTGGTTCCTGTGGCATTAGTTACCCCTCCCAGTTTGGTGTCACCTGAAAATTTGATGAGCATCCCTTCAATTCCCTCATTCACGTTGTTTATAAAGATGTAGAATAACAATGGGCCCAGGCCAAAACCCTGAAGCACCTTTCTACAGTCTCAAAAATATCGCAGAAGAGCTGGACTCTTTGATTTAATATTCAAAACATGTGCTTCTAAAGGTGAAATTGACCTTAATTTGATACTAAATCAATCCACATCTATGTGTTTATGTAACAATAATCATGACACACATGATTAGGCTCAAAAAAGCAGATGTAGAGATGTCTTCTGTACCACTGAGCTTCAGCCAGTTGGCAAATCCTGCAAGAGGTCAAAACATTCAGTTGTGGTTTGTGACAGCCATATGTTTAACTAGAGGAAAGACTAGTACTCATTTTTTAAATCACCATGTATAATTTATTGTATATAAAATTCTCTTCTGTGCACAAGTCCATACAAAACTGCAAACTCAAACAGTTCCAGGCTATTAACTGCATCTAAACAGTTGAAACATGTAATTGGAAAACTATCAGTCAGAAATACACTATTATTTATTCATTTCATCTATGAATTCATTTCCATTTAAAAAAAAAAAACCAAAGCTTTAATTCAGAGATGTAAGATTTCAGGAAATGTTGAAGACATTGAAATAACATAGTTCAGAGCAAAGACACATTTAAGAAAAGCTAAATGAGCAGCTATGGCAAAGGGATTTCCCTAACTAATCTTTATTTCTGCTAAAATACTTACACTGTATATACCCCTGTCTCTCAGCTTTATAGGCATTGTTCACCATTCCTGATCACCCAGGAAAGAGACTCAGGATCTTGAGACTGTTCCAACCAAACCCGCAAAGGACTCAAGGAAACACCTAAAATAATTTAGCCAGTGCTCCCCTTCACTGTTAAGCCAGAAAACAAAACAAAAAAAAACCTGTGTTCTGTGCAGCTTCATAACTTGAAGTTGGACTACATCTCCTATGATTCCCCACTGTGCATTATTCTCCTTAGAACAAGAGCTCTCCACCACCTGTTATCCCCCTTCCCCAATGTTCCTCCCACCCTTGAGTAAGTCAGCAGAGGATATGGAATCAGATAAAGAGGTCCAAGAAACAATTTAACACTTCTATAATAAGCTTTAAGCAATTCCAGTTTAACCAAAGGTTTAGGTAAAAACTAAACACAAGACATTCAAATGGATTAAAAATGGTCTTAGCTCCCACCCTGTTTTTCACCTACAGCAGCCCACTCACTGTCTCTCACACAAAGACAAAAGACAAAGACAGCCCACTCACTGTCTCCTCACTCCATGCCAACAGACTCTCATAAAATAAAATTCTGAAACAGAGGCAATAAAGAGTTAAGCCCTAATACAGCATTGTTTTAAAACTGATCTGTAATTTTAAATATGCACTTGAAAGGCGAATATTCTATTGCAAGACTTGGTTCCTGAGAGGGTAATCCAAAACCAGCAACAGCCTGAGATTCCTCACATCACCAGTTAGAGAACCACTGAGGGCTCAAAGCCTTAGCACCTATTAACAATTCTCCCAAGAAAAATTGTAGGGAGAAAATTTGAGCTGTTACAGTATAATTGGCTTATATTTGTAGAATAAAAGGTTTTCTTATTTTTGCTTTTGTTGGGAAGTTTATTCATCCAGACTAGAAAAAGTTGCATCAGTTCTTTTGACACTGGGAATCAATGAAAGCAGAGCCAGGCCACAGACACACATAAATCACAGGTGACAGACAAGCAACAATATATTCCATACAACCCTTTAAAAGTTGTTCTTCCCGCACCAACGTTTTACTAATGAAAGACGTTTAGACTGCTGTGTGAAAACTCTATAAAACTATGTTTTGTGTACTCTGCTTAGGGATTTTTTATGAAGCAGTTTATAACCTGTTCTAAATATAATTTTAAAAATGAAGATTCCTGCATTGGACTAGATGACCCTTTGCATCCTTTTCAACTCTAAAATTCTATTATCCTAAGATACCCCATCACCAAGTCAAACTACTACTTTAATTTTCAGTGTGATGGTGGGGGGCATGCAAAAGGGAGCACTAGTTTAATTCTTAAAGTTGAGCAAAGTGTTTTGCTACTGAGGTCAACACAGGGACGTTTGGAGGCAAACCCCCTCGGCTATAGATGTCAACTCTCCAAGGACTTATGTGAGCTCTTGATAGTGGCATTGAGGATGTGAGTTGTTTAAGCTAGGTAAAGGTAAAGGTACCCCTGCCCGTACGGGCCAGTCTTGACAGACTCTGGGGTTGTGCGCCCATCTCACTTAAGAGGCCAGGGGCCAGCGCTGTCCGGAGACACTTCCGGGTCACGTGGCCAGCGTGACATCGCTGCTCTGGCGAGCCAGAGCCGCACACGGAAACGCCGTTTACCTTCCCGCTGGTAAGCGGTCCCTATTTATCTACTTGCACCCGGAGGTGCTTTCGAACTGCTAGGTTGGCAGGCGCTGGGACCGAGCAGCGGGAGCGCACCCCGCCGCAGGGATTCAAACCGCCGACCTTTCGATCGGCAAGTCCTAGGCGCTGAGGCTTTAACCCACAGCGCCACCTGCGTCCCGTTGTTTAAGCTACAGAATGCTTAAAAACTTTTTTTTGTTTGAGCCAGCCTACCCGGGCTGACATTTATTTTGAAATGTAATTTTAATTTATAATGTATGTTTTTCAAAAACTACTGGTTTGAGCTATTTTTAAGCAAATTCACCAAAATCTACACTGGAGACATGGGTTGCCATATGTCCAGTTTTTTCCCAGACATTTAGCAATTTTCGCCTGGAAACAATTTCCAACATCTGAATCCTGGCTATGTCCATAAAATTTTGGACATAGGTTTTGGTACTTTGTAGAAAAAAGGTTGGGAACAACTTGGGATATGATTACCTGGAAGATCTCCCACAGACCCACCCACACAGCATAGCTTCTCCAGGTGGTACCATCTTTTACAGATGGAAAGGAATGAGAAGGGAGCTGAAATGTAGAGGATGTGCCTAGCTAGAACTGAGAGATCAGCTGATTTAATGATCAGATCCTGCAAGATATAGTTGTTTGCGTAATAGTATGACCAGCAAAACTATGCACACATCCTCCTAAAAAATAACCGTGAATTTATCAGAAAGTCATTTCCTAAATATCTGTTAGCATTACATGCCACTTACATACCTGAAACATGAAAAGTAAGACTCCAAATTCATTGAAGGAAGGAGAGTGGGAGCAAGAGAAGGAAATGAGATTTTTCAAGACCAGTCAAAGAAAAAATAGGGTCAGGCTTCCTCACATGATGTCGCAAGGCTTTTAAAGCTTAAATTCAATTATTTGCTGGAGGGAATAGAATTAAAGTACACTATAATTTTAAAAGTCAAGTAATAGATTCACACAAATTTCAAAATCCATCTACTTCTGAACTTGCTGGTTATAGCAACTGGCACATCATTTTCCAGTCCATAATGCATTTTGACACTTTTCTGATAAACCTATTACAAGTTAAACACTAATAAAAGTTTAATAATGCTAAATCTTGCCTTAGTACATACTCTATGGTCTAGCTTGCAGGCAAGTGTGTGTGTGTGTGTGTGTGTGTGTGTGTGTGTGAGAGAGAGAGAGAGAGAGAGAGAGAGAGAGAGAGAGAGATTTTCTTAGCCTGAATGTCTAACCGGTGTATCAAAACAATA
This sequence comes from Podarcis gaigeae, assembly GCF_964106915.1. Taxonomy (NCBI): domain Eukaryota; kingdom Metazoa; phylum Chordata; class Lepidosauria; order Squamata; family Lacertidae; genus Podarcis; species Podarcis gaigeae. The sequence continues at coordinate 40,334,268 of NC_139683.1, forward strand.
ATCCCAATGAAAATAAAACTGTGGAAAAAGAACATTTTAATTAATCTTTAAGAGCAGTAGTGAATACTCCACCATCAAGGGATAAATGGATACACTTAAAACTAGCTTTATGACTGAATAATAGAGATGTGTGCATAGACTGGATCTATGCTTGTGGAATACATACCGCGTGTACTGTACTTGAATTGCATTCATGTGGATTGAAACAGAAATTGCTGGCAAGGTGGTGGTGGAAATGGACCCTGCTCTGTTCTACTAGGAAGTACGATGGTAAAGACTAGGCATGATTCATCTAGGGTAGCCTTTTCCCACTGTTCACAAGATGTTTCAGACTACAAATCCACTCATCCCTAACAATTGGCCATTCTGTATGGGGAAGATGGGAGTCCAAAATATCTACACAGGACCTGGTTCAGCAAGGCTAATCTAGGTATCAGTGAAGTGTGTGGTGGGGTAGATGATGCTTGGTTCCAATCGCATTCAGCAGGATCACCATTTCCCCACTCCCATAATTCCCACCCTTTGGTCCCAAATAAAACCTCACAAAATTTAGCACACGTTTACATAATGACGTACAAAACTTTGGATGATATAATACCATTAAAAATGTAATTTAATGCTGTAGTTTTAGTTAACTGTGAATATGTATTACTTCTTCTGTTTTATACACCACTTTAAATTGTTTTTTTTTGTTTGTTTTTTGCCTTAAAGGTCAGTGTAAAAGTATTTTAAAGAAAATAAAAAATTGATACTTGCTTAGTCCCTTAGTCAAGGTATTTGCATACATTGCATATGCATCCATTATGCTCAAAGGAGTTCACAATAAAACCATGCCATTCAAAAATAAAAACACAACAACAAAACACCACTAATCAAGACTATAAAACAATCCAACTGTTTGATAATAATGCATAATAAAACAATATTTCTACTGAAATGAAACAATGGCACATACATAATACAATAAACCGATTTCACATTTAATATAATTAAAGCAGAAATTCTTTTTAACTCCTTTGACGTGAGCTCCAAATGACTCAGAACGTGGCTATGGGGAGCCACGGACACTAGGGCACCGAAGAAGATGCCAGAGCCTGTGCCATACATTCAGAGGGACCTGTTTATTAAAATATGTATACTTGGCCTTACCATACCTAGCAGGGCCCTCATGGTGACAAACAAACATCAAACAAACAGCTAGGTTCAAGGTTAATAACTTGTGTTAATTCACAAAGCCTGAAAAAACTTTGGCATGAAGTATCTTACAGATTGGGACACATGTGGCACTGTGGTTTAAACCACTGAGCCTTGGGCTTGCCGATCAGAAGGTTGGTGGTTCGAATCTCCACGATGGGGTGAGCTCCCGTTGCTTGGTCCCAGCTCCTGCCCACCTAGCAGTTTAAAAGCACGTCAAAGTGCAAGTAGATAATAGGGTACCGCTCCGGCGGGAAGGTAAGCGGCGTTTCCATGCGCTGCTCTGGTTTCGCCAGAAGCAGCTTAGTCATGCTGGCCACATGACCCAGAAAAACTGTTTGCGGCCAAACATCGGCTCCCTTGGCCAGTAAAGCGAGATGAGCGCCACAACCCCAGAGTCATTCACAACTGGACTTACCGTAACTGTCAGGGGTCCTTTACCTTTTTTATCTTACAGACTGCCTGATCCCGAATGCTCCACCTCAATCTTCTAACTTGATCACTGAGATCTTCTGGTGAGGAGGAGTTGTTGTTATATATTTAATAATAATAATAATAATAATAATAATAATAATAATAATAATGGACCACTTCATAGCATAAAGCCATTGAAGTAGTTTACATGGCGAAACTGGAGCTACCTATGCCCCTGAGGTTTGGTTAGCATTCACTAGGGACCAAATCTTTACCATGGCAGCACCTACCTTGTAGAACCCCCTGCCAGTAGAAATTTGGCAGGGACCATCTCTGCTTTCTTTCAGACATATTCTGAAAACTGTGCTGTTTAGACAGGGCTTTGCAATACAAATTTCACTTTTAACCAACCTGTGTTTTTCTAATTTTTTTTTATTATGTTTTTATGTATGTTATTTCTAATTTTATTACATTTTCTATGTTGCACGCCACCTTAATATACTTCCTATGAAAGTGCAGGTAACACTTTAATAAAACAAAATAAATTTTAAGATGCCCTCCCAGACACTGCCGAAACATGTGAAGGTCACTTAGGTAAAAGCAATAATGTTTATTGCAATTGTACGAATGTGGCACATTACCTTTTTTTATTAAAAATCACGGGTAACACAAAATCAAAAATAACCTCCAGATAGTCACTTCCCAAAAGCACAAAGGGAAATCACCTCTAGGAAGAAATACCATATGGCATGGTGCTAGCATGACTGACAGTTGTCATGTCAGGTCCCTTAGTCTCCTTTGGTGACTTAGATTGTGTCCCTCGTACTGCTTCAAGCTCTTTGGTCACCTATAAACTCATAAGTCCCTTCATCTCCAGTCACCCTTACTGAAATAAAGTACTTAAACAAAGGCAAGAAGTGGCCTGACAAGAGTATTGCATACCAACGAAATGCAGTCTCAGGCAATGTGAGTCAAGTTTCATAGGCAATAATCTCATGCACATTTCTAAAGTTAGAAATAATAACTTCTGGGAGAGTGCTGAATCTGGTATTAAAAATATACTCATTTAAAACAATGTGGACATTCAATGCCTCCTAGCTGCTTGTTTCACTGTCATCTAATGAATGTTTATTACTGAAGCATGAAACGATGACTTATTATAAGGCATGTTATAAAATGCTTCTGCAACATCTGCTAATTATTTTCTAGCTGCAAATATAAAATTTCTAAATTGTTTTAAAACTCATAATTTCTTAATTTAGCCTAGTGGACAACTGGCCAAATTGATAGTGTGGTGAGAGCCAGTGTGGTATAGAGGTTAAGAGCAGTCGATTCGTAATCTGGTGAACCGGATTTGATTCCCCGCTCCTCCACATGCAGCTGCTGGGTGACCTTGGGCTAGTCACACTTCTCTGAAGTCTCTCGGCCTCACTCACCTCACAGAGTGTTTGTTGTGAGGGAGGAAGGGAAGTAGATTGTTAGCCAATTTGAGACTCCTTAAGGTAGTGATAAAGCGGGATATCAAATCCAAACTCCTCCTCCTCCTCTTCTTCTTCTCAGTCTTGATACTGTGATATGGGGACGGTGATCTATCTCCATAATCTATGGCTGAAAAACCCATAACTTTCCATTGCAAATTGCTGCGTTGTGAACTTTAGAAAATGGAAGGCTCACATGAGTTGAAACATGTTTTGCCACTCTTTCACATTTAAGTTGGTCCTTGTTTATGTGTATTTTTCAGGAATACATATTTGAGAAAAGTGAGCTACAGGGCCAGAGAGCGTGTGTTGTAGAAACACCTTGTCACCGTGCTGAAGGAACAAAAAAGGCTGGCATGAAGTGTGGTGCTAACTCACTCATTCTATTACCACAATAACTTTCCCTTGCACAATGGAACTTCCCCACTTTCCTCCCTTCACATGCCCCTTAAATCTATTTATCAAAGGGGAGCCTCTCAACTTTCTGAAGCAGATTTAAGAAAGTGAGTTCCATTGCACACAATGCTTGTCAATCAAATTCAATACATGTTTATCGTGGTTTCTCATTGTGTGTGTGATTCTCAGGCCCAATGTCAGTGGTAATCCTTTGTAATATAGCGCTCTGTGCGAGGCCAACATTTGGTGGCCCAAAATGGACTTTACGTCCCCTTAGCTTAGTCCCCTGTGCGAGGGAACCACCCACACCTCCCTAAATCCAATGCTGCTTATATGCCTGCTCATACTTAGTGTGAGTTAGTTAAAAACGTTTCCAATCCCTTCCTCATAACTGGAACAGAGGAAGGAAGGTAGGTGCATAAGCCCAAGGCTTGCCTAAATGTCTTCTCATTAAAACAGAGGTCGGGAGCAGGCCTGACCTCTCTAGCTTGTTCCTGTGGCTCTCCCATCCATCACCCTGCTCTGCACTGCCTTTGGGTGCTCTTACATAGCTGGAACAGGCTCCTGAACTATGAAAATGCCTCTTCTTTACCAGAATGAAGGGTGGAGAACCCTCTAATTAGTCTCTGGTTGGAATGCATCCAATATACAAAGGAAAGGGTCACCATCTGTTGCTCCACACACTTTGTCTCTGGACCCATCCACCACTGGCAGGCATACTCCATAAGCTGTCCACGAGGGAATACAGCCCTCAGAGGGAAGAAGATTCTTACAAGGCCATCAAGTCCTAAGAGTGTTGGTTGCCTAGTAATACAGACAAATGTGGGAGCAATATTATCATAAACATCTTGGAAGCCAGGATATGGGAGTTGCAGCGGTGTCATTGGCTGGACAATATTCTAACACACTAAATCAAGAAGTATTTCAATTAGTCTATCCCCCCCCCTTCCACATCTCCCATTTTTGCATAGAGGAAGAAATCCTTATGACAATTTGAAATCCTTATGACAATTTGAAATTTTTCCAGTTGCTGATTCCCCTGCCCATACACACTCTAGATGTTCCTTGCAAGTCACCTTTCTGTATAAATGTAGCAGGTACAGACATTCTAGCAAAATATAAGATTATAAAAGTGATTCAAAAAGCACTGGGGTAAATAAGGGATTCAGCTGATGAGAGGGAAGCTCATATCTTTCAGCATTTAATGCAAGCTCTGAGGGACATCAATATGAGGTACTTCTTCCATCTTGGTGGTCTCCAGAAAATTCAAATATAAAAATCATTTGAAGAATTAGGCTTACAGGTTTACTCATGCATCGAAAAGAATGAGAAGTGCATCCATGTTAATTTTGACAGTCTGTCAGCAATAAACATGTTCTCCCATATATGCAAGATTCACCTCCTCCATTCTCTTACTGACTTAAAGAAGGTCAATGTAAAACCTGGTGGCAATTGCCCTCATTGTGGCCTCAGCTTCAGTGTTCTTCTATTTGCAGAGGATGAAGGTGAAAGACTGCAGGGAAGTGTGGGTGCAGAGGACTAAATTGTAAGCAAGCACAATATGCAGGACTGTGGAATAGGTTCACTGCCTACATTGTGTATGGACAGCTTAACTTGCAATTTCCATGCTTTGGAGTGCACCTAAGAAAGCTCTTCTCTTTTAAACAGCTTTTTAATATCCCTGGATATGTACTGAATATAGTTGTAGTCTTAAGAGTCAGAAATATGCTCTAATGGAAGTCAGCAGAATTTTTTGGGACATCTACAGCAAAATCATCAATACAATGGCATTAATTCTAGCAAATTATACAAGCCAAATAAGACTGAGGATCCAATATGCATACTTACTTGGGAATCAGCCCCACTTAGCTCAACGGGCCTTTACTTCTGAGTAGATATGCAGGGGAAAGAAAGGAGGACTTTGAAAGAGCATACACCAATGCATATGCCCCCCCATCCCCCGGGTGAAGTCAGAGCTATCCTATCTTCAAACTTTGTTTCTATTATAAAACATACCTGTTTTGAAATATAGGGCTGATCCAAACATGCTTTCTTTAATAGGATTTACTATTGAATTTAACCAAGTAGACACAGTTAGGGTTTCAATTTACCTCTTCACATTTTACAATAGTAAAATAGTAGCCAAAATTAAATAATTTGAATTAGTGCCTGCCTGCATATGAATAGCAGATATGAGAAGACACTAAGAGCCAAATGTGAAAGGGGGTAATATGGTTCCTTCATCAATTTCTAAGTGACTGCAACACAGTTGTGGTTGCTACTGGGGTTTTTTTTTCCTGTTCACAAATTGGCCTTTACTTCTGCTTAGCACTTTAGTGGGACAAAATAACTTATTTAATAAAGTATGTGAAAAACTACTTTGACCCCCAAAACAGAATCACTCATCTAACTATTTAAGCTGAAAAAGTGAGAGAATAAACTTATTTCTCCAGATTGCTTTATCAGGCTAGCCGCTAGATGTTACACAAAAAAGAAGAGATTGTTACTCCTCCTCCATCTCGCACCCTTGTTTAACATCCAGCCTACTAAAGAGTTCTGGTGAACTCCAAAACTTGGTCACTATTCTGTGAAACTTTGAGTGGTCCTAACGAAAGTATTGCCAGAATGTGGTTTTTGAAGAGGGGGGAAAATATGTTCCAACATGCCTTTCTTGGCTTTTTTTCGTAGCTGAAGTAATTTAGTAAAACAGAGGATCCTCGGGGTTTCTTTCCAACTCTGTGATTTTATGATTCTATTAACATCTCATTAGTTTGTCTAGCCAGAATCACTACACTGTGCTGATCAGTCACCAGATTGTAGGACCCCCTCCCATCCTCCACTTAAGCAAGGCACATATTAAGTCCATTAGTTCTCATGACAGTATTAGGCTAAACCGCAGAATTATATGAGGACAGAAAACAAAATATGCATTTGGTGCCTGGATTTGGTCGAGGACCGCTGGTTTCCCAAAAATCATCTGCTTATCTCATCAGCTACTGTTAAGTCATTTCTGCTTGTCAAAGGGGACCACTCTAATGCACTCTAAATAAATCCCAGCCTTCAGGCAAGGTTTAGCGTTCTGTACACAGTATTGTGCAGGCACTTTAGTGAAAGACTGCCTCTCTGCCACTGCATGGGGAACTACTACAATAAGTCCATATGCATAGTTCAGAGGCAGACTGCATTGCCAATCAAGTCTTCCCCCTCTAATTAATATTAAGACCAGGCAGGGTGTGTAAAATGCTATACCTTTGAAGCACATTTTTTTCTCAAACAATTCTGGGCTGCTGTTTGCTATGGTTTGCTGGGAATTGTAGCTCTCTAAACTACAGTGCCCAAAATTCTTTTTTCTTTTCTTTTTTTAGGAGGCAGTGCTAAAGGTACACAGGCATACCTCTTACACATTGCGGGTTCTTTTCCAGACCACCACAATAAAGCAAGTTACACACAAATCGTTTCTCAGTGAATCTAAAAGTTATATTTACACTGTACTGAAGTCTATTAAGCCGTGCTGCCCTGACAGCAGGGGGGAGGGGGGGAAACCCAGATCCAGCACTAGGCAACTCCCCTCCCATCGCCAGAAAGGGGGATGGGGGGCTTCCTTCCCCTGGAAGCAGGCAGACTCCCTACAGCTGCACCCATATACCCTCAGAAGCAGCAGTATTTGTGGAGCACAAGAAAGTGAATCACAATAAAATGAGGTATGCCTGAAGTGTGTATGCAGTCATCATCACAGCAGGTAGAAATAATCATCCCAACAATCTAAAAACACTTCAGGTTCTTATGACTGAGAAATATGAACCTTGCTGATGCAGTTCTGGAAGTGCATTTAAACAGCTAACATACAGGACCTATTTCCTCACCTGGTGACAGCCAGGTACAATACCTGGTTGAAAGATGGATTATATATTCTGTCTTTTGCTATGAATGTATTTAAATAATTATTCTCTTTATTCCAACAAGATCAGCAGATATAGCACTATACAGAGTAACATAAGGAAAGTGCACATTGATCCCTGCCCCAAGGAGCTTATGACAATCCATGTTCTCTAGGATGTACAGCTAAAATATCATGCTACAATATGCTGAAACTACATTAAATTGTATCTACTAATAATGGCTGTCACAAAATACCCAAAGCTGGAAGCACGGGCCAGAAATCAAAGTGTATCAAAGTGCATCAAACAGGGAAGCTTTATGGTTGGTTGGTTGGTTGGTTGGTTGGGGTTTTTTTATAAAAAAAATTAAACTACTGGGCAGCATCCCGGATACAAACCTGCCAATTTCATTTTAGCTTAGTTTTCCGCAACATATATCAAGATATCATTGCATGCAATCCCACTCCTTACCATAATATGTTTCAAAGTTCATTTATGCAAGTCAAACCAAAATAAAAGCCTTCTCTGCCTCCACGCCTCCCCCACATGCACCTTTGATAGCTGCACATGCTGATCTTAATGTGCTCACTTGGAACAGATCAAGCTAGTAGACAAATGCCCACAATTGCCTATAAATCTGTTTAATGGCTCTTACTCTGCAAATCTTTGAGGGTAAAGCAGAATGCAAAAAGCAAGGGCAATTTGGAAAAGACTGCAGTTTGCAGTCTCAAGGAAGAGAGAATAGCCGGCTGGCTCCATTCACTAATTGTGCTGAGAGGGAGAAGTGGAGATCTCAGTGCTTTCAATGTGACAGGCTTGCCACAACTGATGAGTTTCAAGATAATAATGATTACAGTTCCATAGGCCTTAGAATATGTTTCAAAAAAACACACATAAAACTTAATATTTGACTCAGACACCTACTCTGTGCTATCAACACACTAAACTGAAATCATACTGGATTCAGCAGCCGTTTTTGTGACAGATTTCCAGCTCCACAGTGACCCTCACAAGGGTAAGTATTTCCAGAGGCAAGAAACAGACCACACACACACAGCACATGGGCTGCATATAAAAAGATATTTGAGAAGAGCACCAATGACAACAACACACTCTATGTATCCAAGACAAATCAACAGAAGCACAGCTGAAATGGAAGAACTGCTGGACGAATGCGCCTTTTGCTTTACAAAAGACTTGGCATTTACCTGGAGAACTAATGGCAAAACGGCAGGCAGGCACATTTGCGCTGTTAGCTCTGTTGTGCTCACGGACCCGCACCGGGTCTCAAAGGTATGTCAGCACTGAAACAGAAGCATCTCCAGTGCTTTTCAGAGCTGGACAGATGGTGTACTGCAACAGAGCTTCTTGCAAATGAAAGCACACTAGGAACACCCATCCAAAATGTAGAACTGCATTTAGTACAGGGACATGCCCTCTTCCCCTTTCCAGGTCTCAAGAGAGTAACAGCGGCATTATCATCTTAATATTTTTTTTATTTAAAAAATGCCACACCAGAGGCAACCTTTTCCTGGCGAGCATCACCCCCCCCCAAAAAAAAAAAACCCACCACTTACTTGCTGACATGCTCGCTCTCACTGGAACGCCGGACTTCCAACTCCCCGAACCGCCTCTGGAAACTTGTTTCCCCAATATTCCCAATCCACGCAGTTAAGAGAAGCGCCGCCGTGGCAAGGCGCTAGCCCGATGACTTCCGACCGCGGCGCCCATTGCTTAAGAGTCGCAACTTGCACTCCGGAGGTTTCCAAGCGCTGGGCTCTGTGGAAGTCTCTGTGGAGAGCTCCAGACTGGAGAGGGAAGGGAATCAGCGATCCCTGCTTGCATCTGCGGAGCACGGCAGAGCAGCTACTTCGCGGCGTCCATCCGAAAGGGAAGGGAGGCGGGGGCGAGCCGAGAGGTAGCAGCAGCAGCCGCGATCGCCCTTTTAGCAGCAGCAGCAGCAGCAGCGAGGCGAGAGCCGGTCTAGAGTCTCCTCCAGCAGCAGCAGTAGCGGCGGCGCTTCCTGGCGCTGGGTGTGCAGGCTGGAGGCGCTGTCCATGCCTGCGGGTGCCGACCTGTAAGCCAAGCGCCGGGCAGCTCCGCCGATCTCCCGCCTGGCGTCCTTCTTGGCTCGTTCTCGGGAACGGGAACCTGGGCGCTCGCCAGCGTGTGGCTTAGAAATGCCTCAGCCTCTGCAGGTGGAGCAGGCGCTCCGAAGGACGACCCGGGAAGCGCGGGCCCTTTCCCAACCGACCCCTACTGGGGAAAAGAAAGAGGCGGAGGAGGCGGCGGGACGCCGGGAAGGAAGTTTTCAATCGCGCTGCCGGTTAGCAAAGGGGGCGCCATCCATCGGAAGGCAGAGGCTTCCCTGAAGAGGAAATTAATTTGCGGGGGCAAATTAAGGTCCGCCGCCCTCCTCCCGCAGGAGATTTGCCATCATTCCAGAATCTCTTCGACGGCCATGTATTCCTCTCGCTGTTGCCCCAGATGTGGGGGCGTCGATCCTGCTCGATGGTACCCAGCTGTCCAGCGGGGAGTGAAGACGAGAATCGCTAAACTAGAAGAGAAAGAAAAAGGATTCGTCGGGATCTGAACTGCAAGGAAGAGACGGCTATGCATTCCGACCCAAGCAAGTCCAGGAGTTCTCTGCCACTGTTGCAACGAGCACGTGTTGCACAAAGTTACGATTCCCTCCCCCCTCGTCAGGGGGCGGCCAGCTTTTGTTTTATGCGGGGGCGGAAAGATGGGGGGGGCGTCACATGTCGTTGCTTCCACCGGGGGTGGGGGTGGCGGGGAGGAGAGTCGGAATAGCCAACTGCCAGAAGCGTGAAGCTGAGTTTAATAGGTGTTTTACATGCATAAGGAACTGGGTCTCCGGCTGGCTGCTCATCCCCGCTTCTCAGGGCTAAACTGATGTCACGTGCAGCTTACTTGGAAGTCAGCTAGCCTCATTCATTTCATGGTGCTTGATCCCCAAGTAAGTGTAAGCAAGGGAGGGAGAAGTGGGTCAAAGTCGGAGCACATACTAGAAATCACCGAAATAACGTAAGCCGCCCCCTTTCAGTCCCCAAACCCAGCCTTGGAGTGTTTGAGCATGTGTTTGAGTGCCTTTTCCTTCACTAGTATCCCAACGGGCCAACATCTAAACATTTGGGGTGAGGACAAAGGCGCCGGGTTAAGTGCCTTGACCTGCAGAAAGGCTTGAGAGACTCGCTAGCATAAATTCATTTCAGACGCCAAAAGGCGCCGACGAGCAAGCAGGTGCCTGGTGGGAGTTTTACATCAGAGAGTCTCAAGGCAGGCGACTTGTGATCAAAAACCATCACATAAAAAAGGGATCCTCAAGACGCCATAAGATTTAAGCACTGCAATCACGATGGTGATTTTCTTTTTAAAGAAAAAGGGGAAAAAGCTTGCTACTCAAAGCTGCGTTACTGGGTGGTGCTCGGCTCCATTCATCGCCCTTTAGAATGGGAAGGCGTTTTGTTTCTACATCTTTTTGCAGCAACCCACTCTCGACCCTTTATATTTCACTAAGCAGAGAAAGAAAACGGTGGCACCTCTGACTCCGAAAAATACAGCCTTGGAGCGTCCCAAACGCGGAGCCTCTCCCATCCCTCCCCCCCCCCCCCCCAATCTGATTCTGCTGCGTTTTACTTCTACTCCACGGCTAGAACTAAGATCGCGACGCACCTGACAAGCCAAACTGCTTAACAAGCCAACCCGTCGTGGTGGGCGGGTGGGTTTGCTGGATCTGTTTTTGTTCTGGTTTCTGTATCACACTAAAAAAGGAAGGAACAGAGAAACAGCCTGGATAATTCCTCAAGAACACCGTCACCATAACTCTGGCCATAAAAAAACATTCTACAATATTTGCGCCGAAGAAAAGGGAAGATTTACCTACGCTAGTGGAGAGGCACATTCAGGCTCAGGGGCGGGCGGGGCAGGAAGACGAACTCCTTTTCTCTGATTGGCTGTTGCTGCTCCGTGTCACGCGGCCGCCTGCTTCCTGAGTCTCCCCGCATCTCCGCCCTGGTCATTATAGGGAAGGAGGATGAGGGACGAAGGTTCTCTCTTTCCCTGTGCTTCCTCCACCTGCGCGTTTAGTGTTTTCCAATTAAAAGGCAGCTGGTTAGGAAAGAATCCACCTGCATAGATATTGGAGCCAATAGCAGACGTTCCCTCGCGCCTCGTCTCTCAGGCTCTTTCCCGCCTTTGGCCTTTGCTAAGGAACACACAGATGCAGAAACAGATTCATGTGTACATACATTGGAAGGGCTCCTTATTGCATGAGGTGCTAATAACACGCCCCTTTCAAGGGCTGTGAGGCGGGAAAGGAATTAAGGAGAGGGGGTCGGCTTCCTTAAGCACCCACGGAAAGAGCTGGGCAGATGATGGCGCCTCGCTTGGGGGAGGCGGCGAGCTCTTAATTCCCCCCGCGAGGAGAATGATCGCGGCGGCGGCTCGCTAAGTAGGTGAAGACGGAGGCAGCATCTTGAGGCGCCTCAGGCGTCCTTCTTGCAGCATGTTCTCTCTCCCCCCCCCCCCCCAGTGCGAGGAGTTCTACCTTCAGACTGGTTGCCGTTTTTTAAAAAAAAGAAAAAAACAAAAGAAAGGTCGAGATGGCTCTTCCATCTCTCATATACTTGTTTGGTTGGTTATCTTTTTTAAGGCGTGGAGACAATGGAGTGAGGAATCCTCTTTGGTTTCCCTCTTGAGGAGCTTCTCTCCTAAGTGAAGGGATGCTCTTAACCCTTTGGGCAGAAGAAGGAGCCAGTCTGGCCAGTGGATGCTAAGCTGGCTGGCCATTTTGAAAGAGCTGATAAAGCACTGAACTACAAGAAACATGCTGTATTTTTTTCCGTGTATTTACTGGGAAACCGCAAGGTCCACCTTGTTTTACATTTGCCAAAATACTGTGAGAAATTCATGCACACACCATGACAAGGGGGAGCTTGCAGTGTGGAGTGCTCCTGTTCACTGTCCCAGCCCATTTCCAAGATACTCCATGCTGTTACCCTTATTGTTTTCTCCTAACAGTCAGCATTATTTAGCCACTGAGCATGCTGAGTGTTCCTTAGGCTGCATTCATGCGCCTCCCAACAACATTTTTTTTGTACTTCTGGGGTTTCCCTGAGCCAACTTCGGAATTTCCTGAGGTGGCTTCCAATACAAGAGCTACTAGGGAAGTGCAAATTCTCTCCCACAGCCCTCAGATGTTCTGAGTCCTGCTCACCTGCTGAACCCACAGCAGGTCTGAGAAGAAACAACCTCATGGAAAGAGGCCACCCTGAAAGGCAGCCTATGCTTGCAGAAAATCAGCCAAACCACTGGTAATGGCTGTCAGAGAGCAGCCAGATGTTAATCCAGGTGCGGGGAACTTTTGGCCCTTTAGAAGTTGCTGAATTACAACTCCCACCATCCCCGGCAACCATGGGTGATAGGAGTTTTAGGTCAGCAACATTTGGAGGGCCAAAGGTTCTTCCTCGCTGTGTTAGTCCCATGCAGACTTGGGCTTGTTAACTTGAAACAGTGTGGTGTAGTGGTTAAGAGCGGTAGTCTCCTAATCTGGGAAACCGGGTTCGCGTCTCCGCTCCTCCACATGCAGCTGCTGGGTGACCTTGGGCCAGTCACACTTCTTTGAAGTCTCTCAGCCTCCCTCACCTCACAGAGTGTTTGTTGTGGGGGAGGAAGGGAAAGGAGAATGTTAGCCGCTTTGAGACTCCTTAAAGGGAGTGAAAGGTGGGATATCAAATCCCTTCAAACTCTTCTTCTTCTTCTTCTTCTTCTTCTTCTTCTTCTTCTTCAAGACACAAGAGACACTAAAGGGCGGGCAGGGGAAGTAAAGGTGTGCACAGGCCTTCTACCACCCAGTCATCAGATGAAATGCCTGATGACATTAGCATTTGTAAGTGCTCACATCACTTCACATACATTATTTCAGTAATCTGAGAGGCCAAAGATTGTCAGATTGCTTTTAAGATTTCATGCAGGTTCATAGTTGCCGAAAATCCCACAGCTCAACAAAGCATATTTTCTTCCTCCATTTTCAGCTACCTACTCATCTGGTAAAATAATATACTGTCTGTTCCTTAGCACATTTGAGAACGCCAGGTGATCTTATGTATAAAATAGATAGCAGCGCAGGGAACATTATAATGAATGTGACAAAGTCTGATGGCACTCACAAAGTACTCCTTTGCACTCTTATTCGGTATGTTTGGTATCTTATTTATTTTGCACAATTGTGCCATAAAAAATACAAAAATGTCTCCACCAGAAAGAAATCGATTTTCTACAAACTAGTCATAGAGCCTACTAATATGAAGAATAAACATTTTACTGTCTATCCCTGTGCTTCTTTTTCTCTTAAGTCCCACTGAATTAATTTAGGGAGACGGTCTTAACTGCTGAATCACTTCATTCAACATCCCATGGGGCTCTCAGCAGCAGGGTGGAAGTCAGGGTTGAGCAGCACTCTTATGTACCTCAATCCTTTTCCAGGTTCCTTTGTTAGTTTGTTAACAATTAACCTCCCATCAGTGTAGTGCTCTCTCTGGTTAGGTGTAGTTTGAGCTCCAGGGCTTCTGTTTTTCCCCTAACTCAGGGCTGTTTTTTGGGGCTGGTGTACTTTTCTTCCTGGTATCTGGGTATTGCATGCTTCAATCTGCCTGCTGTCTACTCCCATTTTGTCTCACTGATGTCAGAGCTTTGTCAGTAGGACAAAGGCTGCAGAGGTTTCTACAGTGGTGGGAAATGAGCTCTCTTTCCATCCTGTGAGAAAGTACCAGTCCTTCCTATGGTCTCTGGAACCATAGGATTGCAGGGCCCATGTTTCAGATATAAAGTTTATAGCTCAGCATTACTGAATAGCACAGATAGGATTATTGTTATGAATTTAATATAATATTAATAATACATAGCAAGCCACCTAAAGGAATTAATGCTTAAATCCCATGCACAGTTGTTGTTGTTTAGTCGTTTAGTCGTGTCCGACTCTTCGTGACCCCATGGACCAGAGCACGCCAGGCACTTCTGTCTTCCCCATGCACAGTTACATGGGGGTAAATCTCACTGAAGTCATGGGAAGTGACTTCTGATGTTACGTATGCAGAATTAGGCTGTGCATCAAGCAACTTCATTCAAATTCAATAGGATGGATAATTATATCAAGAATTTTATGACAGTGTTAAGTGGATAAAGACACAAACACTTTGCAATGATAGGTTTTATGTCTGCTTGAAAGCATTTGTACTTTATTTCTTTAGATCTGAAAGTAGAGATTATTTCCTTTCCTCTCTTTCATGGATGTGATTGATGCTAACAGTGATATGTGTACGAAAGCCTCCAGATAAATCTCTCCTTCCAGTGCTCCCAACAAAAAACATTTAATCATTTGAATTGTCAGGCCTGGTTGCTTTATATTTTGCTTGTACATGTGAAGGAACAATTATTTATCTGATATTGTTCAGATCCTAAAGTGTGGCTTTGGAAGCTGTATCAATTAATTTAATTCCACAGGACCCAAATATTGTAATTAAAGTTGTGCTTCTGGGCATCACTTTTTTGTGGACAAAGGTGACTTATCTTCTTCATCACCACCACCATCATCATCCCACCTTTCCCCCAGAACTGGAACTCAAGGCAGCTCAAACAAACATAGATAAAACATGGAAAGCTGAAAACACATCAAATATAATAGCTAAAAAGTAATTAAACTACAACAAAATTAAAACAATACAAAAAACAAATCTGTAAGATCGAATAAACAAAATTAGTTAAAAATAGTAATGTATGTGTGGTGAGAACTTCATTCTCTCAAGGGCCACATTCCCTTGGGAGTAATCTGTTGAGGGCATGTGCCTCAGTTGGGGAAGCTTGAAGCCACTAGTGGGTAGGGCCACCCCCTTTTCTGCTGCCATACCTCTGCCCCACACCTCTGCCCCACCCTCTGCCCCACCCAACAGGTTGCCAGAGGAGTAAAAGTTTAATTTGAATGCCATGAGAATTCTCCCTACCAATACACAATGAGGTGGGTGCTGTTCCACCTTGTGATTTCTCTAGAGCTGCAATGAGCTGTTTGAAGAAGTTGTCATTAATAACAAACTGGCCAAGACTGTTAATTTTGTAGCATTCAAAAGAGCAATTTTTCTTCAGAATAATGTATACAAAAGAAACAATGAATATAACTCATGCAAACCCTGTATCCAGTTCCAATCCACACTTTCAAACAAACTGCAAACCATGTAAATGTTTTATTAGATGTGTAAACTTTTTATTAGTTTTGTATCTTCTTTTCCCTCTGCATTTTGTTGGAAGCTGCCCAGTGTGGCTGGGGTAATCCTATTATTATTATTATTATTATTATTATTATTATTACTACTACTACTACTACTATTATATTAATTAACTAGAGCCCAAATTTCTCATTAATTAAATTACCGTACTTGTCAAATATAGAAGGAAATGTTGCAATTGATTTCATCACCTGAGGGAAGCAACAGGAGAACTTCAGAGATCCACAGGGGCTATGAGGAATTTGATTTTATAAGTCTTGTTATCTCTCTTTCAGATTTCACCACACAGGTGTATATGGACCAACTGATTTGCTCATATGCTGCTTTATGGAGCACTGAATTGCAATGTGTTAGGAACATTGTGTGCCAAGCACTGAATAATCTAAAGAATATTGTTTAGAGTAGAGCATGTATTAACATACCTTCTACCTCCCAAGTGAGTGCACTTGGTCATTTTGCATAGCAACAACATTAGTATTTACCACTTTGCTTTAAATTGATCTAAAATACGTTTGTTAATGTGTCCAGGATTGTGCTGCCCTGAAATTACTTGGTTTCAGCCACTGTTTCTTTTTCTAACTACAGTCTCCCGAGACTGCTACTTAGAGGTTGATCAAACAAGCATCAGATGAAGTTGCTTCTGCTGTTCTTCAAAACTAAAGCTTTCTATTGTACTCCATCCTATTTATGGCATTTGTGATAATCCATCAATACACTATGTACATATTCCCCCTTTTCCAGGGTGCTGGTAGACTAACAGGACTGTAAACAACTGAGCATTTATATGTAGGTCCCAACTTAAACCTCTCAAGTAATTATAGGCATCTTGGAACACTCCAAGCTGTGTTTTGCTTTATGTGGCCAATCCTACACTGAGAATTAGAGTTGTATTTGATTGTGTTTTCATTCCTTCTAACCCTACCATAGCAACATAGGCAAGAAACCGGCTGTCAATACATTAAGTGAAACTTTGAATTTGGAATATAGACAACTAAATTAAAGTGGGCATTAAAGAACTAGCTATGTTAGGACAAAATAGCAAATTTAATCTCATTTTTTCTCCCCTCTTCCATTATGAGCTTTCCTGTTTCTTACTTGTGGCCATGTAAAGGTGGCAACATTTATACGGAACAAAGAAGTTATTCTGTCATAAACAACTGCAGTAAGTAAGCTTAATTCAATCAAGCAAATAAAAAACTACATTGTTGTCTACACTCAGTTATATTAGCTTGTTCTGGTTAATTAGTTCTAACTGCAGGCAAAGGCAAAGTTACTGGTTGGCCATTGCTTCTAGAGAAATGCCACTGTGTTGAAATGTTTTCTTCAGTTCTGAAAACAGTGCACAATTACATTTTATCACTTTTGTCCAGATTCCACACACTTGGATGATATATATCTTGCTTGCAATCTAGCCCAAGGTTTGGAAGAGCAAGTTAATATAATATTGTTTTCTGTTAGTTTTCTTTTCTTTAGGAAAGATAAAATGCAGGGATCCTTCTAACAGAGTGAATATTGGAAAAAAAACCTTCATAAATATTTAAGATTCCATATTAATTGATAAAATGTAACATGGATTACATGTTAATTGCCCATTAGTTTTAGCATATGGAAAGAAGCAGATCACTACTAACTTGGCTGAGATTACATCCATATATTATGAGTGGCACCAAAATGGGAAGAGTTTGCTTAATGGGTTCTTAGAAATATTGCTTCAGGATTCAGTGGTGTCCCCCATTTTCATTAGTATAAAAGATTACAATGCTTAGACCACTACTATTAAGACTGTATGAGATGATTAGCCAATGAGCAGATTAAAAAAATGCTTGTGATATGCTATATATATATATATATATATATATATATATATATATATATAGTATGTCAAGCATTTAACTGGGAAGTTCTTTCCCGGTAACAAGCAATCAGCTGCAGAATATGTCTTTTATATCTATATTTCCTTATTGAGTTTCTTAATTGGATTGCATGTGATTAATGCAAACTTTAATCCATGAAGATACTTTTTATAAAGATACAACTAAGGCAACTAACTAGTTTCAGAAAAAGAATTATCTGCTATATCTGTCCTTCTAAATTAAATGTATTCTTGTAATAAAGTAGCAAAAAATAGAGAGGGTGAACATTCACACTCCAGAGATACTACTATAAAATAAAAACATTATCAGTAATATTTTTCTTCAATTATTTTCAACATCAGTGATATCCCTAATTAATTTCATTATCAGCTTCTTTTCTCTCAATGAAAAGATAACCTTGTGGATCTTTTAATAAGTTCAAAGATCTTTTATGAATTTGATAAGCACGTAATATTTCTGTGACATCCCTTGGCCCCTTTGGTTTATGTGTAGTCTCCTAACTCTCAGAGATCATTTATTGCACTCTTTAAGCAAGGAGTGTAATTACTTCATCTTTACTTTGGGACTAAATCCCACCATAAACACACTATAAATTGTGAGCTCTGTGAATACATCCTGTGGAAGTATTGGGTAACAGAGATTCTTAAAATCTATGAAAAGTACTTTCTTCAACTGTGTCATCTTCCTGTTTTAATCACCCAATTTCCCAAATAAATCTTATCCTTCCTGCAGTCGTATCGAGATTTACCTGGGTGTAAATCACATTGAACTCAGTAGGATTTACTTCTGAGTATGCATACACAGGAGGCTTTTACAAGGTAAGTTATGCCTAGAAGAATTTGGTGGAAGGCATTATTAAGTGTTGCTGAAGAAGAACTAACTTAGCTTCTGCAAAGATATGTCCTGCCCAACTTTGAGAGTGTCACTAAACATGTGGTTAAGTATGATTCACTTGAGATGTAACCTTAGACTTTTAAGCTGCTTTTGATAAAGTACATCACCAAAGACTCCTAAGTTAGCTATCATGGTATGAGAAGACAGATCCACCTGTGGATCAGAAAATAGTTGAAGAAAAGGAGACAGAGAGGAGGAATAAATGGAGAATTCTCTCAGTGGGAGGATGTAAGAAGTGGGGTTCCCAAAAGATTAGTATTGGAACCTGGTACTTTAAGTGAAGTTAGACATGAGCACTGAGGTGTCCATGTTTACCAATGACGGCCAATTGTTTAGGGTGGTAAAAATAAAAAGGAATTGCAAGTTTTAAAGGAAAATATCCAGACTGGGTGGAAAAGCATTAAAATGCCAAACAGAATTCAATAAACGTAAGTTAATTTATGCAGATTGAGTTGAAAAACCCTAACATCACATTTACCCAAATTAGGTCTGAACTGGTGGTGACTGATAGGAAAGAGATCTTGGGGTCATGGTAGATAGCTCACTAAAAATGCTGGCAGCTGTGAAAAGGGCAAATTCCATGCTCAAGTTCATTGGGGAAAGCATTGAAATAAAACTGCTAATATAATGTATATTATACTAAGCTATGGTGCAACCACACTTGTAATAATGTGTACAGTTCTAGTCACCACACCTCAAGGAAGGTATTGTAGAACTGGAAAATTGCAGAAAAGGGCAACCCATTAATGTTCATTTCTAATATATGAAAATTGAGTCAAATAGACCCCATTTGGTTCAATTTTATACTAGTTATAAAAAAACCATGTAATATATTTGAATGAATAGTCTAGACTGCTTATAGGCATTGGATTCTTGTACCGTAAGTGGTATATAAGTTTTGTTAATAAAAATTAACAAGTCCACATTCCTAGAATCAGGTGAGATACTAGAGGTACTGAATCACAGGTGTAATCGATAATGCAATGAATGAGAATTAATGCATTGAATTTAAGCATATGCTGAATAGGGTCCCCCCCCCCTTTTTTATATTAGAGTATTAGCAACAGAACTGAAGCCCAACTATGATGCAGTATTTCCTAGGAACAAATGACGCTAATACAAGCTAAATCCTAATTTAATTTATACAGTAGTTTGCTTAAAGTTACAACCCAGCACTTTACTCAGTTAATACTACATTAGTATTTTATTATCATAAGACAGTCTAACATTAACCCATTCTTATTTTTATTAACACCTTTATTCTGGGGGGAAAGTATGAGCATGAACTATTTGAAGTACTCCACTTGATCTAAGATCACTATTTTAGTCAATTTCATAATAATGTTCAATTATTGGTTAATTTTATGTGCTCTTTGCAAATTATCTTTAAAAGCCCTATAAGAACAGAGTGCATTACATGCCAACAAAACAAAACTTTTTAAAAGTCTGTACATGACCCCAGTTGCAAACCTAACTCCACTGACCTGTGAACTAAATTCAACAGGGATTACTTCTGAGTAGACATAGTTAGGATTGTGCTGCTAGTAATTATTCAGAATCTATTGAAATTATGGTGTTTTCTCTTTTCTTGATAGCAAATAGCCGCAGTCCCATATTCACCCAGGCAGGGATGAGCCCCATTTAATTCAGTGACACATGGTATTGAGCAGACACATACAGGATTGCACTGTTCATCACTAAAGTGGTGGAGCTCAACACTTATGCTTTAATCTGAATTCCTGAGATGAGCAGCCTGAAGTTTAGGTGCTCAGGAGAACTGATAGATGGAAAAAGCAATTTGCACTTCTTCTCAATTTCTGCAGGGGACTGGGAAGTAAGTAAGTGCTGCAGTTTCCTCTCTTCCCAGGAGACCTTGTCAGTTTGAGAAATTATCTCCCCTGCAGATCCTCTCACTTTGCGTGGGTGATCTAAGTCACTTCCAGACCATTTCACACAAGCTGAGAAAAACTATAATGTACAGTAGACTGGGTGGGAGATCCCATTCCTTTCACTTCTTGTGGGTCTATCAAAAGGAAATAATAACACACACACACACACACACACACACACACACACACACGGTTTCAGAAACACTGCTAGATCCTTCTTGCCACTGGGGGAGGAAGCAGTGGCAGGTTGTGGTGGGGATTGATGACATTCTGATGCTCTGAGGGGGAATTATATGAGAAACATAGTTGCCCCCATCAGTGGCGTAGCGTGGGGGGTGCAGGGGGGGCCGGCCGCACCGGGCGCAACATCTGGGGGTTAGGGTTAGGGGGTGCAAATCCACGGGTTAGGGGGCGCAAATTACTTGCCTTGCCCGGGTGCTGACAACCCACGCTATGCCACTGCCCCCCATATAAAAACTAGGTTGGGGTGATAGTGAGAAACTTTCCCCACCTTTACAATTTTCCTCTGAGAGTGACAGAGTATCATCAAGTTCTGCCTCTTCCGTAGAGGAATACTCAGTTGGTAGCAAACAGTCCCTTTGCACTGGTTGCTCTAAGGTATGTACAGATGGATGACCTGTTTCTGAACTTTTTTTTTAAAGAAAAGCAAGAAATAGTTTTTACCAGAACACAGGAAGCCCTACAGCCTTGTAAAAGGGCTGCAGGGCTGCAGATTCAACATGAATCCATGATCCAATTCAGGTCATTATCCATCCAGATCAAAACAGGTGGTTCCACTTTGGAATCCAAGTTTGGCATATTACTCCCCTCCCAAGGTATAGCAAGTTGAAATCATCCCCACCCCAGATTAACATTCTAGGCACTGATCCCAGTCTAAACAGTGAAGCCTTGCAGTGGTATATAAGGAGAGAGTGTCACACAGCAGTAGTTAGGTAGCTCTGCTGTCACTAAGAGTAATACATTAATTTAGTAATGGGGTACCTATTGTTGGACTCCAACTTCCATCTGCCCCAGATATCATGACCAATGGCCAAAAATAATGAACCTTGTATTCTTTAAACATCTGGAGGGCCACATGTTCCACATCCCTACATTAATTTAGTACATAATATATTTGAGCTGCTGTAAATATGGTATAAATTAGCAGAAGTCAATCCAATCTCTTTTGCATGCATTTACTTTCTTCAGTAGCTGGTAGGCCTATATTGTACAGAACAGAGGTCCGAGCTACATTTGCAACTAGTCCCTAAACAAATATGAATTAATTTTAACCTTTTGGCAAAGTATATTGGTAGTACACTTTTTATTATGATACTAAAATGTCTCTCATAAGTAATTAAAATTTCAGTTTTGAAGGAGTGTGCATAGCACATGTGATTCAGCTCTGAATGCTAGACTTTGCTTATTTTCATTTTGCAACATTAATTTTCATCTTGTGCTTAAGACCCATCAATGCTTAGGAGAGGAGATGGATGAGGAACTAGAGAAGAGTGGCAGGGCAGTGAAAGGTGTTAAGGAAATACTTACTTACAGAAAGTCAAAAGGCAAAAGTTTCTGCAAGACTGGGGGCAATGAAATAGACATGTATAGGGGTCACAACTATTCCTAAAACAATCATAGAGTTGGAACGGACTGAGGATCATTTAGACCAACCCCCTGCAATGCAGGAATACGTAGCTGTCCCATACGGGGATCAAACCTGCAACCTTGGCGTTATCGGCACCACACTCTAATCCACTGAGCTATAAACTGCACATGTTTAGGTTCTTAATGCCCTTAAATATAATATTGGGTTTAGCAACTGCACAAGAGGATGAGAAGCCTCAAATCCCTCCTATGCAGTCAGGGACAATGAGGCAATGGTGCAGAAGGGTCACAACCCACTATGAAGATAATGTCTAAGGGCAGCACCCCAGAATAGAACTTTTGGGGAGAACCCTAAAGTGACCCTACAAGGGGGTGGAGAATCTGCTGAAATGGGACCTGTTAGTTCTGATGAATGGTGGTCCCTTTATTCTTCTCACTTATGAAAATCAAAACCAACATTCCTTGTGTCTGAAATCACTTTAGAATTTTTGGAAATGTTCTTCTATTATCCTCAGTTGATTCATGTCCTCTTACTGCAGAAATGTATGCATGATAGAAAGAGATTGCATAGATTCAGATAATAAGTGGATGGACCTTAAAATTTATTACTGCTAAAAAAAAATTATGTTACCATGAAACAGCTCTATGCTCTGCCTTCTAAGGTCAGCATCCTGCAATCAAAAAGGAATTACAGGTGGCAAATGAAAAGATGGGAGTGTATCATTATTAAAGGATATACCTTACATAAATATATTCATGCTGGTTTTAGCTCTTGACAAAAATAGCATTCCAATAACCTTGACATTATTTTCCTATTTGCTAAAAATGTGATAAACATTTCAGTTGAAAAGTAAACCTAGGCTAACTCCTAACTCCACTTACATGAGAGAAAGCAGCCAGGTCATTATGACTTTGCGGGTCAGTTCACAGATTAATGTTTATCCCTTGATTTTTCATCATTTTTTTACTTATGACTAGATGATTTGTGGTTGAATATGTGACCCAACTACATCAAAAAATAATATGGGTATGCAGTACCTGCACTTCTCTTTTTTCAAACGTTAAAAATGTGGCACTTACTGTAACAACTTCATGGTGAGTTCTGGCACCTTTTTTTTCCTTTTTTTTAAAAGGCACTGCCTTTCACTCATCCCCCCCACAACCCCCAGACCTAGTTCCTACTACTCAGAAGGAAATGCCATTGAGTTTGATGGGATTTACTCTCAGGTGCAGACTCCCTGAAATATTGATTTCCATGGGTCTTCTCTGAGTATGGATGTTGGCTATCACCCATTATTTCCCAGAAAATTTTAGTAGGTCATGGCCATTTTGCTGTTTTCTTACAACACACAATAGCACTGGTTATTGCTGTGGTTATATTTCTGGTTTCGGTGTCATACATTGTGCTCTGGGCTAATATTTAATATTCCTGTGGTATGACCGAATGTTAAAGATTTGGGGTATAAAGAATCCTAAGTGCAATAAAACAAATATTTATTACCTCCATTGCAAAAAGAAAGTAATAATAACTTGCCAAAGGGAGAATTGTTCTTTTGTTAATGCATGTGGTCCTCAGATTTGAGCAGTATATTATTCCATTTTTGCAATGTTCATAATCTTGTTGTCTTCAAAGCCAGTGAAGATTTGTTTGCTGTTGGTATTTGTCAAGTGTGAAGATTTGAACATTATGTTAATCCTGTGAACACAAACTGAGTAAATAAAAGATAAATGGTTCCTATTCAATGTTTGCCTGTATTGTGAGATGAAATGGACATATTCAGAATATGAACTTCAAACCTTGCTGACCACACTCATATCAGTTTAGAGCAAATTCGAGACATAGTTTCACTAAATTATTGGCAACACTGTTGGATAAATGCCTTTGGCTAGTAATTAACTGCCTTTTCCCTCTGTCTACAAATAAGGGATGTGGGTGGCACTGTGGTCTACCACAGAGCCTCTTGGGCTTGCTTATCAGAAGGTTGGCAGTTTGAATCCCCGCGACAGGGTGAGCTCCTGTTGCTCGGTCCCTGCTCCTGCCAACCTAGCTGTTCAAAAGTATGTCAAAGTGCAAGTAGATAAATAGGTACCGCTCCGGTGGGAAGGTAAACGGTGTTTCCGTGCGCTGCTCTGGTTCACCAGAAGTGGCTTTGTCATGCTGGCCGCATGACCAGGAAGCTGTACCCCTGCTCCCTCGGCCAGTAAAGCGATATGAGCGCCACAACCCCATAGTCGTTCGCGACTTGACTTAATAGTCAGGGGTCCCTTTACCTTTACAAATAAAAAAACAGTAAAAAACAAATGATACACAGATATTTTAACTCAGATAACAATCACTTTCAGTTGTGGCAACCATTTCTTTGGTCTCTGTTTATCTCAGAAATATTCTTTAAGTTTCATTTCTTTCAAAATTGGCCTTTTAACATCTGCAAACTGAACAAGATTAAGTAAATTGATTAAAGCCTCTCCAGTGTCATGGTTTAGATTGTCTGGGCCATAGTTTAAATTGATTGTTTTTAAAAAATGGTTCTCAGAGGAATGCACTAGTGCAAATTACATATTAAGGGAAAGCTTTTGTAATTAGATGCAGTCCTTAGGCACTTATCAACAAGGTAGACCACAGGGAGAAAGTCTGTGTCTGAAATAAGGAAAACACATTGTTTCAGGACAGTTCTCTAATCAAGATTGTGCAAGATTAGGGTTGCCCATGTCAGAAGTGCGAATTTACTTTTAAAAAGCTAAAAAACTTCAATTTTTTTGGAGAGTTTGCCCCCCCAAAAGCTTGGTGACTTTTGTGTACAGATTTTCATTTTTTGAAATATGGCAACCCCACTAGGGCACCCTTATTGTATTTAATCACAAGATGAATTTAAATAGCCAGTTTAGATGGTGAGTGATCTGTGATACTGTAGTTAGGGCTGCAGAGTTTTTACTGGTGTTACTCCTATATTTTGGTATGAAAAAAATGAAAAAAATGAATTAGTGATGCTTTTCCTGGCATGGAGTTGCAGAACTGCTTAATTTCTGCACAACAGGCTGCTGTTAAAGGAATAAGAACAGGTTTGGTCAGCAAACCTAATAATTCCTGCTAACAAACTTGCAGTTTGTTCCAGTTAAGGGAGCTGGTAGATCAGTTGTGGAAGAAAGACTACTGAATTCTTTGGAGGATATTTTTACTGGTTTGGATGGCTGCTTTCTTTGTGTCACTGAACTATGAAACAGCCTGGGCATCTTTTCCCTCTGGGCTGGTAGGATTCAGTGATATCAGTCTCTCCCTTTCTCTACTGATACAGACCTTTCTGTTAAGGAAGGAGAGGATCTCTAGAATGCAAATGGGACTTGAATCATGTCAAGGCATAGATTTCTTAGGAATATGCCATAGACAAGGGCAGTAGCAATAATTTTCTCCTCCACTGGCCACTGATAGATTGCTAAAGAGGGAGAAGAGATAAGAGGCCACAGAACTGCATGTTTGCCTATATTAATTTATACAAATAGATTAAAATTGAGAGATAATTAATTTAAATAGAAAAATAGTACATCTCAACATAATGGTGAAGACTGTGGTGGTCTGACAATCTGGTGCACAGATCCTGCCTGTTGATGAACACCTTCAAGGCCCCTAGTCTCTCTTCTAATTGTTCTTTTTCTTTAAACCAGACTTGGACCAGACAGCTGGACCAGACCAGTCAATAGGACTCCATCAAAGACAGCTCTGTTCTCTATGAGGTTAGGACACATGGTCATCCATTGACTGTCAATTGTCTCCCAAAGATGGCTACTAGAGCTGTTCTGATCTTGAATATCTTATTGAATCCAAGATATTTTCACCCAGAAGCTGAGTAATCAACAGTTGGAACCAAACAGATCCAGATGAAGGCAGATTGTCTGAGCATCTGATATGGCTCTGGTGAATTATAGACAGAACAAATTAATAATGAAGATACAGTTCTCCCCCTCAATCAGGAACTGGAACGACTTGTTGGAATTACAACAATAGCAGAAACTCAGAGAGGATTTGGCTAGCCCACATATATGTTTGGGATAGTATGGTGAAAGATGCTGCCTGGGTTTCTGGTAGGACAATTGTGATATTGCAGAAGTGAAAGAAATAATTATACAAAGCAAAGGAATGGATGGTGGACCAACCAGGAGACTAGGGTTTAGCAGTTGAAATTGTCCTTAGTGGACCATGACTGACCATTTGGTCTTCACAAATACTTCAGCATGGGAGGTTGGGACTTTTTCTTCATCATCAATAGCTGCTGCTTCATTTCATTTTACAACCCTTTTATAAACATGCAGAGTAAGGGTTCTTCCTCTGTACAAAGCAAAAGTGATTGTTTGGATGGTTTATGAAAATTGAAATGGAGAGTGTTTATATAAGTGTAAACAGCTTACTGTGGCATACGAAACAACTATAAATGTAGTTCAGTGATGATTTTGGAGAAAGAAAAAGACAGCAGCCTTAAGTCTGGATGTGCTTAATAGTCTGTGAAACGGGATTTTGTTCCATTTGTCATATAAATCTCTCCTAAGACATCCCTGTATATTCTTCTAACTCTAAGTATGTTCTCTATTGTGCCTAGAAACCAACAATGAGGATTAAAATCAGCACAATGCAGTTTCTCATTCTATCACACCTCCTCCAACTTTATTCTCCAGTGACTCAGCACATTCATGTGATGTTGGCTACAACTGTGAAATTCAATCTAACAGGTAACAGATGCTTTAATCTCACACTTACCTATGAAGCCATCTGTACCTGAGCTCCTGAGGAAAGGCTAATGGTACATTGGAAGCTGCCTTATACTGACTCAGTCCGTTGGGCTATCTATCTCAGTGTTGTCTACACTCACTGCCAGGGTTTCAGACAGGTGACATTTCCACTCCTACCAGGAGGTGTCAGGGATTGAAACTTTCTGCATGGCAACAGATGTTCTATCTCCAAGCTCTGGGCCTGCCCTAATGGGTGACTGAACAACATTTTTTATGAGTTACAATAATATATTATTGTTATGCATGGGGTGGGGGGAGATAGGCTGTAACGTGAAACCCTTCTAATTCCTGGATCCAGCAAGCATTAAAATATAAGCAAGGATATTCCTGGAATAGCCAGGCTTGCTTCATGGTGAGGTGATAGACTAGGTAATGGGCCATTAAGGGAAGGAAGTAGCTCTGTTCCAGAGGACAAGTGGGTCAGCTCTACTCCCTTGACTCACTGACAGTAGTTAGAAAAGACAAAGGGTAAATAGAGCTGAGTTGTGTGTGTGCAAACTAGAAGCTAGAAGCTGGAGGAAGAAGCAGGCTGAAGCCTGTGAAGGAAAGATATGCCTGATTTCTGCTTGCATTCAAGGCTGTCACTATGGGTGAAGTAAGACCCTCCTTGGGTGTTAATGCTGTGACCCCATCCATCATAGGCTCAGGTTGTATATATATATGTATATATATGTAAATAAACCATATCACATAAAGACATCACAGAATGTACCTCATTCCAAAGGAAGGATGAGCCCTAGGTAAGCACCTGGAACCCCTGGAATCTCATACTGTTTGGAGATTGGGATGGTGTGCAATATGATGTTTGTAAAGTTTAAGTATATAATTTTTAAAGTATACCTTTTCTGTATAAAACAGGTCAGGATCCAAAGAATTTCACAAC
Source organism: Podarcis gaigeae (assembly GCF_964106915.1). NCBI lineage: Eukaryota > Metazoa > Chordata > Lepidosauria > Squamata > Lacertidae > Podarcis > Podarcis gaigeae. Next base: position 40,361,852 of record NC_139683.1, read on the forward strand.
TAATTTTACAACTAGTTGTATATACAATTGTTTCTCAGGTAGAGGCCTCTTACGTTGTGTGACAAAGAGTTTCTAGTGGAAGAGTCATGTGGGTGACTGCTGTTCAAACAAGCAATCTTGCCATGTTCCCACTTCTACATCCATTCCAACTAACACATGCACAGCTAGTGTGTCCAAGGGATGAAAATACCCAGTTCCTTCAAAAAAATATATCTCATTGGGATGTGAGATGCTACCTTTTCTGAAGCAGCACCTAGTTGATTGGTTTGATTTATTCCCTTTCTAGCTTTAAAGGTAAAGGGACCCCTGACCATTAGATCCAGTAGTGGCCGACTCTGGGGTTGCGGCGCTCATCTCGCTTTATTGGCCAAGGGAGCCGGCGTACAGCTTCCGGGTCATGTGGCCAGCATGACTAAGCCGCTTCTGGCGAACCAGAGCAGCGCACGGAAACACCGTTTACCTTCCCACCGGAGCAGTACCTATTTATCTACTTGCACTTTGATGTGCTTTTGAACTGCTAGGTTGGCAGGAGCAGGGACCAAACAACGGGAGCTCACCCCGTTGCGGGGATTCGAACTGCCAAACTTCTGATCGGCAAGTCCTAGGCTCTGTGGTTTAACCCACAGCGCCACCCGTGTCCCTCTTTCTAGCTTTAGGTGAACTGTTAATACCTTTTCATTTTGCTTAGCCTTTGCTTTGTGTTGACAGTGTGTTGATTATTACTTGATTATTACACTGCTCCCCAATTTTGTACTGTGTTGAAATTGATTTTTATTGTAGTAAGCTCCTTCGGGGGCAAGCATATACATTGTCAAATAAACAAAACAGATACTATGGATGACAAACAGGTTTAAAATAACGTATTTCTTCAAACGCAAGCCTCAAAGCTATGTACACTATTTTCAATATTCCTATTCCTCACTAATTTTATTTATATTTTTATCAGCCAGAGAGAGAAAGGGAGAACATCAAAAGTAAGGAACACAATATAACATGAATTTGTAGGAGAGGGGAAGAATCTAGATAGTAATGTGCAGTTTTACCTGCTGTTACGAAACAATACTTATGGGGTTTCAAGCTTATGAACAGCTTAGGTTTTTTTTAGTCCTATTAAGAATCTGAGAAGAAAATCTTCAGAGTGCCATTTTATGCTCCCGGAAATAAAAACATCAAATACAAAGGTGAATGTGCTGTTTTCTTTTTTCTTTGGTGAAGCTTTTTTGCCTCCTGGAATTTATATAAATGTTATTACACTACACCAAAAAAGAATTCAGATGATACAAACTTCTTGAAAACTTGTGGAAAGTGCATCATTGAGGAGTGATGGTATTCCAGTTCCATTTAAATAAATGATAAATCTCTAGCTGTGCCAGGTAGGAGCCTTAACTCTGCCCTGGAGTCATGCAAAGTGTCAGAGCCACCACAGTATCCAAAGCCCTGCCAGTCAGAAGGTGGGCAGACAGTTTGGTTTCTTTTTGCTGTGTCACCTCCAACTGGTTGGCTTAGGATCCAGTGGATCCTTGGTCAGTCCTGCTCCACCCCGAACCATGCTCTGTTTGGGGACCTTCCACCAGCTACTGCTAATAGTACTTCCAAAAACAGCACATGCTTTCATTAGACATGGTCGGAGCTTCCAGTGGTTCAGTCTGGCTAAGAGGCACCTCCACCAAATCTTGTCCCCCATCATAGACAAACAGTATAGACATAGACATAGGCATTAGGACTATCATCACCCCAATCCTATATATACCTGGAAATAGATATGTTTAGCAAAACAGCACTATTGGCATTAGATGACACCCATATTACCCCCACAGTGCATGTTTACTCAGAAGTAAGTTCTACTGTGTTCAGTGGAGCTTATTCCTATGTAAGTGAGTTTAGGATTGCAGTCTTAGTTTTCCCTATCACATAAGGGAAGTAGGTAAAACAAGCTCTGGATTGCACCACTATGAGCCATGTCTTAAGCTACTATCTCAAGAACTGTACAGGAATCTGAAGCCTCAGAAAACTGCTTTTGTCATTTTCACAATGGAAAAAAATGAAACACAATGGAAATAAACTTGAGGCTAGCAGCTGGTGCTTGCATGAAAAATAGATGAATTTTTGAGGGACAATTGGGAACTCATTGTTTGCAATTGTGGAGGAGCTTGTTCTACATTCTGAGGGTGAGAGAAACTTATCAGGTGACTGCTGCTTGGCACATCCAGGCTGACCAAAATCACTCTATGAACTCCAGCAATATTACTTTGGGCAGCTTTGCTGTCCAGAGAACAAGGAAGAAGTGGGGCGGGGAGTTATTACAATAGAAATGTTTCTTCTTTCAGTCATAGAAGAGATTGCAGAGCATATCGCCTGTTTCAACTATTTATAAATAACTTGCAATTTGATCCAAGTCAGTTTCATGCCTCTACTCTAATTGTTCTATAAATGCTCTAGCATTAGTTTTCAGGTAGTTAAGAAATTGCTAAGATTTTCAGAGTGCTCATTATCCCTGTGTGAAAACATATCAGGTCTTCAGAAGTAACATTTTGAATGAATATTTAAGTGTATCTACTACAGTTTACCCAGTAGCTTCATGCATTATTTGATTTACTGTGTGATCTTTTGTGTTCTGTGCCATAACGATAGGAATGTCTGGTCTCTAATTCAAGAACCAGCTTTACAAAAGTATGTAATTTTTCACATGTATTTCAAGTATGGGGAGGCAAAGACAAACAAAAGGACTAGTATCCATTCCCCATTCCAAATTCATTGCTACAGAGAGAAAATGTTGCTTTATCCAGCCAAGAGATACCTACACATCATCATTACTTCATATGCCAAAGGCCCAACTAGTCTAGCATCCTGTTCTCAAAGTGGCCAGCCAGATACATTTGGGAAACCTACACATAGGACCCAAGTACAACAGGGTTCTCTCTCCCTGGGCTTTCCAGCAACTGGTATTCAGAAGCACACTGCCCCCAACAATGGAGGTAGAACATAGCCAGCAGGGGTAGTAGCTGCTCTTTTTGGAAAGGGAAAGCAGAGAGTTCCCCCCTGAAATTTCAATATACTGAAAACCATGTAGCGTTTAACCCAGTGAAGCTGGCAAGGCTACCCATCAATGCAGACAAGACAGCAGAGAAGTGAATTATTGCATAGCATATTATGATTATTCACAGTGAGTTACTAGAGACAACCACTCCTGGAATTACTTTGTTGTGGTAGCTTAGCAATATTTAAATACTCAAGCATTATATGTTGCCTGGATGCAGTGGTGGGATGAATGAGAAAAAATAAGTTGAGCTTCATTCCTGGCAAGATGGAAGCACTGCGAGCAAGTGGTTCCCATGTCTGAGAAATTGGTCAGCTGCTGCCCTGGATAGGGTTACACTCTCCCTGATGGTGCAGGATAAAACTTCAAGGAGTTTCTGGATGCAGCTCTGTCACTGGAGGCCCAAGCAGCCTTTTTAAAGCTGTGACAGGTACAATGGCTGCTGCCATATCTGGACCAAGAAGAAGAAGAAGAAGAAGAAGAAGAAGAAGAAGAAGAAGAAGAAGAAGAAGAAGAAGAGTTTGGATTTGATATTCCGCCTTTCACTCCCCTTCAGGAGTCTCAAAGCGGCTAACATTCTCCTTTCCCTTCCTCCCCCACAACAAACACTCTGTGAGGTGAGTGGGGCTGAGAGACTTCAGAGAAGTATGACTAGCCCAAGGTCACCCAGCAGCTGCATGTGGAGGAGCAGGGAAGCGAACCCAGTTCACCAGATTACGAGACTACCGCTCTTAACCACTACACCACACTGGCACTCGAGTGATAAATATATATATATATATATATATAAATAATGTATATATAAATAATGTATATATAAATAATGTTATTATATAAATAATAAATATATATATAAATAATGTTGGTAAACCGATCAATCAATATTGTTGTGCAGATAGTTAAGGAGAAGATAAACTGAAAGTAGGATAATGTCAGAGCCTTTGGTTCAATATGAGTTGCAGCTCTCCCTTTGACGTAAAAATGAATTGTATGCTTGGTTCAATCAACACGATACAGAAAAATCTCAATGGTTTACAGGATAGATTATAACAGAAAGGCAATGCTGAAATTACCTTAACAATGTAGTTATTGTACTGCTCCTTTTGATTTCTTTCAAGTAAGGGAGAAAGTACTCATGAACTCTTTGTGTTTGCTAAGTATTCCTCCCTTTCTATTATAAGTTTCTTTTTGGGTAAAACCTTTCCCATTTAATCAGAAATTGCTCAGTGTGAAAAAAAGACAAACACTGGTACCCTACGTCAAGAATAGTCTGTGCTTTCTCATGGAACATCCTGCAGGTTCTTTAACTATGGTTTTTTGTGGGGGTTTTTGTAAGAGGTCTGGGTCTATCATTTTCATCAGTGTGTCTGGTGGAAAATTAAAGGAGCAAGTGCCAAGCGCTCATGGATCAGTTTAGCAATCAGCTCTGAGGTGAATTACCTCATTCAAAGGAGCGGGGAGGGAATACATTCTTGTTCTTGTTCTGCAAGCTCATGAAATAGACCAGAGCACCAATAGGTCAAAACTCCTTACCTACAAGAAGAAGAAGAAGAAGAGTTTGGATTTGATATCCCGCCTTTCACTCCCTTTAGTTACAATATGCAGAGGGGGGGGGGGGACCCCCAATAACCCAGTCTACATACTACACTGGCATGCAGCAGAAATGAGGGGACAGACACTCAACATCCAGAAATAGGTAAGTTTTATGACTAGACTACACATTTTAAAATAAATAACAGCATGTAATGAAAGAGGGAAGGGGAGATATATAGGCCACATTTATGGCCACATCACCATTGTTTGTTATTGCATAAGAACACAAGGGACTGCCTCAATCTGAATTATTGAGACCACTGGTCCATCCCGTTCAGTATTGTCAGCTGTCTGTGTGTGGCCGTCAAGGAATTCTGCCAGGAATCTTTGTTAGCCCTAGCTGGAGACACAGGTGATTGAACCAGAGACTTTTTGCATAGAAAAACTGTGCTCTGTCACTGAGCTACAGCCCTTCCCCTCTCTGGTACCTATGGAAGTCTCTGCTTTGCAGGGATGTCTGCTGCCTCCCACTAGCCATTGTCCCCACCACACCAATGCCAGAACATGTGCTACACTTGGAATGATCATGAGATCATGAGATCTGCAATTGTGGATCAGTGCATCTGCAAAAGACTAAAGTAGATTCTCAGGAGTGTGTGGTTCTCACACCGCCATAACTAGTTTCCATCTAGGTTTTGCAATCATATTTCTGAAAAAAATATGCAAATCAAAATGCAGCCATCCTTCAACATTTACACAAATCAGAGATAGCCTGTTGAGTTTGGAATCCCTTTTAATCCTAGGACTATTTTCACTCTATTTTCTGTAGAGTAGTTATTCCCTTCCCCGTGCCCACAGCCTTCTGCACTCTTTTCTTGCTGGCTCACCAATGGACGTATCAACCCAGAATTAATTTCTTCCTCTTTCCTTGCAGTCCCTCTCTTTTCTCCACTGCATTCTCACTCACTATCTCCTTTGGCTGTGCATTTATTTCCTGTCATTAGGTCTCCTTCCACAACTGTGCTGCCTCTCCTATAAACTCCCTGGGCACTCTCTCTCTCTCTGACCATCCATCATCTATGTAGCTACTGTGATGATCTATAACACCCCACATCTTATGTTAACCTGACACATCACCTCTGCCTTGCATGTGTTGTTGTTTGTGTTAGCCAAGAGAGGAACGACATAGGAAGTGGTGGAAACTTCTGCATCCTTGCAACATGGTGTATCAAGTTGCATCTTCACCTATACACAACCTGGATATTTTCAAAAAGAAACCCCTCAGATATTATAAAATGCTGTATGTATCCAAAGAGCAGCAAATCTGAGTAAGTGCCACTCAATAAAGTAAGGTGAGAGTAACAATATAGTTTTCCCCCCACCTCTCTATTCCACCACCTGCATTGATTCAAATAATAAAATAAAAGTAATGTTTGTGTAGAACCCAATTGCATTGGATGCAACAGACATCATCACCTGTTTGTTACAGAAAAGCACAAAGCCTGAGATATGTCGGGTGGGGGTCCTTTCTCTAAATGACATTCAGAGGGAGATGCAGTAGAAAAAAGTGGGCTTGTTATTCTGATTTTAAATCTTCTCTGACATTTTCAACAAGGTTCTTCTGAGATAACTGGAATATAGCTGTATGATAGAAAGAAAACAAAGGAAAAATAATTCAAATAAAAAATACCTGCCTCGAGAAGTCTTTATACCTGTTACCTCTTGCCTGATGCTCACTGTTTTGTGAAGGTCACATCTCCTCCTGCAATTTCTTGGAAGTTATGCAAGTGTGATAAACAACTTCATGTTGTTTTCTGGTAAGGATGAGTATGTTGGATGTAGCCTTTCTGATGCTTCCTAGATATATGATGCTTAAGATTGCCAGCTGTTCTTTCTGCTGCAAAAACCTTTGCACACCATCACTCTGGGAAGGAAGCAAACACCATTCCTACTCAGCCCTGAAAATAGTGACCTGCTCATCTTGTCAGCAATTGCATGCGCAGGCAGATTGCTGCTGTGCCATGCGCAGAGGCAGATGGAACATGTGTGTCCTTAACAATGCATCACCATGCGCCTCCCCACTTCCTTGTGCCTAGCATTGCCTCAAATGCCTCAAACGCAGTGGAAGAGGAACAAAATTCATACCAGAACACCACCAGAAGACCTTTTATGCCCAGCAAAGATGTTTCAACTTCCCCTTTTATAGTTTATAGTAAATTCATTTTTTCTGTTGACGTCTACTTAGTCTTATTGATAGCTGATAGCTCTACTTTATTATTATATGGATACTGCAAGTCACCCAGAGGTTATTGCATGGAATATAAATGTGGTAAATAAACATACTACTGCACAATGTCCTGTGTTGCCTTCTATATGAAGTTGTGAAATTCAATATGGTAATTTAGAACAGAGATTTTATTAATAAGCAAGCAGACATATGCATTATATGCAATAAACTGTTAGAGCTCTGAGATTACATTTTCCAATACGTAAATATACCTCATGACTACATTGTAACATATCATATCTTAAAGCGTGAGGAAGTACACTTGATCTTAGCCAAATGGCTGAGAAGCAATAGAGTGAAGAATTACCACTTGTAGACTTTTCATGAGTACAGATAAATCATACATAAACCTATTGTATTGACTTTCTACTTCCTTCAAACAACGCTCACCTACAGTGATTCCATCACAGCTTGCTGTTGCCTAGACAATTTTCTTCCATACATCATCAGACACAGGAACTAATTTACTTAAGCCATTGATATGAACATGAACCTGACCCAAATCTACATCCAGCTCTTCTTGATTCCTATTAAATGACCATGGCAACACATCACCCAACACCAAGTTAGCTCCAGGCTGATACAGAAGTATGAATTTCAATTGCAGTAATTGAAAGAAAAGTCTTGTTAACCATGCAGGCATAGACATCAGATTTCTTTTGTAAAAATATACTAACCAGAGACTTGGAATGAGTTTCTGCTACAAATTGACATCCCCCGCCTCTCCTTTTTATAAGCAGAGACCAAAGCCAGCGTTGCCTTCTCTATTTGGACATAGTGACATTCTGATTTTGTCATTGCCCATGAAGCATATACAATTGGGCTCCAGACTTCACTATATTTTTGCACCAAAGCTACACCCAATCCATGTTGTGAGGCACCTGAATTTATTTTAATTAGGCTTTTAAAATCATAATATTTTAATATCTGTATTGTTTTAATTAAAGTTTTAAATGTAGACATGGTTAGTGATGCTAAACATCCCAAGTCCAAGTTCTCCCTTTTGCCAGCAAAGTCCTTCAATGACACGGGATTAGTTGGATTAGCAGAGGTTGTGGTAAAAAATACATGGGCTCTTTCTGAACATTTATTGCAGCTAAACACTGTGATGATTGACTAAGACATAGGAAATTGCCACCTTGGTTCCAAACCCAGCACCTGTTCTCTCTGCTTTGTAACTTGGGGGGGGGGGTGGAACCCAAGTAATTCAGTCTTGAACTATTTGAATTTGACCTTCAGCAGTATTCTCTACTGAACAGCATAGCAATCTAAAATATTGTGAAGCGTATGACACATTTGGGTCTGATTTGACAGCTTGTGGATCAGGTTGCATCATTAAAACACAATCTAAATCAAGGCTATGGCACTTACTGTTTGGGATGCGGGTGGCACTGTGGGTTAATCTACAGAGCCTAGGGCTTGCTGATCAGAAGGTCAGTGGTTCGAATCCCCGCAACGGGGTGAGCTCCCATTGCTCAGACCCTGCTCCTGCCAACCTGGCAGTTCAAAAGCACGCCAAGTGCAAGTAGATAAATAGGTACCGGTCCAGCAGGAAGGTAAACAGCATTTCTGTGCGCTGCTCTGGTGCACCAGAAGCGGCTTTGTCATGCTGGCCACATGTCCCAGAAGCTGTCTGCAGACAAACATCAGCTCCCTCAGCCTATAGAGCGAGATGAGCACGCAACCCCAGAGTTGTCCGCAACTGGACCTAATGGTCAGGGCCCCTTTACCTTATGGCACTTACTAGGGAGCAAAATACTCAGCTCTTTCCAGGTAGAGAGGTTAATAAAAGCACTTCATTATCTCTAAAGTCTGAGACACTGAGGTTCACTTTTCAGCAGCTAAAAAAACACAAAACATTACCAAGGATGAATGCTAATGAAACATCTTGCATGAGGAGACACCCTATTGATTTTTGTCTTATCATCAGGGTGTAGAGTTGTTCCCCTACTTAATCCAGAGAGGTTTTAAAATATTTGAAAAATGTCAGCCTATTCCAGGCTTGTTTCATTTTTTCCCAGACTCAACACAACACAGACAACATAACTGAGTCTCAAAAGATCTTCAATCTAGACCCAGCTTTTTCTCTTACTCTTTTCTTTCCCAATTTGTCAGCAAATCAGGAGCTACCCTCATGAATGCCTATTCTCTCAAGTGTGAAGGGGCATTTAGTGGTCACATTACAGGTATCAAACTTTGTGACCTTTAACCAAAGTGATGCCACTTTGCAAAGGGACATATTTTGTTCTCCTTCTCACTTCACCCAAATTAGTACACCTCCAAGGTTTTAACCAAACCGGCATAATTATTGTGTGTCTAGATATGTGTTCCAACTGTATTCAGGTAAGCTTATTCCCTGTCTGGTGCACACAACAGACCTTATCACCACAAACCTTTCTCTGCCCCTTTCTCACAAGAAAGCCTAGGCTGAAATCCTGTGCCCACTAACCTGGTGCTAAGCCTCATTAAACATGAAGAGAGACATATAGAGCACAGGATATTCTCTCTCTCTCTCTCTCTCTCTCTCTCTCTCTCACACACACACACACACAGTAAGCAGAATCTGCAGGAAAATAACTTGTAAGGGAGTACCTGACAAGTTTACAAGGAGACAAAAGCCAGGGAGAAAAGTGTGTGGGGACAAGGAAATAACAGATCTTTAGGACTCATTAATCACAGCTCTGAGTTCACTCAATGGCTAAAACATTGAAGGTGAGGGCAGCGAGCAGTGGGATGGAAGCTCACATGTCATTTCATAATTTTTCTTAGAGGACTAGAGACTTAACTTTTCAAAAAAAATAAAATGACAGTGGCTACGGGGACCAGTACATCTGTACTTGCCTACTGGCAGCTCTGAACAAACCACATGAAATAAAGAAACAAAGGCAGCAATTTGTTACTTTAGAGAAGCAATTTAGAGATTAGTGATGTAGAACAGCCATGTGTTTTACCAATTTGCTTTAAGGAGTGATCATGAAAAGCTAGTTTACAAAAGTGGGATCTTCATTTCCAAATTTAAATCTTGCTATTTATCTTTGCTTACTGAGGTTCATTTGTAGCTTGCCTCATCTCTAGAATTATTCTGACAAAACCATATGGCACTGAATAGTTAATACCCTTCATCTTTGAAATAAATCTCTTGCCACAAAACCCATTTCAAAAGTGTTTTTGAACTCCCAGAGAAATCATCATATCTCTCAGCTCTGCTGCTGGCTAGGAAATGGTTCCCATGAGACTGTGACAGTTTTCTTTCTTTTTCAATTGTCGTCTTGTTATGGCTAATGCAACTAGCTGGTTCCAAAGGCTGCAACTTTGAAATGAAACCTGCATGTTATTGCAGCAGAGACCCACAGCTGTGTTCACAGATACCCACCCTCTCCGCAGAAAATGTAATCAGTCATGCAGAAGCTGACACGACACTTATTACCTGTAATGTGGGGAGCAGCAAGAAGGGGTAATTGGATTTAAGCCTGCTTTTTCTCTCCAGTGCTCCAGGATCTTGGGATTGTCTGATCATACATGGGGAGGGGCTTGTATTTAGATTCTTATCAAGTCCTTCCTCCTTTTTTAGTAATACAAATAATAAAATATTAGCAGGAGCAAACAAGTAGGAAGGGACAGGGTTTGGTATGTGTGTGTATTGAGGGGAAAGAAAGTCTTCTGTTACTTGCATGCTGTAGAGTATCCTAGTATGTGTAATGTATGCCTTACTAGACATATGTCTCTGTAAAGGCAGTCACGATGCTGTTTGGGGCTCAAAAATTTGTCGACAGTAGGCAGCAAACTTATATAGTGATTAGGAAGTCAGATCCTCAGTCCTCTGATGAATTAAAGACGGACTTGTTTCTTTCCAATGTTGCAGCACCAAGCACTTAGCTTACAAAAAGGCATGGGGGATCTGGGCAAAAAATCCCAAATAGTTTGAATGTGGCCCATCATTACATGCATGTCTGGGAAGCAGAAATATTTAACTAAATTCTCAGAATATACGCCGGGATTTTTACTCAGCCCGCTGCCAAGAAAAAGAAAGCCACTTTGCATAATTTTCTCTGAATATTCACCACCATTTTTGTGTGTGTGGTGGCCTCCATTTTCATTCTCTCACCCCTTGCCCCCCAGTGCATGCCCTGGAATGGTGCTGGGTCCAGGGAGTGGTGGAAGTTGCAAAATGGTGAACAGGTTGCCAACACAGTTGCTGTTGCTGCCACTTGCAGCTGTAGCAAAAAACTAAACAAAAAACACTGGAGGGGCAGGGAGAAGCTATGCTACAGCCACCAATATTGATGAGCCCAACCCCCAAGAAATTGTTGGAGAATTTCTCCTTTCCCTGCAGAGATGGAGTGGAGAATTTCAAGAAGCCATTGGTTCACACATCTCTAGTAAGGAAAGCAGATTTCAAATAGCACCATCCTTCATAAAACGTTGCTTATTTGTTAATGTTTTCTTTTTGAAAGATTATATGTACTGTACAGTGATAGTGAGAAATTCATTGATATCAGTGGGATTTACAACACAATCCCATGCATATTTACATGGAGGGAAACAAAAGAACACTGTTCCCTGCAGACGAAAGGCTTGAACACCAGCTTCTAACATGACACCTTGTTTAAGGATGGAACCTATCCAGGGGAGCACAGAGACTACAAAGAAGAACCTGCTCCTATCATTCTCATGAGACAGAGCTCATCAGAGTGACCATTTCAGCCATATCTCCCACAGTTCCTTGATGAAATCAAGGGCATAGGGGATTGACCACAATTTCTAGTCTTTGTATGGGGGCAAATGCAAAAACTCCAAGTTCAGATCCCCATGAATCTTCAGTGTAAACTGCACAGCAGCAAAGTGTTTTATGGCTAAGGAAGTAGGTTGTGCTGCTTGAAAAGGTCCACAAGTGAAAACCATGTTGTCTGTGCCTGCACCAACAGAATTCCAATGTTGTTAATAAATAATTTTTTAATAATATATGTGTTAGACATCTAGAATATAATAAATCATGCTTTTTAGTGCAATCCTATAGATGTGTACTCAGAATATAATATCCAATAAGAAAGATCCACATGGCTTACTCCCTTGTAGGTGGGGTAGGACTGCAACCTTAATATACATGCATTATAAATATGAAAAAATGAGACAATGCAGACTAGACAACTAAAAATTGTATACTGCTCTGAATAAGTTTAGTCTTATTCTGATCAGAGGTACTTTGGGAGTGTTGTGTTGAATATGCAAAAATCAGTGATCATTTTTTGATTCGCTTACCTCTGCCACCTTTACTGATTGCTTTCAAGTGATTTTCTTCAAGTAATTTCCCATCTTTTAAAATCCATCCTTCAGAACCAGACTGGAGAGGAAAAGGAAAGATTTTGTTTTTTAGTGGTGACCTTGTGCTACCGGTTCTCAAGTGGTAGTAACAGGACATTCCATCCCTCTATATGGACATGGGTAACTTGGCTCCAGAATATATAATATTACTCCCAGGAAGTGTCATATTCATGTCCACTGCTTTTAAAAACAATTGGGAGAGGACATGTGCTGCAAGGTTAGAGGCAGGATACAAAGCCTTCGGATAACTAAATAAGATGGAGTGACGGTGGGGCAAGCAGAGGATTCCTGAAGCACCATTATTAAATCCTATTCAAAGTAATTAGTTGTTGCTAACCTGTTACACTGATTTCAGTATGACTTACAGCATAATCCTTTACATGTCTTCTCCAAAGTAAGCCTCACTGTGTTTAGTGAGGCTTGCAGTCTCTGTCATATAAATAAATTTAGCATTATCTGGCCTAGATATTTCATTAATTCCATATTACTTGGAACAAGTGTTATTTAGAACATGATAAAAATGTTAAGAGGAATTCCCATGAGGCAACTAGTTAAAAAAACCACAGAAGGGGATTTATAAGAAAAATAAATACCACTTGAGCATATGACTGTGAAAAGATTTGCCACTTCTAGTCTATTTTAGACAATTCAAGCTCAATAACACAGTTTCATTGCAAAATGGAAGACAAAGTTTCTGAAAATCTAAGGCTTATGACAACTTGCATTAACATTTAGTACCTTTTTCTTTGACTTTCATACTAGTACACTATGGAAAAGTTTTAAAATCATTGATATTCCACACATACATTGCATAGGGTACAATCAAAGTCACTTACAAACACAATCCTTAATATCGAGTTTTACTAAGTATCTAATAAATATATATCATAACTACTGAAATCCTTCATTAATTAAAAATTGAATCAGTCCAGCAAATCCCTTCTACCAATTCAGTATAAAAGACAGCTTTGCAGCTTAAATCATTCTAGTAAAAATGTTAATGTTTCCAAAGAGACATTCTTATTAAACCATCAATTCCAATAATGTATAGGCTAGATCCAATTTTCATAACTGTTTCCCTGCATAATGCCACATTTTAGATTGTTGTAACGTGCTCTGGGACCTGCTGGTGAAGGGTGAGTAGGAGTAGGAGTAGTAGTAGTAATAATGATGAGATGATATAGGGGTTATACCTTTTAACATTGGTTTAAACCATTTGCAGTGAGACAATTTTGCTCATACCTATACTATATCTGTAACTATACTGGTTGTAACTCAGGAATAGCTCACTGATGGTCCTCCAGGTTTTTAAACCCCAACTCCCATTAGCCCCAACCAGAATGGTTTAATGTGAAAGTTCTCAGGTTCCCCACCCCTGGTGTAAGCAGTTGGGCTGATGTAGAAGACTATCAATTCAATAGCACCCTTGGTTTAGATTACCTCCCACCCAAACCTGACTCCAAGCCCAGAATCAGTGTAAGAACTGCTCTAGGCTCTTCAAAGTCATACATCCCAAAATGTGTTGAAGGAGGGAAGTCACTCTTACCAAAGTTTATTAATTTTGGGTGGGTAGGCCAGGCAGTCATTTTGGGAAATCCAGCCCTTGTCCACCCAAGTCAGATAACCTTGAGAAACTGGTTAAGCGAAGCCTTCTCCATCCTGCAAGAGATGTTTCAATGTGATCACCAACAACCCTTCTTTCCTACCAGTCCTTTCATCCACACTGACTCTCCTATGGGAAAGGGCAGCTACCTTTACTCCTTCTGCTTATGACTTGCCTCAGATACTATCAAGCAGGCCTATGTTGTAAATTCATCTCGAAGATACCTAGCTGCTTTTCATAAAAACCTATTACGAAGTATGCACAAGTCCTTGGGCGCACTTAAAATTGTGTTCTCAAACACAGACATTGTGTTTAGCTGCCAGATTTTGCTTTGCTGTTAGTTATCTTGTTGGCATCTGTATGTGGTCTTAGGAGACAATAGAGGAGGTTGCCTCTGGGGGTGAAGTCAAACTGCTGTGTAGAAACTGATACAGAAGAGGCATGTGTTGTTGCAGCAAGGGCCGACGAAGGTGTCCAGCTTTGCTGCTGCAGATGCACCATGGTGATTCTTCTCTCTGAGCTCCTCCCAGTGGTTATTCCTCCTCTGGTCACTGCTATGGGTGCACAAACTGTCTATCTGTCTCCAGGTCCTGCTGTCATTTTCAAGGGATTCCTTCATGTTACATTTGCAGACATCTTTGTAATGTAGAGTTCATCTACCAGTGATCCTGGTGCCTGAAGCCAGCTCCCCACAGAGCGCTTCTTTGGGGAATCCTACCATCTTCCATTCTGTAGGCATGACCAAGCCAGTGGAGACGTCACTGAGACAGGAGTGCAAACATGCTAGGAATGTGGACTTGAGGGAGCACATATTTGTTTGAGACTCTGTCCTGCTATGGGGTGCCCCAAATCTTGATGCAACGCATGTGGAAGGCGTTGAGGTGTCATTCCTGATGGTTGTAAGTCACAACTCACTTTCATAAAGCAGCATGCTCAACACACAAGTCTGGTAGGCCTTCATCTTGGTACTAGAGATTAGCATCACATTCTCCTATACCTTTTTGGAGAGGCAAGTCATTGCTGTAACTGCCTTGCCAATACTCATGTCTGGCCAGAGCAGACATTGATGAAGAGGCTGGTTATGGTGAAACCCAGGTAGACTCAATTATCAAGTGTGTGGTCATCAATGCTGATGCATGGAGTGCTGGCGACATCCCGGTCTTTGTCAGGTTGGTGGTAAGGCCAAACTCTCAGCAGGCTTAGGCAAAATGAGGTTGATGAGCCTCTGCAGAGATTTCTTAGAGTGCACATCATCTGCAAGCAACATATCTTGGATAAGGACCCTCCTCCACACTTTTGCCTTGGTGCAGAAACATGCCAGTTTGAACAGACCTCTGTTACTGTCTTCAGCTGAGCTGAAAGCATATAAGTGCAACAGGGAGAAGAATATGCCAAAGAGAGTTGAGGCAAGAACACAGCCTACTTTCACAGTGCTCTTTATAGGGAAGGCATCCAAGGTTGAGACATCATACAGGGCAGTGCCATGCATGTTCTTGTGGAACAGCACAATCAGCTTGTGAAGCTGTCTTATATAGTAACTTTGATGGAATGAAGCTACGCCGCTCAAACACTGTAATGATACTAGACCTTGAATGTTGGATTTATACAGAAATTTACAAGGCTTCTTGAATGGACCAATGTGTCATAATGCTTGACAGCAGCCTCACTTTCAAAGTGGATCTCCTGATCCCCATCCCCCCAGTATAATTCATTGTAAACTGTACCTTTATAAACAGAGGAGAAACAATTTTATGTTGGGAGCTCTCAAGCAATCATTTAATTATTTACCTTTTAAAAAATATATACTTAACTTTTCAAGTCATAGTGGCTAAAACAATTCTATCTAACATATAAGGAATCTGGGTCTGTGTGGTAGTATCTTCTGATCGCAGGTGGCTGTTGACATATTGTATGTTTCAGGCTCTTGCCGAAGGAAGTGGTAGGACAGTGGTAGCTGATGTAGTGCTGTACAGAAGTTGTTGGACTACAACTCCCATCATCACTCACCATCTGGACAGCACTGCATTGACTACCCCAGGGGTGGAAGGAGTTCCAGATGAACTTGAGGGCTTGCTGATGGTAAGGAATACAGTATTACAGAAAAAGCCCTCCTGTTTATCTGTGGGCTCCTCTATTAATTCATAACATCGCCCGTGCTCCAGGCTCTGTGTTTGAGAGACTGATGCCACTTGTATATTTTGGTCCAGTCACAGGGAAGGATGACTTTGAGGATGCCCTCTACTGCCTGTTATTTTTAATTACTAGATGCAAATAGGGCAGAAAGGGGAGTGTAAAGGAGTGAAAAAATAAATATCTGGATGACTGGGTTATGCTATTTTTCTATCTAGCTCATAAGAAATTTTATTCATCCATTAGGTTTACGCTCCTCTTTTCAAACCAAGATTGGCCCCAAATTGGGATCAAAAGGGGGACAGGATGACAATAGCTGCAGCACAAATCTTTGAACTGGAGATTGGCTACAGTTGCATGTGCCTAGGGGATGGCTAATTAACCTGTTCTAGTGGCAATTTCAGGGCTCATTTTATTTATAGGCATCAAATTGTATCCCGAGGAAGTCCTCAATCCAAAAAGGCTGTTCTCTGAGATATAAACACATGAGAGGAAACATTGAGAGCAGAATAATGTAAAAGGCATTTTTAAAGAATCCTATGACATGCAACCTAAAACCAATGCTAGAAAAAAGGGAGGCACATACATGTTGGTGAATGCTAATTTAGAACCATCTCCTAAATCTGAAAAAGTGAAATGGTTAGCATTACTCTCCTGTCCTGGAAAACACATTGAGAACTCTGCAGTCATTCTAATTGCCATTTACATGATAGATTACATTTGGTGAACCTTTCACCAACTGGGAAATTAATTACTGAGAACTGATCTGGAGAAAGGAGACAAAGTAATTTAACAAATAATGTATTGCAATAATCTTCCACATCATTAGGTACAGGTGTCTCTTGTACAAATGACTTGACTTAATGCAATGCATAACCTTCATTTCAACATAAATTTAAAACAATGAGTTCAGAATTTCTAATGTGCTGTATTCTGGTTGTACTAACAAGACAACTACCACAAGAAACATAAAATCACTTAATGTACCAAGGAAGGATGAACTGTTTGATTACTGCAATCTTTTTCTGTTTGATTACTGCAATCTTTTTCTTATTGATAGAGGTAACAGAACTTTATTTGCACCACCGGAGATACTGAAAAGTTATTAAATGCTACAATTCTAACCCTACTTACCTGAGAGTAAGCTCTATTAAATACAATAGGAGTTACTTCTGAGTAGATATAGTTAGGATTGTGCTAAGGAATATAAATGGAAATGTGGATCAAGAGATGCTTTAGATGTTACTTGCAGTCATTTTTTTTTCCATTTGTGAGACAGGCTGTTTTGTGAACAGTCTAATGCATAAGCCAGGAGATCACAGATACCAGCCAAAACAGTTTTAGGGACTGGAAAGTTACATTTAGAAACTTAAAAAGCAACTCTCCACAGCACAGATGGTTTAATTCCAGCTCACATGGTATGCTGCTTAGGATACTAGTCAATTACCATGAACAATTACAGTACCTAAAAGTAATTTGTGAACTAGTTTCTAGAGCATAATATTTTTTTTTAAGGAACACAGATTTCTAGCTATTCAGCCTAGGAATTTGTTCTCAGTACCATCAATAAGCTCAAAGTTCTGTCACACAATAAACTTGTTGTGTACAGTGGTACCTCAGGTTACATATGCTTCAGCTTACACACGCTTCAGGTTACAGACTCCGCTAACACAGAAATAGTGCTTCAGGTTAAGAACTTTGCTTCAGGATGAGAACAGAAATTGGGCTCCGACAGTGCGGTAGCAGGAGGAGGCACCATTAGCTAAAGTGGTGCTTCAGGTTAAGAACAGTTTCAGGTTAAGTACGGACCTCCAGAATGAATTAAGTACTTAACCTGAGGTACTACTGTATTGAATTTTCAGGCACAGAACAGTCGCAGAGCAGCCAGGAACTAGTTAAGGGAGGTAGTGATTGCTTTTAATTAGCTTCACCTGGGTTGGGTAGTCCTAGCTCAGGTGCCTATATATAGCAGCAGGACTGGGGGTTTTGTGTGTCTTTCTACTTGCTTGCTGCCATGAATAAAGATGTTACCATACCACCACTGGCTGGACTCACTATATAATAAATCTGCTCTTGGTTACCCCACCGCAAAGCTTTCAACTCAGCAATCAAATAGTGGAGAGGGTGTTCTTTTGCTGCTGTTGTTTAGTATTCATGAGTGAGAATCCTTGCTGGTCTCCTGCAAATTACTCAGATCTGCCAGTAGATCCTTTCTCCCTTCTGCCCATCCCTGCCATAGCCAATGTGAAATGGATGTGAAACAGAGAAAATGGCTTATCATCCCTACTGGAATCTCCATGTTATAGATTTCCATCTGCTTAAAGGCCTAGGTTGGTTTGCATTATACTAAAGCAACAATAACAACAGGCTTTCACAAGAGTTGAATGAATCAATTTTATGCATAGGTTGCTTTCTAAACTGGATTCCTGATATCCTGAAAGAAGATAAGTGGCCAGAGGAAAGTGGAAAATACATTGATATTTGTCAATTGCAAAAATTCACAATTCACAATCCATTCCTATGTTAGATCGCTGAAGATGCAATCATCGTTAATGGCTATATCACCCAAGCATAAACTGTTATATTGTCATTAGTCAAATGTAACAACTTTTCATTTTCACAGATGCCAGCTAGTTCTAAATCAAATAATTTTTGTTGCTATTCTGAATGCTGCCCTTTTTGCACACCTGCTTTTGACAGTTCACTTAGCTTTTTTATTTTGTTATACAGGGCCCAATTTTAGGCGGAAAAAGAATAACTTTGTACTGTGATGGATTATCTCTTGTACTTTATATGCTACAGATTTGGGCCCAGGGAAATTAAAGTTCTAGTTATTTAAAGAAAGGTTTGTTTAGAAACCAAGTCTACCCTGCTCTCCACACATGGCTCCTTCAGCATTCCCCTTAACTGAAAGCAATGGCAGCTACTTCGTTAACATCCAGCAGGAGAATTATAGTCTCACTCCCTGGTGTGAGATGATTAAGACTATGTCTGTGCAAATCATGTGTCTTCATGATTGTTTTATTACATCTGTGTGAGTGTGAGTTGTATAAGAGTATAAGAAGTGGAAAATATCTGATGTAATGAGTTTAAAGGTATGGTCTATCAAGAGCCCTGTGCTAATAGCACATGAAAGACCTGGTAAGCTGTGACCATTGGTTTTTAGTAGCTTTCTGTGCTGTTGGTCCTAAATCAAGTTCAACAGCAGGGATGGGGCATTTGTGGCCCGCTGGATGCTACCAGACTACAACTCCCATCATCCATGACCATTGGCTATGCTGTCTGGAGCTGATGAGAGTTGGCGACCAACAACATCTGGAGGGCCACAAGTTCCTTACTGCTGTTCTACAGAATAATTCAGGTACTATTTTAAATTGTAAACCCACTTGGGTATATTGGCAAAATGAAGGCAAATGAATAAATATGAATAATAAATATTAAATAAGTGCTAGTCAAATGTGCTATGTGAAAATTAAACTGTTGCTTCACTTCATCACTACTCAGACTCTATATTTTACAAAATATGTAGACAAGTAGAATCAAACTATAGTACATTCATAAGGGGCACATGACTGTTGGATCTGAACTGCCAACATATTGATGGTATCTGCCTAATCCTAGATAACACCAACAGAGCAGAAGCTGTGCTTAAAAGGCAAGTTTCTTGTGTTTTGTGTGATCAAACTGATACCATACTAGTTCAAGGCTTGACTAGATTTTACTGGAAAAGTTGATCACAGCCAGTGCCCCCTATATATTGGGAGATTGAGGGGGGCAGCGGAAACTGACAAGGGAGCATTAGATATTGCAAGCCTGCTTCCTATTACACAGATAACACCACATTCTACACCAGATTAACTCTGACTAACCTACAGTGACAATTTTTGATAGAATTGTATTACTTGCTGAAGTATACGTGTGTGTATATTTGTGTGTGCGTGCGGACAGGCCCCCATGTTTCTAACAGATTGAACAACTATGTTTTATTCGGGACAAAATTTTATTTGCTATTATTATTATTATTATTATTATTATTATTATTATTATTAAAATTAGCTTTCCTGCACTAAGCACAGTGAGATAATATAAAATTTGTAGCCCTTTTAGTTCTTTTTGATGCGTGCCCTGAAACATTTAAATAAGTGTATAACAGTAACTGCATTGGATGCCACCGAGTGCTGGGAATATAAAAACTCATTGCTCTTCCATTTCACAATTTAATAGGTTTAAAGTATTCAGTTCTAGTACTGCCATGGCTTGACTGCAGATCACCTGTTTCCTCTGCTACTGTACCAGATTTTTGAATGATACTAGGAGCATTCAGATTGAACTATAACTTAGGAAACCCCCTGCACAGTACCACTGAAAACAGACAATTGTCCTCAGTTTCCATGCCATCCAAAAGCAATGATGATGTCAGGGAAGTGTGTGTATGTGTGTGCAAAACAACAGCAATCCATACACTCCTTCAGTGATATACAGGTGGGATGAATTTTTGTTCTTGAATTGGATTTATATACTTCAGGAATTTTTCAGATGGTTTGTTTTTTGTTTTTCAAATATATTAAGGGCTTACCATTAAGCAACCAGGGCAGCTCCCAACTGGTGGCCACCATTTTCTTTCACCTGAGGGAATGGCAGAGTGCCTATTACTTCTTTGTCAAACATGGAAAAGGGCATGCAAAGATGTTCTCAACACCTGTAAATCTAGCAATAAGCTCTGGGTGCAGAAGAACATATTATATACAACTGGGTACTCAGTCTTCAGGCTTTTCTCATACACTTTTTCTGACCCTTCTCTCTTTTTTGAAAAAAAAAAAAGTTTACCCACCCTGTACCATAAGGTCTCAGAGTGAGTTACAACAATAAAATATACAATTATCGGACATTTGGAGGGTATGACATATCCCACCCATGTAGGCCCTCCACATCTTGCACTACCATAATTTCCAAATCATGCAGGCTTGTAGAAGATGCTCCTTTCTTCAGAATTTCCCAACTAGCACATGGAGGGTGGCAAAGCTGGCTGACAGAGAAGCAAAGGAAATGGTGGGGCCAGCTAGCACATTCCTACTTTCTCTTCTTGCAAATGGATCATGCGAGGGATGGCCTCTTCACAAGGATACCTCCATCATTCAAATGGCTGTTTTTAGTGATAGATAAGAAAAATCCTCCAGCTTATAGCCAAAAGTATTCTGAAACATGAATTATGTCTTCGTTATCACTTACATCAAATAAATGTTAAATTACAGGCGCAGAGCAAAGGTCCTGTTAAATAACAGGGCAGAGCAAAGGTTCAAGGACTGGCCAACATGTGCAGTAGCTTCAGGCCACATTAGCCAATCTACCAGTGATGGCTAAGAAAATGTCAGGAAATTAACAAGTCAGCAGAATTACTTTATAAGGAAATATTTAGGTGAAATATCACAGTGAGCATTTTCCAAAGTACAGTATGCTTCTCTCTCTCTGAATTACTCAATAGTGGCATTCTGTACAACTTCTGGCACTTCTCAGTAAAATTTGTCTACTGAACAAGATCAAAGAATTTAGTTTTAATGTATTACATCTTTCTTCCTCACACACAAATTCACTACGATGGTTTTACAATGGTACCTCGGGTTACAGACACCTCGGGTTACAGACTCCACTAACCCAGAAGTAGTATCTTAGGTTGAGAACTTTACCTCAGGATGAGAACGGAAATCACGTGGTGGTCGCACAGCGCAGTGGGAGGCCCCATTATCTAAAGTGGTACCTCAGGTTAAGAACAGTTTCAGGTTAAGAACGGACGTCTGGAACAAATTAATTTCTTAACCTGAGGTACTGCTGTATTAATTTTTTTTTAAGCAGCTTCATTCTGTAGGCTGCTCTCTTTAAACACCACAGATTCCCTGTTATTGTCACACAAAAGTCTGAGAGGAATCACACGCATTAATATTTAATTATCTTCTGCTTACCAGAGGAATTTTCAACATCCTCCCCCACTCCAAGCAGCCCTCTTCACATTACCATTACCTCACAACATTTCATATCCAATATGGGAAGAAAAATACATAAGCATTAGGTTTCAAGCTGACACAAATGTCCTATGAGGGGGTTTCTTGTCCATGATATAAGTTATGGTCACTAAGAAGGAAAAAGTGTGGGTGACCATAATTCCTTGCCCGCTGAAATATATTATCATTACAATACACCGATGTAAAGCAACAAGAAACATGTAAGTCAAGTATACCAATAAACAACAAGTTAAAAAAGAAAAGGTTTCATTAAAAAGTCTGGGAGGATAAAAACATGGCACTGAAAGGACGATGGTGTTGGTGCCAAGTTGGCCTTCTATGGGAGGGAATGCAGCAAATGAGGCATCATCACTGAAAAGGTTCTCTTTCTGGTCATCACCCACCTTGGCTTGGATGGAGAGTGCTGGAGGAGTGCCTCCCAAGATGTTCCTTCTGGTATGTGACTTCAGGCTTTTGAATTGTGCTCAGAAACAGCCTGGAAGCCAGTGTAGTTCTTTCAATATGGGTGAGAAATACCCCCAACTGCTGATCCCAGTTAACCATCAACCTAATACTCATTCAGCTTTCCTGCAATGAATAAAGCACCATGGAGCATGTGTTCAGCCAGTCTCTCTTCAGTCTTTGTGACAGAATTTGGCAGGGTAAAGAGAGGGGGCAAGGCAAGGGAGCCCAGATTTTAAATTTCCAATTTTAAAAAATAAAAAAATACACCTCTAGCCTTACTGAAAAGAAGGTGCTGTTTTGCTGTTCATTTGTTGTTTCTCCTCCTTTCTCCTCCTGCCTCTTAGAGTTTGAACATGCCCAATTAAACATGATTGGATGGGAGAAACTGGGCACTCTCCACCTTTTCAAGTTCAGGACTAATTTATCTCATTGTGGTGATGATTGAGTAGATGTATTTCTTTGTGGCGTGTTTTGAGGAGAGGGTAACTGGTGAAGGTGAATTACTGAACAATTCCCCTCATTCCCACCCTCCATGTGATTGACAGTGGCCACAGTCCAATGTTCTAAGTGTCCTCCTCTTCTGAAAAAGTTTTTGCTCTCAAAAACTTTGAAAAGGTAGGAAAAAGAGGTTCCAGATAAGTTTCCATTCTCCTAATGACCCATTATGGCATGTTAGGTGAGGAACACGTAGTGCTCATTCTGTGGTAGTTTGTCCACCTTTGGTCTCCACCCTGCACTCAGCTCTCACCTGTGGCTCCTAGAAGCTGTCAGCATGCAACAGCAGCCACACCTTGGGAGTGGCTTTCACTGGCCAGCTAAACCAGGTGAGGGTAACCAATGGGTCTCAAACCCTCAGTGGTTTAGGGACTTCCCCCGCGACGAAAGCTCTGGCAGATTGAGCGGATGAGACTAATAGTGGGTCCAATAGTCAAGAAGGCGGTTTCTGCACGTGCTGTAGAAGGAAGTGAGGAGCAGGTGCAGCTTGTCAACCTAGGAAAGTAGCTCATCTAGGAGAAGGATGACTGATCCTAAACCTCCACTGCCTTGTGGGATATCTTCAGGAGAGAAAAAAAGCTAAACTCTACACAAATCCGGAATGGAGTCCCTAAGATAGTTGGGTGGCACCTTGTATGCTTCCTTCTGGCACCTTCTGCAGCCATGCTGGTGCCAAATGGATTGCTCTGCTTTCCTTTGGACCACATCAGTGAGGCTGAGAGGGGGGTCTTATCATCTGGGCAGCCCAGGACCTCCATACAAACTGCCTAGGATTGCACCATGGGAGGTCACTTCAGTGCTGCATTGTCTCTCAAGATAGGAAGATTCCAACAAATGCCCCACCCACCAGTCTCTTGAGTATATCTGGTCCTGGGTACCTGTCTCCTCCCTAGCCACTGAAAGGTCACAGTCGGGTTTACTTCTGCTTTAGAGCGGAATTAACACCAGCAATTTGCTATAGAAATGTAATAGCACACACATTTTGCTATTATACTGAAAGTTATCCACAAAGCATGCATTAAAGTGTTAAAATCAAGCTACCGAATGGTGAAGGAACTCAGTTTGAGTGACATGAAGTCCTGGCATTGGATCAGCTGCTCAGAGACTTTGGTAGAATAACAGCTGCCCCTCTGCAACTTATCATTCTCCATCAGTGTCACGGTCATTTCAGAAACCTGCTGCAGACATCTTGCCTGCTGCATGCCATAGAAATGGGCATATTATAGATTTTCTAAGAACCTGATTAGATTTTAATGATCCCTATGGAACTTTGAGCATGCTGTCCTTCAATTGCCAGGAGACGATGGCTAGCATTCTGATTGAAGCAGGCAAAGAGGAGGGGTTGATCTTGTTTTGTTGTACATCTGAACCAGTATGCTTAAAACAGATAAGAAACTGGGGGGGGGGGGGATGTTACTTCATAGCTACTTGGCACAATATAGGAGCCAGGCTCAATATGATGCAGGTGACAAGTGCCAGACTGCAGTGTAATTTCACTGATGAGATTCTAGGGATAGAAATGTTATCCTAAGGATATTGTTTTTTCCCTATAGCTTCATAATGCATCACCTTCCTTGATCCTTTCCATTTCTCAAATAGATTTTAGCAACAATCCATACATTTTGGGATTGTTACACATCTATTCTGCAGTATACCAGCATTTTACTGGCTCTTCTTTTACTCCTAAATTTAACCCTTCATTATGTATAGTTTGCTAAATGGAAAACCTGTTATATGGGAAGCACAAAGGCAAATCACTATAGAAATGTGGCTCGGCCTGCATTACATTCAATCAACCAGCTAATTCATAAAGAGCAGATAAATGGAATGTGTTTTAATAGCATTGCTACTCCTTACTTTGAATTGCTCAGGTATTACACAGAAAACCTACTCTCACATAATAGTAGGTACTTATTCTAAATGTAGTGAGATTTGACTTGTTTCTTCCTTGACACAAAGTGAGTCAGCAACCTTGTAATGCATAATTTAACAAAAACATGTAATTGCCTGGTGAAACAGCCACTGTCTCCCATGCACGCAACATTAATTTTAGCACAAATAATATTAGCAAAAGATATATCTAACACATAATGCTACAAATGTTTGATAGAAAACCTACAGAATTTGTAGTAAGAGGCACTTATGTTACTCACCTTTCTGGATTCAATTAAAAGAAAGAACAGAAACAAGTTAAAAATAAGGCCATTTACTGAGAAATGAATTTAACTTCCGATTGGTGAACAATCTGATTGTGATGTATTTTTTATTTATTTATTCATCCACCCGTTCACTTTATACATTGATTAGCCACAATTCAAAATCCATTTAATTTAAAACAATTTGAGAATGTATCAGACCTATTTGAAATGATCACAGCCATAACAGCAGCAGGAAAAGACATTTCAGATTAACATATTGATACAAGAGGCTATTGTACATTAAACCCCCTTATGAAAAGCAATCCTGACCAAAAACCATTGTCCCAAAAACCTGTCCCTTGTATCTGCCAGTCTGACTTCACTTCCCAGGGTGGAGTGGGTGACATAAGCATGGCCTCTGTTGCTGGCAGGTAAGGCCATCAAGAATTTATAAGACAATTCTAATTTTGCTGAAGATTCTCTTAGAATGGCCAAACTTATCCATCTTCACATATAACTCTCTTGAGTGTAAATATTTAGCATAATAAACATGGGCTAAAATATAGATTTCCCAATATATAATTTTTGCAGGACTCTGCAATGATGGCTTAAAAAGGAATTCTCATGAGCCAGTTTTTTGTTGGTTGGAAGGATGGAAGCAAAAAACAGATATATTTTTTTCCTACTTGGAAAGTTCTCTGGAAAGTACTCATGCACCTGTGTCTGGTCCTCCAAGTTATTTTTGTATACAAGTTGTGGAGCTAATCAGATGTTAGGAATGTAGGAAGCTGCCATGTACTGGATTAAGCCATGAGTCCATGTAACTCAGTATTGTCTATGTTGACAGGCAGTGCACACTTTGGGGCAGAATTTCCCAGCCATCACTGGAGATTCCAGGGCTTAAGCCTGGGATCTTTTGTATTCTAAGCCTGTGCACTACCACATCCCTAAGATTGCCTTAAGGTTGTCTCAAGATTGCCTTAGAATTACAGCTGGAAGCAGTTCTGTAGGCCATCTATTCCAATCTCTGTTTGATGCAGGAAATCCAGAGCTTTACAGCATCAATGTGACATGAAGGTTGGCAACATCAACCCCGCCATGTGGGAATCCTGTTGACAGACAGTCAGGTCATGTATCCATAGCAATGACTACAGAAGGAATGGCCACTGGGAGGAGTGCAGACAGAAGAAACACCATGGTGCATCTGCAGTAGCACAACTGGATGCCTTCATCTGCCCCAGCTGCAAGAAAACATTTCTCTCCCATATGGATCTCTACAGTCACAGCAGGTGCTCCTCCATTGTCTCCTGAGACAGACCAACAGTATAAGCACATCTAGCTAGTATCCAGTTCTGACAGTGTCCAACCAGATACCTATGGAAAGCCCACAAAGACATGAGCAAAATAGCCCTTTCCTAACTATGCATTAGGTGAAACAAGTGCTTCTTTTTGTCTGCCCTGAAGCTTACACTGTTCAGCTTCTTTGGGTGATCCTGGATTCTAATGTAATGAGAGGAGTGGGAAGTGGAGACCTCTTTGTTTTCCCACATCATCCATAATTTTATACACCTCTGTCGTGTCTATCATATCCATCTCTGCAGTCAGAGCAGGCACTTTGATTCAGTTTGACTTCATCCCTGGAAGAGAATTCCCTTGTCATTTGAGACATCAACAACATCAACAAAAAGGGCACATTGAGTACCACTGAAAAAGGTGTGTTCTCCATTTATAGGCAACATTTGCCATAAGCCATCCTTCGCATGAGTGGATTGAATCCAGGTGTTATGCATATGGGTCAATGCAGGAACACAGATTGTTTTATCCAGGTACCCCATATATGGAGATGGCTTCTTTGCAGTGATGAGTGGAATCTGCACACATATTTAAAATGCTGTGAATTTAAAAAAAAATGTTTTGAAAAATACATTGACTTTGGCATAGCTCACTGTCGCCATCTAGTGTCATATTTGTATACTGCACTTTACAACACAGCTGTGTAACTGAGTCCATGGTGTCACACCCAGACTGCGACAATATAAATAGGCATAGGGGAGAAATTTAATGCAGTTTGCATTTGAGCCTACCTAATTCATACTTTTCCAAATAATTTGTGAACTGAAACACAGCCATCCTTTGAAAAAAATGACACCTCTCCAAACTTTGATGCAGTTTTCCAGAAATTAATGTGTACAGAAATGCAGGTACTAGTGTAAAGTGTGTATGCCTGTGTGTGTTTGTGTGTGTGTTTGTGTGTTTAAATGAAAACTAATGTAGAAAACTGAACTTAAGATTGGAGAAATGAGAAACACAGATTTGCACATCCCTTGGCAAAACTGAGATATCCATATGGTTGTGGTATAAACTTCAATTGTTGCTCAAGGGACCTCTAGTTTCACATACTGGAATGAAAGAGAAGCAGCTCATGTTGTATAGGCTGCAGAGCTTTAAAAAATGGTGAAAGATTGCTGAAGTACTTTGTGTTTATCTACTGAATGTTTTAATTATCTAGCTAGACTGTGTGTGCTAATGAAGAACATTTACAATCAAACACACTGTGGGACCAGCAGCAATACTTTGAAACCTGGTGGGATAAGACTCATGACTAGAATGTAGAAACTGAGAGGGTATGACCTATTCAAAAGGAATAGACCAAACAAGAAGGGAGGAGAAGTAGCATTATATGTAAGGGATGTGTACACTTGTGAAGAGATCATGACCTGGAACATGGAAGGCAGGTTTAGAGTATATGCATAAAAATTGTAGGAGAGGGAAACAACAGTGACCTTACTGTGAGTGTCTGCTGTAGACCTTCAAGCCAGACTGAAGATTTACATGATGCCTTCCTAGAGCAGATTACCAAACATTCAGAGAGAAGAGATATAGAAGTCATGGGAAACTTTGACTACCCCAATAGCTTTTGGAACTCAAACTCAGCCAAGAAAGTAAGGTCCACCAAATTCCTAAATGGCCTCTCTGACCATTTCATTTCTCAAAAGGTGGAAGAGGCAACATCATCTGTCTTGGACCTCACAAAGAAGGAGGAACTGCTTAAAAAAGTTGAAGTACACTGGGAGGAAGTGAGCATGTCTTCTTTGGTTTTACAATAGCAAGGGAAAGCTATGTGTAGTGAGACACGAACCCTGGTCTTTTAGAACGCTGATTTCAAAAAAAGCTTAAGGAGCTACTGAATGAGATCCCATGGCCAGAAATTACAAGCTTGGTGGATCAGGGTAATGCTGTGGATGTAGTATATCTTGATTTCAATAAAGCTTTTGACAAAGCCCCCCCCCCCCATTAAATTCTTGCAGAGAAACTGGTAAAATGTGGGCTGGGCAAGGTGGATTTGTAGCTGCTTGATTGCACCCAAAGATGGGTTCCTCATCATCCTGGAAAAAAGTGACAAGTGAGGTGCTGTCCTGTTGTTGTTCAACATCTGTATAAACAACATGGGTGAAGGAATTAAGAGAATGCTCATCCAATTTGCAGATGACACCAGATTGGAAGGGGTAACTAATGCTGCAGAAGACAGAATCAGGATGCAAGATGACCTTAACAGATTGAAGAACTGGGCCCAAACTAACAAAATGAATTTCAGTAGGGACAAATGTAAGGTTTTGCACTTAGGGCAGGAAGAACCAGATGCACAAATATATAATGGGAGACTGCTGTTTTGCCAGTAGTACATGTGAAAAGGATCTAGGGGTCTTAGCATACCACAAGATTAACATGAGTCGACAGCGTGATGCAGTAGCAATAAAAGCTAATGCTATTCTATGGTGCATTAACAGAAGTATAGTGCCCCAATCAAGGAAAGTCATAGTACCACTTTTTTCTGCCTTAGTCAGACCACATGTGGAGTACTGTGTCTAGTTCTGGGCATCACAACTTAAGAAGCTGGAACATGTGCAGAGGAGGACAACCAGGATGATAAAGGGTCTGGAAACCAAGCCTTATGAGGAACGGTTGAGGGAGTTAGGCATGTTTAGCCTGGATAAGAGGAGACCAGGAACAGACTTTGGTTATCTTTCACAATATAGCACCCTGTGTGAGGCCCAAACTTGGTGCCACCCAAGTGGATCTTCTAAATTTGGAACCCCCTTGGCTCAGCGCCCAGTGCAGAGGAACTGCCCGCACCACCACTGGAGAAGACTGACAGGAGATATAGCCATCTTCAAATATCTAAAGGGTAGTCACATGGAAGAAGGAACAAACTTATTTTCTCCTGCTCCAAATGGTAAGACCTGAATGAATGGCCTCAAGGTTACAAGAAAGGAGATTCTGACTCATCATTAGGAAGAATTTTTTGATGGTAAGAACTGTTTGACAGTGGAACGGACTCCCTCAGAAGTGGTGGACTCTTCTTCATTGGAGATTTTTAAGCAGAGGTTGGCTGGCCATCTGCCATGGATGCTTTAGTTGAGATTCCTGCATTGCAGGGACTTGGACGAGATGACTCTAAGGGTCGCTTCCAGTGCTACAGTTCTGTGAGTCTATGATTTGCTCTCGCAGTCATACAGTAAAACAAACAATACAATCAATCCTCTGTAAAGCTCAAAGACCAAACTACATGTTGTACAAATATGAACTGACAACTTGCATTACGTGCTCAATCATGGATTTTTAAAGTATAAGGTATGAAGGACCCAAAGTGTAACCTAATCAAATATAAAGGAACACCATATATACTTCTGTGCAATAGTTAAAGCCTCCATCCAGATTCTGCAGTGTTATTTATGGCTCATCTTTCTCACTTTGTTTCTCTCTTGTGCTTTCCTTTCAAAGGTACTTCAGTGATTTAGTGAAGAACCACCAAAAATACCAGCTAGAGACTAGTATTTTTTATATAGAGAGCTGAACTTGATGCCATATTTTGCAAGACTGCCTTTAGTTGACAGACTAAACATTTTGAGAGGGGGAAGTGACATTTAATCTGTACTCCCAGGAATAAAGAAACCCTGAATTCTGCATGTGATACAAAGTTTTTTCTAATCACTTAAATTTAGGTTCGAGAGATACAACTGTGTGTGTGTGTGTGTGTGTACATACACATACACACACACATACACAAACACACATCAAATTATGGAATCCTTCTTTGTGCCCCATGACTAATGGGGGATAGGGAACAGTATTCCAGTGGGGTGTGGTACAACCATGGACTGATCAACCTTTCTCCTCTGGTCTGCTCCTGGGCCATCAATATAGGCCCACTCTGCTGTTTTGGCATTGCCACTGCTGATTTCCTTGTCCACTCTCTCTTATCATCATCTCGTTCTACTGTCTTTTGCATTGTTGTGAATGAAGGTCAGCCAGTAGTTAATGGGGCTGGGAAGGAACCCTTGCTCACAGGGACTATTGGTGTTTTGCCTACCTCATAGCAATGGGGGGGGGTTTAGCATATTTGAAGCTCCCACAACTTTGTTGCAGGTAGGGACACATTGGGCAGGTTACACAGTCAGGTTACACAGGTGGTGGACACCCCACTTCCTGCTGGGAGGAAGCACTGCATTCTGAGGTTGTGTGAGGAGCCCTCAGGATTCATGCTTGAAAATCATGGAACTTCTTGAAAGTTGTCCCATTTTCCAGCTTTTAGAATCCTCCCTCATCAGTGTTAACCTCCTGTCACCAGTATCACCCTGACTTACAAAGAAGGAGAGGGGTGAGGTGCTAACACAAGAGCAGGGCCACAGGACTGGCTCTGCTGGTCTGTTTGCACCACACCAACCTCACCCTTCTCCCTCCCAGTAAGCCATAGTGGCACCTGTGAGATCTAGTAACTGCCACCAGTCCTCCTCTCCAACCATTATTGCCTAAACTATCTTAGTAGGGCATGTGGGACCCCCAAAAATCACAGGCGCAGAAGCCTGTGAGCAAGGAGACTCGGTGGGCACCATTTGCGCCCCCCTTTACTGCAAAAGAGCCTTTTTAAAGGCTCCGGAGCGGCATCAGGCGTGCGCGCGGTGCTGAGAGTTGCTACCCAGCCCGTGGAGTGAAGCCGCGTCGCCATGAGCGGAGAGCGTCGATTCCTTCCTGAAATTGGAAACTGAAATTGAATGCCCGTAAGTAGGATTGAAAGGCTTATTGGGACTTTAAACTTCATTTAAAAATCTGGCCGAAAACGGGAAAGGTAATAATTAAGGAAGTCTGCCTTTCCCGGACTGCATGACAGCTAAAGCAACGAAACGACAAAGCTGCAATTGGGTGAAAAATTGATTTGAAAATTGTAACCTGGACATTGAACTTGAACCTCCCCCTAGCAAGCAGCAGCAAGGGGGAAAATAAGTGGATTTTGTTTAACCTGCATGGAAGAAGTAAAGGGAAAAAGATTTCTCTGCCGTCTTAGACTCTTGGAACGGACTGCCTGAATAGGGCACCGAGACAGTGAACTGTCATCTGAGATTTGCTACAAAGTTGGGACTTTATTTGTTATAAGTTTGAGACTTTCACTTGAAACTATTAATTGACAGTTTTGATACATTGGAGGATTGTTGCTAAAAACTTTTTCTTTGGAGACTTTCCGTTTCTTTGTTCTCGTGTTTATTGGATACTTTGAATTACTCCCTCTAGAGGGCTGAGGGGTAACAGTTGCAAAACAGACTGTAAAAAAAAAAGTCAGTGGATTTTTCCATCTAAAAGCTGCGCCTGTGGGAACGACCTTGGGACATGAGTGGCCCACCAGAAGAGATAATAACAAGAGCTAAAAGTAAAATTGGACAAAAGAAAAGGGGCTCAATATCAAGCCTACTGCCAGCAGGTGCAGCTGGGCAGGAAAAAGTGACAAATATATCCATGGATCCTGTGACACAAGCATTACTTAAAATAAATGACTCTTTAGAAGTTTTGACAAAGCAGAGCACGGAAAATACCAAACAGTTGACAGAACTTTCAACAAAACTAGATCTGAATACTAAAAGTATTACATCTAATACAGAAACTATAAATAAATTGATTGAAGAGAATGCCATAACTCGGAAAATTGCCGAAGAAGCTAAAACTACTGCTGAAACTACACAGGAGAAATTGGCACCAGTCTGTAAAAAGTTGCATGAACATGATGCGACCTTGTCTTTGTGGGATCTACAGAGGAAAGAGAGAAATCTGAGATTAAGACTAGTCCCTGAAAGTGAAAAAGATAACTTGGTGGACTTTCTCACAAAAGAGTTTTCGGAATTTTGGCAGGTAAACCTGAAGGAAGAAGAATTCAAGATAACAGCGGCCTTCAGACTGGGCAAGAGACAAAACAGAAAGACCCCAAGGGAC
The DNA here is from genome assembly GCF_964106915.1 of Podarcis gaigeae. Classification (NCBI taxonomy): domain Eukaryota; kingdom Metazoa; phylum Chordata; class Lepidosauria; order Squamata; family Lacertidae; genus Podarcis; species Podarcis gaigeae. Next base: position 40,394,118 of record NC_139683.1, read on the forward strand.
TGTCTGATAACTTTAAGATCCAAAGAGGAAAGAAACAAAATATTAAATCTACATTACCAGAAAACTTTAGAGATCGAAGACGCTTATGTGCAGATCTACAAAGACATCCCTAAATACATTTTGGAGGCGAGAACTCATTACAAAGACCTGGTTGACCTGCTGAAAAGCAACAATCTACCTTTCAGGTGGGAATTTCCACAAGGTTTGTCCTTTAACTACAAAGGAAAGAAAGTTAAAATAAGAACTGTGCAAGACAAAGAACAATTCCTGCAAAGAAACGAGGAGAATCTTCAGAAAGGAGTGGTGGAACGGACTTCAGAAGCAGATATTCTAAATTTAACATTTGGACTGAAACCACAGACAGAGGAAGAACAGAAGCAGGGAGCAGCTGGAGGAGGGACTAATTAAACAGCAAGATGTCTCTGCAGTTTCTAAGCTGGAACTGCAATGGCTTGAACCTTCCCAGAAAAAGGCGTGAGGTTTTTCATATCTTGAAAAGAGAACAATTGGACTTGATTAGCTTACAAGAAACCCACGTGACCAGGGCACACAGAAAATTGCTTATAAATAAAAGATTAGGACAAGAATTTATTTCATCAGACAAAGTTAAGAAAAGAGGAGTGGTGATCTACGCAAAGGAAAAGTTGGCCCCAAAGTTGATTTTTAAAGATGAACAAGGAAGATTTTTGGCAATTGAAATACAAGTCCAAGGAGAAAATTTTTTGACAGTTGGAATTTATGCACCAAACGAAGGGAAGGCAGAATTCTTCAAGAAGTTGCATGAGACTTTAATGGACCATTTGGATTATAATGTAATTATGATGGGAGATATGAATGGTGTGGTCTCCACAAACATGGACAAAGCACAAAGACAGGTGGTCTCCAAGGATGGGAGATTACCAAAGACTTTCTTTGAAATGACTGAAAATATGGATTTGATTGACATTTGGAGAACAAGGAAACCTCTGGAAAGAGAGGGAACCTTTTTCTCTGAAGCAAACATGACATGGACAAAAATTGACCAAATATGGGTTACTAGTGGGATGGCTCCAAAGATAAAAAAAAGTAGAAATCTGCCCAAAGACCTGCTCCGACCATAATACCGTAAAGATGGAGATGAAATTGACAACAGCTGGCTCCTTTAGATGGAGAATGAATGACACCCTATTTAGAGATGAGGAGATTCACAAAAAGGCCCAAAAAACTTTGAAAGACTATTCTGAGATAAATCTGAGGACAGATGTCGAGAAAAGAATAATTTGGGACGCAAGTAAAGCCGTGATGCGAGGTTTCCTAATACAACAGAATTCTTTAAAGAGGAAGAAACAAAATGAGAAAAAAGATAAGATCCTGGAAAAGATGAAAGAAGGAGAAAAGAAATTGAGGTAAAAACCAAAGTCTCATGAGATTTTAAGAGAAATTAAGTTTTACCAGATGCAGTATATGGAACTGATGAATCAAGAGATAGAATGGAAAATTAAGCAAATGAGACAAAGGACATTCGAATCAGCAGACAAATGTGGGAAACTTCTTGCATGGCAATTGAAGAAGAGACAAAAATTGAACACAGTTACAAGTTTGGAAGTGGAAGGAAAGAACATTTATAAACCAAACGAGATTAGTAACTGTTTTCAGAGTTACTTTAGAAGATTATATGCAAAAGGGCCGGAGAATGAAGGTGAAATAGATGATTTTCTTAAGAAATATGGTTCACAACAAAGTACAATGGTTTTGAATGAGAAAATAACAGAACAAGAAATAGAGGGTGCCATTCAAAATATGCAATTAGGGAAATCTCCAAGACCAGATGGGTTGACCTCCAGATATTACAAGGCTTTGAAGGAATGGTTAGTACAACCGCTGAAGGAGGTCTGCAATGAAATTTTAGAGGGGGAAAAGGCACCGGAATCGTGGAAAGAAGCATTTATTACACTTATACCAAAAACTGAGACTGAAAAGAACCAGATAAAGAACTACCGCCCTATATCATTACTTAATGTGGATTACAAAATATTTGCTGACATTTTGGCAAAAAGATTGAAGAAGGTGTTGGTGGAAGAGATTCACAAGGACCAGGCTGGCCTTCTTCCAGGGAGACATTTGTCAGACAATGTGAGAAATATAATTGACATTATGGAATTGCTAGAAGTCAACATTAACATGAAGGCGGTATTGATATTTGTGGATGCGGAGAAAGCTTTTGATAACATTTCCTGGAATTTCATGAAGAAGAATCTCCATGGGATGGGGGTAGGCCAAAGATTTGAAAATGGTATAGGTGCAATATACTCTGAACAAAAAGCGAAATTAATAGTGAACAATGTGGTTACTGAAGAACTTCCAATAGAAAAAGGGACACGACAGGGGTGCCCAATATCCCCACTGCTTTTTATATCTGTCTTGGAGGTTTTGTTAAATATGATCAGGGGGGACCAGCTGGTTAATGGAATTCAGGTCAGAGCCAAACAAAATAAACTGAGGGCCTTTGCAGATGACCTAGTTTTAACTTTACAACAGCCAGACACTAGTACGAAAAGCGTTTTAGAACTAATTCAAGCTTTTGGTCATGTAGCAGGATTTAAGTTAAATAAGCAAAAAACTAAAGTTTTGGAGAAAAACTTAACAAATGCTGAAAAAGAGAGATTTCAAAGTGAAACTGGATTAATGGTGGCAAAGAAAGTGAAATATTTGGGGATTAACATGACATCTAAGAATGTGAACCTATTTAAAGATAACTATGATAAATGTTGGACAGAGATAAAGAAAGATCTAGAAATATGGTCAAGTTTGAGACTTTCCTTGTTAGGTCGAATTGCTGTAATTAAGATGAATGTATTGCCTAGAATGTTATTCTTGTTCCAAACATTACAGATTGTTGATAGAATGGACTGTTTCAAGAAGTGGCAGAAAGATATATCTAAATTTGTCTGGTAGGGCAAAAAGCCCAGAATAAAATTTAAGATATTAACTGATGCAAAAGATAGAGGGGGGTTTGCCCTGCCGGACTTAAAACTGTATTATGAATCGGCAGCTTTCTGCTGGTTGAAAGACTGGCTACTTCTTGAGAATACAGACATTTTGGATTTGGAAGGGTTTGATAATAGATTCGGTTGGCATGCATATATATGGTATGACAAGGTAAAAACTCATAAAGGATTTAAAAACCATATCGTCAGGAAAGCACTATATAATGTTTGGATTCGATATAAAGATTTGCTGGAAAATAAAACCCCTAGGTGGTTGTCACCAATGGAAGCCAAGGAGGTGAAAAAACTTAATATGGAATCGAAATGGCCAAAATATTGTGAAATATTGGAGCAAGAGAGTGGAAAAATCAAATTACAGAATTTTGAGAAAATGAAGTCTAAGGTACGAGATTGGCTTCATTACTATCAAATAATGGAAGTGTTCAAACAAGACAGGAAAATTGGCTTCCAGGTGGAGAGATCAAAATTAGAAACAGAACTGTTAGAACCCAATACTAAGAATTTGCCAAGAATGTATAACCTGCTGTTGAAATGGAATACACTAGATGAGACAGTTAAATCAGCTATGATTAAGTGGGCACAAGACATTGGTCATGACATTATGTTTGCTGACTGGGAACAGTTATGGACCACCGGCATAAAATTTACGGCATGTAATGCATTAAGAGAAAATATTATGAAAATGATTTACAGGTGGTACATGACCCCAGTCAAGCTTGCAAAAATCTATCATGTGCCCAATAATAAATGTTGGAAATGTAATGAGACTGAAGGTACTTTCTACCTTGGACTTGCCCGAGGATTAAGGCCTTCTGGGAAATGATTTATAATGAAATTAAGAAGGTACTTAAATGTACTTTTCATAAGAAACCAGAGGCATTTCTCCTGGGCATGGTCGGCCAACTGGTGTCTAAGAAGGACAGGATGTTTTTTATGTATGCTACTACAGCAGCAAGGATTCTTTTAGCAAAGTATTGGAAGACACAAGAACTACCCACATTGGAAGAATGGCAGACGAAGGTGATTGACTATATGGGACTTGCGGAGATGACCGGCAGAATCCGTGACCAAGAAAAAGAGACGGTGGAAGAAGACTGGAAGAAATTTAAAGTATATCTTAAGAATTGTTGTAAAATCGAAGAGTGCTAAAATGTCAAGGGAAAAGAAAATATTAAATTATAGCTGTAATTGATTTAGTATGAGAAGAAGCTAAAAAAGAAAATAAGTAATTAGACAATTGGTGTGAGGAGTTGTTGAAAAAATCTCAAAACAGGGATGCAGAAAAGGGGAGGTAAGGGGAAGTCTGAGAAGTAAGGTTATGAAAAAGATGTTTGAAATTATACATGTTTATATGTTTTGTTTGTTTGTTTATGTATTGTGTGTTGTTTTGTTTTTAAATCTGTGTGGAAAAAACCAATAAAAAATTATATTAAAAAAAAAACTATCTTAGTAGGGCATGTGAATGGTCCAAAATATCATGGGTATATGGTTCTTATTTCCCAAATTTCAGCTTCATGTAGACAAGAGCTATTATTACAAGACTAAACCTTCGTATTGTTTTGATTTTATAAGCAAGTATTTACTTAAGCATTCAGGAAACCAGAATTCAGTATTACTATGGGCAACAGGAATAAACTCTAGTACTGGATATAGTTCCAAAAATAAAGATGCACAAATTCTTTTCTGATTATTGCAAGTGCTGCTATTAATCTGCTGGGAGGAGAGAAAAGGTGGGAGCCTGCAGTTCCCTTCACCTCCCTCTTCCTACTCAATTTCCTACGCTTTTTTTAGCCTTCAAAGTCTGACTTCAAATGATTCCATAGATAAACAGGCTATTTTTATATCTGACCTCCCACTCTTCAGGAAGCTTTCCAAGTTGTCCAGGAAAAGTTCCTCCCAATATGCTCTTGTATAACAAAATTGGCAACCTAACTTAGTTCAATCAATTTAGCATATATAATGAAGCATTGCACAGCAGTTAACATGCTTATCAACTTGCGAGAGTAAATTATTGGTGAAACATTGCATCTGAAAGATTTAGTTACACATCATATTTGCTTTTCATTTCCATATACTTTCCATATCACTAACTGATCCAGAGTTCTTGGATGAAAATTATATTTCTTTTTTTAAGTATGCCACCATAAATTTCCCAGTAATAACAAGCACATACCTCAAGATTTTGATGCCAGCCTATGACATTCCAGTGTTGTCCTGCAGTGTTTTATTCAGATCTCATTTGGCATGCATGCTTTTTAAAAACATAATAAAAATATAGAAATTACTATAAAATTCAGCTACAGTGGCAGTCTGTATACCTTGGGCAGGAAAAGCACAACTGAGTTTTTTATGAGCACCTTTACCTTTAATTTAACATTTCTTATTTGCTTTTTCAGCCCATGTTAATTAGTGCCAACTGAGTAATTAGTGATAAATAGTCCTTTAGTTGTTCCTTGAATAGTCCCTTAGTTGCCCAAATATTGGCTTCTGTTCCCACAAAAGAGAGAAGAGGTTTTAATTACTGTTTTGCTCTCATTAATATTTTTAATTTTTAATAGCAAAATGATACTATTTCTCTATAAAAATGAAAATGGAAGGAAATGTATATTTAGAGCCCTACCACAAGGAACCAGAAGTTATTCAAGGGATAATTGATCAATGGCATATATAGAAACAGCTTGGATAGTTGACATGATTGCTCCAGAGTGTCCTCAACCTCTTAGTAGAGCCTAGGTAGCTCTGGGGTATACCAGATGTTAGGGCAATAAAGCAAGCTGGAGAATAACTTGAACACAGGTGAAAGAAAATCCAGATTTCTGACAAATCCAACCAAAAATTGGGATGTACTCACAAGTGAACCAAATTAGTGGCAATAATTGGGATTTATAATTATTGTATAATTATAATTAATGAATAATTGGGATATATATATATTTCTCAGTGATTGGCTATTTCCAGTTTTTGAACACCAGCATATGTTCCCCACATTCTGGCCTAACAGGAGAAAAAACTGCCCAGGCATAGAGCTGGAGAACTGACATTTCCTCCAACATGAACATATAAGGCTTTAAAACACCCTTAGTTATCAGTACCATCTTCATCTTTTTTCTTGTATAGCACTGATGAGCTACCAAGAAGCATCAGCTATGGAAGAAACCATGATTCCATTGCAAGCCTGATGCTACTGAGGTATTATCAGAAGATGAATGCTTGGGTTGCTTGGTGGCTGGCACATAGTTTGTTATAATTATGAGAGCCAGTGGTGTAGTGGTTAGAGTGCTGGACTAGGACCAAGGAAGCCAGGGTTCAACTCCTCACTGTACCACATAGCTCTTTGGGTGACCTTGGGATAATCACTATCTCTTAGCCTAAACTACATCACAGGGCTGTTGTGAGGATAAATTGAAGAAAGGGAGAACCACGTCTACCACCTTGAGAGCCTTGGAGGAAAGACGGGGTATGAATGAAATAAACAAATATTTTACTTCCTTTAAAAATGTAAACTATTCACCATTTGAAAATATTGTGGAAGGGTACAAAAAAGAAATGCATACAAAATTAAAGCTATAAGAATATATTAAATACTGTTGCCCTGATGATTAGATATTTTATGGTCAGGGACATTATTTCCAGAATCGCCACACACCTTGTCATTTAAAACTAATTCTTTAAAAAAAACAACAACCCAAAAACAAAAACAGAAACCTAAATCCAACCTTTTGACCCTTCCTATAGAGCACTTCAGGCAAAGGAAGGAAGCTGGTAAGGACAACATCAGGACCTACTCCATTTGGACTGTCTCCCTGACTCACCAAGCCAATTTCTAGGAAGTGCTCAGTAGAAAGGAATTTCTTATGCCTATTCCTGACTCCCAATGGGGCTAGTTGTTTTGCTTTATTCCAGCACATGCTTCTTGGCGCATCTGTTGTGTTTTATAAGTGCTGTTAACCACTTTGAAGGTTCAGAAAGTGGGATCTACTTATACTAAATAAATAAATGAGGCCCTAATATATAAGCCATGTTTCAACCATGTGGATTGTTCACTCTATTACAATTAAAAATGCATGGAATCCTCAGAGTGGCCTACACATTTCTCTTCTGTGAACTCCTCCTCTTGTTATGCTAACTTCATTGTGCCAAATGGTTTCTTTGATCAGACAATTGTGTATGACAAAGCTTCTATTAATGTCTCAGCAAAGAGGGTGATGCCATGAATATAAGCAGAATTTCTCTTATGAGGCCCCATTCTCCTTCATCCTCTTACCTACCTGCTTTCTTTCCAGATGACTACTATTGTTCATATTCCTGTGAAGAAATAGCATTATACACCAAGCTGCTTCATCTTAAGAGATCAAAGCTTTAATATAAAGCTCTTCTTTTCAGTATCTTTTTATCTTGGTGACATCAAACTCATTAGCAACTCTATGTTACTTCTATAAAAAAGCACAATTTAGCTCGTAATGAAACCTGGCAAAAATAAGTGATCCAAAAATAGCCATCTAATGAAACTTTTGCTGAATCAGTTAAATGAATGTAGGGACCTACATTTTTGTGTTATTCTGGTAGCTGATGTATATTACACAGAGCTATTGATTTTTTAAAAAAAGTATCTTTGTTTGATGATAACTTTTATTCTGACCATTATCAATGGATATTTCCAAGACCTTGATAAGACTATTCTGTTTATTTTTTAATTGAGATATACAGAGATAATTGATACAAAAAAATCAAGTATTTATGTGAAATTAACTGACTGGTGGGATCAAGGGATACAGGCTGAATTACTTCAGTAGGATCCACATATTGCTCTGGAGAAAGCAGTATGTTTATTGCAAAACTAGCACTACTGTGTGTTTGTTAGTAGGAACAGAAGCATATGATTTATTAATTAATTGATATTTATACCCTACTCTTCTTGTGGAAAGCACAACTCAAGAGCAGCTTGCAACTTTTAAAAAGGCAACTTCAAAACAGTAAATCAATTTAAAAGTCAATAAAAGCAGTTAAAATCAAGTCATAAAAACATCACCCCCCCCCATAAGCCCAAAGGCTTCTGGAACAAAAATGTTTTATGCAACCAGCAGAAAAAATGTTGAGGGAAGCTGCTAGCTGCTTCAAATGCCAAGGTGTCCTACAATCTGGGTGCAGTCCCTGAGAAGGGCCTCTCTCTTGCCACACTCTAGGGGGACCCAGAGATGGTTTGTCCTTCTGGTCTTGGGAAGCAAGCAGGATGATATGGGAGAAGGTGGTCCCCCAAGAAACCATTTAGGACATTAAAGGCAATCACCAACACTTTGAATTGTGCCCAGAAGTAAACTGGAATTACCTCAGGAATGGACAGAACAAGCTCACCAGCCTCAGCTGAGCAAAGGCATGTGTGGCTACAGCTGCCAACTGGTTATCCAAGTCTAAAACCAAATCCAGACGCATTCCCAGAATGCTCCCAAACCAAGGAGAGTGCTTTCCCATCCAAAACAGGCTGACTCTTTATTCAGGTCGACCTTCTTCCTGAGCACCTCTGTCTTACCTATGAAGGAAACTCTGTATCATGACAACTCATTTACATCAACTATCATGCCATTCACACTGCATTCCATTTTTAGCAAATACCAGAAGCATCATCATTTGTTCTGGAGCTCTTTTAAATTCAATTTTGGCCTTTATTGACAGGTTTGGCATTTAGAGCCAAGAGCAACCATAATGTATTTATTATTGTATTAAATGTTTTCCCATTCCAGTTAAACTGATGCTGTGAGAATAGACTAATTCAGCACCATTTGCTATGTGTTCCATTGCCACCTAGGAAAAACAACCCTGAAGTTTAATGTTATACCTATTAGCTGGGTTGGGCACTTGATAATAGTTGATTAGCCAACTTTAACATTGTTAATAGCCTCTGTTTTTATTTCCTGCCCATTCAGGTCTCTGCTCCAGGTTGCACAGCTGACCTCCAAAACCTCCACTCCGTTAGAACAAACAAGAGTGATTTATCAAAGCCCTCCATGTCTTGCTGAAAATGAGGAGCCAGCCATCTGAGGCTAAAATACAGATGTTGATAGAGTGGAAAACAAAAGTACAATGTAAGGAAATCCTGTCAATGCCCTTGCTTAGCAGTTTGGAACCTGAATTTTGTTTTGCCTGACATTTTTGTGTTTGAAGAGTCTTCTGAATTATACATTGCAGGCAGATGCAGTGATAAAGGGTAATAAGTCTACCACCCTAGAAAACTATAAGTAAATAAATCAAAATCTCTCTTCCTGGAGACTCCTTCATGCACTCTTGCATAGATAGTTCCCTTCTGCTTTCTTCAAGCCCTCAGGCTCCTCATTCACTCCCGACTTTCCTTTTTCTTCAGTTGGCCCCAGTTTGTAACACCAACATCTAGAATCTTAAACACTGTTGTGCCTCTCTTTAGTAGGCTGAGGCAAACTATAGAAACAGAAATATTTTTTTCACTTTCAGGAAATCTGACAAGCACCCCATTCTGTTTCATTTCTCTAGCCAGCTTGATTTCAAATTGAAAGGTAAACCGTGGGGTCAGCTGCCTTCATCAATAATGGGAGACACACACACCCCACCCCTCATCTAATTATTCACCCACAAGTTCACCAGAAAGGCAAATGCATAGGGGAGCTGCTTGAAAGGTCGAGACTTCCACATCCTTGAGAGCTTCTCTCTACTTGTTAATATGGTTTTTATAGTGTGATTTTGGGTTGTGAACTGTCCTGAGATCTGTGGATGAAGGGCGATATAGAAAATTTAATAATAATAATAATAATAATAATAATAATAATAATAATAATAATATAATATATTTGTGTGTTTAACAAAGTAGCCTCCTTTAAGAAGATCTCTCTTTGCCTCTCTCCGCACCACCCTCCCAACTTCTGCCACTTACATGTGCCAACTTTGTCACAATTACTGATAGTTCATTTCAATTGCTTGTTCACAGGTGGGAGGGGAAATCTGTCAAATTGTTTCTCTCAACTTTCCATCTTTGGTTCTACACATTTCTGTTAAATATAATTGTTTAACTGTACATCCTGTACAATTGTACACTAAGTTGTGTTAGTAAAGCTTTTGAACCATATTTTTGGACTGGACAATTTTTATTTCAAGAAGAGTCAGTTTTTATTTATGCACATTTGGAAGCAATAGGATATTTATAACCTCTCCCACAGAGCTGTGCACACCCTCCTGTGTATACTCATGCATGCACAGTCCTCAATGAACTCTTTTTAAAAAAACCTAATGTGGATTTCTGTATGCCACTAGGTTTTCTCAGGTATGCAGAAACTGCTGGTTTGTCTGCAGGAGACAAGTTTAAAAACTGCAGACTTGGGTCTCAAACAGGTTATTCTAGTAAATGTTTAACATGTTGATCTGGTAACATCCTCAGAGCAAACCACCAGCGTAAGAAGTGATGTAATGTGATGCTAAAGGAGGCAATTCCTCCTCCCCACAGCTGAATTATATGGCTACTGTATTTATGGTTATGTTGTAGCAGATCACCTTGTTAATAGGGCTGTGGGCCTTATAAAGGAGAGAGGTTGCATGTTTCCTTTGAGCAAACAAGCTGATACAGGGTTTATTATTTCCCTATGGTGATCTATATTTTATTATTCTGCCCAATTTCACCCCTGAAGCACTTTGATAACATGGAGAGAGCACTGTTGAAAGCTCAGAGAATAGAAAGTTAACCGTTACTAGAGTCGGGTCTGCATGTTGAATGGCTTTTGTGTGTGACAAATCCCCCAAAATATTTGTTTCCCACAACAACTATAGAGAGGCAAACAGCAAGCCTTCCTCTCTATTTAGCTTTCAGTTCTTTGGTCACAATGCATGAGTCCCATCCTTCTTCTCATAACTATTTACATGATTACAAGTCCCTTAGTCTTGTGGCCTCAGAAACACCTGAACACTAACCAAGAAGCAGTTGTGATACCTTGTAGGTTACTAACTCAAAATATTTCCTTTCACTTCAGTCTACAGCACCCTTGCTGATGCCATGCTGATGGCAACCTATTGACTATCCCTAGTTTACAATATTTACACATAAACAGAAATTCAATCAAGTTTTGCAATATTCTACAGCAGTACAATAAAAAGTTTCCAACTAAACAGCTTAAAGAGAGATAAGCTTACAGAAACTGGCATTGTTGATGTGAAGATAGGATCTATACCTAAAGTAGAGACAGGGAATCTATGGCCCCCTGACCACTGGCTAAACTGGTTGGGGCTGATGGGAGTTACAGGTCTTGAAAGGTTAGATAGATGTTCTAAAGCAGCCTTTCATAACCTGGTGTCTTCCATATGTTTTGGACTACAACTCCCACCACCTTCAGCCAGGTTGGGTAAGGTTGTCCTAAAGCATCCCAAACAGGTGGTCATCTAACTTATCAAGGGACGCCTATTCTATTGGCGAGTATATTCAGAGTAACACAGAGTCCAATTTACATTTAATAAAAGAGAACTGAGAGTTTTGTCCTACCTTTTCGGTTCATCCTTCAGAGTAATCCTGAATGATGTAAGTTCACTGAAATCATGTAAATGTGTAAAAGATTGAAATGGTGAGTCTCATCTGCATTCATCAAGTATAGCAGCGGGGGGCAATTATTCCAGGAGAACTGATCCATGATAAGGTGTGCAGAGGTCAACGTATTTTAATGTCATCAGGATTTACAAAGTCCTTGTCCGAAAATGGTGCCTCTGAGTCCCCTGGTGAAAGGACATGACAACATTTCTAAAGTCGGATGGGTTCATGTCTTGCTTGCAGATTGCATAAGCATTTCATCCTAGTTGGTGGGGTTTTGATCCACTGAGTAGGAGACATCAAAGATAGTTCAGTTTGTTGCTGGCTACATCAATCCCCTATGAATCATGAGCAACAAAACATGGTGTGTCTCTTCTCAACCATTCCAGTCCTGATAGAAACAAACATCTGAGGAGGGACTTTAGCTTTAGCTTTGCACTAAGTTTCCAGCATCAGCATGACTTTGTCTGATCTCCTACAGAAAGAGCCCTAGTGCAATTAAAAGAAACCTTGCTGTGAGCAACAATCCTTACCCCACTAAACAAAGAACCTTGGGAATTAACTTGGATAGAGCAAGATTCTTCCTCCTGTTCTCCGTAATGGTAGCAGTATCCTTACATAATCCGTGACTCTGTGGTGACCTGATTAGGCATCTTGAGGATCTTGGCAAGTGAAATAATTTAACACTAAAACAAGACATTAAGCTTTATACAGTCTTTCCCAATCTTCTGATAAGAATCAGATATATATATTTGCTTACCTGCTTTTTTTAGGAGCTTGCATCTTAATTAGGCATGTTTCAGCCTCAAATAAATGAATGAGACCCAATTTTTCATATAATGCCTTTCTGGTTACTATAGAAACTAAATGTTCAATAGGCAAGTGTATACTAAATATCTACATGTGTACAAGGACTATGGATTGCAACTACCTCCCATCCTAAGGATACTACTTGAGATAAATTTTGTACCTCAGAGCATAACATATTTACCTCTCATCAGTCCTGAATATCACAGGTGTGTTTAAATTACTGTTTTCCTCTCCTCGGACACAGAAGCAATAATTCAGAAAGGAACAGCCTGCATATCTATGTGTTTTGCTATTCACCACTGGTATGCTATTTGTACCCAAATATCTAAAACCACCAACAGATACTGTATGGTACCTCCCACCCTGTTGATTAGTCTTTTCTTCTTTTTTTACTGTTCCAAATAACTTTTGCCAAAGGAGGTGTATTTTTCTGTGCCACAGATGGGCTTCTGAATTTATTCTGGATACATACTGTCTATAAACATGTTTTGGATATCTTTGCTGCCCAACCCCTTATGCACTATTCAGGCACTCCAATTTGCTCACAGTTAATGCACATAGAAGAGACTGGGTTGCAAATGCTACCCTCCATTCCTCACATCTTCATCTGCAATGTTCCTACACATGTACAAACTGTGCATACAAGGTTGGGGACCATGCAGAAAACATAGCCACCAAGAGTGTAAGCGAGCCTAAGTAAGTTCAGTTTGGACACACACAGAAACTTGGCAAAGGTGTTGGTCTTATATTGCAATGGATATCAAGATTCAGTATCGCAACCTGAGTTTTCATCACAATCTTCCAAAGAATGAAAAAGGGTGGGGAGAGTGTTGCTCTTTTCCTTTTGGGCAAATACTATTTTCTTCTAAAGCTAGCCTCTCATTGTGATTCAATTTCACTTCTTCCATAATGAGCAAAAATTAGGTCTCTTATTCATTTAAGAATGTTTAGTTGATAATTATCTTTCTTTAACTGATTATACAGTTAATTGTATTGGGTTAAGTTTTTTGTGTTACAAAAACCTCAATAGAAATGCCTTTCTTACACTTGAAGGATAATTTGTAATTTAATAAACCAAAATACCGCTCACTGCAATACTTTATGTTCATCTTCAATATTTGATTTCATTCTCTATCAGATGAAATAGTGTTTAGGAGCAATTATGTACACAATAAGATGGCATTAAGCAAGCTGGTGTAAATTATGCTGGCATAAAGTTACATCAGATATAATGTGTGCTCAGCAGCAGAGCTACTTACTGCAGGCTGTGCTGGCCTAAGTCTGGCAGAGGGAAAACAAGCATTTTGCAGGCATAATTTACACCTGAACAGGCTTAGGATCTAGCCTCCCACTCTGGTCCTGCCCACACCACACCCTGGAATACCCCCTTTTCAAGATTACACCAGATTAATCCACCAGGCTTGGCTCAGCAAGCTGGGTTCCAACTGAGCCAGGATGGTGAAGATATGCTAGCACATCTCCAGGTAAGCCATGGATGAAGGAGTTAAACTATCTTGGTTCATCCCAGAAGATTTTGCTATAGAATTTCTACCTTTGTCCCTAGAAATAAAGATGCTTGCCCTTTAACTCTCATCCACCAGTCAAAATTTCTAAGACAGTTAAAGCTTTCATTCCTGAACCTTTTAAGCACATGACCAGTAAAAAAAAAGAAGAAGCAGAAATGATCAGGTAGTAGAGGGATCACGGTTATATAGTTTCATAGGAAACTAGATTGACCAGTTGCAAAGAAGGATCAGGCTCACTGGCTTCAATAAGACTTACTTCTGAATAGGTATGTAGAAGATTGCAGCCTTAATCATATATCCACAACATGTTTCTCAGTATATATTCTGCTCAGCCCAAGTACACTCTGAATAAGATTGATATTTTCATGCTTATGGATGAGGAAGAAATTTGATTCAGTTCATGTTTAAAGGCAAAGGGACCCAACTTATATTTTTCTGAAACACAATCAGCCTTTGACATCCATACTTCTCTGAATTTTGCAATGCAGTTCTCCAACCAAGTAATGTGTACAAAAAAATGCGTAGACTAGGTAAAATGTAATTTAAAATGCACATATTACTCAAAATAACGTGCCAAAATGAACTATGGGTGGGGTATTAATTATTACTATTTTAGGGGAAATCACAACAATGAATACTGTATATGATACAAATTGCATACAAAAAAGTGTACATTAAGTAAGATTTTGACTAAAATTCTGATGAACTTTCATAAAGACTTTTAAAAAGAATTCTCAAACTGATGTGAAAATGTGGACACTTTAACCTAAGTACTTAGAGGACAAGGGAATATTTAGATTGCCTATCTAACTGGCTTGTGCACATGGGTCTATGTATTTATTTTACATACCACATTTTTATCTTCCTTCAAAGAACTTGGAGGGTGTACAAGGCTTCTGAAATAAGGAACACTCACACAAGTTGCCTAGAAAACAAACAGTGGAACAGTGTTTCTCAGGAGTTAATAGCAGCCAGTTATTTCCTCATAACAGCCTAATCTTAAACACAATGTTCTTGGCCCAGAGCACTTTTGCATATGATTTCACATTCACATGTGGACTTCCTATATTTGGGGTGACCTGCTGAAAAAGAGGTCAGGGTTGCTGCATCTTGAACAGCTGTGTAGACGAGGAACTATCAGCAGGTGTAGCTCATCATGCAAATTTTCTTTGTGGAGTGAATGGTCTTGCATGAAAAGAAGAAGCTGGCAGCTTGTAGTTGTTGTGATGCTGTCTGAATTCAATCCACCACTGTTGTGCTTCATTAAAAGTGATAAGTGTGCCACATGTGTTTCTATTATTCTCATAGTTAGCAGGTGCCCTTCTTCCCCAATATTCACTTCAGCAGCTTTTAGGGTGGTGCCTACACATTTGGCAGGGTGGGAGGGGGGTTGTTTGAGTTCTTCCACCAAACTAGATCCAGATGAATGGTTTAAAAGCTTTCCTTCTTGTATCCTTCAGTCCTGACAACAATTTCCCCCCCCCCATCTGTGATGCTGTAAAGAACAACAGAGATGCAGCTGCACAATATATATTAATGATTACTTTTACCACAATACAGCTATTTTTACTTAGAGAGATCTGGTGAGTGTGTGGGTGTATTATGTCCCCCCCCCAATACACATGGTAGAACTTGAACTCTTTCCCCAGAAAGCCCATGTTTTCTCAGTGCATGCTTAATACCCACTAAGCTTTGGAGCTGAGTGGCTGTAGTCTCAGTAGGGATGGATGAATCTGTCAATTTTCTTTATCTCAGTTTCCCATTTTCCAGTAATAAATTTAGCTCATCACATTTCCACATCAGTATGTGATTTTTTTTTAAAAAAGCCCTCATGAAAATTTGTTGCACATTTTTCTGAATACACATGATTTTAATGCAATTTTTCCTAATGTGCCCATTAGTGCAAGCAATTTCTCCTAATATAATGCAATTAAATACAAACTTAACTGAATCCCTTCCCCCCAGTCCCCAGTGCTGAGAGAAGGATATTGGTCCTCCATTCTCTCTGTGGCTCTGTTTGCCTGATAAAAGGTTGCAAGCAGACTATGAGGACTCACTGGAGTGGGCCAGTAGACGGCTGTTTCTGGCTGTTTCTGGATGTGTCAATGGCCTCTGCAAGGATGGGTGAGTGCCATCTTTGTTGCTGTCTAGTTCTGGGTTGGGGTTCGGTTTTTTGCATCTTATATAGGGGTGATGGCATTGTGTCATTCAGCTTTTAGTAGGCATTAAAAGTTGATGTGGGGAGCATAATTGGTGTGTTGTTTGATAGATATTCCCACAGCACCCACCTATCACAGAGTTGCTATATTATTTCTCATTTACACTGGTATTGATTTGCTTTTTCCTTTGGTGCTGGGTGTGTGCAGGATCTCAACTGCATTCTGCCAAGGCTGCACAGGCATTAGCAGCCACTAGCATAGTAACACCATAATGCGGTATTTCAGTGCCTATTTTCCAGCAATATCTCATTAGGAACAAGTATATCCATCACAGTGTGGAACTAAATACAAAAAGGGCATTGCTTTTTATTGATCTGAAACTTGGGCAGGTAATGTCACCAACAGTAGGCATTTTAATGTCTCAGATACCTGGAGATTGTGTAAAAAATAGAAGATTAGTTCATCAGAAACACGGGTGCTAGAATGTCCATTAGAAGGATTACCCAGATGCTTGTCTTATAGTGCAACTCTCTGCATGTTTTCCAGAAGTGGTTCACAAAGATTTGGTACTTAGCATTGTCTGAAGAGTTAACATCAAAGTAGACTCACAAGGGTCATAGTGAAACAATACTTCTTTGAAATGTGGTCTCCCTTCATCTATTACAACAGCAAAGGAGTGTTTGAGTTTCATTTATCATTTTAGGAATATATATTTACTTGCCTTACAATATTAACATTCTATTATGTATTCTGTGTTATTTGTCTGTGCTTATAGAAGTGTTTTAATCTGCTTTATGTCTTTGGGGGCTATGACTTTCTTCAAATTTATTATATGATTCCTTGTACACCTTTGTTTTTGTTATTGGGTTGCAATATATTTACTTGTACTTCAGAATGAAACTTAAAAAAAAAAATCTATGCATATATACGGTACTTGGACATAGCACAAAGGGTTATAGCCTAAATTAATATTTCCTTGTGAGCTTATTTGAACATACAAAGTAAGTCTCCAAACTTTCAGTTTGGATCAAAGGATGTTATTAATTAATTAAAAAGGATGAATATAATAAAAAGTGATCTGAAACCTCTAAATTATACCATGGAGCAAGCAATTGAATAGTGCAAGTCAAAAACTGGGATATAATAATTGTTACTTAATACATCAATTAGTGTGTGCAGTTTGAGCATTCACATTTGATGGTCAATAAGACATTTTTCCTAGCTTCGTTTCCTGTTCCTAGTTTTGAAAGGAGGTTAATTACATATTTTCTATGGTTCTGGTCACCATGGCATCATAATGCTTTGCAATATTTAATGGATTTTCAAAGCACCCTGGATACTGGAAAGTACTGTTATAATCATCTGCCATTTGAGTAGCTGCAATAGAGAGCCACAGAAATTGACTGCCAATATTTCAAAGGGAACCAATAGCTTTAGAAGCCTCCATATAAATGTTCAAATCCTACCCAGAAATATTTATCAAATATGAAGCACTCAAAATAATTAGCCAATGCTGAAAATGTTAACCTGTGCAAGTTAATCGTTAATCATGTTCTTCATAATGCATATATCATTTTACCAAGCTGCCAATGTTTTATGTGTTAATGTGCTCTCTCACTCTTATCTTTTGACCTTGAGTTGACAAGCTGAAACTTCAGCAACTCCTATTTGGTGGCGGGGAGAGAAAGGGCACTTGCAACATATAGTAACAACTTGGTGCAAGCATGGCACTACTACTTACTCTGAACAGGTAGCTACAAACATCTCCAAATCTTTTCTGTACAAACTTATGGCATACACGAGATATTCCTCTACCCCAGGGCTGTCAAACTTCCATGAGACTGTGATCCTGGCAGCGATCTACCCATTGGATTGACCAACATTGTTGAGCTTTTTGGGGGAAAGCTTCATCAAAGTTGTTGAGCTTTTTTGGGGGAGGAAGATGAGCCAGAGCTGTTTTTGTGGGGCATGAGCAAGTTTTTTGAGCTTTTTTTTGGGGGGGGGGCAATCAGCATACCTGGACAGATTTGCTATCACTTGTGAACTGTGAATTGTTTAATAAGATCTTGTTCCCATGCTGTTTTGAACCTATGAATATCAGTGTTCCCAATGCCATTAATAAATTGTGTATGATTTTAAAAAACAATTTGATTTTTGAAAGCAGATTGATTCAAACCTTGCTGAAGAATGAAATATATAATGTTTTGTTGTTCCTTGCAAAGAGTGCCTTATTTTGAAATATTAAAAGAATAGTGTGTTTGTATTTCCTTAAAAGGGGGGGATTAAATACCTCATTGGATGAATATATGATCTTGTCAAAGCATTCATGAGAACTGTCCTGGAAGATCCTGGAACAGTGACATAAAGGCATGAGTTGTGGTCTTGTAAAAGCTATGCAGTATTCTAATCAGGTATTTACTAGTAGTTGCATTGTAAGTATGCCTATTCTTCCAATACACTGCATAGAACATGTTGTATAAAATGATAAATGTACCCAGTGATGTTACCTCAATGTAAACAAGTTTAAGGCTCTCCATCACATAAGTTATATTACTTTTGACTGTTTTACAGATTGATAGTGTGAATATATCCCTCCCAAGTGGAAACACTTGGGGATTTTATCTATGTGAATTACAGGTGGATAGACTTCCGCAGCAGAATACTGCACAGTGATATTTCCCTCTTATTCCCAGCCTGCACTATCAAGTTCAGGGGAACAGGATAAGGGAGAACACAAGAGAGCCATCTGGCTAATTCTGCTTTCCCCTGTTTTAAGCCTTTACCATTCTCTAGATAAATTGCCTGTTTTTTTCCAATTAACCTGTCTCAGCTGAGAGAAATGTAGGGCAAGCTTATTATTGTTATTGTACACACTTCCATTTTTACCAAAGTGCTGATGATTGCATTATATAAGTGCATTTCCTTAGCAATTTATTTGGATGACTTGTCTCCAAAGAGAAATACCCAAGGTTAGTGAGGGTTGCAATAAAATACAGAACCCAGCCTTTTCCCCCAACTTGGTGCCCTGTAGATGGTTTGGGATTATAGCTCTCATCTTTCCAGACCATTGGCCATGCTGACAGGGGCTGATAGAAGTCCTAGTCCAAAACATTCGGAGGGCACCATGCTGGGGAAGGTTAATAACTTACTGTAATCTAACATTTGACACACCTTAGACCGGTGAAATCTGTCATTGTCCAATGAGGCACCTCTGTTGTGATTGCAACAATCCCATACTATGATTTCACCAAATGCTTTTTAAACCTGGGGACAAGCACAGCTGCATGAAGGTAATTATCATTAGATATTCACTGGCAATAAAGGAGCAACATTAGAAGATTACAGTTTTGGCACCCTCATTATTACTATTTTTTACACCAACCTTTTTTTTAAAATGCAAATGTCTATGCACTGCCCAGGTCCTTCTGATTAAACAGGTGTTGTGGTGCCTTTAGTAAAGCGACATGAGACCTGAATCAGCACATTTGGTGCTGAAGAAAAGGAAACCCTGACTGGATATTTTTCACAATTAATATAGCTGGAAACCAAATGCTAATTTCCCTTTTTAAAAAATGAGCCTGGCATTCTGTGAGCTCTTTCCGTATTTGTATGCAAACAGTGAACCAATCCTGTTTGTGAGTGGGAAGGAGATGGTTTCTCTGAGGCCAGCTTACTTGGATGCCATAGCTAACAGCATAGCCTTAAGCTAAAAGCAATTAAAGACAGGATACATCCTCAAGTGGGAAGCTCTAGCCCTGTGGCAGATGTCATTTTCAGGATGCTGCACAGGGCAGAGCAAACATGTCATACTGATTCCTTAACACTTCCTGTAGGTGACTATATGTGTAAATGAGCAATTTTAAAACAGGTCTTCCATGTGTTCTGCTAAAGGAGGAAATGTTTTTTATAGGAGGTTGTAATAACCATTCAAATGAAAAGGGGAAGAAAAAATATATCATAGTAAAACACAGAAGGGAGTAATGCAACGAGGAAGAAGCAGTTCATCTGAGATACATGTGGTTTTTCAAATGACCTCAATACCATGTATTTCATAGGTGGCTAACCTGCATCATAAGTGGTACAGGCAGTGCAAGATTGTTGTACATTTTTATATGATCAGAAGATTTGGTTAGAGCAGACATTCCCAACCTGCAGCCCTCCAGATGTTTTGCCCTACAACTCCCATGTTCCCTAGCTAACAGGACCAGTGGTCAGGGATGATGGGAACTGTAGTCCAAAACATCTGGAGGGCCGAAGGTTGGGGGTGCCTGGGTTAGAGGATGCAACACTCCTTCCTGTCCCCAATACTATCTCTGGGCTACTGCCTAATCTTCACTTCAGGTGATTAGAGGCAAAATCAAAACTACCCCAAGGCACAGAAGTTGCTCTGTTGATGTACTAGGATACATATTAGAGTGGTCCTACCTCATATTTTAAGCTTGACTTGTGGTGTATTTGGAATTTAAGCTTGGCTGCTATGGCTTCCGTTGATCAAATTAGAAATCACTTAAGAAATCAAGTATTTTATATACTCTAGATATTTGAGACTCTTACTCTGCTTTTAGAGATATGTATTTACTTTAAGGCAAGATAGTAATTCATGTTAGGCATAATAGGGTTAAGAGCATCATCATTTTTGTCACAAGGCTTTGGTTTTTCTCCTGTATAATATTTGTAGAACAGTGCAGTTCATATGGTTATTTGTGCATGTGCTCAGTTAAGATGAGCCTCATGTACCCGGTAACTTCCTTCCTTGCTCACTCCTTTGCCAGATGAGTTGCCATTGTTTACAGTATTGTCTGGGGTCCAAACTGTGTCCTTAAAAAAATCGCATGGAAGCAAGTGATTGTGTAGATATTGATACCCACATGGATACTGTACATGGGACAGGTGCTATTTCTTAGGTAGTCCTCTAGTTGAGGGAATCATTGCTATCCCACATACACAGCATTTATATGAAGGTTCCTGTTCACACAGTCACTCTCTGTGTTAGTTTTTTCTGATTGCAATATGTTTGCTGTAATCACCCAAGGACTACTTACAGTACATGTCAGCTGACTGACATTTAACCATTACATTAACTACATTGCTCTGTACTAAATACTGCATGATGATTATTCCTTTTCCATTTATGTATCCTCGTGTGCATTATCATCCATCATAGCCCGCTTTTCCAGCCAGATGCTAAGCCTTCATAAGATGGGATTGGTTTTAATATTTCACCAGTAGACAGTGTGTCAAAGTTGAAACTGAATTATGTATCTCATTGCAGGGGGTTGGACTAGATGATTCTCAGGGTCCCTTCCAACTCTACAGTCTATGGTTCTATCTGCTTGTTGTTCAGTTTCTGTTACTAGCACACATCCTTACAATGGTAGAGTTAATGCTGTCTTTAATGCCAGATGTAGCTGATGCTGTAGCAAAAAGTCAGCAGCAACAGTAGCCAGGAATGATTAGAGGTATAATCCAATAATATCTGAAAGGCATAATAGCTACCCTAATCTTGAGAAACCCATGTAGGAGGCTATGAAGAATATGCACTCCTTGGCCTTTTTGTTCAGTGTGGTATCTCCTTATAGCATTCAAGTCAATTTCCCCATTAAAATAAGTGCTAAATTAAAAGTTTAATATGCACAAAATGATATGTTTGTATGCACTGAAGTTAAAACTTACGTAAAGGTTTGCCTTAAGTGAGAACTTCCATTCTAGGTGCAAGCAGAAGGCTGGTGTTTTCCCATTTCAGTGGGTTTAGGCTACCTGATGATTCATCACTGGAAACCCAAACAGGTCCCTCATCATTATTATGGGAAGCCAAAAGAGAGATTGCAAGCTAAGCATGTTGGGAGAAGGAGCTTCCAGCATAATGGAATCTCTCTCTGGGATTAGAGAGAAGCTTTGGGACTGTACTAAAAGGGCTATCAGCAAAGCCATCCTATGTGTGAAGCACCTCCAGCTAAAATACTTTTTAATTTGAAGTTCAAACTGCTTAATTCTAGAATTGCGGAGGGTGGGGGACTCTGTATGAAGAAAATTGTTGTGCTGTCAGAATCAAGAATAGGGAAAAGAGTTATTAACTCATTTAGTATATTTTTCCGCCTTTTCCATATAAAGTGTTGTATTGCATGCCCTCAGCATTAAAACATTTCACCTCATGGTTTGAATGCAAATTGGGTGCAGGCTAAGTGTGATTAAATAGAAGTTGTGGGTATGTTGGGGCGGGATATCATAAGGTTATTTTATTACTCTGATGCTATTTTCGCCTCATGCTTCCTGAGGTAAATGTTGATTCTTTATAAATAATACATCAGCCCTAGACTTGGATTTCTTTTATGACAACAAAATGTATAGATAAAAATGGCAGAGACCTATAGTCAAGGAATGAGATAATGACAAGTATTCAAACAGCTGAATATTTCTTGGATAGAATAAGCAGAAGCTTGAACGATTTTTTTCTGGTGAACAAATTAGTTTTCTATCATCTCTGTGAGGTTCGCCTCTAACAGAACCACACATTCACAACAGATTGGCCTATATCCCCATTCCTTGGTTTAATGGGCACTAAATATTAAAGGAATTTCATTGCAGATTCTGTGCACATAGCACAAGTAAATAGGAAGCAATAATAATTAAGTAATGACTATGAAAGCCTAAGTGTTCAAGCCAATGCTGATTTTAACAAGCATCGTAGAAGCTCTGAACAGTCTAGCTGTTTCTCATGGCAGCCTTTTAACATGGGAACGTCAGGGGCATATGGATGTGGCTGCTGCCCAAGCTACTTGTTATGCCCAGATTCTACATCCAAACCCCAAAATATGCTATTTCTAGGAAAAGTGGTATGTGAGGGAGGTAAAGTTTAGTAGAGAAGTAGAATAGTGGAGATATTCCAAACCTTGGCCTTCATGGTCCATAGTTAAATCATGGAATTTGCTACTGCAACAGCTACTAGTCATTCAACATTTAGGTCGGGATCAGAGGCAGCATGCTGAGAACAACAATGGAAGAGATCTATGATCCCTATGTCCTACTTGTTGTGGGTTTCCCAAAGGTAACTATGGCCACTGTGGGAAACAGGATGTCAGATGAGATAGGTCTAAGCAATTTCTATGAAATGACCCAGTCTGCCTGCTCCCACCTGTCAGTGTTTTTAGCCAATGAGTGAAGTCAGAGCTGATAAGTGAGTTGTTTGGACATTGGGCAATAGGAATACCTGGGGTCCTGAAGAGCTTCGACTTTTAGTGCACTTTTCTTGATTCTGTCTAATTTTCTAGTAGTCCTTGGAATCCCCATAGTTTGCCCTTCCTTTTTCACAACCAGGTTGCATGTTTCCTGTGGTGGGTTCTTCTGAGATCAGGTACTCCCTAGAAGCAATCTTCTCAAATACTAGAACACAATAACTGTGTCTGGATGTTAAAGAATCCTCTCCCCAAATGGCAAGTGTAAAATGTTCTAGAGCCTATGTCCAGGCACTCTCAGTATAGTTAACCTTTAGTGCAATGGTATACATGTCTACTTCAGACGTTTGCTGTGATCAAGCTGTGGTTTGTGATCCTGCTTTGGTTTTAAAGTGGGAGTGGAACTTCTCAAACTATAGTTTGGCAGCTTTACAGCATCGCGAACTGTGGAAATCCGGAAGCCTTTCATTGAGGCACAATTGAGAGAAAGAAAGGGGGAGGGGGGAACTCTGGAGTTCATCGTTCATTCCTGATCTAGGCTATGATTTGTGGCATCTGAATGCAGCCATAGAGGCATGTGTCTGGATAATTAATTGCCTCTAGTAGTGCACCACTGAAAAGCAGCTGAACAGCCCAGAAAGACAGAAAAATGCCCAATTCATGTGCCTTTTGAAGCAGTTCTGTAAGTGTGGCAAGGAAGTATAGGCATTCACATACAGTGGTACCTCGGGTTAAGAATTTAATTCGTTCTGGAGGTCCGTTCTTAACCTGAAACTGTTCTTAACCTGAGGTACCACTTTAGCTAATGGGCCCTCCCGCTGCCACCACACCACTGCCACACAATTTCTGTTCTCATTCTGAAGCAAAGTTCTTAACCCGAGGTACTATTTCTGGGTTAGCGGAGTCTGTAACCTGAAGAGTCTGTAACCGGAGGTAGACTGTACCTCCATCATCTTCTCAAGGTGAAGTATGATAGGGGGCTGCATTTCTGAATATTCAGAGGACCTCTCTCCCTCCTATATTTTGAAAGATTACACTAAGGAATGCATGTACAGTCTGACTCATACTTTATGTTGTATAGTATGCACAATGGTAGCATATGAAGACTGAAGCTCCTTCTTTGTGCATACCACAAGCCCATTTTCATAAATGTGTGAAGTGATTCAGTTCATTGGGGCCTCCTTGAAGATTTTATAAGCATGATTAGTTTTTCCAGGTTGTGGCAAGTCTCACTGGAATCTACTGCTCTTAGGAATGGAAGCTCTGAGCACATATCCTCTTCTTGTTAGATAGGTTGTGCAGTTAAGAGTGAAATAAGTATGCAAGTCACACAACCTTTCAAACGCTTTTGATTTTTCTAAATTACACAGATGTTCCCACTTGTCATTTAACTGTTGAAAATAGCTTCCCCTCTACGTCAACAAAGCAGGTCAACAATCTTGTTGGTTGTTTCCCCACCCCAGTCAAATACCTTTCCCTGAGGAGAAGTGTGGCATTCCATGTTAATTTCACGGATTGTCTCAAATTGCTCCCCCCCCCCATTACATGTATGCCAGGAAGGTATTAGAATGAGATTTAAAGCATGAGCACCACTTTTTCAAATTTTGAAATCACCATCGCCACCATCCATTTATTTGTATGTCACTTTTCATCCCCTAAGCCTCCAAAGTGGCGAACAGCAGATTAAAATACAATTGTATAAAAAAGCAGTACAGTGGTACCTCAGGTTAAGTACTTAATTCGTTCCGGAGGTCCGTTCTTAACCTGAAACTGCTCTTAACCTGAAGCACCACTTTAGCTAATGGGGCCTCCTGCTGCTGCCGTGCCACCGGAGCTCGATTTCTGTTCTTATCCTGAAGCAAAGTTCTTAACCTGAAGCACTATTTCTGGGTTAGCAGAGTCCGTAACCTGAAGCGTATGTAACCTGAAGCGTATGTAACCCGAGGTACCACTGCAAGTGAAAATAACAATCAATCAAATCAAAGTAGCAGTATAAGCAAGATCATGAGATGTCAGAAAAGGCAGAGCAAATGGGAAGAGTCTTCAGAAGAGGGGTGGTTAGCTTCAGCCCCAGGGACCAAATGCAGCCTGACAGGCCCCTGTCTGGTCCTCAGAACTGTTTCCCGGCCACATTCCCTCCCTAGCCATGAATACACCTCTTACCGGCCTTGTTTTACACCTTTCTTGAGTGTTTTTGCCCAGATGGTGTGTGCCTTTGAATGCTCATAATGACCTTTGTTTGCCTAGAAGGAGAACAGAAGGCATGTGTGATGGATTCAAGAGATCCCCCAGACTGCGTACCTATTCCTTCAGAGGGAGGGCAAGCCCACCCAGAATTGGTAACTGACCTACTAGAACTTGAATTCCATTACCGGTGAAGGGAAATCTAGATTGCATTAAAATGCTTGCTCCATCGTACAGGTTATAAGGAGACTATTGTGTACCTAGCTGCAGAGTCCCCCACCCCTGGGAGCCTGGCCAACTACAGGGGTGAATGAAATGGACACAACAAGTGTCTGGGATAGAAAATGGCCACAACTTTATTGTTTCAGGTGTAGGTAAACCTTGGCATAGGCATTAGGCATGTATCCCTCTCAGCCTCCGTTAGGGGCATGAGGCATGACAGGATCTATTTGGGAAAATGAGACCATTGCAAAATGCAGGTTTACACAAATGGCCCCTACAAAGATACTGAGGGAAGCTCTGTGCCCACTGGCTACCTGTTTTTGGCTCTAAGGGCAGAGACTTCCCTCAAGGCCACATTAATCCTGTTATTGCCACTACAGTAAGGGGGAGGGGGAATCACCACTTTACCCCTCCCCCCAGGTCAGAAGATAGGCTAAAGGATTCCGCTCAAGGCCCAGACCGCCAAAATTGTGACTAGTGCTATGGGGAAATCAAAACCTGCAGCACAGGGAAAATTCCTTCCCAGCTCTGAATACAGCAGCCATTGAAAACCATAGCAAAGCCAGCAAATCTGAAAAGGGAAAGGTTAAAAGAAAAGCAACAAAGAAAACAGTAATGCATAGAGGGAGGGCTGGGTGGGTGGGTGACTGAGCTGCTGAGAGCAGTTCTATGCATGGGGAGTGGACCTGAGTGAGGACTGCAGCCTCCAGGTCCACTCCCCAATCCTCGCCCCCAGGCTGCTGCGGGTTGGATGGATTTGAGCAGTGGGCCTAGTGGTGTTCACAATGCTGTGTGGTGGCCAAGGGGAAAGCGGCAATGGCCACAATAAAATGGTGAGGCTCTGCAGGGTGTACGGAGGAACCACAGCAGATCGTAACAGCCGTTCACCCCAGAATCTGGTAAGCGGCTATTTTTTATCATTCAGCTTTTTTATTTGTATGACCCAATATTTCCGTAACCATGGTTGTTAGAAAGAGATATAAGATGCAATCAGCCTATTCAACAGACTATGTTGAATTGTTCCCATAGCTGTTTTAAAAACAAAACTATTCATCCCGCAAAAATGCCAAACCTGTGTTTTTCAGAATTTGATTTAGTTTCATTAAAATATCACCCTTCTTTCAAGGCACTCAAGGTGGCATAAAAGGATCTTTCTCTAACCTCTCTTTCTATCCTCACAGCAACCCTGTGAGGTAGTTTAGGCAGAGAGCAAAAAATTAATTCCAGTTTACTCAGTGAGCTTCATGGTTGACAGGAAATTTTAATCCATGTCTACTGCATTTAGAAATCTGTTTCAAAACAGAAAACAACACGTATCACTCATAATACTTTTTCTGAGATAAAACTTTGTGATGGAAATTAGATTTTAAAAAATCCAATCCACCTTTTATAAAGGTGATAGATGCTGTAAACAAAGCACATCAAAGTCATGGTTACTAGGAGAACATAATCCATGTTAATTAAAGCATATTTTCCCAGCCTTGCATCTAAAAAGAAAGATTACAACTTTTCCGTATTGATGTTCCTCCATGGAGAATTACATTTGTATTAATATTTATGATATGCATATTGGTGGTTTCAGCTGGGTAAAATTTGCTCCTACAGAAAAAGAGGAGTTCAGAAGTACTACATATGCTCAGTTATTCGAGAGAAGAGAAAAAAAAATCAAACATAGCTTTGGGGGATCATTCAAGCCTTAGAGCTGCTGGGTACTTTTTGATATTGCTGAGGTAGTCTGTGTAATGAGGCAGCTAGTGGTTTCATTATAAGTAGGTCAAAGCTTGAACCAGGGCAGTTCTGAGGGCCAAACAATACATTTGGGTGGGGGAGCCTAATAAACCTTTGTTTCAGCGCCAATCCATTTGATTGTCACAAGACTGAGGAAATGTACATGACGGAAAAGATGCCTCTTTGAACTATGTCTCACTGTGAACAGTGAGAGCTGCAATACAAGATTATTCCTACTACTACTTGACATTTAAGTAAGACAAATATGGGCAGGGGGAAACCAAAGCCTTTCTGAGGGATAAACCACAGAACATGTCAGAAGCTTTAAAAAGAACGTGTTAGAAACATGTGGCATGAGCCAGCAAAAACACTATGCTAACAGATTTTGGCCCTTAAATAAAAATTGCATGTCTTTTATTGTATGTGCTCAAAAGTACGGTATATGAAAGTACCCAACATAATGGGGTGCAGGTATATTAAATACATCCTAGCACTATGTGTAGCTTGCCAAAGAGATAGTTAATATTCCTATGACAGTCCTTATAACTTTATGTCAGTTCCAAGTACTTCCTCTCCCCTCAGTACTATCAGCTTGGGGGAAGGGGCCTCATGAAGAACTTGATATCCACCCACTTTGGATATCAAAGATGAGGCCACAAATTGTAATCTGGATGAGGATGTGCCTATATGTATATTAGACAGTCAGTTCAGACTTTCAAAAATCTTCTCCATGCAATATGGTGGGCCTCCAGTTCAATTTCAAAAAGCTGAGTGGCCTGAAGTAAAGAATTCATTATCTCCAATGTAGCACACAAGGTGAAGATAAAATATGGAGATGGCCTAACCTCACCTGTTTCTTACCCTTAATTAGATAAGAAAGCTTTCCCATTTAAAGCCATTTCACAATCTTTACACCATTTTCTGGTGCGACCCAGCTTTTTACGTTAGTAGCCAGTTACAATAACACAGCATTGTCTCTGAATACTTGCCACTGGTGTTAGCACATCAAGTTATGACTTAGATAATTTATTTCCAGACAGAAGTTTGCATGCAATGCTTGAAGTGTTCTTATTCTGCACCATGTTGTGCTGCACATTGCATCAGAATCAAAGCTTGGTGTGAAAAACGCCTCTGCCATTACAAGCAAAGAACAAAAATAGTAAACAATGGGAGTTGGGTTCTGAAAGAAAACCATGGATAATAGTTAGTGGGATATTAGTTATTATCCCATTGTTTCAATTCTAATTCTAGTTAAAAAGGAAGATTCTTTTTGATACAGATTCTACCCACATGTTTGTAAAGTCTTCCTATTGCCTTTACTTACAAATAGACTTGTCTTTTTTTTAGGATGAAAAAGAGAATCTAATGCTCCCTGGAACTCATGTGAAATTATATAAATTGTGGATCTTCATTCTTGGCTTTTTAGTCTCCTCACAAATTTGCTTTCATATATATGGCTAAACATGTGGGAGGAACAGGACAAGCACCTCCAGCCTCCGTGTCGGGCATTACACACCCTGGCTCCAATATCTGAATGTTCAGCAAAGGTGTGTGAAAAGGAAGTTCTACATGTGCACCCTTCCTCACAACCAGGAACTCTGCGCAATCAGGATTCCCAAACACATGGATGCCTATATCCATGCAGCTGTAGACTCTTGCTTTTCAGACATGCTCACTGAATACTTGGGGATGAGGTCGGGCTGATGAGGTACAAAATTCGGGGGCATCACCAGCTCCCCATTTATGCATTTAGCCTTATGCAAGAAAGCAAATTTGTGAAGAGACCTTTTGTAATATTTGACCTGGCTTGGAGTTCCCAAAGAGAACTTCCATTTGGTCAGAAACAGGTATTCTCTGAAGACACTTACCTTCTCTCTGTTCGTTCAAACTGTCTTTCATCCTCTCGCATTTCACATGTGTTCATTTTAGTTCTTATGTTACCTTTTCTGCTCACCAATTTCCCTGATATTATAATCCATTGTATTTCACCTAAACCTCCACATTTTTAAGAGATTGTCTGAATAACTAATACTTTACTACTGTTGTTGTTGTTACAGTAAAAACATGCCTTTGGGTTCCTCAGATTCCTCCTTTTCACATGTGTAGTTCACACTCAGAAGCTCAAATTGAGTTGTTGCTGATATATCTGTACTTTCTGTCAAGCATGGATGATAATGATGCCTCAGTGTGTCCATATGCCTGTCTCTATCCTCTGCTTTCCTCCATGGGAAAAGCTCTCTTTTGGCAACAAAACTCTGGCCCAGGGGTGTGGAACCTTTCTTCAGACCAAGGTCTATATTCTCTTCTGGGCAACTTTTGGAAGGTTAGATGCCAGTGATCAGGATGGTGTGGCAGTGGTGGGTACTGAATCATAGAATCATAGAGTTGGAAGAGACCACAAGGGCCATCGAGTCCAACCCCCTGCCAAGCAGGAAACACCATCAGAGCACTCCTGACATATGGTTGTCAAGCCTCTGCTTAAAGACCTCCAAAGAAGGAGACTCCACCACACTCCTTGGCAGCAAATTCCAC
The DNA here is from genome assembly GCF_964106915.1 of Podarcis gaigeae. NCBI lineage: Eukaryota > Metazoa > Chordata > Lepidosauria > Squamata > Lacertidae > Podarcis > Podarcis gaigeae. The sequence goes on from NC_139683.1 coordinate 40,423,971, forward strand.
TGTCGAACAGCTCTTACTGTCAGGAAGTTCTTCCTAATGTTTAGGTGGAATCTTCTTTCTTGTAGTTTGGATCCATTGCTCCGTGTCCGCTTCTCTGGAGCAGCAGAAAACAACCTTTCTCCCTCCTCTATGTGACATCCTTTTATATATTTGAACATGGCTATCATATCACCCCTTAACCTCCTCTTCTCCAGGCTAAACATGCCCAGCTCCCTTAGCCATTCCTCATAGGGCATCGTTTCCAGGCCTGAGCAGAGATATGAGTGGGCAGAGCAACAACTGTTAACGATACATTTGCACAATAGCCTACACACCCCTTCTAGTCTCCAACCAGACAGGCAAGAGGCACTATCAGAGCTCAATGACACATTCTAGCCAGGCAAAAAATAATAATTGAGGTGCGACTTGAGGCCAGTGTGGGGTGCAGACTGAGGGGAATCCCAATGGGCAGATAAAGGCATATTTTCTCTTGGTCTGAGGTTCCTCACTCCTGCCCCAGCCCAATGTCACATAGTGAGCTTCATGGCTATGCGTGATTTGAGCTTGGGTTTCTCAGTGTGACAGTCTAGCCAGTACGCCACATGGTTTTTAGACAAGCCTCTATCAGTCTCAGTTGCCCAGAAGTAATAAGGGGAGAATAATACAGGCCCAATTCACATCATTTAATGCATATGAAGTGCTCTGGATACTGTGAAGCATTACATCAATACTAAGAATGAGTAGTAGTAGTTCATCTCTGCTGGCAAGAGTCAGAAAAGACAAATATCTGCAGAACTTCCTCCAAAGAAAAAGAAGAAGAAGAGATGGTAATTCTGCACTTCTGAAACCTCTCCCAGCAAAGCATGATTGACACAGATGTGGCTGAAATAGTGAAAAGAAAATGAAGTGAAAAGACAGGCTTCTGAATTTATTCTGAGTTCATTCTGAATCCTTTGAGATCTGAGGTCTTTGTTTGGCCTAACTCAATTATCAGAATTGCCAGGCAGGCGTCAACAGTGTGTCTGGGTTTTTTTTTTTAATATGGGGTAAGCTAAATAGATAATTAATACGTTACGTTACTACTAAAATATTAGCCTTATGAAAAATGGAAAAGAATGCTATAGACATTCCAACAAAATGAAGTGTTTGCCAAGGAAATAATTGCATTCCACCATTCTAGCATTTGGGAAAACTTCCTAGAATGAAGAATAGTGCATTTATTCTTTTATATATACAGAAATCAATAAACTAGTGTTGCAATATTTGGTTTAGATTGATCAACTAAAACATTTTGAGCATTAATTCAAATTTATTTATAATATAAGCACATTTTAAAATTGTAGCTTGCAAGTGCCTCTCTGTGTGAGATGAAAAGGAGACTACCTTTATAAATTGATGCTCTGGGACATACATTCAAGGTGCTGGTTTTTGACCTTAGGTTCTTCCTTAAAACATTTGATGGTTGTGGTTTTGCTATTTGCTGTTTATTAGGTAGGATCAAGGTGTTTTAGGCTGCAAGTCTAGACACACTTGCTAGGGAACCACTCATGGAATATGGTGGAACTGACTTCTAAGTAAAATTGTACATGGCTGCACTGTTAAGCACTATCTAGCATTTAGTGGGGGGAATTGTATTGTTTATATTCTGTCTATGCAAGATGAATGTTGATATAAAGTCTTCTACAGCCTGGGAAAATAATACCTGCAATAATTTTGTTCAGCTTGCTATTAGATTTAATTAAGCCATGCCTGCCTTTTAATTAATATTTTTTATCCCTAAGAAAGATGGTGAAACAGCCTAGAACACTTCTAAACAAATCATGGACTGCATGTCCAATATAGTTTGATACCTGCATGCTGTACTACAACTTTATAAATAACTGCCACATTCCTTGTGGAATTAAATCTGCCAGTTTTCTTATTTTACCAAATTTCACTTATTCTTGGGTCATTTATTAAAGACTGCTTTGAAATTTAAACAATGGCAACTGCAGATAATTTGTGGTAGAGTTTGAGAGAGAAACCAGGACAATTTGTAAGTGAAAAGCAATTTTTGTGGCAAATTAAGTGACAACAAACCCAACACTACTAAAATGGTGTCATTCTTTCTTATTTATTTACTTATTTATTATCTATCTGTTTTATGTACACATTACTTTTAATTAAGATAACATAAAGGCAGTTCACCATAAAATAAAGCAATGCAATAAAATAAAATACAATTAGATATACAGCTATAACATCGAAAGATGGATAACAGTGGTTATTAAAACATCAGTGACTTGGGATCACTGGCCAAGTAGGTAGGTTTTCAGCAATCTATGAAGTGCCCAAACAATTGTTTTGTTAACGTCAGAGTAACAAATAAAAATAGGGAAACCCTACTGCCCACCCACCTGCCTTCCTTAAATGGTGCCTCTGCTGACAATCTTCCAGTTTCAAATTCAGTTTGATGATCAGTTCACTGAACATATTTTGGTGAACCATGACGTTAGCCTCACCCTTGCATTTGTTCATCTCATGTTAATGGGATGAAGTACTAACAAGAATTCTTTCAAACCATTAATTTTATCATGCAACAGCAAGCTATCAATTTTTAAAAGAAAAGCCTGACTAGCTTTTCAGACACCTTTTAATTAAATAACTTTCTAAAGAGATGCCTGTAACAACTGATATTATAGTTGACGTCTTGTTTATTCTGTTGTATTTTACTCCAGGAAGAACCATTTATCCTAAATAGAACCCAATAAAGCAGACATGTATGTACTTTTTTTAAAAAAAAAATGTGATCCCATTGAGATGGCAAGCTGAAATTTTGCAGGTAGCTCTTAGAAATATTAAGTAATCAATACAATTTTTTGGGATTTTTAATATTAATCTTTCTAATCATTTTTTTAAAAAAATAAACTTTGTAACTTAAATTTAATCATGTGATATATCATATTAGTTCTGAAGAGTTTGTGTTTTTAGCTTTGATGTATCTCAATCCTAGACTGAGTTTTAAAGCTTTTTGTGTAATATGGCAAGGACAAAATTGTCAATTTTTTGAAATTTCAAACCCTCATAACTCAAAAACAGGATAAGATGAAAAATTAAAATTTTAGATTTTAACTTAGTTTCGATCATTCAACAAGTGCACAACATATTAAGATAATTGTTTGACATGAGTTTAAAATGTTGGATCACTTCATATGGAATGACCCTAAAACAGAAATCATAATGCTGTCTAGCTTAACAAGGTTGCTGTTTTCTTTTGGATTATTGTGGCAATGTATGAAAAGGATGTTGATTACTTAAAAAAGAAGACAGCAGTTACGGCTTAATCTGCTGCAGCTAAGAAATTAGTCCTCTGGCAATTTACAGATTTATGGTCAGACTTTCCATTAGAGATTGTGATTGTTTTTCCCCTCCCTCAACTGTTGTTACCAGAATAGCAAAGGAAAGGTTTGACTGAGGAGATTTTGTGGCAAGGTACAACTATGATAACCTATGCTCAGATGGCATATGATGTAGCTATGACACTTTAGCTCAAAGCAGCTTAGTGAGGAATTGATCATGCTCAGTGAGCGCTGATTTCTGTCTGATTGTTAGGGGGGGGGGACAAGGTAGAGAGGAGAAAGAGAATGGAATAGAGTGGCTGGTATCCTGATCAGCAGCACTGCAGAGTAAAACATTTTGCTGCAGGGCCTCACTTCTTTCTACATACAGTGGTACCTTGGTACTCAAACAGCTTGGCTCCCAAACAAATCAGCTCCCAAACCCCGCAAACCCAGAAGTGAGTGCTCCAGTTTGCAAACTATTAAGTGCAGGAAGCTTCTGCAGCCAATCGGAAGCCATGCCTTGGTTTTCAAACCATTTCAGGAGTCAAACGGACTCCCGGAACAGATTAAGTTCGAGAAGCAAGGTACCGCTGTATTTTCTTTCTGTGGTGTTGCCAGAGAGCACCATTCCACCTACATTGTTGATTCTTTGCTGTCACCATGTCTCCAAAGTCTCCATTTTGTCTGGAAAGGTTACTTGGCAAGGGAAGGAAGGAGTCCAGACTGCACTACCAATCTCAAAGGGAAGTGCCCTAACCCTTTATCTATATGTTGACCTGGGAACTCTTTGACTTCCTTTTGGACTTCCTAATCTCCTCCACTTCCTCATTCAATGAAGGCAACATGGTCATTGGTCAATAGGCCATAAACAGCCTTCAGTTATTGTGTGATCTTCCTGTTATTACTGAAAGAGGCCCACCTATAGTCAAATACTCACCAAGCCTTGTCAAGCCTGTTCTCTACTGTGAAATACCTGGAAAGCAAACTTCCAGTTGTCACCTCACTCTTTTCTTTTCCTTTTATAAGACTCTCTAACTAATTTTTAACTCCTGAAGTAAGCACGATTTCAGGAGAGGGGTATTGCAGGGATAAAAACTGAAGATGGCTACATGTGAAGGTTATAACTTAGCAGTGTTCTTGTTTTGTTTTGAAATGCAGCATGTCACAATAGAGAAGTGAGTCACAAACTGAGTCATTACTTTCAAACCACTTGAAAATGCAATTTGCCTTTTACAAGATAAGTCATCGTTTTGAAGATGGTGACTAAAAAGGGGCCTGAGTCTAAAAATGGCAACTCACATGGTATAAATTATATTGTCAGTAACTGTCAAAGCCTCTATGAAATGACTCAAAATCTCTGGCCTTTGTCATGAAAGCAAAAATCAATGATTCTCCCAGATGTCATCCCTGTGGAAACAGAGTCTCTTTCATATCTGTTAGTGCTTACTATTTTTAGGCTATGAACACACTAGTTAGGCCTCCTCTACATTTCAAGTCGGGACGCAGGTGGCGCTGTGGGTTAAAGCCTCAGTGCCTAGGACTTGCCGATCGAAAGGTCGGCGGTTCGAATCCCTGCGGCGGGGTGCGCTCCCGCTGCTCGGTCCCAGCGCCTGCCAACCTAGCAGTTCGAAAGCACCTCCGGGTGCAAGTAGATAAATAGGGACCGCTTACCAGCGGGAACGTAAACGGCGTTTCCGTGTGCGGCTCTGGCTCGCCAGAGCAGCGATGTCACGCTGGCCACGTGACCCGGAAGTGTCTCCGGACAGCGCTGGCCCCTGGCCTCTTGAGTGAGATGGGCGCACAACCCCAGAGTCTGTCAAGACTGGCCCGTACGGGCAGGGGTACCTTTACCTTTACCTTTTTACATTTCAAGTCACATTTGCACATTGCAGTACACACAAGAGAACAGGTGAGGATGTGTATGACCCTGCTGGGTTTTTTGCCCCAACAGACTCCTATTCATGAACCTGTTATCTGTGCATGTGCTGCCATCCACGCATGCACAATGGTTCTCTCAAATGTACACATCTCAGTTTAACTGTGAAGGTCCAGCCTGGTGACTGGCTCAGATCCAGTTTGCTCACATTGGTCTGAGAGGGGTATTTATTTTAATACACGAATTCACAAAGATAATATTTCCAACCGGAACCAACTTTAGCTTCATGTTAAACTATGTGTGTACATTTTTGTGGTAGTCTCTAGAAATGTTCTTACACGTAGTAAGGACTTTGATGAGGCCTTTAAAACAGAGAACAAGCTGGTAGGGAGAGGAAGCTTTGTGAGCAATGAGATCTCAGGGCACTGGATAATTTTTCTCAGTCATGCAAGTCTAACTTCCTTTCTTGATGTTTTTGTAACAAGGCTATTAACTTGTTCTATCCTATCTGGCTATGTTTAAACCTATGCCAATAGAGGCTAATAATAACTGGTTCTAAATCACTGGTAAGACGCTGCAATATGATTAGCAAAGCATGGTCTCAAGATTTCAGATATGTATGTACAAAACATTTTGCCATATTGATTTGTGGTTGTTTAAAATATGTAATTGTCCTGATGCATCTCTTTAGATTAGGGAGCCTTTTTCAGGCTGAAGGCTACATTTCCAGCAGACTGTCTTGCTGTTGAGAACCACGTTCCAATAGTAGATGCAGTCTAGCAAACACACAGTCACACAACCTTAACACACATGATCAGAGGCACACACAGAGATTTCTGATGGCAACACAGGCATATATTTAAATCTTAGTAAATTTCCTCCATAGATAGATAGATGATAGATAGATAGATGATAGATAGATAGATAGATAGATAGATAGATAGATAGATAGATGATAGATGATAGATAGATAGATAGATAGATAGATAGATAGATAGATAGATGATAGATAGATAGATAGATAGATAGATAGATAGATAGATAGATGATAGATAGATCTGTCCCGTTTGTCTGAAAGGTAAAAAAGAGATCAGCAATCCTAGTACAAGAGTGCAAATAATGTTAATGCACCAGGTGGCGCTGTGGGTTAAAGCCTCAGCGCCTAGGACTTGCCGATCGAAAGGTCGGCGGTTCGAATCCCTGCGGCGGGGTGCGCTCCCGCTGCTCGGTCCCAGCGCCTGCCAACCTAGCAGTTCGAAAGCACCTCCGGGTGCAAGTAGATAAATAGGGACCGCTTACCAGCGAGAAGGTAAACGGCGTTTCTGTGTGTGGTTCTGGCTCGCCAGAGCAGCAATGTCACGCTGGCCACGTGACCCGGAAGTGTCTCCGGACAGCGCTGGCCCCTGGCCTCTTAAGTGAGATGGGCGCACAACCCCAGAGTCTGTCAAGACTGGCCCGTACGGGCAGGGGTACCTTTACCTTTACCTAAAATAAAATCCCCACCCTACAGCTATTCAAAGACTCAGACTTCAAGATGCATCCTGGAAATAGCTTGCATGTGATTGCAAAATGTATGGACACTTTTTGTATATTTGCAAGGAACACATGCATCTCTCTGGTGAGATATTGTCTGCTCTGCTTTCATCTTCTTACAACAGAGCATCTTGCAGAGGAAAGAGCTGTATTCCTTTCATTTTTGCTGCTCAGGTGCTCACTGAAATTTCTGGGAAAGCTTTTCCTAAAAAACCGCTGATGGCCTTAGGGCATTAGAGCACACCTAATCCACAAAAAGATCATGCAGACAGGCCAGAAGAAAAGCATATATAAACATTTACGTCAGATGTGAGAACACATAAATTCCCTATAAGAAATTAATGGTAAGGGTAAGCAAATGCCATTAGAAATAGTTCATACAAGATGGTAAGCCAAACCATGGCAAAGTGATACCACACTGGCTCCCAGAGAGGAGCTTGCAGTTGCTTTGCTCCTTTCTGTGTTTTTGTTTGTTTGTTTGTTTGTTTGTTTGTTTGTTTGTTTGTTTGCTGTTGTTGCTGCTAAGCCCAAGGTTTGCTTGGCATGTCATTGGAGCTTGAGTTTATGGTTAAGCTCTTTCCACACTAACCATGGGTTGTATCCAAGGCTAGTCCAACTCAGAGTGGACCCACTGAAAGTAATAAACATGACCAACTTAGATTCATTCATTTCAATGAGTTTGAGTAAAACTTATTTAGTGCCACAGATAGGCCAAGGTTTTGCTTAATATGTTGTCCTAATCTACAAGTGTGGTTAAGCTTTCTCCTCCTTTATCTTTATCTGTAGCCAAGCCTTGTTCGTAACTACAGATTGTGGTTAATGAGGTCACAGTTTAACCACAATTCCATGTTGGGACAGCACACTAAGCCAAACTTTGTCTCAGTTGTCACACTGTGCTAAGAACAGGGGAAGAACAAAGTGGTGTGAACTGCTCCCCAGAAATGGTCTGAGTGAGAAGTCGTAGTTTGGCTTATTGTGAGATTCAAACCAGACCAATCCAACTTTCAAGTTTTATTCTGATTTGCAACATTAATACATATGCTCATTGGCATGCAAGGTGAGGCTGTAATGCTGAATGTATTTTTGGTGAGGATCACCTCTGTGCTGATGTTTTCTCTTTTCTTCCATCTGCACATAAACTTCCAGCAAATCTAATTAGTTATGGATTTATCCTTGACTTTGCATATCCAATTCTGCATGTTTTATACAAAGTCTTAAGAAAAAGAGATCAAACATTAAAGAATACAACATTTTCCTTAGGAGAATTTATCTCCTCCGTGCCAGGAATTGTAGATGACTCCAATATTGTATTTTTGTTTTAAAACCAACAATTGCCATTTCACATTGTAACCTTCTTGTTAGTTCACCGCATGAAGTGATAACTGCACCTGACATATTTGCCTTGTACGGGTATTAAAAACTGACACTTTTCTATTAGAAAAAGAGGGATATATATAGTGGAACTGATTGCTGTGCCAAATGTCTTTGGAATACAGAATGGAATGCAGTTTGATACTTAAAAAAAATTAGCATCCCACTTTATGTTCCCTGGTAGATTTTATTACATGTACCTTTTTAGAGCATTTAAGAACCAATTCTAAGACCCCAATTCAGCAGTAAAATATGCAGAGGTTAATCCAAGGATCACCATGCCTATGTGGAACAGTGCCATGTGATGCTGCTAGTGCAGAATAAGGCCACACACACAAACGTAAACTGCTTTGAGGTTTCTTTACAATCAAGCAGTGTATAGATTTTATGAAATAAACCATTTACTTTCTACTCCTGTTAAATTTTGTAATAGGTGAGGGTAATAATGAAGAAAAAAATGGGAATAGTCTGTCTCTCTGTCAGTGCTTCTTAACTGGTACTTTGTAAAGTTTGGTCTGACAGTGGCTTTTTCCAGCGGTGTTGTGTTCTGCTCCAGTGATGGATCTCCAGTGCTGGATCCCACAGAGGTCAGGCCAAACAAAGAGCTTGCAGGACCATGGATAGCTCCAAGTAAGCCACTTGCACCAACAAAAGTTGAGAGCAGATTGAATTTTTTATACTCCTATTCTCATACCTTTCACAAGCTCAGCCCTCTTGTGACTAATTCTAGGTTCTTAAAGAGACAATCACCCTGCCTGAAGACAGGCACTGCTCCTCTATTCCCTAGCCTCCCATCTGGTGTGCTCCCTGCACTGGTGGGCTGGTGAGATCCCAAGGGAGCTACAGTCGTACCTTGGTTTTCGAACAGCTTAGTTCACGAACATTTTGGCTCCCAAATGCCACAAACCCGGAAGTGACTGTTCAGGTTTGAGAACTGTTTTTGGAAGCCGAATGTCTGACAGGGCTTCCCGGCTTCTGATTGGTTGCAGGAGCTTCCTGCAGCCAATCAAAAGCTGCACTTTGGAAGTCAAACAGACTTCTGGAATGGATTACATTCAACTTCCAAGGTTGTATTTGGTTCCTCAGGTTCAAGGAAAGGTACCTGTGGGGGTCTGAGAAGATTATTCTGGGAGCTTATGCTCATCAGTCTCAGTTATTTCTTGATCTCCAGGAGTCCTGTACCTGATCTGACTCTTTAGCTGGAAAGTCTGCAGACTCTGACTTGGAGTCTTGATTGCTGCTGGACTCTGGGGTCATAATAGCTTGCAAGAATGGAAAACCAGGCTGGATAGTCTGTCCTCAGAGGCAGATGAACTCTGATACATTTATTATGCCTGTAGGGTTTTCCCCCCAGTGGACAGAGCATATGATCCTGTCAAGGCTCTTATTTTTCAATGAAAGAGACAGATGAGTGTGACCATCAATACAATTATTCCCAACGATTGAATCCAGTGCTGTGGTGATTGCATTGCTCTCCGGTATTCTGAGAAGCAGTGGCAGATGAAACAGACTGGATGAGGACTAGAGTGCAGGTGGCAAAAATCAGGTTCTGAAGCTGACCAAACTTGTGTTTGAACCACATGCTAGAACCAGTCATGCCTACCACATGATGATGAAGGCAGCTGTATCCATCACATCCTTGAGGAGCCAGCCAACATGGTTGTTCTGCGTTCTCTGCAGATTATTTACCCCATATTTGGATGGCATGCCCTGTAACATGAGTGAGCAGTTTACAATTCACTTTGAGGGTAGAATTGCTTGACTTTGTAGCGACTTGGATGCCACTGTTTGAGTAACGTTATTGAGTTTCTTCTTATCTTCACTTCGACACATACACCTTTTTATTTTATTTTTATTTTTGAACTATATTTATATCTCCCCAAGGTCATGGCTCAGTGGCAATTTGAACTCTTGTCTCCAAGGAACTAGTCCAGCACTTTAACCACTATATCACACTAGCTTTCATCAGCCTTTCTTTTCACCCTCTTATTCTGTTTGCTCTCTTATTCTTCACTGAAATAGTCTTCAGGTTTATTAAAGGATTTATTATTATGCAGTATTATCAGCACAGTCATATGCTCTCATGCTATGTTGATTTTCTGTCAGTGTCACTGAAAGATCAACTTCACTTGTGGTGACATTTTTAGAAAATTGATGCATTTTAGTGAACCTGGAAGAAGGGTGGTTTTTTTTTTTACTCTTTATGAATCTGACTGATTGGTCACCATAAATATATGGTTACCCGCAACGGCTCCTGTATTGGCCCATGACTGTAACTATGAAAGTGCTCTGGCTGTGTAGCATTAAATAAACATTTCCTTACTTTAAGCTTCATGCAGTTTCAATGTACTGGTTTACTGCCACATATCCAGATTATGCTCGTGGGTTTTATACTCAGAGATAGAAAGATCTCATGTTAGGAAAATGTCAGACAAGCTATCTATATTTTAAAAGTAACAAATAAGGAGTCACTATTATTTGAAGGATATGGCTGTGGGATACAGTACTTGAATCATAAGATACAATGAACTGCCTTATATTAAGTCAGACCAGTTGTTAATCTAGAACAGGGCTTGTCTCATCTTGCAGGCAATGAGGCTTGTCTCAAATGCAGGTCTTTTCATTCACTTTTATGAGATTCCTTAACTAGTTATGCCAGTGGTTAAATTTAAGGTTTGCTACATAAATGGTGGGTGATATTCAATGCCATTCCTACTCAAAGCAGACCCATTGAAGTTAATAAACATGACTTTTTATTTACTTGTTAATTTCAGTAAGTCTACACTGAGTAGGTCTGAGTTGCATAAAACCCAGTATTGTTCCCTTACACAGAGATATAGCTCACCCTTTTGTAAGGAACCACTACAATTTTATTGGGTCCTATAAGAGACAGCCACATTGCCTTTGTCCAAAAGAAGCTGATGGAATGGTAGTGTTCGCAGTGCCCATGTTGTCGCTGCTTACAGGAGGTAGAGGGTGAGATGGTGGCAAGGCTGATGCAGTTCAAGCATATAGAAGAGCCAGTCCAGCACACTTGCATGTATGTTTGCCCTGCACCAACCTTAGCACTGCATCACCTCTTCTCCTCTACCTTCTGGTAAGCAGGAGTGACATGGGAGACAGAAAATCAGGTGAGCACTGCCATACCATCACCACTGAACCAGTACTGCACTCGTCACATGCAGAATAGGGCAAAAAATATCCCTGAGAGCATTAAGACCAGAGGCTAGGCCTGAAACCAAATGTGAAAGCATAGGCAGGGCAATGTGGGTGTGGTGCTTTCAAACAAAGAACCCTAACATGCATTCTGAAGTGGAACAGCCAAGAGAGAAACTGCATGTCACAGTCAGGTGCAAGCTTTTTTGTACCTTTGGGTACATATTCCATGGGAAACTTTCTTTGTTGGCTAACATTCATAGAGTTTCATAAGATTTATGTATCATAGAGTTGGAAGGGACCACAAGGGTCATCTAGTCCAATATCCTGCAATGCAGGATTTTATGTATTTTTTTTACCAACGTGGGGCTTGAACCCATGTCCCTGAGATTGAGTCTGATACTCTACCAGCTGATCTATCCCAGTGTGTTTACAGTGGGATTCATTCTTTTATCTTTGGTGTCATTACATAGTGAGTCAGACTCATGTTTCCCCCCCCCCAACTCATAACAGTATGTTCTAAAAAGTAGAAGGTATAAAACAGAACTGTTTGACACTAAACAAAAAAGGAGAGAAAGAAAACCCTGTGTTGAATCATAGCTGTCAATACAGATATAGCACAACATTATGTATTATATTACCCAGCTTGAGTTCTGTCATTGTATGGAATACAAAACCTTTTCTAGTATGATTCTTGGGTCATTAGCACACTGATGATGGCTTTCTCCCAGTCAGTATTGAGAAGGTGCATTGTTCACTGTGCTTATAAGCCTTCATGGATCAGGTGCTCTTCAGATGCAGTTGAACTCCATTTCCCATCAGCCCAGGTGCATCAGGACAGTTCCTCTCTTCATTCAAGCCTGCTGTGAACTTATTTCTTATTTCCTTGGTTATGATAAAATAATCTGTTGGCAGATTCAGGGCAGATAAAAGAAAGAACTTCATACAGCACATAGTGAAACTATGGCATGCACTCCCACAGGAGGCAGTGATGGCCACCAACTTGGATGGCTCTAAAAGAGGATTGGACAAATTCTTAGAGGATATGGCTATTCACAGCTACTAGCCATGATGGCTATGAGCTACCTCCACTGTAACAACAGGATGCTGGACTAGATGGGCCATTGGCCTAATTCAGCAGGCTCTCCTTATATTCTTACTAGACATTACAGTACACTATCCCCATGATCTGTAAAAGAACGGAGGGGGGGATTAAAAACTTCACATATCCTTCTGCTTGGAGGCTTGTCCCCTGTCAGTTTTATGACTGAGTCAGGCTATCTTTTCAATGAGTCCATCACCCACACCAAATATTGATGTCCACATCACAAATTCACTGATAGGCTATAATCTGATTTATGTGAGAGCTTGTAACTCCCTGCCATTGTGTCCAGCCTGGAAAATGCAGCTGAAATCATAAATGACTGTAGCACTCTGCCAATGCTCTCACAGAAGCAACAGCTTACAAAATTTTCAGTCAGTGGAATAGGAGAAGATAGGTGTAGAAAACAAGAAAATATTCCACTTTGGGGACAAACTATCATGGCATTTTCTCAGGGCATGAGTTTGAGATTTTTAAATGAGCAAACTAATTAAACTGAACAGTTTCCTGTTTCCCCCTTCTCAGCAAGTAGTTGTTAATGCCACAAAGGAAAAAAACTATTTAGATGGATGTAGGGAGATGGTAATAAAAAATCTTGAGCAATGAAACGGCGTGACTGTTCGCTCCAAGACATATATTCCATTATTTTGGTATTTACAAAAAATGATAAAATAAAATTACTATTCTAAATCTGGACTCATTTACTCATCTCCCAAGGCCAGACATTCTAATTAAAACATACCTGACAACATACCTGGTTTGGGGATTGGATTGGATTAATTATCATTTTAAAACCCTCTGTCTGAAAGGATCTTTATTCTTTCTACTTTAGCCCACTAAAGCATTGGTTACAAGGATAAATCACCCACTGTACTTATTTCATGACAGTACATTTATAGGGAATCTCAGGCAAAGGGGCCAAAGGCAGCACTTCAGTTCTCTTGACCTGGTATTCTCTCCAGGCCACACATCCTCCTGAGTCACATTTTCCACCCCCCCTGCTTTACACCTTCATTCAGTGTTTTCCTGGTGAGAATATGTCATTTAACTCCGATAATGCTTCCTGTTTACTCTATCCTGGTGGAGGATAGAGAAGGATGTGTGAGTATGGCTAAATTAGCCTGCTGTGCAAAAATAACATTCACATTCATTGCTCTGCTCATTTTTGCTCTTGGCTCCACCCACCACCGGTATATGGCCCCTGGAAGGTGGCCCAGAAGGAAATGTGTCCCTTGGGCTAAAAAGGAGAGAGAGAGAGATTCCCCAGCCCTGCTGTATTGCATACAATGTATACAATGCTCATGAAGGTTTCACCTGATTAGTCTCCCATCACTCCTGGCTACACCAGTTCCCTCACCCACCCCACCCAATCAGATGACTGCAGACTGAGTGTGGACTGCATAGGCAGCAAATCTATCCTCTTACTGTCTGTGCAGGGGTATTCCAGAGAAAAAAGACTTGCTCTTTTGAGACTGCATCTCATGTCTTTTGGCTGTGCAGTTAGAACTGTAAGCAACAACCACCTCTCCCCATATGAGCCAACCCAGACCCTACAATAAACATTTGACACCCTTCTTCGTGTGCCTCCACCAAGAGAGGTCCAGAGGGTGGCAATACAAGAACTGGCCTTTTTGAGGTACATTTGTGGAATGTTCTCCCCTTCCTTACATACCTTTAGGTGCCAGGTGAGGGGAATTATTGGTTTGTTTTCATTTTACTATATATTTTGTGTTCTCTTTTTATATTTTTATGTTGTGAACCACCTTGCGATCTTTGGATGAAAGGTGGTGTACACATTTAATAAACAACAACAATAATAACAACAGATATATATCCTTAACCTCCCCCAGAAGACAAAAAGAGGATTATGATTGTATTTGCTGCTGAAAAAATGCCATTATTGGAATTATTGCTATCATGCACCTCTTTAGCTTGGCCTTTGACACATGAGATGTTTGTTTTCAGGGCCAACTGTATCACTGTAAATACAATTTCTTTTAAGTATTTTTTATTTTTTATTGTTGTAACCCACCCTGGGACCTCCTGCTGAATGGCAGGTAATCAATTTATCAGCATCATTACTTCATATTCCATTTCCTATTTTGAGAACTATCTTTTAAGATAGTGTTGCAGAACAGTAGCACATGAGTTCCCTGCTTCCATTTTAGCACCAGGAAGAAAAGAGTATGCCTTGCCAAATACAACACAAAACAATAATTAGGTTTGCTTGTGGTTTGCCTTGGAACACTTTGGATTTCTATTTTGTGTCCCTGTGCGGGTGGATCTTCAAAAGGAGAATAGCCAGCATGCCTACAGAAGAGACTGAGGATTTAGTCTGCAAACAGTGTTTACAGTTAGGGTGATCAAGACTCTTTCCCTTTAGATGCTTCCCTTAAGATACTAGTCAATGTAAAATCATGTCAGATTATCTCTTATTCAGAAGGCTGTTGTGAGATAAGCCTACTAGATCAAAATTGGGGATGGGGTGTAAGAGCTGTGCTGTTTGTTTAGTGAAGTTCTGTGAAACTGATGTTTTCCAAAAGAAGAGTGACAACAGCCCTATGCAATTGCTGATGGACCCAGAGCAAGGCATGGGTCTGCCCCAAGTCTCATACTCCTTTCCCAACATCTGTATGAACACTGCAGACATCTTACAGGGAGGGAGCCTTCATGTGTAAAGCTATATATGCATGGCTTCACAGGATCTCAAACCCCAGTTGATTGAGGTGTCCAGATCCTATAGACACATGCATATTTATAACTAGGAGCACAGTGGCACCTTCTCTGCAGACATTTTTGCTATGTGCATGAACATCACAGGAGTGCCCAGCAAGGAGCACACAACATCAGGAGGCAGGACTCCCTGCTCCTTGCTCCCATATTCACCAACACAGGAGCTATGAAGGCCTTCAGAAGGCTAATATGTTAAGGAAATCCTAAGGATCCTTGACACCACTTCTTGGCCAGAGGACAAGGCACCACAACAGCACAATTGCAAGCAGATTGCAAGAATAGAAGCAATGTGTGGTGAAACGGTCTCATGTTGCTTTTAAAAACTTCCTATGAATGGCTCGTGAACAGAAGTGAATCAGTTGACAGTACTGATGGTTTGAATGAGAGAACGTCCTCAACTATTAATAGACCATGGGAAATCAAAAGATGAACTTGCATGCATGAACTTACCCTAAGTGATAACTGATTATATTCTAGCAAGCTATTCAACCTTTGTTGCATGAGGTTAATGCACATGAAGGTTATATTTGTGCATATTGAGAGTAATATTTTAGAGTATCTCTTGAAAGGACTGAAGAGTCTGAAAACCAGCTTAGATGCTTCCTACCAAAAATCCATTATCCATGGCACTGCTCTATGCAGCAGAGACATTGATTCCCCCTTCCCCCCCACTTTGATATGAAGTGCTACCATAGCTATGGGCTTTTTGGAAATTTGCATAGAGGAAGGATAATACCTAAGCTGTCTAGTTTCTTTAACTTGTAGGCATTTGCCTAAAGCTGCTGCAAACCACCCAAGCCGTTCTTAAATTCATTTTGTGCATTGCTGCATTGTACAACCACCTGTTTCCACTTCCAGCAGTAAATCCTCATAAATCCTTCAATCCACAGCTTTAGTGAGAAAAGTAATTTCTGTTTTGACTTGACATGTACATTTTCAATATCATGACAAAAAGCCACAAATTAGTCAGTGACATCAATCAAATACTTATTCTACATGTGTTTGGTATCATTCAGCCCTCCTGCAGTAGATTTATCTGGATCTTGTGATCATCAGGTGATAATTTCTATTTCTTGTATTGACTTCTATTTCTTGTATTGACATCAGGTGATAATTTCTATTTCTTGTATTTCTTGTATTGAAAGCACTGACTATTTTCTGTGTGCTTCATTGAGCCATGTGTTGTGCGGAACTCTGTCAACAAAAACTCAGGGTATATATATGACACTTTTCTACAGGTGGAATGTAATTGGTGAAAACAAAATAGAATGTGAGGAAAAAACAAGGGGTTGTTTTGGTACTAGGCTTTTCACCTTCTGTATATTTTGAAATGTAACTGGGTCAAATGAGGAAACTTAAGCTAGCAACCAACAACAGAGATTCAGTGTTGATGTGACATATCACCTTTTAAATAATTCTTATTGTATAGTCAAGGAGGTGAATCAGATTCTTTCCATCAGCTTTACACATCTGCCATCTTTGCCAAAGCATTAGGGCCCTACTATCCAATTTGTGAGTTGCTGTGCCCACCCAACAGCTCTGTAATAATAATAATAATAATAATAATAATAATAATAATAATAATAATAATAATAATGTATTATTTACCTATCTGACTGGGTTGCCCCAGCCACATTGGGTGGCCTCCAACATATATAAAAACATGATAAAATATTAAATCTTAAAAAGCTTCCCTATATAGGGCTGCCTTCAGTTGTCTTCTCAAGGTTATGTAGCTACTAATCTCCTTGACATCTGATGGGAGGGCATTCTGCAGGGTGGGGGCCACTACACTTAACTGGGAGGAGGGGTATTGGGTTGTTGTTTTCATTTTGATTATATATTTTGTGGTTTTATATTTTGATTTTGTTCTGTGAACCACTCTGAGACCTCTGGGTATAGGGTGGTATATAAATTCAATAAATAATAATAAATAATAACAATCTGTCTTATATGCACCAGGATTACCCTGTCAATCTTAGAGATGTGCAAATCATCCCCAACTCCTTGACAAATGTCACCTTTCTTCAAGTTCTTTTTTCTTCCAAGAAAATTCCTGCAGAGATTTTGCCTGAGTAAAACTTGCCTTAGATTTTATTCTAGCCATACTTCTGTAATCTACACTGCAGTTATTAAGTCCTCTCTACAGAGCTGCAGCAGAGCTATTCAACTTTCATTCCTGTCATGGGCTACTCGGTTGCTTTATAGTAGCTTTTCCAGCCAATCAGCAAATTTTCCATAAGTGTTCTCTTGGGAGTTGATTTAGATCAATGATAGCCATAGCTGTCAACTTTTCCCTTTTCTTGCGAGGAATCCTATTCGGAATAAGGGAATTTCCCTTTACATTGACAGCTTTGGATAGAGCACAGGCAAAAGATCCCACGCTTAATCTCTGACATCTCTGGGTAAGGCATGTGAAAAAACTCTACCTGAAATTCTGGAAGGCTGCTGCCAGTCAAAGTAGATAATACTGATCTAATCTGACTTGATATAAGGTTGCTTCCTGTGTACGTAAATGGATGGTTGTGGTTCGAGGACCCGACCCCCGCAATGTGAAATGAATACACAAGGACACGTTATATAAGGTTAATGGGCAATGAAAGGCCACAACTTTATTGATTACAACAGTGAAAAGGTATTGGCTTAGGCATTGGATATCTCAAGCAAGTGGGTTTATTCACCAGTAGGTGGAGCCTGTTGATGCTAATCCAACTATAGGCTCACCCCTGATGTCACCGAGGGTCGTGCCATGGCCTCCTGCCAAGCAGGCATTGGACAGAATACACGACCACCAGATTCCTTTAACGGAATACCCCTAAATTGAAGGCATAGGCGATGGCCTAACCTACCCACCAATACCACAAAAGTTGTGACGATTGCTACGAGGTAGGTGAAAAACCAAAAAACCTAATGCCAAATGGAAAAACTCCTACCAGGCCCCCTAGAAAACCAGGGCGACCAACCTAAGGTCCATAGCAAGGCCAATGACCTAAGCCCTAACTCAAAGGGAGTGGACGGTGGGTGACTCGCAGCGAGATGACGAACACACCCCCTCTCAGGCACCTGGTTGGATGCCTGCCGAGGGGCGTGGGCGCCAGCCAGGTGAGATGGAGGCAGGGGGCTAACGCCCCCTGCTAGGGGCGGTGCTCGGCTCCCGCCCACAACCACTCCCCTCTCTTGCAGGGAGGAGAGTTTATTTTTTAAAAAATCTGTATTTTTTTTCTCATAGTTTCTCTGCAAGTTTGCAGTTGCTCAAGTTTTCAACAATTATTATGTTATATAACAAAAAACAAAGAGAAAAGATGCCACAAAAATTGTACCTGTAGCCTTCAATAATTTTTCCAAACTAGGAAAATCTGGAGAAAATGTAAATTGAAAAGTGTTTCTATAAACTTCATATATCAAACAAAGCTGAATTGTCAATGTTATAGCTCCCATTATCCAGTTGTCTTCCAGCAGCCTTCTTATGTAACTTTTAATTTATTCCTTCATGTATCTGGAATTCTGAGTATCTGAATATTTTGGCAGTTCCCTTTGGATAAATTTGACTCTAGCCCTGCTTAAACTACTGAAAAATGTACAAGGTCCATGATTGATCTATTCTTGTGGTTTTCTTCCTTCATTCCTGTATCAAGGTAAATTACAAACATGTTTTTTTTCCCTTTTGTAGTTGTTATGGGAACAATTTTCAGATCTTAGCAGCAAGGCCTGTGTGCAATTATTCAAATACCACTGGAAAGTAGAAGGGCTGTATTTGCAGCAAAACTCCATTTAATTTATACAGTCTCAGTCTCCCTTCTGCTGATATAGAGAGCAGAGAGCCTATAGCCTGCCATTTGCTAGCTGAAGTTATGGAAAGAAAGGGAAACATTGGTGGAGTTGTCCTTAAGGCTGTATTAGGTTCCCCAGTTGACTCCTGTCTTCTCTTACCATCTCCTTAGCTGGCTCTTGGCACTTTCTCTAGGCCATAGAATTAAAGCTGCAGCCATAGAGATAAAGCTGCAGTGCCTTAGTTTCCTAGAAAATCCTTTACTTCTCATGGCATTGCTAAGCTTAAATAGCTGGTCAGTTTCATTAGCTGGAATCGTGCATTTCAGTAGCTGGAGTTATTCCCAGTAATCAGTGGGCTGCTAGGTGAAAAGTCCAATGACACAAAGAAAAATGGTGCTTGCTTCCAAACTCTTCAAAGCCAAATTAGTTTGGCTGCAATGATGTTAAAAAATGTTGTGTAACACCAGTTAGGGCATTGCATTTACTGGCCATTTTATTGCATCATTTGATCAATTAATTGCGACCAGAGCGGCGGAGCTGACAGTTTCTCCTTTGAGGATTCTTTGCTCAGCATTTTATCTTCTCTAATGGCTTTTGGTGTAGGTTAATTTACAAGGTAAAGGAGTTGCCAAGGTTTACAGTGTTATATTTATATGAATGTAGCTTGATATTGAATACTGACCTGTAACCAGAAGCCCTAAAAGATGGTGCCCAGGGCCAAAACTTTGGATATTTGGCCAACAGAGAAGCCAGACTAGATACATTCTTCTAGCAAACATTTATAGAAAACAGTATTCCTACATAAAGTGGTTATAGCACTAGTTACATGATACAGAATGATGCCTCCCATTAAAAAATCCGGAATTATCCTCATTCTTCAGGTACCAGTATTCACTACAAATTTCAAATACCCAGATGTTCTATGTCTCTAAGCAAATAAGCATTTGAAATGTGAACCAATGAGCTGGGAAACATCTAAAATCAGATGTTTGCTGCAATTTGTCACATATTCTGAGTTACTGGGAAGTACAGAAAAGCAGCATCCAGTTGGGATGGAAACATAGGTGAGATTCTGTTAAGCACCCACTCATTTTTGGCTAGTGGTAAGCAGGGCCATGGGCTAAAATGGGTAGAGCCAGATGCAAAAGTCAGTGGAGAAATGTATGTAACTTATGCCTTTATAGAGTGTATTTTTGCCACACAAACACCAGAGGTTGATGCATACTCACATCTCTTTGTCTTCCATTCTAGCCTGTAAGAGGCATTATCATCATTCAAGGTCACATTCCAGCTAGGCAAAAGCACCCAATGATGATGCCTAGAAGAGTCACAAGAGATTTGGCTTGGGACGTGGGGAGTCCTGAGGACCAGATACAGAAGCCTGGAGGATCACACACCTGGAGGACCTTCACCCAGGCTGTCTTAGAAAAATGCCCTACCAGGCATTCCACCCAAGGCCACTTCATATGGGGTGTAAACATGTACGCACACATATTTAAATTTCTATAACACATATATGTGGCATGGAGCTGTGAATGGAAGAATGTAAACACATGTGGTAAAATGTTTATGTAGTTGCTTCAAGGGTGATGGCCTATACCAGATGTACAAGCACAGATACTGTCTATTGTCTGCGGAATTAATCTTTTCAGCTGGCATAATACTGAGCCATTTCTATTATGCAAGGCTGGATTATAATGCTACAACTGCAAGTGGGTCCAGATGCTAAGCTTTCTTTAAAAAAAAACCCCAGCAAATCTCTAGATTTGCCACCTGATTTTATTCTGATCTGAATTTGATTTAAGCTGCATTTTAATCAATTGTTTGATTTTATGTTTTAATGTATTATATACTTGGATGTTAGCTTCCCTGAGCCTAGTCCTGGCCAGAGAGGGTGGGGTATAAATAACATTTATTATTTTTATTATTGTTGTTGTTGTTGTTATTACAAGCAAAGTTATATGCAGGCAGCTTCCTAGTCAGCCACTCTAGCTGCTCCCACCCTTCAGTGTTTTTAGGCTATGAGAAGAGTCAGACCTGTGTTTGATGATTTGAGCTGTTTGAACACCAAGGTATAAGAATCCCTGGAGTCTAAAGAGCTGGTGTTGCCGCTTCTCCCTTAATGCACTCCCCCCCCCACTGCTTTTTCCTCATTTTCTGTTCTTGTAAATCTCTGTTCTTTGCCCTTCCTAGCAACCAGGGTTCAATTTCCTATGTGGTTTTGTCTGGAATCAGGTTCTCACTATTAAAACATCCAATAAGCAGGCTGGATTAAGATTGGGTGAAGCCTAGGAGCTGTAATTAATTTGTAGTGAGGGGCAGAAAAGCATCACGTTGGCTAAAGTAATTAGGATTCTATGCCTATGATGCAAGCACCAAGTCCCTCTTTGCAGCCATTGTGCACTTCCTGCTATACCTTCCCAAGAGGCATGTAAGGTTGGCTAGGTGCACCAAGAGCACAATCAGAGTAGTTACAGCTGGTATAAACCAGTGATGAAATAATTGTGGGGGGATTAGTATAGCTGTACCCTGATTTCTCTGTGAAATTCCATTTTCCTTTATTTGAAAGACAGTGTGATGTGGAGGAGATGGTGTGATAGGTTTGATCAAAGGAGATCCAGTTTCAAATGCCTGCTTAGTCACCCTAAATTCAGTGGGTGGCTTTGTCCAAGTCACTATCATTCAGCTTAATCCATTTCAAACTTTTTGTAATGTGAACATGAAACAGAAAGCTATAGTACCCTGGGGATGCAACAAGGTAAAAAAATGTCAAAATAAATCTATTCTGATTCAGAATGTCTTACCATGGCCAGAATCCTTGGGGTATAATCCTTGCAGTAAGAAATCTTTTCACATTTTGGCAACATAAAGTAATTACAAACAATGTTGCAAGGGCAGTGTGACCTGTAAGAACTTGCCTCTTCAGATTTTGAAACAGCTCCACGTTCCAAGCTCATTAGCCTGGGCCTTCATTCCAGCTTTCCACAGCACGGTGCATAAATCCTGTAACAGGTACAGCTTTTGCATAACACAAAGAGTTAATGAAATCTGTCACAATGCTAAAAGCTTATTTAACAAAACCCAGCTATCAGCTTGTAGAAGTCAAGGAGGCTTGCTTTCAATCATGCACCGAAGAGCTGATTTCTTCTCAAGTGGTGTAAGGTGATGATAATGATAGGAAAGGTGGAAGAAGAAATTACAGGAACAGGGATATGATTTGCATTTAAAGGACAAAAAATATCCAGATATTCAGATGACATTACAAATGCTGGTCTAATGATCAAGAGAAACAGGATAGGGTTTTGAACTAGCATGCCTTGGACCTGTTCATTTCACTCGGGTTGGGGGGTAGGCTTTGTCAGAAGCTAGAAAGCCTACCACATTTGGGTAGATTGTTACTCCACACTCCGAACAGGCTGCTCCCAATACTACAGAGAGTTGAAGAATTCACCATCTCTCACCCACCTTGTAAATTGTGTTCTTGCTCCTGCTCCTCTGGCATTAAAGCTGGCTCTCCTGCCGGTGCCCATATTTACTTACTATCCCTTGCCCATTCAATGTCCTCCTTCCCAGCATCATAGAGCAGCTGGGAAATGGGGGCGGGGGGGGCGGATGACCTTCAGGTTGAGGATACTGCTATATTAGAAAGAGATGGAACGCACAGATTATTGGCCAAGCCATTACATGCAACACTTGGCCAACATTCTACCCTCTATTGACATTGCCTGGAATACATGGCACTGTGGTGCCATGTCAGGCCAGAATTAGTAGAGCAGAAAGTTGGCATGCCGTCAACAGTTCATCCAGCTCTCCACTTGGTACAGCTGAGGACTAAACACATTGTTCTTGTCCTTCTGATGTTCAGTTGTGCAGAAGCACATTTGCTCTTCCAGCTGCACACAGAATTTGGCAATCTGAACACAAGTTTGATTCTGTGAAATATTAGTTAATCATATTAATCCAGGCATAGGCCTATGCCTGCATTAATCTGCCTGGAGGTCAAACATGAATGGATAATGCTCTCATTTTTAATTCTCTCAGGCAACAGATTTCCTACAGCATTATTTTGCTTGAGCATCAACCTGTATGAGCACATGTGTATAGGGATGAGGAATGCATGCCTCCTGTGTTTGGAGGTATTCCAGTTTGCTGAATCAGAAAACCTAGATGCTGTAAATATTCACTGAAAGGATGCCTGGAGGGACTCAGCTCACATCTACCTTCTTAGTTACAGCTGTCTCAAATAGTTAACTGGTAGGGAAATTTATCTTTGCATGGTACTGTGCTTGCTATGATCCAATTTTGGTTTCTGTCCACTTCTCTTGAGAACTGTCAAATGTTAGATCCTTTCAGAGCCCTAAGAGTAACTTTGGGGCATTTCTGGGTCTGAAATTATTCCATGATAATGCCGTAAACTCATGCAGTCAGTGGCTCTTTAGGTGGTGTCCTGGTATACTAAGTCTCATTAGGATTTAAATTTGTTTTGCCCTAGGGAGGTACATGCAGCTATAATATATACAAAAGTTTCCATCTACTCTTTGACCATACATGTCAGTCATAGTTTTAAACAGGCACAATATTTTCCCTAAAGTTCTTCAAGTGTATTTCCTTAAATGAACTAATTTAGCAAATTCCCTTTAGCAAAAACTGTTTAGTTCTGTTCAGGATATATATTAGCATTCCCTGAATATGCAGAAGGATGTGAGACTTTTGCAGGTGAACTGAGAGTTCTTTTGGACCCTGGGTGGGACCCTGGGTGGGAGCGTGAGAGACAGGAGACTGAAAGGGAGGGTATGTCCAAAGGTGAAAGAACTGACATTGGTTTACATTTATTAGTAATTCTGTATTGATGCTACATTTTTATATGTTAACTGTGTGCTTTTAAAAATATTTGTTGCTTAAGCTGTCCGTTGTTGCTATAGTTTTCTGTACACTGCTTCTTTTAATATAGTAAGTGGTGTAGAAATGGTGCAAATAAACAATAAATTCCTCTCAAGGTGGTGTGCAAAATACAACAATAAAACAGTGAAACAATGAAATCACAATCATATAACTAAAATGCAAGTGCCAACCCAACCGCTGTGTCTCAGCTGTGAGCCCATGAGTTTGACATACTTTCAGTACTATGATGAGAGGGAAAGCCCTGTGTGGCACAGGAACACCACACAAAGGCCTTTTGATGCCTTGGAAGAGGGCAGGAAAGGAGCAGCATAAGGAATATGCAAGGAGAGGGGATTCTCTTAAGCTTCTCACAGAACAATGCCACCCTAATGGCTGCAGGAAGGGACCATTGTCTCAGCACAAACTGAGGCTGATTTAATCCATCATCACAGCAGCATGGGAGCTGTGAGCGCTTACCAACAGGTTCTGCTCCACTAACCTTCATATGCAGGAATTATATGAGCAAAGCCAGTGACTCATAATGCCAGATGAATTGGCCTAAAGTGGGAGGCTGAAGGGATTTAGTTTGGAGATAAATGGGACAGATACGGGTAAGTTTGCATAGATTGTCTTCCCTTTAGCTGTTGTGATGCGCTCAAAAGATTGTGTAAAAATAGCTCAAGAGCACTCACCTCTCTGTTTTCAACTCTATTTTTGTTTAATGAGCATTGGGGGTGATACTAGTCATATATATTGCTGGAGGTCTTTTTGTATAGCTTTTCTTTCATCAGAGGTCTCGGGCAAAATCTTAGGTACTTTAATTACTATACTGAGTACCACAGGAAACTGCTCTCTGGATTAGAGATCAATGGTTTCTGAAAGTAGCATTAGCCACACACAGAGGGACTCCTTATAGCCAATAACTATATAAAAGTGGCAAACTTTCTTTCATTCCAGTGGGAACTTTTAACACACAGTGATTTCCTTCACTTGAGAAACCAATGTTCCCTTTGCATCTTGGATACAAAAGTCATTCCCAGATAGACAAAGATCAATGGGAGTGACTTTTGCTTTGTAAATTAAGCCCCACAAGAAGTGCACTGTAACTCTTTGAAAGTGAGTTCCCTTGATTTCTTCACTCTGCTCTCTTCAACCAGACTTCTTTATTGTCTTGTGTTCTGTTCATAGGTCAATAGGCTCATAGGTTAGGTTTCATCTAGGTCCTTGGGTTGACTTTTACTTTGGGATAAATTGAAAGTACTTTATTCATGGTACTTTAGAAGGCTATTCTATGGAAGTAAATATTAGACTCCCAAAATCTGCCTAGGGACTCTGTTACAGTGGAAATTGAATTCTACAGGAGTAATCCCTGTTGAAATGGTACTATGATATACACTGTAAAATCTGACTGAACACCCCCCACCCCGGTTAAGCAAATAGAGCTTTACCTGCTAACTGCCAGAACTTCTAAAGGGTTCTTTGTCGGGGAATATGGAGCAATCCTCTACCACCACTTTGTTATTATATTAATAATAATACACTAATGTGTTATGTGTTTCTTCACATAAAATCATCTCAGCAATCAACAACAGAAGCCCTATAAGGAATGCCAGTGTTACGATGCTGTCATAACCAATCCTGATTCATTTCATAGTACCTTGAAATCATCTTGCACAAACTTCTGGTGTGGCCACATTTGGAATATAGTGTCTAAGCTGCCAGAAAGGGCAACCAAACACAGTAAGGTAAGTTGTAACTTTACCATAAGGAGAGGTTCAGGTATTTGGGGCTTTTAAATTTAGAAAAATAGATGACAAGAAGTTTATAAAATGATGCATGCTCTGAAGAAAATGGACCGAGAAGGCTTTTTCTCCCTCTCTAATAGCAGCACTGACTCACTCAATGGAATTGATTGGAAGCAGATATAGGACAGACAGAGCTAAGTACTTCTCCACAGAATCTATAATAAACTTATAGATTTCACTGCCACATGAGGAAGTGATGGCCTGACTTTAAAAAGGAATCAAACAATTTCACAGGAGAGAAGAGGGATTATATCAACAGGCATTAGCCTAAATTTCTAAACAGAGCCTCCAAGTTTGCAGGTAGTGTGTCTCTGAGGCTGCAATGTGCACACTTACCTAAGTGTAAGCACTACTGAACACAGCAAGGCTTACTTCTGTGTAAGCATGCAAAGCAGCAGGCTGAACATGCAGGGTCTCACAGGGCCCAGTGGGGGGTCAAACCAAAGAGGAGCATGGGTGACTTTATTCTTGGTTTCTGGACTCCCTGAAAACATCCAGAAAAAAGGATGCAGGACTAAGTGGGGGTTTGATCTTACTCTACTATTCTTAGGGTTAGGAGTGTGTGTGTTGGGGGAGGGGTGTTCTTCTATATATATATCTATACCTAAGATAAATATTGCTGCAAGGCTCAAAGCAATAGCACCTTCCATCTGAATACTAGGATGTAATGGGAGGTGCTGTCTTGAAAAGGCATTCCACCATCTATCTGTTTCCCTGTGCTGCCATTGCCATTCCTGGGATCACGCATGTCGGCAGTCACCAGTGTGGGGCCCACAGAGGTGTTCCCTGACACTCACAGAGACCCCTCCCTGCCATTCCATCCCTATTGAAATAAGGTTGAAAGCAGCATTGTTCTGTGGGCTACAGAATAGGTTGTGGTGTTTCTCGGTCGCAGTGTGTGTGTGTTCTGCCCACAACAGTTTTTCTGGTCTGCAAATGTGCCCACAGGCTCAAAAGGACTGGTGGCTGACATTAGAGTAGTCTCTTCTATAAAAAAAACAACAGCTGACTCAAAATTTTCTGTCACTGAATGGCACTCCAAAACTCTCAAAATCACTGCCTGAGGCAATCTACCTCACCTTACTTTGTGGTAGGGCCAGCTATGGCTGAGTTTCTATTACTGGCAGCTTCTTCAAAAGCTGTACCACTGCCATAAGGAATATTAACACAAAGATATCTAACATATGCCAGCTAGAGGATGTCTGAGCATCATCTAAGCAATCGCCCAGGTGTTCTTTCGGCTCTCAAAAGCTATATCTATTTTCAGCAGTGCAGCTTAGCAATTGCTCATTCTTACTTCTAAAGCCAGTACCATTCCTTTCAGAAAGGAACACTGCAACAGCCATTGTGTATTTCACTGTTCTTTGATGACACTGGAAATTGTCTCCCTGTTCTATGAAAGTCTGAAGTTACGTATGATTCTATACGTTTATATAAATTGTTGAAGGCTTATTGCTATTTCCATTACAGCATCCATATTAGCTTCCTGCTCCCGCCTTGCTAATCATCTGCCTTTTCAGCAGGAAAGACACGAAAGATTATTTCAATGCACATCTCTGAACATTCGATCCCTGTGCACTTAGTCATCCATGCAATGGAATTTAATGGAACTTTTTATTAAAATAATTTGGGCCCTGCTCTTGCCAAATTGATCCCTATAATAAGTGTTCCAAATGCTCAAAGACTAAATATACAGCCGCCTCTTAGAATACAGAGTACTCTATAAACTCCCTTTCTTCCTGCAATATATTTTTACTGTGGTGCTGTTGTTTTACAAAAAGAGTAGGAATGTGCTAAAATTCATTCACAGGCCAGACATTAATGATACTGATAAGGAGGCAAAAGGCAGAAATTATGTGCATTTAAAAAAGAAAAGCAACAAAGATACAAATGTGCATTTTCACTGAGAAGCAAGACCAGCTGAGTTCAGTGGCATTTACAGTGGTACCTCGGTTTAAGAACAGCCCTGTTTACAAACTATTCAGTTTACGAACTCCACAAAACTGGAAGTAGTGTTCTGGTTAGCGAACCTTACCTCAGTCCATGAACGGAAGTTGAACGGTGGAAGGGCACCGGGGGCGGGAGGCCTCATTAGGGAAAGTGCACCTTGGTTTAAGAACTGTTTCAGTTTAAGAGCGGACTTCCGGAATGGATTAAGTTCGTAAACTGAGGTACCACTGTACTTCTTACTAAGTATGTATGGATTGCAACCAAAGATTGTATAGATGTAAGCCTACTTGTGCTATTGCATTTGCAGATCCCCATGCTATATTATTTTAGACCCATGCTAAAAAGTTAGATACATATAGTTTTATACAGTTTTATGTACAATGGAGGCTTTAAACAGCTCAGGACCGCAATACCTCAAGCACCACTTCTTTCCATATGAACCTACCCAGACCCTGAGATCATCTTCTGAGGCCCTCTTTTGTATGCCTCCTCCTCGAGAGATCCGGAGGGTGGCAACATGAGAACGGGCCTTCTCTGCAGTGGCTCCCCATCTGTGGAATACATTCCCCAGGGAAGTTTGCTTGGCGCCTTTATTATACACTTTAGGCGCCAGGCAAAAACATTCCTTTTTAACCAGGCCTTTGGTTGATCTGATTTATATCCTATGCCCTTTGAAAATGTTTTTTTGGGGGAGGGGCTATTGGGTTGTTTTTATTTTTATTATTTTTGTGGGTTTTTTAATCTTGATTTTATTCTGTGAACCACCCTGAGACCCCCGGGTATAGGGGAGTATAATAATAATAATAATAATAATAATAATAATAATAATAATAATAAATTATTAAGTACCATAGTTTATACATTTTTTTTCTAAATAAACAAACTGTGTGCAGGATTTCAGCCTAAGGAAAACTCTAAGATGCAATAAATATGGCAATATTTGATCTACTTTCCTATCTGAATCCATTATGAATTTGCAAATCTGAATATGTTTGTAGATCCAACATTATACCAAAATACTGTACAGTTTAATTTAAGTCACTGAAATCAATACAGATTGGCATTGTTGACCCCACTGAGAAAGTTGTACATAGGATATGTCATGCATCCCAGCATTAACACAAGTCCTCTTTTTTTTTTTTTTGGCACTGGGAATCCTTCTTACCCACAGACATGAGTACACCAGTGTTTCAACTCTGCCTCTGCATAGCTCAACAAAGTTAGGCGGGGTATACCATCAGAACTTCTAAGAATAAGAGAAAGTTGGGTGATCTGAAGTTGTAACAAGACTGCTGTGGATCACACTAGCCATGAAGGACTGAGATCTCCTTGTTTACGAATTCTAAAACTTAGCTAATATGGTCATTCACTGTTCTTTTCATTTAAGCTCCCTGAAAACACAATACTCACACTTGCAACTAGAAATCATTACATTCAAATGCCATGTTTCCTTGGCAACATAATTTTTATACAGAGAGATGGCATGATGGTCTTTGACTTCTGAAGATCTCAACTGCGTAACAGGACTGCTGGAAAAAATATTTATTTCATCTACTTTTTTGAAGATGCAAATTATGTGTACCACTTGTCAAAATTATATACAAGATAGTCTTTGCAAACTTGTGGGCGGACAGTAACATCCCCAAGTGTTTTTGATTTTGTTATTATATCTGCAGAGTACATAAGCTGTGTTGGTCTGGGAGACTGATCTTGATTGTTTGAGGTCTGTGGTGTCCTGGAGAAGGACTGGTGAAATTAGGCCACTAAAGTTCACCAGCCTACAGTTAGCTGGACTGAAAGAGCTGAACTGCTGCAATATATCTGAGAATGAGGTTCCCAGTTGAGCTCTGGTAGATCTGGGTCAAATTAGCATTATTTCTATGCTGCTAAGTCTCTTGTAGTGCTTATTTTTGCTTCCTACCATGTCCGTCTGGTAAACCAAGGAAGAAATGGGCACAGATCTATACAGTTGCAAATAATACTCACTGGTAGTAGTTTCCAATTAGAGAGCCTGAGCTCACAGACAAGGATGGAGAATCTCAGGCCTAGTTGCCAAATGTGGCCCTCTAGGCCTCTCAATCTGGCCTTCTGAACTTTCCCCAGGCGCTGCTTCTCACCCCAAGTTTGCCTGGCTGAAATGTGTCCGTGAACTCTGAAAAAGCCTCTTGTTTGCTGAGTGGACAATAGAGAGGGGTGTGTGGGTGTCTTTAGAAACTACCTTACTATACAAAGGTACAATTTACATACATTGCTCTGCCCACTTTTGCCCCCCTGGCATGTGGCCCTCAGTAGATTTTTCAGAAGGGAAGTGGCCCTTGGGCTGAAAAGAATCTCCTACCCTGGTAAAAGAGGTGTCTTCTTTCCAAGGGCAAGAACAAACTCATACCCAATGGTGGTGCTGGGTTTTCTGTTCCTGGAGACTTGTAGCAGAGTGAAGCTTGGCAAGCAGATTCCTCTTAGGACATGTAAGGGGGAAATCTTTATTTAGCAAAGCACTGAAAGCCACATTGTTCTCCTTTTAAATATATGCTACTTCTACTGTAGGAATAAGCAACTTTTTAATGTGCAATGGAGAAGGGAGGCTCTACCTTCACGGGGGTCACAATATGCTGACCTCAACTAGCTGGATGCTACCACTGATGAATCCCTGCAAAATCAGGTGTTTCAGGGGCAGGGAGAGGCCATGAAGGTTTGGAACTGAGTTGGCCAAGGATATGCCAGATCCTAAAATAGGCTAGCTACAAGCAAGTTCTAGAAATTATCTCAGTCTTATTCTCTCTGCGTGCCACTCCCTGTTCTGCTCTGGCCAGCACAAGCACCTGGGTTCCAGCTGTAATGGCACTCTCCTTCTCTGTTAAGCTCCATGGCTGCCTGCCAGGGGCCTGGATTTTACCCTTTGCCAGTTATTACACCTGTGTGCAGATCTTCAAAATACTCCCTTCCCATTGGCTCATTCAGTGTCCTATTCTGTGTTGTTTATTTGTGCTTATAGAACTGTTTGCTTACTGAACCTCTGGTGTTTGTGATTAGATAAGCCATTTTCTTGATTTGTTTGGAAGTTTCATTAGCTTTAAAAGAAGTGTTTTGCTTTTGAACCCTCAAAAAATAATGGGACCATCTTTCAAAACTACCAATTGGTCTGCTTTGAGTAAAATGTTTGCTCATCTTCAAACTGCACACACACACACACACTGAGCTATTCTAAAATATTACCCCTTGGCAAGAGCAATACATACTGGCACCTATTACACTGGGGGTGCATAATAGCTCTGTCCCTTAACAGCAAGCATTTGCTAGCAAAGGCTGGGACATAATAATAGCAGTCTTTGCATACCCATAAATGGGTGT
Source organism: Podarcis gaigeae (assembly GCF_964106915.1). Classification (NCBI taxonomy): domain Eukaryota; kingdom Metazoa; phylum Chordata; class Lepidosauria; order Squamata; family Lacertidae; genus Podarcis; species Podarcis gaigeae. The sequence continues at coordinate 40,454,796 of NC_139683.1, forward strand.
TGTCTGCAATGAGTCCCATTAGCTTGGCTGTCAAAGGCTTGACTTATTTTACCCATGAGCCAGCTGATAATGGAATTAGCACCGCCACCTTTGCATCTTGTGATAATTCAAAAGCCTTTGATGCTTATGAGCCGAGTACTTCAGAGCTGTTTCAATAGATGTTGCCTAGATTTAGACACATGAGGATGCTAGCAATTATTAGCTAGTTATCTATTTACTTGCTCGTGTGTTTGCAAGCTGCCAGGCAAATTTAATCAAATAATAGGATGCCTTCTGCTTTGTCAGTGAACCTTTTTATGGTTTTTACAGCTGCTTTCCTTGCCTACAAATATAATAAATGATTTTAACTCAAACTGGGCCATCCTTTGACCTTTTATTTCACGTGTCGAAACCATAACGGCTCCTTTTGGGGCTGTCTTGTAAAAGGCAATAGCCTGCCTCATAAGTCAGGCCTGCTTTACTGCAGAAATATGTCTGGCTTGTTAGTGTCTGACGTGTTCAGAAAGCTTATAGCTCAAATGCTGCCAAAGCAATAGATTTCTCCATCACAGAGCAGTAGATAATCTCAAACTTTCACTGTTATGATAGATCCAAGGCTGTTTTTCTTAAAAGGCAGAAGAGGCACAGATGTCAATTATAAATGAATATTGTATTTCCAACTTCTCATTCGTACAATGGTCAGAGAACAGATGTTTGGGCTGATCCTACATGCTCTGCGAAGTGACAAACATTTGAAAATAGAGAATCTCAGGGTGGATTTGGTAATTATTTTTATAACGATTGGCAGATTTCTCTGCATCTTACTGCTGTGGGCTTACCCTTAGCGAAGGACAAAGATTCTCTTTGAAAAAGAAACAAGAAACAAGAGCACAATAGCTTTACTTAGAATATTTAGTACACTTAGCAATACTCTAAGGAAGATTCATTGAGTCTGAGGTTGAATATTGAATTGAGAATAGCCAGCTGCTGCATTTAGACAAAGAGTACAAGCAATCTTGATTGCATAGCTACAAATATGCCTATTGTCAGGTACGGGTGGAAGAATGAGACATTTTTAAATGACACTTTTAAAAAAAAAATCCACCTTTTGCATATGATTTTTTCCTGAAGGTTTTTGAGCAGGCCCCACCACCAATTTTCCATTCCATGTGTTGATGGTCAGACTGTGGAGGGGGACATTTCACGCAATATTCATGTGGGGGGGGGGAGAGTAAGTGTGAAATCCTCCAACAGTTTGGGTGGGGGCAAAAAAGAACATCCATGACATCTATTATCAGACCAGGGGACAAAAAGTTTTGATACAAGGTAACAGCTTCTCCTCAATGCTTTTTATTTGTCGGGGGGGGGGGGGGGAGGCAGTTCATTATTTTTATGTCCTTATCTCTGTGGAGAAGATCAGCGATGGGGCGTTTGCACATGAGCGTGTTTTTAGCTCAATGTGCAGAGATTCTCCTCCTTTTCTTATTGTCTCATTCCGATTTTTCTTATATTCCTGAGATTGGGGAAACCCCTTATTGCGCTGCCTTGAGCTCCTGTCCCCCAGGATTACTCGCCTGGGTTTGGGGGCAACTTAGGCCTTCCATTGCTCCCTTCTAGCTCTCTATGTGCCACATCTGTCTCGAGACAGCAAGAGCCCAGATTCTGACCCAATGCTGAGCATGCTGATCTGGAAGTCCGGCCTTCTTATGTATTGATTGGGCTGAGTAATCTACCCAACTGAATTGCACTATTTAACCCACTTCCAGATAGCACAGCCATATCTGTTTCAACATGGATTAAGTTCAGGGCTATTGATTTACTTTGATCTGTCAGTAGCTTTTGAAACCTTCAGCCATGATATCCTACAGAACCAGCTCTGTGTGGGATAAATCAACCTGATTTAACCAATGATCTAATTAATTCATGAAGGGGTTAAGATCACAGAGTAAGCTGTACTGTCAGGCTTAGCTAGGTCACACCCTCTCATCTTGGGAGGAAGAGTTACCAAACTCTCTATTCTCTTTCCTCCCACTATGTGAACCCACCGGTAAGGATGTCTCAGCTTGATGCTCCAGACTTAGACTGTGGCTTTAGCAAGCCATATTTGTGCTTCTATACAAATAATTTAGAAACTGCCTCCACTTTGGAACCTGTGTTATATTGCCTGTCTTTTCTTGCCTCTGTATGAAAAATTGCATGAATTTTAAAAGTTTGTTAGGAAACCATTTTTAACTTGCCAATCATGTGGTCTTTTTCTATGCTAGGGGAAGCAACTTTGAAGGGGATATTTTAAAGGTCTAACAGACTGTATTTCCATGCTTTACTTTGTTGCATGCTTTGTGATTTTAAATCTCTGCTGGAGCTTTCTCACCAAAGAGTACTTGCCCCAAACCTTGATCTAGTCATCCAGAAAATTCTCCTTTTATTTTACTGTATTCTAGTATACAGTCAAAGCACACTCTGTGGGATACGGACAGCAGGGGCATAGTGATACTGTGGTTCCAGTCCTATCTATAGTATTGGTTTCAGAAAGCAGCACTGGAGAGCTCTGCTCTGAGATACTGCAAGTTCCATTTGATCCTCCATACAGTGTATGAAGTGTTGAGTGAAATCATTCCAGGATTTGGATAAATATGCTGAAGACACTCAGCTCTACTTCTTTGATAGCTAAGTCAGATATAACTATGTAGCTACTGAACTGGAATCTGGACACTGTAGTGGACTGGATGAGGGGCAATAAATTGAGATTGAATCATGACAAGGAGGCAAGATAGTTTTTGTGTCTGTTAAACTGGTGTTGAAGTGGTTCCAGAGGGGGATGTGCTTTTCATAAAAGAACTAGGTATATCTCATCATTGTCATTTGAAGCCTAGGTGTGCTTCATGGCTCAGAATACCTTTTCCCAGCTTTGATTTTGTTGGGCAGAGATAGCCTTGGCATAGTGCTCTGCAGTGCTGCATCATATCTCATTGCTCCTAAAGCATTCTGGGAAATCTGGTCAGTGGGAAGTGGCACAAGAGTCTCTTGACGGCACTTCCTAGAATGCTGTTAGAGCAAAGCAACCTCACATCACACCCCTCCAAAGGCATTACAGGAAGTGCAGCCAGCAGGAGGCTGTGAAGACATCTTCATGCCATAATGAGCCATTAAAATGGTGAGGAAGGGGTAATCTTCAGCCACCTCCAAGGTTAAGTAAGGCTGGCAGTAATGCCATTCAAAATAAATTCAGAGATTTCTTCCCCTCCCAAGAAAGCAATACTAGAAAATGGATCCTTTTTTCAGGAATAGAATACTTTTGGGAAACTGGAGGTGGAGGTAGGGAGGAATTTTAGCCTGACCCTACAAATAAGTAAAAGACCCTGATGTTGGGAAAGACCCTGATGTTGGGAAAGATTGAGGGCGCAAGAAGAAGGGGACGACAGAGGACGAGATGGTTGGACAGTGTTCTCGAAGCTATGAACATGAGTCTGACCAAACTGCGGGAGGCAGTGGAAGACAGGAGTGCCTGAAGAGTCGGACACGACTAAATGACTAAACAACAACAACAACAAATAAGTCATACATAAGAACTGCTCTCCATTGTAGATCCCAGCATGTGAGAAAGGACAGACAATGAAAGCTTATAGTGGGAGAAGTATGCCTCCAAAATGACTAAGCCTTGGGCACAAGAAAAGCTACCAGAAGCTTTTGGGACTCTTGTCACTGACATATCAAACTGTGAATCAAAGAACTGCTGACAAGGATGGTCATGTGTCAACTTAAGAAATCCACTGCATGTATTAGAAAGGTGCAGTTCTCCCACCCCATCTTTTTTTAACTCCTTCAATCAAGAGTGTTGACAACTCACATGTAAGTCAATGTTTCATAATCTTAATGGCAGCTGCAGTGTGATTTTTCAGCATACACAGAACTTGAAGGCAATAAAGAAAGGGTCAGGCTCTGAGGTTGTTTCTGAAAATAGTGGCTTTGAGAAATGCTTCATATTGAAACCACTTCAGATAAGACTGTCACCGGTAATATTCACTGATTGTTGCACATGATTCAAAAAGAATGGAGTAGAAATAGCTTACCACCAAGGTCTCTAAGGTTCAGACCCCTTACTTTAGAGATGGAGGACCACAAGTACAGGAGCTCAGAGTTGCCCTTCAGGCCTTTCTGTCTGACTCTCAGAACTCTCCCCAAGTCACATGCCCTCTCCTTGGATAGGAATAGATTGATTATCAGTGAGAATTATCTACCTATACACATACGAGTGTAAAGCAGTCATCACATAGCCCTCAATGGAGGGCTGAAGGTAAAAAGGGTGCTTTTCATTGGAGGTGAAAAAGAGTGCTTAACAATTGTAATGTGTAGGAGGAGGACAAAGCAGGAGATTACTACTGGAGTGCTTTGTGTGCAAGGCAGTTTGCACAAAAGGAGGGAGGAGGCATTGGCATGGAGGTGAAGGTGAAAATGGGTACAAAGCAGTGCTGCAGAATAGAAAAGAGAAGTTGCTTCAGAAGATGACTCAACTTTATCAATCACTCACCAGTATGAGTGGAAGAACAATAGAAATACTGGAGACAGACTCCATTTTCAAGAAATACACACAGAAAGAGGCCAGGAGAATTGGCCTTTTTGGGGGGGAGGGGGTTATTTCTGGAGATCTGGTGTGGGGCAGTAGAGCTGGCTGAGTGTTAAGCTGTGCCTCTGCCTATGTAGATAAACATACCCATATTCCAAAATGCCATAAGCTTCCAGCAAACTCCTTCCAGAGGAAACCAAACCCAGACAAAGTTCATTGAGCTTAGTCACCACTGAAAAGAATGGGACTTAAGTGAAGGCATGTCATTAATTTCAGTAGGATCTAAATGTAATCTGTTTAGTCTGTATTCAACCTTGGTGTGTTTTAGTTGACTACAGATACTTGCAGACTGTTATTGTAGAGTTGTATTCAATCCCTTAATGGCAAATTCTGATTGCATAATTATATTGGGTGGTCTTTCACAACAAACATGGTCCCCTAAAGGATTGGACTTTTTTGCAATAAATAAACTGATCCAAAAATGCCCTGGAAAGTGTGAAATAACACTTGCTTTGGTACAATAACACCTAACTGCCTCACAAATATTTCACAACGATTGCTCAGTGAACATGCCATCTGGAAATACCCCGTGTGGTTGTTAGTTTGTGTTTCTAGTGAGCTGATAGGGGCATCTCATGGTCCCAGTGACATTTGCAGCCCTATTTTGAATATACTCACAGTAGCAATTGGGCACTCTACCTGCTTTCTTCTCTTTTTTTAACTTGAAAACTAAAAAGGCAGCCCTTGGACTACCTTCAAATACCGTAAGACAGTGTACACATTCAAAAAGCACTTTGCAAACATTCAGAGAAGTGCAAAGCCAAAGTCTAACTGTTGCGAAACCTCCCACCTTGTGATAGGCAAAGATAAAAGCAGGGCCTCTAAAGATTATCTGAGAGAATGAGTTCAAAAGATTGTTCATATGAGAGAAGGCAGTTCTTGGCTTTCCTGCTCCCAAGATCATTGAGCCCACTGAATTGGTCCATGGTGCCTACTGCGAGGGAGCCGTGCAACTGACACAATATTATTAAACCGATGGAAAATGTAACTTGAAAAAAGAGACATTGCGTATACCTTTGTAAACCAAGAAAACTTTAATATTTTTTTAAAAAACCAATAATTAATTACATTACATTGTTAAAATTAAGTTGTTGCTTTTTTAAAAAAAAATACCCCATAATAAAAATATGCAACAACATGATCCTATTAAAATATAATGGTTCATAATTAAAATGCACACTAAAGCAAGCCCATTAAAACACCACCATCACTAAAACAAGGGACTTGGTTGAAGAGATTTGTGTCTTCAAAAACTGGTGGAAAGCCAATACACATGGATCCTCTCATATTTTCATTGCAGTGATATGTCCTTCTTGACAAACTTCTTGCTGTTGCATTCTGGACCAGCTATAGTTTTTCAAAGGGTGAATTGCAGTTATCATGGCATATGTGACAATGGCTATATTGTTTTTATGCAGGAGAGGACACAGCTAGCACATCAGCCTAAGGTGGTACCAGTTACCACTGCCCATTGTCACCACAAAGGGCATCAAGTAACAGCTTCCTGAACTCAAGCAATATTCAAAAAGCACTTTGCAGTTTATTATCTTTGAGCTTAACCTATTTTACAAAGGTTCATTATGGAAGGTCATTCTGCATCAGGATAAAGTAGGAACAAATCTAGTGTTAAAAAGTGCAGTGCTAGAAAGTTGGGAGGGGAAAGCAAAATGGAGTGCAAATTTATCTTAGGGTTGATTTGTCTACCAGAAGGCTACATAATATAAATAATGTTTGTAAGCCTCAGGCCTCAGAACAATATTTAATGCTCAAATAGCTTTAGAATTTTCACATTCCCAATAAGCATGGAAAATTATAAAAGCTTTTTTGCTAATCTATGAACATATTTATTTGTTGCAAAAGCGTTCTTTTAATATTCAAGATCTTTGCCATATTCCTATAGAAGCAATGCAGTTGTAAAGTTTGGACATTGTGCCAAGTTGTAGAGAAACATTTTGGTGAAATCATACTTGTTGGCAAGCAGAGCAAAGAAATAGCAGAAAGACTCAAATTCCTTCAGGCATAAATGAACACCAGACAGCAGCTGGTTCTTACGCGGAGGTACAGTTCATAGTTGAGTTTGGATCCTAACTTCCTGTGAGTCTCTGCTCATGGGATGCATCCATTGGAGGAGAGAGAGAGAGAGAGAGAGAGAGAGAGAGAGAGAGAGGATTACTGCCAATTCCCTCTTTCTGCCTAAAGAACCCAATGCTGCCTGAAAATCTGCTTCAATGGGTGGGAGGATCCCATGGAATAGTGTGGGAAGTGGTACCAGAGGCTTCAAGGGATAGGGGGGGATGCATTCCTGAATGGAATAACAATTTAGAGCATGCATAGACAAACTTGGCCCTCCAGATATTTTGGGACTGCAACTCCCATCAATTCTAGCTAACAGGACCAGTGGTCAGGGATGATGGGAGTTGTAGTCAGCCTATGCCCGATTTAGAGCGTCAGATTATCTTTCTATTCAGCACTCATCCTGCTTTTCTTGCAAAGATCAGATTGGACTACAGCTGATCATTTTTGAGCATTCATCCTGATATGCTTGTGTGGTCCTATCATTAATCATTCATTCACCCCACACTTTTTAGTGCATTTCCTTGTCACATTTCTAATAGCAAAAAGACATTAAAAAAAAAGGATTTGTCATGCTGGGGCAACAAAGCACTTTAATCCACTTTAATTGTGCAAACCCAGATTTGGGTATGTGCTTGAATCCCTTCTGAAAAATACTGACAGCCTGGAGGCAACCTCAGGATCTAAGTCCTAGTAACTTGCAGATAAATGTGTGAACTGCCTCCACTGACAAGCACTGTGTTTCTGCTGATGTCCAGTGATGCAAAAGCTCTGTGGCATTTGATCTGCAGTGGTGTGATTCACGCTGCTGTCACATAGCTATCCTTGTGGTTCAGTGTTTTAATATCAAGGCAGAGGTATAGGAAGGAGCTTCTGATAACCAAACAGCACTATCACCTTTCAGCTATCTCTATGCTGATATCATTAGCTGCATCATGAGGACCACATGGAACAGCATCAGCTGCAGGGATAATTAGGAAACCAGCAGAGCCTGGATTCCTGTTGCGGGTGAGTGGGAGACAATATTTTAAGCACACCTGAGCCTCAAAGAGTGCATGGCAATGAGCCCTGAGGTGCACGTTTCTCCTTGCTGTGGGAAAAGGTGGCAAAAGAGTCTCCCCATATGTTTTCTCGGGATGATAATCAATTAATTAATCCACAACTGTGCCACTTCTGTCCTAGAGATTATAACATTTAATTACAAAACACAGTCCTGAATTTCCAAAGGAGAGATGCCACATGCATGGCAATATGGAGGAGGGAAATCGTATCATGACACAGAAATGCCTAGCATTTGTAAGTTCGTGAAAGGATGCCTTCGAGAAATTTCCATATACTGTACTACAAACCGAGACATTGACTGATTTGCCTTTATACAAATATACCCATTGAACAATATAGCATAAAATTGATTTGGGTGATTCTCAAACTTTAGTCTTCTCCTTCCTGTTGAAACAAGTTTGTACAATGCAAAATCTACAGCCTCAGTGCATATTGCCACCTAACTGTGTAGGCGTAGATCTAACCAGTCCTTTTTTCTAAAAAAATATTTAAGGGTAGTCTCATTTTCCTACTCATATTGTAATGCTGCCCCTCAATGAGGCCAAAACTAAATTCACAAAATGTTTAGGGGTATGCGTACCCCTGCATCCCCCCAGAAAAAAGCACTGGATTTAACAATGTAGATCACTGTTTGAGACATGCCAACTCCTTCACCTCTCTGTCATTCTATTTATCCCTACCTCCAGCAACCATAACAGCATCACAAAATGAACGTGAAGTTGGAATTCTGTGTCTATCTCAAAACAAGTAGCTCCACCCTCATAGGCACTCTAGCATAGAGTCAAACGTGTTTTTTAAGATTTAGTTAGATGCAAGGAAGAGATGTGCATTGTTATTCTATAAGGAGAGCTGGTGGCTTTGAAGTGTTGAACCAAGGATACCTAGTTCCACACCCCTGCGTAGCAAATAGATCTCACTTTGTGAATTTGGGCCTGTCATTTTTTACTCAGCCTAACCTCATAGGGTTGTTGTGATGATAAAATGGAGGATGATGGAGAACTCTGTACAGTTCTTAGATGAAAGAAGGCAAATAGGATCAAAAAATTAACAAGTTAAATGGTTACCCTACCAGAGGATGTGTTGTGAGCCCAGATTAGGGAGGGGGTAGACATAATGAGAAAGAGTTGCTATCTTTTTTATTTAAAATATTTTTATGTCACCTTCTAGCAGTGCTATTTTTCTAGAAAAAGAGGTGCTGGAACTCACGAGGAACACCTCCCTTGTTCTTTGATAATGGCAATGGCTTTTTTCCCAGCAGGAACTCACTGGAACTCAGTTCCAGCACCTCTCTGGTGGGCACCATTGCCATTATAAGAGAACCGTCTTATAGGAAAATAGGCCTTATAGGAAAATATTGAGCATCTACTGTTTAAAGAAAAACGATGTATGCAGTTAGTTGTTTCAGCACCATGGTCAGCACCCTGACAAAGCCTGTGGCTTCACCAGTGCTTCAAAAAATGCTTCAAGACAGTTCAGCTGTTGAACAAGGGATGCTAAGGAATGAAAATTGGAATCTTACTTTCTTTGCTCCTGTAGCTGTTTGCTAGTTGGTGGCTGTGACATACTGTCTCTGCAGGTGACCAGAGTGCATCTCCCAATTAAGTAAAGAACAGGTGACACAAATGCCTAATAGGTATATTCTGCTAAATCTGCCCTTGAACTGCTCTCAGACTGCCTATCTCCACTTGCCTGTCTGCATACCTGCTTGCCTACAGACTAGTAATCTTGTCACTTACAATTCCCAGCACACCTCCTAGTGCACAACTCTCTTGTGTCAGTGAGAAGTTCTATTATTACTTGCCTTCATGATTGTAAAACAGGAATTAAATGCCCTTTTCAGCTCTGCGGGCTGTATTCTATCATAAGCAACCATCTGAAGGTTGCATTACAGCAGGGTGGGGGTGTCAGATGCCAAAGTAGGTGGAGCAATAGATTCAACTCTCAGCGTTCTACAGTTGGCTGCATTCTGGATGGTGTGTTAATTCACAAAGCCCTATACAACTGTTTGAGCTAAATCCTGACAGTAAACCATGGTGAGAAGTATACTAAAGTGTATCTCTATCTGTCCCTCTATTTATTTTCTGCATTTATGTAGCCAGGCCAGAACCACAGTACTGTGGTCAGCTCATGAGGCAAGAAACAACTACACAAAAATATATTAAGATGCAATATAAAACAATCTGGAAGATATGGTGTGCAAACCAAGAAGTCTCCTGTACCATCTCTGACCTTATTGGGAAGGCCATGCCAAATGAAAATGGAGCTGGGTCCAGCCCTGCACATGGTGCAATGGCAACCTGTTCAATTTTCTGCTTTGAATGACAAACCAGGAAACAAAAATTAAAAATTCAGCAGACACATGTAAGCAAAATAAAGCATGCAGTGTAGCTACATTCCCATAATTGTAGCCATTATCCCTATTAAAGCATATGGATTTTTTTCCTGGTCCACAACATGGAATAGTTTTAGCACAGATTCCCTACATACATTATGGTATGTCAGTAAACCAGGAAGCTCTCAGCCCTACATTCTACCCCCCACCCCACCCTGTATGCATGCATGTATTAAGTTCCTCAGCTGAACCACAATGAAGAAGGCAAGGAGCAGGATTTGGCTTCACCTCTTCTGTCAAGCATCAAATTTGAACCATAAATGATTAGGGCATTCTGAAATAAAGCACTGCAAATCTGTCCAGGCTAAAACAGTGGGAGCTTAGCAGTACACAGATGAGGAGCACAAGAAAGAAAAAAAGAATAACAAGATGAGGTACTCTTTGTTCCATCCTACAGTACATGAACTGAGATGTGATGACCTAGACAGTGGGTCACATTGATGCAATGTCCTAATAGCAGAGAAATTAGATTAAATGTTCATCTCACAGTCAGCTTCCTGTCACCTGAAAGTGTCTTAAAAGACCCAGAGATGTGATAGATATATCACAGGAATGAAAAACAGCTGTGCTGCCAAGATTCTTAGGGGAAATTATCAAATTCTCCATAGAGTATGCAACTCCAACTTACCAAAAACTTTAGAGGGAGAAATGAAAGTTATCTCTGAATTTCTCTTTCATTTCCTCTTCTGAGGTCATAAGTTGCTAAGGACTGGTTCTCACATTCCTTTTTGAGATACTTAGTTCTTCAGCATGCTGCATGACCTGGGGTACCAGGGTTCAATTCCCCATTCAGCCATGAAGGTCATTGGGTGACATTGGGCCAGTTGCTTTTCCTCATCCTAACCTACCTTACAGGGTTGTTTTGAGGATGTATTGAGGAGGGAGAGAACTACGTACAACATCTTGATCACACTGGAGGAAATTGTGGGCTATAAATGCAATAAATACAAAATATGGTCACTATTTTTCTGTGATGAATATTTTCAGTGAACCAGCTTGGGGGTAGCAGGTCTCATTTAATTACACAATAGCTACATTTTGTGTTGATGCAGCAGATAAAATTAGATGGACTTTATTGCACCAGAAGAGTTGGGGGAGGGGAAGGAGGGAATCACATGGAAAAGACATTTAAGTTCTATCAGACTCCCCGCTCCCACAAGGATTAATACTGAGAGATCCTAGCTGGCAGATCCAAGCATTCCCCTGTAGATGTGTTCCTGTGCTGTCAATAATGCTCAGTCAATTGAATGTAAAAATAGAATTGTGAGTCATTGGTGGTTTTTAAAAAATGATTAAATTGGGGTCTATTTGACTCCAGCATTTGATTAAGTAAAGTACTTTTTGCGGGCGTAAGAAGGGAAATGTTTAATTATTTGTTACAATATTCTATATTTATTGCAACTGACAAGATTAAATACATAGCAACAGCAATAAGATCCACACAAAAGAGCAAAAACACCCTCACCATACAAATAAAGAAAAAGACTCCCTTTCTTAAAAAAAACAAACTAAAATGCATGGACAAATAAAAATGTCTTTATATGGTGCAAATTTTTTTTTAAAGGCAGCAGTCCTGGCATTCCATAGGTGCTAGTTATGGAAGAGCATTTCATAACTAGCACCTATTCCTGATGACTGACCACCTCATCTAGAGGAGCTGTTAAAAGGTAAAGGTAAAGGGACCCCTGAATATTAGGTCCCGTCGTGGCCGACTCTGGGGTTGTGGCGCTCATCTCGCTTTACTGGCCGAGGGAGCCGGCGTACAGCTTCCAGGTCATGTGGCCAGCATGACTAAGTCGCTTCTGGCGAACCAGAACAGCGCATGGAAACGCTGTTTACCTTCCCGCCGGAGTGGTACCTATTTATCTACTTGCACTTTGACGTGCTTTTGAACTGCTAGGTTGGCAGGAGCCGGGACCGAGCAACGGGAGCTCACCCCATTGTGGGGATTCAAACCGCCGACCTTCTGATTGGCAAGCCCTAGGCTCTGTGGTTTAACCCACAGCGCCACCCACGTCCCAGAGGAGCTGTTAGGGTGATGTTAATAGTCATTTTCATGTATGAGAAGGCAGTCTTTCAGGTACTAAAGTTCCAATCCATTTAAGGCTTTCAAGGGAATGTCTGGCACTTTGAACTGTGTTCCTAAACTTACCAGTAGCAAAGGCACTTGTTTCAAAACTGATGAGATGTGTTCCCTTTCAATCTAATTTAGTGATTATTTAAAGCATTTTCATCCTCTCCAGGAAGGGGGGGGGGTAAAATGTGTTCCCAAAGCAGATTACAAATGTCAGTGAGAAGACCATCCCTGCCCTCCAATTTACATTCTAAAAGATATGACTCAAAAGGAAAAGGGGTTGGAAGGGAAGAGGAAAAGAACGAACACAAGAGCAAACACAGCCAGTATTCCTTAATTACAGAGTTCCTGCATTGGCCAGCTGGAACTGAATGATTTCTAGGAGAGGAGGAGTCAAAAGTTGTTGGTCTTTCAGCTGAGATGATGGAGATGTCCTGGAGTCCCATTTCTCTCTCTCTCTCCCTCTCCTGCAGCCTGATGGATTTATTTATTTATTTATTTATTTATTTCTACATACCCTGCCCATACCATGTACAATGGTTTAAATAAGGTGTTATGAGAGTGTGGATAACCATGATCTGTCTAGGAAGAAATGCGGCAGGTGCACCTGGTATATTCTGCCCCAGAAAGCACCAAAGACAAAAGAACCTCAAAGCTGTGAATCTGTCCAGAAAAGGCTAAACACTTCAGTAATATATTGCTTTAAAACTGAGGTGCGAGAGAGGCAGCACATAATGGCAGTCACTGTACTCCATGCATTAGTAACCTTGAGGGTGGATAATGGCAATGTGCTCTATGTGGAACTGTCCTTGCACCCAGTCTGGTGGTTTAATTAATATAATATTGTTTTGCTTGGTAAATAAAATATATGTAAAATTGCATAGAAATCAATTAAAATGATTGCCAGGTACTTGCCATTATATTATCTATTAATATTATTTTTATTATTTATGATGATTATTTAGCATTACCTGACATTTTCAGAAAGTAAAATTAAAATTTAAATCATTTAGTTTTCTGAATAACTTGTAAAAAATAAAGAGCTCACTTCTTGTCAAGACAAGAGTTATAAAAAAAATCTGTAGGATATGCTCAACATCAATTTTGTCAGAAAATTCATTCTTAGCCACCATTCCTCCAACAGCTCTGAGATGGCTTCCTCACTCTGCCTAATAGTACATTTGGCTCCTGTAGCCAGAAATTGCTGTATTGTTTGGTAGCTGAAAACTGATGTATGTCAGGAGTTCATACATGGACACAATTTTCCACTCTGGTCTAGACACAGCAAAATTAATAGCTGGTTTCCAAAGGGTTAGTAGAAGTTTCAAGTGGAATTTCAGTAGTCTTGTCAAAAGTTTTTAAACAACTGTCAACATGTTTTCCTTAAACATGAACAAGGAACCAAGGTTTGTGACATTCTTTTCAACAAGTTGGTTGGTTTCTCTCCTTTTTTTTGGTAGTAGAGAATGAGAGAAAACTGTTTCTCTAATAGGTAGTGATAGCCAACATGAGTCATACTCACAGTGGACCCATTGAAACAAATGGGCTTATCTGGCCCATGGATTTTAATTGGTCTACTCTGCATATTGACTTCATTGAATAGCACTCAGGGTCTGCAAGGGCCTACAGTCATCCACTGGCTTTGACTAGACAGCATTGCAACTTTCAGATAAACAGTGGGATGGGTGGCACCTTTTATTTGTACTGAAGTCAGTGAATAATAAAGAAAAGGGGGAATGACCTCTTTTTTGATAGCAGAGAATATAATATGTGGGGTTAATGAATATTCATTCATTTTTTTGACACCATAAGTCACAGCATTTTGCTGCAAGTATTCAAGAGGAAAATGTTGCTTTGTTCTGTGTTTACTCATTTTTATAAATGCACTTGTAAAAAAAAATTATAGGCTTGGTTTATATTCCTAGCAATAACATTTTATGCAATTGGAGCCCTGGGAAAATAATATTTTAGTAGCTTCATTTAACTAAAACATGAGCAGCTATTTTGAGATACAACACCTATTATTGATGAGCCTTTCGGTAAGAAGTTAACATGCATAGTTAAAGATCCGGTTTATTGACAATAAATTATTGTGTCATGAAAAAAATACAAAAAAGGATATCACCATCTTAATCCAAGAAGTTCAATTAATCAGTCATCACCTAGTTCATTTACTGTTAAATTGATTTTAAATTGGAATAGAAGATGAGAAGATACAAAATAAACCTTGAAAATCCTCTATGTAAGCACATGACGTACTGAGGATAATTCAGAAACAACCATTTTTGGCTTATTTTGACATGGCAACATTCCAGATGAATTTGTTTTGGACCAGGATGCCAATAACTAAATTTACTGGGCAAGAAACAGTTCTTAACATAACACACATCTCAGTGGCACAACCTGTGGTATGAGCAGCTAAGGGCCAATTGGCCATCAACCAGTTTATACTCATTATCTTTTCATTTATAAAAGTATTTATATACCACCCCCTCACAAAACATCAAGGAGTGTAAAGCAGTGCAAAACAATCAATAAAATGGCTGGCTACAGAAGAGGATTTTAACAACTAAACAGGCCTGTTTCCAGGAGATGCCTGATAGTTAAAAGTAAGGGTGCCTGCCTAATTTGTGCTCAAAGAGTGTCCAACATCATGGGACCAGCAACACTAAAGACCCAAATTCCGGTTGAAGCCAGGTGAATCTCTGTAACACAGGGGAAATGTACCACAGTCATAGCATTTTGGGTGCTTTTCCAGTGTTAAATAATTATCATTTCCCAGAGGACATCCCTTTTTCTGCATTTGGTATATTGCTGTCTCTATTTCCTCCTAATTCTGCCATTTTAAAAGGCATGGTTAGTGTTGCAATCAGAGACTCTAAAGTTGCTAGTACTGACTTCACAAGCCCTTCCACTTCTCAAGGCCAAACCTTGATATTAAATGCATGTTCACATTTGCTTGCCTTTATTTTTTTTTAAAATGTAGGGGACCCTAAACCGGATTAAGGCCATTGACAGATGAGGAAGAGAGTCTTCTGTTTGTATGCTTAGTTAATTCTTATTTTGTTCTCTAAATATAGATTTCCAGTACACCACTTCATTTCTGTCCCCACAAACATTTCCAGATAGATTGTAAGAGTTGGAGCTGCAGCTGTTCTGTGCATTCTTGGAGAGTATGTAATTGTTAGAAAAATGCCTGCCTATTGTTCTGGGATCTGATTGAGGGTGTGTGTATCTTTCTCTGTGTTAAGAGTAACTTGCACCTCCTATTTAGTTCTGAGGGGAGAGGAATTGTATCCCAGTTTTCAAAATTGGGGGGAAACACGGGGGTAAAATTTGCAGGTAATTTCTGTTTGTTTCACTTTGGTTCCATATTCCCATTTCAGTTGCAGAGATACATGCAGAGCCCCCCTCCCCTCTTTTCTCTCTCTTTGTGATAAATCCTCTCTTGGAAAAGACCTTCAGTACATGTGTGCACACACTCTTTGGGGTATCTGTGTCCTAACAATATAATTTCATCTTATTGAGGCTTCCTATTTTCCTATCATCTCTATGGCTTGCAGGTGGGGGGGATTAAAATTTATTTTCAATGGCATATTATACTTTGCTTTTGTGTTATCTTTTCCCCCCTCTGGTAAAATATACACTTCTTTATCTTCCCTCTGCAGAGATTGTGTGCTGCTCTCCAGAGGTACAAGGCCTGGAACTCACTCAAGGCAGATTCAAATGATTTAAAAACACACAGAGACATATTTGTAGTCTCAAACTTCAATAATACTGTGTTCATTTTGCTGTGATAATAGGAATGGTGGCCTAATAAATAGTTTTCTACCACAGTTATTGCAGTTTTAAGAAATGAAATAAAGTTGCTGTGAAGGAATGTCATTATGAAATAGAATTTCAGCACAAAATCAAATTTCAATTGAATCTGATTTTTACTGAAATTGCATTTGACATTGCTGCCTACAGCTCCTGCAACCTCTAGAAATGCTAGTTTGCAATTGCTGCTGAACTGTATAGCTTGTAAAAGCAATGGACTACACATGTACAGCTGCTGTTCTGGAACTGTCCATCTACCGCTGGTACTTCTTCACCCTCGTCTATGAAAAAGTTATATTTTCTCATCTTTTAGTCTTGGAGAATGCTTCTGCCTTAGACTACTTGGCTGCTGTCTTACGTGTAATGTTTGCTTCTCTGAAGTGAGGTGTTTAACAAAGAAAACTAATTAATGCTACACAGCTCTTACTATAAAACACATCTTAAAATGGCTGCCTCCCCACAGTTCTCTGCTACTGTTCCTCAGAACTACTTCCTCAGAACATATCACTTTGGTTCTTACTATCTTTGTATCCACTATTTCAGAACATGAATACTTGTTTCCTGACTTTCAAAATGAAGGGTTATTTAAGTGGGGGAAAGTAGATGAGACGTATCTTTAGTACCTTGAACAGGCCATTCTCACAAAACATTTGTTCTTTTCTAAGTCTTTTACTTAAAAACATAAATTGAAAGCCCTAATGACAAAACTTCAGGCTTGCCTGAAATTTGTTAAATGGAATAAACAGAATTGACTATCTTTCTGAAATCATAGGCAGCAAATCATTGAAGTGTGAACTGCTTTAGTTTTATCAATGGTACATCCATTCACATGGTGTGAGATTATACACACATATCTATCTATCATCTATCTATATCTATCTATCTATCTATCTATCTATCTATCTATCTATCTATATCATCATCATCTCAATAAGCAATTTGTTATTTCATACATGTCCTGTTTGGACCCAGTGCTAAACTATAGTTCAGTGTTACATGAATAAGGCTGGACCTATATGTCTTCCCAGTTTCCTCAGAAAGCCATGGGGTGGAGTTTGGAAACTTCCACTTCTATTTTCAATTGGCCACAGTGAAGGGGGAAAGGGGAGACTATAAACCCAAGGCTTGCTATTGTCCAAACACAACCAGCATATTTACAATGAGTTATTTATACTTTCCCCTCAAACAACATCTGGCATTCTTGGTGAGTCCTATTAGACACCTTAATCCTCAATTGTACTTACAGCTGTTTAAAATTGGAAACATGTATTGCATTGGGGGGGGGGGTATGTAGGTTTAAATCAGAAGTAAATAATGTTAGACCATACATGGTAAGAAAAAGTTCTATATCTGTTGCTGACTCTTCTCCCTAAGAAGAGAGAGTACTAAATCATCAGGTTAGCTGGGGGGGGGGGGCAGTGCCTGATTAATCAGGGTCCTAAGTTTAATTGACCCAGAGAAGTTCAGTCAATTAGTGAATTAACATTTTAACTATCCTGAATCATTTGTTATCATTAGCAAACACTAACAATCAGCCAACACTAAGGATCTTAAGAACTCAGATGCGGAGGGATACACAAAATGGGTTTACTTATGTAACACATGCACAACAATACAACAGAGACAGCCAGCCAACAACTTTGTGCATTGGATACAGCTGTAGGCACCTAGTTTCTGAGTCTTGTTTATATGTATGACAATATCATATTTTGGAATTACTCCATGCCTATCTGATTTCTGACATTATTTCCTTACATAAATATGTGCTGCCATGGGAAGCTCTTGATCAGTTCTGCAAATGAAAAAGAAAAGAGGTTCACTGTGATTCTTCCCACAAGTAAAGCTTTCCACATGCTACTCACATGAAGGGACATCACAGCACAGAGAAGGGGGTCCATCCCCTCCCCTGCCTCTGACATCAGCTCCACAGTCTGGCTTCACCACTAGACATCCATGTGTTAAGGTAATCATCTGGGGGAGGGAGGGGGCGGACCTTCAAACACAGGAATATAAGAAGCTGCCTTAGACCATTTTTATTGTCTACACTGACTGGCACCAGTTCTCAAGGGGAATGCAGCTGCTCACATTTAGGCTTGCACATGACTGAAGCAGTCAATCATGCCAGTGCCCAGAACACATGGAAGATGGTTAAGCTAATGCAGTGGCGTAGCGTGGGTTGTCAGCACCTGGGGCAAGGCAAGTAATTTGCACCCCCTAACCCGTGGATTTGCATCCCCTAACCCTAACCCCCAGATGTTGCGCCCAGTGCGGCCGGGCCCCCCTGCACCCCCCACGCTACGCCACTGAGCTAATGTGAGGACATCTAGAGGTGGAACCAGGCATGCTTGATTCTGCAGGTTAGGCCATAAACAGAGCTCCTGCTTCTCAGTATTGGCACATGCAAGTAATACATAAAAGGGGTTATAACTCACCTAAAGATAAAGCTCATGCAAAGTCCAGCTTCTACTTTTAGATTTCTTGAATTCTTCTTATACCTTCTTCTCAAAACATGTAACTAACACTACCCCTCAGGTGAATTAGTTCACATTATTATCCCATGTTCTCGCATTGTACATATATCTGCATCCATCTCGAAAACATTCCCTGAAGTTGAACTCTTATCTGAATGTTTCATACAAGTTAAAACATTTTAGTGTAAATATCGATCTGCAAAAGCAATGACCTGTGTTCATATTTCTAAACAGTTGGGCACATCTCTCTAGAAAATAACTAGAGACTCAGTATGTGAAAATTCCTGTCATTAGGGCATTCCCGCCCCCTGCAATAGAATGAAAACTATATTGTGCAAAAACTATCCATTATGTGAAAGAATTACTCAACATGCTTTTCATTCCAATCATTTGCAGCAGATACATACGGATTACTGAGATTATTCATCAGTGGTAGGTCTATGAGACCTTCATTCTTGACATATATTGTGTAATGCAAGATAAAGTAGAGGCTTGTATTAGCAAATGGCTTTATTCCTTAGGCTGTTTTCTTGCCAAATAGAATTTCTCCTCGGTTTGCATGAAAAAGCCATTCTGTAGCTCCAAGCTGATATATCTCTTGTTTCAAAGCTGGTCTAATAACAAAAGCTTCAATATTATGCTCCTAATGTTTTATACAACCTCGTAATTGTCCTAAATCTCTAGAATCAATGTACTAGCTTTCAGGTAATGTAGCGTGCTATTTACATCTTCGATTATAAACCGTAAGATAATGGATGTTAACATTTCTGTCAGTGGTTTGGCACAAGACAGAAGGATCTGCTGACGTAAAGCACCTTGACAGCCATCTAAATATGTTGATCTGTTTTTGCTTTTATTTATTGACATTTGGTTGCTATGTGGGGGAGCCTAAATGCCCTCATTTTTCAGCTACTTTCTTTTCATTTGTCTTTTCAGTTTCCCAATTACTTTCTGGGAGCTTTTGCCTTATGAGTTTCAGGCATGAAAGCTTTTGCTTTCACCTTAAGGTTGCTGTTGTTTCTTTTCAATCTTTTGTGAGAAATTATTACCATCTCCTCTCTGCCTTAATTGTTTTATTAGATTTCCTGTAATAGCCCCAGCATGTCAAAGAGAATTTATTCACTAAAATAGTTCAATGCTAGCAGTGGCAGATGCATGAAAGTAGTTTTCTGCATACTTGGGTACTTTCTTTGTCCTCTGCATTTTTGTGAATGTCACTGCTTTATTCTGCTGCATTTATTCCATCTCTAAAATAATCTTAATGAAAATTATTGCATTTTGGGGGTGGGAGGAGATCAATACCAAGGAACTGGTGTCCCTGCATTTGCCACATAGTTTTGATCACTTACATGGCACTTTTAATGTGCAGAGTTATTATAGATAGGGAATCAAAACTAAATGATACTTTGTGAAAGCCCATTGTAGTAGCCACGTTGTCTTAAAGTAGGGTTGGGAAACCTGTGGGACACCAGATGTTTTTGGACTCCACCTCCAATCAAGCCCAGCCAACATAGTCAATGACTTGAGGTGTTCCTTGCTTTAGATTGCCATTCATTTCTAGCATGTGGATGGATTTCTCAGCTTAGGACACATATTTGAGAGCCACCAGCTATGGGCAATAGGAGTCAACAGAGGCTCTGCTACAGATACACACTGCTGCCACAAATAATATGTCAGTAGAACACTTAAGATAGACTGGCAAAGCATGTTGTCAGAAGAACGGTCCTGGCAGCAAAGATGTACCAGAAGAATGGCTGGAACAGGATAGACATGGTCAGCACAGGGGTGGAGCACATTTCACCATATCCTATCCCTCTCTAGTCCCTGTCCCCACTGATGGCGCAGCTTTGCACCAGCCTCAGACATGCAACGTGAAATTTCTCCCCCACAGATTTCATGACAGAGATCTTAGGTTGTGGGGTAATCCAGCACTCAAACACAGTAAGCTACCATTGTGTCATGCAACATGCCCCTGAAACCTTTCAGGTGTGGCACAGGACTCATATTTGGATTAGATTCAGACTATTTCCTTGGGTGTTGAGCTCCTGGTACTTCATTTAGGACCTTTGAGACCAGAGGACACATCCCTGCGATATTTGCATTACCTCCAGCTCCCAAAAGCCAAAGAGTGGAAAAGAAGATGAGGACAACCTTTGATGTATCTACAGGGAGGCAGAACCTACCATACTCCAGATCTGGTCAGCCTACACACTACACAAGGCTTCAGTTGGTTCTAGCTTCTTGCAGAGCCTCTTGGAGCTGTCCAAGGTCCTGTATGCCCTCTTCTGACTGGGGCTCTTCACTGGACACTGTCTGCTTCCCACTGGTGGAGAAAGACATAGAGCTCATAAGGGGAACTTTTCACACAGAAATGATTTGAATATAGAAAAGGAAAGTCTGCCTCTAGAGACTTCAGTAGCAGGGTTGTTGCTGGCTATGCTATTGGGGGTGCTGTGGCATTATGTGTGGCAATGCAGGGTGGACATGTCCCCATTGTTGTGAGCTCACAGGCTAACTCTGTGTCTTGGTGGCATGTGGGTGTTAGCACATGTGGTATGTCTGCTCTTTTAATATTGTTGTGTTTGGTTTTGTAGTCTGAACATGTATTGGATACAAGTGAAATTCCAACAGAGTATTGACAGCCTATCTTCCCCTTTCCACTGGATAATATGAGTACAGAATTACTCTGCCCTTGTGGTGTTCGGCCTCTTTTAGCTCTGATCAAGAAATGCCCAAGAGGCACAAGAAAAAAAGGAGTACCATACTATTTTCTAGGCTTCCCCATATTGATAGAAACTTTAGTCTGAATCAAGGTGAGCTTTTAGATTTTCTATATGAGGCTTGTTTGTAATATATGTTGATATTTCATCGTTGTGCAACATGACTACTAAAATGTTTTATGTTTATTTACTCCCATTATGATTTTTGGTTTTTTGTTTCTTAGTAGTAAGCATTTAAAAAACAAAAAACAAAAACTGTAGCTGTGGAGAATCAAGCCCCAGTCAGTGAGCTAGTGGTTTGTTGGTTTGTTTGTTTGCTGTTCACAGTTGCACCTAATATCTATTGACACTTGTGCCAAAACACAGCTTCCTATTTTCACTGAGATTTCTTCTTTGTTTAATTTGGTGCCCTGCAGCTTGAGCTGTTACCAATTACAATGTGATAAATCAGAGCACTTGCCAACTGAGGGGGATGCACAGTTATACTAGTAATAAGGAGCACCAACTCTCTGGAGGAATAGGGTTAGAGCTTTCCTCATGTCTTCAGGCAGCTATATGCAGTTCTGATGGCATGGCCACAATTTCTTGTATAATCCTAACTATTCATCTTAGAAAATTGGCTAATGTTGTGGGATGACTTGGGAAGAGAGAGATGTAGAAGCTAAGAAAGTTCTAACGTATTTGTGGCAGCAAAAAGAAGGCGGGAGCCTGGAGGGTCCTCTTGATGTAAATATTGTTGTTGTTGTTTGACTTGCTAATTGATGATCCGATTGGGGATAGATTTTTTTCCCCCAGCTAGAGCAGGGAATACAAACTGATGAGGTGATATATGATTAGCTCCTCCTCTCTGTCCCTCTATCTGGCATTTTGTTTTTTATTGAGAACTTACAAACCTCATGAGATGTAAAAAGGTGTATCAGATTATACTTACAGATGGGTCTAATACTTCTGTACAGGTCCCCTTCAGTTTGACCACTTCAGACCAGAATCATCTTGGTTCAGATGTGAAGTGATCATCCCTCAAGTGATAGTCTTGTAATTCATGATTTGTCTAAAACATTTGCACATCCCTAATCCCCTACACAATAGCTGAGCCTTTTCTGAAAGGTTTGGCTATCTTATGACTGTGAATAAGCCTATCACAATTTTTTTCCCCTTAAGTGATGCCTTATGGGAGGCATGGTTTTCATAAAAAGAGCTTTAATGCTCTTCTAATGGCTGTGGCTTCTTTTCTTAATGGGTAATTCATGTACAGAAACAGAGTCTTATCTAGAAAACTACAGGTTCATCACCCTCAGTCTAAAGGACTTTTGCAAATCGTCACATACCTATAAGTTTCCAGTTTTTGTGTAAGAGAAATTAACCTTGAGTGGATCTCTAGACACAAAGAGAAAACGTCAGAACATGGACAAGCATGGGAGAAAATGCCTGGAGTGAGCACTTAGAGGCAGTTCTGACAATATCCTGTTGACCAACTTGCATTTTTGAAAATCCTAAGCACACTTACTAAAGAAGAACAGAGGGGCTTTAACTTCCAAGTAAACACATAAGATTCTGCTGTGGTTTTATAATTTCCCTGGCAAGTGAGACCCAGATGCAGAGTAAGGAAAGTCTATAGTAAATTTAGAATGATTACATCTATTTTGCTTCTTTGATTTACTGGCATGTTAGTTTAATTGGGGTTAAGTGTCGTTGTGCCTCTGGGTAGTTTATTATTTCCTCTGCGGATTGTTTTTAATTAATTGTCAGGGTTCATAGCTTTGCTATAGATATTCAATTTGTGGGGTGCTTTATTTTACATTTAAGTAAACGAATGAGGAACTACTCTCCACATTCACAATATGAACCTTTAATACACTTAGTGTATTCTACCACTGTTTGTTTTAACAAGCCACTGAGTGTACATCTTTCCTTTTATTATTCTATTGGCATCAAAGACCACATGCTTGCATTCTGTGAAAAGTGATCATCCATCTTTCACTTCATGTAAGCTTTATATCTGTTTTAAATTCAAAGGCAAAACAGAAACATGTAGATACAGAAAGATGTGTGTGCCCTCACACATACTCTCACAAACATGCATGCTTAATGGTTAGAAGTGAACATTGAATTCAAAATATGAACTCCTCCAGTTCATTATTTCTGGGATAAATATAAAATAAGCCCAAGCCTCCCTGATGTTCAGACTGTCTCCACTGATTCTCACCTAGTGGCAATGGAAATGTTTGTTGCTACATCCCTCACTAAGTCATACAGGAACGTTATAAACAACACAATGTTTGGGTATTGTAATTTACAGAACAGCTGCATCTTCAGCAACAAGCCAGAAGCCCAAGGAAACTATAATCCCATAGATTCCAGAATCCAAAAGCATAGTCAGGTGTGTTCCAGGTATGAGGATTTGGGAGAACTGTAGTTTATTGGAGCTCCTGACTCCTTACTATGAATCCAGAAGCCCTGGGAAACTGCAGTCTCTAGCAGTCTCTAACATTTGTGTATTCCAAGCCAATATGCATTAAGCTATTCTCTACTGACAGGCTTTCTCCTTGCCATCAATTACTTTTATTTATTTTACCTGCTTTACCCTACTGAGCATTATTCTTGCCTTTTTGTTATTCAAGCCTAATTTTGATTTAATAGAAGAGTGGAGAGGAGTAATTCCTTTGAGAAGCCTAACACCTCATGGGTACAGAATGAAAGAGCAACCCAGAGCGGAACCAAATGTTACAGAAACCACAATGCTGAGTTTGGCAGTCCACTGTTGAGTTCCCCTGATGTATAACATGTACTACAACTTACACTTTGTCCTGAGAGCTTCATTTTCAGTATTTTTTAGAGCTGAGCTGAAATACTCGGTTCTCCACGCCATTTGCAGACTGCACAACTGTGGGCAGCATTTCAGCAATTTGAGAGGGGAATGTGAACAGGGAAAAGGTCTTTGCCCACTTTAGCTACCAATCACTGTTCCTCTGCTTAATGAGTACCATTTGTTTCAAAGTTTCTTCTATTCCTTTCTCTTTGAACAGGAAACATTGAGCAGTATCCAGTGCACTCACTCCTTTAGCACAATTATTTACATGTGCAGTAGAGCTCCCCACTCTCTTCCTCCTGCTCCTGCCCCCCCCCACCTTCCCCCAAATCTGTTTCAGAGGTTTGGTGGAAAACCCAAACTAGATTTCGGGTGTGTGCAGAGGTGGAGCTGGGGGAAGTTCCATTGCACAAGCTTAAATCCTTGTGCTGATGGAACAAGTTACTTGGTGCTACATTGTATACAACCCATTGCTTCCTTTGTCCTTATTCTGAGGCATTATTCTGCAGCCAAATCAGAGAGTAGGGGTAGGGGAAATGAGAGCCAATTCTCCTTACTATCACTATGGAATGTTTTCTAAGCAGGAATGTTTCTTCCTAGAAGGTACCAGAGGGAAATCAGGAAGAATTGCTTCCCAGCCTTGCTCTTGTACTGATTTGACTTAAGGGCAGTGCAGAAGAAGGAAACAATGAAGGAGATGGGATGGCATAGTGCTCATTAGTACCAGAGAGAAGAACTGAATAGGTGGTGGCAGCAGGGAAAAGGGTTTTGAGGAACATTGCACACACAGAGAAGCACACCTACACCAGTGATTGCCAGTTATATAAAATGCAGTATGATAGGAAGATGCCTATTATAATGGCATCAGAGACGAGATGCCCTGCATAACCCAGGGAGGGAGATTGACATCGGACTACTGCTGTCACCAACAGGGAGGGCCTTTTTGGCTAACTTTCTGTCAGGGAACTGCCATCAGTGCCGGAGGGAGAGAGCAAAATCCAGAGAGATTCCAGAGAGTCTCCCGGGATTGGGAGAAGCAGCCCATCTTCTGGGGAAGAGAATCAGCGTAGCACCAGTGGAGAAGGGGGGCAGATGGGGGAAGCGGCGAGGCGGTCCCATGGCTCCTTGCTGGGGACCAGCAGGGAGAGTAGGGGTCCTCCGCTGCCTACGCCCTCCTTGCACAGAAGGCTTTCGCGCAGAGAGAGTAGGAGGAGACTAGGCGTCAAAGAGCTTCTTTGCTGGAAGAAGTTTAAAAAATGCCCACTGACGGATTCTGCCAGCGATTGAGGCAGCCACGGGTGAGTGGCTGTCCGGACAGAAAAGGTTCACTCAGGCAACCCAGCCAGGTGTTTGCACTGGCTTACGCATGAGCAACCCGTAGAACCATAACACTTTCATTCTGCTCCCATCATCAAATCAGCAAAAGGAAAAGCTGAAAGCCTTAGTACAGGGATAAGGTGTTTTTAAAGCTGAATCATGGTTTGACTCATTAGCTGTTTGTACTGCTATGGAGAAAACTGCAGAGAAAGCACTCTTACGAAAATATAAATAGTTGTTTGTTTGTTTTTTGGAATGCAGTCATAACCCAGAATCGGGGGGGGGTTGGGGGGAGAACTCCATAAAATACATTAATGATTTAATAACACTTAAATGGCCTTTCATGGTGATTTTTCAGATAAACAATGAATGTATAATAGTACTAAGAGTGGCAAATACATCCTTCTTTGAAACAAATGTTCAGCCATTTTATGAGCCAGCATACATTAAGGATGAATGAAAAACTAGATCCCAACTCTAGGGCTAATTGATTGTTCCCGTAACTACATGTTTTGTGAAAACTGTCCTTTGGCCAATGGGCTTCCTAATGCTAGTTTGCCAAGTGACCAGCCATGGACTTCTAAGTGTTGCCAGAATACCGATGCAAATCTGCTGTAGCAGCAGGCAGGCCGCTATACACTGCACTAACAGACTCTTTCAAATAATCAAGTGCATTACTGCACTCTACAGAGGCATATGTTTAACTGTATTTTAATGTATATTTTCTATCTCGCTTTTGCAACAATTGTTATCTGAAGAAACTTCTTTTGGAGTGAAGCCTTGACATACATTGTTCTCAGACTGTCAGAAATCATTTGATTATCTTATTCTATCTGCCCAACCATATCTATTTGGTATTTACTTATTGCATAGCTTGTATTTATTTTTGGACTATATTTTTTGCAGCACTCACTCATCACCACATGCAAGTAAAAACCCATTTAGATAAGGGTTGTGAAAAGCACATTGCCATTCAGTTTTTCAATCTTTAGATAGTATGCATTGTGATGCTTCATTTCATTGGAGCTAAAGAATGCACAGCGTGTATAATCCAGAAAAAAACGTAGTGTCCTCATCTTTGGTTTTGGTCAGTTTCAATAGCACTTTGTAGCATAACTTGGCTTCAGTTCTTCTGATCTGAAGGAGACTTAAGCCTTTTGGGGGCATTTTGTCTCATGCAATGGTCTCAGGGTTTCAGCTCACAAAGGAAGTTAATGTGCACTCAGAAGCCTGCTCAATTGCCAACATCTTCTCCCCATGCATGAACAGCGTCAGGAAGGAGTTGATATGAGGCATGATATGAACATGTGTGGCCCTGCTCTGCTGGCTCATGCAGTTAACATAATGTGAGCCTGAATGCCCATATGGGGCTATAGGCTGTAATCCTATCCCCAGTGAAATCATGCATAGGATTGCACTCTTAGACTGTTAATCCTGAACATACTGAAGAAGTATTATTATTATTATTTATTGATTTATATACCACCCTATACCCAGGGATCTCAGGGCAATTCACAGAATAAAATCAAGATATAAAACCACAAAATACATAATAAAATAAAAACATCAACCCAATAGCTCCCCCCCCCCCATTTTTTAAAAAGGGCATAGTATGTAAATCACAACAATCAAAGGCCTGGTTGAAAAAGAATGTTTTTCCCTGGCGCCTAAAGGTGTATAGTGAAGGCACCAGGCAAACTTCCCTGGGGAGAGCATTCCACAGATGGGGAGCCACTGCAGAGAAGGCCCGTTCTCGTGTTGCCACCCTCTGGACCTCTTGAGGAGGAGGCACACAAAAGAGGGCCTCAGAAAATGATCTCAGGGTCCAGGTAGCTTCATATGGAAAGAGGCGGTCCTTGAGGTATTGCGGTCCTGAGCCGTTAAGTAAGGCCCACTGGGATTTGAGTAAAGATGCAGAAGATTCACCCTCAGGCATTTTTACTATGACTGAAATCAACAAGTGAGGGAAGGCAGTGAAGAGAAGGGCACCAAATCCACCTCACCTTGCTGTTCTCATTGCTCTACATGCATTGGAAGGTGAGCATGTGATGCAGAGATAGTCCTGTCCCCAGGGAGGTTCCCTGCACCTGTTAGACAGAGCTATGTGAGAAATACAAGTGACTTCACATACCTAATTCACACTTTATGAAACAGCATTAAAGGGGCACAGAATTGCCCTTTAGTTAAGGGAGCGAGGTAATGGATAATGAGGGAGACCCCTCATTATAAGCATCAAAATTCTGCAGGATATAACCAGAACAGCTGTTGACTTGAAATTTGGCATACACAATCTCCCTGGTGAAGTCTAGAAATGTGTCAAAATTTAAACTGTGCAAATAAAAATGTCTATAGGTAGAGCAAGTTTTTAGAAATGTTAAAAACTGCCTCGTTTTCCCTTCTAGTTTTGAACACGCATCTCAAAGTTTGAAGTGAGAATTCTGCCAACACTACAGTACAATGTTTACAGAGGGTGCCACCTAGTGGATGTAGTGTACAGTGCCCGTGCCTTCAGTTATGGCATATGACAGTGCTGTGCAGTGGTTAGTCCAGGGAATGCCAATGTTTGTGGGCCTATGGACACATTTAGAAACCTGAGAAAATATCATGGGGGCCACACATGCCACTGCTGATACACTCTGCCACCATATATATACTTTAGGGGGGGTTAAGTGTGCATGTGGGCCCTCTGGCATGTGTGTGTGTGTGTGTGTGTGTGTGTGTATAATCAGTGGTAGAATAATCTGCTGGCCTAACACGAGAGTTAATGCTATCTCGTTAGCTCAAGCACCACAGATCCAGGAAAGTGGAAGCTAAGTTTGATGTCTTAACAGACATACCCTGTGTTTAGTAATGACATAAAAACAAAACAAACATTACTGGCACCACTAGAAAACATAACCACATACATCACGCCCCAACTGCAGCGGTCCTACACTTGCCTGCATCAGAGGGGACCCCTATCTCTAAACAGAAATAAAGGAGCAAAATAGAGGTTGGCATTCAGTGTACTTTAATGGAACTTGTCATGAATGGGCAACCTCATGTCCCAGTCTCATTACATAGCTGGATGTAAAAATGGGCTGCAATAGAAAGTTGAGTTGCATTATAAAGTGCAGCTTTTGTTTCCAGCATTATATGTGTCTGGAGAATGTAATTACCTTCCAGAGGTAATGGTTTCTTTTTTTGATGGGAGCAAACAGCAGGAACCAAGCTCTCTTCATGAGCAGCTTGATTGACTAATGGCAGCCATTGTAAACAAAAAACCTGTGCTTTGTGGCCTCACATTTCTTCTTCAGGGGAAAACAAGACAAAAGAAGAGAGGATATAGAGCCCAGCTTGAAATCACAGTATGCTATACTCAAACATTTAAGGTTTTTAAAGCTTATGTTACAAGGGATGAATGGAAAGGAGGGAGGCCTTCAGGAAGGTAGGTGGAGAAACAGGCCCTCTATTCATCAATGTTAGGCTACTATTTACACAACAGATTGTGTGCCTATTGTGAATGTGAATTGACAAACCCATCAATTTCTGAGAGTTTTTTTATTTTAACATTCCTTTATGTTTTTATGGTGTTGGAGCATGCATTCTTCAAACTTTCATTGCATCCTCTCTCTTTTGTTGTTGTTGTGGACTCTAAAGAGCAGAATGGATTTTGAGCCAAATTAAAACTTAAAACAAAACCATTAATATTGACGGAGATTGTGCCAGGGGCTCAAAAAGATTAAAATGGAAGCACAGTTTTAGTGTCTCAAATTCCGTAGGCACTTCTGACCATCCATCATGGAATTATGCTTTGCTTGCATCTTCAAATAGCCATCATAGCATATTTCAAATGCTGATGAATTACTTAGAATTGTTGAAGATGTAGCCACATTAATTTATCATACTAAGGCTAACTGAGCTTGAGGAATACGTGAGAGGGAAGCCATTTTGTTCAACAGTGCAATTTATATTGGGGGGAAATCTGAGAACTTCGTTGTCCACCCCACCCCACCCCCAATTTCTGCTGGTGAAATTTCAATCTGGATATACTGTACAGTGGTACCTTGGGTTAAGTACTAAATTTGTTCCGGAGGTCTGTTCTCAACCTGAAACTGTTCTTAACCTGAAGCACCACTTTAGCTAATGGGGCCTCCTGCTGCTGCACCACTGGAGCACGATTTCTGTTCTCATCCTGAAGCAAAGTTCTTAACCTGAAGCACTATTTCTGGGTTAGCGGAGTCTGTAAGTGTATGTAACCTGAGGTACCACTGTACTGTAGGTGCAGCCAACATTGTGCCATGAGATGCATTGGACTACAACTCCCATCAAGCCTGACCATTGGCCAGGCTCCCTGGAGCTGATGGGAGTTAGACTTCAGCAACATCTGGAAGGTATTGTTGTATTTGCAGACTCCTGTACACAGCGGAAGGATGAGCAGTACGTGCCACATACTTTACTTTACTTTATTTACACTTCAATGCTGAGAGATTACAAACGTGCATCTTGGCTCTGCGAGAGCAGAGAAGAAACTCCTCTCCTCGGAAACAAAGAACACCGAGAGAACAGTGAAAAACAGGAAACCAGTGTACGTCACATCCAGTCTCCCATTCCCGTGGGAAACCCAACAGTACTCTGACTGTGGAATGCAAAACATTGTCCCGTGACAAGCACTTCGCTGCACAGTGAAGAAACCAACATCCTCCCCCTTTCTGTGAACATCACTGGGCAGCGTGTTCGTACAATATCAGTACAAACCCAACTTCTGTACATAGGTACAGAGTTGATCCCTTGATACAATCTTGGACAATACATCAGCAGGAATTTCATTACCTGGCATATAGGACACCGTTACAAGTCCCTTCTGAATACATTCCCTAGCATGTTGCAATTTTAATTGCAAGTGCTTCGTGCTTTGCTTACAACCTTCAGAATTCAGCAAAGCCAAACATGCTTTGTTGTCCTGGTAAACCTGGATTGGACATTTGACAGGAATTTTCATGTCTTTGCACAATTGTAACAACCATTCACAATCCTTAAGTGAATAAGACAGTGCATTCAGTTCAGCTTCACAAGTACTTAAGCTAATTGTTGTTTGCTTCTTGCATGACCAATCAAATAGACCCTGATTGTACATGTAGCAAACTCCAGATGTACTTTTCCTGTCTGTAGTGTCACTTCCAAAACTTGCATCTGCAAATATCTTAAGACCACCAGACTTCTGATTGTTAAATCTCAGTCTGTAATGCATAGTGCCTTTCAAATAGCGCGCTATGCGTTTCAGAGCTTTCCAATCCTTAACACTAGGATTGTTGACTTGTCTGCTTAGCAAAATTACAGCTAACAGCAATGTCAGGTCTTGAACATCTGGCAATGAAGTTTAGTTTGCCTAGCACACTTCGGTACAGTGTAGTGTCAGAAAATGCTTCTTCAGTGTCTTCTACCTGATAACCTGTTGTCATCGGTGTGTCTACAGGGTTAGTATCCATCAGGTTTAGTTTGCTTAACACATCAGCAATTTTCCGTGACTGGTGTACTAGAATGTTACCATTTTGATCTCTCTCTATTTCCAGAAATAGGTAGTTGTTTACCTCACCAAGATCTTTCATGTCAAAGTGCTCTTTCAGTTGAGCTAGGGTGTTATTGTACATTGTGACATCTTTCCAAAAGAATAATATATCATCAACATAAAACAAACAATACAGCTTCTTTTGCCCCTCCTCTTTGACAAATACACATGGATCAGCTTTCCCTTGCTGAAAACCTAGAGAAAACAGGCATGCATATTTGTGGTATGACAAGGTTAAAGTGCACAAATTGTTTAAAAACCACATTGTCAGGAGAGCAATTTTAATGGTCTGGACAAAATATAAAGACTTATTGGAGAGTAAGACTCCGAGGTGGCTCTCACCGGTGGAGGCCAAGGCACGTAAGAGACCTAATATGGAAGCCAATTGGCCTAAATATGAGGAAATTATTGAAAAGATTGGAGACAATTGGAGGTTGCAGAGCTTGGAAAAACTAAAAAACAAGGTGCGAGATTGGTTGCATTATGCACAAATTCAAGAGGTCTTTAAAGTAGACAAGAAGGTTGGATTCCAGGTGGAAAAATCGAAACTAGAGACAGAACTGTTAGAACCAAAAAGTAAACTACTTTCGAGAATGTATAACCTGCTGCTTAAATGGAATACTCAGGATGAGACAGTCAAATCCGCCATGATAAAATGGGCGCAGGATTTGGGGCATAACATTATGTTTGAAGACTGGGAAAGGTTATGGAACACCGGAATGAAATTTACGGCATGTAGTGCCTTGAAGGAAAACATTATGAAAATGATATACCGGTGGTACATGACCCCAGTCAAGCTTGCTAAGATATATCACCTGTCTGATAATAAATGCTGGAAATGTAAAGAGGCGGAAAGGACATTCTTTCACCTCTGGTGGACCTGCCCGAAAGTGAAGGCCTTTTGGGAAATGATTCATAATGAACTAAAAAAGGTACTTAGATTTACCTTACCTAAGAAACCGGAGGCCTTCCTCCTGGGCATGGTGGACCAGAGAGTGCTTAAGAAGGACAGAACCTTTTTTATGTACGCTACTACAGCAGCAAGGATCCTGATTGCAAAACATTGGAAGACACAAGATTTACCCACACTGGAGGAATGGCACACACAGTTGATGGACTACATGGAACTGGCCGAAATGACTGGCAGAATCCGAGACTTGGGAGAAGAAACAATCGAGGAGGACTGGAAAAAATTTAAAGACTATTTGGAAAAACATTATAAGTTGTATGAATGTTAAAAAACGCACCTTTCAGGAAATTCTAGCTTCAGTAATGTTAAATTAAAGAAATGGAAATTAAGGTACAAGAAGTCAGAGATAGAATAATGAAACAACTTTATTGTGTTAAAATGAAAACGTACATGACTTGGGTCATAATATATTTGAAATTGGGTAACATGATAAAATGGAAGATACAATAAGTATTGAAACAAGTTAACAAATTGCAGACGTTATGTATCACAGAGAATGCAGGGTTGGGAGGACGCGGGGAAGTCCAGTAGATTTGGAAAAAAGAATAAGAAAATTTGTAACTTTCTTTTTCTACTTTTATAATATGCTCTTTATTCTTTTTTCTGTATTTCATAAAACTAATAAAAAAAATTATAAAAAAATGAAAACCTAGAGAAAACAATACTTCAGTGAGTTTTGTGTGCCAACACCGTGCACTTTGTTTGAGACCATAAAGGGACTTCTTTAGAGCACAAACAAATCCCTGTTTTACCTGTACGCCATCAGGTGGAAGCATATAAAGTGATTCACCTAGAGATCCATACAAAAACGCTGTATTCACATCGTGGTGACTAACGTGTAGATTCTCCTCTGCAGCTAGCTTGAGCATAAGCCTAATGCTCTCATACCTCACTGTGGGTGAGTAGGTCTCGTGATAGTCTTCACCTGGTACCTGTGCAAAACCTCTGGCTACCAATCTGGCTTTGTGTCTGACTATCTTGCCATTTTGATCTGTCTTCGCTTTGAAGACCCATTTGCTTCCAAGCAGTTTCATTCCTGGAACTACTGGAACTAGCTCCCATGTTTTGTTCCTTTCTAAGGAATCAAGCTCAGCCTTCATGGCATTTAACCATGGCTCAGCTTCCTTTGAATCCAAATCCTGGATTTCTTGGAAACTTGAAGGTTCAAATACCTTCTTGGAGCTTTTAACAGCTGCTACTGCTGTCCTAGCAAATTCATCAGCAAATCTCTTTGGAGGTCTGCCTTTTGTGGCTCTTTGTGACCTGCGAATTAACCTTAAGTCCTCAACACTTTCCTCTTCCTTCTTAGGAGAAAAATGGCCTATTGTGAACAATGGTTCTTCCAATTCTTGATCAGAGCTTTCAGAGGGTCGCATAGAGGCTTTCGCACTCTTGAAATCCTCTGAATCATCTGATTCAGTTTCAGACTCAGAATCAGAACCTTCATCAGTGGGTGTGGGTTGTTGCGGCTGCTTTTGCTGTTGCCTATCCTCAGTCTCATCACTGTCATCAGGATAACATTGGAAAATTCCCACATTCTCCCCCCACTTTGCATTGTACTCAACACTTCTTGTGAGCTTAATTGTCTTAGAGTCAGTCATCATTATTCTGTAAGAACCTTTCTGATAACCTAGAAAGATACCATGCAATCCACGCTTGTCTAACTTGGAGCTTTGTGGTGTGTGAACCCACATGTCAGAACCAAAAATTCTCATGTGTTTGATGTATGGTTTCTTGCCAAACATCTTCTCATAGGGGGTACAACCAATCGCTGAAGATAACCTGCGATTATAACTGTAAACAAAACACGAGAGAGATTCGGCCCAATAACTCTCTGGAAGATTGGCATCATGCAGCAAGGATTTTAACCCTTGAAGCAATGTCTGATTTGCTCTCTCGCAAAGTCCATTCTGCCATGGCGAGCGAGGACTAGACAAATCGTGTTGAATTCCTTTCTCAGTCAGAAAAGCTTCAAACTGCTGAGAAGTGAATTCCCCCCCGCGATCAGTGAAAAGAGTCTTTATATTACCATGCACATTTTCCAACCAAGCACAGAATTCCTTGAACCTTGGAAAAGCCTCTGATTTCTGCTTGAGATTGTACACATAAATATACCTGGAAAATGCATCAATGAGAACCATGAAGTACCTATTTCCACCCAAAGAGGGCGATAGTGGACCAACCAAATCAGCATGAACAACCTGGTATGGTTCTGTAGCTTGCCTACTAGACACCTTACCTTTCGCAGCCATTTTCACCTTGTTTGCTGCGCATGCCTTGCACTTCATGTGGTACATGCAGGGTTTAATAGTCATACCTTCAACCAAGGCAGGCATTTTAGATACTGCCTCAAAATGCAAATGACCAAATTTCCTGTGAAAATCATGAATACATCCTGCATGCAAACTTTTGTTAGAACCTGCAATGCAACAAGTTTCATCCTGCACAACATCATCATAATACAAAACAAACAAACGATCAACATATTCAGCATGCAATACATAATCGTTTTTCTTTGTGATGGTGCATTTCTTGTTCTTGAAGGAAACGTCAATGTTCCGTTCATTCAGCTGCGCAACACTGAGTAGATTGTGTGTGGCATCTGGTACGTAAAGCACATCTTGTATCACTAAGTCCAAACTGTGAAGAACAACAGTTCCGTAGCCTTGACTGGGGATTGTGTGGTCATCCGCCTGGTGAATCGCACCTTCCTGCGGTGTAAAAGACACGAACAGTCGCTTATCGTTGCACATGTGGTGGGTCGCTGCTGAATCAACAACGAAGAAAGATCTAGACGTCTTCTGGACCTTTGCAACCTTTGGAGTGAAGCGTGAGACCATTGCCTTGTGCTGCGTTGTCCTGGACACCGGACCTTTGCCTTTGCTTCGGCCCTTCCCACGCGATGAGCTTTCGCTGCACTGCTCTGTCTTGGCCCTGGGATATCTGCATTCCCTCTTCATGTGGCCTAGACGTCCACACGAGTAGCATTTCACTGCCTTCAAAGCTTTGGCGCCATCTGGTGGTTCCACTGCACTCTGGGATGACGTCTGTGAAGACTCCCCCTTACCCATGCAGCTAGCACCCCGGCGGTCTGCTTCATTCAAAATCACGGCAGTAACATAGGCTACTGTGAGCTGAGCAGTTGGCTGTACAGCAATCTGAGTGGCAACGGACTCCCAACTTGGACCCAAAGAATGTAGTATCATGAAGGAATACACAGCCTCTGGAAAGGTGAGTCCTCTCTGTTGCAACTCATGTCTCAGATTCTGCATCTCCATCAGATGTGTATGCACATCTCCACCTTCAGCAAGAGCCATACCATGCAGCTTGGCATAGTAGTACATAAAGGAACCAGCTTCTGTTCTCAAGTGAGCCTCTCTCAAAGCGTCCCAAATTTGTCTGGCTGAGGTCTTATCTCGCAACAGACAGAGCTCTTCTGGGGATACTATCAATGTAAGAGTTCCCATCGCTTTGGAATCTTTAGTTTTCCATTCATCTGTAATTGGAGCTGGGGGGTTGTCTGTAATAACTTTAAACAGACCCTCTTTCCACAGAACAGCCTCTGCATAGAGAACCCAATCCGCATAGTTTTTCTTATTGAGCTTAGGAATCCCAAAAACATCAGCCAGCTTTGCGTTTGCCATCTCCGCAGCGTTTAATCAAGCTGCATCACTGCTGCTTCAAACCTCATTCCAAAAGCACTTGTAAAGGTACTTTCGGTTTTCAAGCCTGTGAGCTTGTGCCTTAGAGCCTTTGCCTGTGCCTCGGCAAAACGGCTTTAAAAGTTCAAAGTCCAGCCATAAAGCCATCAACTAGAAGCTAGCAGGCTGCCCGGAGCATGAGCACATACCTCTCATCAATCAACTTGACGCACAGAGCAGATAACACCGTTCCGTTTCTCTGTTCCTCTGCCGGCATTCCGACTCGGCTTCTGGAGTCCATCCTTCAGTTTGATTGCGTTTTTCTGGACCCGGAACCAAAAATGTTGTATTTGCAGACTCCTGTACACAGCGGAAGGATGAGCAGTACGTGCCACATACTTTACTTTATTTACACTTCAGTGCTGAGAGATTACAAATGTGCATCTTGGCTCTGCGAGAGCAGAGAAGCAATTCCTCTCCTCGGAAACAAAGAACACCGAGAGAACAGTGAAAAACAGGAAACCAGTGTACGTCACATCCAGTCTCCCATTCCCGTGGGAAACCCAACAGTACTCTGACTGTGGAATGCAAAACATTGTCCCGTGACAAGCACTTCGCTGCACAGTGAAGGAAGCAGAAACCAACAGGTATACCATTGGCTGTACTACCTCAAGCAGGCAAGAGTTTTTAAACCAGCAAAGTACTAAAGAAATGTGTGGTTTTGCAGCATCAGTGTCAATTTGGCTTATATTGGTAGTGATTACAGCCTTTCTTGAATGATTGAGGGAGGTGTTTGAAGGGATAAAGGCAAACCAGATCAGAGACTGTAGGTAAGAACCTGTAGCCATGCCAAAGATAGCATGGGAAGGTGGAACAGACTGTTTCACCATCTTATTATACACGGCATGTGAGCACTTTCCTTAGGTTTCGAGGACACTCCTGGTAGCAGAGAACATCATCCAAGCATTATGTCACCATAATAGTTTTAAAATGTCTGCGCAGGGAGCAGGGGATGGCTTTCTCTGGCTATAAAGAACATAAATAGCTGGCAGCTTCCAGCCCAGTCCTTCTCACCTGAACCAAAACATCCAAACAAACCATCAGTGCTGATGTCTCAGGCTGGGTGGGAGACAGATTGTGGCAACCCCTGTTAGGTCTGCCTTTAAGCTGGCTCTATGCAGAAAGCTCCCACAGGTCCCCATCACTACAACCAGCTGATTTGCCTGGAAAGATACTTGTCAATTTTGTATTTGCAGCAACAACAGAACACTTTTTACATACACACGTCTTCTTCAGCAAGCAGCACTCCATCAAGTGTTCCAGGTGGTTCCCCCAGACATTACAGAAAATTCTGTAAATTTTTGATTGGTATACAGATTGGCCATGCCAGAAGGCATGCAAGAAGCCATGTCCCCAGGTTGTTTGTCGTGTCAGAAGCATCTTTAATTGTGCCACTCCAGGGAACTGCCTAGCCTGTCTTCATGGTTCAGGACAGCCTGCTAGGGTTTTTGGTACTCTCAGAAAGTTTAATGTCAAAAACAACCAGTAGCCGATGATCTTTTAGTAGGTGGGGTAGACCTCCCCCAATTTCCCTTATGTGAGTGCATGAAGCTCCTGCCTGAGCGTGATTGTAAGGATGTGATGGTGTACGATCCAGAAAAACACAGGCATACAATGGCACTGCTGCAATTTTGACAATTACAGCCTATGTGGGCTTACTGTGATTATAGAATGCCAAGGCTTTTCAAACAATTGTACATAGAATCCACAGGTCCCCACTTGTGAATGCAGAGCCTAGGTGTGTATAATTTGTACATTCATGTGCTTTATTCTGACCTTAAGATCAATGCATAAAGATGAGGAGCAAGATCAGGAGGCATAATTTCCCCACTCCCTGATATACATGATTGTTGTGTGAATATCTTGATGTGATTGTATGCCTACCAGCTTGAGAACCTCATAGTACTGTACAAAGGACATTTGTCATCACAGAAGCACTTGTGGATCAGTCCTACAAAATGCGTAACTCGTTAAGAATTGTAAGCAGAAGAATTGGGATGAGTAGTCATAAAACCTTCATAGATATTAAAGGTCACATACAAGTTGATCTATATCCTGTGGCTCTAAGCAAGCGCTAGAAATGAAGGCAAAAACTAACTAATAGAAAGGCAGGGCTGAGTAAGATTTAAATTCTGTGCTATGGTACCAGAAATTTGCTGCCAAGAAGAGCTGAACGGTATATCACATCTAAATCATTTAGCACATTCAGAACTTCTCCAACCTGTCCTCTCTCCTGTAGCCCCCTCTGTACCCCAAAAAACCTCTCTGAAGGGTTGATGGAGCCTCCAGAGCAGATTTGGGGAGCATGGGGGACCTTGAGGGGAAGAAGTCCTGTTGCGCAAGTGGAGTTCCATTGCACAAACAGATGAACATCATTAAATGTTGCCCATAAGGATTAGAAATGGAGAGGGCTTTTTTGGAGTACTGAAGTGTATAAAGGACTATACACACAGCTCTGAAGGAAGATTGATATGAAATGAAAACATCACTCTATAATATTCAGAATGTCTCTCCTTGTCAATAAGCTGAAAGAGAAAATGATAATCACCTCGGCCTGTATTGTTTCCCGTGACTCCCTGTCTTTCCAACAAAATCATTTTCCTTCTTTAGAACTGCTTAAGCTTTTGAAACCTGGTATATTATTAAATGTACTTTAGGGGAATATTATTATAATTGCCAGTGTGCACTATAATTCTAATGATTATCATTCACAAAGGCTGGAAATAGTTTGTGTTCGGAAATGAAGAACAGCACAACTCATTTGAATGAATGAAACTGGGTAATGCTCACTTCAGTGTTTTTATGTTCTTCCGTCAGCGATGCTTTATTGGTGCATGAAAGGTACAAAGTCTTTGAGGCTTCTAAAAATGTTGCTGATGCTCTTTTTCTTAAGGGCCTAAGCATTCCAAGATGGATGAGTCAGTCATTTCAAGTGGACTGTTAAAGCCATAGAGAAGAGAATTAGAAGAGCAGGACAGATTCTTTACAGAGAATGGCCAAATGTCCCTTCAAAGAATGCTCCAAGAAGCAAAAGATGTTAAAAACAGGGCAGACACAGTAGAGAAAAACATGAAGACACAGCCATAGAAAAGCTAAAGTGAGACCTACTGTTAGACAGGGGTAGATAAATCTGTCAGTTTTGGGTTCTTCTGTTTGCCCTATTTCTGCGTACATTTGTGATTTTTTAAAAAAAAACATCTGTGTGAAATTTTGCATGTGAATTTATCCTAAGAGAATGCATTTCATCACATTATTTTCATTAATACATGCATTTTCACATGAACATTTCCTCAATATACATGTTTTTGTACACATTGGTTGGGGGACTTCGGTGTGGGGGGTGTGCTTTGGTTTAGGAAGTGCCATTTTGGTAATCTAGTACTAAAATGCAAACTGATTTAACTTTTGCCACATCTCTTCTGGGAGATCACTGGGTGATCTGAAGGAAATAAAAAGGGATTTGACCCCCAATCATTTACCAATGGCAAGAACAACACAATTCTTCATTCTAGCCCAAACTATACTGCAGAAATTAAGACAGCTGAGTGAGGGACAACCAGGAGTAGATTTTTGTGTGGAAGGAAGAGTGTGGGTTCCGTGCAGTTTGGGTACTCAAAAACATTTACAGGGCTTAATTCTAAGGCCATGTCTCTTGCACTTGTTCCCAGTTGATGGATCTCAGGTTTCTTATACAAGCCAAGAATATCTCACCAGCCTGAAGTCTGCCCAGCCCTGCCTTTGGGCAGAGGAGGACAAATCACCGCTTTCTTTCAGGACACCAAAGATAGCCAGGCAAGCATAAAACTTATCAGTTTTCATAAAGAATCAGCATTTTATAAGGATTTGTGTGTGTGTTTTTAGCTTGTTGTCAGTAATAAGCAAGGAGGAATTTGAAAGCTGCACATATTTTAATGGTAACATATGCTGATATTTGAATTTTATTTTTCTTTAGGTTTTTATTACATTTATTTACTACTTCTCAATTTGTAATTTGCTGTCAGTACTTCAGAGGTAATGCAGAATGTAAACCCTCCGGGCTTGCAATTTCTTGTCTGTGTGCCTCTTCATATTTCTAGTCTGTTAGTTCAGAATGCTGGAGTTCAGATCCAACATGTCAGACATGTGCCTCTTTGGTTCATTTCTCTTCACAGGTCCCTGTCAGAATTTGCACAGAAACCAGAACTGTTGGAAATCAGGCTGTTCTCCCGATCACAAGAGTAAAAGTAAAGAGGGAATGAGTATCTGGAAGTAGTCATCCCCACCGGTAAGGGATCAGTACTGTCAGAGCTATCCTTCTGTTTAGCAATGCAAGATTAATGTGCATGCAAAGCTAGATGGAGACTGTGTGGTTGCCCCTTAAGAAATCCTCAAAAATGGCCTCCCCTCTTCTTTCATTAGCAGAGCCACCTGCTGGATAGAAAGCCATTTTATGAGCACAAGGACACCAATTGGATTCCACTCAGTACCTACCTACCTAAACTAGCAGTGGAAAACTCATGGTTCCAGATGTTCCTGGACTGAAACTCCCATCAGCTCCAACCAGGCCACAGGTTCCCATCCCTCATCTAAACACACATATCTTGCAGTAAAATCATCAGATGAAATGAAGCCTACCATCTTTTTTTTTAAAAAAAAAACAGCCTGTGATTAAAGGGGGGGGGGGCGACATCAACACACACACAGACAGGACTTGAAAAGAAACTAGTAAAGGCAAATCTCCAAGTTCATGATTCAGTCTCTCCCTTTATTTCCAAAATAGTTCACACTTTAATTTTCTTGGGGCTTTTTAATTCAATATTTAATTTGCATGCAAATTAAAATGTTTCACAACTCAATACGTTTAGATTGGCATCTCCCATTCTATAATTTCCCCTTCTCTTCTTGCCTTCCATTTCTACACAGATATTCTACCTAATGAGATTATTTTAATAACTTTTATGAAGCAGCTTGTTTTAATTTGCATCCTTTGTAAATAATTCTATAGATCTTTTCAAGTAGGTATATGTCTCTGTGTCACAGAGAATCCAAGTCCAAAAGCTGCTCGGCAGACGTTAAAATTGCAATGTTCTATTAATTGTTAAGAAATGTGCCAGGAATTGGAAATAAAAATAAAAATAAAAGGATGTTCAATGCCTATGAAACACAAGCAGCCCCCATTCTGAACACTGTGTTGAACACAATGATATTATGAGGACATGGCTGATCCTGCCACTTCTGTCTACCACTGAAGTGGCCTTTAATATAACCATTGTCTACCCATTGCAAAGCGTAAGCTGTTCTTCAAATGACAAATACATATTTCTTAGATAGTGTGGGATGGATGTGCCACAGAATTCAATCAGTACCCAAATCTAAGCCAAAACTACAATGTCTGGTGCAGTGGGCCCATTTCCAAGGCCCACAGCTTTCCACCAGGTTCTGGGTCCAGCCCACAAAGGCAGGAATGGTAATCAAAGTGCTGGGCTTTGAATGTCAAATAAGAATGCATCACCATTCCTGTGTAACCAGCAACAAAATATGGTAGTACAGACTGTTCCTGTTAAGGGTTTGAGTCACCCAGCTGTCCCCTCTTCCAATGGCTACCATTCCATGATCACTGGACATACTCAGCCTTCATTTGGCTGTTTCTGGTTTCTACCATCTTTTATAGGATTTCTCCCCAAGTACTTTTTGTTTTTCTGCAAACCTGTTGGTTTTCCCTAACCCTGCTAATACGGTAATTTTCACTTATGGGTAGTGTTTTTTTGGCTCCATAAGAAACAGCGCGCGCACACATTTGATAAGGTGAATGTAAGTTGAATCGTTAATGTGCCTGGTGAGAGGCCAATGTGCATATTCACCAGGCCTCATGGTGAATGTACCTATAATCCTTCCCTGAAGAGCATTACATTCAGCTGAGATATGCACATTCCCCAAGGCCTGTGGGGATTATGTATATATTGACTGGATAATACGCTCCATTCCCTCTGCATGG
Source organism: Podarcis gaigeae (assembly GCF_964106915.1). Lineage (NCBI taxonomy): Eukaryota > Metazoa > Chordata > Lepidosauria > Squamata > Lacertidae > Podarcis > Podarcis gaigeae. The sequence continues at coordinate 40,496,329 of NC_139683.1, forward strand.
AGGGATTGTGTACATATTCTCCATGAGACCTGGTGAATGTGCAAAATGACCAGTTATTATGCACATTAAGCACTCAACTTTCACCTCCACCATATATAAATAAATATAGGCATATATGCTTACTCTTAGTATATATGATTAGGCTGCAGTCCTATGCATACTTACTTCAGAATAGGTCCATTAAACTGACTAATTTATTTCTGAGTAAACATAGTTAATGATGAAACAGAGGAATGCAATGGGCACACAGTGGCTGTGTACACCCTGCACCCACCTTTAAAACATTGCTTATTGTTAATGGTTGCTGGGAATAGCAACTCTGTGAGGGGTAAACCACAGTGCCCAGAATCCTATGAGAGAATGAATGTGCTTTGAATGGCTGCAAAGGTACAGTGTGCATGTAGCCACTACCAGCTAAACGTACTTGTGATGAAAAATAACAATAGCAGCAGGTTCTTATGAAGCCCTGTGATTGGCATGAGTACACTTTAAATCTTAATGGGAGGAGAGAGCAAGGGGTTTATTGTGGAGAGGGAATCTCCAGAATTGGGGGGGGGGGACCCTACCTTCTCAGATAAAACACTACTGAAGTATCTCTTGTGCTAAGAATTTCATGAAGTTGACCATTGATAATCTAGTAAGCAGAACAAGGCAAAGTATTTCTACTTGAATGTGAGAAATGGCTCATTTCAAACATAACAGGTTTTGCTGTGAGATATCAATAGTCACAGGGAAAGAGGGGCAAAGCAGCAACAAGCCAGAACAAGCGGTCAGTCATAAAGAGGGTTTGTGGAAATTCTGCAGTGAGAACGTAGGCTTCAGTGGGAATAATACTTGGCAAGAGAAGAGCAGAAGGAAAGATTTCTTTTCTAAATAAAGAAAACAACCAGTGAGGCAGCAAATAATGGTAGCTATGAGGACAAAAAGGAGGTGGGAGGCAAAGACTATACTAGAAGGGGTATAGAGAAGGGACTGTTTTTGTCCAAAGAAAAGAGGAATTGAAAATGCAGTTCAAAAGCAAGAACTCCCACAGAGGGACGTGCAGAGGAGACAGCTTGACAAACTACACAAATAAAGGTCAACTTAAACATTGCATTCCTGTTGCATGTAAGCAAATCCTGATGGGTTTTTCTCTAGCGCAGTGCATCCTCCAATGGGGGCAGTGAAGGGTAATCCATCAAGATGAATGGGGCATTGCCACACCAACCTCATTCTTGTTGGGTGTAAGCAACCTTTTATGCCTCCGGTCAGTAGAAGGCAGGGTATATATGCCACAGAAGTTCTGTCACGCAGTTAAGCTCACTACAGAAAACAGTCACTTGGCAGAGTTGTCTTTACAAGGCCAACACCAACATACACCACTATACATACAAACACTATTTACAGATGTTACAAGTAGTCTTTTCTCTCTGAGCCCAGAGAGGATTATTTGCTTCCAAGTCCTTGCTGTGTTATAGTTCACAGCCAAGTCCTAAGTTCAGTTGCTTTCAAAGTCCTGCAACTGATAGTTCTCTGATTTCTGGCAATTTTCCAACTTCTTCCTCAAATGATCTCTTCACTCGAATCCACAGTTCCAACAGAAAACCTTCAATAACTCCTGCAATCTCCTACCAGGACCCACATAGTATGCTGTAACCCGAGCCATTTTAGACAGAAAGTTGTGTGCCAAATTTGCCCAGTAACACAGATAAGAGAGTCACAAGATGCCTGCAGGTGCATTGTGGGGAATGAGTCATCTCTGCTGATTCATGGAGAAAGAAACCTTTAACTGGGGACTCCTTTATATTTGATTATACCGTACCATTTTTAGCAATGCTAGTGATGTGTGAATGAGATACATGATAGGTGGTGGGTTAGCTCCAGCTTGCAAACTATTTTTATTCTGCTAAATACATATAAACCTATTTTATTTTTAAAATCTATCAATTATGCCCTCTACTAGCTCCCACCCACTTGCTGGCTTACTTACAGCCAGTCAGGAGTAGCTCGATGTCAGGGACAGGCTGAACGACGAGGAGTAGTGAGAAGATCCGGCAGGAGAACCCACTTGAAAAACCTCAGAAGAGTAAGGGAAGACCTACTGTTGGTTTTCCTGCTTCTATCCTACCAGTTCTATTGGGCATCAGCTTACTCCTGAAGTTGGCCACCCCTATCCTCAGCTGGACAGTAAACCCGGCCGGGCTGGGCACAGCGGGCTACCTCGGGGGCACGCTCAGCAGGAATATATGCTACACCACTGGGTGTGCTGATGTCAGGAACACATACCCCCCACAGCGTGCACAGCCCCGGCGCAAACAAATGTCGGTGCCTCACCCCTTCATGGGGAATGTTGTGGGAACTAGAGCACCCACAGCCCCACACACTCAGTACCTATGATGGGGTGTGTAGGAAAGGGGTGTTCAGCTCGTCTCCTGTCAGTAGCTCTTCTCTTGAACTCATTAATTCCAACTACTTTTACCCCTTCTAGTGTCCCAGAGCTGTGTTTTCATCACAAACATGAATGTGAAGCCCCATTGGAGTAAACACACACGTAACACTTGGTGTCAGGAACTTTCAGGGGGGAAGTCTTCAGATCTGGCAATGAAATAATTCTTGTCTCATTGCCCCTGCAAAGCACTCCCTTTTGTGGGCACATAACAACAGAGAAAGAGCCCCTAAGGCTTTATTACACATGTGGGCAGAATGAGAGGAAAATGAAACAAAAGGTAGACAAGCTTCTGTGCTTCTAGTAATCAACTCTTCATTAAGTTCAAAGTGTTTTGGAGAAGTCTTCTTGAATGTTATAAACCACTCAGGTTCATGACTCCAACAAAATCTGGATCTGAAAGGCCCAAATATTAGCATTCTTGAAGTGTCCTCACAGTTAATTCCATTCTCAGGGTGATCCTGTGAGAATACTCACCTTATGTTCAAAGCCAAGAAAAATGACACTATTGTCTTCTCAAAGATGTCACCATCCTGATGTAACAGAATTAAGGATATTCTTTCAATCAGGTGCTGATGGACCCAGGATTGCAAGGCTACATGGAACTGAGATGGTTTTCAATAGTTTTTGAAAATTAAAATTGAGAATTAGTGATTTAAACAGCTTCCGTCTCATATGCCTTTTAAGCAAAGGACAAAAATAATAACCATTTAAAAATCAGTTTACTTAAGTGTTGGATGTTTACTACAGCATCAGGTAACTACTCTCACTATTATTAATACACTTATTAGCTATTCCTTTTTTCCTTCAAAAGTGATGTCTGTTGTATGCAAGTTTTCAATGGAACACATAGAGCTGCTAATCCACATCTTGAAAAGGAAGTGTCAGAGTTTTGTGGGCCTGCAGCGATCTTGCATTGTTACTTCACTCATTAGTTACACTGCAGGATTGACTTCAAACAGACTCCTGTTACTGCACTAAAGGAAGGAGAAGCAATAGTGAATATTGAAAGTGACTTTTTGATGTCATAGTAACCCCCAACAATATCATATCAAATTATGAATAATAAGGAATTTGAAAATGCATTCCTTGTGGAAATGGATACTGCATCACCTTACATCTAGTTTGCGGAACTTTTGCTACTTTCCCATCTTTGGTTCATTCTGCTGCATTCGTGTGCGTGTGTGTGTGTGTGTGTGTGTGTGTGTGTGTTTAAGACATCTGAAGGAAATTATTGTTATTTATTTATCTCATTTATGAACCACTTCCTATGAAGCTTCTCAAAGCAATGTCAGTCATAATACAATAAAAACATATGCAAAACAATTGCATATATAAAATGGTTAAAAACAACTGCATACATAAAAACAATTCTAATTCCAATACAGATACCAACTGTATTTGGACACACACGCACACGCACACACACACATCCAAAGCAAATTACTCACCATTTTGTGGTACACATGAACACATACTACAGTCGTACCTTGGTTCTCAAATGCCTTGTGACTCATATGTTTTGACTTCCGAACGCAGCAAACCTGGAAGCGACTGTTCCGGTTTGCGAACAATATTTGGAAGTCGAATGTCCGACAGGGCTTCCGCAGCTTCCGATTGAGTGCAGGAAGCTCCTGCAGCCAATCAGAAGCTGTGCCTTGGTTTTCGAACATTTTCAAAAGTCAAACAGACTTACGGAATGGATTCCATTTGAGAACCAAGGTACAACTGTACTTTACAGGTAAAACCACTTGGAGCATGGGGCTTCTAGTGTGGAGGGTGAAACTGGGGGCAAACCTACCCCTGGGAGAAAATTTGTGCCACTTTCAGCATTCAGCCTCTGCGGCAGTCCCCGGATGCTGTGAAAAAATAATTTTGTAACCTTGTCCTCACCTGCTTCAATGCATTTTTCTCCCCTTGAAAAGAGCAGAAAACAAAGTTTGTAGCTGAAGTACTCCCCCAAGATCATCATCAATAAAACATTCTGTCAGACATCCTCAGTAAAGTGACTTAATGGATTTTTTTCAGTATATATGGAAGCAATACTGTTAAACCCAAGTTCTTCCTTTCTGCACTAAGTGCATCAAATGATATTGCAAGTGGATTTAAAACATTTCTACCATGCTGTCTTGCAAGGGTTTTCATTCAGTCTTTACGTTTCCCTGCTAACTAGAGGTTTCTGACAATGGCAACATTCAGTGTTCCCCAATAAGACATGGAAATTGGATACTCATAGGGCTGTATTTCTTATCCAGTCACTGTGGTTACAGAATTTCCTGCTAATTTATGTGATTTACTGAAATACACACAGCTAAGCAAATGTGAGTCTAAGCAGGAACAAATACATAGTGAGGAAACCTATCCAAGACAGAGGTTAACCTTGGAGTTTCATGAGGGAACTGTTAACCACATTTATTGTTTAAAACACAGAAGCAAAAATCATATTAAATCAGAATTAATTCATTTTTAAAGCCAATCTGTGTGAAGGCTAAAAGAAGTGATGCATCTCTGAAGAGCTTTTCCTTTCATTAACAGAAGTGGATAGGATGTACAAGCATCATCATATTCTTTCTGAATGTACTCAGGTAAATATTAAAACATTCTAAGACGCTTTTTTAAGAATATGTCTGATCTAACTACAATTACATGCACTTGTTATGTCTTAATAACTGTCCAAAATTAACTATGAAACAAAACACGCTGGGAAAATGTCTCCCAGAAAATAAAATATTGCAGCAAAAACTAACAAAAGAGACATTTTAGAGTGTATCAGAAGGCTTTACTAAGGGAGAGCTCTTTTATACTACAGTTAAGATATATGATATGGTGGCACAATATGTCAGTAAACACAGCATGTTCTGCACTCATGAGAGCTGATTCTGCAGGTGAAAAACAAAACTAGATCCAGGCTTTTGTTTTTCATGCACAAAAACCCATTGTGGTCATTATTAACAAATAAAAAGATCTTTTGTTATTGCAGTGCAATGTGAATCTGAGAACCCAGACTAGCTATCTGCATTTTAATGCCAGTATGAAGGTAAATTCACAAAGTACCATGTGTGGTACCAGTTCCATTCAGCAACATTTTGCACATGAGTATATCTGGGCTCAGAGACGGGAACTAGAGACCCACATTGGAGCATCATCTTGCCATTGCCACATTAGTTGAAAACAATTTCCACTTATTTAAATAGAACTTCCTTCCCAGTAATGTTAGGACTGGAGTACCGGGGTGTAATTCATACAGCAATCAGAATCCCTGGATTTAAGTCACTTTGGTCCCAGTGATCACACTGTGACTAGCTCACTTTAACTGCAAGGATGAGGCATAATTGGGTTGTAGTTGCTGTCACTGAATTGTCAGACAACTTGTCAAGAACAAGCCAAAAATCTGACAGACAGCGAGATCCCACTGGCCATCTAAGCGCAGCGATCCTGCTACCCAGGCCAATTTAAAATGACAGTCATACAGTGCCACAGGTATGGCAAAATACTTCTACCTTATTTGTGGCTCTGCTTTACCCACAAGAGTTTGCTTCAGATACATTGAATTATACATAACTCAAGTTGATGGAAAAGGCAAAATATTTAGTTTACCTTTCTCTTAGGGCATCGGTTGGCAGATTTGTGGTAGTCCTGTGTTCCACAGATTTTAAACCTAGCCAAAATCATTAGCTATAGATTTGGATGTAGATATAAAAAATTAAGATAAACATTTCAAGATTTCTAAACACAGATATACACATGCATATAGGAGGGTGTGACACACTTCCAGCATACATGAATGTGCACACATTGGGCTGTATCAAACATTGCTGCTACCGTATTTTTCGCCCCATAAGAGGCACTTTTTCCCCTCCAAAAATGAAGGGGAAATCTGGGTGCGTCCTATGGGGCGAATGCAGGCTTTCGCTGAAGCTTGGAGAGCGAGAGGGGTGGGTGCGCACCGACCCCTCTCGCTCTCCAGGCTTCAGGAAGACATCCGCAGCCTGGGCAGCCCTGCAGGAGGTCCGGCAGGGATGTCTAGGCTGCAGATAGCAGCCTGCTTCCTGGAGCGTCAGGCGCCCTGAAAGCAGAGCGCCCGGCGCTTTGGGAGCACATCCGCAGCCCAGGCAGCCCTGCAGGAGGTCCGGCAGGGATGTCTAGGCTGCGGATAGCAGCCTGCTTCCCGGAGCGTCGGGCGCCCTGAAAGTAGAGCGCCCAGCGCTTCGGGAGCGCATCCGCAGCCTGGGCAGCCCTGTGGGAGTTCTCCGCAGGGCTCTCCACGCTGCGGATAGCAGCCTGCCACCCGGCGGGCGGGGCGCCCTGAAGCAGAGCGCCCCGTGTGCCGGGCAGACATCCGCAGCGTGGGGAGCCCTGCAGGAGTTCTCCGCAGGGCTCCCCACGCTGCGGATAGCAGCCTGCCACCCGGCGGGCAGGGTGCCCTGAAGCAGAGCGCCCCGCGTGCCGGACAGACATCCGCAGCGTGGGGAGCCCTGCAGGAGTTCCCCGCAGGGCTCCCCACGCTGCGGATAGCAGCCTGCCGCCTGAGGCAGACATCGGCCAGCCCCACAAGCTCAGGGCGGTGCAGCGCCCTTCCTCGACCTGGTTTGGTTTCCCCGACCTGCTTTTGGGGGGGAAATAAAGGGGAAAAAAATTCCTTTATTTCCCCCCCAAAAAAACTAGGTGCGTCCTATGGGACGGAGCGTCCTATGGGACGAAAAATACGGTATATGAGTGGAACAGGCTTCTTCTCATGCAACAGGCCTTTCCCTTATTCATCTCTCCCCTGCAGCCCTTCTACTCAACCTTTAACATCTACTCCAGACGGTTCACAGGACCCTCTGGATCTTATTTTGGGGACACAAGTAGGAGCATGATTTCAGATGCAAAGTGGAAGGGCAGCAGGACTGGAGCCCAAATCTCCCGCTTGACAATGCAACTACCCAATGACAGAACTACAGATGCACACAGAACTCAGACTCATAATCATAGCCCTTGACGTGCCGCTGTATAGAGTGCAGCCTATACACCAGAACCAAAGCATACCAATTCTTGGAACCCCATAGCTCTGGTATACAAAAAGGTCAAGGTTCAATATCTGTGGCCATGGTCCCACAGAGAAAAGGAATGCTAAGGGTCACAGCTGCGCCCACATCTGAGGCAGAACTGTGATATAGGCAATCTGCAGAAATGGTGCAAAGAACAGCAGTCTCAGGTAACTGCTGGCTTCGGGATGCTTTTCATTCCATCCAGCCACCTTTATCCTAACAAGTCTTTTGATCATTTGGCTGATTGCTGATGGTGTGGTGTTGCCATTGCAAAAAGAAGGAATTAGTTATGGATGTAATTCCTAAGATTCAGTTCTCTGCTCTCCCTTCCTCCCACTCACACAAACACACACTGCAACACACACACACACACACACACACACACACACACACACATTTTGCCCCATGTGCAAATATCATTGTGTGGCACATATTTTCCTGTCTTCTGTGGTCTTCTGAAACAGGGGGCTTAGCAGTGATTCTATGCTGCCCAACAGGCATAACTTATGGATAGGATCAGTCTCATTCGTTTTTATTCAAAGCCGGAAAAGCAATAGGAGAAGGAAGAGAAAAGAGGATGGGAGGGCAGGGAAAACCATCATTGTAGCAGAAGACGAACTAATGATTTCAGATCCCCGTGTGCAAGAAATAGGATGAAGACTCCTCTTCACAACACTACCGCAAACCTTAAATAATGGAGAAATTATCTAATCAAAGTGGATAAAGAGCTTTTTTTAAAGGCAATGAACAGACTGCATATAATGAAAGAAATAACAAGGAGGGCTGTATGAATGCAATAATAGTAGTATTTTAAAAAAATTAAAAAAAATCACCACTCGCTAGAGAAGATTTCCTAATGGACCTATTTGAGAGAATAATAGATAGAAACTCTGAGTTTTCCACAGCTCCTTCCTGTGTCTCCTGAGAGCCTAGAATATAAACTCAAAGAAAAAGTTTTTGCAAGCCACACACGTTAGGCCCATAATTTCAGACTCCTTCCTCTTGGGTACTCATGAGAAAGAGCCTCAACTGTGTATGGGGAGGGGGAGGTTACCTCTCTTTCCATTTGCTCAATCACCAGCATTTAATTTGCAGAAAGTTAAAAAGGTTATTCTTGCTCAACAAATTCTGTTGATCATATAACAATATCTCAGGTGACTGAAAATGCTTTTGAATGCAATTACCTAAAGTTTTCATTTGTTTTAGTCACTTGAACAGAAAAAGTTTGATTTTCATAGAACCTAGTTTAGGCAGCAGATGCTGAGAGGAGGGAATGGCAGCGAGATACTGGAAGACAGAGCTGTGTGTGCCTACTCTGCCCTCCCTAAGCAAAAATGCTGACCCAATGCCAACGTCAAAGTAAGATTCAAGTGTCTGATGGATTTTGCATGTGAAATGAGAAGGGGGAGAAACATATTGTCCTTGCCTCAGGATGCAGAATGTCCTGGGCTGGAACTACCAAGCCGCATAATCTCTAGCAAGAACAGAGCCTGTGTGAATCATTTGCCATCAAGAAACAGCCCTGATAATCCCTTTCTCCCACTGTGCTGGGAACAGTAGCAGACAGCATGGTCTGACCTCCAGTCAGTCATATCACTGCTTCTTAGCAGAAAGTAGATAGCGGGAAGTGAAAAGGTGGCAAGGTTGGCATGGCGCAAATGCACTCACAGTGCCAATCTGATGCTCCCACTGATGTGTTTGCACCATGCTGACCTTGCTCCTCCCTATCTAACTTCCAGTAACCAACCAGAGATGAGGTGAGTGGTGATGTCACACCACAACCTCAGCTACTAGTTGGGAATTATCTGCTACTTTATAACCCTCCTGTCTTCCTAAAGATAAAATGTCTCACTTGAGAAATTCATAGGTGGGCTGTGGGAATTGTGGCTCCTGTGTTTGAGCAGGGGGGCTCCTATTTAATTGCTTCCCTTTGGAATAGTCATCTCATCCTTATTTTCAACCCGCAAAAAATAAACATTACATTTTAAACTTGTGACAAAGGTCATATCAAATAACCTTTCAATTGGAGAAATAGAATGCAGATACTAACCTAACCCACATATTTCCCCACACTGCCACCTGCACAATCTAGCATCAGAGAATCTAGTATCACGTTTTACAATTCCCATATTTTTCAGTGACCTGCTTTGCAATGACAATGCAATGACATTGTTAGAGCAAATTAACCAGGCTGATCAAGAAAACCATCTGATTTGACTGGGTCTGCATGGCATTTTTGGTGAGGGGAAATGGAGAAAAGAAGAAGGAAAAGTTCAGTACTATTTGATATTGAGCATTAGCAGCACATTACTGTATTGTAGGCCTTTTATGCTATATAATAAACGGAGCTGTCGATAAGTTAGCAAATCTCATTATCATAATGCTAAGCAATTACACCGCACTGTTCATTTTCAAAGCACTCTACAAAATTAATTTGTTTAATCAAACACATTTTAAAATTGTGAGGCACCAATTTTCCTCATCTTTATGATGCTTCTGGTCCCGTGGCCATATTAACTGAACACTTAATATTCATTTTCTAGCTAACATTTAGGTTCAAGCTAATCTTAATGATTGACTAGAAGCATTTAGTATGCAATAATGTTGCTCCAACTTACTAGCAGGCTGGAATCATTTCACTTTGATAAAGTACCGGCCAATGTGCAAGCAGAGGCTCCAGGGCACATACAGAGTTCTTGAAGCAGCAGTGAAATGGCTTGTTCATAGCATGTTTACTATATCTGTGGGTGAACAGCTTTTTCTTTTCATTTCATTACAGTGATTTCTGATGGTTTTATTAGGTTGTGTCTGAAACATTGCTTGTAATTCACTAGGGATCCTTTTTTTTAATGAAGCAGAAAGGTAGGATACAAATCTTTGATTATGAATATATTCTTCTCAATGTTAAGGAATTTATTGCATGTACATTCCCTTGGGATGGTGCATAAGAAGCTGCCTTATACTGAGTCAGACCCTTGCTCTATCTAATTTAGTACTGTCCGCACTGACTGGCAGCATCTCTCCAGGGTTTCAGACAGGAAGTCTCTCCCCGCCCTGGGACCCTTGGCATGCAAGGCAGATGCTCTACCACTGAGCTGTGATCCTTTGACCAAAATGGTCATAGAGATGTCTGGGGCTGAAGAGAATGCTGTAATCGTTGCTCAAAAAGGGACACCATTAAGCAGTGTTTAGGGAGCAGGCAGCTCTATCATATCTTTGGATATATTCATGTTTATTTAGTTGAATGGGTAAAGGTAAAGGTAAAGGTAAAGGGACCCCTGACCATTAGGTCCAGTCACAGACGACTCTGGGGTTGCGGCGCTCATCTCGCTTTATTGGCCGAGGGAGCTGGTATACAACTTCTGGGTCATGTGGCCAGCATGACTAAGCTGCTTCTGACGAACCAGAGCAGCGCACGGAAACACCGTTTGCCTTCCCACCGGAGCAGTACCTATTTATCTACTTGCACTTTGATGTGTTTTCGAACTGCTATGTTGGCAGGAGCAGGGACCAAGCAACGGGAGCTCACCCCGTCATGGGGATTCGAACCACCGACCTTCTGATCGGCAAGCCCTAGGCTCTGTGGTTTAACCCACAGTGCCACCGACGTCCCTTTAGTTGAATGAATAGGGAGCCCCAAAGGGCTGTCCACAGACCACAAATCTTCCTCTGGGACCAAGGGACACATTATCATACAGGACTCTAAATTAGATGGTACTAGGGGGTTGGGTTGACTCTACATGGTGGCTACCTCAAAGGAATTCATTATGTAAGTTGACACCTGCCTCTTTGTTCGTCAGCTGCAGAATAGATATCTATCAGGGCAAACTTTTGGTTAGTTGGTTGGTTGGTTGGTTGGTTGGTTGAGAGAGAGAGACAGAGAGACCAAGTGATTTCTAGGCCTCGTTTAATGTAGACAGGGATGTTTTTAATCATTACGTGTACATCTGAGTCTAGCTACCTTTCACTGTGACATAAAATGTTGTCCACAACAAAAACTATTCAGTCAGAATTCCCGAAGTGTGACAGTTCATTATTTTAAGCAGCAATAAGAAATGCATTCTTCTCCTGTCACTCCAGCAGGCATAGTTGGTTGCATCTTATGCCAACTTAACTCAGGTTCCTCAGGTAACTGTTGACTGTGGCCACCTGGAATTAGATTACAGTGAATTTCTCTTTACATCTGAATTCCTGTTTAGAGTTTGATAGCTCGACCTTCCTGGTCAAAAACTAATTTTGAAGCAGATCCACTTTGAGAATCAAGTGAGGGGCAGAACCTCATTCTGTATCGATTGCACAATGGTCAGCTGCTCGTCCATGCCTCTTTTGTCTCTAGGATTGGCAACTAAGGAAGGGTGAGTGGGATGACTGCACCCATCAGGATTTGGCTCAAGCAACATCGGCTCTCAAAGCTTGTTTTATTTAAACAGACCATATTATTCATAGTGTTTCAATGCTTCTGTTTTGAGTGTACATTTGCACCATGTTAGGATGGCACAATTCTAGTCACAATTCAATTTACCAGTTTACGGCAGAAGTGTATTTGATTTCCCACCACCTTTGCTATTCCCACTATTTCTTCTTAGCAGCATACAATTTTATTAACTGCTTGATTTTCAGAAGCAAGATCTCGTGGATTTAAAATGAGAATTGCCCCCTCTAAATCAACTTGCTATCTCGCTTAACTCTGGATTACATTTTCTCCTATAGATTATTTATTCTTGTTGGTTGTTCATTCATCTCTCGTTTCATGGAACATGGATTGTCCTATCTTGCCAGCAATTGTTCATTTGTGTCTGACAGCTTTGCTTGGACTTTGGTTCTTCTTAAGATCCCTGGGGCAGCTTGACCTAGAAATAGCCAAACGGCAGCTGAAATGAAAAGAGGTCAAGATTAGTAGTTTCCAGAGTGATTGCAGAATAACATTAAGCATAATGGCTTTTAATTTATAGAGATCTGACTAATAAGTGACATGCAAATGTTCCCTTGAAGCTACTAGGCCTTTTATTAGTCCATTTTGATGCAGCCTACAAACATTACTTTATCGAGTTCAGTGCCATGATTTCATCATCCACTGATGCCAGTGGTGGGAAACCTGTTGCCCTCTTGTCACTGCTGCACTGCAGTGCACATTATCCCCATTAACTCCCATTAACTATCCATTATCACTTGTGCTGCATAAGAACTAGAGATGACTGCGTCTTCCAAAGATTGGCTTAAGATTTTTCCATCACCATCCAGTCCCTCCTGGGTAGAAATCATGGAAACATGCCTGGAACCAATCTGAAAATCTTGGAAGGCTTGTGCACTGCTCTGTCTCTGTTGCCTTCACACACACCCAACCTCTTAACCCTAACCATCTCTTCCCTTCTTTTGGTGCGGTTGCAGCAGGAGGAGGAACAACAGAGGCTGTGAACACACCATGCCTTTAAAACATATTAAAAGCATATCCCTTTCTCCTCAAAAGAGTCCTGGGAACTCTAGTTTACCCTTCACAAAGCTACAGTTCTGAGAATTCTTAACAAACTGCAGTTCCCTGGATTACTTGAGGAGAGGGAATGTGCTCTGAACATGTTTTACAGGTGTGACACTTACACAACCAGAAAGGGCAGAGGGGGGCTTCCCCCACCTCTTCTCTCCCATCACACAGTCCAAGTGACAGAATAGAAAGAGCCCCTGCAAGGGTTTCACCTTCCATAGTGCTCTGGGCTATGTACTGCTATTAGTGTGTCTAACAGAGTGGTGGGATGTGGAGTAGGAGTGGATTCTTATGAACTCCAACTCCAAAGCAGACTTACCTGATCTGCACCAGCCAGATCAGAACAAGAGTCCACTTTGGAAACTGCAGTCCATCAGATTCCATTATACATTATAACTACTCCTCCGGTAGTACACATACTGACTTTAACAAAAGGAGGAAATGTAAAGAAAAATGGCATGTGTTGACTTAAAACCACTTTTACCAATTATTTCCAGTACCAAACAAGAAGTTAAATTTGTTTGTATGTTGGAGAGGCAGTAAGCGAGGAAGGATTGCAGCTGAATAAAGCATTTGTTTGGAAGGCAGTATTCAGCTTTTGTTCATCAGAAATTCAAATAGAAGAATAAATTATTCATATTATGACTAGAATACATATCTGCTCACACAGAGAACAACAATGTCAATAATTATGTTTTATTACTCCATCTGTCTTATAGCTGTACGGTTCCCTTCCATACTTTCTTCTACCTCTCGGGGGGGGGGGGGGAACGACACAGAATGAAAAATCTGATATATGCAGGACAGTTTGCACACCTATATATTTGCATGTAAGTGTGCAGTGGTGAGCAAATCTGTCAACTTTGCTTTCTCTAACTTTTTCATTTTTCTGCCCTTAAGTTCAGTTATCCAGATTTCACATCAGTTTGCATTATTATTTTTTATGTCCTCATCATCAGCATTTTAAGCAAGCTTCTCCTCATGTACACAGTGCAGTTTTGCCTAATATACATATTTTTGCAAAGCCACTTCCTCTAATACAATTTTTAGTAATGTTCTCACTTTTAAGCACACTTTACCTTATTATTTGCATTTTTGTACACATTATTTGGTTGGAGAATTGTGTTGCAAAATTCAAAGAAATGCAAATTTCAAAATGTGGCTGTGTTCAGAAATGGCAAATTAGGTATGTGCCCTTAAATGTGCATACAAATTTAATTTCTACGTCATCCATGTGTAGGAGTGAGCATTTCTCAGTCAGAAGACTCTTTTGCTTGTATAACCTGCATGTGAAAGACAGAGGAATGAGCCCTGGGATAGCTCCTGCAGCAGTTTGTACTGTACATTATTCAGACCCCTTTCTCACTGACCTCACACAGAGCTCATAAAACTTCCAGGCTGCTACCACAGATGCAGTAATCTAAATTGTTTCTCTTTAGAATACATGTGTTTAAATTTCTAGAGTTAAAAGTATGCTCCACTCCTTTCAGCTAATTAGACCCTATATTAGGCCTGGCACTCAAACTTTGAGATGCAAAGTACCCTTTTAAGCATTGCATCCCATCAAATAGCTGTAATATATTGAAAATGGACTAGTAAGTAATATGTTAACGCCAACATTTTTTCTAAAAAAAAGTTTAGGCAATATATTGTAATTATTTTTTTCTTTTTTAAAGAATAAATTTTAAAGCATCCCTGTTCTTTTGATTTAGTACCAGTTTGAGGATTCCATTGCTTTTTCTTCAGCCAAAGTATAATCACATTTGAATTATAGCCTTCTAGGGGACCTATGGTTGTGGAAATGTGAAGGTACTGCTGTACTGTGTCTCCACTAATGGTGGCCTTGTGTGGTGATTTAACACTGTCTAATAAATCTTTCTCAGACTACAATGACCCAAGGCTAATTTTGACAGCAACATTAAGTCAGATAATTTTATCAGAGCCTTGAGCAGGTCTGTTAGTTTACTTTTTCTAATGTCTTGTATTATGTTAGCTCCTCATTTGTGGGAGCTGTGGGCCTCTAGAGATGTTGTTGGACAACAACTCCCATCATCCTTGACGTCCCCTCATCTCTAACCATTGGCCATGCTGGCTGTAGCTGATGAGTCCAACAATATTTGGAGGGTCACAAGGACCTGGTCTCTATTTAGCATGTCTGGAACAAAAAGAGAGAATTTATGAGTTGTGGAACTCTCTCCCCAGGGAGTTGCATCTATCTCCCATGTGGATGACATTTAGACAGAAACTGAAGACAAATCTGTTCATCCAGGCTTTTGAGGCATGAATGTCAACTGAAATTTCAGTAACTACCATTGTGTGTGTGTGTGTGTGTGTGTGTGTGTTGTGTGTATTTAGACTCCCATGGGAAAGGCAGTATGGAAACTAATAATAATAATAATAGTCATGATACTGATGATGTTGGTGGTGATGGTGATGACAGGGGCCAATAAGTAGGCATTCCTACAAAACAGTGCAGAGTAGAATGGAAAATGAAACAAATAAACCCCGGAACTTTAGCTGTAAAAATAAAAACGGAGTCAAATAATCAGCTCTGAATGAAATTTCACTTTGTCACTCATGTGTTTAATCCATAACTCACTTGTTTGAATTAGGTACCTGGAAGAACCTGTACAGGTCATTAAAAGGTTACAGGGAAGATGGAAGGAAGAGAGCAGTCAAACTGACATATTGAAAATATACTGGTTGTCCAAACTGTATTAAAAGACACATGTTAGCAGTGTTTCCATGAAAGCCTCCAGCAGTCTTAATCTACATCATCCCACACAGAAGCCTTCAATCACAGTGACAATGGCAAGCAAAGGCAATGTGTCTGTAAAAGCAAGCGAACATACATGTTGCCTGGACTTTGGTAGTTTTTTTCGTCTGTGAGTTTCCTTTGCTGTTTGTTGTGTGCAAAAGCAAATCAGTTTCTTTCCTCCTGCTTACGATAACTAGTACCAAAGTCTCATCAGCTGCTCAGTTTCTCATGACGCCATACTGATGTTTAAGACTGACAGCCATCTGCTCACCTGGTCACGCCTGCTGTGCCATTTTGTAGTTCTGTTTAGTTTTAAATAGCAGTGAGGCTGCGGCAGAGCAGCTTTGAAACTTACCCTTGGGGAAAAGTTGACAGGAGCTGAACAGCTTCTGGTTCACAATGAATCACCCCAAAGAGTCAAGGGCAAGGAAGAATGAGTCAATGAAAATGCAGGGAGACCTGACAGAAACATAGAACCATAGAATTGTAGAAGCTGGAAGGGATCATGAACACCATCTATTCCAATCCCCCACAATGCAGGAATCTTTTGCCCAGTGTGGAACTTGAACCCATGGCCCTGAGATTAAGAGTCTCATGTTCTCCCAACTGAGGTATCCAACTCTTGACAGAAGAAAATACATGGATCAGATGCCTCTCAAGAGAGATGTTGTGTATAGGTGTTTATCTTCTAATGACAGAAGTATCTGAGCCAAGATAGGTGAGATTCAGTGCCTGGTTTTGAAGGAAAGCATGGAAAGAACCAGTGGCTCAGTGGCTTCCTTGGCCTGTTCAGTGCTGCTTCTCTTGGGTGCTGCTTGAGGCAGCTGCCTCACCCCGTTTGACTGGTTATCTCTAGATACAAACTCTATAGAAAAGGTAGGGAAGGGCATGTTGGCAATGATAGCACTCTCAAAATCCCAAAAGGGGCAGGCCCTCCACAGAATTTTGGTAGGTGGTGATGCCAGAACCTCGAAATAATTTAGTATTGAGGACATGCTATCAGTGAACAACTCATAAACAGTGGGGGTGAGTAAATGGGTATTTATTATCAGATTTGATCTTAAGTGGGGATGCAGGATATAAGAGGCATAACTTGGCTATTAAAGTTAATCAAACTTCGCTGCAGCAAAGAGGGATTTGGCAAAATGCTGGAAGAACAAAGAAGTTAAAGCTCAATGCACTGATGATGCTTTGATAAAAATCGCTGACAAAGTATTATCTATACCAGGCTAAACACAAATTACTTTGGGGACCCGATTTCAAAATGGCTATTTGAATATAAAGCAGAACAAAAATGATCAGACTTCAAAGGAAGCTGAGAAAACAGAGCTAATCCATTTGACCAGCAGAAGAGGCTTTTAATTCAATTTGCACCCTTTAGCTTCAGCTAGTCTCCAGTCACTCACTTCCACCCCTCTCCTGGTTCTCCCGAAGTGACTGTGCCACTAAAAATGTATGACAAGCCTACTTCCACCACTGGCTCAGTACCGTGACATAAAAGTATAGTGAAAACGCTTCATCTTGCAATAGTACTGCTGACTTGAAGCTGTGTGAACTATGATATTTCATCTATCAAACTCTTCATCTTCTCCTGATTCTGAGGTTCACCAACATGGTATGGAAGCATGCAATCATAGGAATATGGGAGCCTGCCTTATACTGAGTCAGACCATCTAGATCAGTAGCACTGTTCAAAACCAGGAAAGAAAAGCAAGGCGCTACATAGAGCCTGGAACCTGGGTTGTGGGGAGCTGAAATACAATTTCTAGTTGCATTTGTGCCATGGTGCCTGGCAGATCCCCCAGCTCATGCAGCACCAAAAGAGGCACGTCTAAGGATGCTGCTGGCAGCGGCGGGAGACAGAGGGATGCTCGAGGCTGCAAATGCAGAGCTGCTTATTCTACTGCTCCAACTTCTTAAACAGCTTCCCTGCCCGGCCATGTAGAGGGAAGGGGAGGAGGAGGAGGCGGCAGGATCACTCCTGCTGCTGCCTCATGGAGTGAGAGTATTGTTTGGGTTCACAAGGTTGTTTGGAGCTACAAGCAGCTCCGCATTTGCAGCGCCGATGGGGCTCTGGGAGTCTGAGCAACAGCTCCAAACGGCACCTTGGCAGCATCCACAGTGGCTTTTGCAGCCTCACAGCTCATCCACCCCCCCGCCCCACCCTCTCCTTACAGACCAGGCAGGCAGAAAGCAGCCTGATCTGCAAAGCCAGCTGAGACACGGCTGTCTATGAGGTCCTGCTTCGGCAATTGCCTTCACGTAGGGTTGGCGGGGAGGAATTTCTCCTGCTACGCCCCCAGCGCCAACCGTGGCAATTTGAATAGAAATCTTCGGCGCAGGGTGCTGCGACAAGAGTTCAGAAAAATGCTCACGATAATAACATTCTCTATCTCAGAATGCACCCATTACTATTGGAATTTCGAACACTGCTCAGTAGTAACTTTAGCAACTGTCAGAAGTGACTCTCCAGGATTCTCAGGCAAGGTTCTTTCCCATTCTGAATTGCCGCACTTTCTGACCTCCTGACCTTCATGTACAGACCAATCATAGAGGTGCCAACCTTCCTGCTGAAGGTTACATGCAAATCAGGCCACAGAGGCCATTCCAAACACAAATCCTGGTCCTCAGACAGACTGGAGTGTCTCCTTACGATGTTGTCAGGTGAGAAGTTTAGCTCTCACCCTAGGTGGAACCAGCATGCAACTTCATTGTGAGTTTGGAAGGTGGGATAGCAGCACAGCCACATCAGCCGCTACTACTGTGCAACTTCTGAAGCAGTGATGGGGCTGCCAAAGGAGTTCAGCATCTTCAACACCTTTATTCTGTATTCCAAAACAGTTACACATTTAGAAAACTGGAGCTATGCTGAAAAGCCAATCAGAGATAACATTCAAAACATCCACACTGGTCTATATGTTTATCTGGGCAACCAAAACATCACAAAATCGAGGTTGAGTAAAGAAGCAGGCAGGACAAATAATGCAAGCTGCTTTCCATGTCTGGCACTAGGAGGCAATGTCCAAAAGGGATGTCTGGGCAGTGATTCTTAGAGCCATTACTAAGTAGAAAATTATGCCCATCAAAGTTCATGTTGCTGTCTCGTCTTCATAGTGTTAGGTTTCCTATTTGACTAAAATAAGAGCTCAATGAATTATGCTTTTATCTCCTATTCTTAGGAGACATTAAAATCTTGGAATACTTCCCTCTCTTCACTTAGACTCCATCCTACACTTCCCAGGAGATGTAAACTTCTGTCTACAATATATTATCACAGAGAAGTATAAAGGATTGCCATACATTGAAATGTGCTTGAACTTATAATGGATTGTGGGTTTTAGCCCATTACTATAACATGGTTATATTGATTTAAGCCACTGTGGTATGATTGGAATTAATGCAATTAGCGGGCAAAATTCCCCCTACTTCTCATCCGTGGGTTTGTGGATCAATTGCTTTTATCCTACCTGGACTTGACTAAGTCAATCTGGCCAGTTCATCTTCCTAGGGAATTCTGGGAACTGTAACTCTGGGAGTGAATAGGGGGAAGGTGTCTCCTAACAACTCTCAGCACCCTGAACAAAAAACAGGTCACAGCAGGTACCCTGGAAGTTCTTAAGGTGGGTGCTAGGTCACCTCAGTATTGAGCGATATCAGTGTGTGCACCACATCAGCACACCATACGATGTAGCACGTGATGTCAGCACATCGTGTGATGTTGGCCCCCTCAATAGTGGGGGCAAACAGGCACCTCTGTTTCCCAGGATGCTTTGGGGGAAACCATGACTTTTAAAGTTGTTATGATGCTTCTTTAAATGTATGATGTGGATGTGGCCCTCATCTTCTACTTCACCACAGTTAATAAGGGCCTTGTAGAGAAATGGTACTCAGTTAATGAGATAGCTGAGCGTTGCAAGTTAGACAAAAAATCGTGTGACAGACAATTACAAAGCTTGGCACCATCTCTACATTTGACCCAGTGCTCACAGCTACCCAGAAGAACAAGGAATGAGATCAAGCACATGACAACTGCTTCTCCCTTTCCTTCTGCTTGTCATTGCTTGCTCACTCTCACCCTCTCAGCTAGAAGTACAAGGCAGATTAGCTGGCGCTGACAGGGGAAAGATCAGAAGGCCAGGGGGTCTTTTGTTACACACATTTATATGTAATGTATAGTCAGGCTTTGAGTAGCTTTATTATAACCACAAGAGTACTTATTGGCACCAGTAGTAACTAGAGGCTAAGATTTCCATGACCATATCTGTATGCCATTCTGTTTTTCCATTAGGAGAAGAACTATAAGTGGTTCTAGGAAAAGTACGGGAGGAAATTGCAATCAGGTTGGTCTGAAAGTAGAAAGCAAGAATTTGTAGTCTTGTCACATAGGATAATTGCAAGCTAATGCCGCTGATATCCAGCAAGTTGAAAGCTTCAAGGAAGTAGCTGGAGTTTTGCCACAGTGCTTTGGATTTTTCTCTTAGAACAGGGTGAAGAGGGATATATTAATTGTCTCTGAATTTCATGCTAGAAAACCTGAGTGAGGGGAATTCAGCAGCTAATTCTAA
Organism: Podarcis gaigeae; assembly: GCF_964106915.1. Classification (NCBI taxonomy): domain Eukaryota; kingdom Metazoa; phylum Chordata; class Lepidosauria; order Squamata; family Lacertidae; genus Podarcis; species Podarcis gaigeae. The sequence goes on from NC_139683.1 coordinate 40,516,586, forward strand.
AGCAGTCATAGTAGTACCAAAAGGAGTATACATTCAGCACTGTCTTAAATGAGTTTTGAACAAGAATTGTTACCTCCCATGGAGTTTATTATAGGCTGAGTTGTATTACTCTTCCCCAGCGTTTTATAATTACATTGGAATTGGCCTATATTTATAGGCTCAAATCTCAGGGTGCTGTGGGTGGTACATTTGAAAAGGCTCAAAATCATACCTTCCTAAAATCCCTCTGTACCCCCTAAACATCTAACCCTTGAGAACAAAATGCCCAACCAATGGGGATACATGAGAGATAGCTACACTTGCCCTTTTCATTCTACTCCTCAGAATCCTGGATGAACAAATGCTTCAAAATCCAGCCTGCAATAGTATGCCTCAAGTGAGGGATTTTGTTCTAGAGATAGATAGCAGGGCTGTGCATGGTCTCATTGCTCCAATTTAGGGCCTGATCAATAACTTCGAAGCAGTTCCAGTCTGACCTGGGATGATCCACAGATGATCCAGCCTGGATCAGAGGCCTTGCACAATGTTTAGTTAGGATTTAAATTCTAATTACCGCTAGTTACTGAGGGTGTGCATTTCTGGGTGCAGGGTGTATAGCTATTTGCAGCTGACAACAGAGCAACAAACAAACCCATTCCCTAATTACCAATGGATTTTTTTTCAGTGTCTGAATAGGGCTATTAAGATTGAGCTGTGTGCTGCTGAGCAATATTTCCTAAATATACAACTAATGTTTGTTCTCTTTCTAAACAATGACTGAAAATCTGCTGTGCAATGAGTGCATTCAGATCAGGGGTCAGCAAACTTTTTCAGTTGTGGGCCAGTCCACCATCCCTCAGACCATGTGGGGGGCCGGACTATATTTTGAAATAAAAATACGAATGAATTCCTATGCCCCACAAATAACCCAAAGATGCATTTGAAATAAAAGCACACATTCTACTCATGTAAAAACACCAGCCAGGCCCCACAAATAACCCAGAGATGCATTTTAAATAAAAGGACACATTCTGCTCGTGTAAAAACACGCTGATTCCTGGACTGTCCGCTGGCCGGATTGAGAAGGTGATTGGGCCGCATCTGGCCCCCGGGCCTTAGGTTGCCTACTGCTGATTTAGATGTTGCTCAAAACCTTTGCATACAAAAAAAGCCCCCAACTCCCCCTCCCCGTCCTTAGGCTCAGCCCTATAATGCTTAGTGTTTATGGTACATAAAATATCATGTATTTATCCTAAGTTAGCAAGGCATTTTTCTTTTAGAAATCTAGAATCTCGGGCCTTCCAAAAAAAAAGAGAAAACCCCCTTCTTTGGATTTTCAGCTTCATATATCAAAACTTTATAGTTGTATAGGAGGATGATTTATTATTGGCAGAAGGCACATGAGGGAGTTGGGGAAAATGTACAATTGAAAAATCATAGTTGGGTAATATTTAAAATGTTAATTAATGGGGGTGTCAAAACAAATTTTTAAATGCATACATCTGAAGCTGACTGGCCCATTGAATCCATCAGCACTGGAAATGAAAAAGGAATATTTCTCACTTCAGAAGAAGGTCACAAAGACTATTTAGGAATGCACATCCAACAGTCTCAGGACAATAAAAAATGGCTGGATATGAGAAGATCTTCCCGCTGAATTCTAACCAAGGAATTGTTATATCTCTTGATAGAAAAAAGTAGGCAATACAAGCAAACCACAGAAAATCAGAAATGGTTGTGGCACAGGGTGGAAATAAAAGTGTATGAGAAAAGATCCTATCAATAGTAACTGCAGTTAAAAAAGACATGATGAGTAAGCTTTCATGCCATTTCAGGGTCCCCAGTTTAAATAAGAGTCCTACTGTCAGCAAGCAAGTACAGTAGCTCATTCTCTGCAGAGTTATAAATAACGGAGGAAGCCAAGTGAATAGATGATATCTAATCTCACTTGTGGCCTGTTCCCAGTTTAATAGAATTTGTGATTTCCATGGACAGCAGAGTGCAGACTCAATGCCAAGCATCTGTCCTGGACTGGCTTTATTTCAAGTGAAAATAATGAGTAGCAATGTGTTGCTAGCCAAGGTGAGAAAGATAAACTGGGTTAGAGTTTAGAATCAATATTAAACACTGAGAAAGCCTAGCTCTGTATGACAGAAAATTCTTGAGTTTTTAGATGAGATTTTCCTCCCTGAAAAAATGCCTCATAAAATGCCGGGAACATTCTGTGAAGGTAGTGTGGCAGAGTCCCCAATCCCTAAGGGGATCACTGCAGTGATGGCCAGCAGATTGATTTGTTCCAGCAGCAGTTGAGCAACATGGTTCATTTTGCATGCTGCTGGACTCGAAATCCCATCAGCTCCAGCCAGCATGGCCAATGACCAGTGATGATAGAAGGGATGATAGAAGTTGTAGTCCAGCAACATCTAGAAGGCACCATATTGGCTATCCTTGTGCTAGAAAGAACTGGTGCTGTTATCAAGGGGTTGGGCCATTCCTGTCCTTATCAAAAACCAATGGAAACAGATGTAGATCCCGCTTTGTGGAACCCAAGTACTGAGAGGTGTAATTCTGGGGCTATCGGTGTCAAGCATTCCAATGGGCTATCATCCGATATCTAATTCCAGTTTGTTGAGCTCAGTTACTAATGTGAGTTGTACACAAAGTTCTCCCAGAAATGTTGCATGGGAGAATCTCTCTCATATTAGAATTTGGAGTCACCCACTGTAAGTAATTGACACTATAATTAATTTGTAATTGACAATGAATAATTCATTTCTCATTTGAAATCCGCTCTTTCCTGAATTATTATATGCAGTTCTCCAACTGAAGAACGCATCTAGAAATGTGCATATTGGTGAAAATAATGTACACAAATTACTTCTGTTAAGGGGAACCTGCTTGCAAAAAATGCTTATTCCAGACAAAAAGTGTACTTACGTTGTACAAAAATACATATATTATAGGAAAATGCATCCAACTTTTCATGTGCAGTTGTTGTTTTGCAAAATATATATTTCATAGCACCATAGAATTGCAGAGCTGGAAGGGACCCTAAGGGTAATATATACATTGCATTGAGAGCAAACCGAACTTAATAATGGGGAAATGAGAAAGCAAAATTTACAAACGTATTAATCTCTGCTCTTCTGAGCTGTGCAAAAATGTAAATAGTGGCTGCCAAACCAACTCACTCAACTGGGCCATGAGTTAAAGGGAGACCCAGCCAGGCATCAGTGGTGTGCTCTGGCTGGAGTGCTTAGGCCCCAACAGTTGCCCAAGAATCCTGTACAATGCTAATGCTGTGTCCTGCTCTCACTTACAGTGACTATCTCCAGTGGGGGGGGGGGGGGATCTGGAAGATCAACTGTCCTAACACAAAGAAGCAAGAAGGCAGTGCACTAAAAATAAATCAGGAAAGTGTTCCATGCAGGAACTCCCTTTTCCCACCACCCCTTTATTTCTAGTTTTATAATTGGAAAATAGCTTTTTGTTACTCTATGGACATTTTTGTGCACATTTTCTTGTTGGCACCTGTCTGTTTCAGGAGACAATGTTAGAGTGTTCTTTGGGGGGGGGGGTGAAGTCAAACTGCTGTGGCTGTAGAGACCAATATGGGAGAGACATGCTTTACTGAAGGTGGGGCAGATGAAGGTGGCTGGTTGTGCTGCCTCAGGGACAACATGGTGTGTTTCTCTCTCTGCACTTCTCCCAGTGGTCATTCCTCCTCTGGTCACTGCTGTGGATACCCAATCTGACTGTTTGTCTCAAGTCATTGTGATCGTCTGCAAGGGATTTCCAGACAGTCTTCTTACATTTTCCAAATTCTGCAAAGTATTGTAGTATAGTGCAAAATACATGCATGCTAAATGAGGCGATTAATGATGTTTTCATTTTTTAAAAAACCCCACTAAAGTGCCCCCCCCCCCAAAAAAAATGTTGTCCATCTGTTGTGAATCATCTTAGCTGTCTCTCCGGCCTGTTCCATTTACTGTTAACCCTCTATCTGAAAATAAATGTTTCTTGGTGTTCTATTTTTAACACGTTTGTTTCATCTTTACTATACTCACAAGAGTCTTTTGGGAAGATGTAGCTAAGCAACAAACTTGACTTGAGACACATAGCTTGTTCTGAAAAGTGAGGCTGACTTTCCTAGAAATTTATTTTTTTCACTTTTCTGGGACAGGATAATTCATTTGGGAATTATATTATCTTCCCAGTTTCTCGACCCCCAGCATCTATCATCCTCTCCTTTCCCCCTCCTAGTTCCAAGGCTGCAGCCCTTCATCTTGAAATAAGTGAGGATCAATCAACATGTGTGCAGTGTATTTTGTAGGCAGTCGAGCTGTTAATAGAGAAATGCAATAGGTTATCCTCAGAATGAAATATCCCCAGGTATTGAAGCCCATGGGAGTGCTCTAGTGCTGCTCTGGACAAAGTAGATTGCAGCTTTTCAGTTCAACCCAGCCACACATATGCCATTTTTTGCCTTTGCATGTTCACTCTGCCCAGCATGGTCCGGTGAATTGACTCGTACCTAGATCATGAAGGCAATAGAGAATGTTGAGGGTATCTTAAATGGTCTGCCTTGCCAGACCTGACACCCTCAAAGCTCCTTGTTTGTCAGTGGCAAGGTCTCCCAGCTTCCAGAAATAAAAGCCAGATTACTGAGTAAACCTCTGAGTCGTCATTCACCTAACAGGTAAGAGTGTGTATACAAAGATTAGTGCTAGGCTACTATAGATTAGTGCTAGGCTACACAGGTGGTGCTGTGGGTTAAAGCCTCAGCGCCTAGGACTTGCCGATCGAAAGGTCGGCGGTTCGAATCCCTGCGGCGGGGTGCGCTCCCGCTGCTCGGTCCCAGCGCCTGCCAACCTAGCAGTTTGAAAGCACCTCCGGGTGCAAGTAGATAAATAGGGACCGCTTACCAGCGGGAAGGTAAACGGCGTTTCCGTGTGCGGCTCTGGCTCGCCAGAGCAGCGATGTCATGCTGGCCACGTGACCCGGAAGTGTCTCCGGACAGCGCTGGCCCCCGGCCTCTTAAGTGAGATGGGCGCACAACCCCAGAGTCTGTCAAGACTGGCCCGCACGGGCAGGGGTACCTTTACCTTTACCTTACTATATTGTTGGTTCACTTAAGGAGAAAACACCCTGCCATAGTCTGATGGGACATTGATCTGGGACATGTTGCCTCCTAGGTATGCCGTTGACTATTGCAATATGAAAAGTGAACAGAATTTCTGCTGCTAACTAACAGCCAATATAATGAGCTTATTCAATTAGTCTTTTGCGATTGTGCCGCTGTGCACAGAGGGAGGAAAAAAACACCACATAACATGGTCTTTCTGCTGCTGCTGCTTCTCCACAACTTATTACCATGCAAATTAGGAGCTTTAAAGGGTGTAGCTTTAGGGACGCTAAATGAAAGCGTCTTGAGAAAACAATTTTCCTGAGAAAACCTTCCATGGTAGCTAATCAATCTGGTAGAGGAATGGGCCATCATGAATGTTAGACTTGGGCCATTAAAATTTGCATTTTTCTCAAAATAAAACAGACATATGAAAACTATACCAGAATGTTTGAGGCAAAACAAATATTGTAAAACATTCTCCCTTCGAGTTAACTGCCTCAATGCCTTCTGTGCTTTAGGCTTGCTATGCAAAATAGTAACTTGCTTATTAAAGTTTTAAAACTGAACAAAGCCTATTGTAAACGTGCATTGCTTCAGAAAGTATAGATTAGATAGCTTTGCCTTTAAATGTGAACTGAATCAAATTTCCCCCTACAATTCTACCCTTAGATGATCTCATATGAAATTATGTAAGAGAATGGAAAATCTGGCAATGCACAGATTCTGGAGCAAACCCTGCATTGGTTCAGAAAGAGCAGATCAGGTGTATCTGCTTCCAAGTTGAGGCACACTGGATTCCTCCCCATCCCTACTCTGCTTTAGGGGTAAGAAATTATAGAAGGTGTGTTTGTGCCACATTTATGGCTAGCCAGAAATCCTGATGATTCTGTACCAGGAACTCAACTTACCACTTCCATCCAGGCATGGCAAATATGATAGCTGACTTGGGAGGTGGGGGTACTCTTCTCAGAACCTACTACCATCTCCCTCTTCACTTCTGAAATAGTCAAAGTAGATCACTTTGATACAATTTGGTTTCAATCTGGATGCATAGACAGCTTGTCCAGCAGCATCTCAAACAAATATGTGGAGAGGCTATGTAACTAGTTGATGAAATTGCATGGAGTACTTTCTGTCCCTACTTATTGTACTACTCTACACGACACAAGTGGTGTTGTAATTATGTATTTAATTCTTAGGGCTACTCATGAAAGTGAGTTCCTTTTTTAAAAAAACAAAACTTCTGAAATAGCAAAAAGGGATATGTTGAGCTCAGTCAGTAGATCACGAGACCTTTAATCTCAAGGTTGTGGGTTCAAGCCTCATGCTGGGTAAAACGATTCATGCTTTGCAGAGGTTGGACTAGATGAGCCTCATGTTCCCTTCCAGCTCCAAAATGCTATGATTCTATGGGTGCTTGGACCAGTGGGGGGGGGGGGGGAGTCTGGAGTATTTCAAGCAGCTTGCACTTGAAGTATAATGACCCTATCCAGCTCTTGAAACAAGTGCTGGTGAATTTGGTACTTATTCTCTGAAAACAAGTTGCAAGTATATCTAAGGTTTGTTGTTAAAACACTTAGAATCTTGGTTGTCAATTTGGAAAAGTGTATAAAAGGCATCAGTTGAAGTTACCACGCAATTCTTAAATATTTCTTTCAACTCCTTTCAAAAGGAAGCATTTAAAAACATATTGGGCAGTTCTTTTATAATCAGTTTCATTTTATCTGTCCCCTGTGGCCAATCCACCAACAAAAAGTAATTAAAAACTTATCTTCTATTTTAATGCAGGAGAGCCTACACAGTGTAATTCTTGATTAAACAATTCATATGACCAGATGAATGAAAAGAAAGAAAATGTTCACACAGATTCATAGCTGGGCTACCTAAAGAGATTACTATATGCCATATTCTTTATTAATTTCAGAAACTGGATGAGGAATGCTTGAATCACCAGGTTTGAGCTGGGCATCCATGCTATAGTATAGTCTATAGGAAAACCTTAGGGTCCATATAGTCAAGTTAATAGGGCATGGAGGTTTTGTGGGGAAAGAACTAACAAGTATAATGTTGACTACGCCGATCCACAAAAACTGGCAAAAAGTCAAGAAGAGTAAGTTACAGGAGGTAACTATGGGGGTGGCTTGCATGTAAGGAAGTGCAGAAAAAGAAGGGTATGAATAGCAGACATGACATGGAGTGAAAGTGACAATGGGTGCAAGGCAGGGCTACAGAAGAGAGAAGTGGCTTCAGTAATGGAGTTGGGAAGGTGAAAGGTAGCTTAGCAGCTGCATGGGGTGGAAGCGGAAACTCTAGGGGGTCAGCATGGTGGGAGTGGGGAGGTTGGTAAGTAGAGTGACATAGCCACTTCCAAACTTCACCCAGGTAGGGCCATTCTCCATACTGTCTCAGTTGTTCACACTGAATCATATTGAGCAACTTTGAGACATAACCCCACTCCAGGAAGCAATAATAGAACTCAGGAAAGTCAGTTAGCCACAGCTGTTACCAGTCTCCTCCTCTGGAACAGCATTCTGGCTGGCAGAGCACCTAAGAACAGGGTGGATAAGCAGATGGAATGGCCTCTTTCCTGCCCTAGGACTGCTCACCAGCAGCAATGAGGGATGACAGAGCAGGCCAATGTCTACTTAAGCATTTAGATTTTTCTGGGAACTGGAGTTCCTAACAGCCTCTTTCAAGTTAGCAAGGTACCACCACAGGTCCCCCGCTGGAGTGCTAAGTGCCAGCTTTGGGGAAATTGGTAGGGATTCAGAGAGTCCCATCTACACACAGGTTCTGTTTATTTGGGGTTTTACCTCAAACCACATTGATAGCTTCTTTCCCAGTATAAAGGGTAGTTGTGTGCTTCAGAAATGTTTCTATCCATTCCAACACCATTTCTTGAAACTGTGCATAAAAGTTTGGCTAGGGCGGGTAAATTCATGTCTAAATAATTTTGTCTGAAGAAAAAAAAACCTAGTTCAATTTTAAAGCCAGAGGAGGAGGGTGCTAACTCCACACAGAGCCGCTAAATCAAATCATACAAGCTCTGAGCTACTGTATATAATAATGTAATTACTGTAGTGACATGATGAATTGTGACATTACTGCTACAACGGTTAAGGCAGGCATAATGTAGCATGACTGACCTAGCTGGACATGTGCAATATTTCTTACTCTTCCATACCTAAATGGGAGTAATATATTTATGCCCCCTAAACAAACAGGAGCTTGATCCAATTCATAAATTTATTTTCAGAAAGAGATTAGAGAATCTTCAGCCACCCCACAGTAGCAACTGAATTATAATTCACAGAAGATTCTGAAACATGTTACTGTGAAAACAGCTGGTATCCAAAATGGATAGCCTGGATACTAGAAGGAAGGGAAAGCAGAAATTAACTCTTGATGTGCAAGATGGCTGTAAACTGGTGTCTGGATAGAGGATCACCATTTTTGTATAACAGAAGGGAACCATTCATATCAGGTCTTACTTCCATTAATTTTCTTATATCAACCACTGGGCAGAAGCAAGGGGCAGCTTTTAAGTCAGGAGTGGATCCTTCCCCCAACTGATCAGTTTTTGAGAAAAGTACTCTCACCTTAACATCAGATTGTTAAAGATGTATGGTCGTACCTTGGATCTCGAATGCCTTGCGACTCAAACATTTTGGCTGTCAAACACCGCAAACCCGGAAGTGAGTGTTTCGGTTTGCAAATGTTTTTTTGGAAGCTGAACATCCAACACAGCTTATGCAGCTTCCAATTGAGTGCAGGAAGCTCCTGCAGCCAATCAGAAGCTGCACCTTGGTTTTCAAATGTTTTCAGAAGTCGAATGAACTTCTGGAATGGATTCTGTAACCAAGGTACGACTGTATTTCACTGTGCAGGAGCCCTTTTGCTTTAGTTGTGGAAGGCTCGACCATGTATTCTCCAATACCCCATGGTAGACTGTGTCAGCCAGCTCCACCAACAGGGCACAGCTCAGTCATCCGAGCCTGTCATTGGCCCATATAAATTTCAAATTCAGGTGGGCAATCCCACCAGCCCCCGTGGTCGGCCAAGGACAAAAGTGACATCAACTGACCATGCAGGGTTGAAGGCCTTCCTCCCCATGAACATTTTTTAAATTTACTTTGGGACTTAGGGTGCCAATCATATACTCATTTTACTGGAGTAAGTTCCATTGAACTCAGTGGAGCTTACATCTAAGTAGATGAACTGTGACTCTAATTTCTGAATTTAGGACTTAGAAATCTATTCTAAATTAATTTCTGAAGTTTGGACATGGAATCATTTCAGAATTTAGAATTATTTTCGTGCCTAATTTTAGATAAACTTATAAGTAACATGTTAAATGTTCGATTTAAGTAAATTCCCTTTCAAGTTTTCAAAGGGAAATCTATTTCTATGCCTCAGCTTTATATTTAAAGTTTCATATTTAATATTTTAAGCCCCTAGAGAAACTCAGACTGGTGTGCATTTTGTATCTGATAGCTAAGTGGCATAGAGGAAAAATAGTGAACTGCTCCCCTTATCAAGCAATTTTTACACTATCTGTCTCTTTCCAGCCATCAGAAATGTTTCTTTCTTCTTCAGTAAGTTGCTGTTGTTGTTGTTGTTATGATTAATTATAGTTAAAAACTAGTGCACTCCACTTAATACAACAAATTCAGCAGATGCTAGTATGAATAAAATAATGTAAAATTAAATGGTGAGTAAGCAAAATTAAAGACTTAGATGTTTTTAATATTCTGTTGGAAGCCACCCAGAGTGACTGGGAAGGCCTGGCCAGATCGGCGGGGTATAAGTAATAAATTAATAGTAGTAGTAGTATATGTGGACCAAGTAGAAAAGTTGATAGTAGTAAGTTAAAGGAACATAGAGAAGCCTCCTGAGTTAATCTTGGTAACAATTAGGACTGCATTTTTCCATTAAAAATTGTTACCAAAAAAAAGTTGTGTCAAAATAAAGTCGTATACACATTTCACAGGTGATAATTTGCACACAAAAGTATATTGTATCTACTACTACTGAGAGTTTTATTTTTGATATAGAACTGCCTTTTTATTATAAATGCTGCCTGAGTTCCAAAGAGCTGCTGGGGTCAGAAAAGGGCCTCTATTAGCTCAGTAAAAGTTGTGACTTTTTTTTAAACAGCTGTTGTATCAAAACTTGTTTGTCATGGGACATGGTTGGGAGGGTGCTGTTGGAGAAAAAGGAGTCTAAAGGTCCCTTTGGCTCACACAGCTAGTTTCACAGTTCTTTGGAGCTTGGTTGCCGTGTTATCAGATGACATTGAAAACACTACAACCTTACCTCCAATATATGGCGTGCTGTGATTATTTTTAGAAGAATCAAATGTGCAATCTATGCCACAGGTCCAATTTGCAATTTTATGAAGGTAACTTCTCTCACAGCTACAGTCATAAATCATTCTCAGTCGGCGCACATTTACAGTCTGTCCCGATTTAAAAACCCCTCTTAGACCTACTGTTGGCAATAGAACATACATTCAGAAGTACAAGTGTACTCTGTGGTGTCACTTATCTCAGCATGTCATTGCTCAAAAATGCCAAAGCTGCAGTCCCAAACACACCAGCAGTGAGATTGTCTGTAGGTTTATCAGTAAATCTAGCACTGGCAGAAGGAACAGGTTGGTAAAAACCATGAACAGAAAGATCAAGCTTCTTTTCTTCTATCTCTGCAAAGGTCTTATTAGCCTTTTGCTGGGCATGTGAGATCTGGTGGATCCATTCATCATTGATTTAGAACAGTTTTTTGTTTGTTTTTTAAACTAATAGATAAATAATGCCAGTAGTATTGCAGAGGTCTGCTTCAGCGACTCTTGTGCTCTTATTTTCAAATGTATGATGATGACGGTTTGTGATGTTTAATATTTTTGTGCTGTTTTAAAATGGTGATGTGTCTATTGAGGATAAGAACTCTTCTTAAAATGGCAGCCTGACTACTCACTCTTCTTCGAAGTGATTAGAAAGCCCATGGCCTGAAGAAGACATGGAGGGGGAGGAATATATCCCAGAGATCTTTTAAAAACCTCTTTTAGCCTTAAGTGTGTGTGTGTTGCTAAGAGAGAACATCCACAAGGAAGGCAAACTCTGTACATGCTCATTTCCTTTATTTTAGAGACTTGGCAGTCCAGAGGCGGATTTAGGGGAGTGTGATCAGCATATTCACACTGAATGCTGAGCTGAGAGGGCACTGTGAGGGTCATGTGATGGGATAATGAGCTGCTTGTGCGTAAAAGCTTGATCCCGCTGGGGTTTGGCCGGTCATCCAAACCCAGGCACTAACGGAGCCCCCAAAAGCATGACTCCGTCAGTCGCTGGTAGAATCTGACAGTGGGCGTCTACGGAACTTACGCCAACATAAAAGCTGTTTGACGGACATGCGCTTTCGTGACTCTCTGCGTGACAGTTTCCGGCGAAGGGAGGGAATTCCTAAAGGGGGTCTAGTTACCTCTTCACTATTCTCACTAGAAGCGTCTGAGAGCCTCCCCTCCGCTGTAACTCCTGCACTCCCCCTGCTGGTTCCTGCTTCTGCTGCAGAGTGTCTCCTACTCTGCTGGAGCCTGTCCAGCACCTCTAACTCCGATGGCAGTTCCCTGACATCCACCTCCCCCCCAGGCCCCCCTTCACCCCCTCCCGCCTCCTCTCCCACTGGCGGTGAGGGCGGAAAGCCCCTGAAAGAGCAATCCTCGTCATCAGAGGATTCAAACACTTCTAGCCACGGCGTCCCGTCTCTCTCCCCGTCTTCTTCTTCTTCGTCGGAGGCAGCTTCCTCACCCACCCCTGACTCTGGGAACCCTTCAAACTCTCCCTCCTCATCGGTGGTCCCAAAGTGTTCCCTTCTAAATCGTGCCACGGGTTGCGGTTTTCTTGGGAAACGCTGATGAAATGTTTCTATTAAGATCTCGTCATTCACTACCTCTGCTGGCACCCAAGTGTTTTCCGACTCTACTTCCCCCTCCCATTCTACCAGATATTCCACCTGATTCCCCTTCCACCTGGAATCAATGATTCCTGCCACGTTCATGTCGCGCTCTCTCTCTTCTATCACGAGCGTTTGGGTGGCCTCTCTCTCACGCTCCCCCCACTCACGTCCCTCTCGGTACGGCGACAGTAATGACCTGTGAAATACTGGGTGTAATTTCATGTGACTGGGCAGTCTGAGTTTGAATGCTACTGGGTTGACCTGCTGTATGACCTCAAAGGGTCCCAATTTCTTGGGTCTCAATTTCTTACTCCCACCCTTGAACGGTAGTCCTTGGGTGGACAACCACACTCGGTCTCCCACCCTTATGATTTCACCTTCCCTCCTATTTCTGTCTGCTTGCTTCTTATATTCTTCCTTGGCTCTCTCTAAGTTAAGTTGAAGCTGACGGTGGATCGCTTCCATCTCTTCAAAAAAATGTTCCGCTGCCGGCACGCTCCACCTCTCCCCCCCCTCTCCTGGGAATGCCCGGGGATGGCACCCATAGTTTGCCAGGAAAGGACTCATCCCTGTGGACACATTCTCCGCGTTGTTGTAGGCAAATTCGGCCAGCGGTAGCTTATCTACCCAATCATTTTCTCTGTCCTTTACATAACACCTCAGGTATTGTTGCAAAATGCCGTTTGCCCTTTCCGCTTGCCCATTAGTTTCTGGGTGTCGGGCAGTGGAGAAATTGAGTTCTACTTGCAGTAAGCTCATAAGTTTCCTCCAGAACCTAGAAGTAAATTGTTTGCCTCTGTCACTGACCACCCTCAAGGGGGCGCCATGCAACCTGAAAATATGCTCTACAAACAACTTGGCGGTCTCCTCCGCTGTAACCGCATGTGAACAGGCTATAAAATGACACATTTTGGTTAATAGATCTACCACCACCATGACAGCTGTTTTGCCTTTGGATTTTGGCAGGTCCGTCATAAAATCTATGGATACTGCCTCCCAAGGCCTTTCTGGCGTGGGTAAGGGTTGTAATAGCCCCGCTGGCGCCACCCTCTCTCCTTTTGCTCGCTGACACCTGTCGCAACCCCTAACATATTCCCGCACGTCCTCCCTCACCTTGGGCCACCAAAACTCCCTGGTAACCAACCACATGGTTTTGTGCTGTCCAAAATGTCCCGCTGTGGGGCTGTCATGCAACTGCTTGAGTACTCTGCCCCTCAGTTCCCCATCTGGTATGTACAGTGCCCCTTTGTAATACAACGCCCCGTTCTTTTCTTCAAATCCCCCTGTGTTCTCTTCTGTCCTCCTGAGTTCTCTGAGTTTCTCTTGGGCGTATTCATCGTTCTCCGTACCTTCCATCAGTTCCCTTTGCCCCACCAATGCCGCCCCACACACCCAGCGGTCTTCGGAGATTACATGCCTTGCCTCAGGCGCTCCCTCCCCCTCTAAGTACTCAGGTTTCCTGGAAAGGGCATCCGCTCTCACGTTCTCTGAACCTGGCACGTAACGAATCTCAAAGTGGAATTTGGAGAACTCCTGGGCCCATCGCACTTGTCTCTGGTTCAGGACACGGGCTGTTCTCCAATATTCCAGATTTTTGTGGTCAGTTCGGACTTGAACCTTGTGTTGCGCCCCAATCAGCAAGTGCCGCCATTTCCGGAATGCTTCATGAATGGCGAGCAGTTCTCTGTCGTACACTGTGTAGTTCCTCTCGGATTTGTTCAATTTCCGCGAAAAGAAAGCACACGGTCTCCATTCCGACGTATCCTTTCCCGGCTGGAGAAGCACAGCCCCCACTGCTCGGTCTGACGCGTCAGTCTCCACTCTCATTGGTTGTTGTAGATCCACGTGCAGAAGCTGTTCTTCCGACGCAAACGCCTGCTTTAGGCGTTCGAACGCCCGCTGCGCTTCTTCCGTCCAAACAAATTTCTTTTTGCTACTAAGACAATCTGTGATGGGCGCGGTCAAATGGGCAAAGTTTTTGATGAACTTCCTATAGAAGTTTCCGAACCCCAGGAACCTTTGCACGTCCTTCTTGGTCTTTGGTGTTTTCCATTCCAGTACCGCTTGAACCTTGCTGGGATCCATGGCCAATCCCTTGTCAGACAACCGGTACCCCAGGAATTCCACCTCCCTAGTATGAAACTGACACTTCTCCAGTTTCACCCACAGCCGGTTTTCTCGCAGTTTGCTCGGTACCTCTCTTACATCTCGCACATGCTGCTCCTCATTCTCTGAGTACACCAGGACGTCATCTAAGAACGCTACGCAGTTCTTGTAGAGCAATGGCCCCAGGACGTGATTCATGAATGATTGAAAACAGGCGGAGCCTCCTTGTAATCCGAAAGGCATAACGAGGTACTCAAACGCCCCCAAGGGGGTGAACATAGTGGTCTTCCACTCATCCCCCTTCCTCACACGTATCAAGTTATATGCCCCCCTAAGGTCCAGCTTGGTAAAAATCTTCCCTTTTCTCACCTGTGTCAGAATGTCATCAATTCTAGGCATAGGGAAAGTCACTGGTTCTGACACTGCATTCAGGGACCTGAAATCACACACAAGTCTGGGCTTGCCCGTGTTTTTTTTGTCCACAAAGAACACTGGACTGCCCCCCACCGCTCGTGACTCTCTGATGAAACCTCTCTTGAGATTCTTGTCAATGAACTCCCTTAACTCCTGCATCTCACTGTCTGACATTGCATACAGCTTCCCCACTGGCAATTGTGCTCCTGGGAGTAAGGTAATTTGACAGTCAAAGGGTCTGTGCGGGGGCAATTTATCCGCTTCCTTTTCGCTGAATACGTCAATCAAGTCAGCGTATTGTGGTGGCACCTTCCCCTTGTCCATCACTTCCACCCCTGCTAGAGTGGCCCTGCTGCCTGCCTGGGCCTCTCCCTCCTTGCAGTGTTCTAGGCAATGTGCTGATCCAAAGGAAACCACGCGCTGATGCCAGCCTACTAGCGGATCATGTAGTGCCAGCCAGCTCATTCCCAAGATAATAGGGGCTCCTCCCAGGGTGGCTACGTTAAACGCTATCAGTTCTGTGTGCCGTGCCACCCTCATTATCATTGGTACAGTCTGTTGGCTCACTTCTCCTCCCAACAGCTCCCTCCCATCAATCGTGGTAACCTGCAAAGGCTTACTTAATGGGATAGTCTGTATCTGGTGCTCAGCTGCAAACTCCTTACTCATGAAATTACATGAGCTACCTGAGTCCAATAGCGCTCTTATCTTTAGTGGGTGTCCGTTTGCCAGTTCCAGCAACACCTCTATCACAAGTGCTGGTCTTGGGGGTTCCGGCGTGGGCACGTTCACTACTCCCTGGCCTGGCTGCTGTGCCCCGATGTTGGCAACCAGGCGTTGGCTTTTACTTGCTCCTTCATTTCATCCTCCTCCTTCCCCCCAACAGTTCCTGCCATCCCTTGCCATTCCTTCCTTTGCGGACAGACTCTGGCAAAGTGACCTGGCTGTTGGCAGAGATAGCATCTCTTGCCGCTCTTTCCCTCCTTCTTCCGCCCTTCACTGGTGTTTGAAACTGTGCGCGCGCGCGCTGCTCCAAGTTCCATCGGCTCTGCTGGCGGGAAAGGCTGCTCCGGAATCTCTGGAATGCGGAAGTCCTTCCAACGTTCCCCCTTTCCTTCCCGCTTTTCCAAAGCTCTAGCCTCCTGGCGTGCTCCTATGGACAGCGCTGATTTAGTCAGCTGGTCCATAGACTCCGCCCTAGGCGCCCGGGAAAGTTCATCTTTCACTGCCGGAGAGAGACCTTCTTCAAATAGCATTTGAATAGGTTCACTAGCAAGGTTCCACCCCAGTCTATGAATCAGCATGGTGAACTCAGTCCAGTACTCACGTACAGATCGGCTCCCCTGTTTACAAGCCATCAACTCCCTGCGCACCATCCCCTGCTCAATCTCGCTGGAAAACATCAAGTCCATGGCGCGAAAAAACTTCATTGTGTCCTTTAAGATTTCATTATTGGCTGCCATCAGGGGGCGAACCCAGTCCCTCGCCCCTCCCTCTAGATGGCCAATCACGTACGCCACTCTAGAGTTCTCATCGGGGAAGTCATCAAACAGTAGATTGAGAGCATATTGCATCTCTGTTCTAAAGGCTTGATAGTTCCTGGGATTCCCCCCAAATTTCTGCACCAATCCAGGCACCCTTCTGGCAAGTGGGGTGGTTTTCCCCTTATCTGCATCTTGAGCCCTCCTCTCCTCCAGCCTCGCCGTTTGCAGTGCGAGCTGGACCTCCAACGCCCTGTACCTTTCTTCCAGGCTTGGATCTGCTCCAGCTCCAGCTGCCCCGGTTCCTGCTGGTTCACTCATGATGCCCTCTGCTTGCACAAACAGCTTTCGGAGACTGTCAGATTGCTGTGATGGGATAATGAGCTGCTTGTGCGTAAAAGCTTGATCCCGCTGGGGTTTGGCCGGTCATCCAAACCCAGGCACTAACGGAGCCCCCAAAAGCATGACTCCGTCAGTCGCTGGTAGAATCTGACAGTGGGCGTCTACGGAACTTACGCCAACATAAAAGCTGTTTGACGGACATGCGCTTTCGTGACTCTCTGCGTGACAGTTTCCGGCGAAGGGAGGGAATTCCTAAAGGGGGTCTAGTTACCTCTTCACTATTCTCACTAGAAGCGTCTGAGAGCCTCCCCTCCGCTGTAACTCCTGCACTCCCCCTGCTGGTTCCTGCTTCTGCTGCAGAGTGTCTCCTACTCTGCTGGAGCCTGTCCAGCACCTCTAACTCCGATGGCAGTTCCCTGACAGGTCACCTCAACAATGATGAACAATGGAAGGCAAGAGGCAGGCGGCTGAATTTTGGTGTCATACAGGGCACCACTGAAATGTTAAAGCCCAAAGTCAGCCACTGAACAGTTCTTAACCAGGTCTCCCACTACTCAAGCCCGAATAAAGATGCTGTGGGTGACCTGGAGTGGTTGGCCACACTGTTGCTTGCACATTTTTGCTTCTCTATAAGCCAACCGCCAAGAATCTCATCTTTACAGTCTTTTATAATAATTTTTTTAATTTTTTGAAGTGGAAATGCTTGTTGTTGTTTTGCTAAAATTGCACTCTGGCCTACTTGACAAGTTTGTTGTGAGGATTAAAAAACACACCCCGTACTTTGGCAAATTTACGAAGCTATTACAAAAAAGTAGGAAGCCGCAGAGTATGGCTCAGATGATAATGAAGTGTGCAGGATCTGTACGTAGTATGGAAGCATGGATTACACCCTGCCGTCACAACCCACCCATACAAGCCTTTTTCCAGCAGACACCCACACATTGGATTAGCAGAGGACCTGCATGTAAAGTCTCATATGCATAAGCGAGAATAACCTGGTTGTGTATCAGATTCCTTTTTCTTAATTTTTTTTTAAAGATTTGCTTGTGTTATATCAAACCCTCCCCCCCCCTTCATAGTCATGAGTAAACAAGCTGGAGATCTTATGTATTAAATCTCACTGTTTCTTCCAAAGAGCTCAAGGTGGTACTCATGATTCTCCATTTCCCCACATTATGCATACAACAACCCTGCAAGTAAAGTCAGGCTAAGGCACGGTGATCGGCTATGATAATTTACTATTAAAATACATGTTTTGTGACATTTATTTATTTATTTAAATGTGTGTTTCATTATTTAAATTGAAGATTAAAAATGCCATTTTGCATGATTTTTAAGTATCTCTTTGAGTTAATCCCCCTCCCACTGTGAAAATTCCTTTTTAAAAGCGCTGTCGGAGTTGTAGTGGATAACTCGACGGAGATGTTGACCCAGCATGTGGCAGTTGTGAAAAAGATAAATTCCTAGCTAGCGTCATTAGGAAAGGAATTGAAACAAAACTGTCAATATCACAATGCTGTTCTACAAATCTATAGTGTAAACGCAATTGGAATATTGTGTACATTTCTGGCCGCCTCACCTCAAAAAGGATATTATAGAGCAGGAAAAGGTTCAGAAAAGGGCAAGCAAAATGATTAAAGGGATGGAGCAACTCTCCCATGAGGAAAGGTTGTAGTATTTGGGACTTTTAAATTTAGCAAAAAGGCAAATGGGAGGTAACATGATAGAGGTTTATAAAATTATGCATGGCATGGAGAAAGTAGATAAAGAAAAGTCCCACCAGCTTTCATAACACTAGAATGAAGCTGAATGTTGGGAGATTCAGGACAGATAAAAGAAATTACTTATTTATGGAGTGCATAGAAACCTGCCCCAATGGGAACCCACCCCAACAAACCCTCCAACATTTTTCCAGTGAAAATAGGGATGTCCTATTCAATAATAATAATAATAATTTTAAAATTAAATTAAATAGAGCAGTCTTCAGATATCTGAATAAAACATTTATAAACATAAATAAATAATTTATGGCTGGTTACTCCAGCCATAAAACATAAAACTATACCGGGCTGCCTTCAGATATCTTCTAAAGGTAGTATAGTTACTTATTTCTTTGGCTCAGGGGTCGCATAACTCCATACCCTCCAACATTTCTCCAGTGAAAAGAGGGACATCCTAAGGAAAAGCAGGACATTCTGGGATCAAATCAGAAACTGGGACGGCTTCTGTAAATCTGGAAATGTCCCTGGAAAATAGCGACACTTGGAGGATCTGCCCCAATGGGATTTAGTTAAGGCCACCAACCCAAATGGTTTTGAAAGAGGATTGGACAAATTCATAGAGGGCAAATTCACTAGACTAGCCATGATTACTATTGTTTCACCTCCACTGTCAGAGGGAGTATGTCTCTGAATACCAGTTGCAAAGAATCGCAGGTGGGCAGAGTGCTGGTATGGTCATGTCTAGCTTTCAGGCTTCCCACAAGCATCTGGTTGGCCACTGTGAGAACAGCATGCTGGGCTAGATGGGCCATTGGCCTGATCCAGCAGGCTCTTCTAATGTTCTTGTGCTCTATTCCTCCTAATAACAAATGATGAAAAATTCACACTTAAATCCTACCCATTGAGCTCCTTCTTCAAGATGTCCGCCACTGCAGTCTGAAGTTATCTAGTGAAAAATTAGAACTTAGATACACAGAATGAAGTTTAAGATCACCTTGAAATGTGATGTAAAACAGCAGAATATTAGCATTATCTAAGAAAATGACATTAATTATACTCCAATTCAGAGAACTGCATCTTAATTTATACTTTAATCTCCCTTATATCGTTTTGCTTCTTTATGATACTATTAAATTGCTGGTTTATTTTATTTTTTAAAACTATTTATGGGTGGCAGCCACCTTTCTTAATCTATCACAACAAACAAACGATATATTTCTGTATTTCCTTTCCATCTGAGAGTTGTAAAGATGGATACTATCATAAAAGAGACAGATATGGTATGGAGTCATCCTTGCTATATAAAACATGAGATAATAAAATGTTGTTGCAATAATAAATAGTACAGCATGATAATTCGAAATAATCAAATCATTTTTACAAACACTCACCAGACTGGAGAAACAAAACTATAGGTTAATCATTAGCCTCCTTGGGGAACTTAGGACCATATCATGTCTTGTAGGAATGCTTTGAACACTGCATAAACAAACAGCCCATTAAGGACTTTAGCTCAGTGACAGAGCACGTCTCAGTTATCCACCAGGGCTATTTCCATCCCATAACCAGGGGTGGACTGAGCTCGAATGGATCCACATATAATTAAAAACTACCGGTACCTAGAGTTGAGAGGCCATCACCTGCTCTATCATCCTGTCCAAAAGGAGAAAATTAGAGATGGGACAGTAACTGTCCATGATGAAAAGATCTAAACAAATTTCTCTCTGGTCTTGCTTTCACTTCCTTGAGGCGGATAGTAGCCTCTCCCTTTCTCAAGAAGCCACCAGCTACTTTGGAAGGCCAGTCACCCAAACCCAGTCTTGCCAATCTCAAAAGCCGTGAAGGCATGAGTCAAGCAAGGAGGTCACAGGCCTCACCTCTTCAAACACTTTTTTAAAGCATCCTCAGGCAAAACAAGCTTTAAGGCATCCATGTCAACAGTGCCATATGGTATCCTGGTCCCTGCTATATCTGATCATTGTTGCCATTGCCACCAAATAAGTTCTCAAATGGCTACTTTATCATGTCTGTCTTTGTAGCTTTAGAAAACAATGCACTGAACAATGTGATTCACCTAAATCTAGGGCTGCAATCCCAAACATACTTTCTACAGAGTAAATCCCATTGAGTTTAGGAAAGCTTAGTTTTGAGTAAACATGCTTAGAATACTGCTGTCAGAGAATCAGGAAGCTGGGGTTATTTCAATTTTAAATAATTTAATGGGAGCTCAACCTCAATGGTTATTAAGTATAGCTAGAAATTATAAATTACCACACGGAAGCACGTTTGTAAAACTGTCATAATTCAGTTTTACCAAGCAAATGTTACGGTAGACACTCCAGCTGTCTCTCGCATTTCTCTGCAGGAGATAGTTTGTGTATTTGCTATCTAAACCTCAATTAAGAATATTTGTTACTTTGCTTCCGGAGAGCATCTGCCACTGCAATTGGACTGATTTTAATTTGTTTCATCGTTCCCAAATACACTTCATTTTATTGCATGAAACTTAATGCTGTCTGCAGGCACTTGTGAAGTTACTGTACTGGGCTTTCCCAATTTGATTTATGAAAAAAGCCAATGTCAAGTCTGTGAAGAGAAAGAGCTGAAGGTCATAGTTACCAGCACTGGTGCTGTCACTGAGTCCCTTGTCTCCTCTGTCCTGAAGAAGAATTTAGAAGCAAGACCACACCCACACACAAAATAAAATTTTCTTGACATTGTGTATGAGGTGAAGTTCACTGGCTACGCTGTTTGGACTAAGACTCCAAAAAATTCAAGTCTTCATAGTTGCTGCAGCTAGGTCAGAGGGGGCTCTGGGCAAGGAGCTCAATGACCACCAGTAGCTCTGGCCTGTTAAGAAGATTTTTTAAAAAAATTTTCATTTTAGAAGGGGTCGGCTTCAGCAGTAGTGAGACCTGAGGGCCCCAGCATTCACTCTACCATGGCAGGTGCTATTCTTTGCCTCACACCTATAGGTGGGGTTAGGTCTGGCTAGTAAGTACGGGGAGCAACAACCTGTCCTAAGTTTTGTGGCTTGTTTTACATTTAAGCCCCATCTGGAATTTCTGTCCCTGTCTTGTTTTCCCTTCTGTTCCTACTTTCATCATTTTAATTTGTTGGTTTTGGGTTCTTTTCTTTAATGAGCCAAATCAATGCCATTTCAGTTGCTAACAACCACTATTATTTGTTCTCACACCACAGAAGAGCAACACTAGAGCTTCGTTTATGGTCTAGCCGAACATCTGTTCATGGGTTCTAAGAATGCAGTGCAGATGCAAAAAAAAGCAAACTGGTGCTTTTGGACACATTTTAAAGCCTAGTCTTCAGACTTAGTATTTAAAAATACTCGGCAGGCTTATCGCTTTGATATCCAGGCCAGGATGCAGAGCTCCATTGGGGCTCCAACGAGCACACAGAGCTATGCATAACAAGGGGCCTGACCTTTTTCTCCAATGTCAGAAATTGCTTTGTGCCAATTTCCATTGTACAACAAATAGATTATTTCCTGACACTGAAAGAAATAGGGTAGTCTGTGTTTATACAGAGCTGTGTATCAGAACCCTCCCACCAGCACACCGAGAGAGTTCGGAGGGGCAGTCGCAAGGCCGTCTCTCCAGAATGTTCTTTTGTCACTTTCAGTTTTCCATGGCTTTTTTCTCACTCCCCTGGAGGGAGTTATTTATAGCCGTCAGTGTGTACCGCTTCCTAACAGCTAACAGCGCTTATTGTTTTCACCTCTGCACCCATGATTTATCAGGCAGAAAAGGTTGGGAAGACATTTCAAACTTCGTGAAAAATGTTTCCAAGCCACGTAGCCTCCAGTTCACTTCTCCACACTGTTGGCAAAAGTAGTGATTTGAAGCAAACAATTGGGTGAGCCAAACTGATTTATGCATACAATAGGTTTTTAAATTGGAATACTGGAATTCACTAGAAGTTAATAGCTTCTAATTAACTGTGGGCTCTGGACACGTTTCAGTCACAATTCAGGATGTGTGACTATCTTAGGTTTTAAAAACAACCTTAATGAGTTTTTAATATCCCCACCACCAAAAAAACAAAAACAAAACCTTGGTATTCTTAGCCCCAGATATTGTTTTCAGATGCTGAATATGAAGCAAAACTTGGGAACAGATTTTTCATAATTTTATCTCCACATGCATGTCTACACATTAGTAAAACACCACCTAGAAAGAATATTGAGTTTTGACCAGTACAATAGATATGGCCAGTCTGCATTTATTGGTAAATGATATTTAAGTTGTAAAATAGGAAATGACAAAAATTGTCTATCTAAGTCTATCAGCTATTCTAATCTAATCCTACATTCAATCCATTTCTTCATCAACAGAAAGGCTGCTTGTCTATCTTCAAATTCAGAATACAGTTGAAATCCACCATGTAGTCATAGCTATAATATTCTCTCTTTACTTGTGGGTCCCAGGATGAAGTACTTTTCTCTCATCAAACAGCTTCCTTTTTTTAAAAGAACAACCCCCTAGACTGCATACACATAATATATTTAAAGCTAAAGCACATAACTTCCCCTATAGAATCCTGATAACTGTAGTCTGTTCACGGTGCTGGGAGCTGTAGCTCTGTGGTGGATAAACTAGAAAAGCCTGGATTCTTCAGAGGAAGTAATATGCTTTAAATGTATGGTATGTGTGAAGCATTAAAGACATACCTCTCTCGTAGCTTTGTAGAGTAGTTCATGTTGTCTCCCACTCAAACTAGTGGGAGGGATGGGGACGGAGAAGAATGGAGAGCCATGCACAGCAGACTAAACCACACCAGGCAAATATCAAAGGAGGAAGTGGACTGTTCTTTATAGGCCAACTTAAGATACATTCAATAAACCACAAAAGTAGGTTTCTTTCCTGCAAAAAGATCACAGTTTAGGAAGGCTGATATATGGGCAGGCTAATGAATCACTGTGATAGCTCAGAGCCAGCTCAACACCTGTTTCCATCAAATGTGCAGAGACTAAGCCACCAAAGGCATGCAAATAATCCTGATAATTAAGTATGTGTAACAAGTTATTATAAAGAAGTTACTCTTTCATTTCATTTACCTTCAGCTTTTTGCATACTAATTATGAGGCGCTTAAGAAACCTGTGGTGCTATGCCAAAATGCGAAGGTTTTGTAAATACTGGTCATGGCAAATTTAATTACCATGGTTTCACTCTTAATTTTATTTAGCATAATTTCCCTCCATTAGAGCAAGTTCATTTGGCTGAAAGATAATCATGGAAGTACTGTATTAAACTATATAGTTTAAGTCTCTAATTGCAGAAAGTCATGTTGTGAATCCCCCCTGTGATCTTCGGATGAAGGGTGGTATACAAATTTAAGAAATAACAAAATATTAACAACCTATTTTTCTTTGTCTTTCTTCCTCCTTCTCTCGCACAGTTTGTTAAGTTGTGGGTGAACATATCAGACGACACAGCAATTCTTCAAACAGCTCTTGTTTATTCACAGGCCAGAACTGAACTGAAGGGTTCAGCCAGCCTGCTTATATAGAGCTCCACTAGAACGCAACAGTAACCATTTTCTGTAACTATCCAATCACTGAACGTCACTTTCGATCCCTTATTTGCATATGTGGACCTGAACTATCTACAGTATCCCCCTGCTGGCCCAGAGTGAGAACTTCAGTACATAACACTGTTAATTATCCATGGGCAGGCATTCATATTTCAATAATGCATTCAGCATGGGCATTCGCCTTTTGCAGCCAGGGCTGGCCTGCTCATGTGACAGACTGAGACAGATGCCTCAGGTGGCAAAATCCAAAGAGGCACACCCCTGTGGGTGCTCTGCCCACCCACCACCTCCGATGTTGGTGGAGAAGCAGCAGCAGCAGCAGTGGTGTTGGTGGCTTCCAGCAAAATCTCACCAAAATTTCATGTGATCACATAGCGCACACAAAATCTTGATTCTTGCAAGATCTCATGGAGCTCATGAGAGCTTGCGAGATTTTGGCAAGATCTCACTAGAACCTGCTGTCATTCTCACTGCTTTGCAGGCACTGCTACACAACCCAAGTAGGGGAGGCTTCAGCATGGGTGGGGCATGGGCCGTAGGATGGGCTGACCCCTTTCCATTTCACCTCAGGCGGCAAAATAGAATGTGTCACCATTGCTCAAAGCTAACAATAATGGGGATTAAGTAAGTAACAGATTGTTGAAAATTGTTGGAGCATTATTCCAGCCCTCACCAGCCTAGTGCTTGCTGGGACTGATGGGAGTTGGAACCAAAAACATTTGGAGGTTCCAGATTGGCCAAGATTTTATTTTTCTATACATCAGAGATTGTCAACATGGTATCTGGGCACTAGTTTGCCCACCAGTACATCCCTATGCCTCCGATGAAATGTGTCAGTAAATATTCCCTCAAAAATCCAGTGTGTGAGAGGCAGTTCTTCCTGCTCAGTTCCTGTTTCCATTGGCTCCCCCCACATGCCCCATGCCAGCCATATTCTGTTATGTCACACCCCTATGGCAGTCATTTTGTGACTACAAATGTGCCCACGGCCCCATAGTGGTTGAAGATCCCTAACATATTAAAAACCACAGATATCACCCCTCCAACAAGGGCTTGGGCTTCCTATGCAGAACTTTGTTTCCTTTCCAACAGTTGCTGATTCTCAAATTGCTTTTCAGACTGCTTCAGGTTTCACTGGTGCCTTTCTGTGTGGTAGATTTCACAGGCCACTTCATGGCTCAGGATTGCAAACCTGCACACAGTTGGCCTGATGTTCTGTACATGTTTTCTCATTAAGACCTTCTGTATTCAGACAGCAAGGCATTTATTGACTTGGGGAGTATAAACTGCATGCAGATTTGAGATTTAAGCCATTCTGCTGAAGACAGTTGTTTTTAATTCCACAGCATTCTTCTAGAAGTTACTAATCAGGCCCTCCCCTTCCCTTGGCATAATGGCTTATTTAGCTATTCTGTTACCCCTCGAAAAAGACTGTGGGCCACTGACGCCAGCTCAATAGATGGCTTCAATGAATGCTGATGTATCTTTCCAAAATGCAGTTATGCAGTTCATGGACTTGCCTGACAACAGAGAGCCATGTCAGGGGCTTAGCAGAAGTGATGTGCGCTGCATTTCAAATAGTGACTTACAGCTGTATTATTATTATTAATTGAATAGCCAGCGGAGAGCTTTTTCTGAAATGAACAGAAAGGCCTCCTGCTAAGCGTGATAGCCTGTTTCCCAACTGCAGATGTAAAGTGAATAAAAACAAGCTGCTGTTTAATGTGTACTTAAGTGCTTATAAGGATCCATCATTCCAGATTATATTAAGGATTACAATATTTATGTCGTAATGTATGTCCAGGCAAATGTTGAATGTGTGTTATTGTTAAAATGCCTTTGGCTACCTTTCCAAAGTGGCTCATGGGGCGATATATATAAATCTCTCCATTAACAAACGCAGCAGCCGTTTTGCATGTGGTGATATGAATGGTGCTCGCAGATTTTAAGGCTTGCATCTGTTGTATGCCACCATTAAAGCAGGCAAAGTTCCATTATCTCAGAAAATCTACTCTATGGGCTTTGTGGTAATGTATGCTAAATAGATGAAGATTGCAGGGAAATGTGAATCACGGGGGGCTAAGTTATGATTCTGTTTGCACACCTTAATGGAAGATTTCGGTAGAGAACAATTTCTTCATACACACCAATCTTGTATTGTATTGTGCTTCTGGCAGTGAAACCTCCCACAAAGACTGTGCATGTCAGCTTGGAAGGACAGATCATGTTGGAGTTTGGTAAGAGTATGTGTGTGTAGCAGACTGCAGTAATAAATAGTCTGTAAGGCAGGCGGTTGAAAGAATAAAGAAACTTAAGGTTTAAAAGCCTTTCTGAGTACCAGTGTACATGTGCTCATCATAGAGTCATGGGGTTAACAAAAGAAGGTTCAGCACTAACAATGAAGCAGAAAATAAGTAAAGAACTAAGAGGAAAAGCAATCTTTATTCAAGAAGGAATCAGTGAGAGAAGAATGGGTTGCTTTTCCATCTATCACTCCCCACCACCGATGGGTTCAGGTAACTTCCTGCAAGCGTTGTTGTTTTACTCTCAACATATCACACATGAAAGAGAAAGAGAGGGACAGACAGACAGAGGGAGGGAGATATGGGTTTCATTCGGAAGTTGGGAATATTGCATTCATTTTCCTGTTTATAATGCTAGTGCTTCTGTCCCATTTTCCAAAGTTTCTTTCACATTGCAGTACCTGTTGCCTGATGGAACTGTGGCTTTTTGACTGACCTACTGGCATGCCATGCTAAATTCAACCAAACCAGTGGGCATGGTGTGACACAAGAAATGTCATTGGACAACATTGCTTCTTCCCCATCCTTTCCCCACAATCATGCTTTGGCTGTCCCGTGATTTCCCCCTTGAGGACAGCAAGAAAAAAACTGTATGATGGTATTCCATCTCAAATTCTGTCACTTTCCTGGTTTTCCAGGTTAAGGGGGCTTCAAACATATTTTTTTCTGGAATCAAATAAAATGGAAGTGAGCCCTAAACACATTACAGGAGAGAGAGTACAGGAGAGAGGTCAGCATATACAAGGATGTTGGGGGCATGGCATGCATCTGACCCCCTTCCCCCTTTTTATCTTTAACACCTTTTCAACACCTGGGGAGGGCTTATGAAACATAGTTTATTAGTATGCTGCTCTCAGTAGCATTCATACTAGTAGCTACATTACTTTTCAAGTAGCTATTGCCCTTCAGTGCCTAGAGACAAGGTGGCTGAAAGAATGAGTGGGTGGGGTTGTATACAATGGGCCGAGAAGCAGGCAACTGCTGGAACAGTATTTGGAGGAGGAGACTCAAGGAGACAGAGCTACTTTGAGATGGGGGGGGGGCTCTGAGGAAACTTCACAGTGTTTCATATGAGGGAGGGAGGGATGTTATGGGTCTGTGAGAAATGGGAGTGCCAGGGAGGCTACCCATGTGACAGGGTGGCTAAAAGAAGTGGAATGAAGAACAGGGGCCGGGGATAGACAACATGGTGCCCTTCAGATGTTGCAGGTTTTCAGGAAGTGCAGATACCCAAGCAGGCTACAGAGTGCCAAATTCCAGCAAGATAATTTGCTGAATGCAAAAAGGGCACTCACAAACACAGCCAAAAAAGGGGGGGGGGAGCTAAGGGCAACAAAAACTATGCACCTGACCTATAAGCATTTCACTGCCATTTTCTCTCCTCCAAAAATCTTCAAATGCAATTTATTTTCTTGTTGACTGGTGGAGAAAGTTGCACTTTGATTCTGGCTAAAGATGGGTCCTCAAGAGCATATTATGCTGCTGGTCCAGTATCTGAACTGGCTTCCTAGGAATATCAAGGAACAATTGGTGGAGCCATTTGGGCTCATTAAGCCCAAGCTGTCTTGAATCCACATACATTAAAATCCAACGGCTTTGCTGTGCCTTTCCTTGATCCCTTCAGTTAGGCAGGCACATCATCTTGCAGGTGCCCTCAGCAAAGGCACAAGGGAAGTATTTGCAGTAACCTTCAAGAAAAAGGCAAATTCAACTTACTCTTAGAACTGATTCAGACATTAAATGAATCAGATAAGGGAAGTCACAGAAGTTTGTTTCTGCTCTGACATGATTAGAAACCAGCAGATTCTTGCATGTCTCATTCTTAAAACATTTATAAATGCCTGATTCTTTACATGTCAGCATAGTGGGGAGGTGGTCTGGACGAGGGCTGAAGTCGCTGTACGTATAACCTTCCGTTCCTTCCAATGCATCAACTTGTGCTGCCCCCTAGAGGTCTCCTTCTCATTGACAGCATATTGCATCCTTCAGGAAAGCAATGTTGGTCTGTATTAAGCATCAAAATTTAATTTTTTTCCTTAATTATGAGTTGGGGGTAAGATAGACAATACCCTGGGTCCCTTCCAATTCTTGAGATCCTGTATCCGCAAGGGTAGAACACACAGGATGAAGCTTGCCAAACCAGGCAATTTGTCAAGTTAATAGCTTTGGCTGGCTAGTTAAGCACCATGAGTTAGCATATCCAAAGAAGCTGCTATGGGCCATAGAACAAATAGGCGAGCCTTTCCCTCACCTAGCTGCTATGTTTGAGAACAATAGCCAGCGTTGTTGTGTGTGCGAGCTGGAAGCTGGAGGTTGAATGTTGGAAACTGCAGACAGAGAGACATGTCCCACTCTGTGCTGAACCTATGCTGGACTTTGGGGCTCCCCTGGAAACCAAATGGAGAAGTAAGATCTATTGGAGTATTAATGCTGTGAGCCCCTCCATCCCGTTTGGGTTGTATACATGTGTAACTAAAACCATATATCCTAAAGACATAGCTGTCAAGTGTCCCTTATTTGAAGGGACAGTCCCTTATTCCAGTGCCATGTCCCGCTGCTATCCCTTATTGATGGATGTCCCTTAAATGTCCCTTAAATGATGTCCCTTAAATTTCAAAGGAAGCAGCTCCTCTCCACAGTTGGGAGGCTCCAACTGTGTTGCTTGGCTGTTGCTCACCCAATAAGAAGTCTAAGAACGACTGGGGGGTGGAGCTTGCATGCCTTGTGTGTGGCTAGTTAATGCAAGCTGAGGGGTTTTTTGAATGCTGAACGCCATTTTGTTGCACGTGCTGCTGCAAACTTTGCAGTGCAAAGCCAGACCGGGGAGCCATCTTAAGTTGAGGCTGCATAGGCCTTGTGGTGCATGTGATTCAGATTCTATTCAGTTGAACCTCTGGTTACAAAGTTGGTTGGACAGTGTTCTCGAGGCTACCAGCATGAGTTTGACAAGACTGCAGGCGGACAGGAAGACTGGAGTGCCTGGAACAGGTGAGGCTGCAGGTCCCTCATTTTGGCTGCTGGTCCCTTATTTTCAAGGCTGCTGGTCCCTTATTTTCAAATCTGTAAGTTGACAGCTATGCCTAAAGATACCACAGACTCTGCCGAACTTCATTGCAAGGAAAGCAAACTTGGGTAAGGAACCTCTGGAATCTCTCACTGCTTAGAGATTCGAGCGGCCCCTAATAATATTAATTATCAAGACTCACATTCTCATCAGTATAGAAGTTATAGGGGTTTCCACAGTAACATCTTGATTGTAAATGCAAACACAATCCGGAGATTTTCAAACACAGGAGTGATCTTACTATTCTACAGGATACTAAAGAAAAGAGTTTCTAAGCTTTCATGCCCCCTAACTTGCAGCTTCACATTGATTTTTGAAAACATTACCTCCCAATGCATTTTTACAACATAATATAGAATGCCAACTTCATAGCAGTGCTAGACAGTAAAATATATTCCTTTTTCTTACCAAGCACAACAATTAATATCACTCTTATCCAGAAACTATATATTGATTTCTCAAGGGGGGAAAACACTTCTTCACCATTGAAGGGGTGCTTTTTAATGCTCCATGGCATGCATTCATCAGACCTTGTGACAATTACACTAAGCATTTCCCAAAATACAAAACCAATTAACAGATTAAACTCACTTTATTATTCTTCATGAGTAAATGTGTGATTAGTTCAAAGATCCAGAGAGCTAAAATATATTAAGGGTGGAATTAGCAAAGACAAAAGCAAAGGAAAGCACTGTAAAATGTATAAATAAAAATGGAATTATATTACAGCGTTCTCTCATCAGAATGTAAAGGACTGCACCTTGAAAGATATTTTATATATTCCACGAGGCACAAAGCCCTGAAATGACCTGCAAATGGTTAATTGGAGTAAAGGAATTTTGTTCTTCCATAAGAGAGCATAGATGTAGATTCGGATAACTTGGATTCATCATGCAATGGCCACTTAAAAACAGACAATCATGGGAGCCCTATTAATGCATCATTCTCATGCAGAGCAGAACTGTGTTCCTAGCAGAGCATACCATGCATTTAGCCCACTCTCCTGTGACATATGTATGTCAATATTTTTCTGCAGATGACCACACTTGACACATGTTTGTTGCAGAAAGACACAATGGCACATGGAGGTTGCAGAAAGAAGAATAATCATAAAGGGCAGGGCTAAAAATATGAACCCATTCTGCTGTCAACACTGCTGTGTCCATGTAGGGAGCTGATCAGTTGTGGCCTCCAACCAGATAGTTGTGCCAATAGGGGTTACTCTCAGGATGCTTCACCACTAAGCTACAGCCCTTCCTTCAAATGCTGGTAGATACCATGTCACCCCAAAGCAACCTGATGTTACTAAATATAATACTACTGAAAATTACCCATCCAGGCATCTCTCTATATAAGTGGCGTATATAATGAGTGTACCCTAATTGTGAGTGAAATCCTGTTAAGGACATGATGTGAGAGGCTGAGAGCATAGTGTACAGATATAAATAGCAAAGTATTTTTTAGCCAATAGGAGGGCAACATAGCTTTAAAATGAAATCAAATTTAGGGTATCTCTCAGGCTTGGTGCGACTTAATCCTAAGTGAGTAAAACAACAAATATAAATTGCCTTGGGCATTTTCATGCTGCTGATTAAATGGCCTGAACTATGTTTTTTCCTGATTGATACCTAATGGCACAGAACAGGAAAAAAAACTGCATCCTTAAGCCCTATTGTAAGAATTCACCAATGGATGTGCTCAACTTTTATGAGCCAGTGCAACACACATTGATGGAGAGACAAGAATTTGCAGCTCGTCTACAAGTCACAGTTAAGTTCTCAGGCAAGTGCTTGCTGTCAAGTTTTGTTTGTTTTCGCATGTTTCCTTATGAAGAAGCACCGCACAGTGAAAAGGTGTTGATCTCTGGAAAAGAAAATGAAACACTAGATCACAAAGAAGCGAGTTGCTTAGCCCAGAACTCTGTAGGGTAAATAACCTGTGCAAGGGCAAAAGGGGGGGGGCAGGGAGAATCAATATATACAGTAGAACAGAATGAAATAAATCTAAGGAACGACATACAGTTTTACATAAAGAGCACTTGTATATACAATATGAAATTAAAATAACAGAAGCAGAGGCACAGAGATAGAAAGACAGATATCACTAGCTTATAGAAGGTACAAATTAGACAAATGACAAAGGAGAGGAACTAAAAGGAGACATCAGGGCAGACTTTGGTAATATGGTGTCCTGAGTGAGGGCAAAAAAAAATCCGGGTGCAAGTAGATAAATACGGACCGCTTACCAGCGGGAAGGTAAACGGCGTTTCCGTGTGCGGCTCTGGCTCGCCAGATGCAGCTTTGTCACGCTGGCCACGTGACCCGGAAGTGTCTCCGGACAGCGCTGGCCCCTGGCCTCTTGAGTGAGATGGGCGCACAACCCCAGAGTCTGGCAAGACTGGCCTGTACGGGCAGGGGTACCTTTACCTTTACCTTTATTATTTTCACATTCCTTTTGGTACAGCTGCTTTTTATTGGATCTTCTCAATAGGTACCCATATAAATAGAGGTTTATTAGTAGTTGTTGTTGTAGTAGTAGTAGTTTTTTGTGCCTTCCTTGGCTCAGCACTCTAAGTGGGGAAACCACTCGCACTGCCCTAAATCTCTTGCTGGTGGAATGGTATAGTTCGACCATTAGAGTGCTGATTAATTGCATTTAGAACGTTATTTAAAACTGTATATTGTGTGCTATTAATATTGAGCACAATATGCAGAAACAAGCCCAGAATTGTCTGTGCCATGGAGTCTCAAATACCTCAAATAAAGCAAGGTAGAAAAATAGTAGATACTAGAATTTGCCCAGGAAATTAAGACCCAAGAGAGATTGCATTATTTCCATTGGGAACTGAGTTCTAACCACCCCGCTCCGCACATCCAATATCATCATACTGTATTGGCAATTGACTTTCCAATGGAAGAATGTCAGAATGTCTTGTTCTGTTCTGCAAATGTTTCCAAGGGCAGTGAAATAGCTCTTTGAATTCCACCTCCAGGATACAGGAGGACTGGTCCCTAAGGCATCCTGGTCATTAAGAACAGGAGATCCATCAGTAAAGTGATCAGTGAGGGCTTAATTTTACTCCTCTTAATGAGGAGCAAATTGCAATAGATTAAACATCAATGATCCTTTAATTTAATTTAATTTAAATTCATTCTGCACATTTCTGTGTTTTACTTTGGATGGTGGACTAATAAGGTACATGCGGCACCTCGGTACTCAGGAGGAGCAAGATACAAATGTGAAATGTCATATGAAATATGACATTGATAACAAAAATGAGTCACCATAAAAATCAATGTCCCTACCTAAATCCAAACAGGAAGAGGCAACTCAAAACCACAAAGCAGTGAACTAGCTTTTGAGTTATACAGAACTCCTAGGGTTAATGGTTGACGTGAGATGGGTGCTGCTTATAGAAGGCATGATATAAGCCCCACCAGCAGTATGTTACACTCCTAAGGTGCTCATTCAAAATGATTTTTGCAGACTAATTAAGCTATATTTGCCCAGCACAAAAGATCAAGGTACAAAGATCCAAAAGTGCAATTAACATAAAATATAAAAGCCAACAGCTGCTTTATCACTGACAGGAACTTGCATCCCACCTCAAGTTATAGGTGTCACTATACCCTCACTGACTTTCTCTGCATCAGTTCCAGGCTTCTAGTTCTTAAACTATCCCCCTCTCTGGCTTGCATTATAAGAAGAATTAAATAGTCATGTGGGTATCTTTGTTCTCCAAATGCCTTGGATTATCTTGGCTGAGCATCAGTCAATTTCACACACACACACACACACACACACACACACACACACACCCATTCGAGTGGGAAAATGATAACTCCTTGACTGCAAGGTGGCCAAATCAAGAAGAGAGGGGCAAGAGGCCTGGAGCCCACCATATTTTGGCTTATTCCTTGTCTCTGTTCACAGACCACTCCTCCTTCCTGATTCAACTTCCACTTTCGTCTTTGTTACTTACTCCTCCCTTGCGCTATCCCAGGTACTCACTGTAAATTGCTAAGATTTCTCTGCTTCTGGCTTGTCTAATATTAGGCTAAAAGCCTGCTTGACAGGGGCTGTGTCACTTCTTTCTGAGGTACCCTGCCTTGTACACTGCTGGAGCTATTCAGATGTTAAATGGTAAAAGTAGCAGTAAAACTGTCACATGTCATCGGCAGTTGGGGACAAACCAGAGAAGGCACCTGCTCGGGATTGTGCAGATACTACATGGCAATAGATAACATATTATGGACTATATTTATAGCATTCCTTATCCTTTAATCTAATTTTGCGTTTCCATGAAAATTGCTTGTGCTCTACTGTGCTGTTGGAAGTGATAATCTTGTAATTAACTGTCACAGGGGAAAGAGAATTTTTTGACTCAGCCTTGTCAAATGAATTCCAGCTATTTCCCTTGAAAATCCATTTACTTGTAAGGCTTAAAGTGGTTCTTTAAATTCATTTGCAAAATAACATCACTGAGTTGGGGGTGTTTGTTTTTTAATTTTCAAAAAAGGCTAGCTTCATCTTTAGATATACCTGGTATATGGCAAAAATCAAAATCAGAGGATTTTGGTACCAGTTACAGCACTGCAAAATAGATCCACTCTCTCATTAGGACTGTGACCAAAGTTCCTCATTTTAATGGCAATTTTAGTGTGCAAAGAGAAATTCAGTCTTTATATTCTTAGTCCTCCTGTGAGATAAGTCACTTAGTCTCATTTTATGGATTGAGGAATTACAGTTGAGTAATAGTAATGACTCAAGGCTACAAAGTGAATTCAAGCATCGAGGGTTAGATTCTGAAAGTCATGTCCCACAGATTCACACCCAGAGCACCACATTGACAGAAACACATAACTGTGGACTAATGTGAAAGTTGATAATAATAAAATGGTTCATTACTGGATTGGTATTCATTAACAAGCATTCCTCTCTCACAGATTTACATGCAAGTGCCATTAATTTGAATGCAATGTACTTCCAAATAATTGATCCTCATACAGCTATTTCTGGGGCAGGGAACACACAGATAATAATTGAAATCTTTCATTCCTACAAATGTCTCCTTTATTTCAGTGGAGACAGTGTGTAGAGATGTGACATGTCCACTGAAATGAATGGGGCACTGAAATGAATGAATGCAAAGGGGGTGTGTATCATTGGGCCTTTGGATTGCTTCCAATGCATTTAGGATTGCAGCCCAACAAAGCCATTCTGAATGGTAGCTTGTTTTCTCTTCTTGTATTTTATTTTGGTTATTTGGTTATTTTAAAATGTATTTATATAGCGTCCAAATTATTATTTTTTACTCTTTGTTACACAGCTATAGAATCATAAAAAACCCCAAAACATTGCAAATAAATATATAGTGGGAGAGAGGGGAGTGGAAAGAGAGAGTCATCTGCTGGTTTAAGTCCTATTGTATGTATTCATGAATGCGTCACAGCACTGCATCAAATTTCATTTGGGTCACTGGCAGATTTATGATTAAGCTATTTATCAATCTTAGCAGTGAAAGGTTTGTGAGCATATTCCCGATAGAGATTCAAATTATTTCTCATATCATTTCTGGAAGAGGCTGTCATCCTGTCAGATTTTACAGTAGTGTCCTTAAGCAGCTGTAATTGTACATCATGAGAATTTACCCGGAATGAATGTGCTGTGATTGCATCATGGGCTCTTGGAATTAGGTGGTTCACTTTGTCTAATTAATGGCAAAGCTGCCATTGCCAAGT
Organism: Podarcis gaigeae; assembly: GCF_964106915.1. NCBI lineage: Eukaryota > Metazoa > Chordata > Lepidosauria > Squamata > Lacertidae > Podarcis > Podarcis gaigeae. The sequence continues at coordinate 40,551,367 of NC_139683.1, forward strand.
CTAATCACTGGAGCACTTGGAAAATATATTACTTTCATTTTAAGGATGCTGAAGGAATAAGGCCATTCTGGGTCTCAGAAGCATCTCTATATTAGTGCAGCCTATTAGAAAGCTATTCATTATTGATGAAACCTGGCTGGCGACTGTCTCAAGCTGCTTTTGGTTTCAAAAAGGGCAATCCACAAACCACTTCAGCTGGTGCAACAGCAGTTAAAAGCATGGAAAGGAAACACAAGGACAACACCTTAAGTGGTCTGTGGATAACCGCCCTTTCATCAAACCATGAACGATGACAAGGTGTTACAATATCCTACTGTATCTATAGTTTCTCAAGCACATAACAGTTACCAACCATGAAAGCAGTCTGTTATTCAACAGGAAACTTTGGCTGTTTCCCCATAAAGCTTCTTCATGCCTGCAGTTTCTTCCCTATTATTCTCCTGATTTCAAACTCCCATCATTTCAGAAAGGCTGAATTATGGTCCTTTCATTCCTGTTCTAATTAAAGTGCCTTGACTGACAAGGGGAGAAAATATTTTTTAAAAAGAACTACACCAATACATTTTTCATTGCTTAGGAAATAACATCAGGTTGTTTCCTGCGCACAACTGTTGCATTACGTGGCACCATTTGTTGTGCGGCTTTTATTACCTGCCGGACTCCTTTGGGAGTAAGGGTGAGATATAAATTGAATAAATAAATAATCAAGATGCTCCTCAGGAATGCTCCAAGATTACTTCCCAAAAGTTGGCAAAGATGTGTGATGTCAGCAAAATCAAAAGATTATTTTCACACCTGAGAGTGCGTATGTTTCATACACTATTTCCCACACACACGTTTCAGAGAAATGTGTGACGTTACCCCTAAACCAGCATAACTGGCCCTTCAGACATTGTTGGCCTTCCATGAGCCCCAGCCACTATGGCCAATGGTCAGAGGCTGCTGAACCCAATCCTAAAGCCTGTTATGGAACTCTCGATGCTCCATGCCTTGTCTGAGAAGTAGGAAGCTGGGGAGGGTCCCAGTGGGAGCTGGGGGGATTGTGGGGCAGTGTCCCCCTCCCTGAGCAATCAGGGAGAGCCAGATGGAGCATGCCCCCAACTCACCCTCCCCAAACCCTGACACTAAAAACTGACTGCAACAAAGCCTGAGGAATAGACATTCCTGATCTTGAACCAGCAACCTACTGATCTGTTATGTACTGAGTTGAATAGGATCCAAAATGCAGCAATCTGATTGGTCCTAGAACAATAGGATTCAGAATGCAGCAGTCTGATTGGTCCACAGGAGCCACCCAATCCAGCTCCAGGTGGAAGGGAATCTGCAACCTGATTGGCCTACAGGAGAATCCCGGAATTAGCCAATCACATGGGGCCCATTGTGTAAATAATGTATATAAAGCAGACATTCTGGGGGAACTTCCATTCCTCCTCACCACTATGAGCTGAATAAAGAGCATGAAATCCACTCTTGATTCCAAGTATATTTCATGATCCAAGGCTAGGCCCTAGTATGGTGGTGAGACTGTGTGTATTCAAGCTTCATAGCCCTCTTCAAGGGGTGATAGGAATGAGCATTAAAAAGCTTCAATTCTGCAAATTGCTAAGCAATGGCACTTGCATAGACCAGGCATGATATAATATTAGGAATCTGGCATTCTGCTTTGCTTTGTAAAAATATTGCTACCTCAAGCTTCTGCCTCCTTGCAGATTCTCTACATTGTGCCTCCAGCCAAGAGAGAGAAGCAATTTGGACACCTCTGCACTGGGCTGCCTCTGCATGGATTCCCATTTCTGCAGATATTATGTAAGTACTCCCAGTTTAGATAACTCACTGTCAGCAGGGTTATTGTAAAGAAAAAAGGGGGGGGGAACCTTCATGGCATATGCGGAAAAGGGGAAGGGGAACCCCACTACATTAAATGGAATTCAGCAAGCTAAGAATGAACCAGAAAAATAACAGCCCTTGCTAAAATGCTGATCTTTGATGTGCCTCATACTTGCATATATTGGCTGCATTTTTAAAGCCCTGGTTTCAGCTGATTAAAAAATGAATCATCAAGCTTCGAATCACTGATGATTTATCAGCATGAAGGTGCATTCCATTTCTTCCTCCTCCTGCTGTGAGCTCCCGAATTGCAATCAGGAAAAAGTGTCCAAGCAGCACTTTGGTAGCTCTTTAATTTCCTAATCTCAGTGTGTATATTTATCTATGTGGCTATATATATATATATATATATATATATATATATATATATATGGTGAGACAGAGTTTAAAATGGTGGATAATGGAAATAAATAATTGAGGCTTTGTGTACTAAAGTAAGAAACTAAATCTCACAAGTATTACTTTTGCTTCCTTAAATTATACACTTTTAACAGGGATGCCATGAATACCCATGACTTTCTATCACCAAAGTGAAAGCTGCCTTTTCACTGTTGCATAAAAGTGTCCCAAGCAAGCTACAGGTTTATGAATCAATTTCATAGACATACATACATTTGACACAGCTGTTGTAATTAAGCTAATTGCAAAGCAATGTTTCAGAAGGGCATTAGTTCTATGCTTTTTTTTTAATGAACTGCAGCAGGCTGAAACAAATGCATACTAAAACCTGACCTATGGTTTTAAACTGAGATCAATGTGCTATTCCTCTTTAAATATGCAACAAGATAGAATAAATAGGCATCCATGTGGCAGAATAACATTTTTCCAGGTGGTTGAAAGGCACAAACCATATCAATTGCCCTTCTTTACTTTTGACAAGACACATATCCCTCCAAGGCATCTTGCTTTACCTCAGGTTTTGGGAGTTTTATGGATTTAACACTCCCCTCTCCGCCTTCCCCCACTGTGATAAAGCTAAGTGCCTGGATATGGTTCCAATAAACATATTTTCAGATCCTTTTGTTTTGTGGTAAGTAACATTTGTGATATGAGACTTGAGAGAGAGATAGCACCACAGATATACAAGCCTGACTTCCACTACAGCAATTTTTAATGGCCCTCCATTCTCTGAGACATCCTTCACTATTAACTATTAAATAACCATTTTGTTTACTTTCTCAATGAAGCACAATTTCTGGGGAAGCTCCAGTCCTGTCTTTTTCACTCCCTGAATAGTTTATGGGACACTACACTTTCCAGATTTTGGCCCAAAGCTGCTCACTTTGTGCTCCTGTGCATTTCAGCAAAAGTGCTATTTTCTGAGCCAACTTTACCAAACAGGCAGCAGCCTGTCCTCTGGCAAAACAGAACCACAGTGGAAAGATCTTCCCTGAGCTAATTACCCCTCAGTCATAAATGTTCCAGAAGGGCTTATTCCATGAATATGGAGAAGTAGCCTGCAGGCATTTGTAGGCACACATGTCCTGAGCAGGCATGGCTATATCATCGTATACAAGAGAAATACAGATGCCATCTTAATCATATGATCCAGGAAGAGCAGAAGCATCCATGACAAATGGCCATCTAACCTCTGCTTTAAAATCTCCAGTGAAGGGAGTCCATCACCTTCTGAGTATGTTCTTGGTTCCTAAGCCCCTATAAGTATACAGCTAGTCATTATTGGCAGTTGTGCCATGTTCTGAGACAATGGGAGATACCTTTCCTCCTCTGTTGGTATCACTTTGTTGTAAAAATTATTTTTAGTGCAGTCATGCCTGTCACAACTGCTACGGTAGCTGGGTCAGAAATGGAGGCAAGAATTGAGTTTGGGATGATGTGTTGTCCATCATACTGGGGGGCGGGGAGGGAGGATTTGGTGGTCTGCTTCGGACATCAAAATGTCTTGAGACAGCTCCAAATATTAGCTATTTATATTACGTTTGTAAAAATGACAAGGAGAAAGTGCCTTTCTCAGCCTGCTAGACCTGTGATTCCCAAACTTTATTTCTCTTTAGAAACTTTATTTCTTTATTTAGACCTCTTGAAAATTGCTGAGAGTCTTGGTGAACCACTTAATGATGTTTCTGCTTGCTTTAGGAATTGTTGCTAAAATTTAAGGGTGCAAAACCCACATGCTAAAGTCTTCACCTCAAGACAGCTATTGTTAACTTTTCTGCTTACTTGACTATACCCAAGAATGTACACAGTAATGTAGCTTTCCTGTGAATTCCAAGAAGGGAAATGAAATGTTTATAATAAATAAATTCAAAATGCAAGCTGCATTTCCTACATAGACACATGCATTCCTCTCACTTCAGATGTCAAGATCTCTCTCTCTCGCTTTCTTTCTGGAAAGATGTTGCTGTTTGTGATTCAATGAAACACTTCCAATTTTACTGTGGCAGATCATTCTAGCAACAGCAAGCATAGAGCAGCCTTTGTGCTTCTCAGGTTAAGCAGAAAGCACACTTTACGATGGCACAAAGGAAATAAACCTTAATTAGGCCTCACTGAAAAAAGGAAAGGAGATGAAGAATCATCACAGATGTCAACTGAAGATACACATAACTGAATCCTGCTTCCTGAGAACATTTCCATTACTAAAATTGGACCCATTATACATCTTTGACAATGTTTAGAAAAAAGATGAAATGACAGATAATTTTGTAAGGGATTCTTCTCTCATCCTCTTTTCTCTCAAAAGTTCATTGCACTAATGGAATAAAAGTGGGATTGCACTAATAAATAAGATGGGGAAAATGTTTTTCCCCCTATTAGAAATAAATTTCAGTAGCACAAGTTAATGTGCCACAGTACAAACAAAACACTGGAATATTTCGCAATTGACTCCATCTTTCAGGCTGGAGACTGGAACACACCTCATACAAATATTGTTAAGGCAAAGAGAAAGTGGAAAAGACCCACTTAAAGTTAAATCTATATTATTGTCAAAGTGGCTCCTATTTTATTTTTTCCCCTGACTGACCCAGAGACAGGGATGGGGTGGGAAAACAAATTAAGCAGCAGTACCTACAGCAATAATAATTTAGTTGTGTGTGCTTTTATCCAATTCCTCCAGTTATTTGATTTGTATCAGTAAGAACGATTTAAAGCATTCTTTGTTCTGAAGTTCTGGGGCCTTCAAGTGAAATAATTTGAAATAAATAAATACAATTCTCACTCTTGTCCTCTTGAGGGTGACACAAATGCCCTCCAGCACATGAGGAAGCTATTCTAAATTCTGTCACGTGGACATTCGAGACTGATCATGACTGATTCACATGCCATGGCTATCTGCCATTTGCATACCCCCACAAACCAACCAGTTGGCATGTTGAGTTTGGCATGTAGTAGATATTTTTCAGAGACTGACTGCCAAGAGTGAGAAGCTTCCTCACAAACCGCCTGCACTTCATCTTTATATGTCCAGGACTCCTGTGATCAATCTGAGGCTCCAGTGAAACAATGGATAAGTTTACATATTCAAGCAGAATAGCTGGCATTTATTTCTTATTTTGGGGGAAAACACTCCCACCCTACTTACTTGTTAGCGCAATTCCACTTTTTTATTATTAGTGCAATGTTCAAAAGTGAATTTTTGAGGAAAGAGAAGCTGAGAGAAGAACAAACCATTACATACATACATAATTTTACCTGCGTGCTGCATTTCCACAGTTCAATTCATGCTCAAGGCTGCTTACAAAATGAAAGAAATACATGACTACAACATAACAAAAGTAGCCATAAATAATAGATAAAACATAAAAAATGCACAACCAAACTGAACAATTTCTACATAAATAACAAGATCTAAAATAAAGGCAATCACAAAAACCACCCTACCAACAAACATCTCCAGTCTATTACAAAATTATCTATAATGTCATCCTTTTCTAAACATGGGGGTGTATAATGTGTCTAATTTTAGTGTTGGAAATATTCTTAGGAGGTAGAATTCAGTTCTGCATATCTTCAATTGGTCCCTCAGTTTCAGAAGCTTTAGGCACTGCTGGATGACAATTCACTAAATTTGCAGACATATTGGAATGAAAAGGTGCAACTGGGAAGACTCTCAGTCAAATTAATTAAAGTTTCAGCGCCTGTGAGCTGTATATGCTATCAATGAATACATTGAATAAGCCCTACAGCTAACAGTTCAGTATGCTCTTGATTATCATTCTTGAAATAAATTCTAGAACAAACAAACAAACAAAAAAAGGCTAAATATAGAAAGGCAATGCTTTGGTCTCCCAACAGAAACATTGCTGGCATACCAGGTTTTCTAATGGAATGCTGCGTCCTTTCTTCTCAATTGCTGGAATTGCACCCCATGGACCACAAGCAAACGTTTTGTGACTGGATCCTTCCTCCTGCAAATGGCAGCAATGCTAACCAATGAGGATTTTTTGCTAGAGACACAGCAAAGGTAGCTGAAATCCTTCACTCTTTATTTGCCTCCCTGGCAAAACCACACAACATTTTAGATTGATCTGCCTTGAAGTTAGCTATGGGTCTCTCATGTTCTAATGTGGGTGGGCAGTGAGGTTCTGAGCTGTCAGGTTTTCAAGCAGAGGAGTCATGCTAGTCCTTTAGGACCATAGGTGAGTAGCAAAGTCTAGCACTGGCAATGACTCAGTTCTGTAAGAAGCAGTAAAGACTGGCAGGTATTGCAGCTCGAGATTGGAAAGAGATCAAGTTCTAAAAGCAGCAGCTGACAACCAGAGGGGCCAGGTGTCATATCATGTTCCAAAGGTGGCAGGAGTTTAGCCAGGCAGATGCCTCTTCAAGTTGCTTAGACTGAGGGCCAAGCTTTATAGGGCCTGGTAGAAAAGGATTGGTCCCTGGGATCAGCTGATGGAGTGCTCAGTCAAAAGCAGAACCTTTACTGCAGCCATGTAGCATCCTCCCAAAAACAAACACAAGAAACCCACGACCAGAAACAAAGCTGCAAAGCTTGGTGCGGAAATGCAGCCACTGTGCCCCATTGTCAAACAGTAAACCAGTTTACAAATGCCTATTTTTCCATTAAAAACATGTTAACACTTTGTGGCATTATGCCCTGTGGGATTACAGGTTAATGGGTCAATGATGAACTCATCATGGTATCACGAAAGAGACTACACATACAGTTAGGTGCATACAGTACGTCACTTAAAATAAAACCCAAACATGGCACTTGCTGGGCTCACCTTTTATGCTATATCCAGATAACAGGAGTGCTTGTGCTAAAGAGAAGCGCAAAGGTGCCTTATGGAAGACATAGCAACTAGTAGCTCTTCAAATACCAGGAGGGTGCAGGGATATGATGTGGTGTTGGCTGGCTTAGCACCACTTTTGCTGTACCACCCATGCAGATTTCTTTGGCCATTTGGACTTATAGCAAACATAACTGTGGAATGTGTCTCAAAATGAGTAACAATCAGCAAAACCATGGGTGACATCATCCACAAAGACATAGATACATAAGAAGCTGCCTTATACGGAATCAGGCTGCTGGTCCATCTAACTTAATGTTGTCTACACTGATTTTCAGTGGCTGTCCAGAATTTCAGTCAGGGTATATTTCCCAGCCATACCTGGAAATGACAGCGATTGTTCCTGAGACCTTCTGAATGCAAAGTAATAACAGAGATCATTCCAGTGGTCCCCAGGAAAAGACTTTGGAAAAGATATTAAGAAGGTTAATTGGTTTCATTCTAATTCTGGGTTTTGGGCATTGTCTACACTGAGTCTTTGGAACGTAAATGCATTTGGCATTTGGGAGGGGCAAATGCTCTTCACTTTTATATGCCAGCTCGATTATGTTTAGCCTCATCTGATTACATTCTAAAATGAGAGATGCTGGAACACATGAAAACTTAGGTGGATAAGACATGTCATTTACAAAACAGCAGCAAGCAATTTTCTGAAATACCAGTCCTTTAAATATTTTCCAAACAATGTTAGTCCTGGTGGAGATGATAAAATGCTGTGCTGCACACACTTTTTTCCCCCCCAAAGAAATCTTGAAGTGAGGCTGCTGTAGGCATTTGACTTCCCAAATGAATAGTATTGAGTAAGCAATGTCTCCATTATTATTTTATTATAGGAGGGGGAAAACACAACCTAGGGAAATCCATTGAAACAACAGCTCAAGCATTCGTAAGTGTTTCAGCTGTTTATCTCATCTAAAATATATAAAATTTATGTCCCTGGGTTTTGGAAAAAGAACAATGAAATAAATGCATTTAATAGTTTAAACTGAAGATATGTTCCCATTTCTTTTTGTGAATACAGTGGTACCTCAGGTTATATATGCTTCAGGTTGCATACGCTTCAGGTTACAGACTCCGCTAACCCAGAAATAGTGCTTCAGGTTAAGAACTTTGCTTCAGGATGAGAAGAGAAATCGTGCTCTGGCAGCGCGGCGGCAGCAGGAGGCCCCATTAGCTAAAGTGGTGCTTCAGGTTAAGAACAGTTTCAGGTTAAGTACGGACCTCCGGAACAAATTAAGTACTTAACCTGAGGTACCACTGTATTCCTTCATCAGACACTTCATGCTTGTAGCGTAAGTATTATACAACATAACGTTAGAAGGAGGACGTAGTCACTCAGGCTGCTTCCACAATGATAAGTCCCATGAGGAATAATCAGAGTAATAGCCATTGGTCCTCAGAAAAGCATCAGTTCATGAAGCTACTGGGACTGAGTAGAGATTACTTTAAGTAGCCAATAGGAATGGGGGAGAAATTCAATTCAGCTTGCATTTAAAAGCAAACCTACATAATTCACACTTTATGGAACAATACACCAGCCAAAACACAGCATCATTTGAAATTCACACTTCTCTGAATTTTTCAGTGCAGTCAAGTAATGAGTACAAAAATACATGTACTTGAGTAAATTGTCATATAAATTCATATTCTAGTAAAAAAAAAAAACATACAAAACTATGTAACAGGTGAAATGGCTTTGCAAATATATGTATATTATAAGAAATGTGCACTAAAATGCTGCTCAATTATCATGATGACTTAAAAATAATTGCAAACTGATATGGATATGTGGGGAACAGAAGACAGAAAAAAACGAGAAACTAATGGTCCAAGTTTCCCATACCTAACAGCTATAGTCTAATTTACAAATACCTAAAGCTTGATTTCTTCAATTCATTGAACCTTTAAAAAATGTATTCCGAAAGTGGTTGCCCCAACCCTAGCAAACTTGGCCTCTGTTGCTCAGTGTATAAGTCCAGAGCTATATAACATCAACCTATGCAGTGTCACCGTGGACTTTCAACACAACTGCTCAGAAGGGATGGAGGCTTGCATGGCAGAGGGAGGAGTGAGCAGGACCAGCCTTGTTAGCACTAGGGAAATCATGCTTTAGCTGTAGCTGTGCAAATACTGCAGCTCAAGCATATCCATAGACTTGAGCTGTTCTGGTGATAGCCTGTGCCTAGCGATTTACATACACAGTAAGCTGTACTTTACAAATCCATATTGCAGAACATTTTTCACTTCATACGTTCCCCAAAGAAGATAGCTTGACCTTGTCAACAATATCACAAATAGGTCTGAAATGAAAATGTTATTTGTGGCCTTTATCAGCCCGTAAGCTTGAGGAAGGATAAACCTAAACTATTGCTACTTCGTTTGATTGCCACCTCATGAGAATGTTGTTGGGGTTTTTTAATGGTAGGATAAGAGATCTGTAAAATAAATGAATTGCTACTGACTTTTTTCCATGGGTTTTTCTATCCTTTATCCAGGATGATGTACATAGGGATGTTTCTTTTTATTTACAATCACCTTGTGAGATTGATTAGGCCAACGTATAGTGATTTCCCTCGAATTACTCATCAAGTTTCATGGCTCTCTTGTCCATTGAGCCTTCATTACTGAATGCAGACTCCATTAAGGTGTTGGTTACATAAAGATCAAACCTATCCATTCTTAAGGAAATCAGCCCTGAGTGCTCACTGGAAGGACAGATCCTGAAGCTGAGGCTCCAATACTTTGGCCACCTCATGAGAAGAGAAGACTCCCTGGAAAAGACCCTGATGTTAGGAAAGATGGAGGGCACAAGGAGAAGAGGGCGACGGAGGACGAGATGGTTGGACAGTGTTCTCGAAGCTATGAACGTGAGTTTGACAAACTGCAGGAGACAGTGGAAGACAGGAGTGCCTGGCGTGCTCTGGTCCATGGGGTCACGAAGAGTCGGACACGACTAAACAACAACAACATCATAAAGGTATTAATATGGTTAATATAATATAGCTCCCTTGCAAAGCTACTTGACACATGCCTGCTGTTTAGTGAGAAGAGGATGCTGGCTGGACTGATCCAACAGACTCTTTTTACTTAAGTCAACCTCTATACACGGTTAAATTCCTTGGTCAAAAAGCAGTATTGATATGAAATTGTCCAACAGCAGTACATGTCACAGCCTTTTCTCCCTATACACATAAAAATGTAATGTTGTTGTCACACTGCAGTGTGTAGCCACACCAGCTCCATCATGATGACAGAGTGGCCGGCAGCACAGGTGAGCTGTTTTAACTGAGGATTAGGAGCACTTCATAAACCACCCTGTGAAGTGCTTTCCCCCTCCCTCGTTAAATGCAGCTACAATTAGCTTACGGGCTTGGGGTAGGCTAGGAGGTGATGGTCAGTGAGATGTAAAAAATGGGTGTTTATTCAAGTATAAAGGAAGGGCAGGCTGGTCGGGTGTGAAGGAAGGGGGGAGCTGGCAGATAGGTGAAGCTAGCAAGCAGAGTGAGTTGGGGCAACAGTCTCCAGTTATTTATACAGTATTTCTTTCATCAGTCCCCTGCTGGTCTTTCTTTGGGCACTTGCAATGAATTCAGAAGTGGCTTGTTTATTACTTTATAATAAATTAGATTTTGGCCACAGAACTGGCTTGTTTTAACATACTCTCCCATAACCTTTTATTCTTTTACATTTGTGGTGCTCTACTTTCTGTCAACTGCATTATTGATCAGAACATCAACTGTCCCTTTATGTGACAAGCTTTTTTATGGTCTGGATAAAGATCATATTAAATCTTTATGACACCTATAATGTTCCAGTGGATAAGTGAGTAGAACAGAATGTTTTGATTGTGGTTGTACTGTGTATCATGTAAGGAGCACAACCATAGCTCAGTGGTAGAGCAGCCAAAGTTCAGTCCCCAGCATCTTCACGGTGCACTGGCAGAAAATCCTGTCTGAAAATCTGGAGAGCCACTGCTGGTCAGTGCAGAAAATACTGAGGTTGATAGACAAACCATCTGACTTGGTGTAAGGTAGAGCTTCCTATGATCCAATACTCTCAGTGATTGTTAACTGCTATAGAACAAAAACAAAACCCTGATCTGACACAATAATCAGTTGTTGGAAATGCCAATGAGCACTTAAAAATGGCAAACCCATAATTAAGATTGTAAGGTAAGGACAAACAATAGAATCCAAAGCATGTAGAGAAGCCCTGACAGATGACTTTTTTCTTTTTTAAGAAAATCATCTTTGGGATGGAACATTTTTAGCAGAGAGTTGGGGCAAGGGAGATTGCTTAACCTACTAATCATTTTTTGTTGTTCTTCTGATTTCCCCTAAGTTGGTCCAACATTCCAGGTGCATATTTACTATGAATGGCTTCTAGTTTTCATGATCACAAGGCATATATATTTATCAAGCTTTATTAATATAAAACTTAGTAAAAAAAACCAATTAATTCTCTACATTAAGACATGGCTCTGACAAATACTATACAAAATCTCTGACAATACCATACAAAATCTTTTTACATGTACAAAGATGAATAAACTCTAACAAAGTGAGTCCAGATTAGAACAGACATTTTTTCCTTTACATTCTGCCTTACTCCTTTTTGCCATTTACTTACCCTACACTCATCAATTTTCTCTCAGATTTAGTTTTTTTAAAGCATCACATGTCTAGGCATGGTAAGCAGTGTAAGAGCAAAACAAGCATGGTGAGCACACACACACACATGGTGTCACAGAAATTTCTGTAGATAAGTATTTCAGCATTTTTAAAGTTTGAGAAAAATAAAAGATGCCAAATGAAAATGTTGCAGCATGGAGACATTGATATTTAAATTTGCATCATATAGCAATCCCATCTCTTCATCTGATGAGACTGTATACATACTCTTTAGAGTTGGTGAAAGTGGAAATCTGACCAGAAAGAATCAATGAACAATCAAAGTGTCAATGAAAAATCAAATACTTTGGTTCAGCTCCTTACATTATTTACTTACATTAAGGCATATATCATCTAGATGTGGTGTAAATTGCACTCTACATAGCTGATGTTGGAATAGGAGATTCTAGTAACACTGGTCTTGAACTGAGTTCCAATTAAATAAGCAGGACTTACTCCCATGCAATATGTTTAGGTTTGGCAAATACAATTCATTTATTTGATGAAATCTTCCATAAATGAAGAAGCTTTTACTAGATTTCTTCTAAAACTTAACATCTACATTTGGCATTTTCGAACAAATTTTGTCTAAACATAATTTAAGTGTGAAGTGAGCTAACAATCTAAATTTAAACCTTGGGACAGACTGAGATTAAGTTAGCTGAATTTAGGTCCTAATGAAGTCCAAGGGGCAAATTTGTCATAACTACTTAAGTCCCATTGAAACCAGTAGGGACTAATTGCAACTGTCTGGATCAAGTCTCTTAAGGCTAAGAAGACAGAGTGTGCTTGAAGACAAAATAACATTGAATCATTTTGCCCCAGACAGTCTGCAAGAGCTTTTTAATTTTGCAAAGGAAAGGCTGGATAATTAGCAGACACTCCAGCCTAACAAGTCTTTGCATTTGCATTCTTCCAATGATATAGAAGAGTCATTACGAAATGTAGAACACCTGTTCAGTATCAAAAACTCTGCGGCAGACATGGAAACTTCAGTGGCTGCCTTAAGAATAAACTATGGATAAATCCTTGGAAATCTGCATTTTTCCTGCAACGGAAGTTTCAAGCAGTTTGTTTTCTTCACACAACTGAATGCAGCCACCTGGAAGACCTCAAGTCTTTCAAGAAGTGAGTCTGTGGGTGCAACATCATTGTAGGAGTCCAAGTCAGCTGTTAGCACTGTCAAAAAAATAAGAATAGACCTTTTATCAAAGATTGCTGTAAAGAGTTATTGACAAGTTTGACTAGAAACCAGAACTGCAGATCAACCTAAGATTCAAGTCTAAGATTCAAATCTTACATGATCTTGGAAATGTCAAGTTTTTAACTTTGCTTTGTTGCTTGACAATACAGATCATAAATGGGAATTCTCCTTTAAATCCCCTCCCCCAAAAACAGTAAAGAAAAGAAACTACGTTTGCACACCAGCTGTGAGAAGATAATTTCTCTGGACAACTAAAGAAGTGCTTTTGTTTCTATACATAATAAGCTAAGCTCTACAGAAAACATTTTTTAAATCTGTTTCCCATAAAACCGGAGAATGCAAATGAAAGATTCCAGTCTTATTGCTTTTTAAAATAGATTTGTAATATTGTTTTGACTTGTAAAAAAAAAAGTTCTTGTAAATGGATATTAGCTGACTGCAGATTTGTATATATATTAAAGTCCATATAAAACTAAAGTCCTGGAAAATTAAGTTACAGAGGAAGCACATTTCCTCTGGAACAGACTTGAGGCCCTTTCAATGTTTTGGAATACAACTCCCATGATCCCAGACCATTGGTACCAAGTTGGGAGAAGCTGATCTGCAGCAATGGAGTGTACATAGCTATTTGATGTAACACATTAGATATGTTTTAAATAAAGTAACAGGGATGAAATAAATGTCATTTTAGGGTGTCTATTACAAGCATACTTGCAACAGAATCCTATGAATGTGTACTCAGAAGTAAGGCCTATTAAGTTTGGGACTGCGCTCTAAGGATGCTGTTACCAAAAGAAACCTTGTGGGTGGTTGAAAAGCCTAACAAGGAGCTACAGATAATTGACTGAACTTTAATGTCAAGCACCTGAAACCTGTATGGCAACCTTCACATAGTTGTCATTGTTCTATGGTCTGGTTCACTAACAAAAGATCACTGAACATATTGACAGCCAGTGGGCAATTTAATAACCTCCCACTCCACTAAAATAAATTGGCCTATACTTGCCATTTTTAATAAACCAGACCCACGCATTTCAAGAGGAGCTATTCTAAGTTTAAACAAAAATCAGCATCAGAGCAATCTTTGCAAATCTCCTTTCAACATAAAAGTGGTCATATTAACATGAGATTCCCCTAAAGCCAAAATAATATTAATTCAAATGAATCATGTCCCCCCAGAAGTGAAGCAGATCTTACCTGCTGGCTGACAATGTTTTCCTGCCTACATTCTGAGGCATGGGCTCACAGTGGAAGAAGCTTTTTATCCACCAGCATCTTTCAAACACGTCAGGTAACCCTATAAAAGCATGCACATATGGAGCTGGTGAATAATAAAAACCAAAGCGACAAAAAAAGCTATTAATTTTAATGAAGCAACAATACCAGAAAAGGCAAAGCATACTGTAGTCTTATCTGAAAACATATTAGAATTAAATGCACAGTTGGGTCTGGCGGGTCAAATGATTCCCATTAAGTATGCTAAACTTTTCTGGATGTTAGCTATTAATTTAAGTAAGCGTCACAATACCATGATGTGCTTTTTCCAGGTCCAAGGAGTTTGTGGGTTCAGAGCAGCAAGATGAACTGCTTGAAGAAACACTAGAGTCAGAATTCAGTCGTGCTGTGTGTGAAAAAGAGAGCCTACATTACATTTGGGGAAATCAAATCAGTATCATACAAACCAGTGTTTAAGGTTCAAAACACCTTCAATTACTTTTAAAGAAACAACTCTTAAAATGTAACAAATGGTTAGTAAACACATATCTGTGCCTATTGTTTCAAACAGTGGCTAATTTTTTACACTTCTGTAAGCAAACGTTAATTGCAAGGAATCAGGTTGCATCATATGACAGCAAGGTAGTATGATTCAAATGCATATACATTCAAATAAGACTGAGATTAAAAAGATTATTTCAATATTAAATGTTTCTTGGGGAAACGAAAGGATTCCCTCAGGAAGAGTCATATAAACAGAGCTAGTTTTAAGGGCAGGTGGTCCAGGAAACTGCTGGGGGAAATCAAGTTTGGTGGGCAATATGTTCCAGTTAGGGGCACCTGCCACAGGTTAGATAACAGGAATAAATAATGCATGCAGAAATTGGCTACAAATACAATTAAAGATATTCCAGAGCTGAGCAAAAGGAGGGGTGAAGCAAATATACCTCTTGCTTGTGGTGCTTTAAAATCTAAGGCCAGCCCTAAACATGAATAATGAAACCCATACTAGTATGCATTCTAAACATGTAGCTGTCCGTACAGAAACAAACATTTTGAGATTATGTTAGTCCTCCTTTCAAGGCAGAAAACTTACTTCTGTAGTACTGGTTCTTTGCCAGAAGGCACCCAGCAGAAGGCACAGCTGCCATTGCAATGGTTCTGTCCAGTAACAAAAAGGCAAAATTTATGTAAGGATACCTGCAGGTCAAAAGAAAATAGGGAAGTTGTAGGTTAATTTGCTAAACCACAGCATAGAGATCAGATCTCTACAGTACTGAGAACTGTATACTTGCACTATAAGATTATAGACCTTATACTCTATGGGTCTGAGTTTTCTAGGGACAGGGGGAAGATTCTTGTAGATGGAAGAATGTGTGGATCTTTCCCACATGTGCCCAAACTCCTGAGGTTTATGCTCACTATATGAAAATAAATCCCTCAGATTATATTGCACCTTATCACTGAGCTCAGGCACTTGCAAATGAATGCTTTTGCAACTGTTGGGAGCATTTAAAAGTCAAGAGATGGCCATACAGAAAGCCAAATCAGACGATTTGTTCATCCAGCCTTATATTGCCTGGCTTCGATTTAGAGCTGGCAGCTTTCAGCTTTCACATCATATCCTACCTTAAACTGAAAATGCCCAGGCTTGGGGCCTTCTGTGTGTGAAACATGTCCTCTGCTTCTGAGCCCCAGCTTGGGTCTTCTGTGAATCTGCAGATCCATCATCAAATTGCTCACCTTATGTAAAGGAGCTACTTTCCATGTTGGCAACAACCCACTGACTATGAATGTGCATGTGCTATTTAGGATCAGGTGCTTAGAGATTCCAACAGCCCAACTAAGATTTATATACCAGCACTGCAAAAGCTTTGCAACCTGTTAAGATTCTTCAACTCAATGCCATAATGCAGAGAGGCATGTCTTGCATTGCCTACTGATAGAAACTCACATCCAGTCAAGGAAGTGCAATCTCTACGAACCCGCTTGTGGTATTATTACTTCAAATCATGAGATGCGAAAAGCAAACTCCAGAAGGCACTTTATTCCTGCAGAAAGTTTGGGCATTCGTTCACGGAATCCCAAGCGGGGAAGGAGAAAACTAGGCATGCACATGATCAGTCTAGATTACCTGTTGCTTTCTTTCTTCGCAGAGATCAGCAGCCACGTCGCGCTTCTTTTTTGCCCTTCAGAGAAACACAGACCTCGCCACAGTCCGAGAAAGCAAGCTCGCTTTCACTGCCCTCCTCCTCTCACGCCTCCCTTTATATAGAGGAGCCCTCGGCGACGGAGCTGAAATTTGACCCGACAGGCGGCGGGGTGGGGGGAGCGGAGGCCGTCGCGCGCAACCGAACTCACTTGGCGCGCTGCCGGCTTGTCCTCCTTCAACCCGGGTCGGGCCAGGCCTGCTCAAGTCCCCGGATCCCCTAGCAGCAGCAGCAGCAATAACAACAACAATGAGGCGCCCGCCCTGGGCACGTGCTGCCCCTCTGGCTGGCCGGGGAGGAGCGCGTGCTCCGCAGTCGCCCTTTGCATCGGCGGCTGAGGGGAGCGCGCCTTCGCAGCTCCTCTCGCTGCTTCAGGGCCCCGGGGGGTTTTGGCGGGTGGCAAACGGAGCTTTGGACACAATAGTTGCTTTCCTCCAGAGGATTAAGCAGCAACGGGCTTAGCCGTCGAATAGGAAGGGCACGCTTAAAAAAAACAACAAAAACAAAACCGTGTTTCTAGAGCGCTGCTTGGCAGCGTTGCCCTTTGCAAACAGTCCAGGTGCAAATCTCTCTGCTCGGAGGGCGCCAGGCGTGTATTTATGCTGCATTTTATAGACTCATAGAAATGTAGAGTTAGAAGGAAATCAGAAATGTCATCTCCAATGCAGGAATCATATCTGAGCCATCCATGGCAAATGGCCTTCCATTTTCTGTTTAAAAACCACCATCTTCCAAAGTCACTGTGGAGCAACCAATGTTACTGTTTTATTCTTTTTTTGTAAACGGCTTTGAGGTTTTCTGCAATCAAGTGGTATATACATCTTATGAAGTAAACAAAAGAAATCTAGTGGGGGGGGGGGGACAGATTGGTAAACTCATAACAATAACACAAAAATGTTCCAGCCATCTTCAAACAGAACAAAAGTTAACACCAGGAAGGTTGACGGACATGACTGAGTCTTTAATGCTTCCCAAAGCCTGAAGTACAGCCACCTGCCATAGCTCAACTGGGAGGGAGCTTCAAAGGTGTGGAAACACCACCAGAAAAAGGGTCGTCTCTTTCATGGTCCCCTATTTCAAACAGCAAAATTATGAAATGTCCTACTGCAAATGTAGTGATGCCACCCAAGTGAATACTGTTAAAGGGGCTTAGAAAAGTTTGTGGCTAATAAAGCTACCAATGGCTACTAGTCATGATGGCTACATGCCTCTAGCAGCAGCCCGGGAGTACTGTACTATTGCACTCATGTCCTGCTTGTGAGCTTACCATAGGATGGACAGTGGGAGAACAAAATGCTGGAGTAGGCAACCCTTTGGTCTCATCCATCAGGGCTCTTCTCATGTACTTAATATACATAAGATATACTTAACAGTGGCTGGCAATTTCCCATTTGTTCATCACCATAATAAGTATGGGAGCCAAACCTTTCTCTAATGGAGCTGATTTTACACTGTCGCCTCCAGTCAGACTCCATTCTCCGGTAATGTTGGCAATAGTGCTGCAGAATGGTTGGCACCATAAAGCCAGTTGTCCCCTTTCACTCCTTTAAAGGGAAACTGGCAGAACCCTAGTTTCTCTTTAAAAGAGAACATTACTACTGACTGTCTGGACCAGGCATGAGGAACATGAAGCCCTCTAGATGTTGCTGAGCTCCAGCCATCCCTCACCAGTGGCCATGCAAGCTGAGACTGATGGGAGCTGGAGCCCAAGAACATATGGAAATCTATAAGCTCCCCATCCCTGGTTTAGGCAATAGTATCTAGTGTATTGGAAGAAAATGTTGTATATAAATGTAAAAAATAAAATTACATTTCCACATTAGTGTACCACAAAAGTGCAGGAACTAGGCAGATCCATCCTGCCAGTTGCTTATGTAATTGATTAGACAAAAAGCCTACATCATTCAAACAAGCAAACATATATACTATTTGTTTCTTTACATAACTGTAGAGATTGGCGAACTATTCTAAATGTTGGGTGCCTCAAAGCCATATGTTTTATTGATTGATTGAAGTTTTATGTTTGCAATTTCTCCAATAATATGTTGTTTTTTTATATGAAGCCCATCTGACTGGGTTGCTCCAGCCACTCCAGGCAGCTTTCAGTAAAATATAAAAACGCAACAAAACATCGGGCATTAAAAACTTCCCTATACGAGACAAGGAGATCCTGGTGCATGCATTATTCTCTCTCAACTGCCCCCCCTCACTTTAGCCAACATTTTAACCTTGAAACTGTCATGCTCAGTAGCTCAATCAATGAGATTCCTGGCTAAAAGAGAATTTGTACCTAGAATCTTCCTAATTCTAGTCTGACACTCTAACCCTTGCATAATACTATATCATTGGATTTCCTTATCAGTTTTACTAATAGACAAATGAAGCCAGCTTTATTTTTACAGGGATACATTACCAAGCTTAGGAGTTTGGCATGCATATCATTTCAGGCTGTGCTGTTTCCAGTTCTTGACGCATTGCGTTTATCCAGCAAGGGTGTGGGGAGTCTGGGATAAGCAGCAATTCCATATGGAGTACAGTGGTACCTCGGGATACATGTGCTTCAGGTTACATACGCTTCAGGTTACAGACTCCGCTAACCCAGAAATAGTACCTCGGGTTAAGAACTTTGCTTCAGGATGAGAACAGAAATCGTGCTCCAGCGGTGCAGCAGTAGCAGGAGGCCCCATTAGCTAAAGTGGTGCTTCAGGTTAAGAACAGTTTCAGGTTAAGAATGGACCTCCAGAACGAATTAAGTACTTAACCCGAGGTACCACTGTACTTTGGTACTGCAAATACATCCACATTTGCTAGCAGCCCTACACTTCATTCACATTTATACTGCACTTATTAAATGTGCACAGGGAGTTCAAGTGTAGCTTTCTGAGCTGTGTGACTTACATGAATGAGGAAATTACACCAGGGGTTGAGGGAGTAGCTGTGTTTGCCAGTTTCAGCAAAGACTGTGGAGAGTCTTGCGGCACCTTAAGGGCTGATACGTTTATTGTTCATGGACTAGGGCCCACTTCATCAGTCACTTTTCAAATTTATCTAAGAAGAGATAAAATAGGAAAGGGGGTTTCATCCTGACAGATGTGCCATATCACGTTATTCCATCTCTTGCAACAGCTTCAGTGGGCGGCACATCCCGTCCCTTCTCTGAAGCATCAGAGCTGGTTTAGTCATATCTCCAGTACAGCATTGCTCAAAGTGCACTAAGTTCTAATGAAAATGTAGACTTGTCCATGAATGTAAACAAGTAGCAGACGTCCCTTTACTTAATATGAAACCTTTACCTCGTATGTTGAAGTGGCATTTTACACTGACCTCCTGTCAGTCTTAAATGGTAACTTATATACTGCTACTCCAGAATGGGAAACTTGGAGGCTTGCCCCAGATTAAAATAGCACAGCTGACAGAGATAAGTGTCTGGAAGTGGAATGTGTGCTAAAATTAGTAGGATCACTTACTTCGTGTTTTGCTTTTTAATTTGTCGTGATATACCGAAAAATGGTCCGGATGCTGGGTAAAGTAACAGACATAAAATGTTAACATATTAAAGGAGCTCATTCTGCGTTTAGATGACTAGTGTTTTCATTATGTCCACTGAGGTGTTTATAGGGAGCTAATCATAAATCTGTACTCATTTTATCTCTCCCTCACTCTTTTGGCTCAATGTTTTAACCACCTGTTAAGTCATATTTCTTCACTCAGAAGGGAATTTGACCCTTTGGGGATTGTTAGATTGACTGACATTCTTGTGCTACAATAGGGTTTTCAGAGATGGAGTAAGCATATGCTGTCCTTCAGTAGAGTAAAATCCTGAGGAAACTGGGGAGATTTGAGTAGGCCTAAGTAGCTGATTCAAGACAGTTTGTGACCCCCACATTCAAGACAGTTCGCTCCCCCCACATCCCCATGTGTGATCATGTGCACATGAACATAATCAAGGTGCAGAGTACCAAGACTAGCCTTGGAACCTCTGGTAGAAAATTCCAAAAGTACTGCTTGACTAACAATACCACAATGATAAACAATTAACAATTTGTGTTCTTTGATGACACCCATAATCAGCTTCCTCACTTTACCTTGGGGGGTGCCTAAGCTTCTTCGGGCTAAGGACTGCCTTTCAAGGGCCATACATAAACTGTCAGTGTGCAAGTATGCATATATGAAGCGCATGAAGATACGGGGCAGGAGAAAAAGTGCACAGATTCCCTCTTTACCGTCCCAAAAAGTTGGACGGTATATATACATCACAGGTGCCCAACACAAAAAAACACTCAGCAGGCATGCAACATACATACTGTGCACACACACTCGCCTCACATGCAGACCAAACACACATGCACACAGCGTACAAACTGCCTTTCACACAGAGATAGCAGTCTCTCTCACACACATATGTAGGCATCCAGTTCTGTTTTTTTCACACCCCACAAATGCAGGGACACCACAAATGGTAGGGCTGAGCCACTAGAATCAGGAGGCATGAATGTGCTGCTTACACCATGCCAGGTTTTAAGCATGAAACTAGCAGGACAAAATAAGATCATTTCTCTTCTCTCCCCCCCCCCCCCCCGGTTTGCTTAGTTTGGGCACGGTAGTATATGCATTTTGAGAGGTGTTTGGCTCTAGAATCCTTGGTGCCCTTTAATTTAAGGTATTTGTGTTGGCAAGCAGTGATCCAAACCTGGTGACACCACTGCTTAAACAAAACTTTGAGCCCATGACATGTGCCTACAACATGACTACAACAAAGTGGACTAGAAAGGTCATTTTTAATGGTAGATTATATTCCCCAAATCTCTGCAAAAGATCGCATGTTCTAAAACAGCATTTGCACAACTCTACAAATATTTACAAAGAAAGGAGAGGAAAGTTCATGCTCATATAAATACACGAAGAAGTGAAAAGGTTATCTGATACGAGTACATTTTTTGTTATGCAGGCACAGCAGTGACTACTGCATGATACTGCTTCATTAAGGCTAAGGTCCTTTGTTATTTGCCAGATTTGAATTCATAGTGTGTTTTCAAGTCAATTAAAATACATCTTCTGTTGATGCTCAAATTATATACTCATCAAGATTGATTAAGCAGCCACAGAACACTGTCTTGCTTCGTTCATTTCTAGAACAGTATATGCAAAGCTTGCGGCTCTCATCTGGGAGTGTTTGATAATCTTCATGTCTCAAATGTTTTCAAACAAGTAGCCTTAAGCATTTGAAATATGTCAAAATAGAGAATAAAGATAATAAATCATAGTCTCACCAGGTGGAATACACGCTTCACAACTATAGATTTAAATTACAGAAAGGGAGAGGGAGGGGGAGAGAGAGAGAAAGCTCTTTGAGGACTCACCAACATGCTGTCTGTAAGTGATGAGAATAATCAATTAGCCCTCTCAAGTTCATGTCCATTTTAGAACTGCAGGATAGAAAGGTTACGGGCTGCTTCACACATGCATGTTCATCACCTGATTTCTGATCACTTGCCTGCTCAACACTTAACTATTAAATATCTGCCTATATTTTAAATCTGTGATGCACAACAAGTCCCTTCTTCATGCTGGTCTTCCAGTAATGAAAATCCTGCCGTGAACCAGCCTTGATGCTTATGCTGCACAAAACACTTTTTTAAAAAAAATATTTCAATCCACCCTTCCTTATTCCAAATATTCCAAGTTCCAGACATTTTTGGAGCAAGTACTGTGCACATTTTCTTTCATCTCTTGACCTGGAGATAAAAACTATTTTATATAGAGAATGATAGGGCAGACATTCTGCAGAATGTCCCTCCTGCTAGAATGCTTGATGTTGCTTTTCTAGAGTTGTACTTTTTATCTTATTACAATGATCTTGCTATTTTATCACAGTTTTAGTATTTTATAATAAGCTACCCTGATAATGTATTGAAGAGGTATTGAACTGTGGGGCATAAATGTTTGTGTGTGTGTGTGTTGTGTGATGACCAGCAAGACCAGATTAAAATGGTGCAATTGGACAGGAATGATGATAAAAATAAAATGTTTAAAGGTTGTAGCAAAAGATGGCATGCACAGTAATAATTACATTATTATCTTGACAGTTGGTCAAAAATATAATACTTTGCTCCCTTCTCTCTCCTAAATCTGAAATAGCATTCCTTCCTGGTTTTGATGTGTTTCATCCTTTGCTTTTGGTCATCATTTCATCAGGTGTAACTCTCACCAAGAGTTGTGTACTATTTTCCCCTGAGTACTCAGAAGTAAGTCCTGTTGAGTTCATTTGGGCTTACTCCCAGGTAAGCGGGCATACGACTGTAGCCTCTGTTTTCTCTTTGTGGTATACAAATAGGTCTAGTAAAATAAATAAATACATTTTGATTCAATAACACTTTTTATAATTTCAAATGTTCTTCGTTGGATGGGGGGGTGCTTTTTAGGAACTCCACCATGACCCCCAACTATTTTAATCTGGTCTTGATGACAAGGTCCAAGGAGTGAAGCAAGGGCTAGACTTGGTGAACAACACATGGGACAGTGCTGGCTAAGCAAAAGACTGCAGTCTGAAGCAGCGGCAAGTTATTTTGTCACTCACACTGACAAAACCATCCATCTATCCTTCCACCCACCCACCTTCTGCCACTCACTGTAATACTGTTACTGCACGATAATAGTTCAAATTCCAGCTGTACAAAAAAAGAGGAGATGACTCATTGGCAGGGGCAATTGCAGGGGTGGAGATTTCATCACAAGGCCTCCTTTGGGGTAGCAGAACGATCCGAATACCAGCCCAAGCACCAGCTGGAGCAGTGAAGCCGACATCACATCCTCCGACGCATTGCTCATCCCAGATAGGGCAGAAGATGAGAGCGCAGGCAAAAGCCCACTCCAAGCCTGCAGCTGGTGTGGCAATCAGGTGTGTATCACGCCTGATGCTGTCAAGTGACAGCAGTAGGGCTGGCTCGGGATCAGGGCATAGGCGCCGACTCCATGGGGCCTGAGGGGGCCCGAGCCCCCTCAAAAATTCGTTTGGGGGGGCTCTGCCCCCCCAATAATTTAAGAAAATTATTAGTTATATTATGCTTTGTAAAATCACAAAATTATGTTGGTATTTTTTATTTTCCTTGTTTGACGATAGTTACCTTTTAAAATACATTCAGTAATGAGTTAAAACAAAGCCACTCCCGATCTAGAGAGGGGGTGGGGTTGCGGGCTCCCCTAGCTCATTAATATTCACCGCCCACGGCGGCAGCCAATCGGCTGCCGCAAAGGGTGGGCCCTCACAGGTTCACTTAAGGTCGGGGCAGCCCGGGGCTCGCCCCTTTCGTTCCCCCAGCAGCAGCGGTTTGGAGGTCTTGGGCCCCCCCAATATTTTTTATAAGTCGGTATGGGCCCCCGCCCCCCCAATATTTTTTATAAGTCGGCGCCCCTGGATCAGGGGATCCTGGACTAGCTCTGCCCCTTCCTGTCCCTGAAAAAAACCCTGTTTCATGACTTTCCATGGGCTTCTGCATGTGGAAACATCACCTGAAGCACTTCCATGAACAGAATGGGGATCTCCAACGATACACACTCAGCGCCATGGGGCTGGAGTTTGGATTGCACCCTGAATTGCCCATGAAAAGCAATGCCTTTTAAGAGGATTTACTGTGGCTACTTTATATACATCATAATAACAAGACTTGTAAGTACTACTGAGGAATAATCACATATGACAAGGGTGCAACTGCTTCTCTAAATGATAGCCATACTGGTTGGACTGTTACAACAGTAGCATGAGAGAACCTGTGTCTGTAGTCCATCTCTCTGCTGTGGGATTGTTCAGAGATACTGATGAATACCATCTCCAAATCAGCGTTGACAAGCTTTCTCCATGGATCCATGGCTACAGCCTTAGCAAAACACCCAACAGTGCCAGATTTAGGGCAGTGTTGGTGTTTCCCTGCACAGGGTACATAGCTAAGGGGGCGCAAAATAATAATAATAATAATAATAATAATAATATGTGTACCTACTGAGAAGATCCATAAAAAAGCAACTGTACCAAAAGAAATTATTGTTAAAATAAGAAACACTGGGGGGGGGCAGGGAGTGCCAAATTTTGTTCTCGCTCAGGGCACCATATTACTAAAGCCTGCCCCTGTACTTAACACCCCCAGCAAAAACCTACACTTGTCCACTTAGTAATGAAAACATCAATCAGACCTTGAGAATGCTGCAGTAACATACAGAAGTTCACAAAAGTAAAGTTCATGATCACACAAAGCCAAGTGTACAATATGAAAGGGCATCCTGATCAAAACAACAGTCAAGATTTTATTATCTCAGCAGTGTGCTGGTAAGTAATCTTTGACATATGTGTCAGGCAGAGGCAGTAAAAGTAATCTGTAGTCTTTGCAGAGAATGAGGAAACTGTAACTATCTTCATATTTTCATTGTGGTTCTTTGAATGGTGCAACAACTATAACTCATGTCCTCTCCTGTGTAGGTTTTGTGAGCGAACTGAATGTATAAACAGCAGCAGGACACACAAAGTAGACTAAAGGTGATGAAGGTTCAAGAAAAATAAAAGTTAATTCTGAAATTCTTATACCTGTACTCATCCTTATTTTAAAAGCACTGGGTATTTGTAGATTTCATTTAAAGCATTACATCTTAATTTCACATAGTTCTTTTAATTTACACCCCTCCTTTTTAATTAGAGTTCCAGTTAGAGTAATATTTCAATTTTCTATTCTCATCTTAATTAGATACTGCATATATTCTCATTAAAATTAAAAGTGTTGTATAAGTTCTAAGGCAGGCGTGGGCAACCTTTGGCCCTCCAGATTTTGCTGGACTGCAGTTCTCATCTCTGACAATTGGTCATGATGGTCAGGGTTGATGGGTCTAGGAGTTCAACAACATCTGGAGGGCAAAAGGTTCCCCACCTCTGTCCTAGGGTTATCATTTGTTATGTCCTAATTGTGTTAGCCTTTCAGATCAGAGACATATTTTGTATGCTCCGTTAATCCCAATACATTGGCCCTGATGATCATCATAAGAAAAAGAAAAAATGGAAGGAGGGGTTTCTAAAATTGGCTATAGTGCAGCAGACTAATTTCCCACAGATACTTATTTCTGATTGTGCCTAATGTTCATGAAGGAAGCATACAAATAATTGAATAATGTCTCTCCTGTTACAGTATTTGTCAAGAAGACATTAGTGATGCATTGGGGACACAAAGTGAATCCCATTACCATCTTAGATAATAGCTATAGATTACCACAGTTCCATATTATTCTGTGTACTTCACATGAGTTTTAAACTTTGTTCGTTAAACTTCCATGACCAATGACAGAGTGCTGCTTATGTATTTAGCAGATGTGACCCAATTAAGCTGAGTGACCACAGCATGTTATCTCAATTGTTCAAAGCCTTCATTCCTCCAACAAAACTTAGAATAAGACAATCATAGAATTCTAGACTTGGAAAGGATCCTGAGAATCATCTAGTCTAACCCCCTGCAGTGCAGGAATATGCAGCTGTCTCATATGAGCA
Organism: Podarcis gaigeae; assembly: GCF_964106915.1. Classification (NCBI taxonomy): domain Eukaryota; kingdom Metazoa; phylum Chordata; class Lepidosauria; order Squamata; family Lacertidae; genus Podarcis; species Podarcis gaigeae. The sequence goes on from NC_139683.1 coordinate 40,577,331, forward strand.
TAGAACCTGCAACCTTGGCATTATCAGCACCATGCTCTAACCAACTGAACCACCAGTGAGCCAACTTCCCCCTGTTCACACAACATCCCTTTTAAACCATCTTTTCTTTGGTTCGTTGATCACTGGCTTAGCTCTAGAGTAAAGCTTGAAGACTGTATAAACTGGTTCCATCATTACTGGATTATGCTCCCAAGGTCTGCATATTGTTAGAAATAATCAGAAAGATGTGTGTGTGTAGAAGCTACACAAACATCTATTTTAAAAAAGAGGAAAAGGACAGCATGGCCATTGGACTTTTAAGAGCCTAGGATCTATGTAGACTTCACGTCCACTCATGGATGCCTGGCAATCTTAAATACATAAGATGCTTTGCACACACTTGGTGGTTGGGGTGTTCCAACATGACTTCACAACCCCACTGTGTGTAGACTAGAAGTTCATATTGACTTTGTGTTGTTTGGTGCCATAATGTATCCGGTTTGTGGAATACTAGATATGTTGCACTCTCTCTTTCCACCTGTTCTAAGATATCTCTCTCAGTATCATTTATTATTTATTTACTGCATTTCTATCCCACTTTTGGGACGCGGGTGGCGCTGTGGGCTAAACCACAGAGCCTAGGGCTTGCCGATCAGAAGGTTGGCGGTTTGAATCCCCATGACGGGGTGAGCTCCCATTGCTTGGTCCCTGCTCCTGCCAACCTAGCAGTTCAAAAGCATGTCAAAGTGCAAGTAGATAAATAGGTACCGCTCTGGCGGGAAGGTAAACGGCGTTTCCATGTGCTGCTCTGGTTGTCCAGAAGTGGCTTAGTCATGCTGGCCACATGACCCGGAAGCTGTACGCCGGCTCCCTCGGCCAATAAAGCGAGATGAGCGCTGCAACCCCAGAGTCAGCCACGACTGGACCTAATGGTCAGGGATCCCTTTACCTTTACCTATCTCACTTTTTCCTCCAAGGAGCTCAAGGTGGCATGCACTGTTCTCCTCCCTCCTCATTTATTCCCCACAACAACCCTGTAAGTCAAATTAGGCTGAGATGCAGTAATTGGCCAAATGTCACTCAGTGAGCCTTATTGCTGAGTGGGGATTTGAACCCTGGTCTTCCAGGTCCTAGTCCAACACTCTAAGCACCACACCACACTGGCTGGACAATGGGATGATGGGGCACTGAAGAAGTTATGAGGAACAAATGTGCGTTTCTAGAGAGAAATGCTAATGACAGCATCCAGCATCAAATCCACTGCTTGCCAACCCCTCAAGGGCCTCATTAAAGGTGCCTCAGGACCAAAGTTGTTTTAAGTGCAAGTTAAGTGCAATGGCATAACTTGCTCATTGATAGTTTCATCAGCATACAGCAAATCTGCCTGTGGTCAATTTATATGCCCCATGAACATTGATTCCGATCTATAATTAATTAGGAGTTATTCAATATTTCAGTATACCAGACTGGAGTAATTCTTCACCATCTTCTCTGAAATGAAAAAAGTAGCATTTTAATAGTGTAGTTTGCCTGAGTTTGCTACAATGCATACAGTTTATTGTTATATATTTGTGAACAAGGTTAAGAGTCTATAATATCCTGTCCCAGTGCAATCTGATACTACATGGTGCTTTTATTTCCTGACTCTTATCTCAATTCTCTTGGAAAATTCATCCATGCCTGGTTCTGTCTTCTTTGACTGATTATATTTTATGAAATGCTTTCTGTATTTGATTTTTGAAATGACAAATGAATGGCTTGAGGCAGTCAGTGTAGTTTAATTTGATTGAACAGATCATATCTAGTAATCATAACTTTTATGGAGCATTGGTGGGAAGTAAGCAGTGTTCCTGTGTGAGAGAGAGAAAGATAGAGCTATATTTATGGCCTTTCACTCCCATTTTGCCAGTCCTCACTCTGCTGTTTAGACTAGTAGGGACAAGGATCTTCTGTAGAAAATACAGTTGGATGGGCAGTGTAAAAGTATAATAAATACACCATCCTTATAAATAGCATTCAGAACAAACCTTCCACCAGGTGTGATGGACCTTTGACCCTTCAGCTGCTGCTGAACTACAATTCCCATCATCTCTGACCATTGGCCATACCTGCTAGGGCCGATGGAAGTTATAGTTCAGCAACATTTGGAGGCTCAAATGTTCCCTACCCCCACTCCTGAGTTTTGTGGAGACTTCTGAGGGGGAAATTCTAAACCCTATATCGAGTTAAATATATTTAAGCTCATTCAGTTGTTCACATTTCCCCCCCCAGAACGAAATAGAAATGGTAGGTACTTTTGACCTGTGGTTCCCACAAAGTTCTTTCATTCTATGCTCCTAAGGGATTGTGCTAATTCATGGGTAGGCAAACTAAGGCCCAGGGGCCGGATCCGGCCCAATCGCCTTCTAAATCTGGCCCACGTACGGTCCAGGAATCAGTGTGTTTTTACATGAGTAGAATGTGTCCTTTTATTTAAAATGCATCTCTGGCTTATTTGTGGGGCATATGAATTCATTCATTTTCCCCCTTCAAAATATAGTCCGGCCCCCCACAAGGTCTGGGGGATAGTGGACCGACCCCCTGCTGAAAAAGTTTGCTGGCCAATATGCTAATTATACTTGTTCCACCAGCCTTTCTTAATGTCTCTGGGTCAAATTACACATTATGTTACACACACATTTTCAGTGCCATTGCCTAGCACTGGTGATTTCCTGTTGACAGAAAAAGCTGCCAGGTGGGGCCCTGAGCCATATCAGGGCCATAGCACATGTGCAGCAAGTTTTACCCCTTTTCTTGCACTGCCTCCCCCCCACCCCCACTGCTGAGAATCCCCTCTCCTCCCAAGCTGCTATTCCCCTCCCCCGAAGGGTGCTGGTTAATCTCTGTTTTCATTGCAAACCAAGAATTCATTTTAAAACAAATGCAATTAATAGGTTAATCCATTAATCAACTAAAATCTAACAATGGTCTCAAAGTCTCTCCCTCTGGAATTGGAATTTCAGCTCAGTTCAACAGCATAGCAAAAAAATTTATTATTGGTAGTCAATGACCATTACAATACAGATGTGTGACTAGATGCAAGGAAATAAGAAAAGGGTGTGTGTTTTAATGCCTTTCAGCCTTGGTAGGTTCCAGAGCAGTGCACCAAAATGGAATATATCTTTCCTGTCAACTGTTTTCCCCTTTGTGGTATTCCTCCAGGTACCCTTGCACATCCACTAATAACTCAGCCCTAAATGTGCTTTTCATTTAAGAAAATAACAAAACCAAAAGGCTACCAGGGCTTCTTACATGAATTTATGTGTAATATGTTCTAATCTGCATTATTTGTTTCTATGCAATTGTACTGCTGGAAGCCACCCCTTGATGATGCCTTTGTCCTAAAAGATGAGGCATAAATTTGTATAAACCGGAACAAGGAACCAGGCTGTGGCTCTCCAGGTGTTGCTAGACTCACTGTTTAGCATGCTGAACAAGTGAATTACTGATTAACAGATTATTAAAAAAACACACTCAATCAACAACCATGCACTGCCTGGATAGCATCAGAGTAAGGTGATAGTGCTGTGGGCCAAGTTAAACAACTCTCAGGGGAGAAAAAGTCCCTATGGCATTCTGAGAAGTGAAGCAACAAGGTTAAATTTATACCAGACACCTCTGCTGCTGGGAAGAGAACAAGTCCTTGTTTGTTGATCCAGAATCTTCTAAATTATAATGTGTACTCATTGCCCTCCAGCAAAGGCCAAAAATGTTTTGGGGTAAGGGTCAAATCAGGATGCAGTATATTCTTCACCTGCCCAGTTGTTGTTGTTGTTGCTGCTGCTGCTGCTGTTTTTTCAACATAATACAATACCACAGAAATTATATTTAGGGATAGATTGTTTTTGTAATGTTATGAGAACTTATAATGTGCTTTAAGGAGATTTTTTGGCTATTTGTGAAATGTTACAATATTTATGAAAGATTAATAGCCTAGTCAGCCATTTTATACAACACCATCCATTTGCATCAACCCCAACTGAATTGGCAGCTTATTGCTGAAGTTTGCTAAACACTTTCAACTGATGCCAAATAATGAAGACCAGATGATACTGTGTAGGTGCTTTCAAATGCAGTGGTACCTTGAGTTACAAACACTTCAGGTTACAAACTCCACTAACCCAGAAGTAATACCTCAGGTTAAGAACTTTACCTCAGGAAAATCATGTGCCAGCAGCGCGGCGGCAGCAGGAGGCCCCATTAGCTAAAGTGGTACCTCAGGTTAAGAATGGTTTCAGATTAAGAATGGACCTCCAGAACGAATTAAGTTTGTAAGCCGAGGTACCACTGTATTGAGCTGGTCTCCCTCCAGGCATTGCCATTCAAATGGTGTGTGCACACTGTCATGTGAACGATTATGCGGGAAGAGGTTTACATGCCCCCCAGCTTTTCTTGTAGCACAGTTCATTCTTGATCTTTTTCAGCCATGAAAATCACCTTTCTCTTGAGCTGTTTGTCACTCTGAGACTTAAAAAGTGACACAATGTTGCTTCTACATTAGGGAAAGTCAATTGCCTCTTCCCTTACATGATGACTTGATACAGTTTCTTGTGTAATAAATGTTTTTTTATCCAAGTGATTTGTTTGATATAAGCATGGATGTTCTTTATTTCCATCAACATTGTTGCCTGAAGCTTTATACTGCTATACAACTGTTTTTCTGAAGTCGCAGGATTAAAATGTATATGGTTGCTGGTTTCATCAAGCTGGTTTCAAGTGCATCCATCACAGGAATAAAGGACTCAAAACTTGTCTCTTTCAGAAAGCCTTTCATCAGCATCAGGTGCATCACCATCATTACACACACACACACAAACACACAAACACACACACACACACACACACACACACAATATTTTTATCTTATTCACACATTTGCAGTTTACATCAGGCAGATATTCTTTCGCTTTGAGTTCTATTTCATGAAAACTTTCTCAGGTTTCTTTTAAGAAGTGAGAGAGTGGTATGTAAATATTTGCACATGTGCTAAAAGTTATCTGGGGTTCCTGCAGAGCCCTGCTGCTTTTGTGGAACTGAGCTAACCAACAATTCCACAGTTCTGGCATGAACACAAACTCTCATTCCTCCATTTTCTCCTGAAGTGTGGCAGTTATCTCCTTTTATCACCCTTTTCAGAGGCTGATATCACTAGGTCTGACCATGAGCAAGGGCCATCCACAGCTGAATCATAACTCTCAACTATGGCCCAAGATGCCTTTGCATGTGCTTCCCACCTCAGCTGTGCACATTTAAAGTACACGGCAACCCCCTCCCCCAGAACTGTGGGAACTATAGTCCACTAAGGTTGTTGAGAATTGAAGATTAGTGAGGGGTAATTGGCAGGAAATGAGGAGGAATTAAAGAACCTTTTAATGAGGGTGAAAGAGGAGAGCGCAAAATATGGTCTGAAGCTCAACATCAAAAAAACAAAGATCATGGCCACTGGGCCCATCACCTCCTGGCAAATAGAAGGGGAAGAAATGGAGGCCGTGAGAGATTTTACTTTCTTGGGCTCCATGATCACTGCAGATGGGGACAGCAGCCACGAAATTAAAAGACGCCTGCTTCTTGGGAGAAAAGCAACGACAAACCTAGACAGCATCTTAAAAAGTAGAGACATCACCTGGCCAACAAAGGTCCGTATAGTTAAAGCTATGGTTTTCCCAGTAGTTACGTATGGAAGTGAGAGCTGGACGATAAAGAAGGCTGATCGCCGAAGAATTGATGCTTTTGATCTATGGTGCTGGAGGAGACTCTTGAGAATCCCATGGACTGCAAGAAGATCAAACGTATCCATTCTTAAGGAAATAAGCCCTGAGTGCTCACTGGAAGGACAGGTCGTGAAGCTGAGACTCCAATACTTTGGCCACCTCATGAGAAGAGAAGACTCCTTGGGAAAGACCCTGATGTTGGGCAGAAGGAGAAGGGGACGACAGAGGACAAGATGGTTGGACAGTGTTCTCGAAGCTACCAGCATGAGTATGACCAAACTGCGGGAGGCAGTGGAAGACAGGAATGCCTGGCATGCTCTGGTCCATGGGGTCACGAAGAGTCGGACACGACTAAATGACTAAACAACAACAGGGACGCAGGTGGCACTGTGGTCTAAACCACAGAGCCTAGGGCTTGCCGATCAGAAGGTCAGCGGTTTGAACCCCTGCGATGGGGTAAGCTCCCGTTGCTCAGTCTCTGCTCCTGCCAACCTAGCAGTTCGAAAGCACGTCAAAGTGCAAGGAGATAAATAGGTACCGCTCCAGCAGGAAGGCAAACGGTGTTTCCGTGCACTGCTCTGGTTCGCCAGAAGCGACTTAGTCATGCTGGCCACATGACCCGGAAGCTGTACGCCGACTCCCTTGGCCAATAAAGCGAGATGAGAGCAGCAACCGCAGAGTCGTCTGTGACTGGACCTAACAGTCAGGGGTCCCTTTACCTTTAATTTACAGTCCCAGGATTCTTTGGGAGAAGTTGTGTGCTTTAAATATATGGCATGTGTGCAGCTCTAGTACCAGAGAGATATTTAGGCATTGTGGAATCACAACCCAATAATGATCTGGATACTGTGCAGCATTTTGTAGAGGCACAGAAAAATGTGCTTTTTTTTTTTTTTTTTTGCACAACAGTAACATTGGAATGGCATAGACGGCAGAAGTTAGGCTGTCCCTTTCCAGATAGTGAAACAGCTGGGCCTCCATCCAAAGCTGATGGAAGGCACTCCGGGCCACTGAGGCCACCTGAGCCTCAAATGACAGCAAAGGATCCAGAAGAAACCCCAAGCTATGTACCCACTCCTTCAATGGGAGTGTAAACCCATTAAGATCAAGCAAGCTTCCACCCATCCTGCCGAGGGAACCACCCCCTAACAGTGCCTCAGCCTTACCTTGATTGAGCTTCACTTTTTTGAATCTCATCCAATACATTACCAATGCAAGACATTGGTCCAGGACATCCACTCCCCCACCTGCAGATGTAAAGTAGCAATAGAGTTGTGAATTATCAGTGTATTGCAGATACTTCAAAACTCCAGATAACCCAACTCAGCCATTTCCTGTTAAACAGCATGGGGGACAGTGGCGTAGGAAGGGGTGTGCAGTGGGTACGGTCCGCCCCGGTGTCATCACTGAGGGGGGTAACAAAAACAATAAAACAATAAAAACAATAAAAGAAATAAGAAAAGAAAAGAAAAATATGTGCTTTAAAAATAAAAGAAGCGTGTGTGTCTTCCCTAGCGGCCTCAGAGCAGAAAGTGCACGAGGCTCCTTTTGCTGGCCTGCCTGCCTCTTGCCACTTGCTCTCACCAAAAGAGAGTCAAGCATCGACGCCAACAGGTACAAGAGTGTGGAGCTCAAGGCAGAAACCCCATCCTCCTGTCACCGCGTCCTTGTGTCACATGGCTCCCTCACTCCCTCCTCAAGGCGTGGGCAACGGTGGTTTCTCTTCTGCCCCCCACATTTGTACCGAGATCAATTTTGTGGGCAAAAGCGGGCTACGGCAGCCACACAGGCTCATTAGCAGCAGGCTGGACGTGCTTCACCCCCTCCTTCCTCTTACCCCCCCCCCTTGCTTCTTGTCCTGAAGTAACGAGTTAAGACATTTCTTCTCCCACTCATTTTCCTTGATTCTATGAGGTCATTTGGGCAGGACAACAATTTTATTTAGTAGCAAAGTGACTGCGTTGTGGGCAGAGAAGTGGGTGGGGCCCCCTGCATTGTATGTGTGTGTCTGGGGGTGGGGCACTGGCTTCTGATGAATGAAGGTTAAATCCCTTATAGAAACCAAACTCCGTACATGAGATCCTCCAAAAACTGCCAGGGGGTGCCAACCTGCATTGGCAAGCAGAACATAGGTGCCAGCGCTCAGCAAGAGAACAAAGTTAGGAAAAGGGTTTTAAGTGCTTATGCTCACAACATTAAGTAAATAAACCAGAAAATAACACTTGCAACTGTAAGTATCTTATTTTTCCTTCTTTTAATAATTTCAATGGGGGGGGTGTGACAAGAATTTTTCCACACCGGGTACCACCCGACCTTGCTACACTACTGCATGGGGGATAAAACTGAACACTGAGGCTCCCACATCGAAAGCTCTGCAGGGCCGAAGAGCACTCCCCAAGCATCACTCTCTGGAAACAACCATCCAAGTAGGACCAGGACCACCGCAAAACAGCACCACCCACCCCTAACTTAGGCAGCCACTCCAGAAGGATACCGTGGTTGATGGTATCAAGAGCTGCTGGATGAGAGCAAATAAACTAAATCTTTGTCAGCTAAGCCCAGACAAAGTGGAAGTGCTGTTGATAGGCCATTTTGGGCCTGGGGATTGGGTAGATGGCGTAATGGGGGGCTCTGAAAACACACATCTCAGGTGTCAAAGGCCATGGAAGAGAGGTACATCTTCAGGATCCACAGAAAGCTATACTATGAAGAAGCCAGACACACCTCTGTGAGGAGGGAATTCCACGACTTAGAAGCTGCCGCAGAGAATGCCTCTCCTGGGCCACTGCAACTCAAACAGCAGAGAGAGGTGGAACGACCACAATGGCACCCATTGCTAATCTTAACACCTGGGTGGGTCTGTCGAGAAGGAGCACTCAAAGCACACTCAGCCACTTCAGCTCCTATCAAGGCTAGCAACTAAGGTCATGCATTAAAAGTCTCAGGGGATGTGTGGGTTAGCAGTATTCCAGTAATAAGACAGTCTTTAGTGCTCAGGCCCAGTTATTTATGCAGGTGGGTGTTCCCCAGCTGCAATAATAGCTCATTTGCCCTAATTGCTGCACATCAAAAGATCTTTTCCTCCTATGAACTGCTGCACCACAGCCATTGACTTTCCAATAAAATAAATAAATAACCAATATCTGTGTCAGCAGCTCCTTGTATTATCTATTAGCCACATTAGGAATGCTGCTTTATGCATGTACTACTGGGGCAAGGCATTTTAAGGTGTTTAAAAATTGATATGTTTTGGAGTACTTGCTGATAATGCTGAGCTCAGCACAGAGGCTTCCCTCCTTTTCCATTTTCTTCACGCACTGCCAAGCTGTTTGCTAACCAGCAGCAACCTTTGACCCACTTTTTCAGAAGACTCTCAAAATAGGCTGTTGCGAATGTGATTCTGCTATTCAGTGTTGACTGAATCTTCTGGTAACCAATCAGGTCTTTCTGGAGCAAAGGTGGCTTCTGTGGGCTGAGAAGCCCGGAAAACTAGTTGTAGGTTTAATCCTACTGACTAAACAGCTCCCACCTGACATTTAAGCAACCTTGGGACTCAGATTTTCCAACAGAAGAGGTTTGTTCCATGCATTCTAAATAATCACAACTGGCTGACCCAAAAGGAGACCAAGGTGCTTAATAAGGGCTTGGCTTAAAAACAAAACTCATTAAGGCTAGAGAGAAAGTGAAGGTTTTATAACCTTCCACTATTAAAAACTTTCAAAGGCAAACACAGATTTGTTGCTCTGGTATTGCTGCACAAAACTGGAGGGAGATAATAATAGTAATAGCTTTTTATTGGGTCAACAGTAGTTGTGTAAAAGGTCCATAGGCTTGAGCCAAACTGGGCATGGAGCAATATATTTAATAGGTAAGTTTATATCCCACTTTCTCCCTATGGAGCTCAAGATAGTATGTGTGGATTTTTTTTTTCTTTCATCACACACACATGCCCCATCTGAATTTTATCTTCATATAAACTGTGTGTGGCAGATTAAGCTGTGTAAGAGCAATGGTTCCAAAATCACTCAGTGAGCTTCAAATGAAGATTGGAACCTGAGTCTCCCTAGTCATAGGGTCCCATACACACCGTAGAATTAAAGCACATTTAAGGCGCATGACCTCCCCCAAAGAATCATGGGAACTGTAGTTTGTTAAGGATGGTGAGAACTGCAGCTCTGGGCAGGGTAAATTATGGTTCCCAGGATTCTTTGGGGTAAGTCATGTGCTTTAAATGTGCATTAAAAATACTATACATGTGTACTGTGGGCATGAGCCTAGGCTGCACCACACTCTTCTGTTGAAAACTACAAATCAGTTTGGAATTACCTTTATCATTAAAATGTGCTAGCAGAATTCATTTTGCAATGAGGTTGCAAGTCTTTATGAACAAAAGGCTAGGCATGATTGCCTGGGAGAATGTTTGCTAAACGTACTATTGCCTTCAATGAAAGAACCGGTTTTGAAATGTGTGGTGGGAAAAGGGTTTCTTGGAAGCTCACCATTAACTAATTTTCTCCCTCTGGTCTCCTGTTTTAATGGTGAAATTTCGACTGAAAACCAATTTTCTTCTGAGCCATGTCATATCAGTTCAGAAAGCATCTTTCCCCTCAAGGATTTGCCAGTTCTGAAATGGGCATGTGCTAACTGTTGGGGTTCTGGCTTTGAAAATACCAGACTCCCCGCGAATTTAATGCCCCATCATCTGTCATAACGATTGGTTTTTACTGTTACAAATCGCCTCTGTGTATAGACAGGAGCTATAAAAACCTGGCCTTTCCTTTCCAATGTACCCCAAAACAGGCTGTTTATAATCCCTCTATATAAGTACAATTATCCCATGTAACTAATAATTCTGTTAGGTGTAATGCAATTCTGAACAAGAGACACACTCTGAATACTATGCGATACTTTCATTTTTGACAGGGAGCCCATGACTTTCTTGCCTCCTCCTTTTCTCTAAGCTTCAAACTTGATGTGGCTATGGAAATCTGTATTTAGATCTCCCAAGATTTGGGGTGATTCCTTGGATATGGGGTAAGACATAGCTGGAAACTGGCACTGATACCCCTTCTCTACTGCTGGTCGAGGCAGCTGATCAGGTAGCGTGCGTATGAGGGTGCCCCCTCGGGACTTCACCATCGACAGAGGCAGCAGGCTGGGTATTGCAGGCGGCAGCAGTGGCAGGTATGGTGGCACTGGCAGCAGGGCAGAGTCACATCCTGTTTCACCTCAAGTGGCGATATGGGAAGCACTGCCCCTGCTTCCCAGACAGCTCTGGAAATTGCCACTTTGTGAGGGCAATAAGAGCTCTTAGTACCCTTAACAAACTATTTCCCATGATTCTTTGGTGACTGTTAAAGTAGTATGATACAGCTTTAAATATATGGTCCATCCTTAGATTGGATATTACCTTTAGTCTGGATCCAACCTGGGTGGAATCTACACACATGTTTAAAATGTTGTGAAAATGCTTTACAAAAAAAGAGTTTTGAAAAATGCTTTGAATTTGCTATAGCTCACCGTCGCCATCTAGTGTCACAATTGTATATTGCACTTTACAACACATTCAAAACGTTTTATTTGCAGCTGTATATAGCTAAGTCCCTGGTATATATTTCCCATTTAATTCTTTTTCATTTTTCACCCTCTAATAGTTGTGAATCTACTTTGCTAGTTTGAAGTAATTTTGTGCCTTTGCCATCCTGAATGAATGAATGCCATGCCATTTTGTGCACAGGGCTTCTTTTCAAATAGAATAAAGAGACCTGAGGAAATAAGATGCACAAAGGAATAAAGCCTTCCTCCATGCCAGTCTTTTGTCACTATTATTCACACCTCCCTCCATGCATTTCATATAGCATGCTGATTATGTTGCAGGATGGCTGGCATCTCGGCTCTTTGACAGTAATATTCACTCATCTATATGATACTGAATACCTATTCACACATGGAAATTAAAAAATGTTGTAGCATAAAGGCCTGCATACATTGACTACCAGCCCACGGTGAGCCTGTCAGGAGTGCCTGTAAGGTACAGGGTCTGCTGACTGCTGAAGCCCACCATGACAGCTGATATAGAACTAAGAAGCAGTTAGTGAGCTGACTGAAGTGGCAAAGGACATTTATAACTGCAATACACTATACTTTCTCACTAATTATCAGCAACCTCTCCATTCTGCTAGATATTGTTCCATGCAGTTGCTTACATTACAAAAGTGGCTCCAGATACATTGCTTATAATACATACCGTGCAAATTTGTTTTCCTGCCGTTTATATCACAGCCTTCAAAAATTTAAAAAATTCCAGACAGTTTACAGTCAATCATAAAGCAATAAAACAACAATAATTGTTTTACAGGCCTTCAAGAAAGCAAGAAAGTCTATAAGGCTGTAAAAGTAAGTGCTATCACACTGAATTATGCTTAAAAATGGACTGGAAGCCAGTGAGGTTCTCTGTTATTATTAATATTTTTATTTGCAAATTTAATGAAGAGGAAGGGCAAAGACATATATATATATATATATATATATATATATATATATATATATAGCGGTACCTCAGGTTAAGTACTTAATTCATTCTGGAGGTCCGTTCTTAACCTGAAACTGTTCTTAACCTGAAGAACCACTTTAGCTAATGGGGCCTCCCACTGCCGCCGCGCCGCCCGAGAACGATTTCTGTTCTCATCCTGAAGCAAAGTTCTTAACCTGAGGTAATATTTCTGGGTTAGTGAAGTCTGTAACCTGAAGCGTATGTAACCTGAAGCGTATGTAACCTGAGGTATCACTGTGTGTATATATATATGCATGAATACAGTGGTACCTCGGGTTACAGACGCTTCAGCTTACAGACTCTTTAGCTTACAGGATAAGAACAGAAATCGGGCGGTGGTGGCAGTGGGAGACCCCATTAGCTAAAGTGGTACCTCAGGTTAAGAACAGTTTCAGGTTAAGAATGGACCTCCGGAACGAATTAAGTTCTTAACCTGGGATACCACTGTACTGTTAATAGTAACAAAAAAACCACCATCAGTTCACATTATGGATACGGTAACCATCAGAACATATGCCTCTTAAGTTAAACGCATAAATTAATATATGCCCTCCTCTGGAGGCCCATGAAGATCTTTAAGCCCTAGTGGGACATATTCACAAACCAGCCACATCTGGTAGGCTTTGTTTTGAACAGCAGGCTCTTAATAGTCTTCCAAGGCAACCCTACATACAGTGCATTGCAGTAGAGAACCAGAGGATGCATAACAGTAGCCCTGCTTCTTTATCTAGAATGAGTTGCAGCTTGCATCCCAGAAAGACATTCTGTGCCATTGAAGCAGGGCTGCCCCATCTATGAAGCAGGGTGAGGCACCCACCCCAGGCAGCAAATCTGGGGTCCCATCACCGCTTCCTCCTCCACCGCCTCCTCTCTTTCCTATGCTGATCTTCATTTCCCCCTTTAATTCCAATGCTGATTTTCACTCCCTGCTTTAATTTTGATGCTGATTTTTCACTCCTTCTTTTCATCTCAGCTAGAGAGGGGGAGGGGGTGCCACCATTTTGTGGTTTACCTGGGTTACCTCTAGTGACCGTGCTGGACCAATGCGCAGCCACGGTCTGCAGACCTATTCTTTCAGAGAAGAGCAACCCTAGGCAAACAGGTTGACCACCATCTGATATGATTCCTTCCTTCCTGGCAAAGAAGTATGTTATCGTACAATAACAAACAGACAATAATCTGCAGTTGTTCCGGAAGATATTTGAGTCATTCCCCAGAATGAAATACCAGAGGAACCCTCAGCCAAAGCAAATGTCTTTAAACATTCTAACAAACATTCAAGTGAATCATTTCTAAGAGTTATGCTTTGGCTCCTAGGCTTCTTAAAGAGATCGGTTTTGGATCACTGCCTTAACGTCAGCAAAAGAAACGGCAATTCTTTATCTTCCAAAGTACTATAAACATCTGAGGTGTTGCCATGCCCAGCTTATTCTCTCCCAGGCAAAACTACTGCCCTTGATTTCTGAGTACATGGTACAACATGGCAGTGACGAAGACATGGGTCAGAGTCTCCTGGTCTGCAGTGCCTTTCCCAGAAAAAAACACCAAACGTTTGTTCTTCTTCTAATGATTGCAGCTGAGGTTAAAGTCCATTCCCCCCATTGCTTTCTATTTTCAACATGGGGTTGAGTAAAGAAAAACATCTCTCGCTTTGTTCTGCTTTCACAGAACAACATTTGTGAAACGAATGTTATTTATTCTGTAAAAACATTGTAACAGCACATCCTTCAAATCAGGAAGAAAGCACCATATAGCCATTATAGCAATTCTGTTGTATGTAGACTGTGATCATACCTCATTGATCAGAGTAGATGCATGGGGTCTGCGCTGTCAACCAAGCAGACTGTCAATGTTCTGAACAGAGCATAATAAAGCTTTTGTGTGTCTTGCTTGGAAGCAGGAGACTTGTGAAGATTGACAGGAACTCTGGCAGATTCGTATCTAATCCTGTTTAGCCACTTTGCCTGTTTAAAAGATGCAGGTGTTTCCACAAGATCAGTTTCTTTTAAAATTGCAAATGCACTGTTATTACTTGTAAGCACAGTCCAGCCAAAGTCAAGCACTTTTTAGACCTATTGATTTCAACAAGAAAAACAAACACATTTTGGTGTTTCATCCACTGATATCAATGGGGTTTCAAATTAAGCAAAATTTGTCTGGATTGCATTCAGAGTTTTTGGATAAGTTATGTTATCACCCTGCAACCACTGTACTGGTATTTTTTATTTTTTTAAAAAAGTGTGTGTGTGTGTGTGTGTGTTTAATTTTGCAAATGACAAGGCTACAAATCATAAATGCCAAACATATGAGAGAAATCCCTAGAATTTCAGAAGGTAGGTAAAAATAAATAAGATATAAAACAAAGGCTGGCATTTAGTCTGATCATTCTGTCAATTTCCAACAGCGCCATAGTGTGCAACCCAGAGTTCCCAAGATAGTGCATCGGTAATGACCGCAATGTAGAATGCATCTGAGTCAATATCACAATACAGGCAACGGCACTGGATAATATCATTAGCGATGAGTGACAATCTCTGCCCACTCCCACACTCATCTCTGGACCATTTTGTAATGTTTTTAGGTGATTGTGTTTTATTTTAAAATCCTTTATAGCTGAGCCACTCAAGTGTAGGAGCTCTGAAGTGGCTTTTTACAGTAAATGCAAGCACTTTATTCTTCCATAACAATGCCCCAGCAAAAATGAACAGCTTTTTTTATCCCCCACCCCTTTTGTGTGCTTTTAATGATCTCCATTCCTCTCTCCTAGCACCTGTTAGGAGAAAAGCAGTATACTCTCTGCACTCAAGAAGTTATGGTCAGGGCTAGCCCACCCATGACACTGGGTGCAGCAGTTGCTTTGGGTGGCCGAAGTCCAATTGGAGGTGCACCCATGAACACCCCACAACCTTTGCTGCCACTGGAGAAGTGGTGGCAGCAGCAGTGCCTGCTTCCATTGAGAGCTCACAGCATCTCACAGAAATCCCATGAGATCTCACTGAAATACTGTGAGATCTTGCAAGATCTTGCTGGAAGCTGCCATCACTTCATGGGTGCTGCCGCACAAGCCAGGTAAGGGAGACTTTGGTGGCACAGTGGCACAGCGGTGGTGCAGCACAGCAGCACATTCCCATTTTGCCTCAGGTGGTGAAACGGGACACCTCACCCCATAATACAGTTATCCATTGAAACAAGGTCCTTCCAGTGCTGGGAAGATGTATGTTGCTACCTGACACTGAATCAGGATAGGTCAACTGTAGTTCTAAGCAGTGCTTTTTTTCTAAAAAAAATGTTTAGGGGTATTCTCATTTTGACTCAAGAAAATCATGATTTTATAGTTTAAATCAGGGAAAATAAAAACAGTACAGTGGGACCTCTGGTTATGTACTTAATTCATTCCGGAGGTCCATTCTTAACCTGAAACCATTCTTAACCTGAGGTACCACTTTAGCTAATGGGGCCTCCCACTGCCGCTGCACTGCTGCCATGCAATTTCTGTTCTCATCCTGAAGTAAAGTTCTTAACCCAAGGTACTACTTCCAGGTTAGTGGAGTCTGTAACCCAAAGTGTTTGTAATCCGAAGTGTTTGTAACCCGAGTTACCAGTGTACAGTGGTACCTCGGTTTATGAACTTAATCCATTCTGGAAGTCTGTTCTTAAATCAAAACTGTTCTTAAACTGAGGCACGCTTTCCTTAATGAGGCCTCCTGCCGCCAGTGTCCTTCCACCGTTCTTAGACTGAGGTAAAGTTCTCAAACCAAGACACTATTTCCGGTTTTGCGGAGTTTGTAAACCAAATCATTCTTAAACCGGACTGTTCTTAAACCGAGGTACCACCGTAAATGGACAAAAGTACAAAGATTCACAAAATGTTTAGGGGTATGGGTACTTCTGCACCCACCCCCGGAAAAAAAACACTGGTTCTAAGGACAATAATGGAAGGAAGGCCTATAGAACTTTGCCAAAATTATCTGATTTAAATTGAAAGAGCAGAAAGGTGGCTTTAAGGGGTATACAAAGCTTCCTCCCAAATCCCTGCCTTTCAGTCCTTTCCTATTGTATGCACCTCTTCTGTCACTCTGGCCAGTACTTTGTAGGGCTTCTTTTCATCTCACTGTATGATCCCACCCCATCAGGGATCATGTCAGGATGACGCCATGGTATCACACAGCTAATCAAATATGGTTACATGGCAAAGGCATTAAGAGCGAACAAAGCAAATGGTTGGCCTCAGCGAGAATGGAGAGGGAGGAAAACGCATCTTGAGAGAATGGGGAAGGGAGGAAATGCATCCCGGTTGCCAAGGCAATGGGGCTGATACACCATGATTTGCAACAGTGTAATAGGATGAATTGCAGCAGCTCCAGGCCTCTCTGTCTGATCCTTGGGACTCTTCCCAGGCCGCCACCACACTCCTTGAGTGTTTTTGCCTGATTGAAATGTGCCCTTAAATTCTGATCATGCCTTTTATTTTATTTTATTTTTTATTTTATTTATTGAATTTATATGCCGCCCTACATCCACTCTCACATGCCGCTTCTTGAGCATGTGAGAGTGGATGTAGAAGCCAGTCTAATGTGCAAATGTAACATTTGTGTCCATTGCTCCTCTTGGCCTCACCTAGCACTGGCATGCGGCCCCTGGGAGGTGCCCCAGGAGGAAATGTGGCCCTTGGGCTGAAAAAGGTTTAAGGGCCCTGTCTCTGCTGCTCTCCCTCCTCCTTGCTGTTGCTGCTTGCTTGCCTTCTTCTCTGTGAGTGAGTGAGTGAGAAGTGGCGGGAGCAAGGCGAAGGAGAAGCAGCCAACATTTGCCTTGATTCACTGGGAGTCCACGATATCTGGAGAGCACCATGTTGCCATTTTATATGTTAAATAATGTGGAAGGGGAGACAGGGAAAAGATGCTGCATCTCCAGTTACTGCTGAAATGCCACACCAATACCCAGAGCTTTCATGTGCTGGCATACTCTTTTCGAGACATCTGGCAGCCAAAAGTAATGCAGTATTCTATGTACAATTGGGGATGTTGTTATGGAATTCTACCCCTCACAACTTTACTTACACCTGTGAGGTCTTAATCAACACAGTATCTTAGACACTGTCTGCTTGTGTGGCCAGTCAAGTATTAAAAAGTAAGCATAATTTTGTAAATTTACATACTGTAATTTCACAGCTCATTGTATCATTTAGCAGAGATTAATTCTGATGCATTCAACAGGATTATTGCATTATCCTAAGAGCACGGCACGTTCTCCCAGTAATATAGTGATTTGTCAGACTTCTAGACAGTGGGGTGTTGTTCCCTGGTGGTCTTTGCCACTTGACTTACCTAATGTACTTCATGCACTCTGCTATGTGCCACCTTCGGTAATTGTAAACAAAATGACGAAAATTGGATTTTGCAAGCATTTCATCGCCATATGTAAACAGAAATTATCTGAGATTTATATTAGGAATGTGTTTCATTAACATAATTGCACTCTATAATAAAGTGATTTCTTTCTATTACAGGCCTTATTGTCTCTGCCACATGAAACTATTCTGTTCTAATTGTTTGTCTATGGCCTTTCATTGCAATCCTCTTATACTGTATAGTTATATAGTGGTTCCCCTGCACTGGTGGAAGACATCTGGATATGGGTTAGGAAAAGGGGCAATACTCAGCACAGACCCCAAGTCTACTCCAGAAGGTCAGGGGACACTGTGGGGCAGATTTGAAGAGGCACAGAGGACTGCAAGGAGGAGGAGGAATCACAAAAGAATTCCTTCCTGCTCTGCTGATTGTTGCCTTCTGTCAGCATAGGGGACACTAGTGGATATCACCTACTATGTTTTTCAGCATAAGGATGATCTGTCTGCTATTAAAATATGCAGCCCTGTGAGGCTGATGCTGTGGTGAATCATGTCTCCATGACTGGCAGAGGTCTGCACTATCAGCACCTTTCCTCTGTTCTGTCTTGTTTTTATTGAATTTGAGACAAGCCTTTTGCTCCACAATGAACACAACAAAGTGGTTTAACCCTGTGCAGCTGGGAAGTCATGCCTGTACAATTATTTCTAGGAAGGGAGCAGATTGACGATGATTTGTGTCCGATGATTCATATGATTTACCAGCGGTGAACTCCAACAATATGAGATAAAAACAAGGGCATAATCTTCTGTCATGGGCTGTGAAATAAGTAATGCTAGCATTTCAGTATGATACAAAGCTGGACCCATAGCAGAAGCAAACACAAGGGAGGACAGAAGGCAGAGTTGTGTCCACATCATCTGCAGTGTAGACGTGCACATGTAAAGATTTCCAATCATAGGTCACCTGCTCAGAGAAAAAGAGATGCTGGGGTATTCCCTATTCATCTTTGGAATGCCCTCTCCATTGAGATATGCCTGATGCAAACATTGATTGCCTTTCAACACTGGTTAAGCACCTCTTTTGTCTTTGCTAAGGCTTTGTAGGAGGCTGGTGTAATTAGGCCAGTTGCTATCTTATTTATTAATCAACATTGCAAAGGGGGTTTGTGTGTGTGTGTGTGTGTTAGTGGGAAATGTAGCAGCATTCCTGCCTAAGGTCTCAGCTAAATGCCAAATGGTCATGTCACCTAATTCCATATTCCTGGAGAACCTATGTAGCCACCCTTAATCTTCCCATACAGCTTTCACTTTTTCACTTTTCCATGGTGTTTGGTCATTTAGGAAACAAAAGGGCCGGGTGTGTGCTCAGAATGACTGCATGAATTTGATAGGGGGGTTATCAATGCTTTTCTGTGGGGGCATCATGTAGATGGCTCCCCTGTGGGTTGGTGCCACAAGCAGAATGCAGATGTGCCACAGACCATGGATGTCAATAAAACAAAAAAATCAGATCACTCAAGCAAATGCATCAGATTCAACACTAAATGGGAATGCACCATATACCCAGTCCTTTCCTGCTGAATCAGTCCAGATGCCTATGCAGACTAGCATCCTGCTTCCTCCTGCAGCCAGCCAAATGCCTGTAAGAAGCCCATGAGCAGGACGTAACCACAATGAGTCTTGAGCTTTCATGAGGCAATTATTGCACCTTTCCCCAAAAGCTTTCGTCATGTTTCATAGAATCACAGAATCATAGAATTGTAGAGTTGGAAGGGACCCTAAGGGCCATCTAGTCCAATCTCCTGCAATACAGGAATATCAAGTTACTGGTAAGTACCCATGACAGGTGGCCATCCAACCTTTGCTTAAAATCCTCCAATGAAGAGAGCCTGCCACTTTCTGAGGGAGTCTGAAAATTCTTCCCAATGTCTAGTTGGCCTCCTACATCTTTTTCACGTATACTGCTGGTAAGCCGGACGCAGGGGCGTAGGAAATGGGGGGAGGGCGTCCCAGGTGCCATCATGGGGGGGGGGTGGCAAATTATCAAGGAACAATTACTGCCCTACTAGCACGGTTCATTAAAAAATCTTTTTTTAAAAAAATGCCTACTCCAAAGGTCTTATCTTACTACACTAGGGATTATATAGCTACATATGAAATTTCATGCATATCAGTTAATATCTTGACCCTCCTCCATGAAAATAGCTGTTTACTTGGCCGTTTTCCTATGTCGTGAAGGCTGAAATTTCAACAAAGCACGTGCCTTTGCTAGACTCTTTTCGGGCACCTGCTAAAAGCATTCCTCTTTAGGCAAACATACCTAGATGCTTAGTAAGTTGAAGAAATTTTAATCTTAATATTTTAGCTTTTTATGTTTTAAAGTAGGATTGTTAATTTTTCTTGATTTTACTGTTGTGGTGTTCATTTGTTTTGGTAAACCACTTTGCAGGTTTTTTAAAATAAATTTTATTAACTAAAGAAACAATAAATATAAATAAAATAACACAAACCAAAACACAATCCATCCTGTAGATTTAAGTATCTGTCCATAGTCGCTTACTTGTTATCAGAGGCTCAGAATCCACATTCCTTTGTAAGAAAACATGAAATAACATAAAACCATTTTTGCAGGCAAAAAATTAATAATAATGGGGGGGGGGTAGACAAGAAATTTTCCGCACCGTGCCTCTGGCCAGATGTTCCCCATTTATATTTGTGCAGCTGGTTCTTCGTGCCTAACTGTAGGACCTTACATTTGTCCCTATTAAAATTCATTTTGTTAGTTGTGCCCCAGTTCTTCAAACTTAATGAATCTCAATTCCTTTTGCATTTCACAATAAAAACTGTGGCTACCAGTATTTTCCACAAATGACTGAAGGCCCTCAATTCCAAAGTCAAAACTATTCTGTGTTAGCAGAAGGGATTTCTCAAGAATTTCTCAAGAAAAAGACATGAATAATAAACCATTATTCTGTTTTTTCTCTCATAAATACACACATTTCTTGATTATCTTTTCATTTTCTTTCTGTGTCCTCATGTTAAGGGAATACTGTAAAGCATTCTTCTGTTTCTAATTTATTTTAAATATATGTACAAGGTAGAAAAAAGATTTTTCACACCTCAAACATGCTGACAGCCTGATAAACAAAGTTTCATTTGCGTGTAAATATCATTTAGTCATTGCCTAGCCATACTGGCTTACATATACATATTTCCTGTTAGTGGAACCAAAAATTATTAGTATTAGCTTGAGTGGAAGGAAAGCTCCCTCATTCTTTCTATTTAAAGAAAAAATATTATTGAGTGGAATCTCTGCATTTGGATCCACTTCTAAATCGGATCCCGGGTGTTTAACATAAATAACAAAAAAACAAAAAAGGCTACTAAAGTGACAATATCATTTTCAACACTATCATCTTGTCTTTTCAAGGTAGGTCATGACATACAAATCATAAATCAGATTCTGCTTCATGAATAAACCTATAATCCATAAAACCTGTAATTTTGTGTTCTGAAGTGACAGCCTTCATTATTTGTACCTTGGCAGAAATCCATCCTTCTTGTTCATTCACTAGTCAACATTTGTTTTTGCTTCCACATGCTATGAGGAAAAGTATAGTGATATGATTTTATCTGCAATCATTTTTATCCCTACAACACCACCAGTCTCTTACTAATGCAATTGTAGAATTGTAGAGTTGGAAGGGACCACGATGGTCATCTAGTCCAATCCCTGAATGCGCCAGGCACCAAATGTTGGTATCACACAGGGCACTGCCAAAATTTGAAACTCCAAGGCACACCACTGCATAATCAAACCTGGCAGACTGTGGAGGGGACACCTGGTGAAGGGGATAGAATCATGAAAGATCATTGCAACTCTGCCTTCTGCCCCCACATCTCACCTGCTGCTGCACCAGGCAGACAGAGCCAGGAAACACATAAAAAGCTCCAGCCAGCCAGGTATCTGTAATGAAAGCCAGGCTAGCACATTCATCCAGGATCAAGTCCTGAATTTTTCTTGTTTTTCATTCAGGTTCACCATTCACAGGCACTACAGTGGTACCTCAGGTTGCATACGCTTCAGGTTACATACGCTTCAGGTTACAGACTCCGCTAACCCAGAAATAGTGCTTCAGGTTAAGAACTTTGCTTGAGGATGAGAACAGAAATTGTGCTCCGGTGGTGCGGCAGCAGCGGGAGGCCCCATTAGCTAAAGTGGTGCTTCAGGTTAAGTACCGTTTCAGGTTAAGAACGGACCTCCGAAACTAATTAAGTACTTAACCCAAGGTACCACTGTATTTTCAACATAGGGAGCCCGTCACCATGGCTATCCAGATTATTTGAGCTTGGGTGGGTGGCAGTTTGGGGGCAACCAACACCCTGTAGCTCTCCTCTCTCCCATGATGATACAACTGTCTTTCCACCTTTGTATCACCACCTGCCCCTTACAATTCCAATGGCTGCTCCCTGTTTCTCTTCATCTACCCGCCTCTTAGGATAACACATCCCCCCTCTAGCCACAGAAATCACTGTTCCACCACAACCCCTGCTCCATGAGCAGGCGGGACTAGTGCAACCCTGAAATGAACCCCCCAAAAAGGTAGAATCCCCCCCCCCTTAATGGTGTCCCCAGGAGTGGCCATCCAACCCTTACAGGAGTCCAGCCTTTATCTCTCTTTCCCTGGGTGTGGTAACAGGCAAAATGCAAGAAGATGCTAACTCAGCAAAGAGGTAATCTTGTCAGGCTAACGTCCCAGTGGTGAGCTCATTATTGCATATTGATTATATTTCCAGACAGCTGGCTGAAAAATCTTCAGAAACCATGAATCAAAATACATAGATCCGTTTTCTGGACAGCTTGTTACAGTTTCTAGCAGCCAAGAGTTGCTCAAGATTGACCACCTCTCCCCAGTCTCCTTTTTTCTCTCTTTTTGATTAAGGCCTTTTTTACTTTAACTGATCCATTCAACTCTCCACAACTTATAAATACTTTTTCTGCAAAAGTAACTTTTTCCGAAGGACCAATTCATCAAAATAAGATACAGTCAGCACTTTCCTTCAGTCTAGCGATGAGGGCTAATCTACTTCTGATTCTCCGTTGAAGAATATGATGTTCCCTATGGCCGATAAAGAATTAAACTAAAGAGGTTCAGTCAGATAGGGAGTTTTTCCTCCTCCCTCATCGTACTAGAACTTGGGACCATCAAATGAAGCTGAATATTAGAAGACTGAGGACAGACACAACTCATTACTGACACAACAACATCCAACACCCTTTTAGAATATGGCTTGGGGGGGGGGTTATTGAGTTACCGCTTTTGGTTTGATTTTATATGTTGTGGTTTTATACCTCCGGGTATAGGGGGTGTATAAGTTGAATAAATAATAATAATAATAATAATAATAATAATACTGTGGAATTTGCTACAATACGGAGGGATGACCAGTAACATGGATAGCTTCAAAAGAGGATAAGACAAATTCATAGGCGAAAAGGCAATCAGTGGCTACTAGCCACAATGACTATGTTCTACTCCACTATTGACTCTGAATATAAATTGCTAGGAATAACAAGCAGGGAGAGTGCCATTGCACTCAGATCCTGATTGAGGGCTCCTCATAGGCATCTAGTTGGCAGCTGTGAAAATAGAATGCTGAATTAGTTAGGTCTTTGGCTTGATTCAGCAGGTCTCAAGAACATAACTAGGGGGTTAAGAACACCCATTCTGCTTCAATAGTAGAGTATCAAAGCAATGGACAGTGGGAAGACCTCTAAGAATGTGCTGTTGAAGAAATGTTCTGCCACTGTGGAGAAATATTAGCATGTCAAATATCCTTTCGCTGGAATTTTAAATTACTCTGTCCTGGTCTTCTCCCACACAGTGCTGAAGGCTTGCTACACACCAGACTGCTGCACTCTGTCTGCCATTGTCTTTCTAACAAAGACAGCCCCACTTAAAGCAGCTTTGTTAAAAGCCATATAAATCTCCAGGGGCTTTTTATACTCTTGGAGTGATAGGTCCTGTCCAATTACTAGCCTTACTAATAGGTCTAACTGATTATAGCATCTATCTTGAGACATGACAAGCACTGGAACATAGCTGTAAGTAATGGCAGATACAGTGGGCACCCTGTCTAGATAAGGAGCCGCAACTGCCTAAAACAGAAATGGTAGTGACAGGTAGCTTCATATCTAGACAGGGCAAACTTCATGTTCACCTGTGTTGTAAATTGGTTGGAGATTCTGAGAAGAACTTTGCTCAGTGGACATTTTTCAGTGAACCAACCTCATCTGCATCCCCCAGTCAAATACATGGATTAGAGTAGGACTGCCATACGTCTGGAATTTCCTGGACATAGCTGGAATAAGACAGTCGGAAACAGTTTCTGGGCAGAAATCACTGAAATGTCTGGGGAAATATGTCAGATGTCTATATTTTGGTGAGATTTTGCAAAAAAAAAAAAACTTTCTCCCCCTCCCCAAGGAAAAGCTCAACAACTTTGCCAAAAAACACTCATATTTCACTTTTTGAAATATGGCAACCTTACATTAGAGTGTAATGATGCTTCAGAGTTCACACTACTTCAAATTTTTTGACACCAAAACCTAAGAACGTTCTACTGGAATGTCAATATTATGTTGGTTCTGTTTGATTTAGAACACAAAATAATTCCTAGAATCTGTTTTTCAGCTCAGTTTACAAATTTTCACACCCATATTGGAATTAATTTGTTTCTGGCTGCAATACAAAATGATGACCTACCAAGCCTACATGACCTGGCATTAAAATGCCATGATTTTAAGAGAGAGGCTCTTCTTTCTGTCTGCAGTGTCTCAAGGGCATTTGGCAGAAACTCAAAAGATGATCTTCTTTAAATCCTTGCTAAAGGGAGGGACAACTAGCCCCATTTCTGATGTGCTTCCACCAGCAGTCAATGATTCAGTTAGGGCCTTGGCCCATTACCTGACTTAATATAGCCATGGTAAATATGATGTGATTGGTTTAATTGGTTCTTTTTATCATGGTTGTTTTTATTCTGTTTTATTCTTTTATTTGCCTTTTTAACACACACATATATATATGCGTGTGTCTGTGTATGTTATGTAATACAGAGAGAAGGGAGGAGCGGGAGAGAGAGAGAGAGCTTTTTTGGGGGGTACTCATACCCCTAAACATTTTGTGAATCTAAGTTTGGCCTCATTGAGAGGCAGTATTTCTATATGAGTAGGAAAACGAGAGTACCCCTAAACATTTTTAAAGAAAAAAGCGCTGTGTATAGTGTACATTTATATATGTATGTATGTATGGGTGTGTGTATTACTTTGTATTTTCTTTCTGTTATCTGCCTAGGGCATTATTTGGTGAGAAAGCAGGGTACAAATTTAATACACCAACTAAATAAGAAAATGTTTCATATGCAGTGACTGAAAAAAAGTTCAAAGTGGTTTTGGGCCCACAAACAAGACACTGCTGTGCTTTAAACTGCCAATCTTTAATCCAGAGAAGGGGCATATGGCCCTCCATAGGCTGTTGAATTCCAATTCATGTCATGATGCAACATGCTCTAGTCCAACAACCTCTGGAGGGACACAGGTTCCCCATCCCTGCTTTAAACTAACTCCAAAGTCTATTGATTCAATATGTCTGCTCTGAATATGTCAAATGTTGGATATTACCCTTCATGTCCACTTTCTGGTTTTAAATCTTTAATTTTATGATGGGGTAGGAAGCCTTCAGTCTACGAGTCCTCCATCTGGCTCCTGAGACTCTGCCAAGGCTATATCCTCCACCACCACCTGCTCTGCTCCAGACTCTCAAGTGCTTTTGCTTGGAACATTTACTTGCTATGATTATGCTTCTTGCTTAACTGGAGGTACAGATGGGCAGGGCACAGAAATCTCTGGCCCAGCCACCACTGGCATGCAAAGCCTGTAAGGTTTCCACAAGGGAATGCATTCATTGTGCTGAACAAGGGGCCCACACCCACATTTTACGGTGTGCTTCTCTCAGCTATCTGAGTGGTGGGCTATAAACCTTTTAAATGTTAGACAAGGACACAAATAAATCACTGCTGAGGGGCACCTAGAATTTTGAGGCTAGGAGATATTGTGATGATGCCTTCCCAAGTATTCTAATTGCCTGTGGACTCTCTATGAAGTCACAGAAGCACATGGCAGATGAATGGACATAAGGGTGGGCCAAGGGCAAAGTAAGTGGAATAAGATCCTCTTCCCCAACAGAACACTGCAGGAAACAGCTGAGATATGTCACATTGCCTGGTCTTTGTCCAGGTGGAGGAGGTGAATTGGTGAAAGGAAGGAGGCGGTCTTCTGGCTTCATGATGCTATTGATCAATAATAAGGCAAGTTCGCTTGCTGAGTGGAATCACAGCTTGAATTTCTCTGATATCTATGGTCAGAAGCTGGCTGATATCTAGTGATGGACCTAACAGAAGCTGGCAGATGCTGGTGGGCAGAAATTGGTGGCATTTGCATTCAGAGGCCAATGGATGCTGTAAGACTGAAGCAACTCAATATTTGCAGATATACGGTATGTTGGTTTAAGTTCACCTTTGGAAGCTCGTTGACAGAAGCCAGTGGATATTTGTAGGTTGAAGCCAGGGCACCGAATGTGAATGAATGGAGAGTGAAAGATGAGTGAATGTGTCTGTTGGCATTCTTCAGGGATGTTGGCTGGCCTATGTTTGTGTGTGTGAAAAGGAAGTTGTGAATGAATAGAGAGCGAACGATGAGTGAATTTGTCTGCTGAATCTCGGCTGGCATATATTTATGTGAATGAATTCAAGGGTTTGAATGAATGGTGGGTGAATGATGAGTGAATGTGTCAGCTGGTATATTTTTGTGTATGTGAGTGAGAGGTTTTGAATGTGGTCAAGGCAAATGAAGTTTCCAGGCAAAAGCCAGTGGAAGTGGATGATAGCCATTCCACTCATTGTCCCTGTGTTTTTTTCTTCTAGGGATGTCTGAAGCCACTGAGGTTTTCTCAAAACCACACATGAAAGCAATAAAGAGAACTTCAGGGCTTAAGCAAGCCAGCTTATATTTCTAAATAAATGTCTTTTTAAATACACATGCTTTTAGTGTTCATTCTGTCTTTTCCTTCAGATAACGGGATATCAAATACTTGAGTTTTATGGTGTTCCCTCTCAGTATCACTAGACATGAAAAGTGGGCAAGATGAGAAATAAATAATAGTCACTGCTGAGATGCCCCCACAATAGTCAGGCCTCAGGGAAGTTGTGATAATGCCAAAGTTGTGATAACTGTTGTTATGGGCTGCAGACGGCCTGTTTCGACCCACTGATAACTCATTAACTCCATGTCACTATTTGTTAAGCGAGGAATGTTACAGTACATTTAAACCTAGGAATCCAAAGGCAACTCTTAATGAATAATTTTGACTAGACTCAAATTAAATTGGAATCTGTGGAGACTCAACAAAGATAAATTTGGTGAGGAGATTCATCTCAGACATACATCTTCAGGCAATATATATTATTCTGCCATAATGAAAGTGAATTCAGTCCATCTGCTCATTTTATAAACCTCCTCAACACGGAGCTGACAGGCCATATAATGCTTGCCAAGCCTCTTTGTCTGGGCAACTATCAGATGTACAGGATAGATTATAGCCCTGGAAGAGCAAGACAAACGCCAAGGCTGGCCTGCCTATTTACTTAAACATCAGTATAGACGCTCATTCTGTCCAAGTACGAAAGTATTGCCAGAACCATCTATCTTTTTTAATTTGTGAGAACATCTTGTGCCACAAAAAAACCCAGTAATTTAACTTAGCCTGCTTCTCTGAAGAAAGTTAAAAGGTACATGGGTAATAGTGCATGACTAATTGAAATGGAGACAGTAACAGCTTCATCTTCAACATAATGCCTGAAATGTTCATGCCACACCATATTTTGAGATGTTCTGTTGGCTACGCATTAGGTGATACACTCTACTCTCATGCTGCATAACTATTTTTGCTTACTTGGGAATAAGATCCATTGAGATCTACAGGGGCACTTCCAAGGAAGCATGTGATTATAGCTGCTGCTTGCAATCCTTTGTTATCCATGATGTTTGGTTGACTCATTACTGGGAACCAATGATTAGAAGTTGGTCTCCTTACCTTTGTTTGTTTGTTTGTTCATTTATGGCTCACATTCTATGAAGCATCTCAAGCAAATTCACAATAGAGGACAACAAAACACATGTAAACAAATGTCACATATAAAAACCAATTCAAACCCAAGTCCACAGATACTGACTGGGAACCTCTTTGTGGTTTTGAATGAGTTACCCATCAGAGTCTGGATAAGGTGACAGGAGAGAGGTGAAATCAAGAGAGCAGACAAACATGCTGTTAAACATCTACAGGAAGTTACTGGGTGAGTAATCCAAGGTCTTAGAATGAGGTGTTTTTCATTAGGGTGATGACACCCAACTCTATTTATCCTTTCATCTGACTCAGATGAGGCTATGGGGTTGCTGAACCATTGCCTGGAAGGAATAAGTAATGGGCTGGATGGAGGACAATAAAGTTGACCTCAGTCCAGAGAAGACAAAGATGCAATTGACCTGTCTGCCCTGGGAGCGGTATTCAACTCATTCTGGGTGGAATAACACCCCTCCTAATCAAGTTTGCAACCTGAGGGTGCTGTTAGATACTTATATTTGTAAGGCCAACTAATTCCCATGGCACAAAGTGGCATTTGACCAGCTGAGGCTTGTGTACCAGCAGCAGCCCCTCCTGGACAAATACAACGGGTCAGTCATCTATTCTTTGGAGCACCCTGTTTGGAGTACTGCAGTACATTGTACATAGGGCTACCTTTGAAGGCTGTTTAAAAACTGCAGTTGGTCAACATCCTAATTTCTACATTTTTATGTACTTTGTCATCTTGAATCTCTTTGAGAGGTTCCTCCTCTCTGACTGATGCAGCTCAATGGATGGATGGATAAATATTATACAACTTATATCACTTGAACAGGTAGCCACATACATGAATTTGTTATAATGGCTTCCTCTTTTTTTAAATCAGCCCATGCAATTCTGTCAAGTCACACAACACTTTTCCTAGTGGAATTTAACTTCCAGCGAGTCGCCATCAGCATCACCTGGTGACAGATGTAGACATGGCACCTGTTCTTAATTAGTTTACACAACATGTTGTAATGCCCACTATCTCTTGGGCAGATGCATATGCAAAGGCATCTCAATATTTGCCACGCTTTCATCGTAACACAATCTTCACTAAAGAAAGAAGGCAAGAGGGTGTCATGTTAATTTCTATCTCATTCCAATTCTGCTGATCTTCTTCCCTATCATTAAGCAGCATAAAGGAAGGGTGTATAAGAGTTTCCTAGTTTCTCACAAGTCTGAGCATGTGTGCAACATTTCTAACTCCTTGGTCAACATTTACCCAGTTAAATATATTGCATATAAGGGTCACTGAACATATAGTTCACTGGACATGCAATTTTTTAGTGGAATCCTAAAATTGTAGGAAGTCTAGGAGCTTGGATGTTTTAGTGTTATAAATAATGATGAGTGTTCTTTTTTATTAAAAAAAATGTTCAGTGACCTCATTCACACTATTTTTCAAAGAGCTGTTTTAGCAAGAATGACGAATGTTTCTGGACACACTTGTGCAAGTTAAAGACTTCATTATCATAAATGGCTATGTGTATTAATGATAACCCCTCTCAATTTTTCTTTTTTAAAAAACATGGTTTTATCAGCACTGAATCAACTTTGTGAGAGACTTGTGGATTTGCTGTCCACTTTCTTTAGATTACTAATGCCCTCTTGTGGGCAGAAGCTACCAGAGAGCCTGTTCTCCAAACAAAAAAAAACAAAACAAAAACAAAACCCTACGTCTGATTTTTCATTTCAAGCATGAAGCACTTTCTGATTCCATTCTCCTAGTAGTACACAAATTAGATTGCAGTTTGGCAACTGCACTCTTCTCTTGGCAACTGAAAGCTTCTCTATAGATTTGAAAATGACTATGAGTATGAAAAGTTTATTCGCAATCCTAGGTTATTGGCAAACATTTCAGAAATATTTATTCTACTTATCCCATCCCCAGAGTTGGAATTTTGTCCCCAGAGCACCACTCTCTGTGAGATTGTTTTAAGAGATGGTGACTTGGAATACTTTCACACAAGCAGAAATCAAAACCAAGAGGTGATAAGGCATTACTCAGGGAAGTCCCACTGATCTGAATATGTCTTTGGATACCAACCATAGTCTTTGAAATAAAAACACCCATACAATTCTAATAATCCATTTTATGATATCTCTATATATACTTAAAGAGCTTTTTTATAATGTTAGCTATATATGCAGCTTTGCAAATGTCTTCCTATACCTGCCCTTCTCCCATATGCATTGAGCTGCATGCACTCATTGCCATAAAGAGATCATCGCCCAAGTGTGACTGTGCATTTTTGTCACAAGAAATTATACTGAGGGTATGCTGAGCCTGGTAGTGAATCATTAATATCAAGATTGTTGATAACTGATTCCACCTCAAATGGGATCTTGCATGTATGACAATTACTGTGCATTTAGCAACTGCAAACTACAGATGCCATGATGCAGAGTGACTCTGAGCAACCTGTAGGTGCATTCAAGCAGTGACGTAGCATGGGTTGTCAGCACCCGGGGCAAGGCAAGTAATTTGCGCCCCCTAACCCGTGGATTTGTGCCCCCTAACCCGTGGATTTGCGCCCCCTAACCCATGGATTTGCCCTAACCCCAGATGTTGCGCCCGGTGCGGCCAGCCCCCCCTGCACCCCCCCACGCTACGCCACTGCATTCAAGGGCTCCTTAATGTTCTAAAGAGAAACAAAAAAAAACCCTGGGGAGAATGATTGAGGGTCCTGATGGTGCTCCTGTCACACTACCCTCATGGATGGTTAACTCTAGTTTTCACTGAGGTGTCAAACCTCTGACTAGATCAGATCGCTAGACTTCAGGTAGCATCTCAGCTATTTATTTATTTAAATCCAGCACAAAGAAAGTCAGCATACTAAGAAGAGGCCAACTAACACACACACACACACACACACACACACACACACACACACCAACCCAGACAGGCTAGTCTTCAGTTTTGCAAGCCTTCCCCTGCAATCTGAGAGTTGCTGCAGCCCTGGATGCAACACTTCCTGGATAGCTCAGCTGGTTAGAGCGTCGTGCTGAGAACTCATACCAAGGTTGCAGGTTCAATCCCCATGCGGGACAGTTGCATATTCCTGCATTGCAGGGGGTTGGACTAGATGATCCTCAGGGTCCCTTCCAACTCTACAATTCTATGATTCTGTACTGTGATAATTAGCATCACATTCCATGGACACAAGTTTTTGGTCTTAAACACACCCTCTCCATCAACCAAAGGGTCATATATGTCAGACTTCTTGCAAGCATGATAAATTGTAATGTTTAGGATGTGACCGCCAGATGACTAATGCACATAAAATTCCAGGCTGGTGAATGCTTACAATTGGCTGTTATAGATGAGAGTGAAGTCTTCCCAGAATTGCTTTAGAAGATAATGTCTGTACTAACTTAGTAGCTCTTCTTCACAAATCTAATGGTAATGACTTTGGAGACATCAATACCTCAGACTGTGTTTGGATGTAAGTTGTCCTACGGCCTTCATTTAAATCCTGTAAGACACACACCATACACCATGAAATACTTTTGTAATGACAGCAAAGCAGCCTCGGGTTCCTGTGCTCCATCAGTTCCACTTCTTAAAAGCGAGGACTGAGGACAAGGATCTTTGCTGTGTATCATGATTGCTAAGTTGCAGTTTGCCGAGTGAAAATGCTCAAAGTGTATAAGCCTGGTTTCATCTCTAGATAAAAGTGCAATCATTTATTTTCAACAAGCTCTTCATATTCATCACAGAGGCCATCTTTTGTCTGCTGTTTAAAATAAATCTTAAAAGTGATCTCCAATCTCTTGAGATTTATGTGGGACAAATGTTGCCATTGGAACGCTGTTCCTTTGGGCAATTACTTTGGAATGATTTCACCTCCAACAGTCACCTTGGTATAAGAAATTGATCCCCCCACAACATACACATGTGCAATCTCTCTCTCTCTCTCTCTCTCTCTCTCTCTCTCTCTCACACACACACACACACACACACACACAAACACACCAGGGGCAGATTTTGGGAAGCACAACCAATTTAGTTATACTGAGTGTGGAGCCTTGGGTTACTACAGGGGACGCTGCAACTATTAATTAGAATGGAGCGTGAGAGCTGGGGGTGCCAAATTTTGGCATTGCACAGGGTGTTGCTGAAATTTGAGACCCAACACTGCACACATATTTGCTGTTCTGTCAGCAGTGGGATGGGTAGGAATGCATAATCTTTGGGAACTTTACAATATCCAAATGCAAACAAGTGCACACAAATTCAAAAGGAGTACTGAATGTTATGCTTGCAAAAAGCAAGATCTTCTATTCACATAAAAACTGATGTAGGGGACTCTCACCTCTTACTCTTCAACTGGAAAAAAAGCTTTCTCAAAAGCAAGAGAAGGGCAAGAAGGTCAATTGAAAAACATATGTTGTTGCCTCCTTGACTCCAAAAGACTGACTTGAATTTCGTTACTTGACATTCATGTATTTCCCCAGTGAACCATTTTTCCCAGGTTGAAGCACATTGAGGATTCTGGATGGTGCTTTGTTTCTTCTGACTGCACTGCCCTTTGTGCAAGGGGAGTATATTTATGACAAAAAAGAGAGGACATACTGTCTTTCTCTCAAAATAGTACAGGCATGTTGAGAACAGTAGTTCTAGAGAAGTAAGCATTCTAAGCCAAAGACCACCAGCATTTGGGGCTTACGAATCACTCCTCATCTTTTGTGGGGTGGGAAAAATACGAGGCTATCTACCAGAGCCAACCCTACCATTAGGTAAAATGAAGTGACTATCTTAAACCACAGATGTGGGGTGGGGAGGATAGTGCTGGCAACCCCTGGCTGTTAGAAGGAACAGCCATTTTCATGTGTTAGACAGAGATCTGTGTGCAGCACAGCCTGCAATGCACTTTGGAAGCAAGCCTGCTGCCCTCAGTGGTGAATCCTGTCTTGTCACCAGGGCTGAAGAAAGATTCTTGGCATTGCACAGGGTGTCCTGTTCTTCAGCCAGCAAAATGTTCAGGCTAGCTGTTCTATTTCATTTCCTAGAAGGAGGAGAAAATCTTAAACCTTGTTAGTATTTATCAGTGTTCCTGTCTTGGCTTTCCCAGTTACATAGGGAATGAAAGAAAGGCTTAGAGTAATCAAATGAAACTTTAACACATGGCATAATAAAACCTGTGATTTCATCAGAATAAGTTATTTGTTTTTTATTGTTGTAATAACTGTTTTATCAAAATTTATCTTCTGTCTAAACCACAGAGCCTAGGGCTTGCCTATTGTAAGGTCAGCGGTTCGAATCCCCGCGACGGGGTGAGCTCCCGTTGTTTGGTCCCAGCTCCTGCCAACCTAGCAGTTCAAAAGCACGTCAAAGTACAAGTAGATAAATAGGTACCACTCCAGCAGGAAGGTAAATGGCATTTCCGTGCGCTGCTCTGGTTCGCCAGAAGCGGCTTAGTCATGCTGGTCACATGACCCGGAAGCTGTACGCCGGCTCCCTCAGCCAATAATGCGAGATGAGTGCTGCAACCCCAGAGCCGGTCACGACTGGATCTAATGGTCAGGGGTCCCTTTACCTTTACCTTTACCATGAAAAATAAATAAAAACATTATTTTAAAAAAAGAAAAAGGTTGGAAATATATGGGAGCTATACTCTTCTCTAGTGACTGGCATTCATAGGTATGTTACCTCTGGTCCTGTAGCTATAAATCCCCAGAATCTCCAGTTAAAACATCTCAGACTGTAGGCCTCAGAAGATCCCTGCCTGAGAACTTGGAGACCTTGTTTTCAGTGTAAACAGTACTGGGCACAATGGAGCAATGATCTGGTCCAATGTAATGCAGCTTCCTATAGTCATCTCAGCCAGTAGAGCATGAGACTCTTAGTCTCAGGGCTGTGGGCTTCAGCCCCAGATTGGGAACATGGATTCCTGCATTGCAGGGGGTTGGACTAAATGGCCCTTGTGATTCCTCTCAACTGTTCTATGGATTCAATGATCTCTTTGTCCTGTGATAAAAAAATTGTGGGCTGGTGATCCATCCATTCTTTTATAAAGATGTTATACTATCTGTCTCTCCCTCCTCAATGTATGACATGATGAAATAATCAGAGTGCTGTAACTAGTTCAGTAATACTGAAGTTAATTCATTCATTTCAAACACTTTTATTTAATCCCAGGATTGTGTGTTGTGGGAGCCTATCAGCTACTGTGTAGCTCTAGGCAACTCCACCAGGAGTCCTAAACACTAGTTTTGTACTCACTTGGGTCATGCACAACCCTCAGCCAAACCAAAGAGGAGAGAATTTTATAATGCTGATGTTTTTTAAATGATACTAGGGAGGACAAGCAGTTACAGGCTAATTTTGTACCTATAATTTCACCTCCATCCCTAAATTCCACCCTTGCCAGAACCCCCAGTACCTGTACAAAGCATTGAAAGGGCATCGTTCACTGGTTGAACTATCTTTCAGAGATATATCCCATAGCATAATAGCAGTGCAAAAAGACTGCCATGCTAGCACGCATACTTAGGTCTGCCATGAACTAAGGGCGGGAAGGAACAGCGAAGCTAGCAGCAATTATCCTGCCTCCAACCAATCAGGGGTAGGCTGCAGTTTAATGCTGAGCTCATACAGTCCTGCCCTGCCCCTGGCTCTGGCATTATGAGACTCAGAACCATGACCTAGTCACTTTGAACCTGAACTTTTCAAGCTTACAAATCAGAGTGTGGAAACCTATGGCCTTCCATATGTCATTGGTCTCCAGCTCTCATCATACCTGACCATACCTGATCATGCTGGTATTTTGATATTCTTGTGCTTCCTCCTGAGTGTTTTGTGTCACTTTGATGAATTGAAAGTTGGCTGACACTCTACTCTTTCACACATTTTATAGTTTCCATACATACTTTGATTTAAGCATTTGAGCCACCACTTGCAACCTTCAGGGCTATTTTAGACCATTTTGGCTTTGTGATCGAATATGTATTGGATACCAAATGTATGAAGTAGGCAATATTTTGCAAGTATTGTATACAAATGCCAGATTACAGACAATTTAGTCTCCAAGGATAGGCTCTCCACATAAATTTCAGCTGTCATCTCTATTAAACAGATATTTAGTGGTATGATCAAGGTGGCAGTGTGTACTTCCTAAAAGTTACGAAGAAATCCTGGTTTGTTTGTGTGACAGCAAATAAATATGCCTGTGAAAGTAAAGCACACTATAAACAAATGCCTCTGAATTGCTCAGAGTTGTAGAGACAGCTAAGCACTATCAAGAAAAGTATATACACTCATTTAAAATAATTTATATCTGAGGTGCCTTGTGAAATGTATGCTCCTCACATGATTTCAAACCCTGTATGGTCAGGATTCTAAATCACTTAGGGAGCTGACACAAGAAGAAAAAGCTTCCTGATGCAGACCCTCAGCACATGGAGGGATGTGGGAGCAGCATCACTGATGGGAGGGAGGGAGGGAACAGGGAGTTTCCCCCACTCCCTGGCCCTAATTGCAGTGTTCTCTCTTTTTTGCAATTTTCATATTTGAAGGCACTTTGTTCAGCTTGTTTCTCCTGTGACATCAAAGTTCTTGTGCATTTTCAAGAAGCTTTGAATCACAAAAGTGTAAGAGAGAGCTGGTTTTATAGCATTTAGATAATGATCAAGAGCTAGCAATTTCACCAGATAATCCTATACATGAAGAGTAATCTCATCCATTTGTGAAATTCAAATAGAGCCTACTTGTTTTAATTGGGGGGAAATATTGTCCCCAAGGCAGCAGACTGTTGGCTTTGGATAAGGGTTGCTATACTCATAAATACTCCATTAGGATGGCATGCACCCTTTATATTTAATAGTAGTAATAGTAGTAACAACAAAATCAACATAATCATCATCAACAATAAACAACTTATTAGTAGGTTTCTACTATCGCTGTTCCTACCCCTTTTGTTGCAGTCTGATACCAATGAACAAATGATTTATATGCTGAAGGGCCAAGTCACAGAGAGAGAAATCACATGCAAGATTTTTGCATGTCAGGCTGATGTCAGAAGCACACAAGCAGGCCTAGTTCACAACAAAAAGCTGGCAACTCTAATCATAGCTGGATAAGCTGACACAAAGCTCCAATTTAACATGAAGGACTTTTAAAAAAATAAATAAATGGTAAATTCAAGCTGCAGTTGTAGGCCATAGCATGTCAGATTTCCCTCTCCCACATTGGATGGAGAGAGCCAATGTCAGATCTCCACCCCACCCCATCCCTCTTCCTGATGCTGAGGAAACCTCCAATATCCTGGCCCAGTGGCCACTGGAGATGTGTGTT
Organism: Podarcis gaigeae; assembly: GCF_964106915.1. NCBI lineage: Eukaryota > Metazoa > Chordata > Lepidosauria > Squamata > Lacertidae > Podarcis > Podarcis gaigeae. The sequence goes on from NC_139683.1 coordinate 40,613,479, forward strand.
TTCAGGGTCTTCCCTATTCCTGTGACTATACAGGGGTACCTCAGGTCACATACGCTTCAGGTTACATACTCCGCTAACCCAGAAATAGTGCTTCAGGTTAAGAACTTTGCTTCAGGATGAGAACAGAAATTGTGCTCCAGCAGCACGGCAGCAGCAGGAGGCCCCATTAACTAAAGTAGTGCTTTAGGTTAAGAACAGTTTCAGGTTAAGTACGGACCTCCAGAACGAATTAAGTACTTAACCCGAGGTACCACTGTAAACTGTTTTTAACTGTTTTTAACTGCTTTTAATACTGAATTTTAAATTGAAGTAACTTGTCCTGGGACTTGCTGGTGAAAGTCAGGTAATAAATACATTAGGTGATGTCTCTAGAGTGCAGTTCCACTTCAATTCCAGAATATTGTCTTATGACATGAATAAAATGGTGTGTTGAATTGTAGGGTCACATGTTTGCCCTCAACTACTAGTGTTACATGTGGATAACAAATGAAGTACTACTGTCACTCCAATAGGCCTTTTCAGTATACGCTGGCTTTCCAGAATGAAACAGATTTCTTATCTGGTATTGTAGCACCCTGCTTGTGGTTAACGCTTAGCTGGAATGAAATATTCAACGCAGCAATAGAGAAATTAAAATAATAATTTATTTGTCAGACAAATAAATGAGAGACACAGTGGTATATGGTTACCAAAGCTCTGCCCACTCCAGCCCTGATGGCCAGCACTTATATTTCCTCAGCCCAGCCCCCTTGCTCCTCCTTTGGCTGCCTCTGTCCAATCAGCCTGGTTGAAATTCCTATTGGCTGTTTGCTAGAACCAATCATAAAAGATACACCCATTTCCTATTACCTTTTATGGGAGACAAAGAGTTATATTTCCTTCTATCTATAAATGGCAAACAAGTAGCCATATATCTTACATTTGCCTCAACAAGGCACCTTAATTACCAGATCACCTCTTGCCCTTCTTGCCCTATTCACTCCAAAACAGATGGCTAATGGTTTTAAATTTTTATCTTAAACAGAGATCAGAGATCTTGGGTTCACATTCTCACACACCATCAATGAAATAAGAATCTAACATAAGAATCTAACATTTCTTACTTTCTAAATCCTTTGCATAATTACATTTAAGCCAATATATTTCATACATAACATATATAGATTTTTAGAAGCAAAGGCCTTTTCAAAGTAAAAAGGAACTTAGTAAAAAACACTTTCCAAAAGCAATCCCTTAAATTTACACTCCCCTTTCAAGCCAGCTGCTGTTTCTATTAGCTCTTGCCCTTTAACCTTAGGAAAATATGGCTCAGGTCTAATGGGAGGCACCTAGTATTATTTTCTGTTAAACAATAAATCCTACTATTTACCAACTCTTAATTGTGTTTTTTGCAGCTTGATTGTATTCTGTAATATGTATGGTCAATATGACCTTTTGCTCCCTGTAATTTTACAACTTTGAGAATTTTGGCTCCTGCTATAAATCAGGGGGCCCTTGTCCAGGAGGATAAACATCTGCCAAAGCCAGCTGGTCTTCTGCCTGGCATAAAAACATCTTTAAGCTCATTTTTAAAATACAGGCCTTGATCAGATGCCTCAGTATCTATCCTCTGCCTCTTAGCATAAATCATATACAAGAGTGTCCATGCTTGCAACTGAACTACAGAGCTATACAGTCTCTGTTTTTTTTTTGTTTTTTAAAAATATATTTATTAGGTTTTTACAGAAAAAGCAAAACACATAGCCGCCACAAAAGTAAAAAGAAAGTACAAAGAAATAAAACATAATCAAAAATACACATAGAACAGATCAAAATAGAATACAGTAAAGAAAAATTCCACCCAACCAGATACAAAACATAAAAACTCCAGCTTTTAAAATCATACATAATTAACTCCCTTTCTTGACTTCCTCACGCCTCCCTTTTTTGTGTTCCTCTTTACCCAATCAGATACAGCAAATCCTTACCCTCTTTCAAATCTCATTTCTAATTATTAGGTTCATTCTATTATGTCACCAATCTTTCCTCTTTATACTTAAACACCTTTATGATATTATTTACTTTCGACATAATATAACTTTAGTCTTTCCTCCTTTTCTGTTACATTTTGCATAATTTTCTTAAGCTATATCACTAATGCCATCTTATTTCCAAAACCAACATTGTTTTAGCATTCATAAACTTTGCAGTGTTTCTGCAAATAGTCTTTAAACTTCTTCCAGTCCTCTTCCACTGATTCTTCTCCCAGGTCTCGGATTCTGCCAGTCATTTCTGCCAACACCATATAGTCTATCACTTGCATCTGCCATTCTTCCAAGGTGGGCAAATCTTGTGTCTTCCAATACTTTGCGATAAGTATTCTTGCTGCTGTTGTCGCATACATAAAAAACGTTCTATCTTTCTTTAACACCAATTGTCCGACTATGCCCAAGAGAAAGGCCTCTGGTTTCTTAAGGAAGGTATATTTAAATACCTTTTTCAGTTCATTATATATCATCTCCCAGAAAGCCTTAATCTTCGGGCATGTCCACCAAAGGTGAAAAAAAGTGCCCTCAGTTTCTTTACATTTCCAACATTTGTTATCAGGCAGGTGATAAATTTTAGCAAGCTTGACTGGGGTCATGTACCACCTATAAATCATTTTCATAATATTCTCTCTTAGGGCATTACATGCCATAAATTTAATACTGGTGGTCCATAACCTTTCCCAGTCAGCAAACAAAATATTATGACCTATATCCTGTGCCCATTTAATCATTGCTGATTTAACTGTTTCATCCTGAGTGTTCCATTTCAACAGCAAGTTATACATTCTTGAAAGAATCTTAGTTTTGGGTTCTAACAGTTCTGTTTCCAATTTTGATTTTTCCACCTGGAAACCCAGCTTTTTGTCCATGTTAAAGGCCTCTCTTACTTGATAATAATGAAGCCAATCTCGCACTTTGTCCTTTAATTTCTCAAAACTCTGCAATTTCAGTTTATCTCCTTCTAATTCTAGTATCTCCCAATATTTCGGCCATTTGGCCTCCATATTGAGTCTTTTCAGAGCCTTTGCTTCCATAGGTGACAGCCACCTTGGGGTCTTGTTTTCCAATAAATCTTTATACCTTATCCAGACATTAAATAACGCTTTCCTGACAATATGGTGTTTAAAAGTTTGGTGTGCTTTAACCTTACCGTACCACAAATATGCATGCCATCCAAAAGCATTGTTAAAACCTTCTAAATCCAAAATGTCAGTGTTCTCAAGAAGCAGCCAATCTCTCAACCAGCAAAAAGCTGCTGATTCGTAGTAAAGTTTAAAGTCCGGCAGGGCAAACCCCCCTCTTTCTTTCGCATCTGTTAATATTTTAAATTTTATTCTGGGCTTTTTGCCCTGCCAGACAAATCTAGAAATATCTTTCTGCCACTTCTTGAAACAATCCATCTTGTCCACAATCTGTAAGGTTTGGAACAAAAATAACATTTTTGGAAATACATTCATTTTTATAACTGCAATTCGCCCCAACAAGGAAAGCTTCAATTTAGACCACATTTCTAAGTCTTTTTAAACTTCTGACCAACATTTCTCATAATTGTCCTTAAATAGATTCGAGTTTTTAGCTGTCATATTGACCCCCAGGTATTTCACTTCCTTAACTAGGGTCAAACCAATCTCATTCTGAAACCTTTCTTTTTCAGTCCGTGTTAAGTTTTTCTCTAAAACTTTAGTCTTTGACTTGTTCAATTTAAAACCTGCCACATGACCAAATCCAGTCTCTGGATTCAATATCCTTTACTATCCAAACAGATGAGGTGCACTATCACTGATAATCTACTATGGGGCTATATGCATGTATAGTTAGATCATGGCCAATGACTGCAAAATTTTGACACAAGTATGCAAGATTAACAACAACAACAACAACAACAACAACAACAATTTATTTATACCCCGCCCAGCTGGCTGGGTTTCCCCAGCCACTCTGGGCAGCTCCCAACAGAATATTAAAAATAGAATCAAACATTAAAAATTCTCTAAACAGGGCTGCCTTCAGATGTCTTCTAAAAGTCAGATTGTTGTTTATTTCCTTGACATCTGATGGGAGGGCATTCCACAGGGCTGGCGCCACTACTGAGAAGGCCCTCTCCCTGGTTCCCTGTAACCTCACTTCTCGCAGTGAGGGAACTGCAGTAAGTTGTCCACCTTTGAATTCTCTCCACAACACGGCAGTGCCATGTGACCATCTGCTTCTCAGTTCTTTAAATTTATCAGAAGGACTAGAGGCAAGCAGTTCTAGGAATCTTGAAGTTTGAAATTCTACCACCACCTCCCCCCAGAATCTGCCTTTAAAACATTCAACATGTTCATTAATCTTTTAATAAAGCTCTGATTTCATTTTAGAACTAGCATTTTTACAACTGATTGGCTGTAATGCACTAGCAGAGACCTACCGTAATTCCCTTTCAATCTAAAAATTAATGTAATCAGTGCATATTCACTCCTTTGCTCAGGTTCCATTGCTTATACATTACATGAATTATATGCATATTACATAATCCAAACACAGCATGGAGTGAATATACACTGATTACATCCACTTGGGGAATTAATATAAATAGAGGCTAAAACTGACTCATAATTTCATGTTATTAATTATCACAGATTTTACTGGTCCATCTACACTGGTAATTTTGTTAGACCTATTCAAATAATATACCTTTCAGCACTACTGTGCCCTCATAGATATTGCTCACGTGCTTTGGCCACAGTATGCTATTCAAAAACTCCCATGATCATAGCTGTCAACTTTTCCCTTTTTTTGCAAGGAATCCTATTCAGAATAAGGGAATTTCCCTTAAAAAATGGGAAACGTTGACAGCTATGCCCATGATACAGAATGTAAAAAAGGACACAGTTCTCAAAGTCAGGCATCCTAACTTCCTAAAAGAGCAACTGATTACCCAAAATGTTTACCTCTGTCATATATCCTTGGCTTGCTTTGAGTCCCTTCAACAGACCCCATGATGTGTGAATCACATCAAAAGGTTGTCATGCATAAAAGAGGGCTGTTGGACCACCCTGGGCCCCCTCCATGAGGTCACCTGCCTCCTTGATCCAATCCTTAAGTCCTGGGTGTCTGCAGGGGAAAGCTGATGCTAGCCTGATCTAAGCAGGCCTGATCCATGCTGAGCTGTTACCCAGCTTCTTTCACTTAAAGTGGAGAATGCACAAGATAACATCATCACAGATTGTGCCCAATAGATGCATATGCTTAAAATCTCACCCTGTGTGTGTCTGTTTGTTTGTTTGGACTTTATTTTGATAGCATGAGGAATTCAAGATAGGAGTTTAATGCCACAATCCTAAATAGGCTTATAAAGCATCAGTAAAAGAATGTTCAGGACTATAATAAAAATAAAAATAATTGAATGAACGGATGCAGGTTGTACAATATATAACAAAGGAACTTGGAATAGCTGTGAGTAGAGCAGATTATTTATTAATGTTATAATGTAATATAATGTGAAAAAAGTATTTTTAGAAGACTATGAAATGCAAAGTATTTAATATTTGTTGTTTGTTATTTAAATACATCCTGTTTGTGATATTTGTACTGTACATGAACTATTTTTAATTCTTAGACTGTATAAGGAAGGCATTGATTGCATGAAATCATATGATGCTGCATATAAAGAAACTATTTATTGCTTAACAAAACTAACAGATAATATTTTCTTTCTTTATTGAGCTAGGAGTATTCTGAGGTGCTTTTTACAGGTTTCAAGTCGTTCTCAAATCAGCATAGTGTCTCCATTATTCCAGAGACTGACAAAAATCTTAAGGTTCCTTCTAAGTGAAATTCATTTATTGGCCACTTGGTGACATAACTTGATCTCTTTTTCTCCGGACAAACGTTCTTTAAAGAACAACAAAGGTTGTGGTTGCAGAGTATGGATATGTCCAGTAGGTGTCTCTTCCTAACCATATAATAATCCCTGAAATGCCTATTTCACTCAGTAGGGCAGAAAAATAGCCCTTTCAACATTTTTGCTGTCTTCCTGAACAACTGCTTACATAAGAAGCTTAGGAAAAGACAATATGATGCTTAGAATACAATCTAACCAGCTCATTGCTCCTCAGTACATTTTCTTGTCATTTCTTAAGCCCAGATGTATGCCAACATGGAAGAGCCTAGCAGAATTTAACTGCATTGTTTTATAATTCTCTAGTCCAGATGTTGCTGGACTACAACACCCCACCATCCTTGACCATTGACCAAAGGTTCCTACTTTGAGCCTGGGCAGTTCCTAACATCCGTAGTATAATGCATTTTTCTCTCAAGGGATGCTCAGGGTGGTTCATAAAGGGCAATGCTGATGAAAAAATAACAATATCCAATAAAAGTGCATAAAAGGATCAGCATTTGATTGCCTGATGGCTCCACAGAGCAATAGGCTGCCTTGGGAAAGCCACAGTGGACTCATGGTAAAGGCTGGACTTCTAAAGCCTTTCATAGGATAGGAGGATGCATAGTTGGTGCACACATTCGCTGAGAACACATCTATGGTGACACCTTAAGCATCTGTGAAGGGGGAAAACTGCACCCGTAATGTTCAGCTTGCATACCCAAGATGCAAATAACTTTGCTCCAGCCTCACTGGTTGGTGAATGTGCTGGAAATGTTTCTGCAAATTACTTTCTTGGACAGTTTCATTTTTAGAGGCAGGTCTATTCCTACAGTCACACAAAGGTGGGGTAGTCCTCCCATCCCAGGGCTCTTGTTCATTTCTAGCACTTGCTGCTTCCACAGACACAGAATGATGATATAATGGAACTTGATTATTTATTATAGAACTGGATAGATGCCTTACAGCTTAATTAGCTATCAATTAGCTAGCTAGAGTTGCTGTGTTTTTCAGGTTGAATTTCAAGAACGTTTAGATTTGGAAGGAAAAATTAAAATATCTGAGTTCAAACAGGTAGAAGGAAATTTTTCAGTGTGTTATAATTATTTCTACACACTGCTGGGATCATGACCTAGTCCTTTTTCTTTGTCTATGGTACTGAATTTCATGCTTTAACCATTGACCACGTAATCCTATCTACTGGATCCTATCTACTGAGTGCTGACAGAACAAAAACCTGTGACTCCCTCCAGAAACATTTGCGCTTAAGTTGCATTGAAATCAATAGGACAAACTAGTTGTAACCATGTTAAGTCCCATCATTTCAGTTTACTCTGGACTAGGGTAAACAGATGAATACAAAGCACCAATCCCTGTTCTCTTGTCAGATGTCAGTAGTGGCCAGTTAATAGTTTCATGTTATTGTTAATTATGGTTTTCAAGTACATAATGACCAAGTACATGATGATGCTAACTGATTGAATAGGGATAAGCTATCTCTCTAGAATTGCAGCTGTGCTGTGTGTGTGTGTGTGTGTGTGTGTGTGTGTGTGTGTGCTTCCCTATATTCACTTTCTCTGGTTTCTGTCACTGGCCCCATTCCAGAAGTTAACCGTCAGAAGCTGTGTGGCTTCTAAAAGTGGGGGGAAGATACGTAAATCACCTAATTACTCAAGATGTAACATGTTAAATGTTACTTCACCCTTATATGAACAATAGACAATTGCCCTTTACAATCAAAGTTTCATCTACCTGTTCAATATGTTTTCCTGTAATTTGATAGTAAAATAAATGACTAACATTAACCAACCTTCAGGCTTGAATCCAATACGTCATTTCCTGGAAGTAAGCCTCACTGAACACAATAGGATATAGTAGTGAATGGCCAAACATAGGAGTGCGTTTCATGAGCCAACTAGTAGTTTGTGATTTTTAACATTCATTTTTTTTGCCTGACTCTTTTTGTCTGGAATGCAAAAACATACACATGCATTGAAAATAAAATAAAATAATACTGTCAGTCACTGGTATGTCAAAATGTGTCTCCCCTGCCCCTCCCATAACTCCATCTTGTATAATGAGGGCAACTGTATCAAATTCTTCTATATTGATGTCTCCCTGGTAACATCTTTTGACATCCAAATGTGTGAGAATAGGCTCTCGGCTTTGACACTGAGGGTCATTAATAACTGCGTGTCAAAGGGAGGTTGAACAGATATAGCTTTCTACATAAAAGTTAAGTTCTGATGGGAGAAGCTGAAAACTATACAAATTCTCCCTGCTGTTAAAAGCATAAGCATGAAGTTGAGACAGAACTGGGTGCTTTTGTTGATTTAGGTAAGATCTCAGATCCTGCTTCACCAAGCATAGAGTTGCCCTTTATGCTCAGCTTGGGGCTGCCTCAAAAAACAGTTTACCTGTGTTACTTTCTCCTGACATCACCCTTGTCCTGACAACATCGTGCTGTGCCTTTCTCTGTCCTAGCTCTACAGTACGTACAATGTGATCATTTTACAATGAGAGAAAAGTGACCCTACACATCATGGAAGAAGAACCCATTTTCAGTGGCATTCTCATATTAACCATAGCATATAACTCTGCACTAAGATCCCTTCATTTCCTGAGATGCTCAGTTTTTTGGCTACTCTGACAATGCATTATGATGTTTGGCATGCCTATTCATTTGTTCGTTGCACACAAATCTGTCATAATTAGCCAGCCTGGGTTAAAAGAAGAAGCTGTGTCCCTTTACCCATAAAAATGGAGCAACCTGTTCTCTGCATTCAACTTAAGTGCTAGTTCACGATAGCCAACCCTCCCACCTTTCAAGATAATCCAGCCAATGTGAGTTTCTAGATGATGCAGCAGGTGAAGAATGGGAAGAGGGTTCCTTCTGCCTGCACAGGAAGGACTGTATTTGCAGTTTCCTCTTTCCACACCAATCCAACTGGAAACTAAGACTCTGAGATCCCGGCTCCAAATCTTCCTTTTCGCTTCATCACTGGTGAAGAACAGTAGATCAAGAACAGCCATTGGCAATCACTCCTGCTAATGTGAAGTCTATCAACTGCTCAACTGGCTGGTTTTAAAAGTTGAGAAATATACACTGTCCCTAACAAAGCACTGGCTGCTGTTGTCCAAGCTCAATCCATTGATAACACGATGGGTGGTTTGATCTCAGATTTTCAGGAAGCTGATGCAATGCTTCAGAATTAAAAGAGCAGCCTGAGGGTCCATGAAAATGTTTCCTTCTCCAGCTTTCTGAATGAAAAGAGAGATCTGCTTTTCCCTCTGATTTCCTTTCAACTGTGATCTTTTTCCTTCACCCCATTTCACCTTTCTGGCACTATGGTATCTCTAGCCATCTTCATACAAACTCATTGGGTTGTTTAAAGAAAAGAAAAACAGAAAAACAGAAAACCCCGCTCAGGCAACAAGAGTCATGCTAATACCATTTCAAAACCATGTAATGACATGCCTTGCACCCAGTGCCCGGTGCTATTCGTTTTAGCCTAGCCACTTGGTTGACATGTCAAAACATTATGATTTATACAGAAGTCTGAACAGGGGAGCCCAAGGGCCTAATTCACCAAGGCATTACTACACTGCTGTACTGGCGCAACTGCATTTGGCACGAGGCAATGGAAAATGAGAGCATTTATGTCTTTTGTGTGGCATGTACAAGCCTATCTCAGTGTTAGCTGGCATAACTGAACAGACTGGCACTTCTCTGGAATTGTACCCACAATGTAAAGTGGCTTGATCCCAGAGGTATTTTCTGCAGAAGTTACTGCACTTTCCAGAATTAAATAGTTGTAGACATTCAGCAAAAGGGCAAGCTTTTAAAGTACCCCACACAGCAGATATATTTTCTGGATGTATCTTTCTGTTATTGGTAGTCTACTGAGGACTTTCACACATTCCATTAAGGAAGGAGTAAGTGGCTGTGTCTTGGGGGGGGGGCATCAACTAATCCTGCTACTTAATGTGTATTTAGCACCAGCCACATGGCAAGACCTGTGCCAAAGACAGAGGAGACGCTATTCTGCCCAGTAATCTAACAATGATATTCAGAAGCTGCTTACTTTTGAAAGGGCTATAGCTCAGTGGGAGAACATCTGCTTTGCATGCAGAAGGCCCCAGGTTCCATCCCAAGCATCTCCATGTAGAGCTGGTAATGTCCTCTGTCTGAAGCCACTCTCAGTCACTGCAGACAACAGTGAGCAAGATAGACCAGTGGCCTGACTTAATGTAAGGTCGCACCTGTTTCATTTTGAAGCGATTTACCAAGAGAAATGTGGTTTAAATGGCAGAACTGGGAAACCTGTGGTGATCCAGAGGGATAGTGTTCAGATCAATGGGAGGAATAGTACCACTCTATTCTGCCTTGGTCGGAACCCACCTGGAATACTGTGTCCACTTTTGGGCATCACCGTTTAAGAAGGATAGTGACAAGCTGGAATGTGTACAGAGGAGGGCACCCAAGATGACCAAGGGTCTGGAAACCAAGCCTTATGAGGAACAGTTGAAGGAGTTGGGTATAAGAGGAGACAGAAAGCAGATATGATAGCCATCTTCAAATATATCAAGGGCTGTTACATGGAAGATGGAGCATGCTTGTTTTGTCGTGCTCCAGAGGCTAGGACCCAAACCAATAGAGTCATTGTTACAAGAAAGGAGATTCCAGCTAAATATCAGGAAGAACTTTCTGACAGTCAGAGCTGTTCAACAGTCGACTGTCATGGAAGGTCATGATCTCGCCTTCATTGAAGGTCTTTAAACACAAGTTGGATGGCCATCTGTAAATGAAACCTATGTTTCATTTACATCTTGTCATCCTCCTGAAGTTATATGGTTGTATAATTCCAGATGTTGTTGGACTCCAGCTACCATCAACGGCCACCAGCATGACTGGTGGTCATGGATGATAGGAATTGTTGCCTAACACCTGGAGGGCCATACGTTTCCTAGCCCTAGTGTAAAACAAGAGAGAAAATGGTGAAGAACGTGAACCTAGCTTGAGCATGAAATTCTAAGTTTGTAGCAGAACACACACAAGATGAAGCAATGGAGAAGCAGGGAAGCTGCTGCCAAAGAAGCAGATTTAAAACTGAGATTTCAGGGGTGAGAGAGGCGATCCAACACCCCAAAGTAATGTTGGGCTGTATGTGTATGCATATTTACTTGGGAGTAAACATGCTTAGAACTGGGCTTTATACTTGCACCCCGTCTTGATCCTGCCAATTGAACTGAATAGACCATAGCTTCTGTGTGTTTTTAAAGTATTTTTTTTAAAAAAAAAAACCCCTATGCACTTTGCTATAAAGAAAACACACTGACGATTTTTCAGCATAGGTGTTCTTAAAGGGAAAAAAAAATCAATGTAAACCACTCATGGATAAACACCAGCCTTGGAGCCTGTTAACAGTTGAATTGCTACATGAAAGCAGATAACTTTACTTCTGCACTTGTTTTGGCATCTCCCAGATAAAGAAGTTATGCAGCTTGACAAAGCACTTTGCTCTTACAAGTCTTAACAGAACCACAGAGATTTTCCCCCCATGTCTTCATTCCAACACCTGTTGCAGAGAAGGCTGGGGTGGTCTCAATGCAACTTCCCTCCACACTTCCTTCATTCTATATATACACCCATTTTATAGCCCTCAGTCTACTGGTACATTTTGTAGTACAGCTGAGTAGGAAAATATAGGTTTCGAGTGCACTCAGAAGTGCAAATATTCCCCGCCCCCCGAATGAATTTTAAATGTTTAAACAGGATGAATCTGTGCTTGTGTTGCTCAAATCCTTTCCATGCCTATAGGTTTGTTGGTAGTTCACAGAATCATAGAATTGGGAGGGACCTGGAAGGGTCATCTAGTCCAACTCCCTGCAATAGTTGAAGCTGTTGACCCCAAAAAGCAGCAGCAAATGAGACTGGTACTGTGTATGACCAAAGCAAATAAGTTTACTGGACAAGCAAGAAGATACCACATGGTACATCAAGCTACTCCAAACTAAAACACGAACCTTTGAATATTCTATGCTGGCTAAGATGAAACAGGAATGATATCTTTCAACTGAAGCTGAAGAAAGTGGCTGTCTCAGCCATTCCTTTAGGAAAGGGAAGCTTGAATGTGCTGGGATCATATTCTTGCCCATCCTTTGTGCATTCCTCAGTCACTGTCAGCTAATCGAAAATGAGCACAGAATTAAATATGTGCAGCCAAATAATTTCCATTTACGGGAGTGGCTTAATTTCCTCTAGAAGGGAAATGTGCAACATTGCACTGAGAAATTGGAAAAAGTCCCATGCAGCTTCATCCATTGCATATTTACTCAGACGCAAGTCCAACTGAGGTCAGCACAGCTTACTTCTGAGTAATCAGTGCAAATGGTTGCAGCCCTTTTGTGGATTCTGCTATCTCAATTACTGTCTTCCTGTTTTGCGTCTGAGTTGTGCATATGTTTTGTCTTACAAAATGTCCCTGATCCAACTAAAATCAGTGCACAATTACAGCAATGGGTCTTAAACAGAACTAATTTTAGTTGGATCGGGGCCACGGCACCTCATTGCCAGTTCTTCAACAGCAAACACAAAATATTTCCTTAATCTATTAAGCATCTCGGCTCAACTCCTCTTCACTTCCAAAAATAGCAAGCCCTACATGACAAGCCAAAGACTCTCTCGTTAGTGTCTAAAAAAGCCGGACTGTTTATCTTGGAATAACTTCCCCTCTACCCTCTGCCCTTTGCCCCTCATAATGAACAGTTTGTCCTTAGCATTTTCATTATCCCACATCTGGGAAGCAGCCTTGTTTTTTGAAAGAATTAATTTTCACTTTGTTGGGATGCAAGGCACTCCAGACAAAGGTGAGGAAGTACAGTGAAATCTAAACTTATCCCTTACTGAACCTACTTAAATTAGCCCCACTAGTAGGCAGGAATTCTAAGACATTTTCTAGGCTCCCTCTGACAAGAGATTCTTCTTCCTCTGTTCTTCACAGCTATCCCAGTGGGAGGAGTTGAAACCTGACCCAAGTCCTCAGCTCCTAGAAGGGATTGGATCCTCCTTGCGAAGAGCAAGGAATAAGTCTCTTGGCCAAACAGGCAGAGTTTGTAAAAGAACTTCAGCAAATCAGGAGTGATTGGATGAAAAGGAAACCCCTGACCCTCCCCTCCTGCACCTGACGAGTGGGTATTTACAGCACTTTGCAAAGAGCCCTGCACTACACAATTTTACTGCATGGGGTGAGCAGAGAGGACAATGCTGTAGAGGACCAATGTGCAAGCAGTGATTCTGTCTGCTGCTGCTGCCCAAAAGCTGGGGACCGTTATTCTGAAGCTGAAAGGAGGTTTCAGGAAGAAGGCAGCCCTGCATTTCAAGATGCCACGATCCTTCTTGGTCAAGAAACATTTCAACTCTTCCAAAAAGCCAAACTATGGTGAACTGGATACTCACACAGGTAATCCAAGGCTGAAAGCTGTATACTAACTGCTCTGATTGTTGCTGCCGAAGTGGGACTTTTCATAGCCTGGTGCAAACTTTTAACAAACTTTTTTTACAGATTTCTCTCTCTCCCCCTCTCTCTCTCTTCCTCCCCCCTAAAAATGTCAGTGCCAACAGAATTAAAACTTCAACGTAGGAGTTTGCTTCATTGCTGGGAAAAAAATTCTCTCTGTTGCAAAATGAGTGACTTGGAAATGTAAGAGAATGGTGTGGGTTTTACTGCTGGATTTCCTCTGGCTGCAGCAGAGGCTTGGGGAGGAAAGCTGTGACTTTGAGCAGACCTCCCAACTTATGTAAAGTTTTATCTAAAGTTACAGAATGTTACGTTCATTCTGTGTGTTTCATTGGAGTAGACTAATGTCAGTAGGATTTCATCACTTCCAATCTCCATGAGTATTGGATATATTGTACTGCTGTTATAAAGAGAAAAATCTCTGTTGTCTTAAAACGATTCTCTCTTTTTTTCCCTTCCAGTGATCATTTCCCCATACCTCTATGAGAGCTACCCCATGCCTATCATTCCACAGCCTGAGATCCTGAGCTCAGTTGCTTACAACCCCATCACAGTGTGGACTACAACTGGGCTGCTGCCTTCCCCTTTACCCAGTGACCTCTCACCTCTCTCCGGATACCCTTCGTCTTTGGGAAGAGTCAGCCCACCTCCACATTCTGACACTTCATCCAAGGATCACAGTGGCTCGGAGAGTCCCATTAGTGATGAAGAAGAGAGGATCCAGTCCAAACTTTCTGACCCTCATGCAACTGAAGCAGAGAAATTTCAATGCAGCTTATGCAATAAGACCTACTCAACTTTCTCTGGACTGGCGAAGCATAAGCAGTTGCACTGTGATGCCCAGTCTAGGAAATCTTTCAGCTGTAAATACTGTGACAAGGAATACGTGAGTCTAGGAGCTCTTAAGATGCACATCAGGACCCACACACTACCTTGTGTCTGCAAGATCTGTGGCAAGGCTTTCTCTAGACCATGGTTACTTCAAGGACACATCAGAACACATACTGGTAAGAGGGGAAATGTGATTGTGCATAGCATGTATTGCTGCAGTAGCATGTATTGCTGCAATAATTCCATTTTTAAAAACCCATAGGGCTTTATGGTCCGTTTCTTGTTTTCAAGTTATCCTGTTTGCTCTGCTAAATGTTCACCAGACTTCTTTTCTTTTTAAATCATTTATGAGTGGGTCAGCCTATGTACTGGTGTAGCACTTTTTCACTTTAGAGAACTTAAAGTTTGCTTCGGCAAGCTGTCACAAGACAGGGATCCATTTGACCCTAAGAATTCCATGCTTCAACATGAGTGTTGGAACACGCTTTTGGAAGGAATGCAGGTGCAAGGTAGACAGATCAGACAGCAAACAAGAGAGAAGGAAGTAAGCAGAAATACCAGGTTCCCTATGCAATAATCTGCAGTCAAGCATTGTATCCAAGCAATGCACACAGCAAACCCCCTTAGTCAGCATATAGACACAGAATTTTACACTCTGATCAAATGTGCAGTCTTGGAAATGAGTTCCACAGAAAGCAATAAGTCTTACATGTAAGAAATATGTGTACTGTAGAAAGTCATTTAGGAGATCTGGCATCTCAGTGCTAAACACAAAGGACCTGATCCCATGAAGTGTAAATCCACAGAAATAAATGGGAATTAAGGATTGTATTTTAAATAGAAGTCCCATTCCATTGACAGTGCAACTGGATTACAGAATGGGTTTGAAGGCATAGACGAATCTGCAAACTGCAATCCAAAGCTGTATGTATACTTACCTTAAGACAAATTAAACTTAATACAAGATGAATGTCACTGTGAGCAACAAAAGTTAACCTTAAGACAAATTACACTCTAATTCAAGCACTTATCACAGAAAGAATTTCTGATTTTCTTCAATGGTACTAAAAACCTTAAAGTTGCAGTCCTGTGCTTCATTCAGTAGGGGGAAGCTCCACTGAGGACAGCCAGCCTAATTTCCAAAGAAAATTTGGCTGCATAGCCTTTAAGCCCCACTAAACTCAGCTGCACTTACTTATGTGAACAATGCCCAGGGCCAGAGTGTAAGTCAAAAATGTTCACAGACTTGAGTAGCTTGTGCATTAATTGCAAGCTTTATTGATCATGTGCAAGTGAGTCCTCTTGCTACTCCTTGTCCTGCCTCTGTTCCAAGGAAGCAGAGTGCAATGCTGAAGCATTCAATCTGATGGGAATTCTGCCATTCACACCAATGGCATGTAAACTACAGCCTTGGGCAGCAGTAGGCGTTGCACAGGATACAGTAAATGAATGGAAGGAACATATGAAAATGCTGGGTGGAGCCCAGCCTGCAGGCACTGGCTGCACCTGCTGAAGCAGAAAGTGTCAGTGGCTTGTCATTCAATGCACCATGAATCCTGCAAACTCTGAAAAGTATGAAATAATGAATGGACAGCCTGCAGTGTAATGAATGGACCCTTTAATAATATATAGAACCCAAACACCATTTTCACAGGCATGATGTTTTTTTATTCCTCTGCAAAACGACTTGTCCCATTTATACAGAAAGTTCCTTTAAAACGATTAAACCTCTTTTGTGTATTTCTTTCCAGGAGAGAAGCCTTTTTCGTGCCCTCATTGCAACAGAGCATTTGCAGACAGGTCAAATTTGAGGGCCCACTTGCAGACCCATTCGGATGTGAAGAAATACCAATGCAAAAACTGTTCAAAAACTTTCTCCCGAATGTCTCTTCTGCACAAACATGAGGAATCTGGCTGCTGTGTAGCTCACTGAATTTGCCTGGGCTCTGAACATTTCTCTACTCCTTTTCAACAGAACAGGAGGAACCCTCAGCCCTGGAGGCAGTTTATATTTTACTTCCCAACTCAACAACTCCATTGGAAGATGCAAATAACATCAAATTGCTTTTTAGTTCAATTGTTAAG
Organism: Podarcis gaigeae; assembly: GCF_964106915.1. Taxonomy (NCBI): domain Eukaryota; kingdom Metazoa; phylum Chordata; class Lepidosauria; order Squamata; family Lacertidae; genus Podarcis; species Podarcis gaigeae. The sequence goes on from NC_139683.1 coordinate 40,629,804, forward strand.
CTTGACAATTGTGTGATACAAAGGAAATCAAAACATCTTAAATACGGGAAGATGGAAAAGCCAAATGGACGACTTTTTTTAAAAAAACTAAAATTTACATTCCAAAACTAAGTTTTGTCAGATACCAAATATCACAGGTGCTTTCCAGTGTCTTCTATATCAAGTCATTATGTGGTGAATAGGACAGGTTGCTGGTATTTCTTAGACTAGTGTGCTTCTTGATCAGCACCCTGACTTGTCTTCAGATGTCATCATTAGAAGAGAACAAGAATGTATGTCCAGTTGTCTTAACAGTATGTGCCTTAGTAAAACTGTCACTGCAGACATTCCTAGGCACATGCTTGATACACACTTCTTTTTTTAAAAAAAACTATTGTGATTGTTAACTTGTGTTGTTGTTTTTATTAAAAAAAAATGGGAATAAGTGCAAGCGTGAGGGTTAATGGGATTTTGACAATGGATTTCTTAAGAGCTTTTTTTCCTAAATGCACAAAGGAAATGCAATAGCCTGAGCAATACCCTTCAGTGCCTTTTTTTAAAAAAAAAAGAAAACGAATACCTTTGTTTATTGACATAATGTAAATAGTTTTATTTTTATATGGCTGAATGTGTTCCGAATCAAAATATTATCTATAGCCACGTCTATAGATATCTTGAAGAAAGTATGGATACAAATTGTATTGTTTTCTAGAAATAATTTTTGTATAAATAAACATTTTTAAGAAATACCTGTGCAATTTCTCCTCCATTAGGAGACCCAGAGTCCCATCTGCACCCACTTCTCCCCACACACCCCAACACACACATGGACTCTGGTGCTGATTGTCAGTAGAAAAGCATGACAAGTGAGGGTGGGATCTCTGTGTACAGGCTGGAGTCAATGTGAACTAGGTCTGTAGGTCTTAATCTCCATGGCTAAGGGCTGATCAAAGAACAGTCTTCAAGACCCTGATAAAAATCCCATCTCTGAAGTTTAACGGAGTCACGCTAGTAACCAGTTGCACCTCTGGGTTTCCTGGAGAAAATGCAGTAAAATATGAAAATGCAGTAAACTATGTAAGTGTCAATCTTGAAATCCGTTCCTCATAATTGTAGCAAACTGATATGAAGTCCTTCGTTAGAAGCAACCAGCCATTTTATCTTGATAACAAAACATATTGTTGCATAATTAAGGATAAATAAAAGTATGCCATCTGACTGTGCACTGGTCTTACTACACGCCAAGCGGTCAAAGGACATATCAAGCCAGTCTGATGGCTCCAAATGAACTGTGGATGTAAATGCACATCCAGAAGCACAATTGCATTGACTGATGTGCTTCTGCTTTTTACACTTGGGATTTCCCTTGCTATATCAGAGCTCACTGGCCCTGAAACTAATTTCTTACTGTGAATGCTTGATTTCACATTAATCAGCAACACCTCCAACCCCCTTTTAAAAGCTTATTTCCAAATTTTTAAGTGTTCTTTCCAAGCAATAAATGTGAAAATTTAAATCAAAATATGGTCGTTGTGAACATCGCTTTGTTAGGCACCTTCATGAAAGGGACAGTATTTTTGTAGCCCAATGTGCCTGAAATATGGCAAATAAGCCACTTAAGTGGGATCACAATGGATGCCCAGGAAGATGGAACTGCTCAGTTTCCCCACCAAATAATGCTGTTGTAGCAATGATGTAATCACATCTTTAGAGGTGATGACATCCCTCACATCTGCAGATATCTATAGGATCAGGGAGCATGATCACTTTGAATGCAGGTTAAGTCTGAAGATGATTGAAAGCACACTCCTGTAACTTGTACCTTTTATGCTTGAGACACTCCATGGCCATCAAAAGCATTCTGATTGTGACATGAACAATAATAACAACAATAATTCCCACTGTAGTGGCTGGCCTTCCTTATTAAATCATCAGAAAAAAATGTAGTGTGGTTCAGCAAAAATAGAGGACCTTTTAAGTCTCATTGATTTCAAGCCAAGAGATTTAAACATGTGTTTAATTCTCCCATTTTAACCTATAGGACTTTAACCTTAGACACCGTATTTCATTCCCTAGGTGCAAATACATGCATGTTTTCAGCGACCCTGTGATCCATATAACAACCCTGCATATCCCCATATTACATACAGAGAGCTGTGCCTGAAAGGTAACCAGCTTGCCTGAGACCATGTAGATCTCAAAGTTGACCTGGGGACCATCCATCTCATACCTCATGCACTTAGCAGCTCTGCTGTACCTCTGGTAGTGCTGCCATCATTTCCAGTCATTTCCAGGCTACAAGTTCCAGCAGGCACACAATACTAGCAGTGGCTCCTGCTACTGCAGCACAAGGAAGTGGGTGGCGGGACTTGCTCAAAGGTCCAAGGGGTTCCCAGGCTCAGTCTATGAGCTAGCATTTCATCAGAGAAGTAGCCAGAGACACTAAACCACAAAGCAGTTGTAAACACTGGATTATTTTTTTTAAAAAAAAAATATTAGTGGCTTGACTTATGTTTTCCAGGATTTGACTCTGTCATTGTGGCATGGTGAATGACACAAGCAAACCCTGTATCAGAAGTGTGAATAACGCTTTTACGTGCCCCGGATCAAATTACATAGGCATGAGTCAGGGCCGCAGCATCTGCTCTGCAGTGCAAAGAAGAGTTAAAAAGTAGGTCAGTAAAGAAAGCAGATGAGACTGAACACAAAGCATCTGGTTTCTTCCATGAGATGTCATTTCATTACCATTGCGTTTCAGATCGCATGGTCTTTGTAAGAGGACTCTGCAGCAGGCGGTTGCAGCACCCCCATCTGTTACTCTGTACATTAGCAGGTAAGGACAGAAGCAGGATTTTAGTTTTGATCCACAACAAGTAAGAATGCAGTACTTACCATTCCAAACAGCGCATCGTAGCTCCGAGAAATAGTGGTTGAAGCCCACAAGCCATTTTCATGGGCGTGTCAACCAATTTCATCCCACTGCTGTCAGTGAATCCATGACAGTTCAATATGGCTTCACTTGTCCCATAACAATTTTTATTTTCATAAAAATTAATTTAAATATCCCACCAGCAGGAAAGTTGCAACTAGGGTATGGTCTGAGAGCACATGAATCCATTGCCTTGCTGAAGCTAAGCTGGTTTGGGCTGGTTAGTTACCTGGATGACAGGCCACCTCTGAACCACATGTAAGTTGCCTTGGGTTTGATGATGGAAGAAAGGTAGGATAAGAAAATAAATGTAAGAAAATAAATAAAATCAATTAAATACTGTTTGGTATTTCTTGGAGAGCTTCTTGATATGATTTAATCCCACCCCAGTACAAGAAGCAGTGCCCATGAGTGTAGAACGTCTATTTTCCAGAATTATTTTTAATATCATCTAAGTTTGCCTGGCACTTCGCAGCCAATCAATCATCCACATTAGTCAAGTCTTCCAATATTTAACATTGTTAAGTGTGACGCGCAGTTAACAAATTGCAAACTAAACAAACACTGATGTTCTAGTTTTATTGTTCGTTAAATAAAATCCTCTCACTGGATTTTGGACAAGGTTGTCATTCAGCCCAGCAAGGGTGAAATGAGGCAGCAGAATATTAAAACAGCAAATACCCACGAGCAATATGAATTTAGAAGTGTTGCTAGCATTTGATCCCAAAGGTGAAGAACAGGGAATGCTTTTTATCAGGCCAACTTCTGTTCTGAACTCTTCATTCATCAAGAAGAATGGAAAGCAATTAATTCTGAGCTGCAAAGAGAACAAGTCTGCCTACAATTACCATTCTGTTAGGATTCTAATCAAAAAATACTGTTACCTCAGATGCACATAATATACATTGTTGGTTTTTATTAAAATAAAAATCAGTGTGAAGCTACCCAAATTACTTTAGAAATGTTAGATACTTTGTTGAGCTGCTCTACATTTTGGAGCTAATCACTTTGAAGTTCTAAGGTTTCCAATCACTTTCTGTTTGTGTCAGCTTTTCCTTTTCTTGGCAGTTTCTAAACAGTAAACCTGTGTGTCGATGCTCACTGTAACATTGTTACCTATCTGCTTTGGAGACATTTTGGTTTGCTTCAGTTCACCTGACTCTGCAAAGGCAATTTCTGCTGCAGTTTGCATGAACTTCCAATAAGTTTTTTCTGCCACAGAAAACAGGAGGGAAATGAATGGGCATGAAGGGGCGGCAGAAAGGATGGTTCACTGTTTTAGCAACATTTCAGCTACGACAATAGAACCACATCCATTTAAAATTAGCCACTAACCTAAAATAGTTAACATACTCTTTAAAAAGTATGCCTACCAATTCCCATGTGGCCATTAGTTTCTGTATTTTCAAAGGTGGGATACATAACATTTTCAAAGAATATGTATGAATATAGCAGCTGTAGGGACTCCCCATGTCACACCACATCTCTCTAGGCCACATTTATCCAGTCTGGCTTTCCACCCTCCTGAAGTACTTTTGCATCTAGCTAGTGTATTAGCACAGAACAGAGCCAAACTTGCTTCCACTTTGTCCCTCCCCACTTATCTTGTGGTAAGCATCAGCAATGCAACTGACCAGGGGTCAGGTGAGTGGCTGTGCCCCACCATGCCACCCGCTGCTGTGTTATGTGTCAAAATTGCCAGTACCAATCAGATGGAGTGTTATAGCAGGACAAGGTACACAAGTGGTAGGCAGCTGTCCTTCTGCACCTTGAAGCCCATGTCCAAACTGAGAAAATGTTTGCGGAGGCCAAGGCCAGAAAAAGACTCAATATGGAGGTCGGATGGCCAAAATATTGGGAAATGATAGAAAAAACTGGAGACAATTGGAGACTGCAGAGCTTTGAAAAATTAAAGAATAGGGTGCAAGATTGGTTTCACTATGCTCAAATTCAAGAAGTTTTTAAGTCGGACAAAAAAATAGGATTCCAGGTGGAAAAATCGAAACTAGAGACAGAACTGTTAGAATCTAAGACCAAGGTACTTTCGAGAATGTATAACTTGCTGCTTAAATGGAATACCCAGGATGAGATAGTTAAATCAGCCATGATAAAATGGGCTCAGGATATTGGGTACAACATTATGTTCGAAGACTGGGAAAGGTTATGGACCACTGGAATGAGATTTACGGCATGTAATGCCTTGAAAGAGAATATTATGAAAATGATATATAGGTGGTACATGACCCCAGTCAAACTTGCAAAAATTTACCATCGGTCTGATAATAAATGTTGGAAATGTAAGGAGGCTGAAGGGACATTTTTTCACCTTTGGTGGACTTGTCCAAAAGTGAAGGCCTTCTGGGAAATGATCTATAATGAATTAAAAAAGGTGTTCAGGTACACCTTTCCCAAGAAACCAGAGGCCTTCCTCCTGGGCATTGTGGACCAAAGGGTGATAAAGAAGGACAAAACATTTTTTATGTATGCATCTACAGCAGCAAGAATACTTATAGCAAAATATTGGAAGACACAAGATCTCACCACGCTGGAAGAGTGGCAGACGCAGTTGATGGACTATATGGAACTGGCTGAAATGACTGGCAGAATTCGAGATTTGGGTGAAGAGACAACGGAAGAAGATTGGAAAAAATTTAAGGACTATTTGCAAAAACAATATAAGTTGTATGAATGTTAAGAATCTGCATGTTTTGGAATTTAGCTCCTGCAACTAGATTGGGAAAATAGGAAGACAAGTTATAATTAAGAAAAAGTCGAAATTTAAGGTTATTATATTTTTTATTTTAAGGCATAAACACTGGATAAAAGGTACTTTAAATTCAGAAGTAAAATATTTTGAAAGATATAAATAAGATACGAAACAAGGTAATAATTTGCTGATATGTTTTATTGTAAAGAACGCAGGAGGAGGGAGGTGTGGGGAAGTCCAGCTAACAATTAAAAAATGTATTTTAGAAGTTGGAGTATTATTCTTTTTTTTTCTTTTTTTTTCTTCTGTAAACTGAAAATGCAATAAAAATGTTTTTTTTAAAAAACAAACTGAGAAAATGTTTGAATTGATCTTCAAGCCCCTTGAAAAAGCTTTCAGGAATAAAATGGCATTAAGTTAATACAATGGCAGTGTTCTGTACACTTTGAAGAATATATTTCCCTGAACGTCAGTCAACTGGAGACCTTGTAAACTGAGTTCTGAGGCAAGAATCCTGGAAGATCAGCTCTGGCGCAGAAGTTTCAGCAACCTGTTTAAAGTACTCACAACTTGAAGGATGCCAAGCCACCCATACTCCTAAAAGCTGCAGTGAATGACAAGCTCTGCAGTAGCAAAAGACTATGATGCTGTCTGGATGCTTCCATAAAGTTGTGGCAAAAGAGGTCAGCAAGGTAGTTGCGGAAAGTGACAGGATCTGTTGGAACAAAAGCTTCCCTCCTCCACTCCAAGAACAATTACAGTGGTGCCTTGGGTTACAAACACCTCGGGTTACAGACTCTGCTAACCCAGAAGTAGTACCTCAGGTTAAGAACTTTACCTCAGGATGAGAACAGAAATCGTGGCATGGCAGTGCGGCAGCAGCGGAAAGCCCCATTAGCTAAAGTGGTACCTCAGGTTAAGAACAGTTTTGGGTTAAGAACGGACCTCCAGAACAAATTAAGTTCATAACCAGAGGTACCACTGTACAGGATCTTTCTGCTTAAGTTAGTCCCAAATAACAGAGATCAGCTGGAGCACAGGCTCCATGTGAGTTCATGTGTGCATGGGCTGGCCAGCACTGTTCTGGCTAATTCCTCTCAGACAGAGCTGGAGACATCAACATCTGAGACACGGCTTGGAATGAAGATCTAGTTTGGGCATGCTGAAAGTGAGACTTTAGTTAGTCATGCAGGCAAAAAATATTGAAGAGGCAGGTGGAAGCACGGATGTGGGTGAAAGGGGAAAGGTCATGAGGAAAAGAGATGAAGCTGTGTGTCACCACCAATGAACAGGTGGCAGTGAAGCATGCATGCAGCACAGGTCAATGTTGCAATGTTGCAAATAAATTTGTGAGCAAATTGAACCATGCCTGTGAAAGCTTGCAGGAAAAGAGGCATGCTTAAGTGGAAGTGAGCTGTGGTGAAGAAAAAGACAAACAGCCAAAACGCCTAGATTACCACCAACCGAACTTTATACGAAATGTTCATTTCATTGGTCAGCATCTGAAAGAATAAACCGTCTTCAAGAGAATTTGTCCCCTCTGCCACAATTACATCCCACCATTTTTTAAAATTTCCATTTGTAACTGCCCTGAGTACACTCCCGTCAACTCCACTCAACAGACCTAGAGGGTGAAAGATGCTGTGCTATTATAGTAGTAGCCATCTTCACTTTTCTCCATCTCATGCAAAATATGAGAGATATTCTGGCCACAAAATGTTGCGCTTGCATTATTCTAGGAGTTCAAGCAGGGAATCTGCTGTTGGCTTACCCTATGTCAGTAAAAGGTAAATGTAAAGATACCCCTGCCCATACGGGCCGGTCTTGACAGACTCTAGGGTTGTGCGCTCATCTCACTCTAGAGGCTGGGAGCCAGTGCTGTCCGCAGACACTTCTGGGTCACGTGGCCAGCGTGACGAAGCTGCTCTGGCAAACCGGCACACGGAAACGCCGTTTACCTTCCCGCTATAAAGCGGTACCTATTTATCTACTTGCACTTAGGGGTGCTTTCGAACTGCTAGATGGGCAGGAGCTGGGACCGAACCACGGAAGCTCACCCCGCCGCGGGGATTCGAACCGCCGACCATGCGATTGGCAAGTCCTAGGCGCGGAGGTTTTACCCACAGCGCCACCCGCGTCCCTACCCTATGTCAGTACTAGGCCTTAAAATATAGGTCAGTTCCTCTCCCAACCTCCACACCTTAAAAGAAAAAAAAAATCTCTTTTTTGCGCTGTAACAATTGCTCACAAATAGGAATGTGACATGATGGACAACAGCAGAGAAAGACAAATTTGTGGTGGAACACTAATGAACGAAATGACGAAAGAAGAAAATGTCTTTTTATCTGTCTGCAATTTTGTTTTCTTCATGACTGCTTTTAGTGAAGAGACCGACTATATGGCGTAACACCTATGCAATAACTCATCATGACTGCTGTGACCTTTGCTGCTTCAGCCAGGCTGATTAGCTGCAGATTTCTCTTTCCTAACATCAGCTGACAAGTCAGCCCCTATGATTCTGCTTTGTTATTTTTTGTAAATATATCTGAATCATACAAGGATCTTTTGTGTTCCCCGTCCCCCTTTCGTGGGGAAAATAGTAAAGCGGGAATGGAAAATTAAAATAAAATATCTTTCACAATTAACCTTTCACATATTTCTTTCTTTTTTCTAAGCAAGAGATCTGTTGCAGCAGATCCTATTTCCTAGCTGTGATTTGTTTTTCTTTTTAAAAAAATCTAATTTCTCAATAGTAGTCTCTTTTTTGAAACTATACAAATACTTCTTTTGTAGGCTCTTTCACAGTATAAAGAGCAAGCTATTCCTAAATACCAAGTTGTCAATAGGGTCACATTATCTGCCAGACAGTAAATAAAAAGTAGGGCCTGGGGGAGGAAAGTTGCATTATGGCTGAGGCACCAACATGGTGCCCGTGGGCACAGTGGTGCAACCTATGGTCTTTCCGTAGCACCTGTGAAGTCTCTGAGCCCCTCTCACTACCCTATTGGTCATGTGTGGTAGAGCTGCCTACCTTTCCCCCCTTGAAATGTACAGAGAGCTGAAGGAGGAAATTGAAGCAGTAGCACTCTTCCCCATTTCCTCTTTCAACTATACAGTGGTACCTCGGTTTATGAACATAATCTGTTCCAGAAGTCCGTTCTTAAACCAAAACCGTTCTTAAACCAAGGTGCGCTTTCTCTAAGGAGGCCTCCTGCCACCGGTGCCCTCCCACTCTTTGGCTTCTGTTCGTAGACCAAGGTAAAGTTCTCAAACCAAGGCACTATTTTCAGTTTTGTGGAGTTTGTAAACCAAATTGTTCTTAAACCAGACTGTTCTTAAACCGAGGTACCACTGTATATGCTTTTCAAGGCTCAGATTAATGCTAAAAAAAGTGAAGCGTATCGTATGTGTGCACTTTCTCTTTCTGTGTCCTAAGGGGCAGAGGGCTGCTCCAGGGGAAAGGGGGGGGAAATGGTGAGAGGGGGGTGGAACCCACAGCATTAACTCAAAAATCTAAATCTGCTCACAGGCCTATAAAAGTTAGCAACCTCCTACAGTACTGAGTGCTCCTGATCAGGGTTCCAGACACTCCACTCCATTGCCCCACTTTCAATCTGCCATTATTTCCTCACTGAGCATGCTCAGTCCTTTTTGGATTGTTTTGGGGATCATCGCCCCCTAAGGGTTTTTCTTAAAGTCTTTTAAACTTCTGCAACCTTGGGGCTCCCCTAATCATTGCAATATTTCTCTCTTGTGCTTGAGTGCTGCCATTTCGGCTGCACTTATAAAGGTGACAAAAACACAAAGCAGAGGGGAGCAGGCTCTGGTGATCAGTGGTACAATGCTTTTTATTAGAGTTCTGTGCCTTTCAGAGCAGAAACTCCTCCTGCAAGAGCTTGAAAAGCTGGCAAGTCCTCAGAATTTAGAGATGCCTCATTCTTAAAATCCAAACCACTCAAAAACTAGGGACTTGAAAAAGTGGTAGAGCAAAGATTCTCTCTGAATTTTAAGAACTTGCACTGCTGTCTTTGTTGTTGTTTTTCCTTCATAGAATCATAGAATTATGGAGTTGGAAGGGATCCTGGGGTCACGTGGTCCAGCCCCCTGCAAAGCAGCCATCTCAACACTCAGTCCACCATCCAATTTGAAACCACACCAGACTCTGCTTAGCTTTGAAATATGCTAACAGATTTACTGCTACACCTTGTCCGATATAAGGATTACAGTCAGAGAACTGAGATCACCATTAGTACAGTGGTACCTTGAGTTGCAAACGCCTCAGGTTACAAATGCTTCAGGTTATAAAAACTCCGCTAACCTGGAAGAGTTACCTCAAGTTGAGAACTTTGCCCCAGGATGAGAACGGAAATCGTGCACCGGCGGTGCAGCGGTAGCAAGAGGCCCCATTAGCGAAAGCACGCCTCAAGTTAAGTTTCAGGTTAAGAATGGACCTCCAGAACAAATTAAGTTCATAACTAGAGGTACCACTGTATGTACAAGTAGTGACCCACAACAAAATGTTGCAGGATATCCCTGTGTGATACCTAAGCCTGTGGCTAAGGGAGTTGAAAAATCAAGTTAGTATCAAAGACCAGAAAGTAAGAGGATTAGCTTGTATGTGTGATACTACACATAGTGAGGATTGTCTACACATAGATGCCACAGATGCACAGGACACCAATGGGCAGTTTTCACCCCAAAGCAAATACTAATTTTAGAACAAAAAAATTTCCTTCCAGTAGCACCTTAAAGACCAACTAAGTTAGTTCTTGGTATGAGCTTTCGTGTGCATGCACACTTCTTCAGATCTGAAGAAGTATCTGAAGAAGTGTGCATGCACACGAAAGCTCATACCAAGAACTGACTTAGTTGGTCTTTAAGGTGCTACTGGAAGGAATTTTTTTTGTTTTGACTATGGCAGACCAACACGGCTACCTATCTGTAACTGGAACTAATTTTAGAAAATGAATTTTCCTCAGGACCATAGCAAGGGAAGCAGGATTTGCCCTATCCCTCCCCATGCTACCAGTGGCGGAGCTTCATACTACGGCACCAGGGGGCGGAGAGCAGGTGGCAGCACCCAGCGCAGGCAAGGGGACAGCCCCAATGGCACCCCACCAGGATCGCGCTGCCGCGGGCGGTGCGCTCCCCCTGCACTCCTCTTCCTTAGCCAGTGAATGCTACTCTGTTCTGCATTTGGATCATTAGTTGGATCCGCCATCTGGCTCATGGTGACTATGCTGTGCTTCCATGGATGAAGGCAACAGTGCTTCTGAATACCAGCTGCTGGAAATCACAGGAGGGGGGGTGCATTCTTGTGCCTTGTGGGTTTCCCAGTCACCTGGTTGGCCCCTGGGAGAACAGGATACTGGACTTAGGTGGGCTAGTAGCCTACTCCAGCAGGCTCTTCTTATGATGACATACTCCCCAACATTTATCCGATGAAAATAGGGAAATCCCATTTCTTAATGATAATTTTACTATTTATCCCACACACATCTTATTGGGTTGCCCCAGCACTCTGGGCAGCTTCCAACATATATAAAAACATAAGAAAACATTAAACATTTTTTTAAAAGTGCCCTATACAGGATTGCCTTCAGACGGCTCGGGGGTTGGATAACTGCATACCCTCCAACATTTATCCAATGAAAATAGGGACATCCTAAGGGAAAGTGGGATATTCCAGGATCAAATCAGCAACTGGAACAGCTTCTCTAAATCAGAGAAGTCCCTGGAAAATAGGGACACTTGGAGTGTCAGTGATTATTAAGTCCCACTCAAGATGCAATTTGGATTTAAAATAAATATAAAAAATTAGATGCAAAGAGACATTTGACATCACATGCAGTTTTACATTAGTGCACCACTGAACTTACTCTTTAGGCATAAAATCCACCAGGAAGGCCTTGTGTGTAAGACCAACTAAACTGAATGGAAGCTGTGCAACAGCTGCTTCTTGCTCTTTGCAGCTCCCATTTGTTGCAATGGGAGTTTGTTTGTTTGTTTGTTTGTTTGTTGGCATTTAGAGCCTGCCATTCATCATCCCTGTTTTTTGTTTTGGTTTAGGTTGTAAGCTGGTATGGGACCCAGAGGGTGAAAAGAAAATTTAAGAAAATTTGATCCCAGGTAGGTTCTATACAACCATTACACCATGTAATATATGCAAATTAAAGTTTTCTTCAGCGCACCAATGTAGATCCTCATTATCTGGAATAATCCAGCAATGGCGTAACACAAATTAGTATTCTAACATTCATCATCTTGTAAGCATCTCCACTAGGTTCATGTGGGGCCTGGCTTTGAAATGTTGCCATCTTGCAAGAGCACAGAATACTGCTTATCATTTCTTTGTTCCCAAGATTCTGTCTTGACTTAATGGCAGTGCTATTCATCTTCATAATCTATGTATATCCTGTTCCTAAAACTCTGTGAACATTATCCAGGAACCACAAACAGGCATAATATTGGTTAGAAACTTTATAACTCAGGCCTTGGCCTTCCTTCTCCTTTGCATATTCCAGATAATGAAACACTCTCACATTGCAGCTTTTGACAGGAAGTATGTGCTGTACATGCATTAGGGTTGGAATGTCACACACACAGTGAATTTTAAAAGATAGGCTGAGAACAACTTCCTCTGTTCCAAAATTACAACAGCAAGTAATTAAAACATCCCATTTCCTTTCCTGCCTGTGCCCTTTCCCAAGTCTGCGTATGAATTTCATCAGTGGGGAAACTCAAAGGAATAGTTTCAGCTATCTCCACATTACTTCTCAAAGTCTCTGGATGTTTGGATTTCGTATCTCCTCCTCTGCACAGTTGTCTCATGGGCAAGCCTGGAGCTAATGAAAATACGTGTGTGTATGTGTATGTGTATGTGTGTGTGTGTGTGTGTGTGTCCATTCCTCTATATCTATACATAGATATAGGTAGAAACACACTTTATTTCAAGTTTGTTTGTTTTGCAATTACAAAAGAGCAATACATTTCATTCACCAACATTACATTAAGGACTTGTTTCAAACTTAAACACCAATTTTCACTTACATATTCTCTTTTCAGAGATACCAGAGATCAAACCCAGTGTACCTGTGTTTGTGTTTATCTCAACATTTACCCAAAAAATGAAAACCATTTCCCCAAGAAATCATCCTTGCAATTAGGGTGCAAAGCAAACCACACCTTAATAGGAGATACGTAGCTGGGGACATTTTCATAGACACTGTTAATAAAAGGCCTATTAACTCACACTGTGTACTTAGAAAATTCACTTTCTCTAAGTAAATCAGCAGAATGGTAAGTGGTTTCAACTGATTGTGGAACCTGTAATGGACCATATAAAGTCCATTTATATAGTTGAGGATATGTAAACATGACCCTCTGTTACCACACCTTTCCCGATGTTTATTAGGATATTTACTAGAGTGTGGTACTATCTTATTACTTCAACAGTGAAATCCTGTTCATTTCTACTCAGATGTACATCCTAATGAGTTCACTGGGGTTTTCTCCTAGTTAAGTGGGTATAGGATTGCGGTCTAAAAGTGATTTCATTGATATTGATTGATGGTGGGGAAAAGGAGGTATGAAAATTCCACATCCTTATCATTTGTATATAATTTTCTGCCCCTCAGAAACATTAACGAAGAGGTAACTATAGAATGCTTGTCCTTGTTTAAAAAAATATGAGAATATTGCAAATGTTCCAGCCACTTTCAAACCTCAGCATTTGCCTGGAATGATCCAAGTTTTCATTTAAACAAAACCAAGAGTTTACAAGATTTAATTTTCTTCGGGTGTCACTGTCTACCTCCTTCATTAACACTTTTGCCTTTATTTGCCGGTGGTGTTTCAACATTTGCCACACTTAAGCTGTCTGCATACAAGAGATGTGCCTATTGTATCTCATGTATGGCTTGGCTGCAGAGATCGCAGGAAGCCTCCAAGGGAGAAGATGCCTGGTGTCTCCTAGCTTGAACATTTTTCATTCTGGCCTAGCTACTTTGCCTGCAGTGTTGCAATCCACAGGGAGGCCTTAACCTCTGAAACCTGCTGACTTAAGAATAATTGGCTAGCATGATGCCACTGTGACCAACAAGTGGAACAAATAAAATTACCCACTATTTCAGTACTGTGATTGTTCTGTCTCACTGCATGACTCCATGAGTCTCTTAGAGGAACTGACCTGCTTATAATAAACAAATTGTTTTCTGGGCTCCATTTCCAGTGCCTGTAGGGTAACTACCAAAAGACAGTACCAGTCTGTGTTGACTATATTTAATGCTGTTTTCATTGGATGATTCCAGTGGTAGGTCAAATCTTAAGATGAAGCATAAAGTTGTTCAGTGTTCAGAGCTCAGATCTACAACATCTTATGAAAAACTATAAGCAAAACCTTTACTAAACCACAGCTTCAATTATAGAAATTTGAACTAGCTAGTGAATAGTTGTTAAAAAGCCGCTGGGGCTTGAACCAGATGCCTTTGGATCTGCAATCAGCTGGCCAGGCAGTGGGCTAGAGGTTCATAACCAGAAGCTTCCCTGGTTATACTGATACATAGGTCTAGCTATCCTCTGCTTATACCAGGAATGGGAAACATTTGGCCTACCAGCTGTTGCTGAACTACAACTCCCATCAGCCCCAGAAAGCAAAGCCAATGGCCAGTGATTATGGTAGTTGTAGCTCAGCAACTTCTGGAGGACCAAAGGTTTCTCACACCTGGCTTATACCTACTTAACAAGCACACTACTCTTTTTCTCTCTCACTGTGTGCACAGGTTTCTAGTGTCTACCCAATTTGTTCCTAATATTGTAGTTCTCTTGCCATCCAAAACTATTGGACTGGCTTCATGTTGTTCATCTTAACAATTAGCATTATACTGTGTACTACTTTTGAAATGGTCCCTCATTGACAATGCCCCAAAAATTAAAACTTACAGCTGTTAAAATCACAAATTGATGGCATATAAATACAAACACATGCTTTCTGGATTGTAGATAAATGTACATTTTGAACTTTTCAAAATGTCTTTGGTGGCAGCATCTCAACAAAGATCCAAGGAAGCAGAACATGCATTTGAGTTGCTCACCGTCAGATTGTGAACTCTCTGTCCATTTAACATAAACAAGTGTACCTGTTTTCCTCTGCCAAATGTTGGAGGGTGTGATAAATCCAGAGTAACTTCAGTAGACCTGGTTTAAATACACATTAGGGTAACTCAAAGCAAAACATAAGAGTGCAGGCCAAGTATTCATTTATTGGGAGGGGACAGATACTTTCCATGTTTCGCACAACTTTTGACACACTATGTTACTAGGCAATAAATTAGGTGCTCCCCTAATGAATGCATTGCTTGTTGCAAAGCTCCATTAATTGAAACATGATTCAGCAAGGCATTTAATTGGGTGCTCTTTCTGAACACCAACACATGGGTGACTACAAGCTTCTCACACAGTGAAGTCTTAAAAGAGAGGGAAAAAGTATGTACAGTATATAAGAAAATATGTTGATATGGGGAAACGCATTCAGGTTTTACATATGTCTGCAAGCTGCAGATATGAGACCAACAATTCATTTTCTGTGACTTTATTTAATTATTATGTGACAAAGCAGTGCACAACTTATGCACATTTACCTTGAGTTTCAAACTGTTTTGCTGGTGTACACTCAGCTGAGACAAATAATGATTGCATTGGTTCCTTAATCGTAGGAACAGAGGATGATGTTTTTCCAGAAGTAGGCAGATGCACAGTATTGATAGAGATAACTTTACATTGAAAGGGAAAATAAATAGTTACTTTTAAACAGTTTAATTATGGTTGTTCCAGAGGTGTGGCCACATGGCAACTCCCATGAAGGATTCTGGTTTCAGAATATTTGTGCACAAATATTTCTAAAAAGAAATGGTGGGTGTTTCATTATGGGAAAGTCTCCCTATTGTATTTCATCTCTCCACTTCCTGTGCAAATGGCGCGGAACACACTTTGTGGTTGACACAATGATATATACATCAGAGGTCTGTGTAAACACTGAAAAGCAACATAAGCTCATTTTGAAGAGGTAAACAAACAAGTTCTGTTTCTAAAATTCTAAATGTTGGCTGTTTACTCGTCAGTCAATGCTGCATAACAACCAATAAAATTTTGAAAGAATCAGCAATACTAAATAGCATAGCTTTTGTCTGCTTACTCTTCTCCCTCTGAACACTCATTGTCATCCCACCACCGATCCCCTGGCTCAGAGCCTTCTTGCCCTAGGGCTTCCTTTGGGGGTTCCCCAGCTGGTGCCTCCCACCACTCCTCTGTACCCTGCCAGTCTGTGGCAACTACTCTCTGAAATCCTGGAAGGCTGCTGCCAGTCAGTGTAGATGATACTGAACAACAGATATTCTGAATGATCCTGTTTATTGAGCTTTCATTTGCTTGCCCAAAGCTTATGCGGATGGTAAAGGTAAAGGACCTAATGGACCCCTGACCATTAGGTCCAGTAGTGGACGACTCTGGGGTTGCGGCACTCATCTCACTTTACTGGCCAAGGGAGTCGACGTACAGCTTCCTGGTCATGTGGCCAGCATGACTAAGCCACTTCTGGCGAACCAGAGCAGTGCATGGAAACGCTATTTACTTTCCCGCCAGAGTGGTACCTATTTATCTACTTGCACTTTGACATGCTTTCAAACTGCTAAGTTGGCAGGAGCAGGGACCGAGCAACGGGAGCTCACCCCGTCGCAGGGATTCGAGCCACCAACCTTCTGATTGGCAAGTCCTAGGCTCTGTGGTTTAACCCACAGTGCCACCCATTTCCCTTATGCAGAGGGTAGGGCCCTCCCCAAAAATATTTTTATTGCACATTCATGGTTATTTTTGCTCATGACGCTATCGGGATGGTAATAGGTGACCTTGCTTTTGGCACTATCTGTGCCTGCAAAAGTTTTGGGGTGGCTTCCTTTCCAATCAATAACTTGCTGCTGAAATCCTGTAACTTTCATATACCACAAACATTGTGCAAGTGTTTTGTCCCACTTCTGTTGCACTATAGCCCTCCAGATAGCAATAACATGATAGCATTTGGGAAACATCGCAGAACAATTAATAGAGCAGAATAAATCCACCACTAATGCACTATTGTTGTGTCAAGAACACGTTACAGAATACACCTGCAATAAAACACCAGTCCAGAGGGGCCCCTATGTCTGCTTCCAGGGTTTATTGATCAATCCCTCTGATTTGCTTGTGGGGAGAGTGTATAACAATGAGCATTCATTCTGGTTTGCCTGCAGTCTTCCCATTAATATTTTGTTTGTCCTATACATTTCAGAGCACTTCCCTGTCACTTTCCAAATCACAAAAAGTCCCCCTTTTGCTGCACTAGGACAACAGGGAGCATTTAATTGCCTCTTTAATTGCACAAACCAAAATTTCTGATATATGCTTTCACAAAATTCTAGATGGACTAATGATCTCACTTAGCATCAGGCAATGCCCTATGTTCATGTATTTACTATCTTTCTTCAGTAGGGCTTCTTCTTGTAGCAAGTACCTGCTGCATCGTCTATAGAGGAAAGAAGTATTCTATCTGCCTTTGTAACTGGTGTCAGGGAGCTTTAACATGTCTGAGTATGTGGCTGGTGTTGTGTTTTGCTTGGCAAGGTGACCTGGAGCCTCAGATAGCATTTCATACAGAAATGGGGAGCTTAGTGCCCACTTTAAGACAGTTGGACAAACGGCCCACCCTCACCTAAGCTGCTTGACATCTGGCTCTCCAGCTAAGCTGAAAAGCATCTCATGACACTTACATGATTGGATGAGATCATAATCATATGCTAGAAGCCATTAGCCCAGAACTGGAAAGCAAAACAGAGTGCATTATGTTGCCTGCAGAATGTACCCATTTAATAGAACTAACACAGCAGACCTGGTTCAAACACCAGGGAACATCTGGCTAGTATTTACATCTCCTGTTTAATTTGGATGTTGGAGTTTAGTTTTCAAGATGGCAGTAGAGAAACAAATTGAGCCCATCACTCTGTTGCAGTTTAGAAAAGCAAGCTTTGTTTATACTTTCTCATATTAATACCTCATCCACTTAGCCAGCAGGCCCCCTGAAAAATATACCTCAATCACACAACTCCCCTTCTGTAACAAAGCCGTAATTCAGCGTAATGCTTTGTTGATGAGAAGAGAAAGGGATTCAAGTAAACTGCAAGTATCGGAATCATGGGACAATGTTGGTCCATGGGAAACTGAACTGTAATGTTGCACAGTTTTATTGGCGCCTGTTGAGAAAGCCAGTGGAAGACGTCAGGAGTCCAGCCCTGCTTCTGTGTGTTACAAATGTCAAAGGCATCAATGGAATACATTTTCACTTTTAAAAATGATGTCCAATTTGGGGAAGGTGAAGGCTTTGTACTGAAACTGCCGTTTTGAGACGCTTCTGAAGCTAGGAAAAGCATGTCTAGATAGAATTTCATTAAAATCTAGCATCTGAAAGCAAAGTTGGCCATGTGACAGTACAATGATCTAAGATCCAGGATGCTCGTGTTTATAAACAAATGGCAGCAGACTCAAAATATTACACAAGATTTCCATTCCTGATGCTACAACCCATTACAAATTCAAGAACCTGGGCAGGGGGAGTGCAAAACTGGGGGAAGACATAGAACACAGAGAAAAATAATAATTCTATGCAATCCCTGAAACTGCTTATGTCGAGGCAAAGGACCAAGCACAAAGACAGAGCACTTCTCTCACGTAAGTAACTACAGAACATATGAAACTTATATTTGGCCAAATGTTCTGGGTCAGTGGTCATGGCCGTCTAGGTCTGCCATCAAGTTTGCTTTAAATTAGGGATGTGGGGCATCAGACTGAGGGCTGATGCGGCCCTCTGGATCTCTCCATCTGGCCTCCAGAACTCTCTCCGGTCACACCCCTCACTATCCCTGCTTCAACCCCAAATAGGTTTGCCCTGCCTGGATGTGTCCCTGTGCTCTGACAATGCCTCCTGCTTGAAGGATGTGAGACTGTGTGCAGAAACCAGCCTATTATATACACAGCTAACATTTACTTTTGTTGCCCACCATATTGGCCTGGGAAGAAGGGAAGGTGTCTCTCAGGCTGGAAGGGATTCCCTGCCACTGCTTTATAATGTGCAAAACCCATGTCTGCCTGCCTGCCTTCATTCTGGTATCAGATATTATAGACGTGTCACTTCTAAAGCGTACATGCAATTTACGCAAAGCAGATAGTGATGTGGGGCATATATGCTCCAGCAGGGCAAAACTCCAGGCACTCAAGCTCCAGGTGACCTGGTGCGTGGAAAAGGCTTGTCTCATCATTGGCTGCCTTCTGGAATCCTGGGCTAGACTCCCACTGGGGCTGCCCTTGATACTGCTGCCTGTGCTGCTGCTGCTGCTGCTGCTGTCACTAGCACAGCCCATGGGATGAGGACTTGGAGAAGAAGAACTGCCTCCTGGCCACTTGGCTCCCATTCTTCAATTTTATGTCCTGCCAGGCATTATTGGCATAATGGAGCTACTCTGCAACCAGTGTGTTGGTTTATTTAAGATATTTACATATATCCTACCAATTAATGCTAGTTCTCAAGATGGCATACAAATATGTGTGTGCATGAGTGCATGCACAACAATGCATGGTTCTGCCACATTCAGTGCATTAGTGACATGTTCTTTCTGAAATGAGCTGGGAGGAACTCTTCCATCACTTTAGGGAACTTGGAGAGACACTGAAGTATAGCTCTGTACTAGAGTGGCTAATTTGTGATCCTTCAAAGCTTGTTGAACTCCCATTAACCCCAGTCTGCATCATCCATGGTGAGGACTGATGGAATTCAGCAAAATCTAGAAGGCCAAAGCTTAGCCACTCTTAAGAACACAAGAATATAAGAAGAGCCTGCAGGATCAGGCAATGGTCCATCTAGTCCAGTGTCCTGTTCTCACAGTGGCCAAACAGATGCTTTTATGAAACACAAAATTGGATCCGAGCACAAGAGCCTCCTCCCCTCCTGTGGTTTCCAGAAACTGGTATTCCAAAGCATTATTGCCTTCAAATGGGAAGGCAGAGCATAGCCATCATGATGAGTAGCTTTTGATAGCCATCTAGTCCATAAATCTGTCTAATCCTCTTTAATATGTCTCTATTGGTTAGCCTCACCACAAATCACACAAACCAGCATACATGACTTTTTCAATATCGTCTACACTGATTGAGTGCAGTTCTCATGACAAAATGTTGGGATGCTAATGGGTCCCAAAAAAACCCATCCCGGGATAAAAACAGATTTGGTCTTCAAAAACTTTCTCTGCCATTGACCAGAATGCACGTGGAAAATCTATCTTTCCAGCAGTTGCCTAAAATAGTGTTGAGGTTACGCTTTTCTAGTATCCCCCCCACATGAATACAGATAATAGTGAAATGGGAAATTTGATGAGAAATGTTATTAAACATATTCTTCCCATCCCCAATAATTTGAAATAAATATTAGGACAAATAATATAGGCTATATTATAATATGTAAGCATGCCAACTCAGGCTTTTTCTTGTGCATTCATGTTAATGTGGGCTCATGATGGTATTGAGATAGTTATATGTGGTCCCACATTCAACACTATTTGCACCAGGAAATATTTTGGGCTGGACATACTGCTTCATTTCCAGTCAGTGCATGTCCCATACTGTAGCTTCCTGTTGAAATTCCAAAACGTTTTAAGCTGCAAATGTTCTCAAAGGTAGTGGTGTCTCACTTTTGCTGCACTATCGTGTCCCCTCACAACTGCAAAAATGTGATACCACGGAGGATGCATTGTAGAACAATGAATAAAGTAAAATGATGTGTGTGGACAGTCCAGTACAAACCCACCCCTAACTTCCCTTTAGTGTGTCAGTGACATGTTTCAAAAAACACCTGCAAAAAAACCCCACCGGTCTGGTGTGGCCTTTAGGCTTCTGTATGTTCCTTTCAAGGCTGTACTGCGATTTTACTATGAAAGATAGAAGTGACAGTTTTAAAATAGGTACCTCTCACTTAACCAGTTTCTTAAAACTTTCCTTTAATTTCTGGGCCTCATGAGTGCGAGAGGAGAAATATATCTTTACAGGCTCTTCCTTCTTAACTAAAATGGCACTGGGATTACCTAGACATCCTGCCTATAAGGTTTGACACTTATTGTGCTCAACTGATGGGAGGAAAATCATTAATGGCGAACCTGGTGGATGTATTTGTTTTGGACTGAGTCTTGGGGTTGATGCAGCCAGGCTCTAACTGTTTACCTGCTGCACACTCTTGACAAAGAGGCAAGGTGCTGCATGCTCTGTGTCGGAGTGACTAACAAGCCCTCTTGTCTAGGCTTGAGTGTTCATACCTGTTTGCAGCTCCTTACATACTTTTGGCTCCCCCCACCTCACCAGCCTTCCATTAGAGCCTTCTGACAGAGGTTCTCGGAGAAACAGGATGCCAGTTGGATAATCAGCAGGAAACAAAGCCTCCTCAGAGAAGATAGCAGCCTCAGGGCCGTCTAATTACAAGTCCCTGCACTGCTTGAAGTTACTCAGCTGACATGCCTGAACTGTGCAAAGACCTTCAAGTGAACTGTTATACAAAGCTCAATGTATCACATGGTTGTGAAGCAGCTGCTAAGTCTCATTGTAAATGAGGCACAGAGATGATAAGTCACATACCCTCCTGCTCAAGGGGAGGGGAGGAGCCTTCCTTAGGCTGTGGTTCTGGAGACTGGGATGGAGCTTGGGAGGTGGAGAGGAAGTCAGAATTGGGACACGAGGAAAGGGCTAGGGAAAGATGTTCTAGACTAGAAGCCAAGGGATTAGTTTGATGCATTTAAGTTCTTTCAGTGACGTCCCCAAAGCTTGGCCTTTAAACAAAAACAGAAAGAGGGCTTTGCATGCAAGCTAATGGAGAGCAAAATAATGAGTTAGGTATGTTTCCCCCCTTCTCTTTTTCACCAAGCTAGTTGATAAACAAATATTCTTAGAGAGAGTATGTTGGAAAATCAGCCTTAATGCAAACAACACTCGAAAGCAGGAAGCTTAGCCAGAAAATGCAGCATGCTTAGAGAATGGACTCCTCTTATCATGGGGTAAACAGAGTGGCACAAAGGAACAAATATGCTATTGAATATCATTTTAAAAGCACACTGAAGTGATGCTTTTTACCCTAAACCCAACTCTGGCTGCTTTGTGGGCTTTCGTACATCTGTAAAGGATGCATGTGTGATGCACAATTCTCTTTGCATACTTCTGAGATGCCTTTTAAAAATGGAAGTCAGGTTCCTCCACTGCAGGATGCTGTAAGATCCTCATCGTCACCATAGCAATTATTATTAAAATAAATAAATAAATAAATAACAATAGAGTGCAATGGGTGCACATAGGGACAGATATAATCAGAAACACCCCCCCCCCCCCCATCTCAGCATGCCCGTTTCTCCAAAATAAATTTAAAAATAGTGGATCACCTCAAAATTTATGGCCTAATCCGATGTATGTTTTACTGGAAGAAAGTTTAATAGGGCTTGCAGGATTCACCAAATATTTTCAAAGTGATTTAGCACTGCATGCATTTAGGGGGGACCACACTGCTTTTGAAAAATCTAGTTCCAGGACTCTTTAAACCTCTCCCTTTACAAGAGAGCAGCTACCAAGAAGCCATCAACTGGCTCACATTCCTAACAGGTGGATTGAGTGACTTCCCCTTTCATGAGTTTGGCTTTGGAAATATATTTTAGCAGGAGGTGGAGAGGAAACAGAAAAATGATCTATCCTGAAGACTTTGGAAATATAAGCTGTCCTTACACATGTGCAGCATTGGGATATCTCATGCCAACATTGCAGCAATTTTATGGTAACAGTTAAACTGAATAAATCTTTAGGTTGAAAGAATATGGAAAATTGTTCAGAGAATATGAGATCTGTGCTAAGAAAATACATCTATCCTCCCCTGCATTCCCTTGCAAGACCTAAGATTAGCCCACAACATTTCCTTACTAGTATCATCTATGTACCGTATTTCAGCATCAATTTATAGAGATCTTCGGAGTGGCTTCCCCACAATTATGGTCAGACCACTTTTCCTTTGGAAGCTCATGAAAGCCAGAGCTTGAACATCTTTCTGAAGCCACGTGAAGTCTTTTTTTAACTCCTGGAGTTGGCTTCAGGCAGGAGCAGATCTACTATGAAACCAACGAAGCTTAAGCTTCAGGGCCCCAAATCCTGGAGGGACCCCAATAGTGATTTTAGTCCACTTAAATTTTGGGGGTCTATTAGACCCAATAGGATCCGCATAACTCAAATTGATTAATTATTTGTTGTATATATCAACAACCCCAAAGTTTGAGAGGCAGCAGCACAGATGTTGTAAAGGTCCGGTGATCTGCCATGGAATAACCTCACTGAAAAAGATAACAGTGGTCACCCAGACCTCACTGCTGGTTGCGAAGGGGGCCCCATGACAGTTCAAGCTGCAGGGCCCCCAAAATTTAGGTCTGCCACTGGCTTCAGAAGATTGGTATTAGGATCACCAAGAGTCAGCAGTATAATATATATGTAAAGGCCAACTAAAGCTTTCTTTATTTGCACGGGCCATCGTAGGATGCTGTGCTGCTTTCCAGCTGTACTACTTTACTTCTACTGGTCATAAATCTATATAAACTCCCATCAGCCACAGCCAGAATAGCTAATGGTAAGGGACTTGTAGGTCAACAGCATCTGGAAGGCTGTCAGTTAGCGACTCCTGGTTTAAGATGTTGTATTGCTAATACAGCCATGCAAATCTATGCTTTTGCTTATATTCAAGAAGATCACATCCTAAACCAGACTTGACTCTATTCATTGTGGTTAAAAACCAGAGTAAGTCAAAGTGGATTTAATTCTTTGTTCCATAGGGTTCTTGACCTGCTACAGTACCTCAGAATATCACGCAAACGAGTGTTAGAACACTAGAACACTCTGTCTGGGTCACATAGCCTCATCACATCCTTATGCAAAATAAATTTTGTCTTCCACTGGAGAAGATCCCTGTGTTTAATTATCTCACTCTTGCCTTGTGTTTATTTTACAGTGCTTGTTTTAATCTTAAGGATGCCATGGAACAAAGCTTTGGTTCTGATAGTAGCACCATATGGGAGCAGCTGCTTGGGGTTAGATGGTGTGCTGATCACGAAATGAGTTACATCTTCCTTTAAATGGAACAGCTTTTATGCTTTGCTCTTAAACCTGAAGTCAAGTCAGTACAAAATGATAATAAACATGTCTGGAGAGATGTCTCCAGCTCAAAGCTGTCCGTGAACTCTGCTCCTATTCCGTTTCCATTTCCTAAGACAGAATGTTGGCATCTTCCAAAGAATGGCTTTAATGCAAAAGAACTACTGTTAGTTTTCAACAGTCTTTTCCTTTTGCAAATGTTGAGGAGTTTCAAATACATCCAAAAAATTATTAAATTAACTGGAAAATTACATGTATCTGCCCATGTATTTCACTAAAAACCTAAATATGAAACAAAAGTGAATGTCAAGGCCATGATCTGTCCTCATTGCAAGCATAACACAGACTGGGTTCCCTTCAGTCTGAATAATGCATATAATGCTCAGTGGGGCATTATGGAGAATGAGATGTCTGTGTGCTCTTCCAGCAACCTCCTTCAGCTCTGGAAGAAAATGGAACAGGGCATTACTGTATGGAACAACATGCAGGTCCTGCACCTACAGAGGGGTTGGATCAGGTTCCAGTTCTTTGTAGAGTTGGTGTCATTCTACTTGTCACATAAATTCTTGTTTTAAGAAATTGAATATATATTTTATTTTTTGCTATGGCAGCCACTGGTGCTGATTTTCATACTCTGTGAGATCAGGTTGTTTCACATGATAAGAAGTAGACAAATGCTACTACAACGCTCATGAAGAGCAACTCCATAAACATGCAGCAGTCAGCACCCTACATGTTAGCATGGTAACACAAAAAGAAGCCAGGAAAGTGTGTTGAGTAAAGTTACAATAATAGCCCCAGGGTTACGCAGTAAAACAAAATGGAAAATCAGAATCTGGGTTTGTGCTGAAGCAAACACACAAGCTCTTCACCACATCTTCAGAAAGGGGGGTGGAGTCAAAAGCACACCCTAATATCTCAAAATTTTCATGTGAATTGGACCTCACTTGCACCAGTGCAGATAAAGGATGGCTGCAGGAAACAGCTTTCAAAAATCAGGCACCAAAGGAGGATTAGGTACATTTTCACAACATTATTTTAAGCCTGTCAGTGGCATAAACAGGAAACTGGATGTTAGTCGCAAATTCATTTCTCCTTTGTGGAATCATACAGTGTGCCAGATGGTAAAAGCAAGGGAAAGTTTACATACGCTACATTAGCATAACCATGTTGCTTCGTATCATTCAAATAGAAATAAACTTTAGATGGAATGCAAACTAACCTACTGCATCAAGACGTTACCACTATTCTTTGTAACACAGTAACATAATTTGCTAATGCACCAAACTAGCATTTTTAAAAGTGATTTAGTAGTTAGGAACAAATGAAAGTAGCTGGAAGTCATCCAAGCTGGCGAGGGTCTGGAAAACCAAGTACGACAAGGAAAGCTGAAAAGAGTTGGGCTTCTTTAGCCCAGATTAAAGTGGGGACATTATGATGGTCTATCTGAAGGGTTGCTATACAGGTGATGGAGTGGACTTGGCTGTCTGTTGCTCCATGGTTGGAGGCAGATATGCTTCTGAGTACCAGTTGCTGGAAAGAGCAGGAGGGGAGAGGACTCTTGTGCTCAGGTCCCTGCTTGAGGATTTCCCATAAGCATCTGGTTGGCCACTGTGAGAACAGGACACTGGCCCTATCCAGCAGGCTCTTATGTTCTTAGATGAACTCCGATGGGTGGCAAATTACAAGGCAGGAGACCTGCTAAGCTTAAGGAGAAACTTGCTAATAGTAACTTGCTACCTGGGGAAATAGTTCATTTGCTAGAAATATTTAGGCATATCCTGGGAAATAGTATGTCAGAGTTGCTCCTCTAGAGATGCATCCTGCATTGCAGATCTGTATTAAATAATAAGTTCGAAAGCACGTCAAAGTGCAAGTAGATAAATAGGCAGGAAGGTAAACGGCGTTTCTGTGCGCTGCTCTGGTTCGCCAGAAGTGGCTTAGTCATGCTGGCCACATAATCCGGAAGCTGTACGCCGGCTCCCTTGGCCAATAAGGCGAGATGAGCACCGCAACCCCAGAGTCAGCCACAACTGGACCTAATGGTCAGGGGTCCCTTTACCTTTACCTTTTGCCCCGCCCATCTGGCTTGGCTTCCCCAGCCACTCTGGGCGGCTTTCAATAGAACATTAAAAACACAAAACTTAAAACATTAAAAACTTCCCTAAACAGGGCTGCCTTCAGATGTCTTTTAAAAGTAAGATGGTTATTTCCTTGAAATCTGATGGAAGGGTATTCCACAGGGTGGGCACCACTACCTAGAAGGCCCTCTGCCTGGTTTCCTGTAACCTCACTTCTCACAGAGAGGGAACCGTCAGAAGGCCCTCTGCACTGGACCTCAGTGTCCAGGCTGAACGATGGGAGTGGAGACGCTCCTTCAGGTATACAGGACCGAGGCCGTTTAGGGCTTTAAAGGCCAGAACCAACACCTGAATCTATTGCACAGAAGATTCAGATTAGATAAAATGCAAAGACCCTTCCAACTCCAAAATTCTGAATTATGTGGTTGCTCTTCTTGTTGTTTGAATTTCCATCCCACCCTTCCCCCCAAATAAGTCCAGGTCCAGAGCAGTAAAAATCAAAAACTTAAAATAACCTTTAAAATAAAATAAAGCCATATTGAAAGCATTTAAAAATCAACTAAGAACATTTCAAAACATTTGGAATATTGAAAAGCAACCACATAGCCTCGCAGGTGCTAATTTCAACATTGCAATGGTCAGTATCTTGCAGCCATCAAATGCCTGGGTAAACTGGAATGTTTTTTTAAAAAAATTCCTGAAAGTCAATAACGATTGAGACAGACACACCAAATGTGAAATTCCTATTTCAGCCAAAGATTTGTGCATTTCCACCTAGCAAATAGAAAATCGAACATTTTTCCAGCCCAGGTCAGTGAGTACAGGATTGCATTCTAACAGTTTTGCATCGTGTTGCTTAATATTCTCATTGGGTCCTTTTTGAATACTATTTGCTATAAAGCCTGAAGATGCTTGTGGTGCCTTGCACCACCACTATGATTCTGGATTGCTGAAGTAGCACAATATTGAAATGTGTGGAGAATCTTCAACTGATCCTAAATTAGGATGCAATGCTAACAAGACAAAACAAAAAGCAACAAAAGCCACCATTTCCTCCTAACAAGTCACAAAATAACAATTCCTGGGTCCTTTGGAAGGACAGGCAAAACTGATAGCGTCTTGGAACCTCTTTCCAGCTTTTTTGTTCCTTCCTCCCTGAGGATTATTCTCAGAGGAAGGGACACTTTTCCTGTAAAGTGGCTTGGCATCTTAATGTTAAACATCAGAAAGAGTCTCTAGAAAAGCAATTGTTATGACCCAAGCTGTTAGTTCACTGGGGAAAATAGGTATAAAAAGGAGAATTTCTGAATGCCAAGATTCAAGTTTGGGGCAAGTAGTCTTTGGTGAGAGAACTCCAGCAGAGACTTAGAATCACAAAATACGCAGCAAAGTGTGGAAATAAATTATTATTATTTATTTAATCTGTGCTCTTTCAAGTTCCTTCCAAAGTTCCTCTCTTCCCCCAGCATGGGGGGGGGGGCATACCTTTGGTATGTTTAAAAAAATGATTTACTTACAAACTCTCCAAAGGTCAGATTCATGTGCTTCTGAAAACGTTGCACAGGCAACTTGGCCTAGGTATAAAGTTCTTTATAACTTTATAAAATTCTTTAACTATTGGTATAGGAAATCAAGAGAGGCTTGTTAGATCCATGTGGGTGGGGGAATTATCTCAGGATTTAAAATTTCAAATCACTTTATAGGAAAAATTCCGCTATCTAATGCTATTCTTCTTAGTTGCTGCCTGCCCAGCATTCAAAAGCTCTTCCCTTGTTTCATCTCTTCTGGCAGGTTCCATTCTGCCTTGATAATAATATATGATTCCCACAAATTCAAGCAGTTTACTACAATGAGCCTAGAACTGCTTGAATGTCCAAGAACTCTCTGCTAACTTAGACAATTCACTCATGTTACCCGATACATTGCACAATGTGATATAATGTAGGATTGCATTGCATAATTACAAACAAAAATGCATTCATTACAATAAGCTGTCACAGGTGTTCCTTTTTGCAGGAAAAGTGTCCCTTCCTCTGAGAATAATCCTCAGGGAGGAAGGAACAAAAAAGCTGAAGGCAGCCCTGTTTAGGGAAGCTTTTAATATTTGATTAATTATTGTCTTTTAAAAATTTGTTGGAAGCTGCCCAGAGTGGCTGGGGAAACCCAGCCAGATTGACGGGGTATAAATAATAAATTGTTGTTGTTGTTGTTGTTAAATATTTTGCCAGAAGGAAGATATGTGCTATTGAACTTCTTCTAATTCTCAGTAGGGGGGGGGGGGGAATGTTTGCACAATTGCATCAAAAATTCCTTCTCAATCAGAGACCACCAATACTTCAAAACATCCCTTGCAAGTATATTGCTTTGTAGCAGTTATTTTCTTGATCTGTTTCAGCATTTCTTGTTTTATGTTGCATTTCTGGTATGGGTAAATAGTTGAATCTGTTTCCAGACAAAATTCTGCATTTAAACAAACATTCCTAAACATATTTTCTCTTGAAATACACATTTTTAAATATTTTATGAGCCGAGAACTGTGCCAGAACATTATTGAAGTGTGAAATGCAGTGTACAATTTAATTCTGATCCACACACTTGTCTGGGAGTCCCTTCGTGTTGGAAATCACAAATATCACGCTTACATAATTTCAAGTATTCTTTTGGAATCTCTGAAAGCCAGGCCAATATTTTTAATGCGCAGAAGTTTCAGTTTTCTTCTTATGTAGAAAGGGCTCTGAAAGAATAATGCATGGAAGTTTAGAAGCTCCAAACATCACCATTTCATTAGTTTGCCTGGACATTTTCTAGATTCCCCCCCCCCAAAAAAAAAAAATTCCTTGCCAAATCTCTATTTCCTTGGCAAATCTCTCATTTCAGATTTTAGTTGCCAGTTTTTAAAAGTGGAGACACAATTATTTATCAAAAAACCGTGATGAAAGGAACAATAAGGGTCAATTCACATGACTCTTTTTGCACATGGACAACTGTGATTTCACTAATCAGTGTGCAAAGCGAATACAAAGAAATAAGCTGTGATCCCACACTGAGTTGTTAATACATAACTTCAGCAGAAGGAAGTGAACATATTGCTGGAAGAGAGCATTTGGGGAACTTCTGGAGTAGTTTAACATCAGCATATATGCATGGCCAAAGGCAGCCATTGTACCATCTCCCCAGTTTGGTTCAGTGGGTAGAAAATTAAACCTGGATCTGGGAAACCTGAATTCCAAAGTTCCACGTGTGCCTTGTGTAGCCTTTGGGCTAATAAGCAAATTGGCTTTAATTTTTCAGCACGAACAAAAATAAACACCATGATGAGGGGATGTGGGTGGCGCTCCACAGAGCCTAGGACTTGCCAATCAGAAGGTCGGTGGTTCGAATCCCCGAGACGGGGTGAGCTCCCGTTGCTCGGTCCCTGCTCCTGCCAAGCTAGCAGTTCGAAAGCACGTCAAAGTGCAAGTAGATAAATAGGTACCGCTCCGGTGGGAAGGGAAACAGCATTTCCGTGCACTGCTCTGGCTCTCCAGAAGCGGCTTAGTCATGCTGGCCACATGACCTAGAAGCTATATGCTGGCTCCCCTGGCCAATAAAGCAAGATGAGTGCCGCAACCGCAGAGTCGGTCACGACTGGACCTAATGGTCAGAGGCCTCTTTACCTTTACCTTTATATGTGTGATAAAGAATCAAAGTTGGTGTATTTTACATTCCTGTAAGCAATTTTGCTGTAATTCTTGCTTTTCCTTCTTCAACTATTAATAAGCGGAAGCAAACATTGTTCTCTGCAGTTGAATGTAGTGCAAAAGAGAAGGATGAGCTTTCCAAGGCTTAGGGCAAAATTAGACATGGCATTGCTCATGCCCTTGGTGCTTCTTTTCTTTAAAAAAAATGTTTAGGGGTACTGTCATTTTGACTCAAGAAAATAACAATTTTATAGTTCAAATTAGGAAAAATAAATACAGTAAATGAACAAAAATCCAAAGATTCACAAAATGTTTAGGGATATGCGTACCCCTGAGTACCCCCCAGGAAAAAACACTGCTCTTAGTCCTTGCATGGCTGATTTTACTTTCACTAAGTAGCCAATGTTGGGAGGCACAACTTCAATCAGGACCATGGTGTACAGAGAGAAGGAATTTTAACCATTTGCACCCAACAGAGTTCTGATCCATATCAGTACACACTATTTGCAGTGGGAGGGAAATGTCATTTGGAAAGCCAATGGGCAGTTCTTCCATGTCTTCCCCCTAAAATTGCTATACCAAGTCTGCCCCACTACAAATTGCTCTGATGCAACAGAAGGCCAAAAATTAGCCTGGAGGATTCAGTAACAAATATCAGATAATCAGTTGTTTGTTGAAACATCATCAGTAATGAAGCGCATCATGCTTTCCGGGTGCGGTCATCTACTAGCCTGAATACCATTTGCTAAGAACAAACCTCTATTATTCAGTTTTGTATCCCGTGGTTCTCATATATAGCCATTTTGGGCAGGGTTTCTAACTGCCAAACCTACACGGAGTCAGATTGTTTAATTAAAGTAGTTGGTCCAAAAAGCTTCCTTTTTGATAGAAAAGTGTCATTGCAACTCATAAAGCAATGACGTGATGGCCTTCTGTCTAAATACCAGAGATTATCTAGATTTCTTTATCTTCATTCTGTTTCTGTGAGCTGGTTAACAGATCACCTGCCTGTCTCAGAGTGTAAACATGTGACTTGGGTGCTGGCGGTCATTGACTGGCAGCACTTTCTGTGGTCTTGGAGATTAGGGAAAGTATATTCAAGACTACAGAACTTGCTACTAAAACTAACCAATAATTGTGGCCTCCCAACTTACAATGCAGTTCTTGCCTTGACAGAATGAGTGACTTTGTTAGATTTTGCCCACAAGCAGTAATAGTGGTGCTGGCAATAATAGTAATAAATATATAATAATTTCATTTGTGCATCGCTTCCCATGAGGAAACTGTTTATGAGTAGTTGGTGTAGTGCTCATTTGGGACATCCAGGGCTACTCACATTAGCAAGGTATTGCATAAACATCACTGGGTCCAGTTGCAGGTCAGTCCACACGAAGCAAAGTCAGTGCAGTGCTGTCAAGAAAACAGCATACAGTTCAACAACAATTCCTGGCAGGTCTTGCCTTTATAGAGCAATTGCCAGGACTGAGTCTCCCTTCCTTCTACCTCCACTATGGTAGATGTCTCCCAAGCAGCCTCAAACTGCATCTGGGCACCTATGCTCTCTGTTCTGTTCTACACATCAGCCTGCATGTCCTTGGAGACAAGTGGGGAGGAAAGCGTGTTGCAGTAGGAGAAGCAAACTCCTGAGATTCTTCTGCAGCCTCTTGCCCCTTCCTCCTCTTCTTCAGTATCTGAGTATAAACTGCTCCATTTCACAGGCTCTCCTTGCTCACTAAATTCTGTTGCCTCTTCAGCATCAAACAACTCCCCCTACTCTTCTTCCTCTGACCTCTCCTCACTGTCCCACCACCAATCTCCTGGCTCTGAGCATTTCTCCTTTGGGGTTTGCTTGGCTGGTGCCTCCCACCACTCCTGGTCATCCAGCCAGTCCCTTACACTTGGGGCAAAGACTATGTTCAAGTGATGACCATTTGAGACAGCCTCGTGGTTTTCATAGAACCCATGAAGTTGGCCCAATAGCAGCCACCACATGAACATTAAAGCGACACAGGACTACTGTTCTGGGGTTCCAACACCCAAGAAGGCACTGGGCACCAGGGTGGTCAGTGCACCAGCAGCATCCCCATTCTGGCCCAACACCAGATACAAATCCTCTAAGCCTGTCTCAAGATCAAGAAGTTTTCCAGTAGATGCAACTCCTATGGACAATGGTGACACTCCATCTGACCTCCTGGTGTGGGCTGGTGTTTCACCAAGTACCTGGGTGGGCCAAGTACCTAAGTTAGGTCAGGTCTCAGCAGCGCATGCCAGGCTTGTCCCTACATCAGTGTTCAAGTTGTTGATTAAAGGTCCATTAGGATCATTAGGTCCAGTTGCGGCGCTCATCTCGCTTTGCTGGCCGAGGGAGCCGGCGTACAGCTTCCGGGTCATGTGGCCAGCATGACTAAGCCACTTCTGGCGAACCAGAACAGCGCACGGAAACACCGTTTACCTTCCCGCTGGAGTGGTACCTATTCATCTACTTGCACTTTGACATGCTTTCGAAGTGCTAGGTTGGCAGGAGCAGGGACTGAGCAACGGGAGCTCACCCACTCGCGGGGATTCAAACCGCCAACCTTCTGATCGGCAAATCCTAGGCTCTGTGGTTTAACCCACAGTGCCACCCACTTCCCAGTTGTTGATTAGCATGGTGGTATTGCAGACCAATCTGGCATTAGCACTGCCAGACCAGAGGGCTCAGCTGATAAACAACCAGATACTTCTGGAGGATTGGATTAAGATGGTGGCTGTTTCACTGGTGTCGTGTCTATCTCTCACCCACCAAACAGAACTAGTGTGTAAGATCATTCAGTAAACCGTTTTAGCCACCGTTAACACAACACTCTAAAGAGAGCAGGAAACCTACTCAATACTCTGTGGAACCTGGTCCTCCTTACAGTGACTGACTTAGCTGCCAAGGTTTTGCATGGGAAACTAATTACAGCCTCCTATCGTAGGAGGAAGCAGCTGAGTATAATAAGTGAAGTTGTTTTTCTTCTATCTAAAGAAAAGTGATTGTCTAGTTTAACAGCCTTTTTCAGGCTGGGTCAAACATTTAAATTCTTCTTTCACTAGCAAATGTTTTGTGATACATTATGCTAATTAAGACTTCCTCCTCTACAGAAGCTTGCTCCTTGGCTGCCAATCAATTATGCAGATAAGGTGGTACATCCACTCTTGCAAATAAATGCAATATTTTGAGCCTTGTCAAAGTCTTCTACCAACAGCAGTGAAAGCCTGAATGTTCAAGATGTGGGGTGGAGTCTGAAACAGGTGGAGGGTACCAGTTTGGGGCACAATTGTATAAAATATGTGAGCCGCAATCCAACAGAGAGGTAAGCTTCCCAAGGCCACTGAAATCAAGGCTCTTGCACATGTGAGGACCAACTAAGGAGAAATGGCTTCAAAAGTTAATGCACTATGTGAAAATGGTGAAACTGAGAGCAAAAAAAAGAGACAAACTGTTTATGGAGGAGTGGAGACCCTTTTTTGCACTATTTGAAGCACTGTTATAGTCAAATGAGAGCGCAGCAGGGATCAAATTATGAGCAGCAGAATGAAAACAATGATAAGTGAAACAGAATATAAGTGTATTAGATTAAAGTATGTCATATAAAGCCGGAGGTATAAGGTGAGAATATAAAGATCATGGAAGTAAGGGTGGGAAGTCAATTTTTTAAGAAAAACGTTTATTGAAATATAAGTAAAACTTGTGAAAATCCATAAATTATGTCTAAAAAAAGACTCTTACACATGTGAATGTATTATGTTAGATTTTGCCCATGCAGGAGCAATCCATGCACTTATCCCAGCTCCAGTCAACATGCATATTAGAAGCCAGTGCAACGCAGCCCCCAAATTAAGTGGAGATTTTCTTTCTAAATGGGTGCCTCTTTGGAGAGGCTGATTCCAGGAAGTCATCTCTGTTGATCCTACTCTTCTAAGGTGGCTTTTCCTCTATCTGGGTTATAAAAACAAAAGGCAGATGAGATAGAGCCTTTCCATATGGGCCAATAAATGCCAGCTAAGGTGAGCTAGCAGCAGGCTAAGACTCCCATTTGGATTTTGCAACTCAGCAGAGCATTTTTATATCTCCCTTGGCGTTTTGATTCATTTCTAATTTACTCATTCATGCCCTTCTGTTGAAAATTATATGAATTAAAACTACTACGGAGGATATTAAAAAAACAGCTTGGCAAGGCTTCCACTCTGCAAACCCCATGGCAGCAGTGCATCATCATTACAAATGTTCCTGCAAAACTTGCCACAAGATACATGCCTAGCAGTTGAATTCAGGCTCTTTCATGTTGTGACTTAACAGTTTAATTACACTGAAGAGTTCCATACATGAAAGAAAATGCCACGTGAAGTGTATCAGGTAGGCTAGTAAAAAGAAAGAGAAAAATAATTTTGATCATAGGAATATTCACTGGCTTTGCAATGTATCTGACAGATTGAGAGAACTGAGGAGTGGAAGTAACTCTCAAGGATTGTTCCACATTCAAGTAACAACAACAAAAAGAAAATCTTGCTGTAATTTATCTCTCCAGAACTAGAGGTTGAATTTGCATATAGCTTCTTCTTCCTCCTCTTTCATTTTATATCTGTAAGAATTTTGAAATCCACAGTGATTTCACCTCCGTACAGAATTCAGCACAGGGCCTGAATAACTTATGATGGATCACGGAGGAAGAATTGTGGCCCTGACCTATGATGAGCCATCAACCAGAACCAAAACAAGTGACAAGATGCCAGTGCTTGCTCTTCAGACGATAATGCATATTATTGTGTATCAAAATCTGTCAAATCAGTCATGCTGCATTTGGGAGCCCTCCTGCTCATTCTGTTGAGTGGGGTCTTAGACTTCAGCCCTCAGAGTCATCCTCCCCCAATGGCACAGCAGAAAGAGAAATCTGCACTGTTTCTATGCAATTGCTGACACTGAACATTATTCTCAACAACGGTGCAAGAGTCAACCATTAAAATAGTGTTTCCCCAATCACATTGCAGGAGCTAATTCTGCTTAGTGCAAGACACTGGGTGCATGGTTTAAAAAAGGCAGGACCATCACTGACATTGTGTGCAGAGATGAGCAACATTCCTACACCTATACACACACAGAGAGAGAGAGAGAGCTCAATTCATGTTATAAATTTGCTAAGTTATTTCTGATCCTAATGGTGAACATGTTTAGATTCCACTGTGGTCCGGTGATGATGCCAACAAGTATGTAATGGGGTCTGCATCCTTTGCTCAAACACACCTGCATCCCTCCTCCAATCTACCTGCAAGTACCCATCTCTTTCCCCAATCCCCTCAAATATGGACTATTGTTATAGAGTGACCCATGTGCAACCCTGGTATGTGCAACTTTCTCAAGCTGCCTAATGTGCACATCAAAGGAGGGAGCAGCCAGGTAAATGGAAAGTGAGAGTAAAGTGGCTGGCTGGCTGAGTGAGTCAGGGTAGAAGAGAGTTAACAATCCTTGCCTGAGTTAGCTCACTGTAATAGCCACCTTCATACTGAAGGTGAGCATTATGGGATACATACTCCTAACTATGAACTTTGGTGACATTGATAATTGTGTGGGAACCTTATGTCAATCCAAGTGGTTCAGCATCTCCAGTGTGGTTGTTAAAGATGTACCCAGGATTATTAGCCACAGTTCACCTCTAACTGTAACTAGTCGCTTACCACTAGTCACTATGGCTAGTAATGTGTAAATCCATAAAGATCAAAGAATTGTAGAGTTGGAAGGGACCTCCAAGTGTCATCTAGTGCAGGAGCCATGGCTAAAGAATCCCTGACAGGTGGCCACCTAACCTCTCCAACGAAGGAGAGTCTGCCACCTTCTGAGATCATCCATTCTGCCGTCAAAATGCTCTTTCCCCTTAGAAAGTTCTTCCTAATGTTCAGTTCAAATCTCTTTTCAAGAAAGCTTCCAATATATTGAGGCAGTCCATTTTTTGCAGCCTAGATGAGCTCCGGTTTACACAGGAGTTGACTTCTGGGCACAAATCTGCTTCACTGAATTGGGGCAACAGCCACTAAACAAAAGTCAACACTCTTAAACAGAAACTGGAGCAGGAATAGACTGCTGGTTGGGGACCAACCAATTCTTCTACTACAAAAGGACACATTATATAAATACTAGAAAAGTCTTCAGTGCTACCGATGTGCACATATAAAACAAATTTACCTCTCTCTTTAACACATCACAATCACGCCTAGAACCTCTACCCATTGCTTTGGACTGGACAGTTCATGAAGAATGGGCTTAGGTTGTTTTGCTGTTTTTAAATCATTCATTGTACATTGCTTCTCAAAATACAATGCAGTGCAGTATTTTAGAAGTTATGATCCATGTGCAGCCCTTGATCTGGAAGAAGAACTGCTCTTGATCTCAGTGAGAAATATGAGCACCAGCAGGAAACTGACTAGAGGGCTGAACAGGCCTTTTCCATCTCTAATTTCCATGATTAAAGTGTAGGATCAAAGGCACTATAAGGCTCTAAGTATAACCACATTCATAGAATGAACCAGGTTCAAGGACTAACACATTTTAGGAAGTGAGAGGGAAATGCCATTATAAATTTATTCAGATACTAGATTTTTTCAGTCTTTTTGTTCTTCTGACCAGGTCACCTATGAGCTGCTGAGCTGGCAAAACAGTTTATAGGATCTGGTGAAAATACTTCTGTGATTGTGATTCATAATTCTGTAGCACAGGGAATGTGAGCTGACCAAGGCCAAAGTACCAGAACAGAAATGTGTGTTGATTCTGCATTACAACCATTTCCAGATAAAGTGTAGGAGACCAATTTCAGGTTTGAAAGTGAGAGAAAGGTTCATATACACACATGCCTTTAGAGGTGTTAAAAATTAGACATGGCTTTCTGAAATATTTCTTTAAAAAAATGATTTAACTACTTCATGCTGTTGAAGATAGAAGTAACAAAACGCAGGTTTGAAAAGTATCTTGTGGTCATGATCACAAAGAATGGCCTTCTGGAAACACATTGTAAATGCTATCAAAGATATACCAGAAGAAACAATATATTTCAAAACTGAAGCTTTGTTGCTGGGACTGTTTGAACAACCTATTAAAAACGGAATACCAACTTTGGTTATTACAGCAGGGATAATTGCAAAAATAAAATAAAATAAAATTAAGATGGAAGAAACAGAACTTACTAAAAACAGGCTTTGAAATGCTTGACAGACTTTGGTAATGATAAAAAAATTCCTCACTACAAGAGCATTGGTCCACACTAATGGTGCAGTTGGAAGCTTCTTTTGACATATTGGAATAGAACTCTAATTTATGAAGGACAACATCAGGAAATATTGAATGTTGGCATGTCAAGACAGATGTATATTGTGGGATTGGTGCTCCAACTCATGCACACTTTTCACAGCATCCACATAACATCATGAACAATAGAAATGCCAACCCATCTCCCCCCCCCCACTAATTTAATCCAGATTTACCCATTCTATAGAAAATCTGATTAAAAAACTGCTCCGAATGACCCGTTTGTGATAGCTGAGTGACATGTTTGTGGTATTAAGCCCCCATCTGGAAACACCCCAACTATTTTTATTCATATAAAATGTAACATATTTTCTGGCAAAAGTAACCACAGATGTCCTTCCTTTTTGTTTATTATTTGTTCTGTTATTTGTTGTATTTTACCAAACTAAAAATTGTTAAGGGAAAATAACTGAAATAAGTAGAGTGTTTCTAGCACACTTGTTGAATAATTTTGAGGAATAATCATGTGTGGCTCCCCTGAAGAACATTGTGAGGTTCAAGCCTATTATGTAGCACTGAAGTGGGGGGAAGGGAGCACAGGCCTTACACCAAATCAGATCATTAGTTCATGTAGTTCACTGCACTACTGGCAGTGGCTCTCCAGGACTTCCCAAGCCCTACCTGGAGACAGCAGAAATTGAACCTGGGACCTTCTGCAAGCAAAGCCGTGGCCCTTCCCCAAGATGGCAACAGACAGCAGAAAAGGGAAGCTATACTTAGCTCCTTTTGTGCGTGCCACTGCTATCCTACATACCTCTTCCCATTTCTGACCCCTGACACATCAAGCAGTTGCTTTCTCCTATTTTATCCTCACAATAATCATGTGAGGTAGGTTAGGCGGGAGGCGGGGGGAGAGAGATTTATGGCTGCATTGAAATTTGAAGCCAGATTTCTCCCGTCAGTCAACCACTGAAGGCACACTGGTTCTGATAACTGCAATTTCCCCTCTGCTTTCTATACTCCCTTAGGCTATGTACACACCACACATTTAAAGCACAAGGCATCCCCTAAATAAACCTGGGAACTGTAGTTCGTTAAGGCTTCTGGGAACTGCACCTCTGAGCAGGGTAAACTATAGTTCCCCTGATTCTTTGGGGAAGATATGTGCTTTATTTGTGCTTCAAATGTATGGTGCGTGTTCAGCCTTAGTATAAATGCAAGAGAATATGAAGTGGCATCCAGTCACATTAGCTGAAAAGGTTCCTGCTCTCTCATATAACTGTTGTGCAGAAGGAAGAATTGCAGCAGGTGCAGCCTTCCTTGTCTCTTTCACAAGCTGCTCTTGCCCTGCAAATCTGTGCCACCTTTGCATCCGGGTTCCTCTGCTGTCCAACTCCATGTTAAATAGTGGACCAGTGTACAGTGCAACAAGCATAGTACTTCATTGCTGGAGATAACGCAGTTGCAAACTACTGCTGCAGGCAATAAGAATGCACATCTACATATAGGCGTAATTATCTACAGCCTTCTGGATTATGAAATGCTATAATTTGTCTCCCTATTAGTCTGAGCTCCTGTAATGCTGTGATTAAATCTATGAGCTGGAAATCTAGAGCTCAAACCTCGCCCTTTCTTCAGTTCACTTGTAGCTTTAGAAAGCCCCTATGATTCAACCTCATAAGAATGTTAGATGAGCCCTGCAGGATCAGGCCAACGACCCACCTTGTCCTGCATCCTGCTGTCACAGTGGCCAGCCAGAAGCCTATGGGAAGCCTATATAGCAAGACATGATTGCAACAGGACCCTCCTCACTTGGGTTTTCCAGTGTTTGGTATTCTGAGGCATCCCACCTCTGGTACTGCATGCAGTATATAGAGGCATCATTGTCAGTAGCCATTTGTACTCTTATGGGCACAATAATATTAGTCTGTGTTGTACAGGTGTTGAAAGAATTGCTAAGATAATATTGGAGAGACTCTGTGGGATAGTGTATAAGACTTCTGCTCTACATCTGGAATGAAGACCCAAGACAGGGATCATGGTAAGAGGTTATAGTCATTAAATGCTTACACCAAACCAAACCACACCACATAGAAATGTGGGCAGGCATAGCCTGTGCTAGCAGAAAGTCTCAACCCTACCACTAAGGGCCAAACCACCCTAGAACAACTTCCGCACCCCAGCTGTCATGAAGGGAGGCAAAAACAATATTCCCTTAAAGATAAGCCATAGGTGTGTGGCCCGGCAGGTCCCAGGTGTCTCTCACTGCTCAGCATTCAGCAGGTGGCACATGCCAGGCCCTGAGAGCCCCAAGCTGGTTGACCATAGGAGGTGGTTCATGGCATGCCCTCCACCCAGCTATCAAAGGCAAACTCCCCCCCCCCCTCTACCCTGTTGTTCCAAATAGACCACATGCAGAAGAGTGGTTTCAAACCCTTGTTTATCACTGAAGCTCATTGGGTGATCCAAGAGAAGCCATAATTTCTCAGCTTGACCAACCTCATTGAGTTGTTGTGAAGATAAAATGGGCAAACTGTGGTTACCTTGGACGAATGGCAGGGTATTCATTTGATACATAAACCAGATAGTGAGAAGTGTTGAGCACTTTTTAGATGGACTATATCAATGCTAACTTTTTTATGACGCTCTCGGTGCCAAAATACAAGCAAATATATGCATAAACCTTATGTATTTAGATGCTCATTAACTTCCCACAAAACTTGTCCACAAGCTGTACTGCATACACTCTTGGAGTTTTAGATACAAGGTGCTGATTCATATTATATTTGCATTGGATCAAAGTGCTAATTTAAGGTTTCTGTGAAATACTGTCTTGTTTTAGTGATACATTCCCTGGACTTTTGGGGTAAACCCTAGGCACACTGGCATAAACAAAATGTAAAAAGATAAATTAAATTATGAAAAAGGCAACTAAACTTCAGCTGCAACCACACCATAAAGCATATAAACAGAGAACCTGAACTCTTTTTTTCTCTTTTCTGCTTTCTTCAGCAATGCATATTAATTTGATTTGCAATCTTCCATAATTTTTCATTACTTTCAATTAAAGTATTGCTTGAGAGACAAGACATTATTGAGACTTTCTGCCACTTGACGAATGCTAAAAAGTCAGATAACTAATTTTAAAACATAGAATCTTGAAAACAAATAGATCAGCCTGACAGAATATATGGGGGAGCTTTGACACTAAATATCAGCAGAATCAGGGAAAAAAATATGGGAGCTTTAGTAGGCTTTTGAATAAAGCCTACTAAAAATTATACATGAGACTTTGCGCAGCTTTTAAAAACCATTAGAAAACAATTCTTGGGGCCAGTGGAGAAAACACTGGGTGTTCATTGCTATTTACAATCTCTGAGGTTTTCTACAATCAATTGGTATTAAACTTTTAGGAAATAAAAATAAATTAGACCTGCCAGCTTTTTCACTATATTCCTGATGTAGATATTCACTCATCCCTTCTTCTCTGGCGGGGGGGGGGGGGGGGATTGCCATTTTGCGGTTTGCCTCAGGTGTCAAAATGTATTGGGCTGGCCCTGCTCATTGTCCTAGTATTTTTCCAATCTCTTCCCCCCACCCCTCACCCCCAGCCTCCACAAGTATTTTATTTCCCTTGCACTACTATGTCAATTGCCTGGACCCTCTGCTTAAGGCAATGGAAATACACTGCTCTAAAAATGTAAAGGGGAAGAGAAGAATCAACCCCTTAGTCTGTTTAACTAGGTCAATGAAACCGTTTGTAAATACCGAGATCTGCAGTCCATGCCAGGACTTGTGCAGCCAAAAAAACACAACCAGTCAGTGATACCACAAAGCAGCATGGAACCACTCCGGAAAAGAAACAATAAGGAATCAACTAGACCCACATGGAGGAAATAAACATTTAGATCTCAGGACATGACTCACAACAAGTTTTTGGCCATTAGGATACTATACTATACTATACTATACTATACTATACTATACTATACTATACTATACTATACTATACTATACTATACTATACTATACTCCTCACTCTCTTAACTTTCCATTACCCTATGTTCCCTGCAGGTTGCAAAAGAAAACAGAAACCCAACATCTTGGCACATCAGGTGAAGAAACAGAGAGTATTCAGCCCAGAGGGGCTGGAATTTTGGATTTTGGTTTCCTTCTGTAGCACTAGTGTACAAGAAAAATAAAATAATGGCAATCTAACTCCATTGAGTGAATAAATGAGTTTGGAAAGCATAATCTAATTTGCTTTTGGAGTGCCTAAAGTTATGAATGGTTATTAACTAGTTTTTGAAAAGGAATGAGATGAGAATCCCTAGGGCAGCCTGACTCAAACAGATTTATCAGTGAAAAAACAAACTGAGTATAAATAGTAGCAAACTTTAAGTGCTGTTGTTAATTCAAGAAAGACAGGACTTATTCTGCAAATCCTCAGTCCTATAAATAATGGCTACTCTAGATTCTTTCACAAAGAAGAGAAAGGCAGGTAGTCAGACTCCAGCAGACTCAGAACAAGAATCAGTTAAGCTTGATGAATCATGGATAGTTGAACAGAGGACAGCAAAGGATTGCAGCAGATCACTGCCTAAGAACTACACAGGCATGCACAGAGAGCACTTTGGAGAAATGGGCTTGTGTAGGGTCTGAGCACAGTTTGCAATGCACGCAACAATTACTATGGTATAAAATATAGCAAATCCATTGGCCAACTTTGCCACCTAAGATTTTAGTACAGGTCAGACCAGGGTCTGGGTTCACCATACAAGTTCAGAACCTGAAGCATAAATGTTTGAAATATGAAAAATGAGCAACAAAAGAATTAGGTAATACAGTATTGATGTGTTGATATAAGAAATAGAAATTATTGTGGAGGGAGGAAATTAAAACACCATGGAAAATGGGGCAGGAAGGCAGGAAAAGACAAATTTATCATGTGTTGAAGTATATATGTAAAACTTTTGAAAATTCAATAAAATTTTATTCTAAAACAAACAAACAATGCACTGAAATGAAAACATGGAGGGGGAGGACAGGAATGCGGAGACCTCACACAGACCAAAGATCTCCAGAAATTCACAAGGGCCCTGAAAAAGAGGGAGAGAAAAAATGGAAGCCTGTTTTGCAGAAGAAGAAAATGCTCATTGTACTAGGGGACAGATTTTGGCACAGTACTGGAATAAATGGCCAATGAGAGGACCTTTATTGTCATGAAAGAAGTGACCAGTGACCTTTCACAGGCTAAATATGATTGATGGGTCTGCCTGAATAATATTGTAAGAGCCACTGATTTAAATCATAGAAGTGGCCGTATAATTTCCATAAGACTTCCCCCCCCCCCCCTCTACTCACTTTTACTGGATAGGAGCCCATGGAGAGAAGAGAATCAAAAGATTTCCAGTGACTCTTGATGTCTTCAGGACTATCCGACCTGGCAGGTTAAGACACTCACATTTTCCTAAAGGGTGGATTCATGATCTGTTCTATTGTTTTAAGATTATATCATGGAAAATGCTTTGCCTTCACATTTGCAATAAAACTCTGCAATAAAACAAATTTAAGAATAAAGGCTTTTTGACACACAGATGGACAAATAAAAATATATTTCTTTCTGGGCTGACATCATAATGTATATAATAATAGAATATGGTAGGGCAAAATTTGGGAGGAAATAAACTAGCTGCAGAGATAGGAGTCTCTCTCTCTCTCTCTCTCTCTCTCTGTGTGTGTGTGTGTGTG
Organism: Podarcis gaigeae; assembly: GCF_964106915.1. Lineage (NCBI taxonomy): Eukaryota > Metazoa > Chordata > Lepidosauria > Squamata > Lacertidae > Podarcis > Podarcis gaigeae. Next base: position 40,672,423 of record NC_139683.1, read on the forward strand.
TGTGTGTGTGTGTGTGTGTAATTTGAATACAATAATATACTGATGGTTGGATGGTCATCTGTCATGGTTGCTTTAACTGAGATTTCTGCATTGCAAGACGGGGGACAAAACATGCTGGAAATGCAAAACCAAAGAGGGGGGTTTCCACCACATGTGGTGGACTTGTGAAGAAGTGAAAAGGTTTTGGGAGTCTATTTATGATAAATTAAAAAAAATACTGAGATATACCTTTCCCAAAAAGCCTGAGGCTTTTCTTCTGGGTATGGTAGGAGATGAGATCAGAAAAGAAGACCAAACATTATTCCAGTACGCAACGGTAGCCGCTAGGATATTGTTAGCGCAAAATTGGAAAAACCCCAACATTCCAACTGTCAGAGAATGGCAAACCAAATAATTTGAGTACATAGAACTAGCCAAGATGACACAGAAAATCAGACATCAGAAAAATATAAAGTTTATTAATGATTGGAACAAATTTACAACATATATAGAAGCAAATTTAGGAAATATTAAAATCACAGTAGGTGAAATATAAAACCTGCGACGTAAAGATTTAGTGAAATAAACTGCAGAGAGATATGGGGTCTGAACAGCCCAATCTGAGATGGAGGGAAGTCAATTATTGTTTTAAAGTAGATTCGTCTGTTAATTGTTACGTGTGTTAGTTTTTGGTCTTTTCTCTTTGGTTTTTTTCTCTCTCGTTTGTGTGTTGTTATGTTTTATTTCTAATGTTTTATGTATTTTTCTGTGCAGTGAAGAATTCAATAAAAAGTTATTTTTAAAAAAGAGAGAGATTTCTGCATTGCAGGGGGTTGGACTAGATCAGGGGTCTGCAACCCGTGGCTCCGGAGCCGCATGTGGCTCTTTTACACCTTTGCCGCGGCTCCGGGGTGGATACTAGCGAGGGGAGGAGGCGCATTGTGTGCCCCGACACTCCCCACTGTGGCGGGCGCTGTACTGGCTGTGACGTCGCATGGGGGCGGTGCGTGCGTTACAGGGAACCTGGCAGAGGGCCTTCTTGGTAGTGGCGCCCACCCTGTGGAATGCCCTCCCATCAGGTGTCAAGGAAATAAACAATTACCTGACTTCTGACATCTGAAGGCAGCCCTGTTTAGGGAAGTTTTTAATGTTTGATGTATTTATTGAGTTTTTAATATTCTACTGGGAGCCTCCCAGAGTGGTTGGGGAATCCCAGCCAGATGGGCAGGGTCTAAATAATAAACTATTATATTATTATTATATTATTATTATTCCATTCTCTATGCTGGCTGCCAATTCATTCCTGGGTTCAATTCAAAGTGCTGATTTTTACCTTTTCAGCACAATCCTATACATGTCTAAGCAAGTCCTCACTGAGCTCAGTGGTGTTTACTGTTCGGGAAGTGAGTAAAACCTTACTGGCCAGAGTGTCTCAAGAATTCCCTCCTGATTCCACCTCTAAGGAGCTTTAGCCCCCTGCCGTCAAACACTTAGTAGTTAGTTCCAACAGAGAGGTTTCAGGTGGAGTAACCAGAGCTATACGCAGCATTCCAAGTCTGGTTGCATCATATATGGCGTTATCATATTGGGAGTTTTATGTTCAATTTCCTAATGATCTCAAGCATGGACTTTGCATTTTTCACAGTTGATGCACACTGACCCCATAGATTCATGTCTCCATTTAATAGTAGCCCTAACTCAGATCTTTCCAGTTTGGAACAGACGCCCTCCTTGGTTTATGAAATAAGAGCTTGTCCTCTGTCTCTTTTTTAGTCTCTTCCCTTTTAGTCACTTCATATATACCACATGGTCCACCCAATCTCCCCCAATAGCACAAACCTGAATTGATATCCATTTTGATAAATATGGTCTTACTGTCAAGAAATACCTATCTAGGGACATTATGGAGATACAATTGCATATATCTTCAGATGCCAACATTGAATTATATCAGATATATTATACAACTTCATTTCTTGAATAAAGTCACAAGCATATACTCTCTGCATTCTAAAAAGCAAATGTCTGGCAGCCAAAGCTTATTCTTTATATTTCTGGATGCAACAGTGCAAACATAAATTTCATGTCCCATGACTCTTGTTTTGCTCCAGAAACATGATGAGTCCTCTTAGCTAAAGATGAAGCATAATCTGGCAAAATCCCAGTTTCAGAGCTAGCAGACAGCAAGGATGTATCCTCCTCCCGTTGCTATTAAATTCTGGCTCCTAGGGATTAGTAAGTGATGTGGACTTTCCTAGGGAGTACAAAATCAGAATGCTTTCCCTTTTTTAAAAAAAGTCTTACTTAAGGATACTAAAAAAAAACATGTTTGGTCCACATTTGAATTGTCCTGATCTGCACTTCCTGAACTAATATGCAGATCAGAATACATTTATCCTTTAGTTCTTGTACTTCTCTAAACTGAGTGAAACAATTCTCAACTAAGCATATAAAATAGGCATTTTAGGTTACAAAGTGTTCAAAAATTGCATATTTTAAAGGAAAGTGTTAACCAGAACTGTGAATGTTCATGTTTCTTTTTTAAATCACAGAATGATGCAGAAATGGAATGGAGGGGGTTCTATGAATAAACCAAGGTTAAGCAAACATTGAATGTCTATGTCAACCAGGACTGATAACACGCAAGTGAACAGAATTCTATGAAGACTGAGCTAACCAGGGCTTACATTTAGACAATTATGGCTAGGAATGGGCTGCAAAGCTGCTAATGATTTCAATTAAAACAGATTTATAGCCACAGTATCCAAGAAAGTCTGTAGTTCCTGGCACTGGAAAGAGCAAAAGACAACCCTCCATTTTGACAATTAACAAAATATGCTAGCATTCCTATCCTCTGTCTTCTGCTGGAAAAGGAAAAACAATGTGAAGGATTTATTCCTTAGTTATCACTTTCCATGAGGATAATTCCAACAAGCAGAGCTACTCAACTAAGTGACCTCAGCATTGCCATAAGTTATTGAAACCCCCTGGCTTCAGGTTTGGATCACTTGGTTAAATGTAACTGTTATGAGCGAATTCGGTTGTGTGGAACAGTTACTGTTTCCTTTCACGCAAATATAGTATGTCTTAATAGGAAGCACATTTTTCATCTGATGACTCTATCACTATAAAACTATGATCCCAGCTGGTCAAGGATGTGCTAGAATCAAATTTTCTGCTCATTAATGATTTTTTCATTAAAACGAACTGGCTGTGCAATCAACACAATCAGGTCTCCTGCAGAAATCTATTCCTTTCCATAGAGAACCCCATTTTAATAAGTGTAGGCAAAACACAAAGACTGCTTGGTGCGTTTGTGCCTAAAGGTAAAGGTAAAGGTACCCCTGCCCGTACGGGCCAGTCTTGACAGACTCTGGGGTTGTGCGCCCATCTCACTCAAGAGGCCAGGGGCCAGCGCTGTCCGGAGACACTTCCGGGTCACGTGGCCAGCATGACAAAGCTGCATCTGGCGAGCCAGAGCCGCACACGGAAACGCCGTTTACCTTCCCGCTGGTAAGCGGTCCCTATTTATCTACTTGCACCCAGAGGAGCTTTCGAATTGCTAGGTTGGCAGGCGCTGGGACCGAGCAGCGGGAGCGCACCCCGCCGCAGGGATTCGAACCGCCGACCTTTCAATCGGCAAGTCCTAGGCGCTGAGGCTTTAACCCACAGCGCCACCTGCGTTTGTGCCTAGTATACATTTAAAAAAAATGTTAAGAGGTCAAACCTTAGCAAATTTGCTCTGATCAAGTTTCTCCAAAGTAAATTTGCATGGAATTGTAGAGTAGGAAGGGACCCCAGGGGCCATCAAGTTCTACCCCCTACAATACAGGGGTATTTTTTGCAACATGGGGCTTGAACCCATGGCCCTGACATTAAGAGCTGCATGCTCTACTGACTGAGGTATTCTAAGACTGCAGCCATACAGCACAGCTGTATGCATCTTAACTCAGAGTTAAGCCCTATCCATTCCCAAGCAAATGAGTTTAGGATTGCAGCCTTAGGTATTGTCACTTTTTAAAAACAGTGGGTATGAAGAACATGCCCAATGATCATCTAATACCAGTGGACCCTAAAGCATCATTATGGCTAGGTTGAAACTGTGATACCTTAAAGAAAGCAATTTAAAAATGTCAAGATGCTCTCACTGAGGGTGGGGGAGGATCAAAAGTCAAACTAAACTAACAAAGCTAAAATGCTGAAATTGCTAAGATCTGTCCGTCTATCTGGGATTTAACCTAGAGATGTAATGGGTTTGCATTAACACCTTCCATGTGAGCATTGGAAGATTCAAGATTTAAAAGCCTGCAATCCTCTCTAGATAAGAATGGACTGCAGTGCACAATGTATAATGTTTCAAGAGCACTAAAACCAGAAGAATATGAAATAAAGAAGAGTTTTTTCTGTGATTTAATGATAATGTGTGGCTGTGACACCTTTTTAAAAATATATAGATAGATAGATTTATAGAGAACTTTCCCAGGACTCTGACCTTTATTTTCTTGTGTCACTTCTCTTGATGCTTTTCCTGGCAAGCTGTGACATGACATCATGGGACCTGATCATCTGAGACCTTGCTGTGATGGGTTCAGTCCTTTTGTCTGAGAAATGCCTGTGTGAACCTATGCAGTTCTCACAGCAAAAGACATCTGAACTGGGCCACTGAACAAGCCAAATTACAATGAATCTGAGTTCTGTGGATTTTTCAGTCTAGGCAAGCATTCAAGAAAAAATAACCTCAAAGGGCTCCATAGGTGCAGAGTGCTACCCGCATAGTTCTTTCAATCAGTCCCATCCAAGAATAATCAACGCCAGTTTTGCCACTGCCCATCAGATGCAGACAGCAGGGTTGCGACACCTTCCACAGGCACTTAGGCAGACAGAGCACTGCTTTTCCTAAAAGGCATCCTGCATCTATATCCACATTGAATCAGCATCTGCTGCTATCATACGATATAGGCACAGACCGCCTCAGAAAAAGTCTAATCTCCATCACATCATCTGGCCTCACATTTGTCTGCCATGCTGTGGCAGGGAATGTGATACTGAGCTGACAAAAAGCAGCCCACATTATGCCTGCAGAGACCTTTTGTTCTTCTGCATCTCCCCTGCTGGTTTTCAAATTCCAAATGGATTCCTCCTTTTCTCTGAGTCTCTCTCTGTCTCTCATTCATACAGACATATTCTCTCTCTCTCTCTCTCTCTCTCTCTCTCTCTCTGCCTTTCAAGCCTGGTCAGATCACAAGCCAGCAGGTGCTCTTCTGCTCCACATTTGCATCTCCCAATCCAAACACACACCTCTCTCTCTCAGCCTTAAAAATAAATCAAGGGAGACTTATCAGTTTGTTTAAGGCTTTGAAGTTTGGCTGGGCTCTGTTTATATATTAGCCTGTTTCTGGGAGGATATACTTGACATGTTCAGGTTGGTAGTAATTAGAGGCAAGAAGAAATTGCTTGAATAAGGTGCAAAAGGAGAAGTGGAAAGTGGATGGCCTGTGCCTGGGAAAGCCAAGTTTTTTGCTCATTGCAGTATTGTTGCTTGGGTGGAAAAGATAACCGCAAAGAGGAATTGCAATAGCTTTAAAGCCAAAAGTACATATTGTGGGGGGTGCAATTTACTCCTAGACTTTTGGATGCACCTTTTTGCAATTATGTGAACTTATTTTCCACAGAGAATTCAGCTCTGCAACGTTTCAGCAATCCCTGCAAGGTGGCCAGTTTCCTCATCAGTCAAATGCTCGATAGCATATAAAAACACATCTATAACCTGGAGACACATTAGGCCTGGCCCAGAAGTAAGGGCAAATATCCAATATGGTGATTTCAATAGGACTGGGGATGCGTTAGAGAATCACACATAGGACTGAGTCCAAAGAGCATAATAACAAGATGAAGTAATGCTTTGCCGAATTGACTGTGAAAGTTTCATTGTCCATTCATTCCTCTCTTGACTATCATTGACCTTGCATCTCCCAAATACCTACTAAAGATCTTCCACCTACCTGAGAGTTTGACACATTTAAAAACATCATATTTGAGGAAACTCTGTTTCTGACAAATGTTGTATCCCTGACTCCCGTCTAATGTATTCAGTCTACACTTCCTTTTTCTGTAGGGCAGGAGAGCAGAACCCCCATTAGCACCAGCCAGCACACCCAGATGGTCAGGGGTGATGGGAGCTGAAGTCCAACAACATCTGGAGGGCTGCACAGATTCCCCATCGCTGATGTAGGATGCCAAGTCGTAAAGCTAGGCCTGCCTACTTTTTCAGGCCTTGCTTCTGTGCCTGTAACAGCAGCATGAAATGCAGAAATGAACTTTCCTCACTTTATTTCCCTGCTGGGAAAAACTTCTTCTGCAAAATGTCAGTGCATTGCTATTGTTAAAAACACAGGAGCAAGGGCAGAGAAAAATGATAGTTAATTCTAAACAATTAATATATCTCTATTTCTCATATGTAAACCTATATACTTCTATTTAGAAGATAGCTGAAGGAGACATTGACCAGTGAACTAAGGCAGTTCTTTAGCTATCGAGACCAGTGCTATTTAGAGCTTTAAAGAGATTACAAAAACAGCACACTAGTTAATCAGTGAAGCTCCTTGAGTACTGGTGTGATGTGCTCTTTGTTCAACCCCCGTTAATAATTTGGCCACCACGTTCTGAACCAGTTGAAGTTCTGCATATAATGCAGTAAAGTAATCTAGCCTTTGCCCTAAGGAAAAATAGAATTACCACCACCACGCTAACATTTTCATGTGCTTCCATACATTACAGCTGCATGAGAAAGAGGTACAGATGATACAAGAACCCTCCACCTTCCAGAAGCATCTTCTGGGTTCATCTTCACATTCCTTAAAGCACACAGAGAAAGTTTGCCAAAAAGGATTTGTATCCTGTTGTTCTAAACTTCCTTACACATTAAACACCAAGTCACTTAAGAAGTAACTGAGCTCCAAGACTATATAATGAGCTCTGTGCCTACATAATACCTCTCCCACAACCTACACATACAGTTGGAATCCTCCCCTTCCTTCCACTTTAGTAACAACCCAGTTTGACCACAAATCTGGATTACAACCTGCTTCAACACTGGGTTGCAATCTTGGTCTGTGGACAAGCTAAGCCCCAAAATTATTCATATAGCAGCTAGCATTGACATTACATTGGAACCAAAGTACTGCACACTTCACACTTTCACACTTTGGCTATAAAGATCTCTGGATTCTAGCTCAGGAGTAGCCAAGGTGCCCTCCAGAGGTTGTTGAACTCCAACTTCTGCCAGACCCACCCAGCAAGGTCAATGATGAGGAATGATGGAACATCTGGAGGGCATCCCATTGGTTGCCAGTGTTCTACCTGATAGCAATAGGTCTCAGGATTATTGTAATTCTTCAAAACATGCCATCATTTTTCATGTCCCTTTTTTAAGGATGGCAAGTTGCTGTGCTGGTTCAACTTAAAGAGAAACACAGGATATGTTTTTTAAAATATCACTTCATTAGAATACAGTAAGCCCACAACCAATGCACATTTAACTTCTGCGCGTTCAGCTGTACACACTTGACAAAATTGTTTAATTTGTTATTTTTAAGGGGGTGGGAAGGGGCCGGGCATCTAGGGAAAAATACTTTTGCAATGCCACCTGCCATTGAACCCTGCGTATTTTGACTATACAAAATTTTGGCTTTAGGCACAATCTCTGGAACATAATCCCCACATAAGTTGCAGCCTATTTTCAGCAACTATTGTTGGCCCATTAAGCCTGCAATCCTGTGCAAAGTTCCTAGGAAGGAAGATGCATTGAACTCAGTAGGACCTACTTCCATGTAAACATACACAGGGTGGAGCCAAGTAGGATATCTTCCTTACCTTTTCTCTTCTTCTAACTTTAATTATTCAATACCTATGTAGCAAAAGGATTAAAGCTCTGAAACAGGATGTTGTGAGTCACCCAGTTGGAGAAATGAATCAAGGTGGAAATTGCCTGATTTCTGATGACATTGTTTAGTAGTACCTGTTGTGACCATGTCTGCTTGTCATACCATACTCTGCCTTTTCTTGGAAATTAGACAAGTAAACATGCCAGGCACACTTCAGCTATAAACCACTACAAAGGGACTTAGCACTGTTTGTTCTTTTGCTCTGCCTTTCACTGCTGACAGCTCCCAAACTAGATGTGTGGTGCCAACTATGCCAAAATACTTGAAATAAATTGATTGAGAAGAATTCTGCGGGAGAAAAAAATATGAAGACAGGGAAAAAAACAATTGCCTGGAATGATTGATCTCTTCTCCAGATATTTATTCCTTTACGCATTCATGAGTCATCTACTACAAATGAAGTTTGCTTTCTTTGACAGAAGGATGTGCCTATTGGGGCACCCAGACCTGTTGTAACTCTAACCTCAATCAGGAAAAGGAGTGGGCCTGTAGGAATTCATGCAACCCTGATTCTCATTCCAGATGTGCCGCTTCCTTCCTGTGTGACCTTGTGCCAGTTTCCTTCGTTCTCTGCCTCAATATCCTCTCATGGGGATTCTGCTAATAGCATCACTGAGACTTTGTAGAATAAACGAGCTTCACTAAAACTACTTAAACCTTTTACACCAACAGCAGTGGTGCTAAAAAAAAAACCCCTCCCCTTTTCAACAATTTTTGGCAATCATGGGGGGGATGGATTGTCTACTTCTTCATCTACATTGCCTCCATACTACTTTACCAGCAATTGCATCAGTGATGTCACAAGTGTCGGAATCTGACTGGCTGTGTAGCACTGTGGCATCATCCCATTCACTCCTTGATTCGGAGGAATCGGGTATATGACTATTTTGGGAAAGAAAAAGCAATATGGGGGAGGGGGATAATGGTGCCAAAACAGCAACAACTAAGGAATGTCTCGTTGCCAAACAGGCAACAGTGGATGGTGTGGTGGGGAAGAGGTGTTTACCTGACCTCCCAGCAAGTAAGTCCCTGCTGCTTACCAGGAGGGGAGATGAAGGGGTGAGGCCTGCATAGTGCAAATGTACCAGCAGAGCCAATCCAGTGCTCTTGCAGGTGTGTTTGTACTGTGACATCTCCTGCCACTTCACCCTTCCACCTCTCCTTCCTGTTAAGCAGGAGCAACAACTGATGGGGGGTCAGCTAAGTGCCTCCCAGCTGCCTGCTATTGCAAACAGGACTGAGGAAAGCCAATAGTTGTACCATCTACGTGTTTTTTGATGGGGGATTTCTATCATCCTCAAATGCCACATTTCTACCCTGCCCCCAAATCAAAATGGTAGAATATTTGGGGAAGCTCTAGAGCATGTGTGTTTAAAGATGTTTAACATAACTTTAATGCCCATTTGCTTCAATAACCAGCTTGTTCATTTGATGTAGCTAATGCTGAAAAGTTGACTTGCATGGCAAGGTCCTGAACCCTCTTCCATTGTAGAATAATGATACCTGACACCAGAATTAAGGTTAATGGGCTGAAAAAAGGCCACAACTTTATTGATTACAGAATGTGAGTGGTACAGTGGTACCTCGGGTTACATACGCTTCAGGTTACATACGCTTCAGTTACAGACTCTGCTAACCCAGAAATCGTGCTTCAGGCTAAGAACTTTGCTTCAGGATGAGAACAGAAATCGTGCTCCGGTGGCACAGCAGCAGCAGGAGGCCCCATTAGCTAAAGTGGTGCTTCAGGTTAAGAACAGTTTCAGGTTAAGAACGGACCTCTGGAATGAATTAAGTACTTAACCCGAGGTACCACTGTATTGGCTTAGACATTAGAACCAATGACTATATCTGATTCCTGCCAGCCTGCTGGGAGTCTAATAAGGGTTAACCACCAATAGGGGGAGCCCTGTTGATGCACATCAACTAGGAATTCCCCCAGGGTCACCGATAGGGGTAGTGCTATCGCCCTGGCCCCCGTCTGGGCTTTGGATGGAGGACACGCCCCCCCCCCCGGATTCCTTTAGCAGAATACTCTTGAAATAGGAGGGGTGGGTGCTGGCTGCCACCTCCCCTCCCCTCCCCTCCAACTGATTACTCCAGTGCCTAACTGCCACCTGAGCCAAACAAGTGGGGCTGCAACTTGTATTTCTTATTCTTTTATAGGGGGGGAATCAAAGCTTGCCCACTACCACAAACAGTGATGGAACTGCTATTGGTGACTCGGTAAACCACCACACACACACACACACACACACACACACACACACACACCATGGTTGGCATGGAGTGAGACAACATCTCAGCATAGTATCATTTCAGAAGAAAAAACGGTGGGAAAACAGAGGTGGAAGTCGATCCAACTGGCCCCCAACAGCGGGCAGGGACCTTACGGTAAGCACTAGATGCTAAGCTCAGTCCACAGCAATGGGGTAACATCAAGCTCTAAGTGACAATAGTTTAGTGAAGGATGCAGTCTTCAGCATACTAGGCTGCATGCCCAATTTGAATTTAGTAGTGCTTTTGAGTAAACATACATTGATTTGTGCTGTGGAAGTTTCACTGAGCTCTGTGGGAGTTTCTAGCAAGTGTCTGGGCCCAGGATCCAGATTCAAATGCTGAAAACAGGAAAATGTCTTCATGATGTTTGATATAGAGGTGGTGCTTTGTTACATTTTTGGACATGTACTCCCAGTTAGAACTGGAACAAACTGTTTAAAAACTGGCTGTCCACTCAAAAGAAAGCATCAGAAACCAACAGAAACCAGAAATGTGTCCCGTTGCTAACACATTTCTTGCCTAGAGAGAGTCTGCCACTCCAAGGGCCCGTGTGATGCTATGCATGCCTTACGAGACGTTTACAAAATCTTTGAAGAAATATGCCTTGTCAACGGAAGAGAAGATCATCATGAGCATGAAAATCTTGCCAATCCCATGATTTGGAGTTCTTTACACAGTGTTTGCTGCATTCCAACATTTAAAGGGCTGATGTAACGTGACATTTGGCCTCCTCATGGGATTTCAGTTCTCAAATGGTGAAAATACCACAAGAGGACCAGATGAGATTTTATTTGACGTTATAAAGTGTTCCTTGGGGCTTTAAAGGAACCAGGAACAAAAGTCATAATGCAAAGTACTAAAATTCTGCACATCATTCTACTCTCGCTCTCTTTCCCTCTCTCATAACTTTGATCTAATTCTATTGGACTTCTTCTCATGGCCTTTATTAATTCCTGTTTCATTTCAATGATGCTGGATTTCCCCTTCTGCCATACACAACCAAATGGGTACCATCCATTAGTTCTATTAATGGTCCAGTTTTTGCTAAATGTAAACAAACACCTTTACATCTGGTAATTCTCAGATGATCCCATCAGCTCTCTTTGGGTTTATGAGTGTGCTGTGTCTGCCAGCAAGTCAACGGGCACAATCAAATATCACTTATACTGTTATATTACTCTGGGACCTTAAGGAATACATTCATCATCATCATGAAGTTAACCAACTATATTAATCCTAGAATGCAGTTATGGCAGGACTTCATTCTGCACGCATATTCCCATAGTGCAGCGTCAAATCCATGAACACAACTTCTTGGGGGGTAAAATCAGATTACCAGTTGCTGTGTGGTTACTAAGGATGAGGGAGGAAATTTATTTGCATTTAAAGGCAAACCTATCTAATTCACACTTTCTGAAACAATATGCAAACTGAATCACCGTTATTCTGTGAAATTTGCACTACTCCAACTCTTACAATGCCATTCTCCAACCAGTGATGTGTACAATAGGGCATATACTATTGTGCATGAAAAACACAAAAATTACATACAGAAATGTGTTATGTTATGGGAAATCGCTTTGCAAAAATCTGTGAATTAATATGATGCATATGAAAAGTGCAAAATGCACTTACTAGGAGAAACTAACATGCAGGTGAATTCTCATGGAGTTAAGCATAGCAAACTGGTTATGGTACAATGTATCCCAAACAAAAGTTAGTTAGTAGACGTTTGTTTCACATAGTTACAATCTAGGGGCCTCAGATAATAACCTCCCCCTGCAGTTACAGATGCCATGTGGCAAGACTGTAACGTAGCTGCTGATCATCTGCTGCTGCTGTGAGTGTGAAGGAAAGACCATGCCCTGCTGCAAGGCCTTTCTCCATCTGACCTAGGAAGCAGGGTCCACACGTTCCTAAACAGCCAAAAGGCTCCAGGAGGCCATCGGGACACTGCTGCTGCTGCTGCTGCTGTGGGTGTGGAGGGAGGACTGCTCCCTGCTCCAAGGCCCAGCCCCTGAGAGGCAGCATCAATCAAAAATGTTTTAACATAGTCTTAAATGTTAATTGTTGTTTTTTGTTGTTGTTTTTTGTTTGGTTTGCTTTTGTTTTTTGCTATGTTGAGGGTGGGCTAAATGTTTAGTTGGGGCTAGAAATTAGTCTCATTTTAAGGTTTTTTGGTTATTTGTTTAGTTTCTACTGTTTTATTGGTGTAGTACATAATTTATATTTTGTTCTTAAGGGGAGAGGGTCAGGGCTGCCTGGGAGTGGGCCACAACAACAGAATGGCTGGGGCAGGTTCCACGGGGGGCGGGGTGCACTGAGATGCCCGATCTCAGTGATCACGGGTAGGAGGAGGAATTAGGCTAAGGTCAGACCATGTCATTACCGAGGAGGCAGGTTTAGTCATTGTTTGAAGACCATCTCTGCCTCCAGGTCTGGTCTTGACCGGAGGGATACCAGAATCAGCAAGGGAGACCCATAGGACCTTAAGGTGCTGCTGTGCAATGCCAGGTCAATGATTAATAAGACCACTGCCATCCATGACTTGATCGTAGATGGAGGACTCGACCTGGCATGTGTGACAGAGACTTGGTTGGATGAAGCAGATGGGCCTGTTCTTGCTGCTGCTTGTCCACCAGGTTTCTCTTACACACAGCAACCCAGGTCATATGGGTGGGGAAGGGGGCTTGCAGTGATTTCTAGGAAGTCATTAGTTTACAGCAGGTGTACTATTGGGAAGACCCAGTTCTCTGAATGCATGTTCTGGAAGTTGGGCAATAGGGCAGTACAGGATTCCTTTTGGTGTACCGACCTCCCTGCTGCACCAAGGATTTCCTGGCTGAGCTGCTTCAGGTCTTGGCGGATGTGCTCCTGGAGACACCTAGTTTGGTTGTCCTAGGGGATATTAACATCCATGCTGACACAACCTTACAAGGAGGCGCTCGGGGCTTCGTGGAAAGCATGGCCCTCATGGGGCTGTCCCTGAATAAGTTTGGTCCAACTCAGTCGTGGACATGCCTTAGACCTGGTGTTTACCTCTATGGATGTGGGTGATCTGACACTAAGTAAAAGCGAAACAAACCCCGGGGCTCTCAATTGTGGGGTGCCGCAGAGTTCCATCCTCTTCCCCCATGCTTTTTAACATCTATATGAAGCCGCTGGGAGAGATCATCAGGGGATTTGGGCTGGGTGTTCATCAGTATGTGGACACCCAGCTCTATCTCTGTTTCAAATCAGCACCAGTGAAAGCAGTGAAGGTACTGAAAGTGGTTGGAGGATAGATGGTGGCTAACAGATTGACGCTGAATCCTGACAAGACAGAAGTACTGTTTCTGGGGGAAAGGGGCAAACAGGTGGGTGGAACTCCCTGATCTTGAATGGGGTAACTGTGCCCCTGAAAGTCCAGGTGTGCAGCCCGGGAGTCATTTTGGACTCACAGCTGTCCATGGAGGTGCAGGTCAATTCTGTGTCCAGGGCAGCTGTCTACCAGCTCCTTCTGGTACGCAGGCTGAGACCCTACCTGCCCACAGACTGTCTCGCCAGAGTGGTGCATGCTCTAGTTATCTCCCGCTTGGATTACTGCAATGAGCTCTACGTGGGGCTACCTTTGAAGGTGACCCAGAAACTACAACTAATCCAGAATGTGACAGCTAGAATGTGGCAGAATGTGGTGACTGGGAGTGGCCACTGAGACCATATAACACTGGTCTTGAAAGATCTACATTGGCTCCCAGTACGTTTCCGAGCACAATTGAAAGTGTTGGTGCTGACCTTTAAAGCCCTAAATGGCCTCGGCCCAGTATACCTGAAGGAGCATCTCCACCTCCATTGTTCAGCCCAGACACTGAGGTCCAGCACCAAGAGCCTTCTGGCAGTTCCCTCCCTGTGAGAAGTGATGTTACAGGAAACCAGGCAGAGGGCCTTCTCAGTAGTGGCACCCTCCCTGTGGAATGCCCTACCATCAGGAAATAAACAAGGAAATAAACAATTACCTGACTTTTAGAAGACATCTGAAAGCAGCCCTGTTTTAGCTAAGGCTTAATTTTGGCCATTTCTTTTGCTGGTGACTCATTGTGCTGCTTAACCATGAAAATGTCAGCCAGGTCCTGCCTGCAGTTTTATGTGTTGGCCTGTGTTTTGGGCAAATCAAGAACAGTGCCTTAATAATAAATCTTTGAGATTCTGAATATTTTCCCCCCTCTGAAGCAACACAAACCTGGAAGGGGGCCTTTTGCTTCCTAAGCAGATTTTCTCTGGCTCTCAAGCAAAATCCCAGGACAAGAAATGTTTTGTGGATACATTGTTTTCTGCATACATATCCAAGGGCTAAGCAAAAACTGGTTTTCAGCAACTGCCCTTTGTCCATCCCACCCCCCACCAGGCTACACACACCTCCAAAGTGAGGATATTATGCACTCACCTGTTTTGGATATATGGCTGTAATCATACAAAATATGAAGCAAGGATTGGTTGGAGATCAGACCAAATTCTAAGCCAAGTGTTATTCCATACCAACATGCAGGCAAAATATTCCTGAAACTGTACACTGTAATTGTGATGCAATCTTCTTCATGCCATGCCACAGTAAATTAATAGCAAGGAAGAAATGTACTTAACACAGCATAATGCGTTCTAGAAAGGAGTTCTTGGTTTAACCTCAGGGTTTCCTAGGACTGAGTGAAACAGTCTTGTAGCCTTGTTTATGGAAATGAGAAAGTGAATGCTGAAAAGCCTGAGGAGACCATAGGATATGCTGATTACATTATGGAGGAACAAGGTTTCTTTGTCTGTTAATGTGTCACATGTTGAATACAGAGTCCTTTAAGCAAAACATCTTCTTGTGTATGCTTGATTTATACTCCTCCATCCTAATCTTAAACATAGTAGGGGGGGATTTCAATGCTTTCATTGGAACCAATTTCCAAATAATTTTCCAAATAATTGTCCTTAGGAGTTTAAGCTTAAATGTTCACTTTGCAACCTTCATATGGGTTTACACTCTGTGTGTGTGTGTGTGTGTGTGTGTGTGTGAGAGAGAGAGAGAGAGAGAGAGAGAGAGAGAGAGAGAGAGAGAGATTTTATGTCAACAAACAAACAATTAATTTGGCATCTCTGGACAAATGATGATAAAACAGGCACAAAACTGCATTCATAATAAAATCTGCACACCCACACTCATAAAGCAACAGGAAACTAAAATATTAAGTAGAGCAATCCAATAGTCCCACTTCACTGGCAAGCAACATACACTGGTGTAATTTCAGCTTCGCTTTCTTGGGATGCTAAGACTTTCCAGTAAATGTAAAAAGAGTGTAGGATTGAGCTCTTGTACTAACTAATTGCATAATATCACAGAAGATATATTATAGTATTTTGTTCCAGCACTTGGTCCTATCTTCAGTCAAGTACCCAGCTCACAACCATTCTTGATATTCCACCTACTTTTAACATATAGCTTCCTGTAAGCTGCTCATTTTATCAGTTCAGTTGTTTCCCTTACTTTTAACAGTTCTTTCGGATTCTGTTTGATCTTTCTAGTATCTGGCATATGTTATTCTAGCCACTATTAATAGATTTAATACCAACCAAAGCTCATGGCTTGGTGATCCAGGTTTCCTTTTTCAGAGGATGGGGAATTTAAAAGATACACCAGCCTATCACAACGTAAGTGTTCATTTGTCATTTCTTTAATTACTTCCAGAAATCTTTCCCAGTATTTTTGGGCCTCAGCAGTGGCTGTTGCCAATTAGGGCTCGTAGGACAGAAAACAAGGAGGTCATCAGTAGGCAATGCCAGAGCCAGTGACAAGAATAGCCACAGCCAATGATAGGAAGAGTCAACTAATTCTTGTTTGTCCCCATCCTCCTCTCTGCTGAGCAGGGGTGCCAACTTGAATAAAATATTGTGGGTGCCCAGATAAGCTCTGCCCCACATGACATAGTGCACGCGCACACACCATTTGAATGGGAATACCAACAAATATTTTATTGTGGGGCTGAAGCCCCCACAGCCCCCAGGAGTTGGCTCCTACAAGGGCAATGCTGAAACGAAGCAGAGAGGTACTGCCACCCCCTGGACTGGTCCTAAGGAAAAGGGCAGGTGAGCTTGGAGGAATTAAGACTGGGGTGGGTGGGCAGTGCCCCGTTTCCCATTGGTTTAATTTGTTGACCAATATTTTCAAGAATACTTTCAAGATCTAACTTCTGTCATCCTCATAAAAGCTTTGGCTGCACTTTGTTCCCAAAGAATGCCTTCGGACTATTTGGAGGAAAGCATAAAGGGATTCCCTGTGCCCAGCAAACATGTGTTTGTGGTACTGCCGAGGTGAAAGATAATAGTGCATTACTTTTTGCTTTGTCCCTTTGCCAACATATCACAGGCAATATCAGTCCTGGTCCGGCCACCTCTTGCTATCAGAAGGTCTCTCAAAACACAAGCTCTGAAATCTCTGTACAAGGGACAATGCACAAAGTAATGCACTTTATCTTCCACCTCCCCATCGCTTCTATGATCGACTTAGCTTTCTTAACAAAAAGTTTGGTATGGTTCACAGACTTGAGACAGGGGGTATATTGTATATTCACAAAGTGAAGAGAAATCCTTCTGGACAGAATATAAAACCTGCTAAAAGATAAACCTAGAAGTTCCAACAGAAATTCACATCAGACAGAAATAAAAAAAATGAATTCTCTGCCTAACCGTAGAGCAGCTGTGTGCTGCATTTGTTATTACCCTTGATAATGTAAGTATCCAATAATACTTGCTTAGTCTGAAGGAATAAAAATCACTTGAACCTGATGTCATTACCAAAGGATCCTGAAGGAGTTAGCTAGGCCACCTGTTAGCATATCAGAGAAATAGTGGGGAACCTGTGTGGGCCCAGGCAAGTGGAAAATACCTAATATAGACACATTAGTTTGACTTATGGACATGGAAATATACTAGAGCAAGATGAGTAAATTTCAAGCTTTTAGAAGAAAGCAGAGTGATTGCTAGCTGTCAACATAATTCCATAATGATATTATGTCAGACCCACCAAGTCCCACTCTGATAAAGATACATTTATAGTGGCCAATTTTTTATGATGACAACTGCTGCTTAGCTTACTTTTTAAAATGTATGTCCTGCCTTTCTTCCAAAAGGAAATTAAGAGTTAGCAAATAAAACCACCAAATAGGACCTGGAATTTGTTTTTTGTTTTTTTACAATGTGAGTACTCCGAAGTTCTAGCTAGTCCACCATGCTCTCTCCCAGGATACTCTGTTCCTGTCAAAAATGGGATATATTGGCTGTTACTCAGCTAAAGTGTAGTCAGAGTAGAGCCAATGAAATGAAGGAGCATGAATTTCAGTAGGTCTACCTTGAGTAAAGCTTAGTTGAACACCACCCTATGTATTCATGACTATTTTATTTTATTTTTTACATCATGAAAGTGTTGCTGTGCAGGTGAAAACTACTCATTGCCGATGACAAAAATGGCTGATAATTTTACCAGGCTCAAAGGCTTTATTTTTTAAAAAAGGCCATCATGTTTATTTCCATCCAGAAGGAAGTGACCACCACTTCTGGCCCACAGACTTTTATCTACTGATTGTCAACTGGTTCTAACTGTTCAAATATTTGCAGGGATGTTTTCAATTAATTTAGCTATCATTTCCCCCGACATATTTTCACATTTGCATCCAATGAATTTGTCACTGAAAAATTAATTATATGGCAGCTAGTTTATTCAACTATACATTGCAGAACTAGTTCACTATGTCCTATTTAAAATTTGTAGTCAGAATCTAATTTTTGACACTATAGCAATGTCTCTGAGTACCACACTGATCCCTGAGGAGATAACTATGAAACTCCAAAAGTGTTTTCAAGATAGCCACACAAACTCCCTCTCACAGCCATAAGTATCATCAAGAATTCAAGACACTTTCCATTAAGGCAAGTATGTTTGTGAAACAAACATTTTCTCGCCCCAGTATTTGGCAAAAGGGAATAAAAGGGTCTGTGGGTACCAGGTAAGCAAATTGTGGTGTTTATTTGAGCAAATGTTTATGAACATATTTTTCTCCCCGTGTTTGCTCAGCTCTAGATGAAAACGAGCAGTGGAGATAGTGGGTCATATAAGACATTTGGCCAGAGAATTTAGGAGGACTTCCAGAAGGCAGACGAGGGATAGAAAAGGTGGGTACAGCCAACTCTAATCACCCTAGCCAAAACATCACCCAATACTCTCAATTGTACCCCAAGATAGTCAGCCTCTCACTATTATATGCATTTTAACAGGAAAACCCAGCCAGATGGGTGGGGTATAAATATATTATTATTATTATTATTATTATTATTATTATTATTATTATTATTATTAACTGTAGTTATTGTTGTTGTTGTTTAGTCATTTAGTCGTGTCTGACTCTTCTTGACCCCATGGACTAGAGCACGCCAGGCACTTCTGTCTTCCACTTCCTCCCGCAGTTTGGTCAAACTCATGTTGGAAGCTTCGAGAACACTGCCCAACCATCTCATGCTCTGTCATCCCCTTCTCCTTGCACCCTCCATCTTTCCCAACATCAGGGTCTTTTCTAGGGAGTCTTCCCATGAGGTGGCCAAAGTATTGGTGCCTCAGCTTCAGGATCTGTCCTTCCAGTGAGCACTCAGGGCTGATTTCCTTAAAAATGGATAGGTTTGATCTTCTTGCAGTCCATGGGACTCTCAAGAGTCTATAACTGTAGTTATAGGAGAAAGCAACTTTGGAAGATGGTAAATTTGGGCAAGTGCTGAGTACCTCAAACAGCAAAAGGCTTACTGCCCCGACTTCATCACAGTGTCCACATTGTACTAATTTTCAGGGCTAGGGTGACGAGGCCCATTGAGAGTACATTGCCAGTCTGCACACACACACACACACACACACACACACACACACACATGCAAAAAGAAATCCAGATATCCAGATTGTGAGCAACACAGACTAATCTTGAATTCTGTTAAGCCTGGGGGAAAGACATTGAAAATACAGAAGGGATTATTTTTATTTAACTGGAAGGGGGAGTATTCTGTCTGAATACTTGTGTTAAATATTTGTGTCTACAGTTTTCTAGTCAACCCACAAAGAGTTCATTTAGCCATGTACCTTCCAGCCAGGATATTAGTTATTCTGTACAAAATGTATAAAGATAATTAATTAACCAAAATAGTAAAAGGCCTGTACATATCTCTCAGTTTGGGATGGAGGGGGGAGAGAAAAGTGAGCTGAACTGGAAGTGGGGTGGGGGTGGGGACACAAAAACCTCTAACCTGTCACCTTAGGTCTTTCAGTGAGAGCCTACCCCATCCATCAAAGCTTCAATAATAATGCTAGTCAAGGAGCCTACAAATAATATACATATCATGGAGATTACACCATTTATTTGGAAATGTTTTCTTATGGTAAAGTAAACTTCAGAAAACTACACTGGAGCCTTCTTATAAATTAGCTCTAATGCTGAAAATCCCATGAGCTATGAAATGTTATATAAAAAAAAATTAAACACATCAGTTGCTGAGCAACATGACTTCAACTCAAACAACATCTCCTTATATAAAGGCTTTTCAGAAAGAGGCTACTGTGGAGCTAGTGTGAGTCCTCAGCTTATGGGTAGTGTTATTTCATTACAATCCTTTGAGAAATAATTTACATATATAAAGTTGCCAGCATTTAATCTTTGGGAGCTTAGAGAATCATGACACTGCTGATTTCTTTTCATAGGGTAACGTCAACTCCACTCCCAGAACCATTCCGCATATGCTTAACATCTAAATCTCTCTTTTGACCTTGTGTTCCCCACATTTGTTGTTGTTTAGTCATTTAGTCATGTCCGACTCTTTGTGACTCCATGGACCAGAGCACTCCAGGCACTCCTGTCTTCCACTGCCTCCCACAGATTGGTCAAACTCATGCTAGTACCTTCGAGAACACTATCCAACCATCTCGTCCTCTGTCGTCCGCTTCTCCTTGTGCCCTCCATCTTTCCCAACATCAGGGTCTTTTCCAGGGAGTCTTCTCTTCTCATGAGTTGGCCAAAGTATTGGAGCCTCAGCTTCACAATCTGTCCTTCCAGTGAGCACTCACTGTTCCCCACATAGGGCTAACCATATAGAGCAGGTTGGTGCTTATTGACCTGTCCCTTAACATCACACACAACATCCACCCCCACCATGTGGGCATTGGTGCATTGAAGTGTATACTTGGAGAAGCCTACATATGCATAGACTTCCACACAACTGGATGCCTGAAAGGTTATAGGCATAGAATCACAGAATCACAGAACTGTAGAGTTGGAAGGGACCCTGCTTTCCCTCTGCAGACATCATGCTCAATGTGTCATGTTCTAAGGAGTGCAGCCAAGGGGATTTTCAGCATTGGGCATAGCCGGCTCTCTCGGCCAATAAAGCGAGATGAGCGCTGCAACCCCAGAGTCGGCCACAACTGGACCTAATGGTCAGGGGTCCTTTTACCTTTTAAGGAGGCACAGCTTTCTTCCGCACGATTAGCCAACATGTGGTAGGCAGCTTCTGAGGAAGGCTTAACTTTGTTGTTATCTGGAAAATGCTCACATACAACACAGTTGTAATATAAAATTATTATAAATGTGTACATAAAAGGGCCATAGCTCAGTGACAGAGTATCTGCTTTGCATGCGGAAGGTCTCAGGTGTGGACCCTTAGGTGCTGAAGATGCATTTAGATTTGTAGCATACCCAATCCCACAATTGAAAGTAGACACCAAAAGTAACAAAATATTTTAAAACAATATGCAAAAGGAATTCAAAATAAACTTAATAAAACCTAACAAATATTAAACATAAAGATGTTCCTTATTCGGTTTTCCAAGCCCCAGGCAACAGATTCCCACAGTGTCAAAACCAAACTGTAGCTGATTCTCACACAACAATTTCAATCAAGAATACACTGCATCATGGGGATTGTGGTCTTAAAGATGCACAAAGTTCCAGAATCTTCTTCTTCTACAAGTATGCCACCAAATATGCATGCAATCAGCTGATAATGCCTCCAACTTGCTGCAGTGGCAAGTTATACATTAGAATCATAGAACTGTAGAGTTGGAAGAGACTCTGAGGGTTCATTTGTATCCTTACTCTTGACTACAACAAGGAAAGCTGGTGAATCACAAACACAACAATAAGGTTCTGACTTATGCAAAATCACCATTGTTACCACCACCATGTGAAGAGGTCTTATGTATGAAGGGGACCAATATAGACACCTAGGGCTCTTCACTATGTGAGTGAATCCTGGAAAGAATTCAACACACACCCCTTTGAACATGTAACTGAAGGTCATGTGAACCACCTCACCAGTTGACACCTTTTCTACAGAGACAGGCTCTGTGGTTAAGACAACCCCTCCAGATTAAGGCTGGATGGTTGCTGTGCCCTTACTTATTCATTCCTGCACTCGGTAGATAATGCTGTGTGAAGAAGGGAGAGGCATGGTAATTTCCTATTATAAAATTACAACCTTTTCTGGAACAATGAAAAGATAGGTGAGGAAATGTGACTCTCTAGAGGTGTGCCTCTGACTCACAGTGACTCCTGACTCAACTCATACTAGTGGGCTGCATTCATTTGTAGACATCACTGAGCATCACTGATCCCTTGAAACCACATTTCAGATCTTAAGTCCCTATGTTTAGGTTCAACAATGATAGTTTCTAAAGAAAAGAAAAAAGCTTGGTGAAGCAGAATACCTGTTCTGGGCAATGTGTCTGGTGCACTTCGTGGAATGGTTATGAACATCAATAGGATGACTAAGCTTAGGATATAAGCTACTTTTTGAGGATCAAGGCCAAACAGAGAAGTCTTGGCAAAATGAAATACTGACAAAGCAACAGACATTAGAGGTTGTCTTGACCTCAAAGTCAGGTGATGCAGGGGTCAACTCCTCCAAAATATTCTGGAGCATTCAGAAGACTCAATGCTTGCAGAAGGCAATGCACATAATCTAGAAAACTGGTTAAGATCCAAGTTCTTCTAAGGAGATGGATGAGTCAAGAATGCAAATGGGACCAGCAAGCAGCTTAGACATAGCACAGAGAATAGTAACAGGATGTGAGGACTTAGGTGCAGTTCCAGATTGTAGCAGAAGCTCTATAGATGCAATTTATTGCAGTGTCTACACTAGCAATCCCAAACACAATATTCTGAATTTTCATGAAGAAATATTTTTATTAGATGTTAGAGAGACTGAGGAACCACCATAATTACAATTAGAAGGAGCAATGATTAAAACTGTCTAATACAATATGGCACTTTACTATGCTAAAGAGTGGGAAAGAGATGAAGAGAATGTCTGGCAGCTTCGCTAGCATAGTTCTGGTTTAGCCCTGCAGGCAGGGCCAGCCCTACCATTAGGCCAGAGCAAGATGATTGCCTCAGGGAGACAGCTCCCTGGCCGTTCCTCCTGAACCTCCAGCCATTCCCTTATAGTGAAGGACAGATTTGTGTATGCCACATACTCTGGCACCCCAAACAATCATTGGAGGACACTATCCTCTTGCCCGTCAAATTGAACTGCCAGTCCAGTTGGCTTCTACAGTGGTACCTCGGGTTAAGAACTTAATTCGTTCTGGAGGTCCGTTCTTAACCTGAAACTTCTTAACCTGAGGTACCACTTTAGCTAATGGGGCCTCCCGCTGCCTCTGCCGCCGCACGATTTCTGTTCTCCTCCTGAAGCAAAGTTCTTAACCCGAGGTACAACTGTATATATGCAATGGTAAGAGGTGTCATCTTGTCCTTCACTTCTGACAACAAGCTATATTGGGACAGCCCTGCTGATCCATGCATGGAAGCATGGACCCCAGCAGAAGTTACCTGTCATATAACCAGTTAAAAGGATCTCAGGGAGATGATTTTGGAAGAATCTAAGACTCCTCCCAGGAGCTACAATAAGGCAGAGTAGATTGATCAATGGTCCAACTCAGTGGAAGGCAGCTTCATACTGTATGTTCATCATCTGATATCACTCATAGAAGTAGAGGGGCTATCTCATAGAATCATAGAGTTGGAAGGGACCCTGAGGATCATCTAGTCCAACCTCCTGCAGTGCAGGAATATGCAGCTGTCCTTTAAGGGAATTGAACCTGCAACATTGGCGTTGTCAGCAGCATGCTCCTGTTTAGCACATGCCTTGCCAATTAAGAGTTCTCTGCCTTCAGTTGGACATGCAGCCAGTCATTAATGCTTTAGGTCTGGGTCTTTGCAGTATTGTTCTGATCTGAGTGGGCCAAACAGCTTTCTGAGCTTCTGCAGCAGACCAATCAAACTAAATCCTTCTCTGGTTGCTCATATTGCACCAAATATGCAGCTCTTCTTCCAGTGAGATCAGTAGCAAAGCCCCCTTTGATTTTAACAGGGGCAGATTGCAATCCACAACCCCTTCCCCACCAAAACATTCCCCCTAATTTCTTCACTCTAATTCGTCACTCACTACTACTACTTGCAGCTTTTGCAGATTGTGTTATCAGGAAGAAGCATATAGCATGAGTGCTTGGGTGCACACAGATACATTACTACGTGCAGGGTGCTAAAGAGCCAAGTACAGGAAATTACCACCCTGAATATGCATTCACACAGAATGACGCATGTGTGCACACACACAAACATGCAGAGCCAAGGCCTTCGGCAAGCCATCTGATTACAATCAGCATTTTGTGGAGTGATAGCTCATCAGACAGCCGGCTTCATGTTCTGTTATAGCAGAAGATATTCCTAACTAGCAACATTAGCAAAACAAACACAAAAGGACAGAGCAACTCCTCTTGCTGCGAAAGGGCTAGAATGTTTCTGGCACCTTAAACTGATGATGAGGAGCGAGAATCAAAAGGACCTGATTTATAAATATGAAATAATTCAGTTCCGCCACTACTCTTCCAGGTTAGCAAATCTTGGAAGCACAGTTGCAGTACTGGACCTGTCTGCTGTTTGGATGTTCCAGCTCAGAAACAGAGGAGATTGCTCAGAACAAGAATGTTATGGGAGAAAAGTAAAAACACTCTCAACCTGCTGCAGTGGAATAGGGCAGAGGTTCACATCAAATCTCTGGTGGAAAGATACGTGTGCCATTATCTTACTTTACATGTAAAGTAAGTCACCACCAATGAGATTAAATACAATAAGCCAATTTCACACTTTGTGTGTGTCTTTCAGCATTCTTTATAAAGCAAAAGGTTCAAAAAATGTTGAAGGCTTATTTGACTTTCTACCAGCCAAGCTTGAACATAGTGTGTCATTGAGATGCAGGGACTAACAACAACTGTACACAGCTCTCAAATTATTTACAGCCTTATGGTCAGGCAGAAAGGTTTAGATGGGGACATGTGAGACCGAGGTTCATGTCCTTGGTCAGCCATTCTGCTCGCTGGGTGGCCTTGGACAAGTTAAAATCCCTCAAAGGAGAACTGCACATTACACAAGGCAAATGTGGACAGAGAAGAGAAACAGCAGTTGGGAAGGCAAACTTATTTCTGCCTTACCCACTGATTCCCCCCAGGGGAAATGCCCCCATTTTAAAATCCTTTCCAATCTCTGAAACCAGAAGTATGACTGGCAAGAGAGAAAATGGTCATAGGAGTCATTTCTGGGAAGAATTGATGGGCATGGAATGAACGAAGCAACCCTGACCACCAGCTCTTCACTTCTTTCTGATTGCAATGGTATTAATTGTGGGTTGGGAGCACACATTTGCTCAGCAGGAATGGAAGAAAATTTTATTTGGTCTGTATTTTTAAGTGACGTGATCTAATTCAAACCTTCTGCACTAATATATGAATCGGAACATAATTATCCTTCAGATTTTGCATTTCCAAATTTTGTGAAACACCTCTTGGTTCAAAAAATGTACCAAAGTGGATTTTAAAATGTGGATTTTGGGATCAAATGTATGTAGAATTATTATTGATTGATTGATTAAATTTGTATACCCTTCATCCATAGATCCCAGGGCGGTTCACAATATAAAAATACAACATAAAAACACAAAGCACATTGAGATAAGGTACTTATTTAAATACTTATTTTGTGATAAAATGCATACCCAAGTATGTTTGTAAATATATATTTCAATATAATCATGGTGGAGAGGGGAGAGTAGGGCGTCCTGTTGTGCAAATGAAAGTCATATTAGTGCAATTATTTAGCTGAAAACTAACCATGATTTTTAATTAATTTTCAGCACTTGTGAATAGTAACAATGAGCTGAAGAGAAACTCAAAAGAAATGGTTTTGAGATTATATCCTATCATGCTTCATGTACTGGATTCTTTGATACTATTCCATTAATTGTGAACATAAATCACTGGCTTTAGATTTGGGCATCCAATGCAAGAAAAATGTGATTGTGGCTCTCCCTAAAGCTACGCCAAAACTCTAAAAACCTGCGGATATTTCCTGAACTACTGACTAACTGGGGTGCATTTAAGGATACAATTGATTTTTATGAAAGCACCTGCATTCCTCTGACAACATAAAGCCAATAACTCTAAAATACAGTGCTTGAGTGTTTTGACTGAAGTATACATAAGCCACGCTCTCTGCCAGCATCGTCTTCTTTCAGTAAGGAATTATAAAACAAAGTACAGAGAAAGGTCTGAAATCAGTTTTGGAATCCAACTGCTTCTATCAGAAGCAGTAAAATGATGCAAGGTTTCGACACATGATTTGGCTCAATAGAAATGTAGCTATCACAATTTGGCATGCATTTTTATTGAATAAAAAGAGTTTGCTTTAAAAAGCAACTCCAACTTCCATTCAAGGAGGCAATGGCTCTGTTTGTATGTGTGTGCATTTTTGCACGTGCGTGCACACACTTGTTATGTGTATGTTTCATTACCATATGTCTCAGGAGCACAGATCGGCTATCAGCAGCAGGAGAAGAGTGTATGTGTGAGATGCCTGACCTCGTCCTTCAGTGCCGAGGGCCTGTGGGTTTGGTCGAGGAACAGGAATTCCCTGTACAGACACTGAGTCTGCTGAAGGAGACAGGAGAGGAGCCGCCACAGAAGAGGACTTTGTTCATTGCCACCAAGGAAAATGTACACAACAGACACACACACACACACACACACACACACACACACACCATGGAGAAATGAAAATTTTCTAAAGTACCCTCCCCTAGCATAAAACATAAGGACTTTATTTCCTTAAAAGGGAGAAGCGGATGTGTGTGCAATACAAATTAGCTGAGACTAAGGGTATTTTGTGAAACAAAATGTATCTGAGAGCCAGATCGGATATTAATCTCTACAAGCTTGATATCCATAGCCAGGTCACTGAAACAAGATCAGAGTGGATTGACAATGTATAATGAACTCTTTAAAAAAAATCAGAACATGTATTAGCCATCACATCTGGGAATGGGAATTTGGATTTTTCTTTCATCTCATCAAGCAAGGTAGCTGCTATCTTACAGCTATGCAGAGCATAAAGTTAGTTGCAAAAGAATGTTCATCTGATCTGAGGTTGTATTTACCTAGTTTTAAGACCTGCTAAGGAACAGATGATTGTTATTATGTGCTCAAATGTATAACTACAGAATTCAAAGAGGGTGTGCTCCACCCCCACGACTGTATATCCATGAACTAGTCTTGTCACAGAAGATTATAAAAGCAAAGAATTACTGTTAGCAAGTTAATTTTCAAAACTACAACATCTCTCATTGAGTATTAAGGATGGGGATAAATTTATTTCAGTTCTTATTTAAAGGAGAACCTATGAAATTTGCATTTCCTAAAACAAAAAAAAAAAAATGCAGCCAATCTTCAAAATTCACAGTACTCTGAATTTTGCAATGCAGTTCCACAGCCAAGTAATGTGTACAAAAATGCACACATTGGGGGTAAAGTGTGCATAAAAATGCATTTATGTTTACAAAAATAGCATAAAAATGCATTGTTTTAGTGAAAAGTGCTTGCAATAATGTATATATTAAGGAAAATCTGCTGGTGAATTTTCATGAGAACTGAAAAAAAAAGAATAAATCACAAGCTGATGTGGAAGTGTGCACAACTTGTTTTTAAGATTGGGGAAATGAGAAATTGAGTGAAACTGCAAATGACAGATCTCAGTTATTCAGCATTTCTTAAGGTACAGAAAGCACAACCTAGGAAATACTAATTGGTTGCAAGTCCCATTGAAACCAATGGGGTTTAGGTTACATGTTATTTACAGCCTGATCCTATGAATATTTACTTAAAAGTAAATCCCACTTAATCAGGCACAAGGATACAACCCCATGAATTCTCTCAAGGGGGCTTACTTTTGAGTGAGGTTAGAACAGCAGCAACAGTGAGTTTTTCATGCACAGGAAAATTTATTGGAAGAATCAGGCAGAGCATAGTCTGTACGATAATAAGATTGTGCTCATACCAAAATAAAACAATTCTTCTGCAAAAAAAGAAATGGAAGCAGCAACTAGCACTGACAATTGCTGGCTTTCTGACATGCAAACACTGTAATGATATTTGCAGCCTTTTTGAAATGGCAGTACCCACAGAAAATCCAACTGGCCTGGAACAGATATATCCTTTATGGAAAAAACTGTGGCTTATATTTCCTTTTGGAGACTTTCCTTATTAAATAACAATTTTCAAGAGATGTTAAGAGAGTATGGTCAAGTGACAAATCCTTTACTATGTATTTCCATTTAGCGTGAAGTGTGTTCCTATTCAGGATCACCAGAGCAGACGTCTTTTTTTGATCTAGTGCCTATGGTAACCCCTGAAAGAATTGGTGCTGTTATAATGGCTGGGAGTTGAATTTATTTATTTATTTATTTTAGGCAGCTAAGCCTTAAAAAAATAAAATAAAACTTGCTTCCCTTCCATGCTGAGCTTGTCAGTTCTCCAGAGCAATGCTGTGAAGTGTATTATACCACCTCCTCCAAAAGCAAAACACATGAACTAGTTCCATTGCATGAAGAGTAGTTTTGATTCAAACAAGTGAATCTTTATCTGGTTACAATTACACATAAATAAGGAAGGTTATAAATCTAAGACGGCGATCCAGTGCCATTAAAATCAATGTAAAGTTTGATCTGACTTGTGTCCTATGTTCCTAAACTATTCATAACAATGGTGTAGAAAAGGCTGCCTTAGGCAGTAATCCCATACACACCTATCTAGAAGTAAGCCCCATTGATCTCAGTGTGACTCATTTCTGAGCATAACTTTGCTATGGGACTGTGCCCTGGCTGCATGGAACATCACCCAAGCAAATTATTTTGGGTTGCCTATCATCACATGAAAATATAGACCCAGTAATCCGTTGTCGCATAAAGCTAAGAAACATATTGTTGTACAAATAAGACATTCTTCATCTCACTCTGTATTTGCCTTGTCCAAAGGGCAGCTATGATTTTTTTCAGCAACCAAATATACCCTCAAGTATGGGACGTGGGTGGCGCTGTGGGTTAAAGCCTCAGCGCCTAGGACTTGCCGATCGAAAGGTCGGTGGTTCGAATCCCCGCTGCGGGGTGCGCTCCCGTTGCTCGGTCCCAGTGCCTGCCAACCTAGCAGTTCGAAAGCACCCCCGGGTGCAAGTAGATAAATAGGGACCGCTTACTGGCGGGAAGGTAAACGGCGTTTCCGTGTGCAGCTCTGGCTCGCCAGAGCAGCGATGTCACGCTGGCCACGTGACCCGGAAGTGTCTTCGGACAGCGCTGGCCCCTGGCCTCTTAAGTGAGATGGGCGCACAACCCCAGAGTCTGGCAAGACTGGCCCGTACGGGCAGGGGTACCTTTACCTTTACCTATTCTTCAGGGCAAACTAACCATGATAGGCTCTATGACAGTTACCATAGATTTTGTGTAACTCACATATAACTGATTGCCCAATAGCTAACCAGTGTAAGCTTTTATGTAATACTGATGTCATAATTCTGGGGTTCCACAGAGAGCTCCCCCTCTGACCAATAAGAGTAAATGTCTATACAAGTCAACAGTACTGGTCTTTAGGGATGCTTCAGACATGATCCACTTCCTACATACACAAGAAGTAACAAGCGTGCCATGTGTAGATTATCATGTGATGATCACACACAGTCCTATTTCACTGAAAACCTGGGCTGGATACTGCTACTGGAGATGGCTATTGGAGGCGGCTACCACATTTACAACAACTAATTACATAGCAAAATTGACCCTCCTGATGTTGTGGAATGTAACTGTCTGTATGCCTGTATGCTTTTTCCAACACAGAAGTGTAGGCAATCCAGCATGTTTGATGCATGCATTCATTTATTTATAGCATTTACACCCTGCTTTTCATCTGGAAAAGCTGTGCATTTTTATGAATGGTCATAACTGATTCGCAGTTGAATCACAGAATCCTTTAACAAGAACAATGATAAAGAGTTATGAAATGTGTAAAAGAAAATTGTCCACAGATTCAGACAAATGTCAGACTTGTCTGATGACAAAGGCTGACAAAATTTCATAGATTCATCTTATGACAGTTCTTTTGCGTAAGGCATGGTATCTAAGAACAGCACTGGAGGTGATGAAATGTAAGAAGGGGCGAGAGAGGAAACAGTAAAATGTTGAGTGTGTCTGATGGAGGTTCGATAGGTAGCTCTGAACAAGAATGTATCTGATTTCTACTGCCATTTAAGCTCCATTGAGCCCTCGCTGCCTGTCTCTTAACAACAAATATTAGGCATTACTATTTACAGACATCTCTCAAGGAGCCTCAGATAACACATTGATGGTGCGAGGACAGTGTGTACTTTCAGCAGCTGAGAATTATTCATTTTAATGAAAGACTAGGTTATACATCTGCAGTATTTTATGGCTGATGCTTTAATGGCTATGCAAAATATTTCCTCAGGAAACTACGTTAGGAAATGGCATAGCCTGGCAGAGTTGCAGTAGATGCCTTGGTTTTGAAACGTAGCAAAGCAGAACAAGGGAAACAAGGGGAAAAGACCATGTCCACTTCTAGATAACCTGTTCATTGAGCACTGATCTTGATTGGCTTACATAGCAGTTATGGGTAGATTAGACAACAACAGTTATTTATTGAGCCTTCATTCTGATTTATGGGGCAGTTATAGGAAGCGGCACCAAGCACTATTCAACACTTTCCACTATATTATTGCCCCATTGCTTTCCGTATCGCAAAGAGTCCATTTTGAATGGAGGGTGGGGGTGGAAGAAATGAGCTTGTTGCACAAGAGCTCTTTAATCGTGCAAGCTGAATTTGCTGATATGTGATTGGATCCTACCCAAAAATAGTGACAATCTAGAAGCACACAATATATCTACAGGTAAAACTCGCCCGCCTGCCCTCTATGCTGTGGTTATTTGTATGCTGACCTTTTTTCTTCCTTGCACCACTCATTGACCTTGCTGTGGTTCATTAATGTTTGCCGTATTCAGAGCCGGAAAAGAATTTTCCTGCAAACAGATTGGCCCCATTTGGATGTTTTGCCTTCCTCATAGCAAATATTCACAACTTTTGGTGGATAAGGCATTGGGTGCAATCATTAGTCTAATATCTGGTTGGGGTGAAGTGGTGCATCACCCCTATGCAACCAGGTGCAATCACAGATACCCCGTTAAAGGGGTCTAGTGGGAAGACTCTGTCCAGAAGCCAAGCATGAGGGGCAGACAGGCCATAGAGCTTCTGGCAGTGGCCTCGGGGGGCCAACTAGGTAGACCTGGGTTTTGAGGAGGTCCCCTAATCACAAGCACAACCAGGCTCATGCATCAGCCTTTCACCTAGAGGCTGACAATGGATATACACCCAATGCCTGAGCCAAAGCCTACCTACAACTGTAATAAATAAAACTTGTGGCCAATTTTAAATCCCAGAATGTTGTATTGTGCAGTTTGCTACACCTATCATTGTCTAGGCCTTTGTTCCCTTGAGTGGGGGTCATTGCAAGTTGGTCCGCAACAGAATAATTATCTACTGTGCTTGCTTCTGTTCTTGCTTGAGCGTTGTAGAGGTTGATACATGAATGTCCATGGTCCAAGATGCCTCTTGTACAAAGCTAAAGTCCATCTCAACTTTCCTCCTTTTCCATTTTATTTTGCTGAACTAATTGGACCCACCTGCTAACGTGATTCAGGAATAATTACACTGTCTCTTAATTGAGGGGGTTTAATACCTGAATCAAGGGTGACTCAACAGAAAACCTCTGTCATTACAGCCATGTAATTCTACACCAAAGCCAAACAACTTTCCTTTGCCCTGTAGAGCAATGTTTTAAAATATTTAAATAGTGTGATCACGTAGGCTGCTAATTGCCTTTCTGTAAATTCATCCCAAACAATTCCATATCAAGAGAGTAAAATTAATCCAATGTAACTCTCATAGGTACACAGAATAAAGAGAAAGGGGAACTCTGGATTTCTAAACAAAATTAATTCTCTTCATATGGAAAAAAAATGACAGCTTGATTTCTCTTGCTATTGAGCTACTGTTACTTGATGAAAACATTTTGATTCTTCTTTTTCTTCTTTGGGTACCTTAATAAAAACTGGCTTATACTGAGTCAGACCATTAGTCCATTTAGCTCAGTAGTGTCTACACCAGAGTTAGCCAATGTGGTGCTCTCCAGATGTTGTGAACTCCAACTCCCATCATCCCTGATCATTGGCCATGTTGGCTGGAGCTGATGGGAGTTGGAGTTCACAACATCTGGAGGGCACTGAGTTGGCTACCTCTGGTCTGTACTCACTAGTAGCAGCTCTACCCTATCTGGAGACCTTGAACCTCAGACCTTCTGAATTCAAAGTAGATGGTTTACCACTGAGCTGTGGCAGAAAGATGCAGCTTCATTTCTACATCACAGCCTGAACTATGGCATCTTTCACCAGGGAACAATGGACCAGCCAGCAGGCAAGAATGGCACATCTGTCTTATGAGATGGGTTTCCTATTGTGTTAATTAAGTAACATGAATAAGTGGGCCATTTTTGTAGACATGCCCGGTACAGCTGTACTAAATGAAAATAATGGAATATATGGGTTAATGCATGAATAGATTTATATGCCCCAATCTGGCACATATATGCTCAGAGTCTGCACAACTTTTCTGTTCATTTACCTGGAAATTGCTGGAGGTTGATGATGTTCAGAGGATGCACAATTGTGGATTGAGGCCTGGAGAAAATGCTATACATAGATAAATTAACAAAAATAACAGGAGCTAGAAAATTGAAAGAGTTAAAATGTGTGTTTTCATGCAATAGAATATTGGGGTGTTAATTAGCAAAGCTTATCCAGAATTCCAATAACTTGATTAAAACTCTTTTTTATTATTTATTGCATTTAGAATCCCACCTTTTTCTCCAAGTGGCTCAAGGTAGTATCCATGCATCTTCCCCTCCTAAATTAATCCCAACAACAATCCTGCGAGGTAGGTTAGACTGAGAAGCAATGACTGGCCCAAGGTCACCCAGTGAGTTTCATGGCTGAGTCAGGATTCAAACTCTGGTCTTCCAGGTCCAACACTCTAACAACTACAGCACAATCCCTCTTTTTTCAATTAAGAGTAATAAACATTAATTTGGAAGAAGGAAAACAAAGCTATGAGTTCACTGGTAGAATAATATAGCCATGAACACTGCTATAATGAAGGAAAGTAAATGGTTGTAAAATGCTATTCTTGCCCTATAACTGCAGCAAAAAGTAGTGAAGAACATGATTCCCTCCCACATTCATTTTCTGAAGAAATATTATTCTGAGCTTGCTCTACCTCTGTTATCTCAGATGAGTGAATTTATCCAGATCTGTGTGTAGCTGTCTAGTATATCCTTTCTGTATCATAGTTTCTATTTCTTGGAGGTGCATCTGATTGGCCCTCCATTTCCAGCTTGTAAAATGAGAACACATTACATCATATGATGCGTATGTGCCTAAGCAAACTTACAGAAAGATGCCTATGGACCATCCTTGCTCAGAGCTGTTGACTCTTCTTATAAACTTGCTGCTAACTGCTAGTGCAGGCTTGCATGCTCCTTCTCCTAATACTAGGGCTTGACAGTAATATATACTCAGCATGCTGGAAAAGGTGGTACTTAAATAAATTGGCACGAGCAAAGCATGTAAAGCCTGGAAGGGGTTTCCATCTGCACCAACAGCTGCCCATATTTTTACATACAGTCGTTACAAGATTTCCCACTCCCCACCCTAATGAAATGATTTAAGTTGCATTCAAGATTCCAGTGAGTTTGTGTTTTTGTTCTCATCCCATTCGCCTCCTCCTTTAAAAAAAGAACTGGTCATTTGCAGTTCAGAGGCTAATCTATTTCTATTGTTGTATGCATATTCAAATGCCTCATTCAACCAAAATAAACTATCAATTTGAATTGGAGTGTTAGTGTGAAAAACTAACATGAACCATCCAGGTTTATTTATGACATTCTCTGCCAGAATGTGGGACATCACACCTAGTAACTTCTGTGACTTGTTTGTTCATTTCAACAGAACTAGCACAGGAGTAGATTATTTATCTATTATTTTTATTTGTTCTCCTTCCTTTCAGCCAAAAAATAAGCTTGTAAGGTTACATATCCATTAAAAAAAAGGTAGTTCCTACCCAGAGACATATAATCTAAAAAAGGAAGGAGGAGTAATAAGCAAGCTTAGGTTCAAATTCTGAGTTACAAGTTGTTTTCTTGACCAGCTGAGATGGGAAAGTTCAAGGAGATGAGGCACCAAAAGTTTCTGGTCTGTTGGCTGCATCAGCAGAGTAGTCCCACATCCCTTTTTTCTCTTTTCCTGTGCTGCAGCTTTGTGTAATGGATGCTTCCAAATGACACTTGGAGGCGCATCCTAGCTTCTTAGTGGAGAGGAAAGTGGCCCTGCATCACTTCTCTCCCCTCCTCTATTACAGTCTGATACAGTGGCAGTGGCTTTCCAGGGGGTACTTGATGCACAGAGGAGCCTGGTTTATGTCATGGATGATTCTGGCACTGGGGCTGTATTTCTGGCATTGGTGCTGAGTTTACTTATGCAACTGCCTTATAACTGAATCAGACCAGTGGAACCATGGAGCCACTGAACTGTGAAGTCTCTGCTACACATTAACAGAAATCTGTCCCATTCATCCTTTTCATGTTAATCAGGAGCACTTTTCTAACCACGCTTTGAGGATTATTTTTTTTTGTAGCTAACATGTAATTTGGCCACCGCAAGCATGGCTTCTGATACTGAAATAATACTACTGCTTTGGGGCACTTTTCTTGCAAGGAAAACAATTTAAGTGATCTAATAACCCGTCTGCTGATCCTGTTTGCACATTAAAGGAAAGCGCTCACACTGTACTCAGAGAGCAATGGTTCTTTTTTAAAAAAGAAAAACTTCAGAAATCCAACAGGGCAGGACCATACATAAATTGTGTGAAAGTAGTGATACACACCACCTCAATCTCCATGAGCAGTGCAATATTCCAAGGTTTGCAGGCGTGCTTACCAAGGTCTGTTTTCCCTTTGGGGACAATGTGGCACAGAAGAGACTGTGGTGTCTTAATGATATATGGTTTTATTTACACATATATACAGCCTGCACCTAGATGGAGGGATTGCAGAGCATTCACATCCTACGAGCATCTGGCTTTACTCTTAAGGGCAGCATTGGGTTCAGAGGACAGCAAAAAGCCATCCTCTGTGTCTCTCAGTTCCAGCCTGCCGCCCTCAGCTCACATGGAGTTCTGCCCCTCTTTCTCAATCTCGCTGCTGACTCCAAGGACCTTCCCCTAGCCTACGCCTAAACCTGGCCTTTGGCTCTGCCTGCTAGCACCCAGCAAAGAAGGGGCCCTGCTCCTCCTTGCCTAGCAGTCTTGCCCTCTGATGGTTTCCTTGATGGTCCATCACTGGCCTTTGTCCCGTGCTAATGGCCCATCCAGCTAGCTCTGCTGAGCTGCTTTTAGTATAACTAAATCCAGGGGGTTTAATCAAACCTTGGTTAATTTTAACTTTTACTAAATCCAGGAATTATGGGGAATCTGCCCTGCCTTCATAAAAGCAGATTGTTGCCCTGATTATTACATATCAAATAGCTCTGCTAAATTGCCCATTTCTGCTGCTGTTTGTCTCTCCTTCTATAATCATGCCTCAATTTTTTAATCAGGGTCCCCTTTCTTTTGGGGGTAAAATTACTGCTCCTCTGTGCTCTGACAACCATTTGAATCTTTCTGTCTACCTTTTTTCCTTCTTCCGTTCTTATATATTTATATTTATTTACATTTTACTTCTGAATTAGCTGCATCCACATTATCAGGAGAGAGAAAGATCATGCTCTGCTAAATTTTAATGCTAGGTAGTTGGGTACCATTAAGATATACTTCCTTTGTACAAATTGTGTGTGTGTGTGCATGTGCTCATGAAGATATTAAGAATGTAGGGATATGGATGTTGTACAGTTTCTTATTTTATAGAACCTAAAGTTTGTCAACAGTTGTGAAGGACAATACAATGAAGGATTCACAAGGAGGATGTCTAGACAAGGAAATACGATCAACCTTAAAACAGAATCACCTGGAGCCAAATTGTACCAGACACAGATGGAGCACAATAATATGGGATGTTCTCCCAAGCAAGCTGCATCAAAATGAATGGGAACTATGCAACCATTTCAAAAAGCTCAGTCACAAGCTCCCAAGGGTATGGTGTAGTGGTTAGAGTGTTGAACTAGGACATGGGAAATAAGGGTTCAAATCCCCACTAAGCCATGAAGCTAACTGGGTGACCTTGTGTCAGCCACCATCTCTTAGCCTAACCTACAGTACCACACAGGGTAGTTGGGAGGATAAAATGGGGAGGGAGAGAATTATGTATGCCTCCCTCAGAGGAAAGGGCAGGGTATAAATGTCATAATGAAATAAATAATAAAGGTAGTCCAAGTAATTTTCCAGTGCATTATCTTTTGGCAGCAACAAAATCTCTGACACACCCCAAATTCTTTTTCCCCCACCCCCAAGTCTTCTCCTGCTTTTATCCTGCATGCACCTCTTCCCTTCCTCCGTGTTTTTGTACAAGAGAGCAGTGCAGCAGCAAACCAATCCCATCTAATGCCACAAAACGTTCCCTTCTGCCCTAAATCACTGCAGCAGATGGAAATGGTTATCATGAGCTTACCTGGCTTCATGAGTCACAGGCCCCTCCCTGTCTCCAGAGACGCAGCCTTGGAGCAGGCTGCCACGCGCCTGCTGCACCTGATTGTCTCATCGGCACATTCCAGCTAACAAAGGCGGACGAGCTGAGGCAGAGCCCGGGACACTGATACACTTGTTCTATCCCCACAGGTGTAGCAGCCTCCTGTTTTGAAAGCTCCTGGGTGTAGGCGTTGGGAGCCACATTCTTTCTTTCATTTGTACTGGAACAGCCGCCAACAGCAACACTTAGAGCAGAAACACAGACTTTATGTATGAAAGGAGACAGTGGCATAAAATCACTGCCTCCCCCCCCCCCCCCGCCAATCCCATTTGATTTTGTTGTTCATCTGCTACCCCCCACCTGCCACCTGACATCTTCCTGGCATCAGGAAGTCCAGCTAGAATACCTTAAACATTAACGGAAATCAGCAACATGGATCTTCTTACTAAAGGAGGGTGCCATGGTGTATATCCCCTCATGTGCACACTGTTGGTCTATGAATTCCTTCATCCAGCAATTTTTGGGGGAACTTAAGGTCACCAAAGCACTAAAGAAAGAGGCAATAGCAGCCATCTGTATCTTATTCCATGGGCTAAAGTAAAAAATTATAAGAAATCCACTAATGTTTTTGTCTGGTGCTTGATGCCTAAGCTTTTGCAGAATCAGGCTTCGGAGATGGTGGAGAGCTTCTGGAGCAGAAGAGACAGGCTGCTGCAAAATATGTAGGATAGACAGTGGGGACTGGTTGTGCCCACTGGGACTGGCAGGGCAGAAGGCAGGGATAGCAACAGAACGTGGATCCAGAGCCAATGACTGACTGTAGGTAAGAAGGTAGCAGAGGTGGATTAAGTGGTGCACACATATGGGGTGCTGAGCCAAGGGGGTACCATCTCAAAGCCTAGTAAGCAAGACACTGGGCTTTGGGAAAGAGGCATAAAGCTCTGTCAGGGTCCTAGAGCCCTCGTGCCTCCTTCCCAAGGCTGGGCACCTCCTTATCCACTTTCTACAGATGGAGGTAGCAGCCCGTGTGTTGGAGGATACAGCATAGCAGTGGAGAGTCCACTAAGACAAGACAAGGAGCAGGAGGTAGGCAGCAATGCATTGAAGTAACTTGTCATGGAGAAGCCATAGTACCTTCTTCAGCATCACCTACTTCAGTTGAGTATGAATGGTTCCTCACAGGCACCCAATTTCTGGGCCCAAGAGGGTTCTGACTGGTGTTGAAATTCATAACTACTTGATTTGATGGCTGAAGTTGCCAAGCTCACAAGGTCTGGCTGTATTACAAATCCAGGGATCATATTATTTTCTTCTCTGACTCTGAAGTTTGAACACTGAGCCATGTTCAAATCAAGCTGAGCTTGCCCATAATTATAGCTGGGTCTTTTGGAAGAATCAATAAAAACAGAATTCAGCAGATTAGCATGCTCTTTAAAAATACTACAGTAACCCATGTGATGCCCTCCAGATACCTGGGACTGCAGCTCCATCATCCCTGACCATTGAGCATGCTTGCGGGGGCTGATAGAAGTACAACCTCTGTACAGAGCTACATGCAGTCTACAGCATGCTTTTTAAATGTCAGGTAGGTTTAAGCACAGGCTGAGAGACATATGTCAGAATACTTCATCTTGTATTGGTTTTGAAGATCTTTGTAACAGAGCAACAGTTACACCTGCCTTTAAGGTAGATCTTTGCCAATTTGGGAAAGTAGATCGTAAATATCTGCTAATTTTACACAGGCATGCTTCTGTTATCTTGAACTCCCTTTGATAGGTAACCTTCAGCTCTTTTTTTGCCTGCTCTTGCAAAGAACCAAATCCAGCCTCATTTCCAATACAAGTTTAGACAACATCATTAAATTAACAGCTTGAACATTAGAAGAAGGAGAAGGAAAAGATTAGGATAATTAATGCCAAGATTATAGAACTGGGAGTGTTTTATACTGTTGGTAGGGCCACTCTTTGGGAGGCCAAATGAAAACTTTTACCACCAACTTAAAACAGGTTCTGACAGTGAACTGTGAAAAAGAATTGCTCCATGCCCTTGAAAGCCTTGGGCCAAGTTTTTAAAAGGGAAGCCTAAAGGCAGCGACTTAAAGCTGCAATCATATGCACGCTTTCCTGGGAATGAGTTCCACGGAACACAGAGGGTCTTATGTGAGGGTAGATATCCATAAGACTGCACTGCAAGGGTGTAATCCTATAAACCTGTACTTAATAGTAAGCCCAAATTAATGCATTGAGATTTATTCAATGAACTGGAGTCTAGATCATTTTCACCACCAGCCCTGACTTCTGATCTTGGGAAAATTTGATGTGAGTAGGTTCTTTTCACAGTATAGCACAAGCTTCTCTTGGGTGACAGAACCCTTCTTATCCAACTATATCTTCCAACCCTGAAATTGCAATGATTTTGTTCTCCATAACCCAATTCCAAACGTATTGATATCTCTCTGTATGGTGGTTGGCTTCAAAGCACATGTATAAATGTCTTAATCTTGTGGCTGTATTCATTAAACAGCTTCCTCCATGCCCGATAAACAACATGGACAGTGCCGTCATCTGGGTCAGGTTAGTTAGGCTGTGATTCGAATAACCTTAATAAGGAAAGGATTTTGAATATCATGTCCTGGAGAGAAACAAGTGGAATCATGCCAACTGGCATTCAGGAATGGGGGGCTGAGTGCTTTCTTTTCTGTTTGTCCTAAAAGGATTGCCAGATATCGAATGGCAGATATCCGAGTGACAGCTTTTCTTTTCAAAGGCTATTGAGAAGTAAAGAAGATATAATCATTTGCGTAAAGCAGGATACGGAGCAGGCCAGGGCCTGCACTGAAATGCATTCACCCAGTTATTTCACTGAAAGACACAGACACTTGCCTATGGCAGGTGCAAAATTCAGGCAGTGCTCTGATTGCCTCAAGAAAGAGGGGGGGGGGAATCTGCAGAAACTGTTGGGACACGTTCTAAATCTTCTCAACAATTATTCATTGCCTTCCCTCCCCAGCACCAGCACCAGCGCCACCATCTTGCCTGCTCACTCCCTTCCACCCAAATGCTTAAGGTTCCGCCTTTTCTTTGCCTGTAAGCAAGGCTGTGGTTTGCAAGGATTTGAGTGGCGGTGATAAAGAACAAAGAGACTGTATAAAACTAGAAGCTTTATAAAAGCTGCAAAATCAGTGATATTATGGCAAAGGAGCTTTTAAAAAAAAAGTCTGGGAAATGTATTCATCTACCTAACTTGGCACACTGAGTTAACAAGGGAAGACAGTTGGCCACAACTCTGAATTTTAAATAGGTTGCCTGCACAGTTTTAAGAAGCATCTGTATTCCCCTCTAAAGGGTGGTCTCGTATCATCACAGCATAACTTAAAGGCAGGAAGAAGAAAAGATTCTGCTTGATCTTCACACAGATGCAAGCTCCAAGTGTTATTTACTTACTTATTTATTTATTTTACAAAAATGTTACTGCTTTTCTTAACATGTAACTATCACACAGATGAAAGGGGACGCAGGTGGCACTGTGGGTTAAACCACAGAGCCTAGGGCTTGCCGATCAGAAGGTCGGCAGTTCAAATCCCCGCGATGGGGTGAGCTCCCATTGCTCGGTCCCTGTTACTCCCAACCTAGCAGTTCAAAAGCACGCCAAAGTGCAAGTAGATAAATAGGTACTGCTCCGGCGGGAAGGTAAACAGTGTTTCCGTGTGCTGCTCTGGTTCTCCAGAAGCGGCTTAGTCATACTGGCCACATGACCCGGAAGCTGTACGCCGGCTCCCTTGGCCAATAAAGCAAGATGAGCGCCGCAACCCCAGAGTCGCCCACGACTGGACCTAATGGACAGGGGTCCCTTTACCTTTACCTTTACCACACAGATAATCCCATACAATGGGCTGCTTCCAATGCCGTGTGCATAGAGACCCACTCAGCCAATGGGACTTCCCTTTCCTCTCTTCTGACTATGTACCACCCAAGTGTGCTCTGGAGGTCCTATTCCATACCCTCCAACATTTCACTAATGAAAATAGGGACGTCCTAAGGAAAAGCAGGACATTCCGGAATCAAATCAGAAACTGGGACAGCTTCTGTAAATCCGGGACTGTCCCTGGAAAATAGGGACACTTGGAGGGTTAGAGTGTAGTCAGTGTAGAACTGATTTATGAATGTGCACATGTGAAATTGTCACAGACCAGACCAGGACTGATCCATCCATCCATAGCTGAACTGACATTACAGATTTGGTATGAAAATAAGATGTGACCGGTAGGTTTGCCCCACAACAGGTGGAGGAAGAAAGGGGAAGCAGACAGTTAAAAAATGCACCTGCTGTACACCCCATATTGGTGCCTCAGAGCATGTTAGAAGCTTAGTTATCCCCACCCCACCCCAGCTTTAGCACGAAGGAAGTTCTGCTGAAATTTTATAAATGACAGAAAACTGCCAAAGGGCATAAAAATATGCAGAATGCATTGCTGTGTCAGAGCTATGGACAACTAGAGGCTTTTCACTCACTGAAAATGTATTTAAAAAAATAAATAAAATACAAGCAGCATCAGCTGGGAGTGGCTGATTATCAGGTTTGCAGCAGGCATGAATGTGAGATTTATCTTGCCCTTTCCTCCCCCACTACAGTCCTTAGGAAAATTCCTCCTTGGAAGATGCAGCATACATTTGAGAGCAAATTCCATATTACCTACAAGAGGAGATTTTCCACCCCACAGAACAAAGAGTGGCTTCAGGGCAGGGATTTTCCTCAAATGCAGCAGGGAAGGAAAGGGGTTAAACAAATCCCTCCCCTTGCCTCCAAACGTTGTGGAACTCTGATCATTTATCAGTTCTCTCACTTGGTGGTTTTTTGTGTTTTAAAAACTGCGTGGTTAAATGGGGCAGGGGTGGGGAAGTCATATCCAGTTTTGGCCTGCAGAGACTAACAAGTGCAGTTTTATTAATGACACCTATCAGCAAAGTAATAAACTGTTCCCTGTTAGCTACCTGATTCAGAGTGGTGACAGATCTTGCAACGTTGTCCAGTGGGGTTCAAAAGCAGCAGCTATATAAATTACTGTAGCAGACACACACATATGCACACAAATATACATACAGTGGTACCTCAGGTTAAGTACTTAATTCATTCCAGAGGTCTGTTCTTAACCTGAAACTGTTCTTAACCTGAAGCACCACTTTAGCTAATGGTGCTGCCACCGCGCCGCCAGAGCACGATTTCTGTTCTCATCCTGAAGCAAAGTTCTTAACCTGAAGCACTATTTCTGGGTTAGCGGAGTCTGTAACCTGAAGCATATGTAACCTGAAGCATATGTAACCCGAGGTACCACTGTACACAAACGTAGAAGACAGAGCGGATCAGGAGGAGAAATCCAGCTTGCAAGAGGCACGTTAGTTTCTTTCTTTCTTTTATTTTTTTGCTCAGCACTGAGTGTACCCAGGAACAAGTTTGCCACCACCTACCTGAAAAAAAGACAGAAGTAGCCAAATTCGTCTTGCATATTATTGCTCAAGCTCAGCAGCACCTTGAGACAGGCACTGACCTGCACACATTTTTTCAGTACCTGCCCTTGCTGGTATGAGTAACAGTCAGGCTTTTAATTTTATATTTTATTTCAATAAA
The DNA here is from genome assembly GCF_964106915.1 of Podarcis gaigeae. Taxonomy (NCBI): domain Eukaryota; kingdom Metazoa; phylum Chordata; class Lepidosauria; order Squamata; family Lacertidae; genus Podarcis; species Podarcis gaigeae. The sequence goes on from NC_139683.1 coordinate 40,714,406, forward strand.
AGGGTCAGATGATTTGAAATGCGGCTGAGTCGTTACTATCTGAAAGCTGCTGAATGTTTAGAATGCTATGTCCTGATAAAACGTCTTAGCAAGCTGGGAGGAGATTGAGGTCATGCATGTCACCCAATACAACTTCTTCATGTGCTTTCCTGGAGTAAAAATCCCCTCGTGATGTTACAGTTTGTTCAGCCTCTTCCCCCATCCCTTCTTTTTGCACTTCCTATGAAGACACTTGTTTTTCTCTCACACACACACAAACACACCAGTATTTGCAGCAGCAGGTTCCAAGAGTGTGTGTGTGTGTGTGTGTGTGTGTGTGTGTGTGTGTGTGAGAGAGAGAGAGAGAGAGAGAGAGAGAGAGAGAGAGAGAGAGAGAGACCGTTCTGTCACTGAAGCTATGTGGAGTAAGACACTTACACATTTTAAGCCATATTTACTTTTCCTCTCCTTGGCCACAAGACAGCCTCTCAGTAGCAAAGTAGTTAGGATACTGCACTAAGGGACCCCCTAAACAGTGGTGGAGGAAGGGGGCGGTTCGCCCTGGGTACCACCTCTGAGAGGGGTGACAAGTAGGCATCCCGCGGGAGGCTTGCCCTGCCGACCCCAGGCACGGCGGCACGAGCCGCCACGATCGTGCCACCGCAGCTGCGTGCAGAGGATCATAGCTGTCAACTTTTCCCTTTTCCTGCGAGGAATCCTATTTGTAATAAGTGAATTTACCTTTAAAAAGGGAAAACGTTGACAGCTATGCAAAGGATCCCTCCACCACCGCTGCAGCCGTGAGCAGAAGATCCCAGTGCCATCAGCAAACCACCCAGCGGCACATGCACGCCACCGCTACATATGGCACGTGAGCATGCGCTGTACATGTGGCGCACACGCATGCGACGCCAAACGGTTTGACCTGCCCCAGACACCCCACACCAGGGGACAGTTAGTCTTCCTTCACCCCTGCCCCTAGACATCCGTTGTATTGTGCATTCATGATCATTTGTGTGCATGATGGTATCGGGGCAGTTAGACACTGTTGTGTTTTTAATACTGTTTACTCCTGCAAAAGTTTTGAGGCTGCTTTGTTTCCAGTTGGTGTGTGTCCTGTAGCTTCCTGCTGAAATCCTGCAGCTTTTTATCCCACCAATGTCCTGAGTCTTGTTGTTTTGTCACGCTTTTGTTGCGCTATTGCACAAAAGTGTCCCTCCAGATGGCAGTGATGGGGTAACGTTGGGAAAGCTTTGCAGAACTAATGAAGTGGAATGATGTGTGGACGGTGCAGTACAAAGCCGCTACTAACACACAATTATTGCATCAATCACCCGATAGCCCCTCCACCGCCGCCACCAAACCTGAGCCACCCATGTCAGACCCAGGTCACCTGTGCCAGACCCAGAGCCTGAACCAGAACCGTCCGTGAACAAACACACAAAAATAAAAATAAAACCAAAATCCAGGACATTTGCTTTAAAATGTAAAATTCCCCCTGGATGGGTATGTAGGACCCCCAAAAGAGGAAATGTCCAGCAATTACCAGACATATAGCAACCATAGCATCAATAACGTGTTGCAGAATACACTCACAGAAATCAGCCAGTCTAGAGACGCCCTTAGATGCCATTCCCACCTTCAAAACCCTCTTTGACACTGAAGCTCACAGGTGAACCCTGAGTTCACTAGGGCAAAGAGTGGGAAGGGGGCTGGGGGCACACATACCACTTCTAATGTTGTAATAGCACAGGGTTCCCTACTGCTTGAAGGCTTCAGCCCAATGTGTTTAGAAGCCTGTTTCAGATATTTGTGCTAAACATAATAGGTTTTGGAGGGGGTGGTGTCAGCAGACATAGCCCTGGCACCCTACACACACACACCCCACTTGCCAGTTCAGGCTGATAGCAATTCAGACTGCTTTCTATAGCTCAGCTGAACCTATCTTTTGTGAGAATCAATTGCTGTAAGAATAAAATGCTATTTGATACTTAAACATGCTATAGTTATACCAATAAAAAGCACATTTAGTTCCCTACCAAATCAAAACACTTGTACTCTTATTCTAATCTCCTTATTATATAACCAGTTCACCTCCTCCATCCCATCTGCTTGCACCTGTTTCATATAAAGCTGCCAGCTGAAAAATTGTTTTGATTCTTACTTAGAAGCTGCACATACTGCAACTTTCACAATGGGTCTATGTCACAAGTGTTACTGGATTCTTCAATCACGTCTGAATTTGAACAATACCTTCCAGGGCCACTTCTGATGTTAACAAGGCTGGGCTGAAATGCCCCTGAATGGGCCAAACCAAAACAAACGTGTTTTGCAATTGCCTTGGCAGCACATTTGCTGCAATTATGAGGAAATTGCACTTAACCACATGTTTTATGAATTTTATTTTTCTCTCTCTCTCCTCAATTAACACAACTGTTTCGCATTTGCTTTTTTTCAACAAAAAGTATTCATTTGGAAGAGACAAAAGGCACAAAGTAAGCAGGTTATTACATTGAGCATAATGAGAGATGCAAGAGTTTGAATGCTAAGAAATTCCCTATTAAACTGTCTGTTTGGCTGATCATAATTGGATCCTGCATCACTGCATGGCACCTGTACATTCTGATATGTTGTCATAGCCCTCCGAGCTATGTAAACAAGCAAGTCCTGTCGTGTTGCTGGCTGACTCCAGGAATCAGGGAGACAGACAAAGCGAGTCAAGAAGAAGTACTTGCGCTCACACACATAGACAAGTGAAATGACTAAGCAAACAAGATGACTTTAAAAAAGTAGACAAAATAGGAAACCACATTAGGACTCTACTGACGTTTTTTTGAAAACGTCTTGTCTTCAGATGCACCATGATTCAGAGCTAATAGGAACAAGGGAAAACTACCTGATATGTCCATCCAGTTCAGTATTGCATTCACTGACTGGCAGCTACTCTCTAAGGAGATGCCAGGGATTGAAGCTAGGACCTTCTGCATAGAAAGCGAATACTCTGCCCCTGAGCTGCAGCTGCAGCCCTTACCCAGCACAGTAAAGTGAACCATGTTTTTCAAGACCATGCAAAGATCACATGATGTTGCCTGCTCATTTGAAGTCTTGACGGCACACTGGCATACTCTGAGATCACTCTTTTCTGCAAGTGCAAGTAATGTGCTACAAAGCTCTATCTTCATATATGTCAGCTAAAGATGTAATCCCAAGCTCTTTATAGTAGAGCGTTATACACTTTTCATTTTTTCATATTCCCCACTTCAGAAATCCTGTGCAATTCCTAATTTCTTACAAATTTATGGACAGGAAGCCCAGTTTCTGATACCCAGCAATGAACTCTACTCATCTTAAGCAAGAGCGGCCACTGTATACTTTCAGCAAGGTTTGTACTGACCAAGGATTTGAAAGCAACTGCATTATCCCAATCTATTCCATTTCTCAAACACACCCATAGGATCTTCATACCTCCCTAGATGAACCAGGCAGAGATATCCCTTGTATCAAAGCTCTGTGTAATATTGCAGGGGAGGGGGGATCCATTGTAACTTTTATCTCCTAAAATCAGCAATGAGTTTTAACTTGATCATAACATCTTTGTAGTGCAAGAGTGGAGATCTTTATATCTTCCACCCCAATGGGCCAATTTTGACAGGTAGTTGAGACATAACATATCTGCCAATCTTCTGATGACAACATGTGATTGACACCTGTCAGAGTCCCTTGTGCAGCACTTTCCAAACACCCAACAACCAGACTTGAGCAGGAAGGCTTTGAACCAGAGGTTAGATGGTCTCCTGTCATGCATTGCAGAGTATTGGACAAAATGACCCTCAGCATTCTTTCCAACGCTAGAATTCTATTATTCTACTTGGAGACAGTGCTCATTTTACGTGAACAACAGGGACTCCTCAGTGGTGGTTCTACCACTCTGGAGCAGCCTCCTGAATTAAATCTAGTTGACTCCATCAATGCTCTCTTTTAAACTGAAGTTACAACATTTCTGAGTCCACCTGTTTCCACCTGCCTTGCTCCACTCTGAAGCCTTTGTAAGGGAGCTAGTTCCAGACGAGCTCTGAAGGAGCATTCTTGCCTTTGGGGTTGAAGATAAATGATGAAGGTGTCTGTATGTGTGCTAGATACTAATGACATTAGCTTTGGAGGTACTTTTGAATGTGAATATATCTATATATTACTTGATTTATTGGCAATCTTTATGCTCACTTAAATATGGATGTATGTTAAATGAACTGTTAATTGTTGCAGGGTTAATAGCAATGATATTATATTTTCTATTACATATTGTTGCTGCAGTACTGTATTTAGACAGTTTTAATTTTTTTGTACAAAATATGGTATATAAATACATTTAAGGTGACCTTTGTTGCATTGCCATTTTTACTAACATAAGCCAATCAGAGTACTCTGAAAATAGAAAACAGGTATATAAATGTATTACATTAAAAAAATAGTGGGAACTTAGCTGGTCACTACTAATTTAATTTCAGCACCAAATATCTGCAACCGCATTATAACGTGGTGTTGAATAAAGGATTGGTTATTTTCAAATGATACTCATCTTTGCAACTGTGATTTTGTGTGTGGATCATACAAGATGGATCCCTGAGAAATCTGCACTGGCAATCACAGACAGACATCGTTTGCTGCTTGTATATATGGCCAATAGCTGTTCATTATACAGTGCCAGACCTGCTTGAACAATTTGAACCAATAGTTCAAGAAGCCCACAGCCTGAGGACAATACATAGGAAACTGCTTTGAGCCATGGCAGACTACTTGTCCATTTAGCCCAGTGTTGTCTACTCTGACTCGCAGAGTACCTGCTAACCTTTTTATGTGAAGACGTCAAGGATTGAACCTGGTCCCTCTACATACAAAGCATGTCACTAGGCTATGCCCCCTCCCCAAATACATAACTGTTGTTGTTTTTAAGTAGTTCATGTGATTAAGCAATGAAATGATGCCTCAACACTTAGCTGCCTAGCCCTGCTGTGAGATCAGAGCTGATGAGCCAATGATTTCTCCTTGCCTAGCCCCACTGTGACATCAGGGCAGGGCAGTCAGTGGACTATGAACATGATCATTCCTAATCATAAGGGAAGAGATTAAACTTTCTATCAGAGTGGCTCAAGCAAGTTAACCAACCTAGCTCTGCCCACTTTTCAGAAACAGAGCTACATTTCAACAGCATTGGCACACACCTCTCTTTATTTTTCACCATTGCAGTTTAAGTAGGTCCATAAGTTCCTGTTAGACAAATGCTCTTTTCAAATCTGCACAATGCAAACACATAAAATCCATCTAATTAGAACCTGGCTGCAGATCCCGGTTCCTACTCTATTTCTTTCCTTCTTGATATATTACCTACCACATTTAATAATGCAAAGTTTGTTAAGGGGGTGGAAGGAAAAACTTCCAACTAAAGCTTAGATTAGTAGTTTGGGGGGTGAGGGAAGAATTCCAAAACTCTGCCAAAAAACCATTTCCTGCAATTAGCCCTCAAGACTCAAGGATTATTTGGAATCACATGACAGATAAACTTTTGCAAAGCACTGACTGTTCAGCCTTGATGAGTTCTATCAAACCTCTGGGGCAGCCTCAGACTCAGGGGACAGCTCAGACATTGCCCTTTGGGATGAACAGCCGAAAGAGCTTTGCCTTTCCAATGACGCATTTTCTGCAGCTCTACCAGAGAGTCAAACCCTAATCTTTTTAATTTTCCTTAAAAAAAAAAAGCCTATCCGAAATCCAATCACCGAATTAAGGCATATAGTACAGACAGTACATCCCTTTTGCTACCTAAATCCTTTGAAGTGCTATGTGATTGGTTCACAGGTAAGGAGCACACCTGAAAGATTACCTACATCTGTTCATAAGAGTGCCCCCCTGTGGCACTCTTCAATCTTCTTTCAGGGAGGAAAGGAGACACTTGTTGCACTCACGCAATTAACCTGTTTCTGCAAGAAGCACCAGGTTTTGTAGCAAGTAGCTTCACTGTGCCATACTGGCAAAGCAATTACAGTAAGCTGTCAGGATCACTCTTGGTAAAGTAAAGCTGGAAATCCCCCTAGAAACATGGGAACGAAGAAACAAAGCTCTTCACAGTGTCTGAGACTGGAGCTTTAACAATGCTGTTAAAAGCCGGGTTTAGACACTCGGCAATGAATTCATTATGGTTTGTTTACTGTTAGTATTGTCTCGCGACGGCTTTGAGGTGTGTGAGCTTCGTATATAAAATGACAATACCCGAATTAATCTGGCTTCTCCCTGCTTAGTTCAAGTTCAGCTGAGGTTGCATCTCATCGCTAGTTCCACTTTCAAGGAATGCATTGATTCCAGTACAATATTCCCGCCTGTATAGAGTTGCCAACACCTGGCCTTTGAGAGCAACTGCCTGTTTTAAATAATTGCAGTGCCAGGAGAAGTTCAGCCAGATCCAAGGACTCTCTCTCTTTGTGTGTGTGTAGCCCTGTTGCTTAAAATCCATGGACCACTTTCCCAATTCCTGATATTGAAACAGTGTCTGCCTTTTTATGCCTCACTGTAATGCAGCAGCAATGTGAATGGAGAAAGAACATCTGATGTACACCTTTTTTAGCAAGGCTAGGATTTTGCAAGCATGTTGTCTATTAAATGTAATGAGATATGAATAATTCTTCAAGAAAACAGACCCTGACTTCTAATGCCCATGCTTTACTAGCAGAAGATGGCTCTAAAGGAGAAGCTGTGCTAAGCCTTGCAATTTCCAACTAGTTAGATTTGTACAGCCAAACGGCTAAATTGTATTTCTGTTTCTTTTTCTCAGTTGCAGGAAACTGATCTTTTTGCATGTAGGAATCAGAGTTCCCAATCCCAAAAGCCATGTAAACTTATACGCACTTACCGTATTGGTCTGAATAGAAGCCTTACTTTTCCCCCAAATTCTGACTGTGAAAAGTTAAAGTGCAGCTTATATTTGTGACCTTACGGCTGGCGCCAGAAGTGCAGCAAAGCGGTGCCTGCCCCACACATAGTCCCCCATCCTTACCCCAGGCCAGGAAGGGAGAGAGCAAGGAATAGGAAAGGCCGCTGGCAATGCAGCACTGCTCCCTCCCCCCGCCACCAGTATGCAGCCAGGAGCAGCGAGGAATGGAGCGGCTTATTTTCAGGTTTTTTTCTCCCCCACCTCCCCTCCAATTTTAAAGGTGTGGTTTATATTTGGGTCAATACGGCATATGCATATAAACTTATAAGTAAACTTACATGCACATAGTGCACTAATATTATGTGTGCAGAAAACCTGGTCCATGTCAACAGAAGAAGTCCATCTGCCTTCACAGAAGAATGCACATATATATTGGCTACCTCCACTGATACGGGTGGAAAGCTGTTTTGACCAGAGGATTTCCATGTACCCAGAATAGCGCAAATGTTGTTTTTTAAAAAAAAATCAAAAAAAATCAGCAACAGCAAAACAAAACTCACATTTTATCCAACAGTGTATAATCTTTGGTTGAGATTCAGCATAGGAAACATGATACTGCCCAGCAGGCTTTTGTTAAAGCTAGAAGTTCAGCTTTTCTTTGAATCTGAATTTGCTTCCTTAAATCCAGCTTCACTTTTTCTCTTGATGTTAAATTGCATTGAGAAAGATTTCTCATCTCGGAATTAGAATGATATCAATACCAAATGTACATTATCCATTGGAAGGGTGTGTGCGCCTGGAAGAGAACCACAGGCAAAACTAAAAATCTGCTTTCTGGTTTTTCTGCAGCAGTTATCATTGCCAAAGCGACAAGCCACTTTTCCGTTTGAAAACCCCCTTGCCTCTTCTGCAGTGGAAGCAGCTGCAGGAAAATGAGGAGGCAAACTTATAGCAGTGTACATGCACAGTTCTTAGGATCCCAGCCACAGAACCACATGGCATATCTAGCAGCAGAGGAGATTTTCCCATAATGCACTTTTAATGAATGCCACATAGGGGCACATAAAGACTTATTAAAAAGCAAAAAAAGTTCTGTCTGATATCTACTATCTATCTAGAAAAAAGAAACTGATCATTTGGCAGATATACATTTATGTGGGGATTCTGCTAGCAACATTACTGTGGTCACTAATTCATTCAACTTACACCACTGGGCAGGGGACTTTTTAAAATGTACTGATTAACTTGATTTGCAGCTGAACTAGGACATTTGTGAACCGCTGACCTAGAAAGCTATCCCATCACCAGAGCACTGAGCCATCTAGTCCTCATACATACTGTTTCACTTAACAAAATTATTCTTGACAAGTGCTTAATCCATGTTACAGTTTAATCCTTTTTGGTATTTTAGGAGGGGGGAGAAATCAAAATAACTAACCTCCGGCAGGTTAAAATTAGCTACCTACTAGACCCAAATTAGAATTCTGCAAATAAAATTGACTTGGCCATGCAGATTTCATGTGCCTTTTCTTTTTTCCATCACTAACTATATTTTTCTTGAAATTTGTTCATTACATTGATGTTGCTGTTATTGCTTTTATTTATGTATATACCACTCTTTGGCCCAAAAGTCACACCCTGGGTGCTGAGCTGAAGGGGCACCATCTCAAAGCCTGGTAAGGGAGGCACAGAACCTTTTGTGGGACATAAATTTTCAAAGTTTGTTTGTGTGTTTGTGTTGAATCCAGATTTCCTGTAAGTGGAATTCTATTCACAGAACACTCCTGTCAGAGAAGGGGAGTAAAATTACATTAATTCTCTTTTCTCCCTGAAGTATTGTGTACATATGGGAATTTCCAACACATTGTGATGTCGTAGTAACATAGGAACATCTGATATTGCCTTATAGTGAGACAGACCATTGGTCCATCTATCTCAGTATTGTCTACAGGGTTTCAGCCAGGGAACATTCCCAGACCTACCTGAACATGGTAGTGGACCAGGGACCTTCTACATGCAAAGCAGATGTTTGACCACTGAGCTATTATTGTTTGTTAATGACAGCCATCTTCTTCAGGACCTCAGATAGAAGGTATAAACATCAACCCATTGTCTTATGTTTCATTTACTTTCCTACAGGGGAGAGTAAAATCCTTTCTAAAGTCTCCTGAATCCTCAGAAATGAAAATCCAGTGAGTGGAGCATGAATTATTCTCTGGATTATCTTGGCAGACGATGGAGAGGTAGAGAAGGAAAGAAGAAACAGACCAGCACATTTCATGCAGAAGAAAAGATGTTTGTACCTATAAGACACTAGAGAAATTGTTCAAGGGCAGCTAATGTATCTGAAATATGACTCTTGCAACTGGGCCAAGGTCAACGAGAGCCAGAGTGACCTGCCACAAAACTGTTTTCCCCTGTTCATCTGAGCCAGAGTCTCCTCCCCTCCCCCCTATTTTCCCCACAATATTTCAGAGATGACTATAACTCCTCCACTTCCGGAATATTTGGCACTTCCTCAAAGATGTTCACAAATGTCTGGAAGCAAAATACAGGCGTTGCATAGAGGACAAGCTGTTCCTTAATTCCTAGACTTGTAGGATTGCTTTTGTCTGTTGGCATGTTGTGTTTTTGAAGAACAAATGCCACTTGATTTTGTTTGCCTGGTTCCTAGGACCAATACGTAAGCCTTATGCTAGATGTGGTGCTTATTTGATCTCATCTCTCCTTGACTTGTTGGCTGAAACATTGCTAACTACTACTATGGAAACTGGTTTATGTTCCATATCCAGTTTGGTGATGGACCTTTTGAGAACCTGGAGCTAGGTTTCCAAGAGCAACTGTGCTCCTCTCAAGCATTTCTCGTCTATCAATTATACAGCCTCTCCCACTAGGCTCTTGTCTGAAACCTGGAAAGCCACTACCAGTCAGTGTAGACAGTACTAAGTGAGATGTGCCAATGGTCTGACTTAGTACAAGGCTACTTCCTATGTTCATGAAATCCTGTGGAAACTTGCTTAGGAGTGGAATAAGATCCACTGAACTTAGAGGGTGCTTTGATTGATGCTGCAGGTGACAGGTGGACAACACATAACCCTTATCACAGTTTTAGTGAGCCATAGGTCTGGCAAGGAGGAGGAGGAAGGGGAAAGTAGCTAGCAGAAAGAGAAAGAGTGGAAAACAAAGGAGTGGCAGAAATAAATAAAAGGGAATGGCACCACCCATATTTGGTCCGGGCCCCACCCACTTGGGGCTCCTGTTCTGCTCACTTCCAATATGCAGTCCCCAACAGAATGTCCCTGAGGAAATGCAGCTCCCATCAGAAAAAGGTGACCTCCTGTAAATCTGCAAGAAATCCCTGCACAATAAATAAGGCATTTATGGGTCATGATGCTCTATGGTTGCTGATTCTTACATTATACCATGTCTGAAGGTGTTGGTTTAAAACAAAACTCTGTACTGAATCCTGTTTATCCACATGAAAATAGGTAGGCCTTGGCATGCATGTGCTATGGTTGTAGGGAGTGGCTTCATTTTGGTGCTATTTGTGTTAAACTGAGATTTAAATGGGGTGAGAAAAATCATGTGGTGTATGGTGCAGATTATGCCAAGAAGAAAAATGGACAGAAAAAGGGTGCAAAATTAGAAGAACGCTATAAAGTGGTTGGCTTTTAGGGCTTCATGTTATAGCCATTTTTAAGAAGCATTGCTTGTCTAAATAGATTTTCCTCTTGTATGCTTGCCCAGAAAAGATCACTCATTTGCACAATGTTTTGACAACCATCTTAATTTCTTTTTGATTGCAATTGTTGGCCATCTGCTTCTATTTCTTCAGTATGTGTGCATTACATATTAAATGTAGTGCACCCCCCTCTTTTTATATTAGTTCTATTAAAACAGCATAAGATGCTACAGAAAGAAGTTCATTGAAAACATTAGAAAATGTCAACAAACCAATTCTCTTTGGGGGAATTATTGCTGAGTTTCATATTTTTATGAGCGCTCCACATTCAAAGGCGAGTCTGAGTTCATCCCAACCAATATGGAACATTTCAGCCTTGGTAGCATCTGCCTCATGGTCTAAGAAGCAACTGCCTGTGTTGTCCAGGGAAGGCTAGATTGCCATTTCCCCTGAAGGCCCTGGATCCCTTGGTCTGACTCACCACAAGTCCCTCCTCTTTGACAATCTCTTCCCATGCACATCAAGATGGATGGTCATTGTTCTCTAACTTCCCTGTGAACAAACCCAAATGAATTCTCAGTAAAGAGCCAGTATTGTATAATAGCCACATAAGTTTTTTGCAAGCAAAATGAAAATGAATGCCTCATAATCAGATAATCGGGGGGAGTCCATACAGACTCAAAATATCATAGGAAGGATCACACGAGTCCCCCCAAAGATTATGAGCCAAGCACGGGTCACTTTCAGCAGCCTGCCACTGGTGACCATAAAGTAAGCACTCTCTTTTCTTCCCACCAACACCAGATGTATAGCCATTCAGATTCCACAGCCCATGCTGGTTCCAATAGTTTGCCTTTGTGCAGTAAGAACTAGTTCTGTTGGCCACTACTCACAAATTATTGCACTTTGTTTTTTAAAGTTAGGAGACATTCCAAAAGTCATCCTGTTAACACTTACTTGCCAGACTTTGCAAGAACATTTGTATGGGCACATGCAGATTTATTTTTGTACGAAACAATGCCCACGGAAGGAAGTGAGCTCATGATGAGGTTTGCTTCCTTAGCCTATCAACAGGTAATTGGCTATAATGGCCATCTGGAATTTTGAAACTATTAGTAAAGGTACTGTATTAAAACACTTGGTCTGATTACCATTTTTATTCCTTTCTATTGAATTTTTTCTGAGCAGAGAATGCATTGCAATTGTTATCTCACCTGCGCCTCCCCTGGGATGTCTATGTGGCCCTTTCACACCTGCCTTTATGTCATTATATTAAGACACTTTTGCTTGAAAAGTCTTTGCGGAGAGAAGGTTGGTGCTTTGCATCCCCCTATTGGGTTCTTCCATTTTGTAGTCTCCATGCTGTTTAGTTTGTATATTTTAATACTTTTTTATTGCATGTTATTGTTTTTAATGTTTTCTTTTAATTTGTGAGCCATTTGGATTTTCTCTTTCTTAACAAAAACAAAATAGCAGGGTAGACATATGATAAAAACAGCTGCACAGCAATCCTGAAAGGGCGGGAAATATCCAAAGATACACCCTATACATTTCACAAAGGTGCCAGAATGATGAACCTTGGTATTCTCAGGATCCACTGGTCTACTGGTTATCACAGCTACTGGTTATTGTAGCTTTTTGGTGCAAATAATTAAAGGAGACTGACCGTGACAAAAAAAAAAACCTCCTTGTTTTCAATGCTAACTGTCAAAAAGCTAACATTTGGACATTATCCATTCATCTGGAAATGCTTTTGTGTCCTAAACATGCTAAGGTGCACGCATGCACACACACTTCGTGTGCACACAAAAACACAAAAGCAAGCCAAGAAATCAAGTTCTAGTGTGTCTCTAGAGGAGGAAGCTAACATCTCAAGTGCCTTCAGGTGAGCACGGCACGATATAGGACTGGACCACTCGCTGCCAAATCTTTCACTCCCACATACTGTATTTGACTTTAATGGGAAAACATCCAATAACAATCCAGAGATAATACAAATGTATAAAAGAATGAACGACTGAGAGAAACTATAACCAATTTATGGAATAACCCATAATGGCATGTCAGAAAGTAATGGCCAAATGTCAGAGCATTCTGTATGCCAACATTTTCTGAAAAACCATTCTATATCATGATACAACTGATGACTGAGCGATTGTCATTTATAACAAAACAGGTAGCTCAATATGTATCATCTTTACTAAATAAATGAGATTTCAGTTTAGCGGAAACAGAATATTTTTAAGTGCATGAATAATGAAATATCTTTGGGGACACCACTGGAGTGAGGTTGGTGTTTGTTTTGCATCTGCTATAGGCATCTGTGCCTATTTCTAGTTACTACTAATATTGGCATTGGTTATTTGTCAGAGTTGTTCAATACTGTTTATGATAAGAATCTGTGTTTGGGAGTTAGTGAAGTAGTTTTAGAACTCCACCCCACCCAGTGAAAGCATATAGTACCTTCAGTAACTGGAGCCTTCCAGGGTTGAGAGGTGGAGGGGGTCGTATTTGATAGTGGGTGAGGGACTTGGGCCCATTGCAGACCCACTCCCAGTGTCCCTCCCTCAGAAGCAAGGCCCTAACTGTGAAGGAGAACAAACTGGACGGGACAATGTTCTGGGATTAAAATTGGCCACAACTTTATTGATTCCAGATGTTGGTTGGACTTGGCTTAGGCATTGGGTACATATCTCTCACAGCCCTGCTGGTGGAGCACTCTCACATAACAGGGTTAACCCCAGGATTAATGGCTCCTCTGCAAGACACAGGTCTACACAGATGACCCATCCAAGCCTCTGAAGGAAGCTCTATGGCCCATCTGCCATACACCTTGGCTTTGGGGCAGAGAATTCCAGTGAGACCCCTCTAATGGCGGACCCTGTTAGCACACTGTTCAGAGGTGGGGGGATGAACCACTTCACCCACCCCCACCTCACCCCCTGCTGCCTGATGTTAAAGTAGAAGTATTCCACCCAATTCGCCAGAGTTGTGACTATTGCTATGGGGAAAGCAAAACCTGCAAACAGGGCCAATCTGTTTTCAGGCAAAATCCTTCCTGACTCCGAAAACAGCAACCATTACCAAACCACAGTAAAGCCAATAAACACAGTGCCCTAGGAACACCCATTGAAAAACCCTGCAAAGATGTGGTCAAGCACATATCAGACGCTCCAAAAATGGCCACTGCCTATATGTATAAGTAAGTTCACAGCGCCAACCTGCCTTGAACTTTGAGGCTTCACTGCAAAGAAAAAGAAAAAAAAATCCTTCATGGTAAATATTTCAGACAATGAGGACATTATGTGCCCATTCCATCATATCACATAAAAAAACCCAAGTTTCACTCCATATGCCTTCAAGTGGCCTGCACAGGATATTGACAATATCTGTCAAAATGATAAATGGTCCCAGGCATGTTTGAGACCATCTTGCAAGAGTGTAAGCATGTTCTGCTAGTAGAGCCACCATGCTTTGAGACTTTAATGGAAGGCTAGGAAGTCCCTGTCAATCCCCATCACAATTATGCAATCACTTTCCTTGGGAACTTTCATCAGCAGGTTGACACAAGCTGTTGGTGTAGCAAGTGTTCTTAAATAAACACGTTTCTTCTTTTCCTCTGTTTATTTGGAGTGGACTAAATTGTCAAAACCTGTAAGGGCAGCTGCCACAAGCTGCCTTTAAGGCTTAAATTGGCTTTTTAAAGGGTTTACCTCCCCTAAAAACAGTAAGTACACAATGTTGCTAATTTCAAGAAGATGAAAAAAGAAGAGTTTTTTGCATTGTAAAGAACTTGTACTGCATCAAATGCAGTGAGGGCTATTTTGGATGTGAGGGGAAGAGAAGGGTCAAGAGCTGTTTTAACAGAATGGTAACAGATTGATCAGATTTGGTAGCCAGAAGAAAACTCATCTTTTTGGGTGGGTCCCATTTATCAAGGGCCCCATTAGAACAGAAATAGAAAAAGACAAGTAAGAAATATTCATATACATTTATAAAGAGCACAATATAAGTATAAATATTATCAAGACATCATTGGAATTAAGAATCCTGTGAAGACTTCATTACCAACCTTTATATTTAGGAGTTGATTGTAAAAAAAAAAAATCATTGCTGAAGCTTGGCATGATTCTCTCAAAGCCACACACCCTCTCTACAGTGCAATTGACAAACAGCAGTTGGTCCTTTGAGAAGTTGGTCCATCTAGCCCCCTCCTCAAGCTGCATTTGCTAAAACCATTGTTTATGATTTCTGTACAATTATTTCAGTATTGACTATATGACTATATGACTGACTATATCAGTCTGGATCTAGGAATAGGCATATTAATCTGTTCCCCGACAGGTTATTTTGGCATGTGTGCACACATAAGGACATTCTGTCTCATTTCTGCTTTGACCAACCTTTTAAAAAGAAATATGAAAATTCACATTTAAACGTGTATTTAAAAACATATTTTCTGCCAAAATGGGCATGTCTCTATATATTTTCTTCTCAAAATATTACTCACTTTTAAATGCACTTCACTGTGTATTTGTGTATACATTGAGCTGAGAACTGCATCAGAACATTTAGAAAGTACAAAAGTCCATGTTATTGGACTACAACTCCTATCAGCACTGAGTGTTGGCCATGCTGACTAGGGCTGGTGGGCCAATGAAATCAGGAAAGCACTACATTGGCTATCCAATCATATTATCCAAGAAAGATACAGAAAAGCTGCGTGCGCGCGCGCGCATGTGCATGTTGAGGAAAATAGAACAGTGGCTTGCATACAATGGTTGATCTAACTTTTCCCAACCCTCTGAACCCTCAAACCCATTGCAGCCCTCTATATCATATTCTATATTATTTCAGAGGGTCCCTCGGCTCTTATGGGCAGCTTGCAAGGGAGGGGAGCAAAAATTGGGTGCCTATTTTGTAAAAGCACATGTGCACTGACCTGGTTCAACCCAATCACTTTTAAATTAAAGCTCTCATTAAAACAAAACAAAAAACAACTTGCATTTTGCTTTTCTTATGGTTACAGTGAACAATATCAAGCAAGGAAGGTGTTTATCAGCCTTCAATAGTGCAGCTTTGCCTTCTTTGGTATAATCTGACCTTATGAGCTCAGATGCATGAACTCTGGTCAATAAACTCCCTTTAGGGTTGAATGAAACTGCCTCCTGCTTTGCTGTCTGTGGGTGGGTGTCTAATCATTGTGACACCTGCAGTCGGACAAAACTATTATTGCTTAGCCTAATATAGGCATCTTGTTTTGCTAGCCTGTCTCCACGTCTGGTTTGGGATAGCCTTTGAAAACAGGAAGCAACTGCTATAATTTTGAAGAAATCTGGCAACCAACCCATTAAAAGAACAAGAATTCTAACTTTTTAAAAAAGAAGAAGAAGAAAGAGTTATATTTGGAAGCATCCAAACAATCTTTCCTTAGCTAATCACTGACAGTGATTTGAATAAGCACTGAAATGGGGAAGGGAACCTGATTTAAATTAGCCTGTTTGGAAAAGAATAGAGGAAACAATATATTATGTGAGGGGATACAGAAATGATGAATAACAATTTATTTTCAATTACAACTGAAATAAAACAGAACAACACCATTATGTCTAAACAATTATTTTCACAAAGTAAATGCATTTGCTGTGGAGAGCTGAGTTGCTAGAAAAGAAAGTGAAGAATCACTTTATATTCCTTTCTAGAAGGATTGCTGCAGAATTACAAGGCGACTATTCGGGCAGGGGCAGCTTAACGCAACACAATGTAGCTTAAGACTCTGTTACTAATCACAGTGATGGTGTGAGCCCTTGGTTAGTAGAAGCTTGGAAACTGATCTCCTCATGGCACAAAATAAGCCAGCCTCATTCTGACTTGGTCTCAGTCCACTTTGAGCTAGGCCCAACTCAAAATGGTACTCATACTCTACCTTCTATCACCATCCTATCTGTGCCCTCCCCCCACACTATTTACTACCCCTTCCTCAAGGTAAGGCCAATTTTGCTCAAGGAAGACAAGGGGGGTGGGGCAGAAAGTGGGAGCATGTTTCAACCAACCTCAACCAACAAGAATGCTAAACAAAAAACAAAAAAACACCTTTGAGCTTCATGGGAGCGGGGTGAGGTGAGCCAGAGGTGGACCACATATCATATCATTCCCTCTATTTCCAATTTTCAGAGGTGAGTACTATGTAGCCAAAATGACAGTATCTGTTTCCAAGAAGGAGGTTTCAGTGGTCTTAGGGCAGGGAAGCTCAAGGTTTGCAAAAGTAGAAAAGATCTTTAGGAAAAGAAGCCTAATGGGTGGAAACCCCCAAAATAGCACAATGAGGACCGTGCACATACAGTGGCCATGAAACACTGATTGGCCATTAGGAACAAATAAAGCAAAACTGAGTTGAAAGGGGAACGGATTAACATATCATGGCAGAGAGTATAACTGGATGACTGAAACACTAACAAGGAGCACTTCACATTGCAACATTTTGTTGCCAGTCCCACTCATCACTACTTTAAGGGGATTTTATTTACCGGATCTAAGGTTCCCAAATATATTTCCTCAGTGTATGATATATTACATTATTCTTAGAACTTGTGTTCTGTTGTTAGGGATGGGGAAGAAATTTGTTTCAGTTCACATTTAAAGGTGAATCTAATTAGCACATCGCAAAGAGTGTGACTTTTGAAGGAAATACGTATCACAAAAAGGATGGAAAATATGCAGAACACGAAGAGCATCTTGGTCACTTTGCTAAACATTTAAAAGCAGCAATCAAAGCAAATTCCTCTGGGGCTTCTCACCCATTGCTATCTAAATCTGGCTACAAAACTGTACACACCCCACCACCCTCCCCGCAGTCAGGACCAGGAGCATGGTTTATCTAAATGTGGAATTACTTTTGAGAACATGAACCTTTTGATTAGTTGGCTCTGCAGTTTGTAAGCATTCTTTCCTGTCAAAACAATATTCATATAGGCCAGTGACTGTGCTGTAGTATTTCAGTCCAACCATGGGGCTGAATATATAGAAAAACATTTCAAAAACAACCATCTTAAAGAAATAAGCATCCTTACTCTTGAACTTTACATTCATTGTAATCTTTGCCCTCATTAATCACTCTCAACATTGGACTTAAAAGCTTGAAGAAGGAAACTCTAAAAAGGAGAAACACAGAGTGTTTGAGGACAAGGGAGGGAAATTAACTCTTGATTAGAAGTATTCTGAAGTGCTGAAATCCACTTTTCCATCCAGCCCAAAGTCCTTTCACATTTTATTCATGTGTAGATAAGCATCAGTAGGCTTGTGCTGTTGGCCCCACTCCAGGTGTTGTGCAGTTTCCTGGCACCTCTGTGACACAGAGGGACCCTCTGAAATAATATAGGATATGATATAGAGGGCTGCAATCAGTTTGAGGGTGCAGAGGGTTGGCAAAAGTTAGATCAACCATTGTATGCAAACCACTGTTCTATTTTCCTCTGCATAAGGGAAACCTGCATACCTAAAGCTTAGGTATAGAGCCTTTCTGGTGGAAACCTGCACAACTGGGGTTCCAGAACACATGAAAGCCTGCTCATGCATAGAGACATCATTGACCAGTGCACATCCATGCACAGGATGGGGTGGGAAGTTGTGCTACATCAGGATTGGGACCACGTGAAGAGAACTCAGCTGAAGGGGCAATTTATATGCCCCCAAGCAAGCCCAGGATATGTAAGGCCTTGGATGCAACCTTGATTCCTTCATTTAAATCCACGTGAGTTCCCCTGTTAACTTAAAAGGGGTGAGGAATGTATACCATTTTGCATGACAGAGATTATCTATATCCTAATTACATGCATGTGCACAGCTGTGTGGAGTCCATGTTAAGGCAGCATATTGTGCAACATTAAATGCAAAAGTTAGATGACTTTAAAAGAGAATTAGAGAAACTCGTGGAAGAGGAGGCCATCAACAGGCACTAACCATGATGGCTATGCTCTGCCTGCCTGCTCAGATGTAATAATGCTTCTGAATACAAGTTGCTGGAAACTGCAGGAGGGCCGAGTGCTCTTGTGCTTGGGTCCTGCTTGTGGGTTTCCTGCAGGCTTCTGATTGGCCACTGTGAGAACAGGATGCAGGACCAGATGGCCTCATCCAGCCAGGTCTTCTTGCATTCTTAAGAAAGTTTATCAGAAATGCCGTTGTAAAACTAAATTCATATATTTGTCACACTTTCCCCTGTTTCTCCTAAATACAAATACAGAATGATGCCTCTTATTGCATAGGAAATTAATGAGATTTGGAAATTTTCTCCAACTGTTTTGGTTGGGTTTTTTTATGGCAGCTCAATAATTTATAGTTCTTACTTTGCATCCAAAATGCTGTCCTCCACTTTGGATTACATCACAAGCCATTGTTCAGACATTATGGAGGTATAACTCCTTTACGTAAAGGGAAGACTCATATTTCTATAAGTAAAGGGCAGGCTGACATTGTCAGTAAAAATGTATTTTTTATACTCAGGTCTAATATCACTTTATTCTTATCTGGCCAATAATATTGAAATATATTACCAAAACTACCTCGCTTTCTCCTTAAAAGAAAAAATCAGCTGAAACCAAAAAAAGGTTTGCCATTTTTGCCAGCAGGCAAATCTACTCACTCAACTAAGGTGGAGTTACTTTAACCACCCAAGAAGTATAATTATCACCCTGAAATTCTCTGTCTGGAATATATTATTTCTGTCATGAAATGGAATTTCTACATAATAATGAAAACAGGCCCGTGGATTTACCGGACTTCATTGGCATCCGTATGACACTAAGAATAACCAATCAGAACACTTAGCAGAGTTTAGTCTTTCTAACCATATCCCAATTCTGTAGAGTTATAAGCCAGAGAAAAGACAAAGAAGAAAATACAGTTATTTAGACTGATGGTCTTGTGATCTATTTGGCCTTTGCAACCAAGATCATCCACCACTATAAAATCACCAATGGTCTTCCTGGGTATCAGCCCATTCAATATTGTTTCTATCCCATTTCCACTGAATGGTGGAGTATAATGATGAATGGTCTTAGGATATGTTCACATTAGCAGCATACTATCTGAAATCTTAATATTATCTGCTCTTTGTTTTCTTCTCTAAGACATAGGAAATGGATCCAATGGCAGACAACTAATAAGCTAGTCAGATGCAGCGGAGACATTTTTTGTATCCTACAGAAATACAAAAAAAAAAAGTTTTCTGAAAGCAATCCTATTATTTTTACATTTCCCTAGCTTCATTTCTTTGCTCAGGAAGTGTTCTACATCCCCAAAGCATTTATTATGAATTCTAATTTCTATCAAAAGTCCCACATTAGCACTAGTGGAAAGGGGTGTTAAAACTTGCAGCCATCTGACCATAGTATTCGCCTTCTTCTTTTAAAACTGAGAATACCCTGAATACCTTGCAGCTATCAAGAATTTCTGGTCATTATTAGCACTAAATGATGTGGCATGTTTTTCCTCTTCATCTCTGGCTGGCAGCTCTCTGGTTTCCTTTCTTTCGTTCTAAGGGGAAGGTGAGAAGCTGTTTTGCATTGTCTGGCAAGAAACACTTTCCCCATGGGATAGACAATGCCTTCCTACAGACAGGAAGAAGTCTTCAGCAGACAGGATGCACAGCACTCCGAACTCAACAGTTTATTTTATTGTCATCAGTGAGACTAGAGAACCCGTAACCTAAGGCATTTCTGAGCTTGACATAATTCCCGCTGAGCAGTGAGATACAACCCGATACGGTAAGGATGGGAAATGGGAAGTCATCACGTAAAAGACACAGGTCACATATAAAGACACTTGCACAAATATAAAATTCAAGATGCAAATAGCCTTCAGAGACACAACGTGTTCCAACAGCCTTCACCAGTTCATTCAGTTCCTCTGTTCCTCTAGAAGTGGAAGTATCACTGATTTTATCATCTCCACCAAGGTGGTGTAAATAAGATGCCCTGAGTAACCATATAAACAAATAGAAGGATCTTGGTTTTAAATAGTGTCCAGGATCTTGTTTGTGGCCTCAGCCTTACAAAATTCAATATCTGTGAGTAGGGAATTGCTCAGTTAAACTCAACATAATCATATTTAATTTAAAAAGGAGAAATTTCACTCAAAATGGAAGGGTAAGTTAAAGGAAAGCTGAAATGTATATTTATGAGGATCAGGAAGTTTGTTAAGCATTGGGTAACTATTTATAAATATTGATTTATAAATATTCAAACAATTCTGAAGTATGATATGGGCATGATTGTGTGATATCAGGGTGAGTTGCCTCCCAGCAAATGTATTCATCTCATTCACTAATTCTGGAATTCATGGTGGCCAGATTTCCATGATTACACAGAGCTGTTGTAAAATATTCACTTGTGCACTCAGGTATTTCCATTATTGTGTGTTCAGACCCAGAAAACTCCCCCCTAAATAAATTCACACTTGACTCAAAATTTTGATTTGGTTTTTGGCAGAATTTAGGCCACAACTTTATTGATTACAGAAAGTGACTGGTTGCATAGGCTCTGGTTTGACTAGCTCCCTGGCATGCAGGTAGCGCTGACCCAGGGCACCAGCATAGGTCAGCCAAGGGTGAACACCTGGATAAGCAGAAAGCCGGGCACAGGCTAACTCCACCACCCAAATGTCCCCCTGGACTCAGGCACGGGCACAACCCCCTCTCAGGGATTGACCAAACCATTGAGTCCCTGGATTCCTTTAACAGAATACCCTTCACATACGGATGGTGAAAGCGTTCTCCCATCCCTATCACCTGAATCAGAGCCAATCTGCAACCTTACAAGTTGTGACAATTTGCTACGCGGCAGGCGAAACCCAAATGGCAACAGCCTATTCCTGCCGTGCCCCTGTCCCAACGACAGACGACACACGACGGCATAGCAAGGTCAAGCACAACAAGCCCTAAAAGTAGGGAGAGGTGGGTGGGTGTTCTGAATGCATGCACCGAAAGAGGAAGCTCTGGGTCACGTGCATGGGCATAAATAGGTCCCTCGAACAGTTTAGACTGCGTCCCATTGGCCAGATTGTACCCAGCTTTGAGGTACCTACCAATCGGGTGTTGTGACTAACCAATTAAACCCACCCACAACACAGGGTGTCGGTTGTCCAGTTCTCACCGCAAGATGTGCCCTCTTTAAGGGAGGACCCAATTAATCATTAGAAAAGTCTCAATTTGAGACAGTGAGGCGTATTCAAAAGAATAACTATGGAATAATTGTGGCTATCAGACTTCAGAACAGTCAGATTTTCTGAGCTGGAAGAGGCCTTGAAAATAATCTATGTGAACCTGCTCAATACAAGAATCATATTGGTACTTCATCTGTTAGCTGCTAAGAAGCATGGTAATTTTGTATAGCGGAGATGAAAGCTAACGGCATTCATATTGGGAACAATGGTCTTAATTTTGCCTTGTGTTTACTGAGATTCGGTGGTAGATTCAATGTAGAATTCAGAGCTAAAAAACAACAACAATAACCTGGGCATATTGGAATGGAACCCAAGGTATGCCTAACTGAACTTTCCAAATTGTCTGCATTTGTAGAAGTCGATACTAAATAATGATGTGGGAAATGTCTTTCTTGTGCTTCTCAGAACATAGTGTTCAAGGTTTTGACTGGTGTTATATGTCGGCACAACAAATTACCTTGATTTCCTTCCATCTAGAAAGATTTGGCCTAGTTTGGATCAATATTAGTCTTGCTTCTTGATCTATACACCGGCTTTATCAATACAAACACTGAGTCAGACTTCGATGCATTCTCTTTTGTGGTAGATGTGCAGAACAGAAGCCCAGTTTTAAATAATATAAAGGCAGAAAACGCATGCAGATGAAAATAAAAATAATAATAACCAGGAAATCCACACTTAAAGCTGCAATAATGCTCCTGTGGAAAATAAAAGGCACAGTGGCTTGAGTTCAGAAGGGGATGCCAACCACAGCTCTGAATTTCCAGGCTGTGTGTCAGGTTCTGTCAGTGTTACATTAATTCAATGGAGTTTTATGTCTGTGATTTCAGGATGCTTGAATAGTAGGGTTATTTTAAGAGAAACAGTAACAAGAAAAAAATGATTTCAGGAAGGTTATTTATTTATAAAAATGTGTTTATGTAGACCTGAAATAATACAGTGGTACCTCAGGTTACATACACTTCAGGTTACAGACGCTTCAGGTTACAGACTCCGCTAACCCAGAAATATTACCTCAGGTTAAGAACTTTGCTTCAGGATGAGAACAGAAATTGTGCAGCGGCACAGCGGCAGCAGGAGGCCCCATTAGCTAAAGTGGTGCTTCAGGTTAAGAACAGTTTCAGGCTAAGAATGGACCTCTGGAACGAATTAAGCACTTAACCCGAGGTACCATTGTAGAATGGGAAACCATATAACAGTATTTTAAAAAAATAAATCCATGTTTCCTCTTGGATCAATATATGCACATTACAAAGAATTAAAAGACATCTAGTTACCTGGTAAACTGTGTTTCAGCATATATTAAGTAGGCATCTGTTTAATGTGATAATCTTGGTGAGGTCTATGGGATAACCTTCTGGTGACCAAATGGAACCCCAGGTCTAGATCTGCAAACTTGCAGTCTACTCAACTTCACACGGCTATTCATTGCCTCATTAGAAATGTTTAGGAGAAATTCTTCAGGAATCCAGTGAATTTATATATTTATAAGAATATATTCATGCACTCCTAAAAAGGACCAAGTAGGGCTGGTACATGCTGCTGTCTTCCGCATTTTAAAAGCAGAAAAGTGTCTTGCCATGCTGTTTCTATTCTATTATCATTATCAGTACGTTTTAAACGTTTTTTATATATGTATACAGTTCTTATTTTATCAATGGTTAATTGCATTTGAATTATTGCTCTATGTTTTCAGCATTTATTGTTTTTATCTGTAAGTTACCTTGAGTCCTGTCAGCAGGAAAAGCGGGGTATTATTATTATTATTATTATTATTATTATTATTATTAATATAAGGTTTGGCTCTTCATATTTACTAAGAAGCAGAAGGGATATCTGGTCCCATGTACCCATGGTGACACAACTTGTCAACAGACCCTTTAGTTCAGGGATGGGGAACCAGTGGCCCTTCAGTTGCTGTTAAACTACAAAAACTACAACTCCCATCAGCCCCAGCCAGTGGTCAGGCATGATGGATGTCCATCATCTGAAGGTTCTCATTCTTCCTTCAGGAGTAATGGGGTGAAACTTTACCTCACTGCCCTGTACCCCCCCCCCAGTTCACTTCTCAAAGTCACCTTTCTCCAAGATCACTTTCTCTGGCAAAAGGAAAGTTGGCAGTAATTTGAATGATATTCACAGTGGTTTCTCAGGTTTTGTTAATGTATATTATGCTAATGATAGCAAAAGGGCATGTTTAAACAAGCAAAGGTGACCTCTGAATGTGTAAGTGTATGTACTGCTTTAAAATCATTATTAAAATATTTTACAGCAACTTGGTGGTTTTCATCAAGATAGCGTTGTCGTCTTTTCTAAAGGGAGTCAATCATTTTCCTCCCATGCTTTTAGGTCTTGTATGAAAGGGAGAATTTCATTTCTTCCCTGAAGTTCAATTCATGGGGTGCATTATCCACAATATGAGACTTTACATGATACTCAGAAGAGAACAAGAATAATGATCATCACATTTCCTGAACATGCTTCTCTATTTTTTCCTCACAACAACCCTGTGATGTATCATGGGCTGAAAGATAATGATTGACCCAAGGATATTCACTGGGCTTCATCAGACTCACAGATATTCATAGATGCCACCACACATTCAGCCATACTAACTACCACATGAAAAGAAAGGAACATTATGGCAAACATATATGAGATTTACTTGAACTCTCATTGACTGATATTTGGTGTAATCATGTCTCTGCTTTTTTTATTATTCCCATGGAGATATTGTATTTCTGAGATTTATTACAATTTCTCATCATTTTCATTTTACATTTCCAGCAGCTCTAAAGAACTTTACACTGGAAAATAGTCCATCGGGGAAGGTTTAAGATAATATCTTTATTTCTTTCAGACTTTTACAAACAAAATATGAGATAAAGGCAATTCTGAATTACTTACGCAATGCATATAGTCTGGAAGAGGAAATGCTGGACAGGGTTTAATTCATATAATCCTATTTGAGATGGAAAGTGTGACAAATCCTTTTCGCATTTTTAAAGAGTAAGATCACCATATATTACCACACATTTTCAACTTGGCTGTGAAGCTGCAACACTCAATAGTAAACTGGATCAGAAATATATTACACAAGCAATATTAATAAAAGCAGCATTTATTAAGACTGCTCAGCTGTTCAATATATGTATGATATCATACGCATGTGTCAGGGGTTCAGAAGGAGAGACACAGGAGGGGGAGCAAATGGAGAGTGAGGAGGAGGAGTACGAGGGGGGCGCAGGCAGTGACAGTGGCCAGAGTTATTCCACAAGCCTCTCTAGCGAATCGGAGGACTCACAGAAGGGAGCGCCGGTGGCCAGAGCAAGGGAGATTCCAAGGGAGAAACCTCAAGAGGGAGGGGCCAGCGGGGAGTCCCTGAACAGCAGCTGGAGATCAGGGCCAGCGTCTCCACCAGAGCGCAGTGGGGAGGGGGAGTCCCAGGAGTCGGGACCAGTGTCCTCACCACCAGAGGGAGGAGAGGAGTCAGGTTTGGCAACACCCACATCAGGAAGCGGGGAAACGGTCAGAAGGAAAGTCACCGGCTGGGCGCGCGCGCCAAGTTCAAATGTACAGGAGCGCGGCACAGCGGGGAGCCCGGGAAGGGAGCCAGGTCCTAAAGCCCGCCGGAGGGAGGGGCAAGACTCAGGAGGCTCCGCGTCAGAGGAGTCCAGGAAGGAGGGAACCCCAGAGGGCAGAAGGACCCAACGCAGGAAAGAGCAGCGCAAGAGGTGGAGCCGGGCTAGAATCTTAAACTGGTGTGGGTGGAGCAGTGAGTCAGAGGGGACTTAGCCGGTCTAGCGTTAAGACGTGGGCCTGCGCGCCCAGAGCTTGGAAATGGAAACTAAACTTCAATAAAGACTTTTGTATATAATATCCACTGGGCGTTGGTCCTCTGTGAGCTGGGACCTAGCGGCAGTCCTGACAGTAAGTCCCCTCTCCATTTTCACCAATTTTGCAACCTCGTGGAGTGCGGGAAAGCAGCGAGGGGTGAAGATTGGTGCTTCGCGAGCTCACGAAAAACAGGGAAATGACTACCGAAGAGAGGATAGCGAGTTTGCAAAACGCAGTGACGCAGTTGACTGCAGAAATTGCGGCTTCCAGAAAGAAAGAACAGGAAGCAGCTGCTGCCTGCCAGGATCTGCGAACCAGGTTAGAAGTGCTAAGTACACAGAGGCTACCCGCCACCAGACCAGAAGGGATTGGGCTGGGAAACAGAGGAGGGAGCCTGGTATCTCACTTCAATGGGGACCTGCAGGAGTATCCTAACTTCAGAGCAGATGTAATTTATGCATTGCAGCTGCTTGACAAAGACTTTAAAAATGAGGAAGAGAGAGTGGGATTTATTATTTCGCATTTACGGGGGGAGGCAAAATCGTGGCTGCGCAATCTATGGAGAGACAAGGATCCAGCCCTCCAAAATGCGGCTGCCTTCATTAAAGTGATGGATGCGTGTTTTTTATCTGAGATTGATGTGGATATCGCTAGGAGGGAGATTCACGGACTAAGACAAGGTAAAGCCACTGTGAGGCAATATCATTCACGTTTTTTCGGATTGGTGAATGTACTAGCCTGGGAGAAAGAATCGCCTGCCGTCAGAGACCTGTTCTGGGAGGGGTTGAGCGGAGCTGTGAAAGACGAGATCGCAAGGGGGGGAAGACCCCAAACCACCAAGGACGTGGTGGAACGGGCACTCTCCATTGGGGTTCGGTTGGAAGGACGCCCTTGGGGCAAGGAGGAAGGGCATTTGGGACGCACGCCAGCGAGAGGACTGCCTCCCTTCCCCAAGGAGGCGGCGCGCGCTCGATCCATGCCTCCACTGGGAGGGGGAGAGGAGCCGATGGAGATAGGTGGTGCTAAGGCTCACTCCACAGTCGGAGCCCTAACTCTGGGAGCAGTCAAGATGAAGCCTCCTAGAGGAACCAGGAAGTGCTACATCTGCGACAGTGCTCAGCATATGGCAAAAGAGTGTCCCCAGCGGTTTCACAAGCATACTGCAGCCGCAGCGACAGTAACAGACGCAATTCAGCAGAGGGAGTCGCAGCAGGAAAACTCCACTGTCTGGCTGGAGAAGGCGTCTCTGGGGACCAGCCAGACAAGTCAGTGAAGCAATCCCCAGGGATCTTACAGCCCACCGACCCCCTCCCACCCAAACCAGTAGTGCAGCTCACCGCATCCCTTCAGCTCCCCAATGGGCTACTTGTGGAAATTCCCATCACCATCGACTCGGGGAGCAATGCAGATTTTATAGACATGCAGTTCATCCAGCAACATGGCATAGCCCTTCTGCCAGCGGCGGTACCTCTGAAAGTCGTCACAGTGGACGGCAGGGAGCTACTGGGAGGGCAAGTGCTACAGCAGACGCCGCCAATGGTGATGCGCATTGGAAACCACCGTGAGGTCATCAGCTTCAACGTCACCCGCCTGTCAGACACGCCCATAGTGTTGGGAATGAGTTGGCTGGATAGGCACAGCCCGGCATTAGCTTGGTACCAGCGGCAACTGACCTTCGGCTCCTCTTACTGCGCAGAACACTGCATCCTGGCGGACTTGGAAGATGAGGGGCACGAGGATGGACCACAGCTGAACTTGGGCATGTTGCAAGCGGTGCCTAACAAATACAAGGAGTTTTTGGAGGTCTTCTGCGAGAAAGAGGCGGATAAGCTGCCACCCCACAGACCCTACGACTGCAAGATCGACCTCCTGCCCGGGGCGACGCTCCCGACGGGGAAACTGTACTCCATGTCTGAGGATGAATTGCAAGAGCTCAGGGAGTTCATAGATCACAACCTGAAGCGGGGATTCATCCGGGAGTCCAAGGCGGCAGGAGGCAGTCCCGTGTTCTTTGTAAAGAAGCGGGACACACCCCAAAAGAGGCTGGTCGTTGATTTCCACTTCTTGAACCTCAAGACCAAGCCCTCAGCCTTCCCTATGCCCAAGATCGATGACCTGCTGGCGACGGTGAGGAAGGGTCGCATCTTTACCAAGTTGGATCTGCGCGGAGCGTACAATCTCATTCGCGTACGGGAAGGCGACGAGTGGAAAACAACCATGTTTACGCCGCTGGGCACTTATGAATACAGAGTTATGCCTTTTGGATTAAAAAATGGTTCCCACTGCTTTCAAGCCTTCATGCATCATGTCTTGGCGGGTCTCCTCTACAAGAAGTGCGTCTGCTTCCTGGATGACATCCTAATCTTCTCGGAATCGCCGGAGGCTCACGAGAGAGATGTTAGGGAAGTTCTGCAGAGGCTGCGGGAGCACAGGCTGTACGCCAAGCTGGAGAAGTGCCAGTTCGACAAGACGGAGGTGGATTTCTTGGGCTACAAACTGTCCGACAAGGGACTGGCTATGGACGGTGCCAAGGTACGTGCAGTACTGGATTGGAAGAGCCCACGCAATAGGAAGGAAGTACAGAGGTTTGTCGGTTTTGCCAACTTTTATCGCAAGTTCATCAAGGGTTTCGCCATGCAGACAGCGGCCATCACCGACACCCTCAGTTCCAAGAAGAAGAGGTTCATCTGGACGGAGCAGGCAGAGCAGTCCTTTCAGAAGCTCAAGCAGCTCTTCGCTTCCGAAGAGAACCTACTGCACGTAAATCCCAGCAGGCCCATGAGAGTGGAGACGGACGCCTCAGACAGGGCCGTGGGAGCCGTTCTGTTGCAGCAAGACCACCAGGGGGACTGGAGGCCGTGCGCTTTCTACTCCAGAAAACTCAGCAAAGCGGAGCAGAACTACACCATTTGGGACAGGGAGTTGCTGGCCATACATGCAGCCTTCAAGGCGTGGCGGCACTTCCTCGTCGGAGCCAAGCATACGGTGCAGGTCCGCACAGACCATAAGAACTTGGAGTACTGGCGCACGGCGAGGTTCCTGAACCAGCGACACATCCGCTGGGCGGAGTTCTTTGCAGATTTCGACTTCAGAATTGAGTACATCCCAGGAAACAGCAACGTCTTGGCGGACGCGCTGTCCAGAAAACCGCAGTATCTGGAGGCAGAGGCACCGGCGGCGGCCAAGCACATTTTCACACCACAGGCGTGGGCATGCCCGTCAGCCACGGTGGACCTGGACGCGGTGCGCCGCGCGCTGCAAACAGACTCGTTCGCCCGAGCCAAGATGGAGGAGGTGTGCAGTGGCAAGGCGAGGGGCGACGAATTCCAAGTGCGCGACGGCCTGCTCCTACGCAAGGGAGTCCTCTACGTACCAGGAGACAGCCTCCGCGCGAAGGTCCTGCAACAGCTGCACGACGCGCCCAGCGCGGGGCACTTCGGCAAGGAGAAGACGGTGGACTTAGTAGCCAGAGACTTTTGGTGGCCTAAGATGCGGGGGGATGTCGCGGACTATGTCAATAGGTGCGACACCTGCCAAAGGGCTAAGCCTGTGCACCAGCCGCCGGCGGGCCTGTTGGAACCGCTACAGACACCGTTCGTACCGTGGGAGAGGGTGGCCCTGGACTTTGTCACAGATCTACCCAGCTCAAGGGGCAAGACGGCAGTGCTCGTGGTAGTGGACCTGTTCACCAAGATGGCCCACTTCATTCCGTGCGCGAAGGTGGCCACGGCCGAGCAGACCGCTAAGATGTTCATAGACCACGTGTTCAAGGTGCACGGCCTACCACGGTCTATTTTGTCCGACCGGGGGCGCCAGTTCATCTCCAACTTCTGGCAAAAGCTGATGGGATTCCTGAACGTCAAGGTCAGCCTGGCGTCGGCGAGACACCCGCAAACTAACGGGCAGGCGGAAAGGGTCAACGCCATCATGCAGCAGTACCTGAGATGCTACGCGAACCAGCAGCCATCGACCTGGGTGGACTATCTACCATTGGCCGAGTTTGCCTACAACAACATGAAGCACGGGTCCACGGGGGTGACCCCATTTTTCACCAACTACGGGAGGCATCCCAGAACCTTCCCGGGTCTGGACACAGTGCGGGAGGGGGAGCCACAGGGAGCAGAGGACGTGGCAGCGGAGTTGCAGGAGATCCACGAGCAGCTCAGGAGGCAGTTAGAGTTGGCAAAACAGGCTTACAAAGTGCAGGCAGATCGACACAGGAGGGTTGGGGAGGACATCCAGGTGGGAGACTGGGTCTGGTTGGCAGCACAAGCAGTTCCAGCCAGATCGTTAGCCAAGAAGAAACTAGGGCACAAGCAGCTAGGGCCTTACCAAGTAGAGGCGCAGATCAACCCAGTGGCCTTCCGGTTGACACTCCCGGAGGGTTCCAGAATGCACCCGGTCTTTCATAGATCAGTGCTCACGCCCTACAGAGAGCCCCACAGGTTTCAAGCACCGGGGAAGGCGCCAGACCCGCTCAGAGAAGCGCCCAAAAAAGGGGGGTCGCCGAAAGGGGAGCCACTTAATGAAGCCACTGAGATTTTAGACTCAAGGTGGGGGGAGGACGGGATTGAATATCTTCTCGCCACAGAGGACACCCCGGCCAGCGCCAACAGGTGGGTGCCGGATTACGCAGTGGAAGAGCAGTTGCTCAAGGAAGAATTCCACACACTTTTCCCGCACAAGCCTATGCCGGCGGGCTTTTTCGAGGATTGTTTGTTCACACCCACACTCTCGGCCAGCACTTTCCGGGGTTTCTCGTCAGCTGAGGACTCGGCTCCGGGAGGCAGCTCTCCGGAGGGATCACTTTCAGGTTTTGGCACGGGGGGATCTTATTGGTGGGAGGACCAACCCGAAGTGGGCTGGCGCAGAGACATGCCGAAGGGGCCCTGGGAGGTGGACCCCCATCAAGCAACAGGGGGAGGAGGGCTCTTGGGTGATTTGGGGTCGAGCGCAGATTTCGAGCACACCGCGCAGGAGATGGAAGCGGAGGAGGTCGTCGTCGACGAGCCCATGGGGGACTTCCCGGACTTATCTCGATGGTTGCAAGCCTCAGGGGACGAGCTGTATCCTGGACTCACCCCTACAACAATGGAGCACCCGGAACCCGCACCGGAAGAGGGGGAGGGGGGAAGGGGGGGCTTCGAGGGGGGGATGGATGTCAGGGGTTCAGAAGGAGAGACACAGGAGGGGGAGCAAATGGAGAGTGAGGAGGAGGAGTACGAGGGGGGCGCAGGCAGTGACAGTGGCCAGAGTTATTCCACAAGCCTCTCTAGCGAATCGGAGGACTCACAGAAGGGAGCGCCGGTGGCCAGAGCAAGGGAGATTCCAAGGGAGAAACCTCAAGAGGGAGGGGCCAGCGGGGAGTCCCTGAACAGCAGCTGGAGATCAGGGCCAGCGTCTCCACCAGAGCGCAGTGGGGAGGGGGAGTCCCAGGAGTCGGGACCAGTGTCCTCACCACCAGAGGGAGGAGAGGAGTCAGGTTTGGCAACACCCACATCAGGAAGCGGGGAAACGGTCAGAAGGAAAGTCACCGGCTGGGCGCGCGCGCCAAGTTCAAATGTACAGGAGCGCGGCACAGCGGGGAGCCCGGGAAGGGAGCCAGGTCCTAAAGCCCGCCGGAGGGAGGGGCAAGACTCAGGAGGCTCCGCGTCAGAGGAGTCCAGGAAGGAGGGAACCCCAGAGGGCAGAAGGACCCAACGCAGGAAAGAGCAGCGCAAGAGGTGGAGCCGGGCTAGAATCTTAAACTGGTGTGGGTGGAGCAGTGAGTCAGAGGGGACTTAGCCGGTCTAGCGTTAAGACGTGGGCCTGCGCGCCCAGAGCTTGGAAATGGAAACTAAACTTCAATAAAGACTTTTGTATATAATATCCACTGGGCGTTGGTCCTCTGTGAGCTGGGACCTAGCGGCAGTCCTGACAGCATGATATAATGCTCAGTCTATGTATGATAGTGCTATCCCACTTCTTTCAGGTCTAGTTTTTAGGGGAAGTGTAATTCAAAGCAGTGGTACTGAGTGCTCTGTTTGGTAAACAAAATCCAGAAAATTTTGATCATGTATTGTCATAGGGATGCTGGGCTGAGCTCTCTCTCTCCTCTGTATAATGTGTAATAACACTTACATACCCTCCAACATTCTTCAGCTGAAAATCAGGATGAGGGTCTTTTGGTGCTGTGCAAATCAGCTGGCTGCCTCTTCTGCCACAGTCTCTGCCTGGCAGCTGCCCACTCCCTTCCCTCCTCCCTTGCTTCCTTCGCCCACACTGCACCTCATGCCACCTGATAGCAGTACCAGCTTTGGCAGTGGCAGAGAGGGACAGGCAAGAGCGCTGCACCCGTCCTCCACCTCTGCTTCAGTGAGGAACTGCCTCCCCCACACATAAGGGTTCCACTTCATGATGGTTCCACTGCAAGCGCAAACCTCATCCTCCTCTCTGGCTCACCCTGCTCTCTGAGTTCAGTGGCGGTGGTGGTAGAGAGGGGAAATGCGACATTCCAGGGTCAAATAAGAAGCTGAGATGACTTCTGTAATTCCAGGGATGTTCTGGGCAAATCGGGACACTTAAAAGTTATGCACTTACTCAAGTTGTGACATCATCACCCTGAGCCTTTCACCCCACCAATAATGATCGCTCACCTATACGTCAGTGAGCGCCCTTTGCGGGGCCGCGCGCAGCACCACCGATCCACTGGAGACTCACTGGATGGTCACACTGGCCCACCTTCCCACATCACAACCGTTGGGGCTTCAGCTAAACCCCAGTTCAAATGAGCCAACCCATAGTGATGGTGGAGGCGGGACCAACCAAGTGGACCGAGAGTGAGCAGGCTTCACTCCAGTCCACTTTAGGGGTATAAAGAGAGGGGTGGAGTCAACCTGGGAGCGTGCAGTTGGCTTCAGAGCTTCACCCACCCAACCCTCTCTCTGTTTAATGCTTTGATTACAGGTTAACCTTTTTTCCTTCCGTGTCAGAGGGATAGCAAAAGGCACAGTGTGGCAGTGCCACAACATAGGCTGGCATTTCCAAACATTACATGGGAAAGAAGGCAGCTCAAAACAGAGATGCCATTTCATCAGCATCCCGGCATTGCTCATAAAACGTAGTTCTGCCCTAATTCTACGTGACCACACTTACTTCAGCCAAAACAACTGCCATATCTCCCTGGTAACTTGTAGAATAAAAGAAGTGTGGCAGCCAATGAACCAGAGCAGGGGAATGGGCGGGTGAAAACTAACGCAATGACATCACGTTGTGCATTTTTTTCAACTCAACATTACCAAGGAGATGTGAGCCAGCAGCTCCCACACATAATCCCATAAAATGTAGTTTGGGCTACAGCGGTGCATTTAGTTGCTGCTGCCAAGGGTGTGAAAATGTCCTTATTATATAAATGGAAAACAAAAAATGAGCTGCATTCTGTACATCTTCCCAGAAAGCATTGTACAGCTTTATAATTTATTGCCCCTCTTTCTTCAATCCCATTTTAATGAAGTTAAAATTAAAGGCAAAGCTATTTCTAGCCAGGGCTATTTTAACAACATTCTTTAATAGCAACCTCAAAAATATCGCACAGATGCAAGCCTTCCATATGTGCTTGAATAGTGAACTCCAACTGATATGTGTTTGAACTCAAACTCACTTTTCAGTGCCAACTTTTGAACTATTGAGCAAGCGAGTGCAAGGAAGCCAAAACAAATCTAATTATCCCACAAGTACAATGTGAGCTGCTGAACTAGCATTTTAAAAAAAGAAAGAAACAAAAAACACCACAGTGTCATTACAACCATTATGAGCACCACGGTGGGAATAAGAATGTTGACAGTGACAGACACAAATTTGCTTAGCTTTGAAATGTTCCTTCCAGAATTTGAGCAAGAGGAAGAAAGCCAGCTATCCTTAACACAGGAACTAGCAACACCTGTCAGTGGAATTCAAACCACCTGCTTGGGCTCCCTTGGGGAATTTGGTCTGCAGCTGGCGGAATGCACTCCAGCACAGAGCCTGGATCTTCCCTACAAATCAGAGAGAGGGGTGGCCCAGGCTGCTTTCTTTAAATTTTTTTATTATTGTTCTTTTTGTCAAATTTAAACCTTGCCCTTCCTCCAAAGAGACAGTTCAGAGCAGTTTACAG
Organism: Podarcis gaigeae; assembly: GCF_964106915.1. Classification (NCBI taxonomy): domain Eukaryota; kingdom Metazoa; phylum Chordata; class Lepidosauria; order Squamata; family Lacertidae; genus Podarcis; species Podarcis gaigeae. The sequence goes on from NC_139683.1 coordinate 40,748,174, forward strand.
CATAAAAGCAACACAGAAATATCAACAAAACCTCAGAACCTTTCTCACTTAAAACACAATCCACTCATAACATAGCTCAGTGCAACCTATCAGCAATCAATACAGATATCAAACAGGGAGGTCACAGCATACAGCAAGAGATACAAACTAATCAAAAACCAGAACAGCTTCCTGCCATCTCTCCATACAAATTTTCCCCTTCAGCAGCAGACACTATTCATACCATCTCCTAATAAAGTGCAGAGTGCGGGGGAGCTAGTTTTAACTTTTGTACACTTGCAAGATCTTAACATACCCAGTTTCTATACATATCAGGTATGCCATACCAGGAAATCACCCGTCCTTTCTGCAGACCTCCCAGCCTTGCACACTCACAATCACAGTTAGTCCATGCATAGCAAGGAAGAGCCGAACAATCTGGGGAGAAAATGCTGGATGATACTTCCAGATTAAGCAGCTGTTCCTGTTAGCATGTTCCGTTCCTTGTAGATACTAAGGAAAACCTCCCTGTAGCTGACAAAAATAGCAAAATTAATAAATAAATATAATAAATAAAAATCAGTTAGCATATGTAGCAACCACCAAGACAGAGATATACTGTATAATTAGTTTCCTATTGGCTTTATGGTGGTGCCTTAAAATACAACCACTAAATATTTCCATTGCATTTCCTATAGATGTATATCAATTTTATTTCAAGGGGCAGGGGCATTTATATGAACTTGCACCAATTGCAAAGCTGCAAAAGGGCCAAGAAAGTTGCAGTTCTGCCCAGGCCATCACCACAAGGCTTACTTGTCTAGGGTCAGCCCACTGAAGTGAAAGATACACTTCTGATGGCCCTTTAGGTATGCCAAGTAAGCAGACAGTTGTAGATAAAAGGTGGACTAGCTAGAATGTAGGATGTAGATAAAAGGATGTAGATAAAAGGTGGACTAGCTAGAATGTAGGAGGGAGACAGACAAAGAAAAAGAGGCAGAGCTCCATCCAGTGAGGTGCAGTGAGCATAGTGATGACCTTAGACTGCAGAAAGCTGGTTTCACATCCCCGCTTAGGTGATTGTGGTGATCCTGAGTCAGGTTCCACTTCTCAGCCTAATAACACACTGGGTTGTTATAAACGAAATATAGGATAATGGACACATGTACTGCCCTCAGATAAAAGGAACCCAACACTATCTATAGGTCGACACATCATATCCAAATCCAAAACCAGGTGCCCAGGTATTTATGTCTGGCCTTTACCTAATCCCCTCATCCATTGCAGGGAGTGCATCAGTTTGGGAAACGATGGTTGATGCAAAGTGTCAGCACACATTAATGTACCCAGTAAAATATGAATCCTTGCCTTCGGAGTGGACAGGTGCAAGTGAGAACTGTGTCTGGCTTTTCTCATTTAAAAACAAAAAAACCAAAAGTAACCAGAATACTTCTGAAACAGGTAGCTGTGCAGCAAAAATTTAAAAAGAGCATTGTGAAACTTCAAAATCATACGCATTCATTATGGCATCACCTTTTGGGGACTGTAGTGCACTTCATCAGATGTGTTATTGGATGCTGGGGTGTTTCTGAAGAGTAAGTTCAGAGGAAAATTAAGAGATGTTAGACCCTAAACTCAGGGCCCGTCTACCCCTAAGGCAAATGGAGGCAGCTGCCTCAGGCAGTGGAACCCCATGAGTGACCCACCTGCTGCTGCCGCCCCCAGAAAAACAAGAAGTGGTGAGGTGCTTCCCCTCACTTCTCCTGCAGCGGGGGACACTTGGGGTGCCACTGGATAAGTTCCCTAGCACCACTGTGGGCACCTCCCCCCCACCCGCATCTCCGAAGATGCAAGGAGAATTGGCAGCGGCTTCCGGGTTTTGGTGAGATGTTGCTGGAAACCAGAGGCCACTACTGCTTCTCCCATGAGGTAGAGGGCACTGCCATTGCCAGAACGTAGAAGCCAACACTGTAGCTGCACAACCCCCCACTTCGGCAGTGAAATGGGATGAGCCAAACTGACCTTTCTCTCCCCAGCTGCCATGTACATGAAGACTACTCTCTCCCCATTGAAAACAGCCTTCTATTGACACCAGTAGCCTAACTCCAGCATAATTTTAAGCCCCATTCCAGCACAGGTGGAGAGTCTTGGGGCAAGGGCAGAATGAGTTGGGGGGCAGTGAGGGAAGGAGTACCCCCTTCCTTTTTCAGCTGCACTACCCCCTCCACACTGGAATTAGGCTTGCAAATAGTTGTCTATTGGTGTTAACTGAATGCTGTTTCTAAACCTAAATAACGCATATAAGGAAGATGAGGAGGTTGTGTGCTGGTTAGGGAAGCCCAATGTGCCATATCTGGCCAATGTTCCTGCAGTCCCTCACTCAGGGGCAAACTACTAGCTTGAGTTCCAGTAGATAATTCATGCTCTTTTCTTCTTTTTTGTAAGACTCCAAAAAATAAAGAAAATAAAATATGCCAGAAACATTGACATCAGACTTATGCATAAGTGATTAAATGAAATGCCAAAAGTAACAGTTTCAATTGGATCTCATTACCTTTCTGTGAGGTGGCTCAATGTTATTTTTGGTTTAGCCTTTAATAAACTGCACAACCACACCAGCCTAATAAGCATTTGCTTTGCACTTTCTTTTGTTTAAAAACTGTGTTCTCTGTAGAAGTGGTTACAAAATACACTGGGGTATAAGGCAGAATGTTTCCCTGTGTGAGGCCTTTCTTTCTTTTTTCTTTTTCTTGACGGATAACAAAGGATAGCGGAAATTGCCTCCCCAGCCATTTTCTTTCTTTTGGATTTCTACAAAGCATGAACTTTTTATTTAATGGTCTGGAACCAAAGGTTCCAAAGTGTGGAGGTGAAGAAAATTTAAAATGAGGAAAATCAATCTCAAAAGTCAAACATGTGCAGTGGGGAGTGATTTCATAGCATAAAACAGATTATTTATTCCTTGGGCATATAATTGTGCAAGGTACCTTAGATCTCCTTGAGGAGAGGCAGGCAGAATCGCCTACATGAGATATGGTGGCTTACATCAAAAAGAATTTCAGAACAGAGGGTTAGGTCCAGACTAAGTTAGTAGAACTTAGTAGAATTAAGTTAAAGAATGACTAACTTGCCCAACTGATTTCAGTGGGATCTAAATTACACGTAGTGTAAATAAGCAGGCATATATCATACCCTACTTGTCAATGAGACTGCTTCTATGACTATGTTAGATAGGGATCATTACAATAAACCAAGACAGCTTGACTATCTTATCTGCACAAGACGGCAACTAACAGTGGAACTTTTCGCCCTTGGACTTCTGCCATGGCCAAACATTTTCCAAAAAGCAAGAGCTTCTTATCCAACTTGGCAAATATTTTAATGATTGATGATAAGCTGGTACTGGGTGTGTTTAAAGCTGGACAGTAATCTTGTTAGCATCCTCCCAGGTGTTGTTTTTTTAGGGGGGGGGTCCTTTAGTTGAATGCTCTAAACCATCTTGTGGTTTTGTATGAGAGAGGATAGGAAAAGAAAGGAACACAATGAGGCTGTTTGTTGACACTATAAGAACTTTATGCAGCTGTGGGCTAGTTGGGGAGGAACAAACTACTGCCATACCATGGTGCCATAGGGGTCTGTCATTGGTCATGAAAGAGCAATTGCACAAAGGAGGAGCCCTGGGGATTCATACTCCTGTTGGATCAATGAGCCACATGGATTATATATCTCTTATCTAAATAAGTAACATATGTCAGATCGTCTCTGTGACATAGGCTGGGGGAAAAAAATCACAGATGGTGCAACAGTGTCAACAATAGGTACACCTGGGTACAGGTAACCCTATTTTCCAGAAGCTGATAGCAGTAGCAAATCTCTGCACTACATCATTCTGTAACCTTGGTACACAGCAAAAAAGGTAATTAATGAGCAAAATAAGAAAATCTATCTGCTATCAGTAAAGCTGACATCTATCTCCCAGGGACAGAGTATCAAGGCCAAGGAAGATGTGCAGAAAATATTTTACCTATTAAGAGACTAGTGCAATTTTAAAGCCAAAAGATTTGTAGTTTTTGCTTTGCATTATCTCTGGGTTTTCAGTACAATTTGGGAGGTCTGAGTGATAGAGAGGGTTCCAGATCTTCTAGACAGGCATATTTAATAATATCCTGATATATTGTTACATAGCAGCATCCCCAAGCCATAACCACATGTGAGATACTTGTACTTTCTTTGACAAAGTTTGTTTTTATGGAATTATAGCTTGAAAGAAGACAAGCTTTTGGAATTTGTTTTATATGTTATTTATCCTGCTCCCTGTGCCTTTTCCCAGTATATCTAGAATGTCCACTATAAATGCCCTGAGTGTCATTTATAAGTAGAGATTAATACAGCATATGTGTTAAGGGGAAGCTAATAAAGTCTAGAACAAATTAAACCAGAAGTATAACAAAACTCTATTAACATTGGTGCACTGGAGACCTCTAAAAATGGCACACAAATCCAATGGTTTCATCCAGCAAAAATACCTGGGATAGATTGCTAGTTGAGAATATTTCACAATGCATTTGCTTCTCAGTAAACATGCTCCCAGTTGTTAATATACTGCTTGGTTTTCAGTGAAAATGTCAAGTAATTATGATTCCCCAGGTTGAGTTCCTTCAGAATTCTGTTCTTTTTATTAGCTTTTGGGGCATGGTTTATATTTTTTCCCTTTCTTTTTTATCAACCTTAACTACCCCCAAAGTATCACTTAATCACTGCAATTGTGCTAAAATCTGACCTCACAGTTAGAGGAAACATTTGCTTTTGTTACAACACTTGGTCAGATTCAGCCCACTGCCCTTAGCCAGTCTCAGCTCAGTCCCTGCCTGATGTTTTACAGGCGCTGTATTGGCAAATGGGAAATGGGTAAAGGGTGTCTTTCCTTCTTGGCGTCCTAGGTCAGGAGTGCAGGATTCAAATCACTCTGAGGACCTCTTTTACATTTTTTTCCTAAATCAAGAAGGCTTTATCATTACAACAGTACAAAAACATTTTTGTTACAGTTTTACCTCCTTCTGTTCTGTTTAAGCCATTTGCTGCTACCCCTGTTCCCTTTCTTATCTGTATGATACTATAGGTCTCAGTATTCTGCTGGTGGTGACATTTCAGAGATGCTCCCAAGGATTCTAATCGTGACTTAAAGGCAGTACTCAAAGCATTTTTCTCTTTTTGCCTTACATCGCTTTCCATAATGGTGTGCAGCCGCTGAAATCTTCTAAGAGCTATGCAACATTTGAAAGAGCGCACAATGTCCTACTCAGGTTTAAATTACAGGAGTTTAGTTTCTTCCATTCCCAACCGCAAGTCAAATATAATAACGTAAGAAGCGCCATGCCAAATTGGCAGGTTTATTGTGTTGCTTCATGCAGAACACGTCTCATCTGTTCTTCTGTCTGTGGAGGAGAAGATGTGGTGGCAGGACATAGCTGGCAATATGCCACCAGCAACCAAACTGAATTAGTGGACACACAATGCGACTCCCTCTTCAACTTTGTTCTGCCTGTAATGCTATATACAGCAACCTAAGTCCTTTGCTGTATTTTTATACTTTAAATAAACACAACACTTGGGGGGGCGTAATTGGGATTGGAGAAGCAGCTGGGAGAAGGGAAATTCTTTTTCCCAGCCTCTGTTTCCCCAGAAAGTGTGTTTTCCTTTGTTCTTTTAGACAAGCCAATGTTTGGAACACCACAGAGGAAATGCCATTTGAGGAGACCATTTGAACTAGGGAAGTAGAAGGTGAAGAACAGGTAAGCCACCTCATTGTTCCTTCTGCTGAGGAAGCATACACAGTATACCTTTAAAGCACATTCAAAGCACATTATTTTCCTCAAAGAATTCTGGGGATTGTGGTTTACCCTTCACAGTGTTACAATTCCCAGCAACCCTTAACAAACTACAGCACCCAGAATTCTTTGAGGTGAAAAATGCATTTCAAATGTGCTTCATAGCATGTACACAGCATTGCTGAAGTGGGTTTTCCCGTTACAATCACAGTGGTACCTCGGGAAAGTACTTTATTCATTCCGGAGGTCCGTTCTTAACCTGAAACTGTTCTTAACCTGAAGCACCACTTTAGCTAATGGGGCCTCCTGCTGCTGCCATGCCGCCGGAGCACGATTTCTGTTCTCATCCTGAAGCAAAGTTCTTAACCCGAGGTAATATTTCTGGGTTAGTGGAGTCTGTAACCTGAAGCGTATGTAACCTGAAGCATATGTAACCCGAGGTACCACTGTATACATGTTTATGTGTAATGTGTAGTTTGGCCCTCACAGCTGAAAACATAATGTGGCTGCAGTCATTTCTATCAGCCATATGGATGAGTAGGGAATCACTGGTGGATGAAATCTCCCCTATATAGGAACTTCAGGAATTGGCTGAACTGCAGACAAAGTGCTGTTCTGGCCTGCTCTTAGGACTGATCCTCAGAACTTATGGAACAGCTTACAGAAGAAAATTGGGAAGAGAGAAGAGGTAACTGAAAGCAACTTCAACTCAGTGAAGTTATTTACGTCATTCAGTGAATAACATAAAATGCCTATTAGTGTCTGTTTATTTCTGAATATTGCTCAGCAAAAGTAATTCAAATCCATCAGCTTATGCTAGCTGAACTTCTGAAGTTCTAAGGGGCTTATTAAATATTTAAAGATGATGCTGACACTCATAAATTTCAACTTTGGATACAAACAAGCAGTAGTGAGGATGGCTGGAAGGAAGGTTTCTCATCTTCCCTCCATCTCCCACTCTCTCATTTTCCCTGAAATGTGTTGTTACAGCAGCATGCACAGGGAGCTCTGAGAATTGTATTATTTCCCAATTAGTCACATTTGGCTTTTTTTTTTTTTTTGGAGGGGGGAATTAAAATATAGGATTATGTTTCAAGCACCATTACTGATATCTAATCTCAAAATTAACTTCAACAGTGTCTTCAGAGATCAGCAAAACATGCCTCTTTAACACTTGATTCTTTACAATTATTCAAAGAGTGTTATTTTTAAAAATGCCTCTTTATTGACCTACCAAATTCCATTTGAATTTGAACCTCCCTAGTCAGAATGCTGCAGTGGATGAAGTAGCTTATGTCATAATAGATATTTTGGTCTTCAAGGTGCTGCAAAACTCTATAATGTTCTCACTATGAAAAGCCATCTTGCAAACATTATTGTAGACTAACAGAAGTAGGGTTACAAGATTTAGAACATCAGTTCCATGTCATGTAAAAACGATGTGTGTCATACTTTTACATCTTATATCTACTTCCATCTTAGATCTACTCAGACTTGTATTTTATCATCTAAATGTCTCTGGAATCAATTTTTACATATTCAATAAATCCAAATAAAGAATATCTTTTCTTCCGGATGTTGCTAAGCCATTCTTGTGATTCATCTTGTGAATTCTAACAGTGTTTCTTTTTCCAGCTATGGAAACCCAACACATGGCTAAAGCTTTTTCCATTATCACCAGCAACTGTGGAACTTGTACTTCTATATATTATTACTATGCCATGTTTTTCCCCAAGCATCAGGTTCAGCTGAAGGAAGGATGGGATCCAGAACACCAGTACTCTATAACCTGGATCATTTATCATCCTTCTTGACACATAAATACTTAAGTGGTTTCAAAGACATGCTGAGAAAACCTCAGCAAATTGGTGGTAATCAAGTAAGCATAAGAAATAAAATGTCTCCGAGTCTGAATCCCATGAAACACAGTGACAGTTTCTTGAAATGAGATGCTTTTTTCCCTTTTAGCATCAAATCCTGACACTGATTTGAAAACCTGACAACGATTAGTCAACCAGTGTGTGGAATGCCGTAACTCTTGACAAGCCAGCCAGGAGGGCTATCTTAGTTCCATACTGCCAGAAAACAAGAATTGTGTGTTCCTTATCCATTTGATCTACATGTGCATTGTCACTTGTCAGCACAGATTGCAAAGGCTATCTTTTTACAATAGTCCATATCCATGCCTGTGGCACTAGCAGGGTATTTATTCTGTTAGCTTTTGTTTACCCTGGTGATCAGTGAGACTAGAATTATATACCATTGGTTCAAGTATAGGAAAACAATAGAGTCGGACAACATTCCTAACCAGAAAAGTCTTCAGACCTGCCATCAGGTTCACTATGGAACACAAGATGTTTGTCACTCTTAACTGAAGCTTGATCTACACATGCAGCAAACTAAGAAGGAAATGAGTTAATTGAATGAACTGTGCCATTCCAGACTGCAGGTGTATCACTTCTGTATAGCTCCCCATTCAAAAAGAAAATGGCTAGCTGTAAATAGCTAACTAGCGTATCAGGGGAATTTGTGGTAACCCAATCCTTTGCCTCCTGTGCTGCTTTTTGACTTGCAGGACAGTTTTAACATATTCAAAACTGTGATTTCCTACAACTTGTTTAATAAACAAAAGATCCAGATCTGCTGGGAGAGTGCATTCCATAACCTGGCTTCCACAGACAAGAAGACTCAAGCTCATGTTCATGGTCTCTGTGCCTCACAAGTTAAGGAGCATATAACTCCTGATGTCCACAGTATGCATGCAGGTCATGTGGAAGGTGAGGGCCCCAACTGGTTGGGGACTTTAAAACAAAGAACCAGCACCTTCAATTAGACACAGCCTAGGAACTGTTCCAACCGCTATCGTAATGATAAAATATGGTCAAAGAAACAAGCTCAGGTAAGCAAACCTTGCTGCTGCATTTTGCACCAACTGAACATTTCAAGGGCAGCCTCATGTAAAGCGCATTATAGTAGTCCATCTGTGACCAGGGCACATGTAACTATCACAAAATCAGTCTTCCTCAGGAAAGGCCATAGCTAGTGGACCAGGTAAAGCTGGGCAAAAGCACTTCTGGTTATAACCTTCTCCAATATGTCAAAGACAACACTGGATGGGGTTCAGGACCACCCCAAACTAAACCTGTGCCCACAACAGATGTGGATTTGGGGCAGCACAAGTGGTTCCGTCACACTGGGTGCCAAGTCTAGGGTGTGTTGCAACTATGACATAGTGAATTGAGTACAACAGAGGAAAAGAGGCAAGGGGCACTTAATTTTGGCTTTTTACAAGGCGCTGCTGAAATTTGAAAGACCAAAGTCTACCCCTGCCCACAGAACATATTGAATACTTCTTCCCAGTTGAACCCTCCCTCCTACCATCAGTACTTCCACCTTGTTTTACTACACCTGTGCTAATAGTTGAGTGGGACTTCTTTTTAGGTAGAATTAAAACCATCCCACTACTTTTCAACAGGCATAATTGAAGCTGGTTTAATTTAAACCTAAACCAACATCATTCTCTTTTTTTCCACAACTTCAAGCATTTGGGGTAAGGGATGAGATTTTATTTTTAAAAAATGATACATTTCTCAGAACCAAATAGCCAGCCATTAACTGGCCAAGATCTTCTTTACGACTAACATAAAGAGCAGGGGTGAGTAACATGTGGCTCTTTAGTTGTGTTTAGACCAATGGAAATGATGGGACTCAAACATCTGGAGGGCCACAGGTTCCCCATCTCAGTATATAGTTTCTGTAATGAGAGGTAGGGGTGTTATATGTGAAGTGAAAAAAGAACACTGTAGCTTAAGAAACAGAGATAAAATTTACAATGCTAAAGTGCTATGGGGTCAGAAAATCAAAGTGACAAAGAAAAATAATTAATAGGGAATTGAAATCCCTAGAAAAAGAACCTAAGGCACAATATCGGCCTCGAAGCAATCCACAAGAATGTTATTAATTATTTTCCATATAGTCATTTTAGCAGACAATGTTCTTTGCAACTTTTATCTCAGAACACTCTTGTTAGGAAATATATTATTTCTATTCCCACTGTGACAATATATGTAGCATCACTAAGAAAGATCAGAGGAATCATGTTCCACAATTGGGATGGGGTGTGATTTGCCTGTGATCGTTCATTTAATTCAAAAGTCAACTGACATTTCCAATCTGGTCTCCTCAATTCAAAAGCAGACCCTCTGGGGGCATGCTAACTTCAGAAGAGATAAGAGAACAGAAAGTTTTGAAAGCAAATTAATCAAAAAATATTGAGAAGACAAATAAGGAAAGGTCTTATGAGCCTTTAACAGTACAATCCAATACATGTCTACTTAGAACTAAATCCCATTGTGCTCAGTGGGAACTACTCCCAGGTAAGTGCCTTTGAACTGCAGCCATAGGAGGCTAGACATATAAAGTCACCCATAGTAATTGCTATTCAACTAACTCTACAAAACAGTTCAGGTCAATTTATTCTAGGAGACATAAATAGCTCACATGAATATGGCTAGCAGTCTCTGGACTAGCACATGAAGTCTCGGTAAATACTCTGAGCCAGCACTCATCATAAAAAATTACCAGGAATAGCCGAACAGCTTGGCCACCTATAAATGTTGAGCACCTGTGCACAGCATGAAAAGTCTGATCATCAAGATAGAATCAAAGAATAAGAACCACTGACCAGGGTCGTGTGCAGTACAGCCAACTCCCTGTTTCCATGCGTTCTGGGTCAAAGCATGTGTTGGCAGAGCAGGCATAAGCTTGCCCTGCCCCATTACACCCCATCCCACCCCACTCTTCCCTCTTCCAGGTTCAAAAGGACTCACATGTCAGTGGTCATACACCAATTGGACACACCTAAACTCGTCGCCGTCTGTACTCTAAAAAGAAAATGAATGACAGTAGGCTTCAGGGAGATGGGGAAATACTATTGATCTCCATTCAAACAATATGTAAGTAATTGAAACTTATAAAGAAAATTTCCAAAATGGCAGTATTTTTTTAAAAAAATAAAGAAATCGTGCCACAGTTTCCTGCTTAGTGGGATCCCATGACCACATTTCATTCATAAAGCTCAAAGGATGTTTCTCCTTTTTGAATCTTTCATAAGGTGTTTACTAAAGAAATAGTGGTGTCAATATTGCCTCAGTTACATATATGTTATCTTTCCTTTTCATCAGTTTTGGAAAGTATGAGTCAGATTCTTGGCATAGCTGCTTGGTCTACCATAGTGAAACAGGAGCTTGTGGGCAAATCACCCACCTCGTTATAGCATCCAGTGCTCATTTTGGTCAAAAGGAATTCCAACCACTGTCCCTATATGAAGAGTGGGTGGAATAAAGTAAACTTTATTGCATACAAAGAATATGCAACATGCCTAAAGTAAACTTTATTGCATACAAAGAATATGCAACATGCCTAACAGTTCCTATGTATTTGCCTGCAACCTTCAGCCTTTCAGGATTAGCAGCTATACCTTCTTAATTCAAGGAGGAAAGTATGTGTTGGCCTTTTCCAATAACCTCTCTCGGTGACCCTCATCCAGACTTGATATCTCCACTATTCCCAGTTTACATACATAGAAGGTATTCTGAGGGAGACCAGCAAATATCACTATCCATAAACTGGAATGCTGTGAGCCGCTGTGACAGTAACCTCATGAGGAATTACCAGCCCATCTTCCCACAAGCTCTTTGGAGGTGATGAGAAAGTTCCCTCACCAGCACAATGTCTTGAGCTGCTTATCCTTGTAGCCTTTTAAACTGTGCCCTAACCCAAACCTGTATTGGCAACTATTTATATTTGCAACTCTGCCAAATATCCCAAAGCCTTACCTCTACCTAAGTCCAGTCAACCATCTGGTTCTAGAACCTGTAGAAGCTGCAGAGGCAGTAGGCAGAAGACTATTATCTTCCGTTTAATATGGATCAATGGGAAAAATGATCCCTGCTTGACCCCAGAACTGGCACTCAACTAGTTTCACACTGACTATTGGGATGTCATGCTAAGTTCCTACAGCAGTGGAGAAGCAGAGCATCAGTCTTGAATAACGTAGTCTTTCAAAACAGTCTCATCACACAGCCTGGACAAACTCAGCCAACCTATCCTTGAATAGGCTATGGAAGAGATCACTGATCAGACTCTGACACATGAATAGGCAAAGCTATGGCTGCCACCCTTCTCTTCAATGGAAGCAGGCAAGGTGCTTTGCCCTGATGTTGTGGTACACGGGAAAGCACAAATGCATTCATAAGATGCATTCAGTGTCCCCCTAAGAAAGGTGAAAAACATTTAAGGGCACAACCTGGTTCTTTATCAATAAGTGTCAACCATTCTGGAGCACTGATTAGCCTGTCCACATTTTCAGGTCACAGCATTTTCAGACAAGAGATTGATGTAATGATGCACAGATTTTTTAAAAAATAGGGAACAGATCTGCTTCTTCACAATTGGCCTGCAATTAATACCAGGGGAAGGTGAAAGGGTGATTAAAGAGCAAGTGCAATTTCTGAGGACCAGGGTAGATTGTGCTACAAAAGCCTTGGTGTAGGATACAAAACAGAGCCATTGCTTCATGATACAATGTGTGATAGTTTGATTAAAGTGAACACCACAGCCAATAAAGTTTTTAAAACCATAAATATTATCAAAGCCATAATATATGGAGAAAGAAATGCAAAGAACAGATTTAATGAGCCCTTAAATCAGACTTCAGCTTCTTGTGCCACAGAATTGTTTCTCATTTTGGAACTGCTATTTGCTCTAAAGTGATTCTTATGAAAGGGCAAGTTCAGTGTAACCTTTCCCACACGGCTACACTGTAGGGTGTGCGCAAAGCTCACAGAGAAACTTCCATTCTCAGAGAAGTCACCACCCTTAAACTCCCCAGTGTGTCCTTGATTTCAATTTCATTAGCGTTGTTAATTATTTGCATTATTTGTCATTAGTATCAAACTACTCAAACTGCTTTCAGACCTTCTCTTGTCTAAGGCATCTCTTAATGCCTAAAGGTTTCAATCTTAGAAACTGAATTGTTTTGGAAGCAAAACATGTGACTGGGGGGATTTTAAAGGATGGACAGGATAGTTAAAGAAGACCACCATCACGAGAAGGGAGGTATATGTATATTGAAAATAAGATGGCGCATTTGCTTTCAAAAGAGCTTACTATTTAGGCAGAAGTTCACTGTGGTTTCTATTTTAGTTAAAGCTCTTTCCCCTGACCCCAGTGGATTTGTGATAACATTTTTTTTTTTTCTGGAAACATCTTCTGTGTCATAAATACTACATGACCTCACTATAAGTTCAAGCCAAGGAGAAGTTGGGTTATGAAAGAGAAAGTTCTTCTTCAGACACTAATATATTCTGTGTTCATAACCAGAATATAGGTAACTTGTGGCTTCATAAATTTGAATTTCTTCCCTTCTAGTCCTTCTCTTGGGACACAATTTTAACTTGTGGGGTGTTTTCCAAAAAGGAACAGGGAACCTGCAGTCCTCCAGATCATCAATTCCCACCATCCCTGACCACTAGGCATGCTGTCTGGGGCTGATGGGAGATGGAGTCCAAGGACACCCGAAGAGCAACAGACTCCCCACATCTGCTCTATAACATGGAATGCCAATACAGGGGCTGCCATGGGAAATTAAAAAAAAAATAATTAACTGCCCAAGGCAATAAGTTGGGTAGCACTGAAAACAAAATCCTATGTAACTTGATGATGCACAGGTTATCTATACTCCAGAGTCCCTGTGAAGTACTAAAACTGATTTTTTTTTTCTTTCCTGAGGGGCTGATTTCAGTCTTTTTGGCATTGCACACACAGCTGAAGTGTTGACTTACATGAAGCGGAAAAGGTGCTTTAGTGGTCAGGAAACATGCTCTGTCTCCTGAACCAGGAATGCAACTTTCATGCAAAAAAGAAAAAAGAAAAGCCCACCAGAAATTCTTCATGATTTATTTTTCTCATATGCCAGCCTGACATTTGTGCTTTTATTTTATTTTTTCCCAAGCAGACAATCAGTAATATATTAGCACAGGGGCTGGTAATACACAGGAGACTCTTAAGGCATGTGTGATAGAACATTAACTTTGGGAAATATATTCTACTCTTAGGCTGAGCTACTGAGCACAGGCAGGCACCAACATTTAGAGAAGTAATATGGAAGGACAACAAAAACTGAGAAATGATTCTTTAAAATAAATAAAAAATCAAATTCTACCACAGTTGCTAACCTCATATGTGTTAATTGAAGCTGAAATTTTCTAAGTAGGTGCTGTGATTATCCAGGGGTTTGACTTCGCCCCTGGAAGAGCACTCCATTGTCTCTCGAGACAGATGGATGCCAGCAACCAAAAAATGATTCTATTATTCTGGTGGTTGTTAACCAGACACTGAACAAGTGCTTCGTGAGCAATTGGAATTTGAAAGGGCAATGAAGCAAACTCTATACACATTCCACTTCTCTCCTTCCAAATACTTTTCAGAGTCAAGACTCTACTTTCTTTTAAACCCCAACCAATTTTGGTGGATATTCAAAAGTCATGAAAATGCTTTATTGGTGTAATGAAAGCTGAAACAATTGCACAGAGCCATTCCTGAAAGAAATTCCAAGAACACAAAACTGGGTATGGCAGGCAGAAGTTGTCCCTGTAATGCTAGGGTACACGTGACTTGATTATAGAAACACACTCCAGCAATGAAACTGAATAAGCTTTTTAAAACATTGACTATCATAGAAGTTGTGTCTGTGCTGAATAAAATGGAACATAAACTATTAATAGAAGCCAGGGTAGCCCTGCTTTGAGAAATGCCAATTTGTTGCTGTCTCTCAGGGTATATAATATATTAGAAATATACTAGGTCCAAACTTCTGTTCTACAGGAAGGAAAGGCTGTAACTGCCATCATTTGCAGAGGGTTTTTTTTAGCCAGCTTCAACCCATTTTCTATAAATGCTAACTTCTGGTAGCCCATGAAGTGAAGGACAAGAGGTGTTGTCAGCCAAACATAGCGGTGGCAGCTATGGAATTGTTCCTAGTGTACTTCCTTGTTAGGAGGACCAAAGCTCAGCCCACCATGCCAGCCAGCATAATCTCCAGGAGTTTAGCAGAAAATATTTGCTGTTATCTTCAACTCCTGGCCTAACAGAGTCTGCAACCCTGACTCATTCCATGGGTCATCAGTTTGGGAATAAAAAGTTTGGAACCCGATTGTAAAATCTGTATTACTTAATGCAACTCTAGTAAAGAAAAGAGAGCTAGTCTGGCATGGTAGATAAGGGAATAGGCTTTAAGCCAGGAAATCCTCACTTAAAATCTTGCCTCCGCTAGGAATTTACCCATGACCTGGAGCATGCCACTTTTTCTTAGCCTCCCATCTATGACATGAGGATAATACTGGGTGACCTTGCAGAACTGAGATAAACATGTACAAAGTGGGTATGACCACTTTGAAAATGTACCAAATAAATACAAAACAATATGCCAGCAACACCCGGTCTCTATACAAAAGAAACAATGGACACAAATCTGACATCAGAAAGGGCAATATTCATAAACTAGTAAGATAATTTTCCATCTTCTAGGACACTCTGCCAATCTGAGGGTGAGCATGAAGCTGAAAAATGGAACTTCATCTGGAAGTTCAAATGTATCCATTTGGACCTGTATAAAGACAATGGCTTCCTTTTAGCCTGCAGATATCAGTTAACTCAGCCTTGCCAGTTTATCACCTGTTATTGTTGTTGTTGTTGTTGCCATCATCGTCACAGTTATTCTGACTGCATTCTAGCTCCAGTATAATTCTCTGTTATACATTATAGCAAATCCCCGCCCCAGTAATTAGGAGATTCGTATGACCCACACTTCATATAGTTGGTCTGCGTCAGCGTGATGAAGGACTGGCCTAATCCTCTCCATTCCACTGTTCAGGCGATCCCTTGTGCAAACTGCACCCTTGAATAAGAACCCAATAGCACAGAAGCAGGATTCACATGATTTCCCCCTCTTGCTCTTTTGAAGCAAAGAAAGAGGCCTCCGTGCTGTTGGGTGCTGACGTACAAGGATTAAGTATCCAACTTAATTAAGATAGTTCTTTCAACACAGGAGACTTATCAGTGCCCTATCTGGACTGAATTATCAGTCTACATGCACAAAAATATCTAATATTAAAAATGTAGAAATTTTATGTACTAACAGCACAGCCCTAAACTGTGACATTTTTGTTCGTTTCAGCCCAGCTGTGGATTTTGGAATCCTATACATTTTTACTCAGAAGCAAATCTTACCGAATCCAATTAGTCTTACTCCCAAGTAAGGCTGTATACACTGCAGCCTTAATAACTTAATACATTCCTATTGCTACCTTCATTCAATTTTCTCTCTCTCAGATTTTGAATCCCCCCTCCCCTGCATATGCTGTAGGCTTCTTTGCCTAGCAACCCTCCTTGCTATATATTGGGAATTATCTGGGTAAAAAAAAGCCCCATTCATTGGTGAATATTATAGAAATGCACACACAGAGAAACCCAATTGGTTCAGCTTTATTCCTTCCACAAAACAGTGATTAAAGGAACACCAACAGCAGGCAAGCCTTGCCAAAAGGGAACGGGAATTTCAAAGTTTGGGAAAACTTCATGAAGGATATGATACATGTTTCTGGCAACAAGCCAGCAAAGGCAGTTGCCTCTGGATTTTTAACCACGGCGGGTATATATCGAAGAAACCTTGCAGACTGTAATCTGGCCATGTTACACAACTATGTCTGCTGCAGAATTATTAAGCAGGTGTATTTCCAGCTGGAAATAACCATGTCATTCTCCAAATCTGAATCACTGGTAATTTCCATCACTGTTCACCCTTTCCTCTGCCACCTGTACACTCATGTGTTAGTCAGAGGGTAGAGACAGTGTGCCGGCGGAGAACACAGGCTCAGAAAATCAAAGCCAGGAGGCGGGTGATGGCATGAGAGACTGAGTCTGAATTGTAACAAGGTTTCTGACTAACATTCCATCAGGGAAGCGTACAGGAAGCCCGGCAGAGCCAGGAAGGACACTGCCCTGGTGCTTCCTTTCTGCCACTTCAAAAATATCAACTAATAGGCCCGTTCAAGGAGTGCTTTGGACAGATCCTGACATAAACTCTTGGCCTTGGTCTCATAGTACATTGCTGAAAAATGGAAGGAAAGAACTGCTAAGAATAATTATTGCAAACTAGAACTCAGCTAGACTGGTAAAGAAACAGCGATTTATATGCGTTGCATGTGCGATATAACATTGTGCCACCAAATGGCAACGTGGAGTCCCATTTTTCTCTACCTGTTTTCCCTGTTTAAATTTACAACGCTTTCAACTGAAACGCTTCTTTGAAGTGTCTTGATCCAGCCCTAATCTGTACATATTAAGCCTTTTATCAACAAGAGCATTGTTAGGGAATTTAAAAAAAAAACAAAGCATGGCATTTTATCTTCATATTGTGCTGCTTTTCTCTTTTGAAAACTTATTTTAGTTTATTGTAGATGGGTAAAGGTAAAGATAAAGGGACCCCTGACCATTAGGTCCAGTCATGGACGACTCTGGGGTTGTGGCGCTCATCTCATTTTACTGGCTTAGGGAGCCAGCATTTGTCCGCAGCATTTGTCCACAGTGCACAGAAATGCTGTTTACCTTCCCACTGGAGCGGTACCTATTTATCTACTTGCACTTGATGTGCTTTCGAACTGCTAGGTTGGCAGGAGCAGGGACTAAGCAATGAGATCTCACCCTGTCACAGGGATTCAAACTGCCGACCTTCTGATTGGCAAGCACTAGGCTCAGTGGTCCCCTGTAGGCCCTAGGCTCTGCGCCTGTAGATGGGTAGTTTCTGAATCTTCAACCAGTGTCACATTCTGTAAACAGGAAATCCTGTTATCTAGGGGTAATGGTAACTCACAATATAGAATCACAATAATTTCTTACTGTGCCTCCACAATAAACTGAAAGGCTGCAACTGACATTACCCCTTTTCTGCCCCCCCCCCCCCCGTCAGAGTACCAAATTTTGTAATGCAGTTCTCCAAGCAAACAATGTTTAGAAAAATGCATATATTAGGGGAACATATGCATAAAAATGAAGGTATTTTTGAAAATAACATATAAAAATCCACAATATTGGGAGAAATTATTTGCAAAAATGTGTACCTTAGTCAAAACTGCGCACAAAAATGCAGAAATTCAAATTAAAACACCGAAAAAATTTCATGAAGATTTAAAAAAAAACCACACAAAATTGCTACAGAAATGTGGGAAATTGGGTTTAAGATTGGAAAAATAAACTGAGAAAACTGAAATTGACAGATCGTTCCATCCAGCATCCCAAAGAGTAAGAGATTAATATGGGGGGAGAAATGTGGCAGTGGCCAGGAAGGAATGGGTCCAATTTTTCTTGAATGCCCTCCTTGAATGTTTTTGCCAGGCTGAAATGTGTCCCTAAGTATGGTAATGCCTCTTGCTTGCCTAGATGAAGCATCGGGAGGAGGTGGGTTGGAAACCTCTGACTTCTGTGTGGCTGGAATGCAGCTCAGTGTACAAAGGTTCAATTGTTGTCCCACCCACGTTTTGCTTCTGTCCCCACCCGCCACTGGCCTCTGGAAGGTTGTCCATGAGGAAATGTGTCCCTCAGGCTGGAAATGCTTCCCTAACCCTTAGAGCTTGAAGGTCAAAGGCGTGGACATTCCTCCCAACATATTTTACACCTAAAAGTAGTTTCTTCTTGTTTACTTTTACCACAAAGTGGCATGTCTTTTGCTTGGTAGGTAGGAGAGAACGGGATTCCTTGTCCCCATATAGTTTACAGCCGTGACGCTGTGAGAGATTACCAAGGGAGTGGTTTGGGCGGCCTTATTATCAGTCATGAAATTGGCTTGCTTTGGAAACTCTTTTCAGTATAATTAGAAGCCAGTCAATTCAGGCCTATATTATGCAATAGAAGATAATGTAAGCACGCTATTAACCAGCTGAAATGCATGAACTTGATACTTGCTTGTTCTTAAATCAAAAGGTTTCTCAAAAGTCTTTCAACTTTTTAAAAAATATGAGATTGATTAACCAAGTCTAATTAAATTTATGAATTCAGAGAAAAATATTAAATGTTATTAACTGTGGAAGGAATGTGCATCCTTAATAGCCCAGCAAGTTCACAAAGACAAATGAAATCAGTTTACAAGGGTTAAGTAAACACAATATTTTATATATTACAGTTCAATTTGATCCAATTTCAACAATGCTGCATAAGAGTTTCAGAACTAATTTCCCAGACTGAACGTTTTTTAACAAATGTTACTACTCATATCATTTCAAAATTGCAGCTACCAAACAACCAGAGCTTCATGAAGAAGATGTTTGCTTTAGCCTTGTGGATGAACTGCTTTTTGCCTCTTTGCCATTTCACGCATTAAAGAAGCCCTCTGTTTTTGCACTACACTCCGTTCTATGTTCTTTTAAATTGCAGAGGCTCTGTAAGAGGAGGAAGAGAGGAGGAGGAGGAGGAGGAGGAGGAAGAGGAAGGAGGGAATGCAGGCAGTCCCGAGTTGGCTGCCATGGTGAGATTTTCAAATAGCACCAGCAAACAACCCTGACATGATACTTTTTCAGGCAAAAAACAAAACAAAACCAGTGAGTAACTGACGAAACATATTTCTACTAATGGAGGGAGACTCTATAGATATCAAACTATTGGTAGAGATAGCAGATCAACAGCAATGGAGCCTTCTGGTTTTTTATTTGCCCACAACAGAGGTCCCTGCAGTTGAAACTTTATTCTGTAAAGGAATCTGCGCCAACAGAGCACATGATTAACTGGCACCTTGGAAGTCGTCCCACTGAGCACTACACACATTCCTTAAAATTATGGGCTTTCACGATTGAAATATTGTGCTCAGCACTTCACAGGATCCAGTTCTCAGTTATCAAGCTCCCTCATATCCTCTTTCTTATGGGCAAAATCCACCCCAGTGCCAAGGTTCTGTGTAACTTGCATTCCCACAGAAACGTTTAGTCATAAAGTTACTTCAAAGAAGGCCAAATTAAACTCTTCTCCCATTTGCACTCCTTTCAAGCCCCTTCGTATTGAAGGGGGCAGGGAGCACATGTTTTTGAAATCCACACTTTCTCTCCCAAAGGGTTCAGTCAATAAGACAAGCCTCACTTAGTTTGCCTGTTGTGTTCTCTTGGACCAACACAGCAACACCATTTCAAATATCAGATAGGAATTCCATAAGAATAATACCCATACAATGTGATAGAAACAGAAGAGTTGCAACCTAGCATATTTTCTAAACAGCAAAATGCATTTCAGTGCATAGCAAAATGTTTTTGGGAGTCCACCCTATTTCGTACTCATACTTTATAAATAACAAGTTTTATTTAAGCAATGTGATACTGTGCATATTATCACAATTTCCATGTCAACTACCAGTAGCAAAACTGATTTAACGGTTAACTCCACATTAAAACAAAACTACATATAACAACAACCTGTTTACTACATTTCATATCAGTGTGAATCCAAGCAACAGTTTCTACAAACTACTTGTTTGCAACTGAGGGCAAAACTTCAACTTCAGAAAAAGCAAGTGGTATAGGCCCCCAGACACTATAACAGAAAAAGAACTCTTAAGACAGCCTTACTCAACCTTGGGCCTTCAAATGTTGTTGGGCTACAACTCCCATCATCCCAAACAACTGGTCCTGGTGGGAGTTGTAGCCTACAACATATTTCTTGAGAAAGATGCCTTAAGTTCTGATAGAGGAGCAAGAGCTCTGCTTAACTTCCCTTTACTCATACAGGAGTTACTGTAAGATCGTCTCATCTGGCAGCCTTTTTTCCACTAAATGAACAAACTGTGAGAAATGAAGCAACATGCTGGCATCTGTACTTGCCATGGTAAAATTACTCAGACTTAGGAAGAACAAAGTTGCTTGTACAATTTATTCTAGAAAGGGAAGTGCCTGATTTGTTCTTTTTAAAGCTTCCTTCTCTCTGAGTCTCCACTTAATCAGATTCATGTTTGGCAAGCTACCTGCCTGGCTAATTCTTCATTAGGCAGAACCTGAACTGGGTGCATGCATGAAGGCCTGGCTTTATTGGAGCAAACACAACAAACGTTTTCAAGGGAATCACTGCCAGGAGGGCTTGGTGATGAAGAGAACCCCCCAAAGTGTCCCATATTTTATTAGAAGGCAGGATGAGGAAGCCATCCCCCTCCCCCCATGGAAAGCGCACAAATATGAGCTCTCTGGGTGGCAGATTTTACTGCTGGTAAAAATGAGTAGGAACTGTATCATATGATCTGGTTTTCAGAAAGATTGCCTTGAGTTGCGGTTGCGGTTTGAACTTACTTCTCTCCGTTCCTTCGTTGTACGGGTGAAAATTTTGAAACTTAATAAATAGAAGAGGCAATTTGGAAAAGCCAGATTAAAGCAGCAGAAGAGCCATCATTATCCTTAAATCATGGGGTAACCTTTGGGCAGGAACGATAGGAATATATTTTTCGATCAGAAACATCCACAATCCCCTCTTAGTCGAAGAGCAAAGGAACTCTCTGTTCTTCTCTCTCCCCTGCAGTCTCCTCTCCGTCCTGCTCTCGCTCTTGCTCTTGCTCTCGCTCTCCTTGCCTGCCTATCATCTTGCTCTAATTGTTTCCAGATTTGTGTGGGAGGTCAGGGCCCGGGAGTGCTGCTTCATGCCAAGTTTATAAACAGAGCAGTGTTTCCAGATGGCCACTGGCTCCAGCCTGGCTAGCAGGTTGATTGGGACCAGAATAACAACAGGTGGAGGACAGACAATGAATTCCTTGACACTTATTTTACTCCCTTTGCTTCCCTGCTCCCCCCACCCCACCCCATTCAGCAGCCACCACAGTTATTACCAGGCTCACCAGCAGACCCAAATATATTTCAGCCCAGGGAAGGGATGGAACGCACCAGAGGCAAACAAGTGACTTCCTCATCTCGAGAAAAGAGAAGGGCATGGGGTGAAGTCTGCCTTATTTTACTGCCACAGGCTACTTATTGCTGCTGTTCATTAGAGTTGCCTGCTCAGCTTTGCAAAAATGGGGGGTGGGGGGTGGCTCTTAAAGGTAAAGTAAATGAGAACTGGCATACAAGTATATATATATAAAACATTATTTTTACTGCATACCTCAGGTGCATGAGTTCTTTTTCTGTCCACCAAGGACCCCACAGCCCACTCTTTAGTTTCCCAGCTGTTGTTAGATAAGATGGATTTTTAAGCAATATATATTTAAAAAATGGTTTCTGTATCCCATTATTGTTTCAGACTTTTTTTGTGCACCAAATTGCAGCCCAACAAATGGTGCCACTTTCAGACCATAAAACGTAATGGGATGGTGTCCCACACAAACAGAAAAATAAATCTCTTCAAGTAACTGAAGCAACTTCCTCCTTCACTGCTACCATGGCAGAAATCCTAATCCAGCACTGCTAGCTTTAAAGAAGTTCAGACAGGGAGAGAATGTTACGTCCATTTCCTAATTTCTAATTGCAGACATTTCCTATAGTCCTGTGTGTACCAGTGGTACACTGCAATTCACTTTACTAAACTGGAGAAACACCGCCTCTGTACTGTTTTACTCAAACTGGGAGCATTTCACTTATTTTCTCTAGCTGAACAGGAGCAGTTTGAAACATATGCCACAAGGAGGAAGCTACTAATTAATGGTACAGTAGCCCTGAAAACTTTAAATAGTACTTTTACAACCCACACTGGGCAGCCTGGTGTTGCAATTGCATTGCAAGTGAACAATTATTTAAAAAACTAGCCTGATTTTTTTTTCAAAAAAACACTAGAATAGTGTCATCTGGATTCTTTATTTAAAAAGAGTGAATAATAGATGACAATTCCAGACTAAAGAGCTATAATATGAAAGCATCAAGTCTTTGCCTGACAAGCTATCATCTAAAAGCTAATAGAGAATTGCTAAATTTCACCCTAGTAACAATGAAGCACATCGACTATTCACTGTAATTCTGTATCTGTGTTAGAAATACATGAATGGCAACTTCGATTTCTAAACTAAATGTTAAAAGAAATCAAACCATTAAACATATAGATTCGTAATCCATCTGTCTGCTTGATATGTTTGTTTCTTTTCCATCCACTAAATATTTATTTAATATGCTGCATAGACACCTGGGAATGCTGCTGTTATTGTTAAATTCGGGGGGGGGGGCAGTTCAAAATGTGTCCATTTTTGATAGCATCTCTTTCCCAGGGTTTGTACAAATTCATCCCAAAATGTGTTTAGAAATGAACTACATAGCTGACTTCTAATGTTCCTGCAAGTAGCTAGCTATGCTTCTCCTCAAATAACTTCTGAAACACCTCAAACCAAAATGAAGTTATTTTTCCCTTTCAAAATCTTGGCAGGAGAGTGAAAAGACTTGTGTGGAGGAGGTGAGAAATACCATTTCCAAATGCTGAAAAAGCCAAGTAAACTGTCTGTGGTAACAACCCAAAGTCAGTGACAGTAGATTATTTATTACACTCATTCAAAACCATTGCTGTACAAAGTTGATGATAAAGAAGTTGAAGCATAGATACTGCAAATATTCTTGCAAATATAAAACTTAACTTCACAATTGGATTGGTTGAGGCTTTGTTCCTAGGATGTAGCAAAGGCTACACATCCCTGTGGTAAGAACACTAGGGTTTATTATACTACCTAGGAATTTCTCGATTTCGCCACATTATTGTCATTTGATAACTTTTATTTCTTAATGCCATTTCAAAAATGTTACTATACATGATTCCTGCATTGCAGGGGGCTGAATTAGATGACATTTTTGTTCCCTACCAATTCTCTAATTCTCTGATTCTATTATTATTACTCTCTGTGTTCCACAGGCATCATGCAGTGCAATAACCTGTGATTTTTTTTTCCAACCACAGACTACCAGATTGGAGCTACATGTTGCTTGGTTCTCACTGTTATCGTGGTTTTTGAATACCCACTAGAAAGCAAAACTTGTTCTGTGTCGACGTTCTGTACTGCAAAGTCTTTCACTCAAAAAAGAGAAACATGCTTCTTTGTACCATATTTTTCGCTCTATAAGATGCACCAGACCACAAGACGCACCTAGTTTTTGGAGGAGGAAAACAAGGGAAAAAATATTCTGAATCTCAGAAGCCAGAACAGCAAGAGGGATCGCTGCACAGTGAAAGCAGCAATCCCTCTTGCTGTTCTGGCTTCTGGGATAGCTGCGCAGCCTGCATTCGCTCCATAAGACGCAAACTCATTTCCCCGTACTTTTTAGGAGGGGAAAAGTGAGTCTTATAGAGCAAAAAATACGGTAATTATTTGCCTTTGGTTGTGTTGTGCATTCTTGAATTGATTTCCCACAGTTATGGTATTTCAACATTCACAAAATGATAGGAGTAAAGCATTGCTTCTGCTGAAATCCAAACTTTACTTTTAAAAAGAAGCAAAGGCATACCTAGAAAATGAAGAAATCAGCCATATATGCATGGGACAAGGAGCTTCACTACAAACTGAAGTCTAGACCTTTTCAATTCCCTTGGGGGGTCTATTTGTTAGTGTCCTGCCTGATTCTTTCTGGCTTCATGTGCTTCAGTGCAAGGCCACAATAAGCAAATGTGCCATATCAGGGACTCAAGTTTTCCAGGTGCAAATAAACTATTATGAGTGACAATCTTCATGCCCCCTTGTATGCATCTTCTGTAGGGGGTCCCACACAATATAGTCTCAACAATATAGAAAGCCCCCCATGCTATGCCTCTGGTTACAGCTCATCAGTGAAGCTCAGAGGTCTGCTCAGTGACGCAAGGGAGACAGTGAGTTGGCTATCCATCCATGCTAGTCCTCCTAGGCAACTCTTCAGAAGGGGCAAGAATCATCTCCTCATCTTAATTGATACATGCCTTTCATGTTCCTTCAATAAAGTTGTGGCCTGTTTAACCTATTATTCATATCCCTCTACAATATGTGTTCCTCAGAATAGCAGAGCTTGTGTTGATAGGTATCTTGGTGCAGACCTGCAGAAGGCTGAGGCATCTTGAAATCAAAGAAACTCTCATTTAAAATCATTCTCTGTATTAATAGAGTTCCATTTCTTCCATTAAAGCTATTTCTGCAATCAAGATCAATGGGGAGATATTACAAGTATTTATAGAGTTCAGTGGCAGCCACTGCTAAGTTTTCTTTGTAGTAATGTGGTAGGAAGAGGCTGATATCTTAACTCTAAATGGTAAAAAAAGAGAGCCATGTTAAGCTGAGGATTTGAAATGTATGGGTTTTGACCGCAACAACATAGAAAATATCCACATTTCAGCCGCTGGTCAAATGTGTCTGGGGTTTTCATCCAGATGATCTTTCCTTATATAGCGATAAGCGTTCCAACCTCACCACCTCTAGTTACAGTATTTCCAGAAATCAAACTCCTGTTGCATCATAACACCACACTTTACAATTCCACATCTGAATCCACTGGAATAAGGAAACAGAATCTGCCTCAGCTAAAGGGATTTATTACTTTCTGATTCGACAGTAAACTTGTGGTATTTTTCTTCCGTTCTCCTCACCTAGTTGTACTTTACAGCATTCTTTGCTTACTCAGCATATTACTTAATGCTTGCAATTCCAATTCTCTCTCCCCCCCCCATTTTTGTGGTTTCCTTTCCCTATGTTTTTGTTCTTCTTCTAGTGGTTCTCTCAATTTCTTTGTTTTAGTTCGTGCTTATTCTAAAATGTACCGTGGTTTATTTTAGGATATTTATATTTGGAACGGAATTATAGTCTGAAAATTTATGCAATAAGTACATATTTTGGTTGGAGAAATATTACCCTGTCTGTTTTGTTTTGTTTCGAAATACTGTTTACAGTTGACAAGTTGTAATTCAATTATTCTGCTGCTAAACAGGCAAAAACAAAAACAAAAAAACCCCCAACAATGATAGTTATGGAGACTTACAGCTCAATCCTATGAATGCCTACTCAGAGGTAAGCACCATTCCTGATAGCTGCATCAAAAATCTCAGGTGGTCATAATTGGGCTAGTGAACATGAAATTATTTCTTTCAAGTTTTTATAGGATGTATTTGTCCTACAAATATGCCCATCTTCACATTTTCTTAATCTTCTCAAGCACCTGAATTTGTATGCAAAGCAGTTATAATACATCTGCACACTTTCACACAACCATTTCATCACAATTTTGGTGTGCTTTATTTATTTATTTATTTGTTGGTTAGTTGGTTGGTTGGTTGAATTTATATACTGCCCTATACCTGCAGGACTCAGGGCGGTTCACAGAATAAAATCAAAACGTAAAACCACAAAATACATAATCAAAATAAAAGCAACAACCCAATGACACCCCCTCCCCACAAAAAACACATTTTAAAAGGGCATAGGATATCAATCAAATCAACCAAAGGCCTGGTTAAAAAGGAACGTGTACCTTTATGGTACAGAATCTCTTCCAAAGAATAACTATGTTTATAAAGTTTATAAACACCTGTACCATGCAACTAAATAAGGTTTTTCAATCCAAAATAAATTGACTCATTTCAGTATTGGAGACTTACCTTCAGCAAAGTCAATTTGCATGGCTGTAAGCCACAAAATTTATGCAAATGCTTCCCGTTTTTGTACACTCTGAAACCCATGTTTAAACATTTAACTGACTGGAGGTCTTAAACCAAATTCTGATAGTAGTTTCATATGTTTCCAAATCAATGGCTCCATGGTGTCTGCGATGTCATAGTACTTCCATATCATGTGTCTGGAAGAGGAATTATATATCTGTTCTTGAACGGCTGACACAACCTTTTCAGAAGTCCTGCTCTTCTATTAATATAAGTCTTTATGGAATAATCACTATTGCCTGTCTCTCTACTATTCTTGTCTTACAGTTTTCCTGTTTGGTATTTTATGTTACATGCATTATATCAATTTCGAGTTGCATACCTATTCAAGGAAAGGGGGCTGCAAATGGCTTTTTTCCAGATTTTCTGCAAGTATAATCCATTTGGAGAGGGGAAAATCAGGTAAGGCAAGTATTTGTGGCTAAAGCATGGTTTTGCATAAACCTACTGTTTAAGTTTGGATATATGTTATTAATCTAACTGCAAAGAAATAAATAGTCTGCAATTTATGAGGAAAATGCATTCTTACTCTATATTCAGACCCCCAAGATTGTGTGGGCTAAAGTAGAAAACCTATCAAGAAAAAGAAAGGAAAGGAAAATTACATCTGTAAATCAATCCATACTATGTTGTTTCAGTTGTGTAAATCTTCAAGTAATCCCACATGTAAATTAGGAGTCAAATAATTACTTTTTGTTGTTGTTGTTGTTGCTTCAGAGGTACCATTCTGCTTAGAAAAGCATATTGGCTGGAAAGTACTGGTGACAATTTTAAAGATACTCCCAGAGAGAAATGTGTTCTGATAAATCATTCGGCTTAGATGCTTATCTAATCCATTTTTTAAGCAAATACAGTATATCACTTTTGTCCTTTAAGGTAATTATCTCATCCTATGATCCATTCAAAGCATCTTGTCATATGAACAGCCGGTTTGAATGGTACATACACAGATTAGCTCTAAATAATCTAACATATTTCCTAATTATCTGTGCTTTTATCTGTAGCATTTTTCTCATTCATCTTCTTGCTGCTCAGCTTTTCTTCTTTCTTTTTGGCTCTGTATGCAGTAGAAGGTAGATATCTGGCAGGGGTGAATATTTTACCAAAGCATTCTTTTACTTTTTTTGGCATTGTCTGCTTTGACAGAGCCAATCCCATTTGGGGTAGTTTAAATCCAGCAGGCGCGCACACACACTCAACACACAAAATGGTGTTTGGTACTGTCAAAGCTGTCTGTGCTGCTGTGTACTGTTTATTCAGTGGGCATACAAGCACAGATCTGTATGCAGCCTTTTCAGGTTCATAAGACTATCCAATACAATGGTTGCACTGTGGAGTATTGAGCAAGATTCAACAAACAATACAAATGCAGAGACTAGAAGAGCTAGAACAAGTGCTCACAGACTGAACAAGTCTTCAGCTGTTGAAAAGAGAAGGTACCTCAGAGACAGAGGTGCTTAAACCATGTGGGCTGAAAGGCCACACACCCATCATATTAATTCATAAACACAAGTCTTATTCACATCTTTTTCATGTAGGAGGCACTCATGTGTAGACCAAGGAGCAAGGCTATGCTGCTGGCCCTGCCCTTGCCATCATATGACCACTTTAGCCCCACCCCCTGACATCCTTGTGGTGATCATGGACCTCTGAAGAGGAGACTTCGCTGCTCCTCACCATCAAGATGCCTGAACAAACAGGGTCCTGGTTGCATGTAGAGGTTCCTCTTCAGACACCCACACTCAGCATTTTACACATCAGTGTCCTCCACGGAGCATTGCAGGACCCTCTGGAATAAGTGTGCTTTTTTTGATGAGGACAAAACAATGTTTTTCTCACATCCCTGTTAGCCCCACCAGCTCTTCTAAGTGCAAGAGTCCAACTACTGCTCCACTTACTGCGAGATGGTCCTCCCACCAAGTCACAAGCAGTTATCTGTAGGGCAGCTCTGTGATAAATGTCCACCTCCCAGTTTGAGAGCTGGAAGAGGTGGAATAGCAACACTCATTCCAAGAATCCTGAGGCAGTTGCTGATTGGAGGCCTCTGAATGCCCCTCACAATGAGCCTTGTCTCTTAGACCCCCTGCAATAGTTCAAGGGCCTCTATGATAAGTTCTCATCTACCCACTAGGGAAGAGGTTCCTAGAAGGAATGGGGCAGCAGGAACTCTCTTGTTCTCCATGAAGCCAGACAACCGAGTTGCTGATCTCCTTCTTCCAGACATCCAATAGGAAATGGGAGCTTGCTTAAGGAGGCTCCTGTCACAATACTGAGACACTGTTCAACATAAATGAATCACTGTTAATTTAATACAATTAAATTAAATCATTTAATTAAAAATTAATTAGAAGTGTTTTCTTTTATTTAAGCATTCCTTTTTCAAAGGGGGTTCAATTATTTTGTTTATATTCATTATTTTTAAAGACAAAAATTCTATAGAGTTCTTTTTATGCAAACCCTTCCTTTTTTTAAGTTTACCTATTAAGTGATGCTGAGTACATAAAAAGCAGTGTGCAAACTAACAGCAGAATCCTGTTCACGTCTAATCAGAAAAAGCCCCAGTGAATTCACTGAGGCCTACTTCTTGGTAAGTGGGTATAGACAGGATTGCTGATTTAAAATGACATTTCACCAGAGTCAGGCAACAATGCTCAGAAACCTTTAGCAAGTTGTGGTCCAAATAACACTTTTAATGCATCCTTTTGCATTTGAGAAACCTTAGATGGGATTTGAAAGGCGAGCAAAGGAAACAGGTACATTGGAAAAACAAGATTCCTGAATGCCTGTGTGGGTCGCAAGATTTGTTGTGTGGGGCTCCATACTGCAGTCGAAATGCCATATCCTCCAGCTCTCAACACCAGCCTAATCATGTTCCGACTAAACTTATGTTGTATCATTATCTTTAATATGGTAGGATTAAAATTGAAAGGCCTGCTGAGTGTTTTAAAAATTCGACCCATTTCATTTTAGTGATTATGAAGTGTAATATGAAACCCCTGTCATAATTTCTCTCTTCTACCCACAGCTCCTCTGTTTCATTTATATGCCTTCCCCTTTAATTAACTATGAAATAAGATGTCAGTTTCTCATTCCATGCAAACTTCTCATTCTGCTATTAAAAACCTCATATATTGTTAGCAAATAAATAACGCAAAGATTCAGTTAGGAAATCAGTCCACACAGATTAAAACAACCATATCCTCTGGATGTAGAAAAGAAATTAAGAATCCCCCGAGTTCCAGTTGGCACCAGGATGCACGTTATTTGCCGTTCAGTAAAACAAAGCTTCCATCTATAATCTTTTTATTCTGTTTTCAAATAATATAAATGGAGGGTTGGAGGGATTTATTTTTTAAAAATCAGAACAGATGAGTTGGGCAGATCTTTTTGTTCTTTTAGATTTTTACTGTTTAAATGGTACATACAATAAACAGATATGTACCCTTCTTGTGGGTTAAAGCATCTTCCTATACATTAAAAAGAGGCACTGAGAACTTTAGCAGAGACAAACCGTTTGGTTTTATTTGGTTTGGGATAATTATGCCCCTAAATGATAATAAAAAAGGAATAAATAAACACAAAAGTGCCACTTTTTCCCACTCCAGCCTCTTGGAAGGAAGGAAAGAAAGAAAGAAAGAAAGAAAGAAAGAAAGAAAGAAAGAAAGAAAGAAAGAAACCACTATAGTAATACGCAGGCTTTTAGCTATTTAGATGAAAAGCAAAGCTTCTGTTTTTCTAAGGCACTATTTTGACCTCAAGTAGATAAAGCACATTAAACAACAAACATTCTGCAAAGAGTTACTGTGTTCTTCCCCCCATCGACTCTGTTTACATTAGGAAATCTACCCAGGGACTGAGGGGAAGGGGAAGGCGGGAAAGCTGCCTTTCATCGGCTGCTCTCAGTTCCACTGGCTCCAGTTAAAGCTGGCCCCTGTTTCTCGGTAAGCTTACTCCACTCCAGATGTGCCTCGGCTCCAGAGTGGCTGCCATGTACAGTAAATCGGCATCTGAGGGCTCGTCAATCTGTGGAGTAGAGCAATTGTGGTCTCGCCAGGCCGCCCCACTGGCACAAACAGAAAGTTGTGCTGCTAACTGGTGAAGGAGCGCGCGGGGGGGGGGGGGGCGGCAGGGAGAGGAGCAGGCAGGAAGGACTGGGTCGCCGGCAGTGTGTGAAAGGTGAGGGGTTAGTGCCCGACAGAAGACGGGGAGGGCTCCTGGGGAGGTGGTCCTCCTTAATGCATTTGCAAAATTACTCGTAAATGTTTTACGCATTAGAAGCAAAGGGGAATGCTATATAGCGTTTGGAATTGTTGGCCGTCTATAGGTCCCTGTGGAGACGCTGGTTTAGAACGACTTGTAACCAGAGCAAGAGAAACATAAAATAGCTTGGGAAACTCAGCCAATTAGTCATTACATTGTAGAATGTAAAATCGTGAAAAAAGAGAGGGGAGAGCAAGCAATGGCTCCAAACCATTTGCGTTTTGGTGTGTATAATAAGAGATATATATAGAAATACATTTCATTTACATCGTGGGAGTAAAGTGGCAAGAACAAGGTGCTTTGTACTAATGATAATGTGGTCATTTGCATGAGTTATAATGTGATGATTCTAACCTAATCCTTTATGTCTGCTCACACCAGCCATGCTGCATTTGGGAACCTTGCTGCGGTGGACCCAGGATGCAGTGAGCACACATTGGTATGGTCACAGACTTTATGTACCTTGGCTTTATTTTTGCACCCTTCCTGCCAGCCCTCTGTTTCCCTATAGGATCACCAGCCATGTCGGGGTTGAATAGGAATTTTTTTACTTGCTCCGAAGTACTTTTATTCACCTGCTCTGTACTGAATTTGGGAAATATTGGTGTTTAGAAGTCAGTGCTGTAAAATGGATTGATTTGGTTGCATGGTTAAATATGTCACATTGTTGGCACGAAGGTGCAAGAAAGATTAAGGTGGAGATCAGGTAACAGGTGAGTGTCCTTAGGCACTTTTGAAAGCGAACGGTGTTTCCAGAGGTCAACTGTTCAGGGTTGTCGTGCCCATAGCCTGGATGTGAAATGTTCCTGAGGCTCAGCTGCTGCACCTGCCCAAAGTTGTGGGGTCCAGGATTGGTTGGGGCAGGTAGGCCTCCCTACTCGCCATAAGGTAGGGCCCAGGCTTTTTGCCTCTTGGAATGGGCAGGGTTTGGCTCACCCAAGGTAGAAATTGTTAGGTTCCTACTCTTCTCATTTGCTATAAATAAACTGTGGCTCTAATTCAACCCATCACTTGTGTCTTGCCTCTTTATTTCTGGGTCTGTTCACAAATCTGATTTCTCTTCTCAACATTTATCTGCTGTTACTTTGGAGACTGACAAAGTATCTAGGTTGTTTTCTTTAGTATAAGATGCACTTTACTTTCTGGCCCCCTTGCTGCCAGAAAGTAATGATGCTTTTAGGAAAGTGAACTCATTAATATAGTGTCTAACATAATTAAGGGACATTTGGTTCTGTTTTCCGATCACAGATTTTATACTCTGCAAATGTAAATTAAATTTGCTGAGATGATATTGCCCAGTATTGACAATTGAAATAAGCAATTTTTATCATTCAAAGTCACGGTTCTAGGTTATGTTTAATACAAAGGGAGGAATTAGTGCACCCTATGCCCGCTGCTCTCTTACACATACTCACACCTGAGTAAATAATTTAAACAGGAAAAAGAATCCACAGTGCAGGCCTCATGGAAGTATGACACTGGATATCCTTCATGTACCAGACCACAAGAAAAAGCAACAGCATGCTTTATAGTACAATAGTCAGTTTGATCCAGCCTCTTATCTACTCCTGATAAGATTCTACAAAGACCAATGGGTCACCTCCGGACTGTCAGTATTTTTCTGGAGGGATTCAGGCACATACAGGAAAGATAGGTTTGGCAGTTGAAATAAATTAATGTGCTCTGCTGCTGTGGTGCAACAAATTCACTATTTTCCAAAATGGAAAAAAGTGTAGGAGAAATGCACTGAGAAGTATGGAATGAACAAATTATTAACAGGAAGATGTATAACCACCACACAAGCAAATCAGGATGAATTCTCATTGTCCAGGCACCAGGTTAGACCATCCCCACAAACGAATTGGAACAAATGTTCAAGAAAGATGTGGCATAGGCTAACCTCCATATACGTTTTGTGTAAGCAGATCAGCGTGAGAGCTCAATAAGTAGGTTGTTTGGAGAAATCCAAGGAGACCCTTCAATTTTGTTGTCCTTTGTTGCTGATGTTAGTGCATTTCAATGACCTAAACATAAAATCTGTCAGTGACTGTTCATCGTATAAAAACCAGACCATTCCCAATCATTGTCCAGTGTCCAATTAGTGGTATGCTCTTGACACCTGCAAAGCTAAGTGGCATAAAATCTGCATCAACACTATTAGGTAGTACAGCAGAGTTACTAAACATCCGGCTGCTGCAGTCTTGCTCTTTGTTGATGTTACCAAAAAAAGTTAAAAATATAGGCTCTTGATGATGTGCCAGACTTAGATGGTTATATTTACTGGTGTGCAACTTATAAAGCTGCTTCCCTGTAAGTGTTCTTTAAAAATGAATGAATGAATGAATGAATGAATGAATGAATGAATAAATAAATAAATAAATAAATAAATAAATAAATAAAATAAGGAAAAGTATTGTGAACTCATCAGCATCAGCCCTGTTAAGGAAACAAATTATTTGAGCCAATTTATCAACACTGAGAATTTCTTCATGACAAGGAAATACGTTATTAATCAAGATTCAAGTTGCAGTTAAAGCACATTGTTCAAACCTCAGAGTTCATTATAAAGCTATAAATGGAAATTTGAAAAAAGGAAAGAGGATGCTGATTTTTTAACTAGCTAGAGCCGAGGCTGCATTTTTACTCCATACTAGGTTGTTTACACATCAGACATGTTGCTGATGTAGACTCAGGCAATCTGCACTAGGCATCTGGACAGTTGTATGCATACAGCCCATGCAGTCTGAACTGAAGGTTATGTTGGTGGCTGCACTGTGTTGGAAGAACCATTGTAGTACCAAGTCATCATGTGTCACTCTTCCTATGTTCCTGATAGCCTTGCCTTCTCATCTCTTTAAGATGCAATTCCTTGTGAAGCTTCAAACCAGCCTGCTTTAAGGGCTGCTGTTTTGCCTGAGTTTGATGTACCTTCCAGCATTTGAGCAAAAGCTTGAGGGAAGGGCCATAGCCCAGTGGCAGAACATTGGCTTTGCATGCAGAAGGTCCCAGTTCTCAATCCCTGGCAGCATCTCCAGGTAGGGCTGGGGGGGGCGGAATCCTGTCTGAAACCATGGAGAGTCACTACCACTCAAAGTAGACAATACTGCACTAGATTGTACAGATACATGGTTTAGGGTGATTTAGATAGCAAGTAGTCACCAAGAAGTACATGTGGATTTGGACTATCTGCCAGGATAATCAGAAATAAGAGCCAGTGTAGTATAATGAGTAGACAGTTGGACTGGAGGTTCAATTCCCCACTCTGCCTCAAAGCTCACTGGCTGGCCATGGACCAGTCACTCTCTCTGCCTAACCTAACTCATGGGTTGTGAGGATAAAATGGGAGAAGAGAGAACTACATACACTATACTGAACTCCTTGAATAAATTATGGAATAGAAAATCTATTTAATAATTGGGATTAAAATCTTCTTCACAGTAAAGATTTGAATCCATCATGCATTTGAATCCACCATACACAAGACTGCAAATATTAATGTACAATGGGGAGGGTCGTGCTCCAAACGCACCCTTAAAAATATTCAGCTAAGAGGTTGGTCTTCAGCTCCCAATGTTGTTGATTCTGACTGAACATCCAATGTTCCCTAGCCACAGTCTTAGAATTCCTAACTTAGGCACTTGGCAAGCAATCTCATGTTTCATACATTTAGCATCCAGTAGTTGTCAAGCAATAGTTTCACAATGTAAGATGCTTTAGAAAAACCAGGCCATTAATTTTTGCAGCTAAATGTGGACTTTGGAAGCCAGCTTTAGATCCTTTATTTTGACAATCTGAACCCAAAGTTCACCCGTCTCAGACTTCTCTGTGGTTTTTGGTATCTGCAGCTTTTATTGATCGTTGAACATTGATGGCTCTTGGCACTTGTTTGTTGATTAACTCATTCCTCAAGATGCTTAATTAGTAAAAGATCTACATTGTGGAAAACACTGTTTACACAGAGCAGTCAAAGCCCTCTCAATCAATTAGATATGCTTTCTGGTTTGTATTCTCCTCAGAATCAGTGCCTTTCTTTTTTCAGCCCAGAGGGCCAAGAATCTGTATTCTGGTCACCTCTCTGAAACCACAGGAGATCTTGTAAATGCCCTGACCCCTCACACCAGGGCCTGATATATCATGCGAGGACTGTTCAGAGGATCTGTAGAGGAATTTCTTCAGCACAGAGGGAGGCTGACCAGCAATGTGACCTTCCATAAAGACAATATGAAGCAGCTCCCATTGACAGACTGAAAAGACTTCCTCTAAAACTCATTTGTGGGCACAGTCTGCTCTCCTAGAGCACTGCAGATTGATGTCCTTAAGTCTATGTTACTGATTATCCCAAGCAATTCATGCTGTGTTCTTTGTCTTATTTAATGAACAGAAACACCGAGGAGAGCTAGTAAGACATGGAGAGTTTTACATCCCAAAATGTCTTGACAAAGGGCGTAGACAATTGCTCTAAGTACAGGTTTGAAATGTTGCATTGTTTTTATTTTCATTCTGAGAACTTTGTGTCAAGAGTGGAGCAAAAGAGGAGAAAAGGACAGCATACTGGATTGGATCCAAACTTATGTTATTTGAACTTACCTTCCATTAACATCAATGGGCATTAAGTCCTGACTAACTATCCCAGATGGTTTCTATGGTAATTAAATGTAATTTACTTAGTCTAAGTTCACATGTAACAGCTTTGGAAAATGTGTAAGTGCACCTTGTTGCCCGCATTTCATTAACTTTCCATATATTTGTAGTTCCTGTTATTTATCTATGTATTCATGTTCATGTGCAGGCACATGGTCCTATGTATGGACTTCCAAGCTTTTATGATCCAAAGTGGAAGAAAATATTTAAATATAAAACATAGTCACCTCAAGGACTGCCTTTCCTCATATGAACCAACCTGCATGCTGTTATCATCATCTGAGGCCCTTGTTCATGTGCCTCCTCCACTAGAGGCCTAGAGGGTGGCAACACGAGAACAGGACTTTTCTGTGATGGCTCCCTGTTTGTGGAATGCGTTCGCCAGGGAGGCTCGCCTGGCACCTTCATTACATATCTTTAGGTACCAGTTGAAAACATTTCTCTTCCATTTCTCCTGAACATTTTATGGCCTTTGAAATGTGTTTGTGGGAGTGGGGTTATTGGTCTGTTTTTGCTATTGTTTTATCTTATAATTTGTGTTCTCATTGTGAACCAGTCTGTGATCATCATGTGAAGAGCAGTATACTAATTTAAATAATAACAACAACAACAACAACAACAACAACACTAGCAAATTAGCACATTAAGCTTTAGGTACATTTCAAAAAGTACTTAAGGATGTGTTTCCTTCCCACTTCCATTACTAAATGGAACAATTCAGTAATGCAGAGCATCAACCAAGGTTTCATCACAGTGGCTTGGATGCTGCAGTTCTGCTCAGAGAGAAATGTGATACAGTGGTGTCATGTTATATAGAAAAGACCAAAGTGTGGTGAGCTACATTGCAAGATTTTTTTTTACTGCACATGTCGCTTTCTCTTCCCTGCCCCTCATAATAGCTAACTAGTTTTCTGATTCTGTAAAAAGTGTGTTTTATTTTGCTGTTGAACCATCCGTTAGGTATGCCTCTGCTTTTACCTATAAGATCACCAAATCTAATAACACTTCCTATACTTGAGATACCACCTATACTTCTGTGGGAAAAGAATGAAACCATCCAGGTTTGCCAAATTACTCCTACTCAAACCATCCATATAGAGAGCTGCATTTACGAAGCTGACCTAATTCATCCACATGAAAGGACTGGAACATATGAGGCTCCCTTATAATGCGGCAGCTCTCTTAGGTTATTCATGGCCCAGGACAAGATAGCTGGTGTGCTGCTGGGCAGGAGGTGGAGGAGATAGGGAAACATGGAGACTGTTCTCCAGGCAGCCAAGAGGGCAAGGAGGAGAAAGAAGCAGGAAAGAGGGGCTGAACTTTACATCTTTATCTGAAGTCATTCGCAACTTCTTTGGCTGAGCCTGCAAGTCGTAAATATTAATGACAGATGTTTGAACAATTCTCACATTTAAAACCTGTTATTCACAAAGTCACAAATTACAGTTCAGGGGAAAGAATAAAGGTCAATGGTGCAACCAATCTGGGATGTGTGTTCTTCTAGTCCTAAGTATACATTTTGTGCTCACAGTTTGCAAAGTGCTGAAGTGAGTGGCAGCTCGTTTTACAAGAGCATGGCATATTGAGGCTAATGGTAGTGAGGTTCCCAGCTTTCCTGCTTCTCCGCTAGAATCTTCTTTGAGTCTGCAGAAAAAACACTGTGAGTTTTCAGATACAAATTCTTAAGGGAGCCAGAGAGCTGCACCTTTCATGAATTAATCCAGGATTCTTAAAATGCATGGTTCTGTTTAATGTGGAACATCTGACACTAGGGTTTGCAGATCTCTTTGTTCACATGCAGAGTATTAAAGGGAAATGCTGTGTAATCAGTTTAATCAGGTCAGGGAGGGAATCAGGACACCCATTTACTGGCAAAATCCCAGACTCTGTGGGTACAGAGTTTGGAAATCCTATAAATGCATTTAGTTTTATATTTAATGACTTAATCCTGGTTGGCTGCCTATATGGGGACTTGAAGAATAGGCATGGCTTTCCACTGAATCCCATTCTTCACCTGTTCTTTGCAAACTGTTTCTTTCTTAAACTTCAAAAGACAATCACAGATGGTTGGCTGATGGTTAAGCTATGTTGCTGCTTTAACCAGATAAACTATTAATTGATATTATGCTTCTGCAAAGGAGATGTCTAGCCACACAGGATGAAATGTTGCACTCAGTAGAAGACATGGAAAATTACTCTTGAAATCAATGGGTGCATGCATGCAAATTGCAGCTGCAACTTTATGACAAATTAATATGGGAGATAGTACATTTCTTAGCTTGTTCTCTGTTTCTGCTCCTTTTAGTTCAGCCACTACTCAGTCAAATACATAGGCTGATAGCAGACATTTGTCTGAGTAACCTGAGCAACTGCGAGCCATCAACAAGCCTTACAAGTGGAGGTTTTTATCAGTCTGTATCTGTATTGGATTTGAAATTGTTTATATAGATGAAAATGTTTATATGTGTCCTTTTTTGTTGATGTTTTAAATTGCTTAATCACTTTAAAAAGTTTCGTAGGAAGCAATTTATAAATGGAAATGAAATTCGCTATGCCATTTGTAAGCAGAGAAATTAGAGGCACCATTTTGCCAAATTTCTCCAGGGAGAGAAATTATTCAGAAGGTTCTCATGAGTGGAGCTCACCATTAGCAGTGACCGTAGCACAGCTTGCTACATTTTAATTAGGTAGTTATATCATCCTTCAAAAGGCTTCCCCACAGGAGTTGGGCAATTAACCATATGCAATTACATATGGAGATCCTGTTGGTGTGTTTATTTCATAAAATTTATACACTGCTTGTTTATATGTTAAAAAAACATAACCTCGACATGGTTTACAAAGAGAATAAAACAATAAAATTACCAGTAAAAACAGTTAAAAACCACTATTTTAAAAATCAACAAATTGTTGTGAGTATAAAAAGATATCAAAAACTGTGTACGCCATCCTGAGTTCCTTGGAGAGAGGAAGAATAGGCCACTAAGGAAGAGCTGCAGACCTGCTCTTCTAACATCAGAATTGCTACAACTCATCTGAATGGAATCAGCTATATTTATCATCAACCCATAGGTTGTACAAATTACCGGTAATTGTGTTATACCATGGTACTATGTTCTAGATGTGCATGCCAAAGGAACAAAGCAGTTTACTAGGATTGTACATTGAATTTTGACAAATCCCAAATCCTGAACTAGCAATGCACCACATAGGGATTATGGTCTGATGAGATACATACATACATACACATACAGTACACACACACACACACACACACACACACACACACACACAGCTGCCCTTCTGGGAAAACACTGCATCTATGCTTCTGACATTTGGCAGAGCCTTCAGAAGGATCAACGTTGCCTGAAAATTTCATTCAATTCTGCTCAACAATTAAGAAGTTATAGATGTTTCTTTTTCTTAAAAAAAAAAACCAAAAAAAACCACCAGCAGCACTCATATTTTAAAAGTGCCCCACTCAGAAGGTCCTGAACAGATTTAGCTATGATCTGGCAAGCTTTATCCACTCTGGAGAGGTACTATGTCTGCAAATTTTACCTACTTCTGTCATAAATAAAATAAATTATAGCATGTTTTACATTTCCCAATAGTGAATGGAAAGAGGCAAAGTAGAGTTGGACAGAACCCAAGCTGTAAGCATATAGAAATAAAGACGGGTCCCTTTACCTTTACCTTTTCTGTGTTGCTAACACTAAGTTGTCATCAAATGAAAAATCTCCAACAAAAGCTCTTAATATTCTTAATTACCTCTAAAGGTAGCTCTCAGCATCTTGCTTTGATACTTGCCCTTTGACTTTCAGTGCTAGCCTTAGACCCTTTTGCACCTAAACGCACAGTCAAAATGGTGCCCGTTTGCTCAGGACCAGGGCCTAGATACAGGAAACTGGCATTACTTCTGGATTCTGCTGTTTGAAAAAACTGCTTCATTTTGCTTCATTGTAAAACCGACTCTGATTACACAAAACTTCCTTTTAATATTCTGCACGGGAAGAAAGAGATCTGTAGGTCCTGCTGTCAGATGTTCCACCAGATGTTCCTCTTGGCTAAACTTGCTGATATGCCTACTTCCATTTCTTGAAGGCTACATTTTAGCATAGCTAGAGATGGATTTGATGAAGTAACAGATTTGGTCGATTCCAAATCTTAACTCTTTGCAGTAGATTTTTGAAACCAAAAGTTTAAATTTAGCACGTCTTGCCTTTCATTAAAATATCTCTCACCAAAACATTTAATAAAAACAAAACTAGGATTTTACTGAATGGCTGATACCCGTGGACATCTAATATACTTTTGTCCCTTCCATCCAAGGTGGCATTTTATGGGCTTGATTTGCCTGGAGGGAACTGTGGTGCAGGGATTTACTCGTGTAATTCTCACCTCCCACACACAGGACAATCAAAACAGTGTAAGAAAGAAATTCAAAACAGCATGATCATCCCAATAACTGGAAAGGCATCTTGAAAATCTTAACTGTCCTTATGGCACAGAAGCCGTCAAGCGACTGCTCTTTGTTACAACAAGTATTGCTCAATAACCAAACTCTGCACAAATTAACATACTTGGCAGAAATATCCTTGTTTTCTCATTTCATGGAAAGACACTGGCTCACTCCCCAAACTGGATTGGTAGGTAAAATAACAAAAGCACTGATCAGACTATTTCTTAAAAATTAGAATGGCAATGTGTGTGTCTCTTGAGGTTCTCAGACAATGAGTAAAAAAAAAGTCCACATTTCTTAGCCTGTTATAGCATGTTGCCTGTTTGGCTGTTGATGTTAATTTAACTGAGGGGCATTCACATTTAACCTTTCCTGCCTTTTCCCTTAACTTATTTTACTTGCTGTTTGAATGTACTCCCCTCTTCCACAGCAGCTCTTTTAATAATTATACATAAACTGTGATGCACAGTCTTAGAATTGTTGGACTGGAGAACATTCTGCCTAATTCCCTGCCAAAAAGGGGGTTCCTCAAAACATCAGCCCCTGCTTCCCAAGTTAACTCCACAAAATCCAGAATACAGTAGTATCACAAAGCCCAACTAATAAGGCAAATTTGGTACAGAACACCCAGGGATTCAAGCAATGTCTGTTTTTATGCTAAAGGGGAAGTGTGATGGCCTGGGAATCGGATTCAGAGGCTGAACCTGAGGAATCCCAGCCTGCACAGGAATCCCTGCCTCCAGAACCAGCTGAGCCAGGGCTGGGGCATGAGCCTGAAGGGTCCTCACCTGTGCTGGATCCTCAGGTGCAGGCACCAGCTGAGTTGGCTCTGGCTCCTGACCCATTGCCTGCAGGTGCTCCACCCCCAGCCCCATCAGAGGAAGCTGAGGTTGCCTCTGGGTCTGGTAACCCTCCAGCCTCTCCTGAGCTGCAGAGGCTCAGTGCAGAGAGGCGGAGGGAACTAAGTTCCCGCAGGAGGGAGGAGTGCTCGCCTCCAGGCCAGGAGAGGCGAGTCACCAGAGGATCGGGGCCGCCCTATGCTTTGGAGCAGATAAAAGCCAGCCAGCCCCAGTCCCAAGTTGCGGGAGCAACATCGTTGGTAGCCTGTCCTGCCTCTCTGCCGGAGCTCCTAAACTCACCCAACTCCCTGCCTTGGATCCAGCTTCAGCTTTGACGGACTGTCTCCATACTGCACCCTCGACCTCAGACTGGACTCGGACCTCGCCTCTCAGTTAACCCTGGGACCAGCACAGGAAGCAAATGATCTAGTTGTCTCACCTGGGCAAAATTCCATCCTGGCATCACACATGGCAATCAACAGACATAAAGTAAAACCTCATTTCCATCTGATATTCCATGTCAATTTAAAATTAAAACTAAAACTCCAGACCTTACTGAAATTTGATTGAGTAACAGAATAAAATACAGAGTAAGAGCTCCCAGGTTTTTATACCACAGGGATACCTCAGTCAGCAGACCACAACTCTCTTAATCTCAGGGTTGTGGGTTCAAGCCCTACATTGGACAAAAGATTCCTGCACTGTAGGGGGTTGGACTAGATGACCCTGGTGATCTCTTCCAACTCTACAATTCTATGATTCTTTGATTTCTATTTCTGTGTTGGCTGCTTGAAAGCTGGTGGAAGTGAGAATTTCTTGCCCAGGGCCCTCTCAAAACATAGCACTGAATAATGGGGTCAGTGGAAAAGGGGCTTGAAGAATAGCAAGATAATGAAACAAGGCCAACAGAGTGCTTTTAATTGGCCATGCAATAGTCATTAAGCTTGCAGTCGCCTTTTCAAAGTTGTCACTGAAGATTGCATAATAGAGCTAGCATTAGTCATCCAGTTCTTCATCTTCCTTTTTGAAAAAGGAAGGAAGAAAAGATGCATTTTATATTTACCGCAATATTTAGCACATTAAGTGCTGCAATTACAATTGCATTTGTATTTGACAGTAAATGCTACCTTAAAATAGCATTACAGAAATTATTTAGTACAGTGTGTTGATGTGACAGTTTTTAATGTCCTCTATTAAATCATTGTTTTACATTTTTCTTTCAGAGTGCATTTTCGGGGGTGGGGGGAATAGAAACCCAGAAAATTATTTCAGGCACATTTAGGAAAGCAAAATTAGAGGATAGCGCATGCCCATACACAGTAGGCAGAGAGAAGTGACAGGGGGCTCATCCATATACTCTTTTTGCCCTGTGCTTTCTAGGCCCAGGTCCACACTTTAAAGCTCCACGCCCAAGCACTTTTTTTCTCCCTGCTGTTTCCCCCAGGAAAACCCACCCTTAAACACTGAATTGGTATGAACAGCAATTAAGATTTTCTGCAGTTTGCAGTTTGCTCTGATTCACCAGTAAAGAGCTTTAAAGCACAGACCCCTGTGTCTAGAAAGCACAGGACAAAAGGTGAGTGTGGATGAGCCCTTACACAAATGCCCTTCCATTCTGTTTCACTGGGCCAATTCACTGCTGGAACAAGTATCAAGATGGCATGCTTCCTCCTCGCACTCCTTATGCCACTCACACGCATACTACCTTCTCAATCTAAGCACTCAGTTACTTCCTCCTCCTCCTCCTCTCTCACCTCATAATTTACCTTTTCATCCAGGCAAAAAAACCCAACAACCCTGATGTGCAGATGCCCTCCAAACAGCCTGCAAGCTAGCTTCACACAGTTTGAACGAAAGTTGAGGGTACACAGGAAGAAAATAATACGTAAGCACATGACTCGTTCACACAGTGCCAACCTGTAGTTTGTCATGACAGCTGAATCAGTGGCAGTGCCTGGACCTCTGCTTTCCCAGGTTCATTCTGAGAACTGTAAGAGAAGCAGGGAATTGACTCAAGCCAAGTAAAACCAAAGGGGGGAACCCACTATGGAACAACACAGAAAACAGCTTCCCAACAGTCACACAGTTAAGCTGTGGCTGGGGTCAGCCTGACCTAAGTGGCTACAGCAATTGCTCAAGAATGGGGATAAGACCCGGCAGCTTAAAAAAGAAAGCGATATAAATCCTCATCTCCCAAGAACGGGTAAGCAGAGCATTCACTCTCATTAGGATATTTCTTCTTTAAATAAACTCTATGAATAAGTGCTAGAAACCCAGCACTTTATATATATTTTAAAAAACCTTTTGCTTTAGCTGTCCATTCCAGCTCATTCTTTGTGATGAAGAGGTCTGAGCATTACTCTGAGTGGGAAAAGATCAGGCTGCTGCATAGGGACAAGAAAGGGAATGTGGTTTCCTGAAAAGTTTCCAGAAACGACATGGGAAAATAACTCTTGAAAGAGATGTGGAACTGGAAACACTTCCTTTTGGAGCAGCATTTCCACAGTGTTGTTTTGTTGGGCCAAAAGTAATAACAGTTCTGCTATTATTGTTGCGAATAGAGTGAGCACGGAGGGGGAGAAGTAATTCATGCAACAAGCAGCTATAATTTCTGGGGCTACAGGCCATGTCTACAATGCTGAGGCATGGTATTCATGTGGTTTCTTTAACCTGCAACTCTGCATTTAAAAAAAGATGGGGGGGCGGTTTCTTCACATCCCACCAAAAGCAGTCAGAAGCTGTGTTTCCAGGAATGCTTTGGGCAGCAAGAATCTTAGCATAAAAACATGTCTTCATTCTTTTGTTTTTATGTCTACATATCTCCCATTTTCAGACTTGTATGGAGCACGTTGACTCACGTTTTTTCTGCACTGTTCCCTTTAATGCAGCAACAGCCTACTGTGAGCCAGTTACCATACAGTCTTGTACGTTGAGTTCAATGGGATTTACTCCCATGAAAGCAAAGAAATGTTTGCAGCCTTAGCTGAG
Source organism: Podarcis gaigeae (assembly GCF_964106915.1). NCBI lineage: Eukaryota > Metazoa > Chordata > Lepidosauria > Squamata > Lacertidae > Podarcis > Podarcis gaigeae. The sequence goes on from NC_139683.1 coordinate 40,791,835, forward strand.
GAATCCATGTGGCCTAAAAACATAACATGAACTGGTTGCTGTTACAGCTTCCACAGGAGAATCTTAAGAATCTGTTTTCTCTTCTAAACAAGACCAGAGTTTTACAGCAATCATGGCTGCAGAGAACTGGGAAATGAGTGGGGTATTTTTGGAAAGCACAAAAGGCTCTGGGGAATCCTGGGATGAGAGGAAGGAACTTCCAGCACAGTTCACACACACACACACACACACACACACACACACACACACCCTTCTGTACCCAATCTCTGACATAAACAAGGAAAACACTGAAAGTAGATCAGCTGCAGTGCATGCAAAACTAACATATTTATTGTGGCATAAGCTTCCAGGGACTCAAGCAAAGCTTATGCCAGAATAAATTTGTTTGTCTTTAAGGTGCCACAAGACACTGTTGATTTTGCTGCAACAGACTAACACAGCTACTCCTCTGGAAGTACACGAAAGGTAAATATTATGGTTATCAGCTTAATAAACTGCTCAGTTTCACTGATTCCTATCAGTCTATTCCCAGAACAGGGGAAAGCTGAGTTCTCCAGATGTCCCTATCATTTGAAGCTGGTCTGTGCTACCAGCACATTGGTGGCACCCAGGCTATGGAATTCCCTCTTCCAACATGTGCATTTGATGTGTTATTTACGATCATGTACACACCAGGTGAAGTCTCCCATGTTATTTCATGCTTATTAATATTTGAGACATCTTTTAATTGCTTTTAGTCGGTGAGGGGCTGAACATCCATGCCCATTAGAGCAACTGCCTGCATGCTGAGTAGCAACTCTGTCCATCTGCAGTCCTAAGGAGTGTGGCCCAGCAAGCCAGAAGCCTTGGGCAGGGTCAAAGGGCATTGCCAGTTGATGGGATTCCCTCTTAGAAGAACAAACTCTATTGGTTAGTAGAACTGTCCTGCAAATTTACCATCAATTAAACCATACAGAAGATAAGCTTGAGAGTTTGGTTGTTTGGCCAAAACCATCTGAAGAAATCACAGAAACAAGTGCATCAATATGATAAATGAAAATCATTTGGGATGGAAGGGGGAAGTGAAAATATAAAAAGATCAGTCTATGAAGCTGTATGAATTTGGAAAACCTAAACAGCTGGGTCAGTTAACTAAAAGTGCCCTGAGTGGTTTAGTATTGCAGCCTTCTAAATTGGCTTTGGCCTTTCTTCCTTACAAGAGGAATGTCCCTTACTGGGACTCAAGGAAGCTGGCAATTGACCATGTAAGCTACCTTCTTGGGATACCCAAAAGTAGAACAGATCTCGCTGAAAGGAGTTTGCAGGGTAGAGCTTGGGTAAAGAGATCCTATTTAACTTTTCAAAACAACAAAGCTTCCAGCTTTAATCCCTGAAAAAAAAACATGTATTATGTAAATATGGGGTGGTTCCATCTCAAGTATTTTATGGCAATATAAAGAAACCTTTGTTAAATGTTGGGAAGTGCACTCCTTTTGGGAGCCAGCATTCAGAAAGCCAGAGTTAAACCACCTGTACAGGAAGAGCATGATCCTCCAGAGGATGTAATCAACTGGGATATTCCAGCTGTTGTTATACCAATTTGGTGCTCTTTAAAGCCCATTGTAGTGTCCATTTTACAGCATGATAAGGCCGAAAAGCATACCGCTTCACTTACTGGTTATCCTATGGAAACTCTGGAGGAAGAGCTTTTGATTTCTTACTTGGACCTTCCGTACAATGAGCAATGGGCTATTTTGTATGGATTATTTGGTTGGGTCCTGCTGCTGGGCTTTCTATGGGTGTATGGTTGGCTACTGTGATAACAGGACACTGTACTAGATATGCCGCTGGCCTGATCCAGTAGCGTTATTCTTATATTCTTACGTCTGCTCAGAAGAAAGCTTCACTGGGTTCAATGAGACTTACACCCAAGTTAGTGTATATAGAATACAGACTATTATGTGCTTTGCGGAGTACAACTCTAAGGTTCCCATGCTCTGCTGTCTCCTCTCCATTTGGCTTTTCTCACAATGATTTACAACAGGAGAAATTACCTCACGCTAGCATGCAATCAAAGAATTGAGGAGATAGGGACAGAGTTTAAAACAACAGCCAATATACTCTGTGCCAATGATATAGGTTTTCTTTCTTTCTTTCTTTCTTTCTTTCTTTCTTTCTTTCTTTCTTTCTTTCTTTCTTTCTCTCTCTTTCTTTCTTTCTCTCTTTTCCTTCCTTCCTTCCTTTGTTGTTTTTAAAGTACTTTAATTCATAATTCTAAAACTTGCTGTTAATTTCATTCTTCTTATTTTTGTGTGTGAACAGAGTTTGTCTTTGCCTTTCTACTATTACACTGACCTTTGGGGAGGCTTTGTGAGTGGTCTCCCATGGCTCAGATGCATGGCTCATATCCACCAGAAGCATTCAGCATTGCAGGCCTAATTCTGTAGAACGTCTGTGAGCCAAATGTCCAGTGGGGTGTGGGGAGATTCCAAGGGCTCCAAAATGGCACATGGGATCTCATGCTGCTGCCATGCTACCCAACTCAACAGCTGTTGGGTGGGAAGTTGCATGTATTGCAGCAGGCTCCCAACTTAACACACATTTCTCTTCTGCTCACGGGGGGGCTGGAATGTAAGCCCCACATAAGTAGAGAGTTGCCTGTATTCTAGAACATGGCTTTCGAGGGGCACATGTAAAGATAAATAGTGTTACAAAGATTTCGTGCCATCCCCAATCTCTGCCAAGTGGTAGCAAGATTCCAGGCTCTTACCCAGGGTTGTGTTTCTGTAGAAAATCAAGACGTGGTGCAGACTGTTGTGTCTAAGAAATATAGTTTATCCTACACATATTTACACTGGAAGCTTTCAATGGATGGAGTGCAGAGTTTACGGCATTCACATCTCAAGAGGAGCTTGTTCCCCTCAGGAGTGCAGCATCAGATTCCCAGACATTTCCCTGTCTCTGTCCCAGCCTGCCTGCCAGCCCGCCTGGATGGTTCTGCCCTTCAGCCCCTGCATCAAGTTCCACCAACTTCCTCCTTCTTGTTCCCAGAAAACCCCTTGCCAAACAACTCCTCCCCTTCTGTCTGCTATCCCAAGCCTAGTATTAAAAGGTGACAATTTTTCTGTAACCTACATCATCGCTCAGCATAACCTTGGCAACCGTCTGTTGCCAAGGGACCCAAGGACTTCTCTGTGATGAGCCATCAACACCTTTTGTCATGCTTAATGGCCTCAATCCCAAGTGCCACCCTGGTTTGAAAAGGAAACTTAGCCTGTACTTTTTTCCACTGGTCTGGCATCTTCCCTTTAATACTCCAAATGTCATCAAAATTCTGCCATTTTACTATTTTCTAACGTTCACTAACTCTAGATTTGCAACAACAGAGTGGGTGCTGGAAAACACTGCATTCTGAAAAACTTTGATGAAACAATAAATAATTCAATAGGATCAGGGTGCCAGTTATGTTTTATCCAGTGAGTTCTCTGCTCTGTCAGAACTGTGACAAAGAACAGCAGTGTTTTCAGGTCCATTTGAAAGAAGAGTTACCATTTTTACAATAACTATTCACCCTCTTCTACAGTCCCCCAAATAGGAGACGGTGGCAAGGCACCTGATTGGTTGTCCCTTCCATTATTCAGTAAAAGGTCCTCTTTCCATACAGCAATGAAAGCAGCAATAAAAGATTTAAGGGACAGATCGGCATGAAATTGACATCCTGAATGGTCAGTCAGATTTAGAAGACTTGGCAGCTATTCCACAGAATCAGACAGAACCAAATGTTGTTAGCCATAAATAGCCAAATGCCACTCATACCTCTTCTCCCTAGCTTGCATAACCATTGTAGTTCTGATCATATCTTTAACCATGCTTTAAAAAGTCATCTAAGAGACCAGTTCATACACTGGCTGGAGGAAAGAAACCCTTGGAATGTCACTCTTCAATAATTGATAAAATGCATATTGAAGCAGCTGACTGGTAGCTAACTATAGCTGCTGTAAAATTAACATAACAGACTTTGATCTTTTCTTTACATATTTTCAAATTCAAAGTGTTGCCCATAACCCTGCTTTAGTCTAACGCTGCAACACCTTCTTTCTAAGTTAAGCACAGCCAGTCATACACAGTCAGAGCTCAAGGAGGAATCAAAATGAAAAAGTCACAGTTAGGTGTGAAGTGGCTTTTCCACTTAAATAACTGGAGCCCAGATTAAACACATTTATTTGGAGGTGAAAAAATACCTACAGAGTTCTTTGGAAACTTATTTCCAATAAAATGAGAGCTTCATCCTCAGACTGCTTGCTCTTGAGTAATCTCATTAATCACATCTTGGTTCAAATTGGCAAAGAGAGTCATGATTGCTATGTGAAAAGTCTATCTAAAGCAGTTTGCAACAATAAAAGCTGCATTTATATTACAAAGTAGTACAAAACACACACAAAATAATAAAACCCATTCAAATCCTTTATACCATAATCCACTCCAGCAAATAGACGGCGCCTACTCAAGGAAAGGCCAGTCAAAATCTTTGGAGCTTTTCAAAAATCCTGAAGAGTAACAGATTGCTACTGGAACAGTTTCAAAGCCATGGGACTACCACAGAGAAGGCCCTGTCTCTGGTGGTCACTAATCTATGCAAAATACACTAGAGATGGAGGAGAAATTCAACTCAGTTTGCATTTATAGCTGAACCTACCTAGTTCATACTTTTTGAAACAGTTTGTAAACCAAAAAGACAAACATCCTTCAAAATGGACACTTCCTTGCATCTCAGGGCAATTCTCTGGCCAAGTAATGTATACAAAAAATGCACATACTAGGATAAAGTGTGCATAAAACCACATATATTAGTGGAAATAGCATGCTTGAAAAAGCATTATATAATGGGAAATTGCTTTGCAAAAAATGTGTAATGTGCAAAGTTTCATAAAAGACTCTCTAGTTGGAGAAATTCACACTAATAAACATTACTCGGCTGAAAGACAATTTTAACCATTATTTGGTGCAATTCAGCCAAATGATTTCAGAGTGCAACTGATTTCAGAGAGAGAGGTAAGAAATCTTAGCTGGAAATCAACATGTCTTCAACAGCACCTGACTTAGCTGAATCATGCCTCATACCTGTTTGGGCTCAGTTGTTTGAACTAGTATATAAATCTTCAAATACCTTTGGGAGTCCCCAACCCCTATCCTTCTACCACCAATGCTCATGAAAATCACAGTGCTTAAGCTCGCCTTAATCCTTCAAGGCATTCTTTGCAGATGGTGAGAACTGCCTTCAGATGCACCTGTTATACTTCGAACAGCACAATGCCATAGAGCCTAAATCTAATGAGTCATTCTGCAAAACCAGATGAATTTACAGTAATAACTACTTGCAATTTTGCTGATTATTCCAGGGTGTAGAAAAAGCCTGTGTGGGATCGCTTCAGCATAGGGATCAGCCAGAACAATAATTTAGATTGCAAATCATGCCAAGGAATGATGCCAGTTTTTACCTGTTGGGAAACTGACACGGACATGATGGAAATCAACTTGTCTTTGCATGTCAGGTACAATAGTGTGTGAGCAGGTGTTTTTGAACTATAGCTGGCTTAGATTTAAATAAGTAATTCCTGGTACCCAGAAAATGCATTGCAGTTTATTGGGGTGTCCTAAACACACAATAACGGCAGACAGGCAGCACTGAAAAACCATTAGTTTAAGTTTGCACATTTTTCTTAGGCCAGCTAAATATTCTCTCATATTTTCTGCACTTAGCACCAGTCCAAGCCAGGGAGGAGGAAACACTTGCTTAATCAGATCCTTTTGTGGTTTCTTCTACCTAGAACATTAGCAATGAAAAGGAACCCCAGTAGCAATAATGAACAACTAATACTTAAAGAGACCTGCTACAAGTACATTTCAGCATTAGATAGAACTAAATCCTGCTAGATGGGGGAGGGGTTTTTTAAGAAATAGATGCAATACATACATGAATGAAAATATCACGCTTTTGCTCTCAAAATGTTACACTGTTATATAGTTAAGATTATGACCAGAAGTCAGAAAGATCACGTGTTATTGTTACATTTCTTCCTTCTGCACACATAGTGAATATATGATCTCCAATACCAGTGGTGACCAGAAATGTAATTATGTTACCCAGCAGGGAAAGCTTTGTCATAACAGCTGGAAGAAATAAAGAAAAACACTAACATTTGAGAATGGTGCCAGGATGTGGAGATACAGGGACCTGGGATAGAATGGGGATGGGGTTGCTACAAATATTTGCTCACCTGTCTGCAGAGCTGGCAAGGTTACAGGCAACACATACTGTAATACTCATTCCATGCTCTTAAGACATTGATCTTTTAGTGTGCACACTCACTTTGGAACTCCCTGCTTACTGATATCAGACAAGTGGCTTTGCTGTACTATTCTAAGCACTTGCTAAAAACATTTTTGTTTAGGCAAACCTATTCAAACATATAGAAGCTGTCATTTGTTTTAATTTGGTTTTAGCTTATTGTGAATTTTATTGATTGATTGGGGGAAAAAACCCAGAAAAGAGATTTCCACTAGACACCATTTTAGGCATCCAATTTCCTTACATGTCCAGAAATTTCCAGATGTATGGCAAGCCTATTGTTGTCATTTAATTTTTATATCACTTATATGTCAAAATAGTTTCTTAGTGGTTTACAACTAAAAAACAACCACAGTTAAAATACACAATGACATTAAAACATCCTGAATTAAAACATACAATTAAGCAAACAATTAAAAATGAGTCTATGTCTATCAAAAGTTAGTTTCAACAACTCAGTCTGTCAAAAAGATCTGAGAAGCACCTGTATTTTCATTGGCAGGTGCCTGACATGATGTACTCCAAAATTGTCATAGGCTAGGAAATTCAACATGACTGTAACAGCGAAGTCTGTAACCATCCAGAAATGACTCAACCTTTTGTCACTTAAAGTTTTCTTCAGGACCGAACAAGCATAGTCAGCATCAACACCAATAGTTTATTTCATATTGCAGCAACTGGTATGTGTCTTCTTTAACCAATATTGCTAAATAAGTATATAATGATTATAATCTTCCAAACTAAAAAGAAAGAAAGAAAGAAAGGAATCTGTAGGGGGGACACTAAACTTTACTAGGGAAATCTATCCTTGTTGAATCAACCACACCATCCAGCTTAAAATGTGAGCATTTATCTCACACAATTAAAAAGCCACATCCTGAGTTCATCCACTCATCTGAGTGTGGTGCGCAGTGTTTTCACATCATAGAAATTGTTTTAATGCAAGGTCTTATTGCTAATTATTTGCAGAGAAGACTTGTGGAATTAGTGGTGGTTTGTAGAGCAATCTTCCCCTGGCACCCACAACTTTTTTATTGTTTCTCAGCCTGTTTCAAGCACAGATGAAATTCATCGTTTCTGGATGGGTCAGAGGGTGGGGGGAGATGTGAAAAGAAGAGAAAATAGCTTGAAACTACCATTGTGGAGAAAATGAAACCAGATGCATGGAACGGGAAAGATGCTGGTGGGAACAACATTGAAATAAAGCACATTTTTCCCTGGGAGATGACAGCCTTGTACAATCCCTCAAGGCTTCCTTCCCACAGACATCTCTCCCCTGCGGAAAAGATTCTCAGGAGGAGGCACAACCTAACCTCTGGGAAGAGGCGTCAACAGGGAATGTGTCACCATCACCAGTGAAATATTTCACGTCAAACCTGCATTGTCCTGTGTCCCCCCCCCCCACCTGATTTTTCAGGGAGAAAAAGGCGGGGGTAAAACACCCCACCGGCTCCTCAACAAGAACTGAGGAGAGAAGCACCCTCAAGCTGGAAAACAGAAAAGAAAAGATTTTGTCTAATCCTGTTTATTTGGAGAGGCTTGGCCAGTGCTTTCCAGCGGGGTGATTCCAGTCTGCTCTGAACTGACACAGTGACATGATGACTGGGCTTTGAAGATAGAGTAGCAGTGTTTATGTGGAGAGCAGTCGTGGTGGAGAGGGAAAGGAGGGGGGCAGGAGGCGTTGGGAGGGAGATCGGGAAACTGTAACTCATTGTGGATGGGCTGGCCTGGCCTGGGTGGCAAGCTCTTAAAGCTCAGAACATTCATCAACCTGCCTAGCGAGCCGACATGCTGGAGCCACAAGTTGCTCTCTCCCTCTCCGACTGTGTCAAGCATGATCTAGTCCAACTGTGTGGAGACAGCACAGCCCCGGCCAGACAAGCCCTGGTCAGTGCAAATAATCACAGCTCTGACTCCTTTCTCTGTTACTCAGCAAAGCCTGGCCACCGAACACAGCGTTCTCACAGGAAGTTTACGTCAATTCTCTTCCACACATACACACACACTCACACGCACAGAGTCCGATTCATCTCAAACTCCATTTGAATCGCTCAAGTTACACCCAGGGCTCCATTTGGCCTTCTGCCTTCACTTTTAGACATTCTTCACCAATTAAAGCCTCATTTCTTTCAAAGCTTATATCCCTAGCGCAAGTCTCCTAATGTCTATAGCATTGCTTCTGGCTTATCACCAAGGGTACTTTTGCCATCCTTTTCGCAGGGCTAGGGAACTGCAGCAGCCTTATACTGACCTCAAGGAGAGCAGTTTCCCCCCCATATCTACCACTCGTTTCTTAGCAATTAGGTTATAAATATGCAAAAGTAACAGACACAACTCCCCCCCCCCAAACACACACACAAAAAAACAGTAAGATGTTGAAAGTCATGCAGGAATCCAATATCTCTGCTGGAATTTTATTCTAAGAAGTCCAGTCTCACTGTGTAATGTGAAGAGATTTACATATTTGGAGTTCTGTCACATTCTATTCCAGAAGCTCATGACAGGAAGCAGCAATATGACGTTTTGGGTTTTGTTTGAGATCAGTGGGGCTTACTTTCAGGTACATGTGTATAGGACTGTAGACTTACATTATTATTTCAAAGTAAAATGAGTCTGCAAATGACAGGCAGCGAGAAGGTAAACGGCATTTCTGTGGCTTAGTCAGGCTGGCCACATGACTCGGGAGCTGTACACTGGCTCCCTCGGCCAATAAAGCGAGATGAGCGCTGCAGCCCCAGAGTCATCCACAACTGGACCTAATGATCAGGGGTCCCTTTGCCTTTAACATATGGCGTCCCACTCCTGCTGTAAACAGGTACAAGTTAGAAGTATAATAATAACCCATATATTCTAACTTCTTGAATAACTGGGGGTGGTCAAATAGCCAGGTTTTATTAATCCATCTCAGCCTTAAAATAAAATACCTTATTAATGGGATTTTCAAGGTGGTTCATATACTGTAACCATTTGCACTGTGATGGTTACTTATAATCCCACCATACAGTAAATGCAACCACATGGACAACCAGAACTCGGGGGCATCTGGCCACACACTGAGACAAATGTTATCAAAGTTCAGCAACATGCCATGAATGTGCATGAAGCTACTGGGGGGGGGGGGTCTCTGATCAGCTACTATGGCCCAAAGGGGATTAAGCTTGCAGCAAACATGGATGCGTGTCAAATATATGGTCAATGTATAAATGTTCATTTAACTGACTATTAAAACACCTAATAAATAACAACACAAAGATATTAGAGTGTTTTCTTTAGCATATTGCTTATCCTCTTATCAGTACTTCTAGCAAAGATGCCCAGGACACACTGGGGAGCAACAAAGTGGGGAATTGAGGGCTGCTGAATCAGAGTATACATACAACAAAAGCCATGCTAGCAACTGATGTTTTGCCACTGATGCCCAACAGGCATTCTAACTTGTATGAATTGATTTGGCATTAGTGAAAAGTGCAGGTGCTAAACAACTCTGGCATTTAGGAGCAAAGAACTTACTTGTCCTAACATGGAAAATTTACATATTCTAGAGATGGTAAAATATCTCAGGGCAATTACGTAGGTCATGGCATTACTATACATTTAACTACAACTTCCATCAGCCCCAGCAAGCATGGTCAAAGGCCAGAGGTGATGGAACCTGTAGTTCAGCAACTTCTGAAGAGCCACACCTGCTATTTGAAGTGGGCATCTAAAAGCTGGTTTTAAGAACTGACATCCTATCACTTTTGTTATGGGGTCCTGGAAGTGCTTTAAGGGTCACATTAATTGGTGAAGTCCTATTCATTTAAAAATTGTACTTTCGTGTGTTATGTTAGTTCACAGAACGATCAGTCCCAGGGCAGTGTTCTGCCATAGAGACAGCATGATGGCACTTTGAGACTGCACCACAGATTGTGCCCAAGCAACATGAATTTTAGTTTTCAGAAAGAAGTGCCCACACTGCATGGCAAGATGATTAATAAATAAATAAAATTATCCAGCCACAATCCAGGAGCCATGTTTAGGCCCAGAAAAATCAACAGGCTTAATTGCAGCCAGCTTTACACAAGATGCTAACTTCTGACTTTTCCCATTAGATTTCAGTGCTATATAGAGGGATTACTGTACATTTTTTAAAAAAACAAAACCTGTCTGAGTGCCCCAATCTACTGCAGCTGGGATTGCAACCTTTGGCATGTCATCAGGTTTGTGAATGGTAACCCAAAAGGTATGACTCTGTCATTAAATATATAGGTGTGTAGTATGTTTGGGTTATTCTTTTGTGTTTTAATTTATTTGTATTGCAATGAGAAATTCTTTGAGGGCACAAAAAAGGGCTGGATTTTGCTTTGCCAGTAGTTTGCCCATGAGTAAAAAGGAGTGTTCTTAAGGCCAGTGTTTGCGTGTACTTATTTGTATGTGTGTGAATTTGCAAAATCAAAGCCTGGCCTTACAATGCAGCCTGTTGTCTTCAGGTTAGGCTTGTTAAATGATGACAGAGAAGTCATACACCGAAAGAGTGACACCACCCTTAGAACTATTCCCAAGGGAAAAAAAGAAATTGGTGTTGCACTAGACTTAAGGTGACCTTTTCTTAAGTGATAATATATGTGCACAACACTAGCAGGTTGCATCACGATGCTAAACCTTGTGATCTAATTATTCAACCCTAATATAAAGGGCAGGGCTTCATGGGAATGATACATTCAGAGCAATACCAAGAACTCTGTTTCACAATATCAAGGGGGAAATAGTGTCAGGTGATCCCTTAACATGGGAAAGTTCTATTAATAAAGGGTTTGGTTCCCTAGACTTCTTGCAAAATGAAAGCTGGACTACATTAACAATATAAAATAATTACCTCTGTCTTCGAAATTACCTTTATTGTACTTTGTTTATTTTTTATGTGTGTTCATTTTAATTTTTGTGTTTTTTTATTTTAACTTTTTGCATGACTCAAGGAGCAGTGATTTGATGACAAAGTCTAAAATCAGGGTATAAAACAGGTATGAGAAATGTTTGGCCTTCCTGTTGTAGGGGCCCATATACTGTAGTCCTTCCTTCTTAAACACCAATCAGCTCCTATTTGTATCACACAATATGATGCAAAATATGTTGATCAGTTACTGACACCAATGTCATAGCCAGCTGATTAAGAGATGTAAAATTGGAGCTCATCAGGTCACCACTCCAGTGGCACCTAAATCAAAATCAGGTCCTGAATACACCTTTGGTCTTAGAACTTATGTGGTGCCACTCATGACCATAGTCCTCACCCAGTGCTATGGGTTTGGATGGAGACATTTTCCTCTGTTAATTTTAATTCAATATTTCAGCAGCATTTAACCCCATTGTCCATGAAATGTCACTTTTTTAACACTGCAGGACCAGCAGGTGTCAACTGGATGACTCACTGATGGATTGCCTTTTACCTAGCAAGATGTCTGAGAGCAGAGCAATTGCTCTTAGTGCTGCCCTTGGGAAAGAGTAAATAGGTAAATCATTGGTTTCTTATATCAGTATGTTGCCCACATAGTGCTTGATGGCAATGATTATGGAATTAGAAATAAAAGATTGGAATGTACACTGAGCACATATGGACAGTGGTGCAGAAAGGTAATTTTAGACCCTGAACTTAATGGTCTAATGGGGAGGGGGAGCTTTAGATAGCCATATATTTTACTTCATTTGGGATGCACATAATTAACCTTTCTCTTCTCTCTCCTCCTCAATTCCATGTTTTACAACTCCTTCTACATTCCTGACCTGTTAGAGCAATAACAGAAAACAGTGTGCAAGTCCTGATTTTTGTTTTAATGCATGCCCAGGTTTGCATTTTAAATTAACTTAAGGCATAGTAACATAATGATACCAAAAAATAGGATTTGCTTCTGCTACCCTGAGATCCTGTTTACTTGTAAATAAGTTTGTCATGTTTATTATGGCAAACAGCCAGCATAATTTACTTGGAAATAAGCCCCATTTTGTTGCAGAAAAGGATAATAAAAATAATAAAACAAGGATCTGTAAGCATGCACATGCCATGCTGGCTACCCATCTCCCCCAAATATAAAATGCTTCTTATTTTCAAAATGTTTGCTACCAGCATTGGCCTCTGAGGGTTCCAGCATGTGCTTGACAGCCCAGGGCTGATGCCAGATGTGCTTTCCACTGCCCCCATTGTCTGCCATTCTCTGAGTGATCACTGGGGGCTAGGCTGTGGTGCCCGGGACTTACCGTATTTTTCGTCCCATAGGGCGCACCGGCCCATAGGATGCACCTGGTTTTGGGGGGGAGGAATAAAGGGGAATTTTTTTTCCTTTATTTCCCCCCAAAAACCAGGTCGGGGAATCCAAACCAGGTCAGGGAACAGCGGAATGGTGGCGCTGCGCCTCCCCGCTGTCCCCCGAGCTTGTGGGGCTGCCCGATGTCTGCCCGAAGCGCAGGGCGCTCTGCTTCAGCACGCTCCACGCTCCATGCAGGAGGCTGCTATTCGCAGCCTAGGGAGCCCTGCGGGAACTCCCGCGGGCTCCCCAGGCTTGCGGATAGCTTCCTGAAGCCTGGAGAGCGAGAGGGGTCGGTGCGCACTGACCCCTCTCGCTCTCCAAGCTTCAGCGAAAGCCTGCATTCGCCCCATAGGACGCACACAGATTTCACCATCATTTTTGGAGGGGAAAAAGTGCATCCTATAGGGCGAAAAATACGGTAGGTCCCAACATTCAGGCATAGCTGAATCACTGCATACAAAAGGTGCACACACTCATAAGAATGAAAATCTACCACAGGCTATTAGTATGTTTCTAAATAGAGTGTGCCTCTGGAGTCGGTATCACTGGCAATGTCTCTATGCCCCACCAGGGGCCCACTGCCAGTCTCTTGAGCTCCCTGGCCCTGCTTCTCCTCCTCTTCCACCACATTCCCGTCACTGCCTGCTCTGAGTAAACCACAAGACAAGAGGCTTTCTTGGTTTGGCTTGCCCTTTTCCCTTGGACCAGGCCTAGAGGAGTGGGGCAAGCAAATGGGTAGTGGTGGCAACAGCAGCAAGGAGGCCTCTGAAGACATCTTGCCAAAGGGCCCAACCCTACTGGACCTGGCACACTTTCTACCTAGCAGCTCACAATTTCCAAATTTCCCTTTTGTAAATAAAGTAATTGCTCTGATTTACCAGCCAGGGAAATCTGGCTCTTCCTTCTTTCTGCCCCCGCCCCCTGCAACTCCACCCTAGTTCCTCATACTCCCAAATCTATTTCCAACTCTTTTCAAAGAGAGAAGGGGAGAATGCACATGTTTGCATGAGTTCTTGAGGAAGAACAATGCTCATGTATGTTTTTTGGCATGGGTTGCTTGGCAATTTAAAATTGGCAACGTGGCCCTAGAGGTTCCCCACCCTTGCAGCAATACCTAATAGGAACCAATAGCATAGCAGACGGGGAGTTAGAGTCCAAGCATGAAAAAAAATAATGCATACAAGATGTTCAACACTTTCCCACATAATAAACGTGGGAATCCCATAGAATTTGTCCCAGGACTTGAGGGATTTTTTTTTTTAATGAATCATGTTTGCTACATCCCCAATTTCACCAACCCACTCCAACTGCAAGACGATAAGTCTAAGGAGCCAAAGCATTTCAGCAGAAACCTCTAAGTTGTCCACAAGCAGCAGAATACAGTGGAACAGAGAGAAGCAAAGAGGCTAACACATTTCTCAAATGGAAAAGCTACATTCACAAACTGCTATCATGCAGGGAAGATAGAATGGTTAGGTTAGCTCAGATGTAGCTGAACAACAACTTCCATCATCCCTGCCCATTGCTCATGCCGTCTAGGGCTGATGGGAGTTGTGATTCATTTGAATTGCTTTTGAACTGTTTAAAATGTATCTGCTGTTTTTTTAATGTTCTAAATTGTGTTTATTGTATACCACCTTGAAGCAACTGGGTAGAAGGTGATTAATAAATTAATGATACTAATAAAAATAATAACATCTGGTGAGTCAAAGGGTCCCCACTCCTGGGTTAGCCCTAAGTCAGACTCTCATGGAAGAAGATCTGTTTTTATTGAGAGAGTTGAGTATGTTGGAGTAACAGGAAAAGTTGGGGAATAAATGTAAATGAAGAAGAAGAAGGATGCTAACTCAGAAGACGTCTTACTGAATGCACTTGAATTTACCATTTTGTAAGTGTGCTCAGCACTGCAGTCTTTTATTATGCCTGATATTAATATTTTCACTCCATTTCCCCTTCCAAAAAAAGAAAAACCTGTCGTTAGTTAAAATATTTTTATATAGGTTTTTTTGTGTGTGTGTTTTGAGCAAGCATTTCAAGAAGCTTCAAAATAAGATTATCATCTAGCTTTGCAGACACAGCAATTTACCAACTGCCTGACAAGTGTTTTCATATGAAGAAATAATAAATCACAGCATTGTCTGTTTTGGGAGGGTAATGGTTTTAGTTTGGTGACCCTGTGTGGTGACCCTGTGTCAGCAGGGCTAAGGACTAACCAGAAGTGTGTTTAAATTAATCCAGTTGTGCTGTACTGATTCTTTTAATCCCCTTTTTAAGATGATAGTTATTTTGAAACAATTGGATTTGATGCTCCATTCTGTTGTTCCCATTGTTAAGACTTCCAGATGCTCCCTTTTGAAGAAGGTTCCTTCATTTCAGAATTTGCCTTATCAGGTGCAGCTACAGTGGTACCTCGGGTTAAGAACTTAATTCGTTCTGGAGGTCCGTTCCTAACCTGAAACTGTTCTTAACCTGAGGTACCACTTTAGTTAATGGGGCCGCCTGCTGCCACCGCATGATTTCTGTTCTCATCCTGAAGCAAAGTTTTTAACCTGAGGTACTATTTCTGGGTTAGCAGAGTCTGTAACCTGAAGTGTATGTAACCCGAGGTACCACTGTATATTAATTTGGTAGCTTTTAAGGTGCCACAAGATTCTGTGATGCTTTTACCAAATGTTTAAATTCATAAAAGGCATTTACTGGTGTGGGGAACATAGTTTTCCATGCTCTATGAATTGTAGAGCTGGAAGGGACCCTAAGAGTCATCCAGTCCAACCCCTTGCAATGCAATTAAATTGGAAGCAGCTAGGAGAAGCAGCTTAGGAGAAGCTTACACCAGGTTCTCTTTTCAGTGCTAAATCATCTTAAGAGCTCCCTTTCATTTTGTTTCATGAAATTTCTTGGAAAGAAGTCAGAAAATCCCAAGAGTTGGGGGTTTTTCCAGGATTCTCCCAAAAAGCAATTAAAAAACTAATTACAAGCCAAGCCTAGAAGAATGGAGGAAGGTGGCCCATAACTAGTTTTGCTGAAAACCTTCAGTTTGTGTTAGGTTGCTTTCAACAGCATGTTCTCAAGGGTCAGGTGGGGATAGCCTATTGTACTCAGGTCCTGCCTGTGGTCTTCCCTTAGGTATCTGGTTGGCTACTGTGAGAACAGGATGCTGGACTAGGTTGGCATTTGGGGTGCTTCAGCAAGACTTTCCTTATATTCTTATGACACAAACAGCATGCATGCTGAAGCTAAGGAGTCTGGGTCTGGTCAGTGCCTTGATGTGAGACTGGTTGTGTGTCATCATTATCTCCATAATGGAATAAAGGTAAGATATAACTTTAATAAATCACAGCTCATTATTCAGCAGCAGAGTGGCTGTGGGATCACTAACTGTAGTACTTCATTTGCTTTAAATACTTCAAAACACACTATTCAAATAGGTTTTCTTATGATATGTATGAATTTGATATTAATTCCAGGCAGGATTAAGTGGCACTGGCAATCAGCTCTTTTTTTTATGGGATGTGCAGGCATGTTTGTTTCCGAGAGAAAATTTGCCACTTACCGGTACATCTTTCATGAACAATCCAAACAGATATATGTTTTTAATGTCCTAAAAATATACTAAAATGCTATTTTTTCCATACTGCATGTCTTATTTTCCATTTGCTTGTTCTCTTCATGTGAATTGTGTGTTCCAACAGAGTATTCATCACCTGATGGGAATGCCACAGATTGCTGCAATCTGCTGAGATATATATTTCTGAATCACCTCACACACTAGCCAGAAATTCATTATGTCAATGATTTATTGTCTCTGGTGAACTTCTCATTGCTGCTGAGAACTTAAACTAGTTCAGCTGCTCTGGTTGATGAGGTACCAAAGCAGATGACAAGCCCACAACAATGTCTGGAAACCCAAGCTGGGAAAAGATGCATCTAGAGTGAATTGAGAAATACTGTCTTAAGGACAGGAGAGAATCTGAGTCTACATCTGAGCCCTAGTGCATGACTTATAGTGGTTTCAGGGGCCAGAACTTGAGATCTTCCTTCAATTGTCTCTCATACCTCATTCAGGTGAACAGCAAATGGTGCCTTCATACCTCCACCTTTGCTACACACCTGTATCTGCAAGTGTTTCTGCAGGAGTGGAAGCATCCCACCTGTGGCCTGCTTAGATCTAGCATGGGTCCCAATTTGACCCATGGGGTCATTTTTCCCCCCAAACCTATGCCCACATGTGATGTCAGATGTGGAGCAGGTAAGGACATGGGCTCAAAAGGAAGAATCAGGAGCTTAAAGTGAGCCCCTGATTGTTCCACTGGGATCTGCTGCATTAAGGAATTTCCCTTCAAGAACTCCCTAGTGCAGCTGAAGATGCACAGGGCTCTGCAAGTGCCAATCATCAGCTGATCATGGTAGCACTTGGCAAAAGCACCAGGCAAATGCCAGTTTACACTGTTCTTTGACTTCACTCCCAAAGGCACACTCCCCCATTGTCTCCCAAGGCAGAGGGATGCCAACCGAACCAGCCAATATATTATACTGCCATATGCCGCTGCAAACATTTATAATGCCTAGACTGGGGACACCACCTTTTTGGAGCTCATGGGCACATCTGCAAACCAGAGAAGCTGCTGGGGGAACCACACCACACTGCAACCAAGGAGACACCTGAGCATATTCTGTTTGCTACAACAGAATGCTTCCTTGAAGCCAGAGAAGGCCTTTGTGGGCAAATGGGTGCCGTGTTGGCAATCACTGGCCTAGGCTAACAAATTTCACCAAATGCTTATCAAGTATTTTGGTTTTCAGAGTACTGGTGTTATTATTTCTATTAAGCAAACGACACACTAAAAAGATAGAAACACTCACCTCTATTTTTGAATGGGAAGAGAACACTGGCTTTTAAATCATTCCCAGGACTGACTCTATGACATATTTCTAAATGGTTTGCCTTTCAAAGCATCTAGTAAATTTTTCAACCTAAGTACTTTTTGGCATGTTAATCAAAAACAGATCTTTCCATCAAACCCAGTCATCCTGACTGCAAAGGTCCCATCTTTCTTCTCTTTGCACATTTTTTTTCATACAGATTTGTTTTTCCTTTTTAAGGTTTAACTTTAAAACCTTATAGAAACCTTCAAAGGTTTGCAACATGGAAGTAACACTAAGAATAAGTTTTTTCTATTATTTCCACACACACCCTTAGTGCTTCAGGTGCTTCATATCTATTATCTCCATTATCCTACAAAAACTGCTAACTAGGCTGATATTGTGATCTACATTTCAGAGATGGCAGTCAGAGGCAGAGAGAAGACCCTTGCCGAAAGCCACCCAGTGGGTTCGTGGCTGAATCTGGATCCAGTTCATTGCTCAGTTTCTTAACCACTAGGCTCTAACAGTGTTTCAGTCTGTTAGTCCTCAAAATAACAGCATAATAAAAATCTACATTAATATGGTGGGTTTTATATTTCCTAAATGAGGCAAAAATGGAATTGACCTCTTACTCTTTATGAGTCTGATAGAATTATAAGAACTTATTATCAGCAAAACATGCTGCTATGATTTCATCATTAAGTTTGTTCTGTCATATATTTGTGCAAAAAGTTCTTATATGACAACAAACCCACTTCCATGAAATGTTCAGGTTTGCTGCTTGACTATAACATCACAGTTTATTTCTCTATGGCTAAAATCAGTGGTATAGCAACTCAAAAGTAACCCTGAGATGGTTCTTCATATTCATTAGCTGCTTCTTCTGCCCTAGCTTTACTGGAGACAAAGAGAAGTGGATGCAATCTATTTTATTTCTTGCAAAACCCAGAACCATCATCCATAGTACCTGATCTCCATCTCTGCCAGTAAACCACTGGGAAACCCAGTTCAATTCAGTGTCACAGTCATTTCAGCTTCTGATTCAGCTCCTGGTCTCGCTCTGATAGGAACTCTAAACTTCCTAAGCTGGTCCTCCACACACACACACACACACACACACACACACACACACACACACCCCTAATCCATCACATATGGTGCCTGCTTTCTTTCTATTACTATCTCCCTTTTTTGTTATTTCAGTGCACAGTAATTCTATTGGTGGTGAAAAGCTGCACTAATGCTTGGCTTGCAGAGTCTCATCAGAATACCTTTGTTTGTGTCAAAGGTATCTGAAGACTATCTCCCTAATATATTTGCAGCCCAGTTGTTAAAATATACCACCACGCTATGTTTATGCATTCAGACTATATAACAGAAGTAGCTATACAGTATAACAGAACTAAGCTTCATTCTACCCAGATCAGCTTCAGTGCTGGTAACTAAGCAGAGAATAAGCCTTACACAGAAAAACTAAGAACAAGCTACAAAACACCAGAACCCAGATGCAGATACTCTGAATTGTGTTTATCAGCTCTTTGGCAGGAAGGAAAGAGCAGGGAGACTAATCCTGCTCCCTGATCCAAACAGCAATTGCAATTT
Organism: Podarcis gaigeae; assembly: GCF_964106915.1. Taxonomy (NCBI): domain Eukaryota; kingdom Metazoa; phylum Chordata; class Lepidosauria; order Squamata; family Lacertidae; genus Podarcis; species Podarcis gaigeae. The sequence continues at coordinate 40,810,912 of NC_139683.1, forward strand.
AAATCAGATTAGGTGTGCATTGCCTGGGGCTGGTCAACGCGGCTCAGAAATCATCTGTGCACTTGCAATAGCCCATTCAGCTAGGGATAGAAGCACAGAAGCATGCTCCCACAACCATATGACAGTTAGCTGGATCAGATCAAATGTGGTGAGCCTGCTTCTCTTGATGTCCAAGAGGGGTGAGGAACCTCTCATCCATGGACCAAATATGCCCTGTCCCAAGGTTCAAATTTGGTCCATGAGGCTGTTTTCCCCAAACCACACTCACCTGCTCCACGTCTGACATCATATGCAATGTCAGGTGTGAGGCAGGTAAAGATGCAGCTGCCAGTGCACAATCAAGAGCCTTAAAGTGCACTCCCTGATTGGCAAGGGAAAGCAGGATTTCGGTCTTCTGCCAGTCAGCTGCTGGCTGGCAGAGCCAAATCTTGCTGGATCATCTTTGCTAGAGAGGTCCCTATAGGAACTCACACAGCCAATGCCTGCAGGAAGCAGGCCTGTTCTCTACCAAACATGCCAGTTGTACAGGACACAAAGCTATGGAGGTAAAATTGCAAATCTAAGGCTACCTTCACACTGTACATTTAAAGCACCATGATACCACTTTAAACAGTCATGGCATTCTCAAGAGTGGTTTAACAATCAATTCCTCTGCCCAGGGAACTCTGGAAACTGTAGCTCTGCGAAAGGAATAGCAGTCTCCTAACAACTTCCAGTACCCTTAAGAAACTACAGCTCCCAGAAATCTTTGAAGGAAGCCATGTCCATTATGGTATCATAGTGCTTTAAATGCTCTTTGTCTTAAATGTGTGAATTGTTGCTTTACTTGTTTTAATTTTGGTAGACTGCCTTGAATTTATTAGTAAAATGCAGAATGTAAATGTTTGAAAAAGATAAATAAATATGTTTCCTAGTGGCGGGTGCCTAGCTTCAGCCATGTAATCCATTATTTAGGAAGTCACTTCTTGTTATCCAATGTTCAAATATGCCAATTTGGATCAGTACTGCGGAGACACGATGTCTCTAAAACAGGCCACATATTTAGTCATAAATATGTGTTTCTATGACCCATTTAAAGCATCTATGTTATTCTGTTGCCTAAGATGTGGTTTAGTCAATTTCAGATGGACTTCTGAAATGCTTAAGTTCATGCTTAAGTGCTCTGCACAAGGATGAAAGTCTGGAGCAGTTAGCAGAAGCCCAGGTAAAGAATCATGTTTCAATCTACTTCCGTTTTTAACCTGAATGTTGATTCTAGACAATATAGTTTTTATACTGGAATTACAGGCATGGGAAATGTCCAAATGGATTCAATTATCACTAGCAAAAACAGTGTTAGAGACAGCATGAAAGCCAGACCAAACTGCTTCCAATATACAAGCTGAAAAGAAAGAATGTATCTACAGCCCCTACCCCCCCCCCAAGAGAATTACACCTGGTGGCAACAACAGTGACAATTACACAGTGACAATAAAATCTGAGGATCCCTGCTGTTACAGACACACTAGTGTCCTCTGAAAATGTGAAGTTATTTTCTCTGCACCATCGAAGGCCTGTGGTGGGTCGGCTCCACTGATCAGTTGGAGATTTTGTTTAGAAGTCTTCTTCATGCTGTTTATGTCACTAACAAACCCAGTTCACCACAAACCTAACACTGCCACCTTTTCTTGTTTACATACCTCCTTTCCAGGACGTTACTGCCCTCATCTACTAATCTAGCTCAGCGTGTGAGAAAACAGTTTCTTTTTTATGTGAAGTTTGTTAATTATCTTTCTGGAAGCCATTCACTCAAATGCCACCTGAAGAGACCTCTTGCTGTCTGTGTTTAATTAATGCCCACATTCCTGTATACAGAGAGACTTCATCAAAACACAACTCTCTTTTTCACAGGGCAGGAGCATCTTGAGAAGAGAAAGCGGCTTCAGCAGCAGCTAATCTTTGGGATGTAAATAATTTCTGAATGTAAAATAATGCATATGCTAGAGGGACCTCTGTTAGATGCAGATCACTTGCCCTTTCATGGAAGCTAATGTTTTTCTACTATGAGGGAGCATTTATACTTCACATGAAAAATATGCAGTCCACTCATTTGTAAAATAAGTGTGAGCTCAAACCATGCATGTGTGATTTACAGACTATTGCTTGACCTGGCAAAGCTCTTCCTCAGTGTACACTTTATGTAAGGTTCTGTTAGAAGGATTAGATATAAAGAATAATTGTCCGATTTTGGACCAGGCAACCCCAAGATTCCACCTGTAATATGATCCTTTGCTACAAGAAAACCAGCCTAACCATTCATCCTTTCCTTCTTAATGTGAGTAGCCAAATTCTTTTTTGGTATTCTCGTAAAATGGCTGGACAAATAAGGATTATGGAGTTCTGGCCAAAGACAGGTACACTATACCCAAGAATAGTATTGGTAGGTTGCCATTATGCATAAATAAGGTGGCAGAAGTGATTGCCAAGTGCTCCCTTTTCAGATTTGAGGGTCAAGTACCATGCATGTGTTTTAGTATTTTGGAGGTTGGTCCAATGTTAACGGAAGCAAATATCTGCAGCTTTTGAGTTGTTCAGAATCTAACTTGCAATACATAAATAGGAAGGGGAAAAGAAAGCAATGCCCAACCTAGTGTTAACATAAAATATGATGTAAGGAGGGAACTGCGGCCCAAGATAGGAAAAGAGGCTATAAGGGAACACTTAGCTACTTTAAACAAATTCCAATCTCCAGGGTTTGATCAACTGTGCCCAAGGGTACTAAAGGAGCTTGCAGATGTAATCTCAGAGTCTCTGACTATAATCTTATAAAATTCTTGGAGAACAGGTGAGGTTCCTAAAGATTGGAGGTGGGCAGTCTCCGCCCTCCCTTCCCTACAGGTGGATGGGGTTTGCGGCACTGAGCGGGGGTTCACCTGGACAGGTGCCTCCCACCTGCTTGGGTTGGCCTTTGACCCACCCTTGGCCAGGGAGGACAATGGATGGCCAGCTGAGGGTGGGGCTAAGGCCAAAGAAAAGAGGCTGACCCTTTCAACCAAGCCTCACTTGGTTTTCTTCCTTCCAGGATCATCTTCCAGGATGCTGGATGTGTTCCGTTGAGCAACCAGGTTGAGGTAAGTCTTTTGCGTTGTTTGTTTACAGGCTGCTTGCCAGCCTTCTTTGATTGTTTTTCAGCGGCTGTGGTGCTGGGGAGGGGGCATAAGGCCCCTCCGCTGCTTCCGCTTGCAGGGGGGGTGCCTCGCCAGGCCCGAGAGGGTGGCAGGCGCCCTGGCAGTAGGCTTCATGGTGCCTTTTTTATTTCGGCGGTGGCGCTGGGGAGGGGGTTCAAGGCTTGCAGATGTAATCTCAGAGTCTCTGACTATAATATTTGAGAATTCTTGGAAAACAGGTGAGGTTCCTAAAGATTGGAGGTGGGAAAATGTCCCTATCTTCAAAGGGGGGGGGGAGAAGACCAAGGTAACTACCAACTCATCTTAGAACAAATCATTAAGCAGTCAATCTCTGAGCACTTAGAAAAGGATGCTGTGATTACTAAGACCCAGCATGGGTTTCTCAAAAATAAGTCATGCTAGACAAATCAGGGGAGTGCTCTGGATTTGTAGCTGGTTGACTGACCGAACCCAGAGTTCTCATTGATGGTTCCTCCTCATCCTGGACAAAAGTTACAAGTGGGGTGCTGCAGGGTTCTGTCCTGGGCCTGTTGTTGTTCAACATCTTCATAAATGACTTGGATGAAGGAATTGAAGGGATGCTCATCAAATTTTCTCTTGACACTGAACTGAGATTCTTATAGTGGCTCCTAACCCATTTCCAAGCACAATTTCAACCTAGGGAGCATTAAACCAGGGGGCGGTGAACTTTTGGTCCTCAAGATTATGCTGAATCCCTGCTCCCATCATCTCTGACTATTGGACATGCTCATTAGGGCAGATGGGAGTTGGAATCCAACAAACCTGGGGAGCCACAGGTTAGCTACCCTTGCCCTAACACACTGTCTTTTCCCACAATAACTTGCCCAAATACCAACATCAACCCCTGGTGCCCTACCCTGAATCCCCCATCACCTGAAGCTAGGGGCATGGTAACACTTTTAGAATTATCTAAATAATTTAAATGAATGAATAAGTAATGAAATCACATATTTTCTTTTTATTATTTTTATCACCACCACCATCATGACATCACTATTCTTTCTTTCTGCTGGGAGTGCATAGAATTGTGATTACACTTTGCTGGTGTGGTTATGGCACAGCTGCTGCTGGTGGTGTAGTGGGAGCATATGATTGATCTGCCTGTCTTAATGAACTTGACTTGGATTGGGGCCACTGTCTAAGTGCTTTGCACAAGTCTCAGTACTCATTCTCCAAGGCATAACATCAAGCTAGCTTTACAATTAATGTAAAGTGGGTTTGGGGGGGGTGTTTTTTAAATAAAAATAACAAAGCATGTATCTCCCAAAGAAACTATAACATACATTACATTATTGGTTTGATATATCACTTGTGTTTTAAAGGATAAATCTATGTCTGAATACTTTACTTAAACTAATAAGCTAGAATAAAAGACAAAGTTTATGCTCCTTGGTTTAGATGTCTTTTTTTCAACCTGTTGTTCCATAAGCTGTGTCCAGCTGAATCAGCTTACACTAAGTTTCAACAGTAGTCAGCAACATGGTGGTGGGATGCCATATGGCACATAGTATAATTCTCTATACTACAAAGCTAGCATCTTATACAGGATAGTACTCAAATACCTGGAAATAATAATTAAAAAAAAAAACCCGCCCATCTGACTGGGTTTCTATGTACAGTGGGTGGGATTCTGTAACACTGGTTCATGCATTAATATCCACAGATTATTGGTTGTTGGTGTTTAATAATTGCCTTCTCAGTCACTAGCCACCTCACATACGCAAAGTGCTTAAGTAATTCACAATTGTCATATATTATCAGAGTTCATCTTTCAGCCATGGGGAGGGGAAGAAATAAAACAAGGAAAAGCTCGCATCAGTGAACTTAGCCTCATTAAGTCTGAGCACACATGACATGGCAATGCAAATGTCCTTGTATAATTCACAGACCCCTGAGTTCACAGGAATGGCAGCAGCAGAGGAAAATTATTCCACATCCTGCAGAGAGGAAATTAAAGGTATCAGAGAAAAAAGAATTTGCTGCATGGTGCAAAATGCAAGTTTTTTGCCTCCTGATGCTGAACATCTGCCACATTTGTGTGTTGACTCACTCAGTTGAGTGAGAGAGTATAAGCATCTTCAGGCTTACATGAAGCCTATTCCAGACGCAAGCTGTCTATGCTGGCAGCTGTGGGAAGACCCACAGGAAGCAGGGACCCTGGAAGAAAGAGTGTGGGAGTATATCCTGTGAAGACAGATAACAAGTCATAACAGTACTATGGGAACTTCTTCAGCACCCGTATGAGAATGAAATTTCACAAGTCAAGGCCCTGGTTATTTGTTCAAGGAGTGTGTGTGTGTGTGTGTGTGTGTGTGTGTGTGTGTTTAATAGTCTGTTTTACATTTGACTGAATTAATGAAAATGTATTCTTTTTATATTAAAAAATCCATTTTTTGCAGTTTTTCTTTTCCTTTATCAAGCAGAATTAAACTAGCCAACACCCTGGCTGAGATATTTGCCATGAAGCATAGAAAAAAGGCTCATCAACTTTAATATGTTACCTTCAAGACTGATAAATTCAGCAATGAGATTTCATTATTCTTCATAGGGCAGATGAAACTTTGCATGAATATTAGGGGTGTATACAGACCACAAAATTTGGTTTAGATCATGATCTAACACTTTGGGAAACAGCCCACCTTGATCTAAAGTGCTTTCATCATTTCTTCCAAGAGAATGAAGCTTGCCAAATTTTAAAAAGATAGCCACAGTGATTTTCCTGTAACAGCAGCTCATAAAATTTAGGGCCCACTTCATTTCCATACCCCTCACTCCATTTACTATTGGTAAATTTATAAAACAGCTATCATGTTTTCCCGCCTTTTTGACAGAAGTGGATGGAATTTGCAGGGGAGAGAACTAAAAAGGATTAACTTTCTAGGTAAAATTATTCCCTTGGATTACAGTGTTGACCTGCACGCCATAACAGATCTCTCCCTCCCCTGTCTGGTATTTGCAATAGTGGAGGGCACGGATGGGGTGGCACTGCTCACCTGACCTGCAGTCACTTCTGTCACTGCTGCTTACTGGGACATAGAGGGGGAGGGGCAAGGGCAAGGTGGGACTGAGGTCAGTGTAGATGCACCAGTGGGATCACCACTGGCTATCCCAGTGCATTTGCAGCATGCCAACCTCACAGCTGCCTTGCCCCTTCCACTCTACCTCCTAGTAAGCTACAGTGACACAGCTGACCAGAGGTCAGGTGAGTGGCAACACCCCACTACTGGATATTTGTTACCCCTTATCTCATCGCTTGACTTAGGTGTTTGTCCTTATATGGTAAGCTTAGAGCCATTTAATTTTTCTTTGCTAGTTGCCTCTCTTCAACATTTTCTTATGTCAGAATCACCAAGTAACCAGAAATAATTTGACTTATGCTGCCTTGTACAGATGCTCCTTTACTTCCAGCAAGCCCCAAGTCCTTATGAATCACCCTGCTTCAGCTCAAGATTCATCCATCACAAATTAACATCCCTGTGGTATATTAATTGGTGTCATTCTTTAGCATTTCACAGTATATTCTTTTATTCAGACTCCATCTTACATTATAGTTTTGTGGCTGGATCTCCCAGTGCACTTTTCTTCTCCAAAAACTAGTCACACATGTCCATCTGCATCATGGACCCAAGACAAATCACTCTTCCCTGAGCTGCGCTCAAGTGCAGAAGGAAAAACATGCAACCACAAAGTTGTGCTTGTATAGTTTCTCCTCTGTGAAATAGAGCAGATTAAAGGAACAATTTAAGTCACACACAATGATCCAAATCACACAAACACCACACACAACTTTTTAGAAGAAATTTCACGAGGCACTCCAATTGCAGAACTCCCCACCTAACATGTAGTGTGGCCTTTATTATCACTTCTTAATAAAACCTGATATATCACTCCTTCCTTGAACATCCTGAGCAGATGTGTTTTCCTTGGTGACAGCTTTTCCTTAGTGACAACTAAAAAATGTATCTGAAAGATTAATCAGTAGAACCTATTAAGACATCTACAAATAGCAGGTCAATAAAAGGATTCCTTTCATTATGAAGGACCATAGGTTTGTAATGTTTGGTCTACAGCAATCACATGCCTTAAGTAAACCAGCTTAAAAGAGCAAGCTCTCTTGCAAATTACAGTGAAGCATGAAGAATTGGTGAGCATCTTTCAAAGCATCTTTTGATTCCCCTAAAGCTGATGGGAAGTACTCTGGAGGCATAAATAGAACGCAGATGTTCAAAAATGCATTTTAGTGTTCTGCTGAACATATTACCCTACTGGGAGGCTGTTTCTCCTCTCTGGGGACATTCCAAAGAGAGCTCAGCTGATTGTCTCATATTGAAACAACATGTCCAAGATAAATTCCAAGAGGGAAAAAATAAAGCAGGACTACGCTTGGACCAAACATAAATCATGAAGCTAAAAGGCAGTTTATCTCTCTCTCTCTCTCTTTCTATCTTTCCTTCCCTTGTCCTGCGTCATCTCTTCCCCCTTTCCTCCAAATTCACTAAAGAGCTGCCCAAAGGGAACAGAGTGGTGGGTAAATGGCTGCCAAACTTGATGATTCAGGCACTCACCACTGTTCCCAAGTGCTGCACAGATGGCTGTTTGATGGGAAGTCTACAGCTTTCAGTGCTGGAGCCTTTTCTTGCAAAGAGGAAGTGAAAGAAATTTCCATGCAGCGTCACTTCAGATCTCCTGTACAGCTCTTACAACACTTATTTCTCCAAAAGCTTGGATCTTGACCCTATAAACAAAACTCCACAAACACATTTTTAATAATGAAGATGGGGGGGGGGGCAGGGGAGTCTAACACAGCTGGGGCTAAGGAGCAAAGCTCAAACATCATTATTGCATATGCAGTAATGAAAATGTACTAAAACATTAGAAGAACAAGGCATTATGTCACAGGATGGCCCAGCCCACCCCTATGTTCCAATGAGATATTCAAATCTACTGAGAATATGCTGCTAATTATTTTATGCATGTTGTGTCGGGAAGGTAAACGGTGTTTCCATGCGCTCTGGCACTTATCACGGTGTCCTGTTGCGCCAGAAGTGGTTTAGTCATACTGGCCACATGACCTGGAAAGATGTTTGTGGACAAATACCGGCTCCCTTGGCCTGAAGCGAGATGAGAGCCACCCCCATAGTCGCCTTTGACTGGACTTAACCATCCAGGGGTCCTTTACCTTACCATATAGAGCTGTTATTGGTGGCAGCCCCAAAATCAGGAGTCTCTTTCAGGAATGCAGACTTTATGTGTTTGCTATTATTTGTGTTATGCAAGAAGTTAAGAGCATCATATATACCCACCCATTCTACTTTGCCAGCATTTGTATGGGCTAAGCTTTAATTGACATGAGTTGTTAAAAATTGGCTAGGCAAATTATAATTTATTTGCACATTTCATTATATACTTCCCCATCCTTGAGAAGCTGCCTTATACCAAAATAGTCCATTAGTCCATCTAACACAGTCTTGTCTGCATTGACTGGCTGTGGCTCTCCAGAATTTTAGACAGAGATCTCTCCCAGTCCTAGCTGGAGATGCCAGGAATTGAACCCGGGACCTTCTGTATGCAAAGCAGATGCTCTGCCATTGAGCTATGGCCCTTACTGATGTATGGAGAGAAGGAAATGGATACATATTGACAGTGCTTTTTCTGGGGGGACGCAAGGGGATGCACACCCCTAAACATTTTTTGAATCTAGATTTGGCCTCACTGAGGGGCAGTATTTCAATATGAGTAGGAAAATGAGAGTACCCCTAAACATTTTTTTAGGGGGGAAAGCACTGCATATTGAGAGAAAGGAGGAAACTGGAACAATGAGAGCCTGAATGAAAATGGTAAACTAGATCCAAGCAAGACATTACAATAAACACACAACTGTTAAAAAGAAAAGGAAAAATGCCTGTCTTCCTCCAATATACAGTGGTACCTTGGTTCCTGAATGGCTTAGTTGTCGAACATATCAGCTCCCGAACGCCGCAAACCCAGAAGTAAGTGTTCCGGTTTTTCGGAAGCTGAACATCTGATGCAGCTTACGTGGCCTCCGATTGAGTGCAGGAAGCTCCTGCAGCCAATCAGAAACCGTGCCCTGGTTTTCGAATGGTTTTGGGAGTCGAACAGACTCCCGGAATGGATTATGTTTGAGAACCAAGGTACCACTGTACATAGTAAAGCTTATCCATGCCCTGATGTCATAATATTCTGTATTTCACTGCTTCCACTTGACACTGTCAGCTACTGCTGGCCTGAGGATCAGGATATGTGAGCTTTGCACTAGAGATTACAAAGAAGGAAGGAAATTAAACATGCAGCTGCTGCCTTTTTTGGTGGCAGCTACTATATGCCCTAATGCAGTTTCTAGTTTGGCTGTCAAACAGCTTAAGAAAACTAGAAGCCAGTGATGATGGCAGATTTCCTTCTTAGAATAAAGACATAACTATTTATTTATTTTTTACTTACTTACTTACTTTCTTACTTACTTACTTACTTACTTACTTACTTACTTATCTACTTACAACAACAGTAACAACAATAACGATTTATTTATATGCCACCCATCTGACTGGGTTGCTTGGGCACCTTCCAGCAAATTAAAACATCATTTGTATCCCACCTTTTTCTCCAAGGAGCACATGGTTCTCCCCCTCCTCATTTAATCCCCACAACAACCCTGTGAGGCGGGTTAGCCTGAGAGGCATTAAATGGCCCTAAGTCACCCCTTGAACTTCATGACTCAATGGAGATTTCAAACATGGCCTCCCTGGTCCTAGTCTGACATGCTAACCACTTCATCACACCATCTCTGCTTTTAAAACAATTAATAGAACATTCTTTTAAAGGACTTGCAGCCTTTACCTCCCAGACCCTTGTGCTGTTATTCCCTTTTTAGAGTGGTGGAGTGAAGGATGAAAGATAATTGCTTGCCCAGGGATACCAAGGGAGGCTGTGATCTGAAGCAAATTTCAAAACTGGGTCACAAGCTTCCATTCTATCTCCTGAACCACACTGACCTCCACCCCCACCTTCTCTCACACACACTTAAGTTGATGTTCATATTCCCAGAAGTGTGATAGTCCTTGGGATCCACATATTCATGTGAAGCAGCTTGGGTGGGAAGAGTGTAAGCTGTTTACTTCCCTAACACTCACTGTTTACACTTCACACTGGGAAAGTCTGTGGAAAAGGAACACAGATATTTCTCTCTCTCACACACACACCAGAACCTAGGCTTAGGAAAAGCTCTGTGGGGACCAATAGATCATACACTATAAATCAAGCCATTACAACTATAAACATATATATACCATGAGAAATGGGAACTGGCCATTGCTTACTAATACACAGACACAGGTCCAGCTGCGGGGGATAGAAGTGGTGGGATAAATCACCAGCTGAGAAGAGCCAGGGTCTCCCCAGCTCCACCCCGCTTGCCTTTTAGGAGCTATCAGCCATTTTGTGCAAAATGATTATAGCTCTGTGTGACAGCTATATTACTGCCAATTCATGGGACACAGTGACGCATGGTAACTGCATGCAAACATGACATGAAAGCATTGTCAAATGCCTCACAGTGATACAGCTTCCTTGTGACAGGAAGGCAGAACCCATCAGCGGAGGCAAGCTTTGAAAGTGATAGATTTACTGCTACTCAGCTAACGTTCATCGGCCCTAAATTCAGGGAGATGCAGAACTGCTTGTCCCTATTTCCACACTGACTTTAGACAAGGCACGTAATGATTCATTGAACTATAATTATCTGTTCTAAATATACACTTCACCTGGTGTGCCTTCCAAAATTATCTCCATAACTGCTAATATACTGACTTGCCTAAAGTGCCGGGATGGAAAACTTGTTCTCCAAATGTAATTGGACTCCAGCTTCCCATCAGCCCCAGCCAGCATGGCCAATGGTCATGGATTGTGGGAACTGTAGTCCAGTAATTTCTAGAAAGCTGCAGGTTCTCCATCGCTGCTGCATCTGTTCAAAGTGGCATGCATTGTTTTACCAGCATTTCATGGATTACAATAACAATAAATAACAATGCAGGTTAGTTGGTTGTTCAGCAGAAATGCACTTAAGTACATCAAACTAAAAGCAATGGTTTAAAAAACCACTAACCCTAACATCAGCTAAACATTTGAAACATTACTTCAAAAACCTTCATAAATAAGCATCTGCATTCTCTGTCCAAGGCAAGAAGGCTTGGACAAAAGAAAATTTCTGTAGTCAATATATTCCACAAGACGGGGCTGCCTAGTGCAGGATTGTCCCGTATTTCTATGTAAAATGCTGTGTCCTGTATTGATACAGTTTTGTCCTGTATTTCAGGTCGGTCTCTCTCTCTCTCTCTCTCTCTCTCTCTGCCAAGTTAGGGATCCTCTCCAAGTGCATGTGTTTGAAAGGGTGTGTGAAAGGTCATGTATTTAAGCTCTGGGTAGCCAAACACAGACAGATTTACAAATTTGTGTGTGTGTGTGTGTGTGTGTGTGCCTTACCATAGAAGGCAGCCAACAATGTATGTTTTTCTTCTTTGTATTGGAAAATTTCAATAAATACTACAGTATTTCTAAAGAAAACATACTTGGAATTTTAAAATTCTGAGCCCAGAAACTCTCAAAACTGTACTGAGCTTACAGTCCTTTGACACAAAAAGCCACCTCAGGTTAAACACATGCAATAATCACACACAGCTTTCTTTGCTGCAACAGTATCATTTTGGGTGTATTTTTTATTGTTGTTAAACAACTGAGAGTCAGAACATTTTGGTGATCTACTTCCATTACTGCCAGAAGATCCTGGTCTACCTTTTCTCCATCCCTTCCATAAGAGATTCGCCTGACACCAAATGGCAATTTTGCTGCAGTGACAAATTTAAGCTCTAGGCCTTCTGTACACTTGGCAACAAATCCACTTCTTAGATCCAAAGTGTTTCTCAATCAATGTGCAGGTGTATTAGACTACCCATGAATGCAAGAATGAGTTAAGGGGCCCAACAGAAAGATGTGTGTGCGCGCACGCATGTAATCTTTGCAAGCTTATATATCTATGTCTCTAAACTCTACAAGCTTTGAAGGAGGGAGTTTCCACTGTAGGCTGACAAGAACAATGCACTAGGCAGAACCAAGGTGGCACTGTGCTCGTATGTGGACCCTCCCATTTAGGCCTTTCCTTTCCTAATAAAGGATCTGAAGTCATGCTATTGTCACCGGAGTTTGGCATGCGCTCAGCCACCGATACCGTGGCAGCAAGTGTGCCTGGTGCCAGTCCTTATTGTCACAGCAGCTATTGCACTGTATGAAGAAGGGCCCTCCAGGATGCAGGACAATACTGGGAAGGAAAAGGAGGGAATCCTCGACCTTGAGGCAGGGCCTGGTGGCAGACTATTGAACCTGGTGTCTCGACAAGCTGCTAGGAGTGAAAAATAAAGTAAAATATTGGAAGCTGCAGAGGTTGCAGATGAAAACAAAGGATTCTATCAAGTAGGAAATAGAACAAAACACTACAAAATTTGCTTTGTTTTCAGAGATAAAATAAGCACAGAGCATTCCAGGAGGGTCAGGAGAGATCTGCTTCCTTCAGAGAAACTGATGAGCGCAGGGGAGAAGGGGGGAAAACACGCATGCATTTCTCAAATAAAGAAGGGGTTTATTTAAAAAAAAAATCCTTGCAAGCTCACTTTTCAAGAAGCACATAGTATGGAGGGAAAATAGCAAGGCATTTCATCCAGACTGAGAAGCGCTATAAATCATAGATGGGGAACCATCATTAATTTCTATATTGGCATCTGTACATATAAATCAGCATATGCAAATTCTATGCAGATCTTTCATGGTGGTATCTTCTTTCTTGTTGATGCATAAGTTGACCACCCTCATACCAAATTCAGACACAGAAGAACAAACAGGTGAGAAAAATTCAGAGATGATAAGCAGACCCTGGAGTATATTTGCCGTAGAAACTGCCAATGAGTTCTTTGAACAACTTTCGTTTCATTTCTCCACTAAGACATGCACTGTGGACACTTGATTGACCATACTTATATGGAGCTGTCAACCTTATTTTGGTTTAATCAGAGTTGTTGTGCAACCAGGTGATGTAACTGAGGTCAATGAAAGAGTGTTTGCTGCAGTTGCTTCATACCACAAATAATGCAACTCACTGCTGATGACCTTCCTAGATTTTTTGTCTGAGCAGCTTTGTAGATTTCGAAATACATGTGAAGCACCTTTAAATTATGTCATTCAAAAACAGCCATTGAACTCAGATATATAGTTGTAGCTGTAGTCCAAGCTGTCTACTTCCACCTTGACTACCTAGCTCAGACTAGAAGGGAATGTCAGTTGCTCCAAGACACCACTAAAACTTGTATTTCCTGCTTCAGGTGCAGTACCATTGATTAACTGCTGCAAGACAGACTTGCCCAAGGTCCTGGGTTTGCCATAACTACCATTTGTTACAGAACTCTGGGCCTGTTTATCTGGGCAGCACCCCATCATAGAGAAATACCTGCAATTTTATCTACCCTTAGTCCCATGTGTCCTCAACCAGTCACACCACTGGCCTTGTTTAGCCAACACAAAGCGAAGAACAAAATAGTGGCTACTCTATCCGAAATATGACTGCAAACTTTTACCCACTTTCCATGGAATAAGCCCCATTGAATTCAATGGTGCTTACTTCTTAGGAGACATTTATGTGGAGTGGTCACGTCAACCACTAATTCTATCATGGAAGGGCAGCCACTTGTTATTTAATGTATTACTATTGTATATCTTACTGCTAAGAGAGGCCCTTGTAGAATTTTATGCCTCAGGCACCAAAGTAACTTGACCAGTCATGAGTACTATGAATCTTCACTTGAGAGGTGAGAGATTCAGGGAATGGACACCACTTGATGCTTTGCCTAAAGCAGGAAGATGTCTTGGACTAGCCCTACTTTAAGCTGAATAAGAGTACAATGACATATACATGTGATCCACATTCAAACAACTTTTCCACTTTGTGTGTGTGTGGCCCAGATTCTTCTCTCCATGCCTTCGGCAGAAGTTCATTCGACACATACAAAATGGCCTCCTCCTTCCACGCTCTCACATCCTGTCCTGCCTAATGTATGGCAAACTCCATTCTTTTTTTACCTCCCTGGTACTGAAATAAGAACAACTTATTTTCTTGACTACTCATCACATCTTCTGTGAACTTATTCTAGTCATTTTTTAAAAAGGCAGTGAGGAGGGGGAATGGATGTGGCATTGGCTTTTCAACTGTGGTTTTCATTTCCATAAACCTTACAGCACAAGAATGCATGAGATATTTACACAAATCTTTCCACAATTCCTGTGGCCTTGAGGGGCATTGCATTTGCATGAGTTCACCACTGCGGCTCATTTGTGCTTTCTCAGCATCATTGCCTGAGACAAGGAACCACCAGACCCATTCCTAAGAGTTTTCTCCCTCCTTCCCTTTCTCACAAAGCAGATGGCACAAAATGCTTTAATGCTCCCAGAAGAAATTGTTCAAAAAAATTATTGGCCACCCTCAAAGAGTTAATTTGATATGTTTTGTTTGTTTATCAGATTTCTGTAGCATCTCCAAGGTACACAGCGTGGTACACATGGGGGTTATCCCATTTTATTCTCACAATCTTCATGTGAAGTAAGTGAGACTGAGGGACTGTGACTGGCTCAAGGTTACCCCATGAGTTCCAGGGCTCTGCAGGATTCTTAATCCTTGTAGTCATTCCTCCACTGATGTATATGTGGTGTTCTTAGTCCATCGCTGGAAGAAATTAAGAAAGAGTGACTTCCAGGTCAAAGGTCATGTCTACATCAAGCTCAAGATACTGGCGGGGTGTGTGCCTCTTCTTTAACACAACAGGATGAACATAATTCAGATAACATGCAAAGAATGTGTGTGATTCTCAAAGGTCCATTGCTCTGAAAAGCAAAACCTTCACCTTTTCAATTGTTCTCTCTTCTTCTATAAAATCTAATTGCTTTGCCCATTAAGAACCATTCACATTGGCCCAGTTTGCAATGTTGAGAATTTATCAATTTCCAGACTTGTTTAATCTTCAGACAGTGGTGAATTCTTTGTCAGATTTGAAAATCCTTTTCACACAAAGGATTAGTAACTGTTCTGCTGAGGAAAGTTTAGGTGCCTTTAAGAACTGAACATTCAGGAGTATCATTACTCTAGGTGTCATATACTATTATAATAATATATTAATCATGTCTATAAAGCTGGTAATGTATTATGTGCTGTACCAGCCATGAGGCAGGTGAGGCCGCTGCTTCAGGCGGCAGAAACCCCCATGGCAGCATGCCCAAAGGTGCCCTGCCATGTCCACCACCTGCCATTGGTGTTGATTTTGTGGCCATTTGGGGGGGTAATCTCACATGATTTGGGGCAAGATCACACCAAAATTGGTGTGATCTTGCCCAAAATTGGCACCGGTGCTGGTGGTGCTTCTCCACCAGCAGAGGATGGAGCAGGGCGCATGGTAGCAGCAGAGCAGATGGCGGGAGCAGGAGCAGATAGGTTGTGCCAGGAGCAGTGGTGGCAGCAGGGCAAAGTAGCACTCCCCATTTCACCTCAAGCAGTGAAACAGGACACACCATCCCGGCTATATAGAACACAGAAGTGAAACATCCTCTGTCCATAGGGCTAATAACGGACATATAACTGTATAATAGTGTGCTAAGAATAAAGTTTGCTCTTGTGCAATTCCCCTTCGTTTCCATTGGGGACTTGTGCAGGAGACATTTCTGGTCTGCCAGAACAATATTACATTTCTGAAAGCTTACCAAAATGAGCTGCTAAAATTATCCTGGAAAGTAGCATGGCTATGTCAAATCTGGCCTCAGCTAAATCAACAACTCAGCTCATTCTATAGATACTTTTGCTAACCTCCTGAAGAAGTGCATGAATGGTTTCCCGAAAGACTCTTTCACAGCCTTCCTCTTAAAGTGATTGTTGGTATGATCCTTGTGTGTGAGTCACAATTTGGAGACAACATAACAGAAGGGACTAAAACAGAAACTAACATCCAAGTGAAGGAATATTCCAAAGAGAGTGTTAGTTAACACAGCCCTTGAGCAAAAAAACCAAAAAACAACCCTTCAGCAATTACTTTTATCCGTGTCCCAAATTTTTTCACCAGGCTAAGGGCTCATTCACACTTCCTTTGTCACACTGCTTTTCCTCAGGAAAACTGCTCTTTAATTGGAGCATTCAGGTTTTCTCCAGATTGACATTTGCTCCAATTTAGCACTAAAAGGCAGATTTTCCCTGGGAAAGGAGTGAGACATGTGGAAAACAGTTGAGATCCGTGACTGGAAAGTGCAGGGCACAGGACAAACAGAAGTGTTAATAAGCCCTAAATTTTTATATGCCCGCAGTAAAGCGGTCATTGGAATCTTTCACCATGGATGTCAAAAAGGATTCAACAGACTTCCACTTCAGTGTTTGCAGTGAGATTGCAGTTTATACCACTGCACCTTTTGCAACAGGTGCAAAAGAAGCAAGGGGGAGTGGGATCAGCATTGACCAAAAAGAAATGGCTGGCTATCCACCTAAGACAGGGATAGCTACCACAGTGTCCTCCAGATGTTAGACTTAAACTCCCATCATGCCTGGCCATTGGCCAAGCTGAATGGGACTGCCAGGAGTTACAACATCTGGAGGGCACGAAGTGGCTACCCCTGATCTAGGACATGCCAACTACATTCCCATCTTAGGGTGCATTCTGCAAATTCCCTGCTATAAAACCTAGATTAAAGGGCTGGAATGCATTCAGCTCCCAAAATTCCTCAGAAATGAATAGCCTGAACCTTCTTACATTTCCCAGTCACATCCTATGCCAATACTGACTGCATGTTGGACCAAATTCTATGTGTGGTATTACAAATCCATTCTAAGTGCTGCACCAACAGGTAGATCCCAAAATCCATTCCATTCTGAATATTCCTTTCAACAATTTAGCCCACAAGGCAAGGAGGAGCCATGAAAAGAATAACATACTGCAGTTGGAAACATCAGCATACTATATGTGAAGTGAAGCAAATAAAAAACTATAGCTGCTATAGAAAATCAAAAACAATTCACACATATCTGACACCATATTCATTTGTCTTGTGACCAATTTAAGAAAGCTGTTCTTAAGGGGCCAATCCAGACTGGTCTTTTATTGCAGGCATATTCTGCAGCATATTATTTTAACAAAATAACTAAGTAATAGTGCATTACTGGTGGAGTTTTTCTGCTTTATTGGCTGTTCTGTAGTGATTCCCCAATGCTACCACATCATTGCTGTCCAGTAGGGCACAACAAAAAACACAGAACATTTGTGGTATGGAAAGTGACAGAATTTCAGCAGGAAGTTACACGTTACATACTTTTGGAAAGGATTACCCTGAAATTTTTGCAATATTGAAAGCGAAATCACATATGGGTGCCCCTATAGCATCATAAGCACAAATAATTATGAATGCACAATAAAAAGGCCATCTGGAGAGGCCCTGAGTCTGTTTTTTTAAAAAGAAAAAGACTAGCAACTTTGTCTAAACACATATTTGTTTTTTAACACTTAGTATTTTCTGTATGTGAATATGTTCAGCAAGGCGCAGTTCATTATAGTTCATCTTGAAAGACTCTAGTGACTGCAAGAAAATGTCAAAATTACAGGCTTATGAGGTACAAAGTGTTGAAATACCATCCTAATGCAACATTTGGTATGACTTGACCTTGCTATTTCAACACCTCTGAGGTCTTTCAAAAAGCACCAGGATTGATTGGAATGAAAGCCAGTACCCTAGTGTATAAGAAGAATGTGGTGGATGATGGATTTCACTGTTTGGCATCATACAGTTGTACTTGACTTTGTTGCTAATGTTAGATTAGTATTCTCAAAGGAAAGGTGAAAAAATGGGTTGGATGTCAGAAATGTAAAGAGTCCAGGGACAGGGCTTCCCCCTTAAATCTGTTCTTAGCATTGATCCCTTGTGATATGCACAGGGAGAACAACAGGTTGAAAGGTTAATAGTTTCAATTGACAATAGCCTGGAAAGAAGCTTAGATCTCCTATCTTAAAATGTAAGGTCCACCCTACAGCTCATGCATATTGAGGAAAAGGCTGCTGAAGGACAGAAGAACAGTCTGCAGGATCAAGTCAATGGCCCATCTAGTTCTGCATCTGTTCTCATTATGGCCAACCAGATGCCTGTGGGAAGCCCTGCAAGGTGGACATGAGTGCAACTCCTTCACTTGGAAGCAGCCACTGTCCTCGGCTCCTGACTTTTAAACAGCTTAAACTTCAACACTGCACATGCCTTTTTTAGCATAATATTTGTTTCTCTCCCCAGGAGGCATTGGAAAAACTCCCTCTTTCTCCTGGAAAAAATGGCTGCTATCCTAAAAGATCTGGGACAAAAGCAACAGTGCAGTAGAACAGTCATTGATAAATCTGTTTCTTAGTACATATGATTATATTATTTGGCTCTGGTTAGATCCAATTCATTCCTTTAAAAACAAAAGGCTTTCAGAAAGGAAGATTTTCAGTTGTGCTGTGGGGGGACTGATTTATGATTGTCTAGTTTCTGGTGATTGCTCCCCAGATGGCAGAGGGTGTGATCTTTATTGTAATCCCTTCTCCCTCCACTCTTGTTCAGACGTCAGAGATTTTTATTGCAAATCCCTGCTGGTATTGACCTTCATGTTCCAAGTCTTGTTTCCCACTAAATTTCCCTCCTACGGCTGGCCACAATTTTAGCATCTGACTCTCACCCTCTTCAGCAAGGACATGTGGTGTTACCCATGACTGACATTAATGCCATTGTGTGAGTCATGAGTGCATGTAGCCCCATAATTCCCAAAGAACCAAATTATATGCTTTGCAAACCAGTTAGAGGTATGCCATTAATCATTCTTGGGGAGGAATTAGTAATATTAGGGGAAGATCACTGGTTGAGACATAGGGAGTGTGAGGTTTATTGCTTAGCATCAACAGCAAGCCTTTGGTGGTTCTGCTGAAAGAATACCCCATATAACTTTCTTGCCATTTCCCCTCCAAAATTTCCCAACCAGCTTGTTAAGGTTATTTAGAAGCTTGTGCAATAGGTTCCTACCAAATATGGCAAAAGCACTGAAATACATTATTCTAAAATTTTCCACTAAAGTTGCATTCCTCCAATGAGACAAGGCAGATTTTGTAGTGCCTCACAAGTGTATCATTGGCATAGATTTCTTTGCTAGCAGTGAACATGTGAGGGATCAGTTCCACCACATGGCCAAATCACCGCCATTTTATTGTATTGCTTTCTGAACCAAAGCTCTCCAGTGGCCTGACACTATAATTTGATGTGCTGAGGTTCCTGAGGCTGGTATGAGGTGAGCAGTGCTGGTGCAATGGGACAATTTATACTTCCAAGAAATGTTGTAATATTGGTGCTGTTATCAATCCATCCTCAAGCATGGTAAACCTGTATTTAGTGATGGTATTTTGGGTGTATTATAGAGACGAGACAGGGATAGAGATATGCTGATGAAGTTCCCCTGTGTCAGAGAAGTGGTTAACACCTGTTGTTTTTTTAAGGTTGAGGGCCACAATAGTTATTGGCCACCCATCCAAATGCTGCATACTGGCAGAAGGCATCTCCAAAGTGCTTGTTGCCACCCCATACACTCTTAACATGTACACACAGGATGCACACACACACATACCTCTCACACACATACAGACCACATGTATATCTCTCTCACACTGTAGACAGGTCACATACAAACCATACAAATGGAGCACAGCAATGATGTTGGCAGGAATTTAAAGTGCTGCCCGAGCTTTCTGTTCTTTCTATTCAAAAAAGCAGAGCTAAAAGCACCACACACATATACATACTAACACTCCCATCAAATGCTGGCTGTGTTCTCCTCTAGGCTGATGTTATCCAGCTCCAAACACAATGACAGAGAGATACCATCTATCCCAACTGATGCCTAGAAGAGTCAAAGGAAAATGAAGGTTTCCTGAGTACTGCTGAAGCACTCATACGGCAGTTTATTCCGTTTCCCCCTAAGTATTAATTTCCACATTATATTTGAACTTTCACATGATGTAAAAGCTACTTTCAGAAATATAATGAAATATAGCACAAGCCTGGATAGCTCAGTTGGCTAGAGAGTGGTGCTGATAATACCAAGGTTGCAGATTTGATCCCCGTATGGGACAGCTGCATATTCCTTCATTGCAGGGGGTTGGGCTAGATGATCCTCAGGGTCCCTTCCAACTATGATTCTATGAGTCTAAGTTTAGTGTTCGTTTCTGTGTTATTTATTTCCATAAAAAAATCACACAGAAATGAATGCTATTCTGCTATATTTCTGGAAGTAGCTTTTATGTCATGTGAAATTTCAAATGTAATGCAGAAATTAAGTTAGGAAAACATGAGGAAACTATAACAAACTTCTTCTAGCTCAGTATTATCCACACTGACTGTCAACAGGTTTAAGATAGGGGACGTTCCCACTCCTACCCGGAGATACCGGAAGTTGAAACTGGGAAGTTATCCATGCAAAACAGATGCTCTACCACTGGGATATTACTCTTTCATACTGGGTGTTGAAGCGCAATTTTCATGGGGACCACAGCATGTGGGGAGGGGAGGTTTAACCCTTCCCTCTCCAGCCATGATCCCGATTAAAAAAAAACCCTCATACACCACTGAAATTAGCCTCAAGAAAAAGCTCCTATTGGCACTTTAAAAAAATAGATGTGAAAAGTTGACTGCATATACACTTATGGAATTGATTAGTGGGTTTCACATGCATGCATGAAGGTTAGATTTTAATAATATTTAAACAAACAAACAAAAATCCTCAACGTTCAAAGTTATTGGTGTCATTTCTTAGAGAAGGCCTCATTAAACCTGCCAAATGTTTCCCATTTAAAGCCCCTCCCTTCAGTTATTTTTAAGCTAGCCAAACATTAATTGTCAAGGCAGAATTCTCTGATGCTGGCTTACTAATTCCAAACACCTTCTTTATATGTTGTTCTGCCCCCATCCCAACAAAAAAGGATGCAGTGAATTTGCTGAAGCTGCTCCAGCTTTTCTGCAGGATGAGGTTCCTGGGGGTTGTGGGGGATTGATAGCTTGTTTAACCGCAGCCCAATTCTTAAAGAGTTCTAGCATTACTAACACTTCTGGTAGGGGCCTAAAATTTGGCAGGGACTGAAACTGGATTTAGAAGGATCCTTCTCTCTGCCCCGGGCTTAGCTTGGATCATAGTTACCACTTTGGCAGCAGTAGCTCCCTGGAAAAGAAATAAATAAGCAACACCTTTCTCACTTGTAGGGGAGAGATTCTTAGAGGCTTGCACATTCTACAGCACTGCCTTGATTGCCCAAACCAGGCCACAAGACTTTTTGATATGGTGTGCAGGACAGAGAAGGGGAAGCGGGAATAAACTGGAGTTGTGTTTTGTAAGTTTCTCAGAACAAAAGTAATAAAGCAGTTCTTCATTACCAGCTAGTACCACTTTAACAGTCAAAGAATCCAGAAAACTTTAGTTTGTTAAGGATGTTGGAAACTGTGAAGTTGCACCCTTGAGAAACTACAGTTTCCATGATTATTTGGGAAAGCCCTAACTGTTAATATGGTATAAGGGTGCATTAAATGTATGGTTTGGAGTGATGCAACTGTGTTGAGCTATCAAGAGGAAGATTTAGGTTAAACATTAAGAACTCTATGGATATAAGAACATGTTAGCAATCGAAGAAGCTGTTTGTGGAAACTGGGAGGTATCCTCATATTGGGGTGGTTAGGGTGGGAATGTGGACAGTCATGCTGAACCTGGAAGCTGAGTTCTCTTGTTCAGTGTACCTACAGTTAGTGCATAAAGCTAACAGATAAAACCTCATGTGCAGCAAGCAGCTGATACTGCTCTGTTGACAAGGCAAAAGAAGAAACCTGATATTGTGCTCTACCACTGAACTACAGTACCAAATTCTATGTGTGGTATTACAAATCCATTCTAAGTGCTGCACCAACAGGTAGATCCCAAAATCCATTCCATTCTGAATATTCCTTTCAACAATTTAGCCCACAAGGCAAGGAGGAGCCATGAAAAGAATAACATACTGCAGTTGGAAACATCAGCATACTATATGTGAAGTGAAGCAAATAAAAAACTATAGCTGCTATAGAAAATCAAAAACAATTCACACATATCTGACACCATATTCATTTGTCTTGTGACCAATTTAAGAAAGCTGTTCTTAAGGGGCCAATCCAGACTGGTCTTTTATTGCAGGCATATTCTGCAGCATATTATTTTAACAAAATAACTAAGTAATAGTGCATTACTGGTGGAGTTTTTCTGCTTTATTGGCTGTTCTGTAGTGATTCCCCAATGCTACCACATCATTGCTGTCCAGTAGGGCACAACAAAAAACACAGAACATTTGTGGTATGGAAAGTGACAGAATTTCAGCAGGAAGTTACACGTTACATACTTTTGGAAAGGATTACCCTGAAATTTTTGCAATATTGAAAGCGAAATCACATATGGGTGCCCCTATAGCATCATAAGCACAAATAATTATGAATGCACAATAAAAAGGCCATCTGGAGAGGCCCTGAGTCTGTTTTTTTAAAAAGAAAAAGACTAGCAACTTTGTCTAAACACATATTTGTTTTTTAACACTTAGTATTTTCTGTATGTGAATATGTTCAGCAAGGCGCAGTTCATTATAGTTCATCTTGAAAGACTCTAGTGACTGCAAGAAAATGTCAAAATTACAGGCTTATGAGGTACAAAGTGTTGAAATACCATCCTAATGCAACATTTGGTATGACTTGACCTTGCTATTTCAACACCTCTGAGGTCTTTCAAAAAGCACCAGGATTGATTGGAATGAAAGCCAGTACCCTAGTGTATAAGAAGAATGTGGTGGATGATGGATTTCACTGTTTGGCATCATACAGTTGTACTTGACTTTGTTGCTAATGTTAGATTAGTATTCTCAAAGGAAAGGTGAAAAAATGGGTTGGATGTCAGAAATGTAAAGAGTCCAGGGACAGGGCTTCCCCCTTAAATCTGTTCTTAGCATTGATCCCTTGTGATATGCACAGGGAGAACAACAGGTTGAAAGGTTAATAGTTTCAATTGACAATAGCCTGGAAAGAAGCTTAGATCTCCTATCTTAAAATGTAAGGTCCACCCTACAGCTCATGCATATTGAGGAAAAGGCTGCTGAAGGACAGAAGAACAGTCTGCAGGATCAAGTCAATGGCCCATCTAGTTCTGCATCTGTTCTCATTATGGCCAACCAGATGCCTGTGGGAAGCCCTGCAAGGTGGACATGAGTGCAACTCCTTCACTTGGAAGCAGCCACTGTCCTCGGCTCCTGACTTTTAAACAGCTTAAACTTCAACACTGCACATGCCTTTTTTAGCATAATATTTGTTTCTCTCCCCAGGAGGCATTGGAAAAACTCCCTCTTTCTCCTGGAAAAAATGGCTGCTATCCTAAAAGATCTGGGACAAAAGCAACAGTGCAGTAGAACAGTCATTGATAAATCTGTTTCTTAGTACATATGATTATATTATTTGGCTCTGGTTAGATCCAATTCATTCCTTTAAAAACAAAAGGCTTTCAGAAAGGAAGATTTTCAGTTGTGCTGTGGGGGGACTGATTTATGATTGTCTAGTTTCTGGTGATTGCTCCCCAGATGGCAGAGGGTGTGATCTTTATTGTAATCCCTTCTCCCTCCACTCTTGTTCAGACGTCAGAGATTTTTATTGCAAATCCCTGCTGGTATTGACCTTCATGTTCCAAGTCTTGTTTCCCACTAAATTTCCCTCCTACGGCTGGCCACAATTTTAGCATCTGACTCTCACCCTCTTCAGCAAGGACATGTGGTGTTACCCATGACTGACATTAATGCCATTGTGTGAGTCATGAGTGCATGTAGCCCCATAATTCCCAAAGAACCAAATTATATGCTTTGCAAACCAGTTAGAGGTATGCCATTAATCATTCTTGGGGAGGAATTAGTAATATTAGGGGAAGATCACTGGTTGAGACATAGGGAGTGTGAGGTTTATTGCTTAGCATCAACAGCAAGCCTTTGGTGGTTCTGCTGAAAGAATACCCCATATAACTTTCTTGCCATTTCCCCTCCAAAATTTCCCAACCAGCTTGTTAAGGTTATTTAGAAGCTTGTGCAATAGGTTCCTACCAAATATGGCAAAAGCACTGAAATACATTATTCTAAAATTTTCCACTAAAGTTGCATTCCTCCAATGAGACAAGGCAGATTTTGTAGTGCCTCACAAGTGTATCATTGGCATAGATTTCTTTGCTAGCAGTGAACATGTGAGGGATCAGTTCCACCACATGGCCAAATCACCGCCATTTTATTGTATTGCTTTCTGAACCAAAGCTCTCCAGTGGCCTGACACTATAATTTGATGTGCTGAGGTTCCTGAGGCTGGTATGAGGTGAGCAGTGCTGGTGCAATGGGACAATTTATACTTCCAAGAAATGTTGTAATATTGGTGCTGTTATCAATCCATCCTCAAGCATGGTAAACCTGTATTTAGTGATGGTATTTTGGGTGTATTATAGAGACGAGACAGGGATAGAGATATGCTGATGAAGTTCCCCTGTGTCAGAGAAGTGGTTAACACCTGTTGTTTTTTTAAGGTTGAGGGCCACAATAGTTATTGGCCACCCATCCAAATGCTGCATACTGGCAGAAGGCATCTCCAAAGTGCTTGTTGCCACCCCATACACTCTTAACATGTACACACAGGATGCACACACACACATACCTCTCACACACATACAGACCACATGTATATCTCTCTCACACTGTAGACAGGTCACATACAAACCATACAAATGGAGCACAGCAATGATGTTGGCAGGAATTTAAAGTGCTGCCCGAGCTTTCTGTTCTTTCTATTCAAAAAAGCAGAGCTAAAAGCACCACACACATATACATACTAACACTCCCATCAAATGCTGGCTGTGTTCTCCTCTAGGCTGATGTTATCCAGCTCCAAACACAATGACAGAGAGATACCATCTATCCCAACTGATGCCTAGAAGAGTCAAAGGAAAATGAAGGTTTCCTGAGTACTGCTGAAGCACTCATACGGCAGTTTATTCCGTTTCCCCCTAAGTATTAATTTCCACATTATATTTGAACTTTCACATGATGTAAAAGCTACTTTCAGAAATATAATGAAATATAGCACAAGCCTGGATAGCTCAGTTGGCTAGAGAGTGGTGCTGATAATACCAAGGTTGCAGATTTGATCCCCGTATGGGACAGCTGCATATTCCTTCATTGCAGGGGGTTGGGCTAGATGATCCTCAGGGTCCCTTCCAACTATGATTCTATGAGTCTAAGTTTAGTGTTCGTTTCTGTGTTATTTATTTCCATAAAAAAATCACACAGAAATGAATGCTATTCTGCTATATTTCTGGAAGTAGCTTTTATGTCATGTGAAATTTCAAATGTAATGCAGAAATTAAGTTAGGAAAACATGAGGAAACTATAACAAACTGCTGTGTGAATGCAGCCTGAGAAGGACAGCTGAGAATAAACAACAACATTTCTTCAAAAATCAACTGCTGCCATGAAATTTTGGGTGGATTTTGTGGGGTCCACATGAAACCATTTGAGGGGGATACAAATCATCTCTGTACCGTCCATTCACAGCAGGTGTGGAGAAGCCCTGGCTCTCCAGGTGTTGCTGAATCAGCAGTGGAGGAAACTGCTCAGGCATCTGGGGCGGCGTGCCCAGGGGCGGGGAAAGCCACCCATAGAGGTGGGGCGCACCACAGGGCCTCTGGAGTCTGCCTGCCTCCTCCCATTCAGCCACCCTACAGCTGGGGGGGAGGCAGTGGGTGGACCGTTTGGGGCAGCGCAGAGCCTGTGTGCGCCCAAGCCACCACATCACTCCCAGGAAAGATGCGTGGTTCGGATGCGCTGCAGGCCCTGCGGTGAGTGCCGCCTGGCATTTTGTCACACACCCCAGTGGTGACACCCAGGGTGGCCTGCACCCATCGCAACCCCCTTTACTCCGCCCTTGTGCTGAATTAAATTCCCATCACCCTCAGCTATTGACTATGCTTGCTGGGGCTGATAGGAGTTGTAATTCAGCAACATCTGGAGAGCCAAAGCATCCTCACCCCTTATTTACAGTATGGAACCAAAACTCACTCCATTGGATCAGGTTTCCCTACACAAGCTAAAAGTCACATAGAGCAATTTAGAAAAATCCAGTTTCTACCATTTTCTTCATTAAGATTTTTTTAAAGTAAAAGAAAAGAGAAAAGAAAAAGAAGGAACAATTCTAAAAACGGCAAATGCAGTTTAAAATCAGACTGGCTCACTATTCTGAACAATAGCAGGTTGAACTCACATTTCAATACTTCTTCATTTCAACATCTGGAAATAGAAATTGCACATAGCTTTTGAAGCTTGTTACGGTGTTTAAGCTGCTAACTTTCTCGTAACTCAGGGTCATGCCACTACTGATGCTGGATTTAGAATGTAAAGCTTTTTCTAAATTAAAAAAAGACAGACAAGATAAAAGGTTTCTTTTAACTTTATGGAAGTTTTTGGTTTGAAGTTTCTGGAACTTTATGAGGCTTACTCACAGACATTTGTTGAAGGGAACAGAATCTCTTAGGTGGCATAACAGCAATTTAATTTAATTTTTTAAAATTAAAAAAGTCTAAAGAGACAAAGAAGACATGCCTATTTTGTGTTTAGAATTATTAAGGTACTTTCAGATTTACTTGCAAAAACTCAACATTAGGTTAGGCTAACATGAAGAGGGATTTGCTTAGATCAAAAAACCAATGATTAAGAAATCCCTCTTTCTATCAGATTAGGCCAGTCTCTTATCATTTTTCTCACCCCTTGCCCTTGGAAGCCTTATAAAAAGCTGCTGTAGAAGAAGGAGGTGTTTCTAGCACAGGCACAGGCAAACTCGGCCCTCCAGATGTTTTGAGACTACAACTCCCATCATCCCTAGCTAACAGGACCAGTGGTCAGGGATGATGGGACTTGTAGTCCCGAAACATCTGGGAGGGCTGAGTTTGCCTATGCCTGTTCTAGCACCAGCTGCTCACTTTATTTCCAAATTGTCAGGACACATGACTGCACATAATGCCCAATAATACTTTGGCTTGGAAGGTTCAACGCAGAATAGCATCCCTAACAGAGCTGAGGGCAACTGACAGTCAAATTTGATGTTAAGAAATATCAAGACCACTGATTCTTCTAGCTCAGTATTATCCACACTGACTGTCAACAGGTTTAAGATAGGGGACGTTCCCACTCCTACCCGGAGATACCGGAAGTTGAAACTGGGAAGTTATCCATGCAAAACAGATGCTCTACCACTGGGATATTACTCTTTCATACTGGGTGTTGAAGCGCAATTTTCATGGGGACCACAGCATGTGGGGAGGGGAGGTTTAACCCTTCCCTCTCCAGCCATGATCCCGATTAAAAAAAAACCCTCATACACCACTGAAATTAGCCTCAAGAAAAAGCTCCTATTGGCACTTTAAAAAAATAGATGTGAAAAGTTGACTGCATATACACTTATGGAATTGATTAGTGGGTTTCACATGCATGCATGAAGGTTAGATTTTAATAATATTTAAACAAACAAACAAAAATCCTCAACGTTCAAAGTTATTGGTGTCATTTCTTAGAGAAGGCCTCATTAAACCTGCCAAATGTTTCCCATTTAAAGCCCCTCCCTTCAGTTATTTTTAAGCTAGCCAAACATTAATTGTCAAGGCAGAATTCTCTGATGCTGGCTTACTAATTCCAAACACCTTCTTTATATGTTGTTCTGCCCCCATCCCAACAAAAAAGGATGCAGTGAATTTGCTGAAGCTGCTCCAGCTTTTCTGCAGGATGAGGTTCCTGGGGGTTGTGGGGGATTGATAGCTTGTTTAACCGCAGCCCAATTCTTAAAGAGTTCTAGCATTACTAACACTTCTGGTAGGGGCCTAAAATTTGGCAGGGACTGAAACTGGATTTAGAAGGATCCTTCTCTCTGCCCCGGGCTTAGCTTGGATCATAGTTACCACTTTGGCAGCAGTAGCTCCCTGGAAAAGAAATAAATAAGCAACACCTTTCTCACTTGTAGGGGAGAGATTCTTAGAGGCTTGCACATTCTACAGCACTGCCTTGATTGCCCAAACCAGGCCACAAGACTTTTTGATATGGTGTGCAGGACAGAGAAGGGGAAGCGGGAATAAACTGGAGTTGTGTTTTGTAAGTTTCTCAGAACAAAAGTAATAAAGCAGTTCTTCATTACCAGCTAGTACCACTTTAACAGTCAAAGAATCCAGAAAACTTTAGTTTGTTAAGGATGTTGGAAACTGTGAAGTTGCACCCTTGAGAAACTACAGTTTCCATGATTATTTGGGAAAGCCCTAACTGTTAATATGGTATAAGGGTGCATTAAATGTATGGTTTGGAGTGATGCAACTGTGTTGAGCTATCAAGAGGAAGATTTAGGTTAAACATTAAGAACTCTATGGATATAAGAACATGTTAGCAATCGAAGAAGCTGTTTGTGGAAACTGGGAGGTATCCTCATATTGGGGTGGTTAGGGTGGGAATGTGGACAGTCATGCTGAACCTGGAAGCTGAGTTCTCTTGTTCAGTGTACCTACAGTTAGTGCATAAAGCTAACAGATAAAACCTCATGTGCAGCAAGCAGCTGATACTGCTCTGTTGACAAGGCAAAAGAAGAAACCTGATATTGTGCTCTACCACTGAACTACAGCCCTTCTCCTAGTAGACAGATTTTCTAGAACACCTACACAGTCCTGCATTGTGGAAGCCTCTGACAAGCTAAGCTGGTCTGGTGGTTCAAAGTGTTTGGTTGTTCAGGAAACAAAGCAGTATAAGTCACCTTCTGTGAGAGAGGGAAAGTTGTCAGTCCATGTGAGGTTAAAAACCTCATACAAGGGATGTTTGAGGACTGGGAAGAATTCTCAGGAGGTGGGGTGGGACAGAGAAAACTGCTGAAATGGCTGAAGAAAATGGTTCAGAGCAAGCAATGGGCAGAGCAACAGAAGCCATTTTGTGTCATAACGTTACGCCCATGTCTCAGTAGTACAGCCCTACCAACAATGCACCTGATGGCAAGGTGAAAATAAATCAGAACTCAACAACAGACAATAAAAGGAAATGAACAAGCGAATGAAGAAAACCCACTGCATTGCAAGCTGAGGTGAAACAGATAACCAGATATAATAGTTATTTCAAGCCCTCTTGAATTAACTGGACATTTTTGCTTATTTTGATGCAACTAGGTCATGTCAGGGCATATACAAAAAGAACATGAACAGACACAGAACAGTGGGTCTTGTTAACCGAAACAGAAGCCTTGGCAGTTGTAGGGATGTGAGCACTTTCCTTTGGATCTTTACAGAATAAGTCTTATTCCAATCAGTGACCTCAGACCACCAGATCCAGCAATCCAAATTCAAAAACACAAGCTATTAAGAAATGGAGACACTGTGTAACTCTATATCACCACCATGAAATACAAATCAAGCAAAGACGGTTCAGTTGACTACTTGTTCTGTGCTGTGTGGCTAGTGAGACAAACCCACCATTACAAACTAAACAAGTCAGAAGTTTGTGTCAATAGTCTTGTGACTGATGCTTCACCCAGATTTGTATCATTCGCTGAAGCATAAGGAGAAGAAGTGCACCAGAAGTAATCTTTCAGAAATAATTGAAGGTGGTAGACAATGGAAAATGAATTAGAATTGAGGGAACTATTTGCTAAGGAAGGAGAAAAAAAGATGCCCAACACCAACAATAGACAAAGAAAACCATACCATCAGCACAAATGACAACATCCATTTCCCAGGTTATGACATGGAAACTGCTTTGACTGCCTTGGTAGATGACTTACTTCAGGAGCTTGTTTGTTTTGCTGGACATCTCAGCAGCTTTCAATACCACTGACTCTGGTATCTTTCTGGGCCACCTCCCTGGAATGGGATTTGAAACCAATGTTCTTCTTGGACAGGAGAGCCCAGAAGGTGGTGCTAGGGGACTCCTGTTTGATTCCATGGCCATTGGCTTGTGACATCCCTCAGGGTTCTGTCCTGTGCCTCATGCTATTAAATATCTACATTAAAGCACTGTGAGAGGTTGCCCAGAATTTGGGGGTTCTCATCATTTAAATCTGAGGGAACTTTTTTGTTCTCTGGTGTCAGTGACGGACTGAATGAGGGAGAACAAATGAAGCTTGATCCAGATAAGACAAAGCTTATCCTGGTCAATTGAAAAGCAGATCAGCAAACAGCGATTCAACTTGTGCTGGGTGAGTTATAGTCCCCATGAAAACTCAGGTTCACAGTTTGAGTGTACTCCTAGATTCAACCCTGAGCTTAGATGCCATGGGGTTGGTAGTGACTGGGAGAGCATCTGCACATTCATTTAACAATGGTGTGCCAGTTGTGCCCATTCCAGGAGATCTGGTCATTAGTTACGTCCTGTTTGGATTACTGCAACATCATGCTCTATGCGGGGCTGTATTTGGGAAGTGCTTGAAAGTTCAGCAAGTCAAAGATGCTATGGGCAGATTGCTGACTTGTTACAACAGTTCCACTGGCTAATGGTTGATTGCCAGGCACAATTAAAAGTGCCCTATAAAACTTGGGTACAGGCAAATTGAAGGCCTGTATCGCCCTTTAAGAGCCTGCCCAGACCTTGAAATCTTCTGGAGAGGCCTTTCTCTCGGTCCTGCCACCTTGACAAGCACATTTGGTGAGGACAAAAGACAGGGCCTTCTCGGTGGCTTCTCCAAATTGTGCTTTCTTATCACTGGCATTGACCATTGTGGCAGGGTCTTCTGAAGGTGGGTGCTGTACATTCTCCCATTTGCTATGATTTTAAATGGTTTTAAGCATTTTCAATGCTATTTTTAATAGGGTTACTTAATTCATTCCGGAGGTCCGTTCTTAACCTGAAACTGTTCTTAACCTGAAGCACCACTTTAGCTAATGGGGCCTCCTGCTGCCGCCGTGTTGCCAGTGCACGATTTCTGTTCTCATCCTGAAGCAAAGTTCTTAACCTGAAGCACTATTTCTGGGTTAGCAGAGGCTGTAACCTGAAGCATATGTAACCTGAAGCGTATGTAACCTGAGGTACCACTGTTTGTTTTAATTCATGGTGGGAGCTTCCTTGGGTTCTGTACTGGGAGAAAAGCGGGATATAAATAAACAAACAAATTAGGAATCCTATCATCATCCAAACAGTTTACTATGACAATACAATTGTCCTGAGGGTGTGATTCCTCATTTCTGCGCTCAGATAATTCTGTTTCCCAAGGCTGAGCCATCTGAAAAAATCCAGGGTGGTGCTTGAGTGTTGTTAGTGCTTTTTTAAAATAGAAATAAAAATGTAGGAACACACCCTCCAGCTATGGCATATAT
Source organism: Podarcis gaigeae (assembly GCF_964106915.1). Classification (NCBI taxonomy): domain Eukaryota; kingdom Metazoa; phylum Chordata; class Lepidosauria; order Squamata; family Lacertidae; genus Podarcis; species Podarcis gaigeae. The sequence continues at coordinate 40,842,595 of NC_139683.1, forward strand.
TGTTTTTCGAATCCTATTTCTGTAAAGCATTTGTTCTTTTCAAAGGGAAGCTTTTGGGTTGATTAGCTCTTTTGCGACCTTTGATAACTCTTGGCTTTGTTTTTTGTTCAGCTGCTTGGCTGATGCCAATGCCAAATATGGACTGAGCATTCCAGCTTTTGACTTAAGCAACTTGTTGGGGGTGGGGGTGGAATTAAGTAAGTCAGTCAAAGGAGGAGAAGGGGGGGGGAGGAATAAAAACACACACCAAACACTCGCCGCACACAATAGCTGGAAAGTGGGAGTGGAGTGGCGTTTTCCTCTGTCAGTGGATCAATGTGTTCTCTAAGCACTTCCATCCTGTCAAGTCCCCTCGCACAGTCTCCACCTGCTAGCTGGCTGGCTCTGGAGGGAGCGTTGACCTGGCCACTCCCTCGTTCTGCTGGCGCCAGCGGCTTGATGGGCCTTGCACTTTGATTATTTGTGTTAACAGCTAATTTAGCACCGTGGACACGTGTGCCAGAGCTGCCTCCACTTCCTCCAGCCTTCCAACAAATGAGACTTTTATGAGATGCCTTTCACAGCTCTCCTGCCTCCTCTGGTTTGATTCCACTCCACCCCCACCCCCGCTCTGCCGCCACTGCCACCCCCACCCTCCCTTCAGTCGCGGCTGTAATCTTTTCTACATCTTGCAGGAAAAGAGCTATTTCTGGCAGCTCTCTCTCTTAACACTCACCCCGGTCAAACTGATTTAATGGAGATTTATAGATGCAGGGCTAACACAGCTCTGAGGCACTTTCCCAAAAGGTTGTGCCAACGTTATGTATGGAATGTATTTTTATGTTTGGTGTCGGAGTTACACCATTGGCTTATTAGTGCAGCATAGTATGGAGGTTTGTTTAGCTTTCTTTGTACAAGAATGCCAGCAAAGCCTTGTGACACAGGCCCATTCACAGTCTGCCTCATCCTTGCTGCTTGAGGCGAAAAACAAGATGGCACTCGCCCCACCCCTACCCTCACCCATTCACATACAGAAGGCGGCCAGATAGGCAGTTGGATTTTACCTCAGCACAGACAACAGGACAATATTCTCCAGGGCAGCTGAGGCCATGGGCAGGAAACATTAGGCAGGGCAAGCATTATGGCCCATACAGTTCTTCCCCCCTTCCAAAAAAACAACAACAGCCACCTCATGGCTACCCCTCATGCCCAGCAAGCTACCTGAGGCCACTGCCTCACTCTGTCTCATTGTTGGGTTGGCCCCGCATCCTAGCTGGCAGAATGGCAAAACTGATGCAGAAAAGCAGGCCTAGGTTCACAAAAACTAAGTCTGTTCAGTGCTCTGTGTTAAAACAACACTGGTCATCAGCAATGCAAGTTCTTTGCCTCAAATCTTCCCTTGGCTTGGGACTCCAGATGCAAACTCCACTCCAACAACTGGGGGCAACAGAGCAAAGCATCTCATACAGCTAAGCAACTACTGCAACTATCTTCCCTACCTCCATGTCACCCCATTCACTATACGTGGTATGTCTTATCTGAACTTGATTCCTCTAAAGCAGGCATAGGCAAACTCAGCCCTCCAGATGTTTTGGGACTACAACTCCCATCATCCCTAGCTAACAGGACAAGTGGTCAGGGATGATGGGAATTGTAGTCTCAAAACATCTGGAGGGCCGAGTTTGCCTATGCCTGCTCTAAAGCTCTTTCCCTTCCCACACCCCAACAGCGGAGATCATTGTGGAGGTATTTATCTTCACAAGCAAGTAAACCCACTGTTGGTAAAGGCCAGGAACTTGGTTCCAGTCTTTGCTTACCAAACATTCGTGAAAGTTGATTTTATTTTATTTTTGCTTTGCAGTATCACAGCCACTTTTGGGGTGAGGTTGAGGTGAAAGCAGTGGCTCTGCAACCTGGTGGCACCCCTCTGCCTTCTTCCCCACAAGCATCTATTGTGCAGCCAGGTTCAGCCACCTATTGTGTGCCAGCTGCTATCTATTGTTTGTTCTACTCTCCCCACGTACAGGATGCATCCCACATGCTTTTCCATGCAGCCTAGAGGAGGCGGCCCAAGCCATGACCAGCAGCAGTGACCAAGATGTTCCTGGCAGTTCCTTCATTAATTTATTATATTTAATATATTCCACCATTCCTCCAAGCAGCTCAAGGCAGCATATACAGTTCTCCCCCTCCCCATTTTATCCTCACAACAATCCTGTGAGGTAGGTTAGGCTGAGAGATTATGAGTGCCCCTAGGTAGGTCACCCAGTGAGCTTCATAGCTGAGGAGGGAATCGAACCCTGTTCTCCCAGGTCCAACACTTTATCTCCAACACCACACTGGCTGTTAATCTACTTGGTCCAGGCCATCTGCTGTACCCTTTCATGCTATGGCAGGCAGTTATTTTTTTAAGGTGTTCCTAGGATAGAGCTGGTGGAAGGCTGCTGCTCTGAGTGTGCGTCTGTGGTTGCATCTCCTCTTGGCTGCTCGTAAAAAGAGTATTTTCCTCTCTGGGTGGATCTTGAACCTTCTTGCTATGTACTATTGTCAGGGACTGGTTGGATGCAGAGGAATGCTGGGAGGAACCAGCTAGGGAACCAAGCAAAAAAGGCTCAGAACCCAGGGATGGGTGGTGGGGTGAAAATGAGTGGTCAGAGGGAGAAGACTGGGAGGAGGTGTTGGAAGCTAAAGAGGGTTTAGTGAGCAGAGAGAGTCTGTGGCAGAGAAGAAAGGAGGGAGGTCAAGAGGCAGAGAGGAGTCCACCTGGTAAAGAGACTTGGGTGTCTCCCCCTCCTGTTGTGATAAGGTCCCCTCCACCCAGGTCTCCCAGAACCAGAGGAAGCAGGAAGAAGTGGAAGGAGAAAAGACAAGCGTGCAGCTGCAATCTCAGATTGCTTGGGAGAAACCCTGAAGAGGAGGGGACAGCTATAGGGAAGCAGTGACCTTTATTCTCCACAGCTTCTTCATAGGGGCAAGACCTACCAAAGAAGACTTGCTAGGCTTATTAGGCCTGACACTCCAGTGCAAATCCTGTTGTTGTTGCTGTTGTTGTTGTTGTTGTTGTTGTTGTTGTTGTTTAATAAAGAGTTAACTCCACTTACGTGTGGTTTACTGCTGGCTTGCTCACTCCTGAAAACTGCCTAGAAGCAGGCTGAATCCAGAGAGCCAGAGCCATGCTTGACTTCTGCTGGAATCCAAGGCTGTGGCTGTGGGAGAAGCAAAACCTTCTTGGGGTGTTAATGCTGTGAGCACTTCCATTGTAGGCTCTGATGGATAAACCATATATCATAAAGACACCTCAGTCTCCACTGTCCCTCATTCTGAGGAAAACCGAACCCTGGGTAAGTACATGGAACCCGTGAAATTTCTCACTTCTCAGATTGTGGTGGTGTGCAACAGTATTTTCTGGTTGTGTGTTGTTCCTCACCCACCCACGACCATGTTCCTTGGCTGAGGAAGATACGACAGCTGTTCCACTCTGGGGTTGTAACATTCAGGATTTTTCTTTTTTGTGGTAATGCATTCAGATACACTGTTCTTTACCCTACAGCCTATGGCCTCAGCATGGATGTAACAATCAGCTGTCAGGCATCAGCTCAGTGTAAGGTCCCTGGCAAGGTTCCTGCGTAAGAAAACAGAATGAATAACCATCCATGTCCAGGAGGATCAGGAGGTGAGGAGAAGGAGTTGCCCCCCCCCTTACCGGACACCACAAGGCAAAATGTTAGGAATAAAGAAATCAGACTGAGTAAAGCAAGTAGCAGGCAGAAAAAACAGTGCCTAATGCTTAGCTTAGCCCCCTTCGAGTGACTGTTCTGTGATGTGGAAGAGCCTTTGGAAGAAATAAGACACATGGCTGTGGGTAAAATGGGGGAGGAGGAGGAGGAATTAGAAACTGTAATTCAATCTAATATTTGAGGCTTGGCAAGTGCACCTATGGGATTTCATGAAAAATCCTGAATCTTTTTCATTTTTGAGCAATTAACCAGATCCCCAGTATTGCTGGCTCCAGTGAGCCGCTTAGCTCTCGGTTTTATTACCCATTTCCTTTCCCCTTTTGCCAGCATGAGCTCCCATCCTCCAACTTGAAAAGGAAAAGGACAAATCCCAGGCTGCTAAGGTGCCACAAAGGGGCCACCACAGACAAGTGCCAGGCAAGTGCATTGCAGAGCTAATGCAGAGCACACGTCAATGAGGCTCACATTTGGATCCAAATGCTGTTGTGTGGAGCCATTTATGTGTGGCATAATTAAAAACATCCCACAGTAATTTAATAGATCCCACCAAGTACAGACATAAAGTCTAGCTTGCTTTCCCCCCTCCTGCTTTCCCCTTCTGCAGATTTAACTCTTAGGGAAAAAGAGCTGCAGAGAAAATAGAGGAAACTTGAGGTTCTCACTGGAGATACAGACAACTCTTTTGTTCATATTCTTTTTATTTCAGGAGAGAGAGAGAGAACAAATGGCTTTCGGAGAACGGGGTGTGTATAAATAGCGATCACATTTAAATTGCTCTTAAGCCCCCCAAGCAACAATGGTAGGAAATGATTCTTCGGGTTTGCACAGTGCATTGTTTGTGGTTACATGGAAAGATTAATGATCTGTGAAGATGCTGGGATTTTTTTTAAAGCATGTGCTTGCCTATTCTACAGAAAATCTGTGCAGTGTGTTTCCTTTTCTATGTCTTTCAGCATGCATGGATTGCTGTCCTTATTCATATTTTGAGAGAGCTGCTAGAGTTTACAAGTCAAAAGCATATGCTACACTATAACTTTCAAGCACATTCAAACCACATTTTCTCCCTCCCTGGGAAGTGTAGTTTGTTAAGGGATGCTGGGAATTGACACTCCATGAGGGGTAAACTACATTTCCCAGGATTCTTGGAGAGGCATCTTTAAATGCACTTTAAAGGTAAAGAGCAAATGCAGCCAAAGTCTCCAGTTCAAAGCCCAGTTCATTGGGTGAACTTAAGCATCTGCTCTCTAGTAGGCAATGTGAAGTAAAGAGACTCAGCCCGCCTTGCATGGTGGTTGTAAAGATTGCTGGCAACAGTCTTTTAACACTTATGGAACATCCATTAATAAACTTTATTTAACACTTCATCCTGTCACTGAAATAGCCCCCATTCATTTCAGAAAAGCTGCCCCAAGAACAAGAAATAGTCATTATTAATGCTATTATAATTCATTCATTCATTCATTCATTCATTCATTCATTCTAAGGTCCCATGGCAAGTCACAACATTAAAACACAATATGAAAAACAGTTTATAACAATTTGCATGGGAATCTTGCCCATTAATATGCTTCACTTCTAATGTTGTTGTTGTTGTTTAGTCGTTTAGTCGTGTCCGACTCTTCGTGACCCCATGGACCAGAGAACGCCAGGCACCTCTGTCCTCCACTGCCTCCCGCAGTTTGGTCAAACTCATGCTGGTAACCTCGAAAACACTATCCAACTATCTCGTCCTCTGCCGTCCCCTTCTCCTTGTGCCCTCCATCTTTCCCAACATCAGGGTCTTCTCCAGGGAGTCTTCTCTTCTCATGAGGTGGCCAAAGTACTGGAGCCTCAGCTTCACAATCTGTCCTTCCAGTGAGCACTCAGGGTTGATTTCCTTCAGTATGGAGAGGTTTGATCTTCTTGCAGTCCACGGGACTCTCAAGAGTCTCCTCCAGCACCATAATTCAAAAGCATCAATTCTTCAGCGATCAGCCTTCTTTATGGTCCAGCTCTCACTTCCATACATCACTACTGGGAAAACCATAGCTTTAACTATACGAACCTTTGTTGGCAAGGTGATGTCTCTACTTCTCAAGATGCTGTCTAGGCCTAATGTTACTACTTCTAATGTTACTACAGTCCTAACCATGTGATGTAAACCCCTGGTTTGTCTAACGACTGACCACAATATGAGTTTCCCTGACTGAAAAGTGCTGAGTCAAGTCAACAAGAGCAGAAGTGAGAGATATGCCTTTTTCAACAACAAAAATAAAACAATCAAATTTTGGACTGAATAAGAAATCCAGTCTTGGCCCCTTGAGCCTTGTCAGTTGCTTATATTCCATTGACTTTGGGCTCTGAGTCCAATACCCCCTCCTCTCTCACAGATCAGATTACCTGCCAGTTTAGGAAATTGCCTTACTGCCTGTTTTTTTTTTTTAAAGAGTAAATGGTACTCTCCCCCACCAAGATCATGAGCAACCCACAGAGGGAGAGAGCTAAGAAAATAATAGCTGGAGGTTTCCCCCCAATAAATTCACATTTCACTGGCATGGTTATGTTCCAGAACTGAATTTCATTATCTGCCTCTGTGAATGAAATGGAAAATGCTGCTGTGCAGGGATAGGGTCATAACCTCGGACATACAGTTCAGCCCCCTAGTGGTGTTGGCCACTTCCGGACAACCTGTATATTGAGTATTGTTTTGGATTTGTTCGCAGGGAGGATATACAGTGCTGCATCAAGCAAGTGTTATCTCCACACCTTCCAGAGCATTTCCCCATCTTTCTCCTTATCACAAAAGTCTCCTGTTATAAGAATTCTAAGGTCCCAAATATAAAATAAACGTTCATAAATGTACAAGGCACACACACACATAAGTATATAAACCACGTGTCTGAAATAGTACAGGAGAGCAATCCTGAAGTCATTTTGACTCTCCCAAACTGACCTCAAATATTTCACTGCAAGGAGGTGAGGGGGTGGAGTAGAGGATGGACATGATACTATTAATACTTATATCTCATGCATTTCACATCCACATACACATTTCAGTACCCATAGTTGTATTTAAAAAACAAGAAAAAATGAAAAACGGAGTCAAGAATTTGTAAGAACCTAGTAAAATCTGATATTGCAAGTTCACTTTATTTTAGATAGTTTGTAAGTTTTCATGGCACTCTCTAATTGTCTCTTTCTCACATATTTGATAAATGGTGTAAAATTATTTTTGAACAACGTGCTGTACGAGTCGCACTATCTTTATTAACGGCACAGGTTGCATTTTTTCTAGCACCCAAGTGAAGTTAGGCTTCTCTTAGTAGCTAGCTGGAATGTGTGTGCTATTTTAGAGTACCTAATAGTTCACCTTGTTGTGTTATCATATACAACCACAAAGGCAGCCACGTATCTGCCTCTGTATTTGGTAGGGTATGTAACTGCCTACAAATAATTACAAGGCATGTAGTCTGCAAACTGTGCTTCTGAAACTGTGCATCTGCATGCACTAAAGTGAGAGTATATCCCATAGATTTAACTTGGAGGCATTCCTTGATGCATGCATTAGAAATGGACCACACAGAGGACATGCTTATTTAATTAGATAGCTCCAACCCTGATTTTACCTTCCTGTGGATTCACGCAATCAGCATAGTTCATAAAGGGTGTTTAAACAAAGAACAGGGTGTTTCTTACTATGAAATTCCGCTTGCTGCTCTCCAGTACTGCAGCAACAGCAGCGATTATTTCATTTCAGTTATTACTTTATTGCTGCTTTTATTGTTTCTTGAACAGAATCTGGAGCGAGAGCACGAGCACGAGCACAAGCAGAAAAAAGCAAGGCCTCCCCCAACTAGTGAAATTGTGGTTTTCTTCCAACTGGAATCCTGATAAAGATCTCTTCCATGTATAAATAAAAGCAGAGCACTTTTTGTACTGCAGTATTTCTGCAATGCTACAGTTTCTCACCATGTCGTTTTGAAAGGGTGCTTGGCTGCAAACCTTCCCACAGATGAAAATAATCTGTCTCCCCCAATGAACATACAACACTATGCACCATATAACCCTTCAGAAGAGGCACAAAGGAGAGATGGCACAAAACTGAAGACTACAGAATCAGACAGACAGGTCCTAACAGCATCTTGCCCAATGTCTTCTGGAGTACAGGATTCTCTGTACATTCACACCACATACCAAACCTCCTGTTGATTAATCCACATAAGAAGGAATACAGTGCGCATTTCACATCCCACAGCTATGTTACATCAGTGAAGAAATTTGATACCAAGCCCAGCACATGAGATCTTCAGCTATGTTAAAACAAACATTTTGCTGGCGGTGAAAATCTGAGCCCCCTCTTTCACATACACGCTGAACCTATACCATTCCAGATACTTTAAATACTGTGTAGGAAGGTTCCTTATTTGCCCTGAAAGATATGGTTTGCTTTGAACTTACTGTTTCTTTCTCCATCTCTTCGAACAGATGGCACGGTTTTACTTGAGACAAGTTATGCCCATGTCAAGAGCACCTGCAATTTACCAAAGCAATATGATTAACAGATAGATTAACTACAGATAGGTAGCCGTGTTGGTCTGCCATAGTCAAAACAAAAAAAGAAAACAAAAATTCCTTCCAGTAGCACCTTAAAGACCAACTAAGTTAGTTCTTGGTATGAGCTTTCGTGTGCATGCACACTTCTTCAGAAGATTAACTGTAAGTGAGAATCAGTGCAATACAGGTTCAGCTTCTAAGGCAGAGGTGGAGAATGTGTGTTCTCCAGATGTTGTTGAACTCCCACCTACCATCAGTCCCAGCCAGTGTGGCCAATGGTCAAGGAGGAAGGGAGGATGGGAGCTGTAGTGCAGCAACATCTGGGTGGCCACAGGTTCCCCACCTCGGTGCTAGGATCTAGAAAGTCTCATGCAGCATGCAGCTCCCACCAAGCCAAACTGAGTTTTTGTCAGAATGAAGACTCCTTCAGACTTTGCTTTGGTGTAGAATGTTCAGTGTCTTGATGGAAATGAGGCTGAAATCAATGCATGAGAAAGAAACAAATCGGTAAAATATGGCAAGCAAACCTGAGTTTACTACATAACCATATTCATTTACTTAGTGAGTGTTTGGTATGAAAAAAAGGTTTTTTAAAGTCAACCATCTGTCTTCAGATCTGAGTCTATTATAATGAGCAATAATCAGGTTAAGCCTAAAAAAAATCAGTAAACTCAAGTTGTACTTCAGGAGCACTAATTATTGCTGTAAAGGGCAACTGATCTTGTTTTACTGCACCTATCAGCATTTGGTTATTATCTTTGCTGTTCAGTCACAGTGGTGCAGCACTGTGTGGTGGCTAATGCAAAATTGCCTCTCATTCACCACGGCAACCCTCGCACAGAAAGGACCCTGCAGCTGATTTTCCCTCAGGGCCTGGCCTGCAGTTTCTTTGTATCCTAAATCTGTCTCCATAGGTCTTGAGGAGTGCTGTGTATTTTTAGGATACACAGACACTTGTGTTGGCAAGCCCGGCAGGCCTAATGAGCCTATTATTCACACTTTCCCCCATCATCTTATCCCAGCAGAAATGAACTGAAATGCTGAGTCGTATACACTGTTCGTATTTCTTTATTTCAAAACTGCCTATTCATGGCTGTTTTATTTTGTATTGCAATATTAATGCATTTTTTTACGCTACCCCTGTGATCTCAAATGAAAGGCAGTATATAAATATTTTACATACATAATTTGTTCTTAAGGGTCATAGACTATGTGATGCCATTAAATAAATGGCAATTTGTTTTTTTATTTAAAAAAACACAATTACGGCATTTCTTACTCTACGTATTTGGAACTTTTCCAACCCCTAACCACTTTAAAAACCTTGCTATCAGGGCCTTTAAAATTCCAAAATGTGGGCAGGTAGGTTGCGGGAGAGGACACAATCATAGCCAAAGCAAGAATAATGTCAAATATGACATTTTCCAAAGTTGGGGGGGAGGGAGAGAGAGAAAGAAAAATCTGTGGTGGTACTCTGCAGTGAGGAGTCTATCAATCTGGCAAATATCATCTTCTTGATGTACACAGGAGGTCTACAAGTAGACAGGCTGGTTTGTATAAAGGAAATGGAGAAAAGGGGGCAGTCTATAGGAAGTTGGTTTAATGCTATCATGGAAATTGCTTTAATAATACCTGCAATGTTTCAGTGGGAAACATATTCATAATCTTCAGTGGGCTCACCAGGTGCCAATGCCAACACTGCAATAGTCTCTCTTTTTTCTTGATGAGTCAACAAATTCCACCAAAGTTCTTCTGTGGTGGTTGCTGGCAAAATATTAGCTTGAGACTGAGGGTCAAAATCAAAACCATATGGATGGCTGCTTTAATACTATTATTATGACCAATCATTTATGTGGTGCCCTTAAATGTATGGTGTATGTCTCCAGAAAAGTGTAAGGCACATTTCTTCTACTTCTGGATTGCTGCGTTAGACAAACGCCTGGCAAACAGATAGGCTGCCAAAGAAATAACAGAACAGAGTTCAGAACATCAAAAGAAAGGCATCTTGGGAGACTCAAACTGGGTCACATTACTGTGACCCAAACTGGGCCACCTGTTTCCATGTGCTATGCGTGATGTGCCTTGTTTTCAGTGTCATGATTTGCCCTGAGCCTAAAGGGATAAGGCAAAGTAAAATCTATAAAATCTGATTTACTAATGCACACTTACTAAGGACCTGTTAATAGCTATACCAGTATATCACCACTACCCCAAACATGCTGTTGCATCGACATCAGAGGGTCAGAAAGCCAGCGCAAATATTAGGATTGTGTGTAATCAGTAAAGTCTCTTTAGGGGGCAGGAAAAAAACAGAATGCTGAAAGAGGGAAGTGCAGAACAGAAGATAAGTAATGGCCTAGTTCACACATAACTCTTAACGATGACTAGATTTCATGAGGTCTATGGTGACAAGCAGGGAAGGGCAGTCCTGGCAGGCTCTGTCAGAAGAGGAGTAGGAATAGGAGGAGATGGGTGAAACTGTTGGCAGAGAGAGTTTGAGTAGTCCACTAGGAGACATCCATAACCAGCTGCTGCCAGCCATCCCAGCAGAGGAGGGAGAGTCATGTGAGCCAGCCATCACCCCACCTCCTGACAGCAAGGTTTCCCCAGAAACCAAGGCAGTGTGTGAATCAGACAATGAGCCAGCTGAGCAGACCCAGGTTCTTTTTCCAAGGATGCAGCATTGGATTTTACCAGTGGGGTCAGCCCCCCCCCCCCCCGACTACTCCCTTGCTTACCCAGTCACATTGCTTGGGACAAGAACCATGCAAATGACTGTGCCCTCCTGCTTCACTTCAAGGAGCGCAAAGGAAGTGTTTCGGGTGTTGAGGCAATGTATTAGCTTGTGCTTAAGCATGCATCTTAAAGCCCTGATTCTGAACTAATGACTATAAAACCTGTATCTTGATCTATGTTTACTGTGTCTGAGAGTAGGAGCCATTACAGTTAATAAATTATTATTATTATTTTATTTATTTATTTATTCATTCATTCATACATACATACATACATGCCCATCTGGCTGAGTTTCCCCAGCCACTCTGGGTGGCTTCCAATCAAGTGTTTAAAACAATACAGCATACAATACATATTAATGTTAATCATAACTAAAGATGAGGTATCTGCAAGACAATCACCTAAACCATAGGTTGTTTTTTTTTCTGCACAGAAGAGCTAAAAACACCAGCAAGAGCAGTTGAGCCTTGACAGCAGTTTGAATGTTTTTGGCCACTTTTCACTCACAAATCTGAAGCTTTTGAGTTCTGGTTACTCCTACCTTATCCATAGTTAAGGAGGTGGTTCAGGTTTCCACATATCACTAAGCTATGGTTAAAATTAACTACGGTTTATAAACCAGATATAAACCTTCATTAATGAGTAATCTCTAACCATAGCTATACTGCTGAACTAGATTCACATATAGCACTATGCCACAGTTCGGCATGATATGAAAACCAGGCCATTGTGTCAAGCACTGCAAGAAGGAAATGGGACATATTATACCACAAACTTATACTGGCTACCACTTGTGCAGCACAAACCAAGAAAATGTGTTTAGAAGTGCATCCTAAATTTCATTACTTCCTCCAAAGAATCAAAAGAATTGCCATTTGCTGAGAACACAAGAGACACACTCTAAAAGAATAAACTCATATCCATTTGTAATTGCAGAGACAAAACTAAATATTTGAAATCTATGGTCTAGTAGTTCTTTGCCTTATAGAAACTGAAGGTAAGTTCAGAAACAAAACAAATTTAACATGTATACTAAATGGTAAGTCCCATTGAATTCAACAGGACCTCTGAGTAAACACACTTAGAACTCCCTATTAATCTGTCTTTTCCATATAATCATAGCGTGCTAGGGCACAATAGAGAACTTTAATGATATGTTATTCTCATGATCTGAAATTTCTGGTCAGCTTTAAAACATTAAGCACTACAAAGGCTATAAGCGAACTCCAGCACTTCAATTTTAGCAATGATCTAGATAATTTTTAATGCACTTTAAAACAGAACTTGTAAAGGTTAAATTAATGTCCAGGTCCATTGAATTAAAACTCCAGAGTAGAAAATCTGCCTTTCATTAAAATGAGAAAGGTCACCTAGAAGTTTCTTTCTTTGCTCTCCAAATCCCTTACATTTTCTTAAAAGGAAAGCAAAGCAATAAGCTTTAAACAAAATGTGAAAGAACAGAGTTCTCAATACTATAGCTGCAAATGCATGTATGTCTTCAGTTCGTTCCAGGAGATCACTGCAGGAAGACTAGGAAGGAGTCTAACAGGGCAGTCTCATGTATGCCTGCCCAGAAGTAAGCACCATTGAACACAGTGGGACATACATCCAAGTAAACATGCTTGTCTCGGCTTTTAGAACAAGCAGTAATTGGCAGCTCTGGGACCTAAGCCCTTATCTCAGAAAAAAAAGTTAGTGGTATAAAGTTTTGACACATTTTTTCCATAAGCTATTTCCACACTATTTTTAAATGCTTAAGTTCATAGGATTTGTTTTAGTTTAATTGTTACCTCATTTACAATATTGACATTCCAGGGGAAATACCAGCAAAGACCCTGAAGGAAATAGTGCTCATGAAATCTTTTTAGAGTAGGACCACATCAAATAGCTTGCAAAATATGGCTGCTTATTAGAAGGACTATAGCACAAGCCTCTATAAATCTTGAATGGGTAATACGGTGGAGATGGCTAGGAGATGCTTTGGACTACAACTCCCATCTTTGTTCATGCTGGCTGGGGCTGATGAGAGCTATAGTCCAATAGCAAAGGGAAGGCACCTTGTTGGCTATCTCTAAGACATCTGGAGAGCACTAGGTTGAGGAAAGATGCTATATGCAGCCAAACCAAAAGTTGTCTAGAACCTGGAGTGTGAGCTAAGAGGTAAACTACATACAAATGCATGGAACAAAGCCCAGATGTTTGATTTGCAAACCAAAAGTAGCATCAAGAAGCTGTGACTACAGAAAAACCTATACTCCTCTGCACTACTGACTGAATTTCTGGGTGGCAATCCTGGTTGTTGTTTAGTCGTTTAGTCGTGTCCGACTCTTCGTGACCCCATGGACCAGAGAACGCCAGGCACCTCTGTCCTCCACTGCCTCCCGCAGTTTGGTCAAACTCATGCTGGTAACCTCGAAAACACTATCCAACCATCTCTTCCTCTGCCGTCCCCTTCTCCTTGTGCCCTCCATCTTTCCCAACATCAGGGTCTTCTCCAGGGAGTCTTCTCTTCTCATGAGGTGGCCAAAGTACTGGAGCCTCAGCTTCACAATCTGTCCTTCCAGTGAGCACTCAGGGTTGATTTCCTTCAGTATGGAGAGGTTTGATCTTCTTGCAGCCCATGGGACTCTCAAGAGTCTCCTCCAGCACCAGAATTCAAAAGCATCAATTCTTCGGCGATCAGCCTTCTTTATGGTCCAGCTCTCACTTCCATACATCACTACTGGGAAAACCATAGCTTTAACTATACAAACCTTTGTTGGCAAGGTGATGTCTCTACTTCTCAAGATGCTGTCTAGGCCTGTCATTGCCCTTCTCCCAAGAAGCAGGCGTCTTTTAATTTCGTGGCTGCTGTCACCATCTGCAGTGATCATTGAGCCCAAGAAAGTAAAATCTCTCACTACCTCCATTTCTTCCCCTTCTATTTGCCAGGAGGTGATGGGACCAGTGGCCATGATCTTCGTTTTTTTGATGTTGAGCTTCAGACCATATTTTGTGCTCTCCTCTTTCACCCTCATTAAAAGGTTCTTTAATTCCTCCTCACTTTCTGCCATGAAGGTTGTGTCATCTGCATATCTGAGGTTGTTGATATTTCTTCCGGCAATCTTAATTCCGGCTAGGGATTCATCCAGCCCAGCCTTTCGCATGATGAATTCTGCATATAAGTTAAATAAGCAGGGAGACAAAATACAGCCTTGTCGTACTCCTTTCCCAATTTTGAACCAATCAGTTGTTCCATATCCAGTTCTAACTGTAGCTTCTTGTCCCACATAGAGATTTCTCAGGAGACAGATGAGGTGATCTGGCACTCCCATTTCTTTAAGAACTTGCCATAGTTTGCCGTGGTCGACACAGTCAAAGGCTTTTGCATAGTCAATGAAGCAGAAGTAGATGTCTTTCTGGAACTCTCTAGCTTTCTCCATAATCCAGCGCATGTTTGCAATTTGGTCTCTGGTTCCTCTGCCTCTTCTAAATCCAGCTTGCACTTCTGGGAGTTCTCGGTCCACATACTGCTTGAGCCTTCCTTGTAGAATTTTAAGCATAACCTTGCTAGCGTGTGAAATGAGTGCAATTGTGCGGTAGTTGGAGCATTCTTTGGCACTGCCCTTCTTTGGGATTGGGATGTAGACTGATCTTCTCCAATCTTCTGGCCACTGCTGAGTTTTCCAAACTTGCTGGCATATTGAGTGTAGCACCTTAACAGCATCATCTTTTAAAATTTTAAATAGTTCAGCTGGAATATCATCACTTCCACTGGCCTTGTTATTTGCAGTGCTTTCTAAGGCCCATTTGACTTCACTTTCCAGGATGTCTGGCTCAAGGTCAGCAACCACACTACCTGGGGTATACGAGACATCCATTTCTTTCTGGTATAATTCCTCTGTGTATTCTTGCCACCTCTTCTTGATGTCTTCTGCTTCTGTTAGGTCCTTTCCACTTTTGTCCTTTATTATGGAAATCTTTGTACGAAATGTTCCTTTCATATCTCCAATTTTCTTGGCAATCCTGGACTTAATCTTAAATGGTGCCCAAGATCTCGTCCAGCACTTTGTTCTCACGGTGGCCAACCACATACCTATGAGGAGCCTTCAAGAAAAGATCAAGTACAACAGCAATCTCCCCACTTGTGATTCTCAGCAACTGATATTCAGAGGCAGACTGCCTCCCACAGTGCCTCTGATTTAAGTTAGCCATCTGCCTGGCGACAATTGCTTCTTGATTCCTCTTGCTTAAGCCTGGTTATATGCGCAAACAATGTTCACAGTATATCAGTGAGACACATAAATTAGTAACAGTCTTCTGGAGAATTATGCACTTAAGCAGGGGTTCTTGGTGCCAAATAATATAATGACCTTACCATTTATTTGTCACCTTTAACACACGGAAGAACAAACCATCAAATAAGCAAGTAACATGCATGCATTTTCTCTGTCTAAAATTGATATGTGCCAGCTATAGCATATGAGATAATGAAATACTTCATGTCTTGCTGGTAAAGTATACGAGCTGCTAAGAAAGGGGATCTCGTCATTTTACAACAAAACACTTGGCACAATTCAAATGCATTTCATGATTTTGGTGGAAGTTCATTTTTCCTCACTTAATCAATGTCTGTTGAGGGACATTGCTTTCATTTTCAAGAGATATTGGAAAAGGAATCTCTCTATATTCTTTCTATGCTCTTTTACATTTACCTTTAAGCATATGCCAACTTGCCAAATTTAAACTATTTTAAAGTGTGAGGTTGGGAAAGCTATTTCTTGCCATTAGTTTCAGTTTGGCTTGAATATTTCTGAATATCAGAAGTATAAATATTAGGCATATGTTGAAGGAAAATGAGAGAATATTACAATGACCTTATCTGTGCCAAGGAGTTTTCATTGCTGGAAGCAAGTCTTTATGTTATACAAAACACAGCAGCCATTATCTAGCCCAGAGTACTATAGACATCCTTATACTACAAATGCATAAGAAAGGTAAGCAAAGTCTACTGTTTCTCCCAGTTAGTTGTCATTCATTCTCAAGTCCCACCCATAAAATAAGGATAGGCAGAGCCTAAGATCTTGCCAATGACTTGACGCCATATTCCCCCTACCATAGGTAGGCTGTGCTTTTTCTCCTTCTCCCATTAGGGAAGGACAGGGAGAAACTTGTGAGGTGTTCATACTCTGATCTGCCTCAGAACTTTCTGCATGTGGCATAAGCAACATTGGTGATATAAAAACATTTACTATGGCCCCATAACTCCACAGTTTTAATCTGCGAACTGTTAATAGTGATTTTCAATGGGACAACTCAGGAGAAATTAGGAATGCAAAAGCAAATAGTTCTTCCTCCAGATGTAGCAAACTATGGCAGCTATGCAGTCAAACTAATTCCCATGACTTTCACAATCTAAACCAAGGCCATCTCTACCATTAGGCAAAGTGAGGCAGCAGAGCAGGGAGAAGATGTTAAGAATAGAGTTATGTGTGCCACGAAGCTTGTCATATACCCTCTTAGCTGGCCTGCTGGCCTCAAATATAGTGAAAGACATTTTCCCAGTGCCAGTATTGATGCAAGATGCAACTGCCAGTCCAGGCAGCTTCTGAACATGGAATAGGAGTGAGCACCTCAAGCAGCAAAAAGCTATGGGCCAACCTTGCATAGGGCTGTTTCCTTCATTATATTTTCCTAAACACATTAATAAACAATCTGCTCCAGCCGCAACGAAACATGTCTCTCCCGTATCAGTCCCTACAGCCACAGCAGGCACTGTAACTCTCCAATTATTTGATTTCACCCACAAACAATCACTCCTCAACTGTAGCCCAAGACAGATAGATGCCAACATCATTAACAAACATGGATAGAGAAGGAGTCATAAGATGGACGTTTGTGTAGCTACAGAGAATCAGGTGCCTATCACAAAATGCCTTTAAAAAACACATTCTAGGTCTGTACCACTTCACATAATGCATGTCAAAGTTGCATTTCTAAACACTTTACTATATCACAAACTCCATAAACATAAAAGGCCCGTCTAGATCCTTTCTAGATGTGGAGAATATTGAGACATGCACACTCCAGCTTCATTACAAAGTGATAACCGTGCACCACATGCTTTTTTAAATGTTTGAACCGATGTCAGACATTCATGAAATTTCCTGGAAGGTGGTTGGTTGCATGCATACATATGAGAAATGCTCATGACTCTTCACAATGACAGCATCTTCAGATGCTTCCTGATCCTGCCTCTTGCATTCTGGATCAGGTCCTTGAAAACAAGGGGTTGGGTTCACCTTGCAGAGATTTTTTTTTTACCACCAACCAGAGTAGAACTCTGCTTAGTTAGTAGCCACTTCCAGCCATGGGAGCAAAGACTGGATCCAATCCAAATTTTGCATTTATTTCAGAAACCATATAAAAATTCCTCACAGAAATTATTCACCACCTTCCTAGCTACTAGGAGCAAACCTGATATTTTGAGATGTCACCCAAAAAAAAAAATATTCTTGCTCAACCATGGATTTTTAGGGACTATTCCACACTCATTTTCAACTTCAGGATATAACAGCGTTTTGAAAATCTATTGTTTTGAGTTAGCTTCAGTGCATGGATATTTATAAAAGAGGTCACAGCATAATCTTATTCCGTCCACTCATTCAATTTAATATTCTTGCACATGTGGCAACATTCCTTTAGTTCATTGTTATGCTATTTATTTTTATTGGGTGCATGGGCTTGAATTGCTGGAGTTCTAAATATTGGCCATGATTCAAGCACTCTGAGGCGAGCGTAAAACAAAATGCTACTCTGTGAACACCAAAATAAACATCAAGAATGATAAACAGAAGTGTAATTTACAAAGTACATGAGGATCACATACTGAATCGAGACATTCAGATAACTGAGTGTTGACTAATGATAGTTGATTATATCCATGAAACCTCAAATCAACCACTTGATTTGCAATATTGCACTTGCTGGCCTTAGACCTGACATAGGTTGATGCAGAAGCAGCCGTGAACCAAATTGCAACAAATGCTCAGCAGATGTGCTACTGGCTTGCAGTTCCAGTTCATTCAGAAAGGTCCCGTCCCCCTGTCCCCCCCCCCCCCAGGAATGGAACAACCAGTTGCTCCTTCAGCCTCTGTCAATAATGTTCTCTTCAGAAAACAGTATTTCAAGGGTTAAGCAAGTGGAGGTTTTCAAAATCATACCCTGGGACGTTAGTTCTACTTGTATCGTCTTTTACCTTGGCACAAAACCACTGAAAATGATCCAAAAACGATAAACATCTACTGAGGTCATTTCTGCAGTACTGTGGCGCTACAGTTCTATTCAAACACGGTGGGCTGTGTGCCTGTGACTCATTCAGTTCATTAAGCAAATCCAGCCGAGATTTGTGAAGATGTTGGAAAGAGTGGCATCTAGTGGTTCCTTCTGGCAGGTGGGTTCCATATATCAAATCAAACATCTTAGTAATGAAAAGGCAACTGAGGGAAAATCCGAGAGCTAATAAAACAGGGACACAATAGGTTCCTTTAAAATGCACACTCCGAGTTTGGAAGAAACAAGGTGGAAGCAAGCAGGTCATTCTGCTTCCTTCTTTGAGGGGCATTCTTGGTTTGGAATTTAGTGCTGCATACCAGAATCCCTGTTTATTAATAATATAATCCAGCAGTGTTAATGACAAACAGCAACCTATTTCAATTTTCCCATCAGGTAACTGTCAATCCCATTTATCTTAGCTATAAACTGAGAAAATATTTTCAAAATGTTCCATGGCTGGCAGTTTCTGTGCTAACTTGCTTCCAAGTGACACATTTATTGAGCATTTATCCTGAGTTCTTCACAGAGAATTTGACAATGTTGTCTATTTATTATTTTTATGTAGGCCATTGATTCTAACTTGTTTGCAAGGAGGCTAGATGACATCGCGTAAAAGCAAGTGTAATCCCACACTTTTTCTGCACATTTCCCCATCACTTTCATTACTGCAGAAGTCCAATTTTGGGAGGAAGCAAATACATTGCACAAGACTTCCCAATCACCTATAATTGTGTAACCTGAATTTCCCAATATGTGACCGAATCCCACCCCCCAAATAGTCTATAATAAAGTGATAGGTTTCAAATTAATTATCTGTCTCTTGTTCTTTGGTAGCCTTCTTGCAACATAGTTGCTGGTACCACCTGACCACAGAAAGTTTATACATCATTTTCCATTGCCTTGCCATTTCCAGTCTTCTGGTCTTTAGTCTAAAGGTAAGCAGTTCTGCATGTCATAGGTTTTTATTTTCTGTCATAGTTGAGTAGCAAGGCTAGCATTAGGTCTACATGCAATAATTTAACCTGTAACTTCTGACATTTCCAATAATGCTTCCACCAAAAAAATTAGTTGCCTTTTTGCCATAACCATAACAAATAGTAGAAAGACCCTGTACTCCCACATCCTCTCCAACATAATGACCTTACCTCCTGATCAATGTGTCTTGAACCCCTGGCAACTGGTCCTGCTGGTGTATAAAGTCCCAAGGGCACATGCTATCAGGTAGTCCAGTAGTCCAATAGGTCAGGAAACACATGGTCAGGGAACCTGGAGTTGAGTCCCGAAAAGCACAGTCCCATGGAACTTCTAAGACACCCAAGCTGTGGCCTATCAATATGGAAAGTTAAGCAGACACAGCACCTCAGCTCTGCTTACCCTTTCACCCCTTGACTCTTAATTGCAGCATCTGGGCTTGACGAGGCATGTGACCCTCACCTGTTCCAAGCCTACTCCAGCTGAGGAATCACATAGCTCCTACCAGAGCTAACGAGCCCCGCCTGGCCAGCTAGGGAGCTGGGCTGTGGGCCCTTGCTTGCCTCAGCTCCCTCTGCTCCCTACACCTCAGAGCCCACCATGTTCATGGAGATGGGGGCCCCTCTGGCTCTGGTGATGGGTCCTTCTAGCTCTGGTTCTTGTGCACTGACCCCCCATCCCCTTGTCATCCTCTGTCACCCCATGAGTACTTTCTATGCCCCCAACTTCTCCTCCTCCACTCCCAGCTTTGCCCCGGTGTGAACCAGTAGCAGCTACATCCCTCACCAAGATCCTCTTCCTCCTCTCGGTCGTCCTGCCCATTCATGACATCATGATTCAGGATTAGTGGGGTGAAGTGCCATCGATGTACAACACTGAGGGAGATTTCTTGTACATGTGCCAACACTTATTTGAATGGCTTTTCTGACCATGTTGCATTCCATACTATAGGGTCTATTTTTCTTTCTATATCTTCCTCCCATACTGTTTTCAGATTATCCACAGTTCCCGTGGACTTGCCATCCAAGATCATGTATGCATGTATGCACTTAAGACTTAACATTCCAAATTATAATCAATGTGGTATGTTAAATTTACTAACTATATTCAGGCTCTGCTCACTTTATTCCTAATTATGGGTTGGTGCTAAGGTGTCAGTATGCCATTTTGTTTTGCATTTGCATGCACACCCTTTTTTGGCATCATCTCATATATTTGGATGCCAAAGGCAACAAACCTTACACTAAAGCAATTGAGTGAATTATTGTCACAAACCTACTTGCTGGCAGAGACTAACTTCGTAGGAATCAGATCAGATGTATCATGTCAGTAATCAATCATCAGATATTTTTTTAAAGTTCTGTTTGATATTTGAAGATTGTCTCCTTCCTTGTTCAATTGAACAATACTGATTGTGGAAATGTCTAACAAAAAGAAGCTGCAGGCATTTAACCAATACATTACTTTCTGCATATGTGCGCACACAAACATGTACAATTCACGGAGGAGCCTATGAAGGGTTGCAGACCAGACTGCCAAAAGCATTGAGGCATTTGCTTTTTAGCTCTAGAGCCTGTCTGCCTATTAGAGACAGCACAGCTGAGGATCCTCAGTGACATGTGGCGTCTCTGGCAAACATTTAAGAAAATAAGTTGGCAACCTTATGAAAGGAGCATGAATGAAAGGACAGCCACAATGCTGATCTGCTGCAAAGCTGGTTAATAAATCAATGATTCTGAGAAACTGGAAAAATAAACTGCCACCCATAAATGGAAAACAGGACCAAGTCTAGATATTTGGACTGTGTGTGCTCAAGGCCTGCTTCTGCACTTCTCCATAGGCTACTCTCCTTTTCCCCATTACTACCATTTTTCTCCAAGGATTTATTCAATGCTCCCCTGCCCAATATGAATTTGAGAATCAGGGTCCTGAAGAAACCATTTACCCCCATTTTGAAACTCAAGGGTTTTTGTTGTTGCTGTTGTGTTGTTTTAAAGTGTAACAAGCAATTTATTTTCTCAGACATTTCTTGAATTTTGCAACAAAATTCAGGAAAAGATCACAATGATGGAAGACTTCATCAAGTAATGCTAATTAAAAACCTCAATATTTACCTACTAGTAATTCTGTGTCTAGCATGAGATCACTGCCCCACTTGATACTCCTCCTATCTTTTGTCTGAATAATCTGTGCCCATCTACTTCCTGAGGAGTTTTTTCCCTTATTACTTTGCTTGCATAAAATCTAATAAAATTATTCATAGGATGAATCACATATTCCAGTAGTGTCATGGCAGAGAAGCTTTTAAATGATTTTCTGTGTTTGTACACTGGGATGTGATCAAACAGAACTTATTCAGGTTTTTATTTACTAGTAAAATGGAAAAGATTCTAGTCATAAATGTTGCACAACAATGTTACAGGCTGAACCCATTTACCTACGGAGATAATTCCACCAACATGAAGGCTGGTACCATCTCAACCCAGCTGGAAAAAAATAGAGAAGTCCAAAATCTGGTGTTGTAAAGGATTAAGTTAAAATAAAACTTAAGAAATTAAGTTAAAATTTATCTTTCTGTTTGCTATACCTTTTTATTTTGCATAATACATTTCACAGTGTGTTTTATGTAAATTTGATAGAACAAGTAACAAATAGATGTATTTGTGTAGAACTTGGAATCAAAATTGGCCCCACCATTTGAGTAAGTGGTCCACCCCAAAATAACTGAACTTCTTTTAATAATGTCTATATAACCGTTACAGTCAAACAGATGCTTAAGAGGGCAAATGACAAATTGTAAGACGGAAAACAGAAAAAAAAATATAAAGAAAAACAGCAGTAAGCAAAGAGACAGTTCTACCCAAAATAATGTGTTCAAAAGCAAGTAAATCTTTACTTGGTGTCCAAAAGAATAATAATGTGGGCCAATCTGTGAAAAGAGTTTCAGAGTTGTAGCACTAGCAGGAAAGTTTCTGTTCTATGAACAGAAATGTACTTGCAACCCAACCAGCAGAAGGACGGTCCACATTAGAACTATCCTATGAAGATCTCAGCAATCTGCTGATGTTAATATTTTAGCATAAAATGCCATACTCACCAACCTTGCTTATTTTTTAAAAATGCAATATTTTTATCATTGATACTAATGAAAAGCCTTTAATAAACTTACAGTAATGAATATACACATTTCTATCTTATTCTACTAGTGTCCATGTACCACTCAGGGTGATCACTCTTTATTTCTCATCTATGAGCAGCAACTTTATTCATTTATTGGTACAAATCACATAGTATAAAATATGAAAAGGAAGGGGAAATGAAAGAACCAGTGAACAGAGTTTTGGATGTACTACAGACTGTGCCTTTACAGACGTGGTACTTTTACCCATTGTGAAAGTTCATGATACACATTCATAGAATCTTGCTATCATATTCATAGACTCATTGAATATATGAGTCAAATCGTTGAATTCGAAGGGACCACAAGGGTCATCTAGTCCAACCCCCTGCAATGCAGGAGGCCAGTCCATGCCTGAGGACACTGGGGGTGGGGGTGGAGAGAGAGCAGGGCCGTCTTTAGCATATGCGCCGCTGGGGTTGAAAGATCCACCCAGTGCCCCCAAATTTAGTTTAGCCACCCCCAAATTTTTTAGAGGGTCAAACTCAAAGTTGTTGACCTTTTTTGGGGGAGGAAAATCGCTCACCTGTAACAACAACGCAGCAGTAATAACTGCTTTTGTTTCCTGACTCGTTGGGAATATTTGATGCTATGGAGTAACAGAGTGACGGAGGAAGGGGACGGGGACTTTTGAGAGGGACCGGTATACAGTAGGTATACATTTGATGCGCCCCCCCAATACATCTGGCACTCCCTAGAATTTGGCGCCGGGGTGCCCCGCAGCCCTTGCACCCCCGGGTAAAGACAGGGGGGAGAGGGGGGGAAGGAACCTGCACTTAAGAACAGGACTATAGTATGTGACTAAAGTTGCATATAGTTTGGCCCTTAGTACCATCTTGTAAGGAAGAAATAGCACACTTATTATGATTTTAGGTAGGAATACTTAATTATTAATGATGTGTTTATACCATTTAAGACACATCATCCCTATGTGATTTACACAAGATGTTAACATTGCAATATAAAAATTTCCACAAAATAAAGCAATAAAACATTCAATACATAAATCAATAAAAATGATTGCTGTTTGCACCTTATATGCTATTATTATATCCTATCTGAGATTGGAATGAGAAAGAACTGTGTGAGTTGGGAATGAGATCCCAACTGTATGAACTCAAAGCCTGGATAATCTATTTGTCCCTATTTTTTGATTTGGTAACTGGGAGAATTAGGCAAGGCATATCCATTTGTTATGCAGAGGATACACTGTAATACACACACATCCAGATTTAAAGATGAGCATACATACTTGTTCTTTATGAAATTAAACTGAGCATTCCCTGTTCAGATTGCTTCCTAGTCTAAAAGCTCATCATCAGAGTGAAGCTGATTCGATGACTGCTGGAGTCCCAGCTTCTCTTCCAACTGGAAAGATATCAGATCTTTTCTGGTGATTATCCCAACAACCTGGTTCTGCAAATCAACAACTGTCAGGTGCCGAAGGCCCAGAGACCGAAATATGATGTATGTGCGTTGCAGTGAGAAATGGGCTTGAACCGACACTGCAGATTTGTTTATGTAGGGCTCCTGCAATATAAAGTAAAGGACACATTAAGAGAAAACAGGTGTAACCTTATCATATCTTAACTCCCAAATGAAAGAAGAGCACAATGCAGTGGTCGTTGTTGTTTTATCTCATTTGTACATTCAAATTATTTCTTTTTTAAAAAACATGGTATAATAGTGGTTTCATTTTTCACTAGAATTTCACATTGATACAGGAATGTACACAGATCATACAGGGAAGGGCAGTTAAAGCTAAACTCCAGCGGTACGTTCAAGAGTTCTACGTAGCTTTGATAGGCATGTGGCAGTTTGTTAAACCAAATACGTTTTATAGTGAGGTTTTGTTACATTGCTCTTAATGACATCCTACAGCATTCCACAGCAGACACTTGCAGAAAGAAAGAACGAAAGAACAAAAAGGGGAAATAAAATTAATCTATTTCTAAGAAGGCAATTTTAAATACCACTCTGGCGCTCAGAATACAAGGTAGTTTGGCTGAAGAACCACTGCAGCTACCAGTTTTGCTACAAGCAAAGCAAAGAGTCACTGCACATAGGGCAGCCTTTCTCAACCTGTGGGTCCCCAGATGTTGTTGAACTACAACTCCCATCACCCCTAACTAGCAAGACCAGAGCTCAGGGATGTTGGGAGTTGTAGTCCAACAACATCTGGGGACCCACAGGCTGAGAACCACTGACATAGGGTCTTCTTCTTACATGGAGATGGGTTCCATAAAGCAGAGTCAGGGTTTCACACATAAAGCTACGGAGTTTATTTCTGTGTAGGAAAAGCTAGATGCACAGCACAAGTGTATTTTGCCACAACCATGCCTGTCAGGAAGCTGATGTGCAGAGGGGTGATCTCATGGTCAAGGAAACATCAGGTATGAAGTGGCCTTGAGGTTAAATCCATTGTTTCTACATTTACTGAATTGTTACAGCAGAAAGTTTAATGCAGATGGACAATTCCTAAAACTAAAAACAAACACCCCAAGTCAAGAAACATTCTCACTTGGTGACAATCACTCACATTTTTATAGTTCCAGGGCTAGATTGCTGCAAAACACTCTTGCTGGGGTTTCCCTGACAACTGTTCAGAAGCTTCAACTCATGTTGATGGTTGCCCCTGGTGAATTGCTCCACTGGAAATGTACACAGCACTGCTCAATGTGATCTGAATACTGATTCTGGATGGTCCTCAAGACACAAACTGGAAAGCCCTCTGCCAGAAAGCCCCCAACCACTTGGATCCAACATACCTACCATCTCCCACCTCTCTTATATCACAACCACAAGGTTAACCAAAATCACCTTAATGAGGTTGCTGTGTGTGTGCCATAGGTAGGAGACAATGCTTGTAGAAAGACATAAGGGAGTCCTTAGGTTGTCCTCCAGCTACTGATAAATAAAATATTGTCATTCACAGACAACACAGTGCTGCTGCTGCTGCTGCTGCCGCTATTCTTCTAGTCACTTTATGAGGGATCCAAACAAAGCTGCCTCTCACTTTAGCTTTCCAACACAGCAGTGAAATATGAAAATATATATGGGAATACAGAGACAGGAAAATAAGTTTTTTCCTTGTGCTGTTTGAGAGCAGGGAAAACTCAAGAGCTTTGCTATACATTGTGTCTTTGCAATTCCATAGGAGTCAAACACTGACATTTAAATGATTTGTTCCATTAACACTGGATCTTTTCGCCAATCTGGAACGTGTTTTAATCGCAAACCCCCTTGAAATGGTTGCCTTTGTTGTATTTTCTTGTTGGCTCATCGTATCAACATCTGTTATGTTTATATAATATGAATTAAAACTCAGGAATGCTGTTTGTACTCGGCTACTTTTGTTGAGAGTGTAGCGTCCCGGGATTGGCAGTGTTTATGTAAATCAGTGTAGCTGACAGAGCCGTCATAAACAGAAGAGAAAATATAACAAACACATTGTTCATGGAGGAAATGTTTGTTTTCAGAGCTGGCTCCGCTCTTACCAGATTGATGAAGCGTTGCTGATACTGAGGGTCCGTAGTGTAGCGACCCAACAACATGGTCATCCGTTGCTGATTAGGCAGTTTTTCAACTCTGATCTGCAATAGACAAGATGCATCACTATTATTTTGTGCAGTGCAGTGCAATGCAATGCAACCAGGTGTAATTTCTAGCATGGAAACCTATTAGCACAGAAAAATTCACTGAAGTTCTTTACCCTATGGGGCAAAGGTCCTGGGAGGGGGGGAGACATCTAAATCCAGCAGGTCAAGGTGATGGTTTCTGTACATGCTGTAGTGCAAGGTGAGAGCAGATAGAGCTTCCCTACCCTGGGAGGGTAGCCCATCTAGGAGAAGGAAAACTCTGATCTTAAACCTCTGCTGCCTTGTGGATCTTTGGAAGAAGAAAAGACTAAGGAGTAAACCCTACTCAAATATGGAGTGGATTCCTTAAGATGGAGGATGGCACCCTGCGTGCCTCCTTCCAGCAACTCCTGCAGCCAAACTAGTGCTAACTGTATTGCTCTGCTTTCCTTTGGACCACATCAGTGACACCAAGAGGGGGTGGGGTCTTGTTGTATAAGCAACCCAGGACCTCCATACACATTGGCCAGGCTTGCACCCTAGGGAAGTCATTTTGGGGCTGCTAATGCAGCAGTTTGACTTAAAGAAGCATACTCCATTGTCTCTTGAGACAGACAGATGCTATCAAAAACAGCAGATTGAGATCTGGGAGAAAGGCAACTCATGCCGGATTGATTTATATTCCACTTTTCTGCAATGCCCCAACTCAGCATGGATTCACAACAGATACATATACAAGAATATATTCCATTACAGGTTTATTACAAAACTAGAAATTATCAAAATCACCAAAATCACAGAATAAACTATTTCAATAATCAATAATAATCAGCCCTATAAACTTCTATGTAATCATCTCCCTTGTAGAACTGGATTTTCCTAGAAATGTTGCTTGGAGCACTACTATAGTGCTCCACTACTTTGAAATTGTTACATCTGAACACAGGAAAAAACAGTCACTCACATTCTTACCAGCCTTTTGCAGCAAAAAATTCCACTCTGGGAACAGAATAGCCAATAAAGCTAGGCTGCTATAAGCAGGAAGCAGGAGAAGGGGGGGTTGTGTAACATGTATGTAGTATTTACCAACCACTTCTTTCAAAATTAGCAGTATGATCTCCAGGAGGGCCAGCGTCAGGTTTTAGCAGACCCTTGGGCAAGATGCCCAGAGTGGGATCCCTCTCTGCGTGGACCCATGTCCTTCACATTCCTGTATCTACAGCCCTTTTACTTGCCCTTTTCCATTAGGCCTAATTCATAGAGCCACTCAGCATGAGAGGATAGGGGGATTGGAAAGTGCTGTTCCTTGCTCACTTACTTAAAAGGAACAAGTGAACAGACAGCAATAGGGAGGAGGAGAAACAGCAATATCTGGGGGGCTCCAGAGAAAATCAGTGGGTCCTTTGCTAGGGGGTAAGGCTCAGTAAATGCCCACCCTGGTCCTCAGATCCAGAAGTGTTCCCTGTTCCGTGTGTGTGTGTGTGTGTGTGTGTGTGTGTGTGTAAGATAAATAAAAGGGCATTTATTACCTTCTGATAGGAAAGAAGAGGTGCACAAGATTCAGAGTCTTCTGTAGTCTCCTTTTCAAAGACGGCTTCGTTTTCCAATAGCACACAGAGCTCAAGCCTAGTTTCATGAAGAATACATTCATCAGCAGACCAAATGACCACTCCAAAATAGCTATGAGACCAAGATTATTTTTTTATCCAGAATTTTTCATCTGCATTGTTCCTCTGGGCATTAGCCTTCATGATGGCTCAATTCTGTACTCCCAGTGAACATTCAAATAAACATCAGACAGGGGATGAGCTCATACAACTATTAGCAACTAACAGTAGTGTTACACCATAGTCTTCCATACTGCCGGGCCAAAATTCACAGGTAAGAACCAAAACCCTATTATTTTGTGTTCTCTAATTCCCTAAAAGGAGAGGAAGTTCAAAAGTTGCACTACCACTAGGTTTAGTTTCCTTCGGGGCACTAGAGACTTACAGTTTCTTTGGAACGTATGACTAACAAAGTCAGAGGCAGTTGGTTGGCCTACAGTGAATGTGATAGGCTGGATTAGGTGGACTTTCAGTCTGATCTAGCTAAATTCTTATGCTTACAGCATGTATGTATGGCAAACTGAACACCTCTATAGTTTTAAATGGGATGGTATATAACACAATAAATTCAGTTTGCCACACAAAAGCGATATCTTCATTAGAATTATTGTTGTTTTTTTAATGACAGCTGGTCATGCCACCTACTGCTCATATGACCTACTGACACCCTACATAACTTCCATTGGCTTGGGATTTGTTATTTGCTCTTCTTTTTCTATTGATTAAATGTGACCATTCAATTTTGTTGTAAGTTTATATGGCAAAAGAAATATTTATACTTGATAGAAGGAAGAAAAAGAAAGTTTGAGCAACCTTCTCTTAAAAATATTATCTGCATCTCTCACACAGCCTTCCTTTATCTATGGTATATAAATTATTATACATCCATCTTGCATCATGTTTTGTATTAAATCAAGATATTATGGTTTAAACAGCAGCTGTACTCGAAACCATATATATCTGCAACCTGATTCAATTTTCAAATAGCTGTTATTATGGGTCTGTTTGAAAGAAATTGCCTCACAGAGAAACAGAATTGGTTTAACAGATATATCAAATGATACCTTGCAGAAGACTTGACATGCAATCTAAACACAAGCTGAGCAAGGTTGTATTCAGTTACTCTCTAGTTCATTCAAGTGGAGGTTTAATAGGTAATAGGCATTTTGTTAATGTAAACAGCAGGAGCCAATGCGAAATTATTATCTGGTTGTAAATGTGCAAAGAGCATTATGATATCTATCCTCGTACAAATCCCGCGAGATAGCCCATTACAATGCCAGTTTTACATTTGGAATCTTAGCCATTGGCCTCTTCCCATATGGCCATCTGAAATCTCATTTATATCTACCATTCAATTCTGTTATGAGTTGACTTTTTCTAGACACTGTTAAATTTCATTAAAATTATGAGCCTGAAAAGAGTGGCAGCTGTTTCATGTTCACACATTAGACAACTTTTTCAGTACAGACATACATGAGCCATTTACAGACATTAGATCCAAGTAGAATGAACATATTCATGTTGGATGAATGGGTGTTACATTGCCAACCCCTGACCTATGCATCTTTGTTTGACATGAACAGAGCCTGAAAACAGCCTACACGCCCACCCTTACACATATATGAGCTCACTACTGATATTCAGAAAAATGTGTATCAGTTGTGGATGGGACTGGCTATTGCAATATTGCTCCCCTCACATTTGAGCAGTCTTTAAACCCAGATCAGGTGTCACTAAAAGGCTCCCATGAGGCTGACTGCTCTAACTTATCCCGGACACAAGTCAATAATTCTACCTAACTTGACTTTGTTCCTACACCAGTTGAGGTTCATGTAAAGAGCCAGTAGAGTACAGCTTGCTATGCTATCAAAGCCACTGTAAAAGGGATCATGTAAGTGGGGGTCAGTGTGGGACACCATTCAGGCTAGATGCAAAGGAAGCTTCAGAGTTAGGGTGTTTCAAAGGCAGTTAATGGAAATATGGCGTGTGTTCAATATATCTATCAATTCCAACAGAAAGTCTTTGTGGCACTGTGCAAACTAACAAATCTATTATGGCATAAGCATTCACTGACTCATATCCAGGAAAGCTTATGCCACAATAAATGTCTTAGTCTTTAAGATGCCATGAAGACTTCATTATTTTTGCTGCCGCAGACTCACACAGTTACCCTTCTGGAAACTATCCATGTCACTTTGTTTTCCTCTTCAGGCAATAAAGGGTTTAGGAATTCCCCAAGCATGAACATGCTTTATCTGGTATTCTTAAATAATAGCTCTGAACTGAACTGTGCTCCATACTCTGGTTCAGAACATAAGAACAGCTTGTTGAATCAGGCCAATGGGCCATTTAGTCCAGCCTCCTGTTCTCATGGTGGCTACCCAATGCCGGTTAGATGACAGCAAACATGACCTGAGCACAGCAACACTGCCCACCTATGATTCTCAGCAACTGGTATTCAAAGGTCTATTGCCTCTGTTAGCAGAGGAAGAACATAGCAATAGCTGTGATGTAACAAGCCATTGTAGTTACATATTGTATGTGTGCCCTAACAAAAGCTGCCCTACTTCAAACATTTTCACACCTGAAGCAAAAACTCCAAACAGGGCCCCTTTGACCACTGTACATGCTCAGAGAGATGGAGTCTGCATGCAAGAAAATGACACCTTCTCTGGAATTTGCTGCCTGAAATGTTAGTAAGGATGGCTGCTGGAAGCTTATAAAAAGCTGTGCTGTCAGGTGGATTACATACATATGGTGCCAATTTCTGTGCATCTGCTGTTCCAAAGAGAATTATTTCACCTACTTTATTGAAAGGCAATTGAAGATTAGATATCTGATCACCATAAAAAGCTATAAGAAACAAAAACAGCAATAATGGTGTTTTGCCAAAAATGAAAATCACCCTGTTTTAGTTCTGACCTGGAGTTTGTTATTTTCCTAAAACAAGTCCATACTAGCTGTGTTTCTTAGGAGTAAAACAAATGTCCCATTTAGTACAATGCAAAAGAAAAGGAACATTTGTTTGCCACCCGAGTCTAGCTGGTAAGTTTGATCATATTCCAAATTATTCAGCTTTGGCCTGAAATAAACCAGCAGGGAATCACATAGGAGCTAGGCTTTGAGAAATGAAAGAAAAATCTGGATAATGAAAAAGGCACATGGACACGCAATACGTATATGCTGCAAGTACGATGAAGGAAAGTTTTGGAACACCACTAATGAAAAACAATCCAAGGCTATTAAACTTGCCACATTCAAGAGAAAAATGAGCACCCATTATTTCACTTGGACTTGCAGAAGTCATGCTTCAGAAGTATAACAAGATCATTCTTTGATGTTGCACATATCCTTCCTATCACATCATCAAGTCTCTAAAACAGCAGCCCAAGCATGTTTCTTGCACTATATTTTGGGCTTAACAGGAAGTTCTAGAGATCAGACGGTGAACTGGCAATTGTTACTCTGCTCTTTATTTATTTAGAAAGGAAGAAACCCCTTTAGGAAAGAACCTCTTTTCAAAGGTAGCCTGGCAAGGCCTTAGAGCATTTTTAATTTATGATATTAGCTATGAAACAGGCATCCTAAAGACACACATTTAAGATTGCCCATTTGTACCCAAAGCTCCCACATTAGATACTATTCATTCCTGAGCACTATGCTAAAGCTATCAGAATGGGAAAGGTCTTGTATCCCACCCTTGCGCAAAAATTTCTTTCTCTGTGGATATAGAAAATTCTACACATTGGGGAACTGGCAGACATATTATAATTATTATTATAATTATTATTATTATTATTATCCCTGACAAAATAGTTACAAAATGCACTCAATGTAGATTAAGCAATTGTTGTGGGGGTACATTCTAATAGAAGAAGAAGAAGAAGAAGAAGAAGAAGAAGAAGAAGAAGAAGAAGAAGAAGAAGAAGAAGTCCAAGCAATTATACTATGGGTGAGATAATCAAGACATCACATTTCATCCTGCATTTTACTGTCTACATTTGACTTTATAGAAATGTGTCTAAGAATATGGGGTATACAGTGGCACCTCTGGTTACGAATTTAATTCGGACCAGAGGTCTGTTCTTAAGCTGAAACCATTCTTATCCTGAGGCACGCTTTCGCTAATGGGGCCTCCAGTGCGTGATTTCCGTTCGCATCCTGGGGCAAAGTTCGCAACCAGGAGCAGCTACTTCCAGGTTAGTGGAGCTCATAACCAGAAGAGTGCATAACCAGAGGTACCACTGTGCATCCAATGGAGAACGAAATTGAAGAGTCAGGCAGATCTTCTTGTGCAGAAGGTTCCACAAGCAGAAAAGTGTTATTTGTATGGACATACAGGCTGTTGCACAATTATTTCACAAGTCGACCTGTTGTGATAGATTCTTCTGTTGCCCAACATTTATAAATGGACCTCTGTTAGCACAAGAGACATTGCACCCATAGACTGAAAGCACCGAATACAATCCTGTGAGTGGCAAAATTATACAACTTGATTATAAATATCTTTCCAAGAACAGTAACTGACTCCATGCAGCTACAACTTATTCAACCAGAATATGCTGCAAAGCCAACTGATGTGATTAGTCTAATTCAGGGGTGGCCAACTCCCATGAGACTGTGATCTGTACTCACAGAGTTAAAAACTGGCAGTGACTACCCCCTTTTGTGGGGTTCAGGTCAAAGTTGTTGAGCTTCTTTTAGGGAGGAGGAAAGCTGCGTTTTGGGGGGGGGTGCAGGAAAAAAATGCTTAGCTTTTTTTAGGGGAGCCAAACTTGTTGAACTTCTTTGGGTGGCGCAGTGGTTTGAACCACTGAGCTTCTTGGGCTTGCCAATCAGAAGGCTGGCAGTTCAAATCCCCATGACGGGGTGAGCTCCCGTTGCTCCATCCCAGCTCCTACCAACCTAGCAGTTCGAAAGCACACCAAAAATGTAAGTAGATAAATAGGTACCGCTCTGGTGGGAAGGTAAACGGTGTTTTCATGCGCTGCTCTGGTTTCGCCAGAAGCAACTTACTCATGCTGGCTACATGACCTGAAAAAACTGTCTGCGGACAAACGCCAGCTCCCTCAACCTGTAAAACAAGATGAGCGCCACAATCCCAGAGTTGTCTGCGACTGGACTTAACTTTCAGGGGTCCTTTACCTTTTTTAGTGATCTACCAGTGATCTACCACAGATGTCCAGTGATCTACCGGTAGATCACGATCTACCTGTTGGAAGTGCCTGGTCTTATTCAATGAGGTTTACATTTGACAGAGTCGAGAAAGACAATGAGGCAGCCTTCAAACTGAGTTCTCAGACAATGCAATGGCTGCATTAAGTTTTTCCTACTCCCGAGCATCATCCTCCACAACTCTCAAGACCCCAGACCCTCTAATAAGGGATAGAATTTTCAGCCAAAGATACTCCCTTTTCTTCAATACTCTATAGCTGCTGCTGGAGCTACATTATTTAGCACTGCACCCAAGGAAGAATAGAAACATGTAGAACTATTATATGGGGGGTGGGGAGCAAAGTTATCTTTATTTTTATTCATCTGATGTCATTCTACTCCAGCCTTCCTCCTTTTTGGAGCACAGGGTGAAGTCACATAATAAATCATTCCATTGGGCACAAAACAAAAACACAAAATTACCCTGTTATAAAGAAAATGCAGCATTCTTGCATTCATTTATATTTTTTTTCAAAAAGCACATCAACAGTGATCCTTCCTCTGGGTGGAGTACAAATTAGAAAGGGTGCAAACAAGTCCAAGATTATGACAATGTGGTTAAATGGTAGTCAACAAAAACCATAAAAGGCAGAAAGAAATATTTTTACAACTAAGCAACTGGTGTAAACTGGAGTGAAGGAGAACATACATTCTGACAAAGCCAGTGTAAATTGATAGTAAAACAAGTGAAGAAGGAATCCAAACAACCAATAACTGAAGAAATGAAATAAAATATAAAAATGCATTTAAATACATCCAAAGCAAAACCTAGCCACGAGGTATCAGTGAAATTGCTAGATGATAAAGGTAGTTAGTTTTGTCAAATACACAAATTATTTTGCTCTTTCAAAGTACACTTTCAACCTTTCCATGTCACTTTTGTTCTTGCTGGGTGATCAGAAATAGAAATGTTTAAGAGGATTTTAATTGCTGTGCCTGGTTATGAGACTGAACAAAATTCCCTGAAGAGGTTCTTGCATCTCTTTTTCCAATATGTGGTATTGTAAAAAATAATAATAATGTTTATAATGAACCTAGCTAACTTTCAATTGCAGATGACTCCATCACATACTTGCACTATAGGACAAATATATGATCAGTCTTTCCATACATATTAACATTCCCATCATGACCATATTTGAATCTAGCTGTTAACATCATATACTCACCTCAAAGCCACCCACAGGCTGCAGCTTGGCTACATATGTTTTTCATTTGCCTTTCAGAATTATAATTCACACACTACATCACTCTAGTTCATTCTGAAAGAGCTTTGTACACCTGCACAGCTATCTGTGCAACAAAGCAAACCCTTTACTTTTTAAACAATGTGAAATGATGGCATTCTTCGGCACAGACATTTTACACTATGCTCCAGACAGCTGCCTTACAGTGATCTAGAAAAAACTGCACAAAGAAAAAAGAACTACCGGTATATAGAAATTATTCATGTATAGACTAAGAGATTCTTTGCATTTAGATACAGTGGTACCTTGGGTTACATACGCTTCAGGTTACAGATGCTTCAGGTTACAGAGTCCGCTAACCAAGAAATAGTACCTAGGGTTAAGAACTTTGCTTCAGGATGAGAACAGAAATCGTGCTCCAGCGGCGTGGCAGCAGCAGGAGGCCCCATTAGCTAAAGTGGTGCTTCAGGTTAAGAACAAACCTCCAGAGCGAATTAAGTATGTAACCAGAGGTACCCTTGTACTGCTATTTAAATTATAATCTTATAACTTCCCAACATTATCATCTTTGTAGACTGCATATGTTCATGTTTAGCAAGGTCAGATTACAATATAGGGTTGGAGGCTACACATCGTGTATCATGTCAGACATTTTTCCATTCCCATTTGCTCTGTTTCAAATTCCCTATTGTGCCTTACTACATTTTTAGCAGCAGCGATTTATGGAAGAATGTCAGCGCTACTGTGTTCAGTTATTTACTGCAGTTTTAACAGCACTATGATAAAGGGCAGCATGTGACTTAGTGATACTCAGAGTATACCCACTGAAATTAATGGGTTTAAGTTAGTCATTATTTTAATGGGTCTTCTCTGACTATGACATAATCAGATGCCACCCTCAATAAATCATATATACACTCTGCTTTCAGGCAGTAGTTCGTACTTGCCTCATCATCTCATAGGCTCAGGAGGGAGCAAAGTTCCAAAGGCAAACTGAGATAAAATGTTCAACATTTTGGTATTGCACCAATCTTGGTGTTTGGCCTTGATTTTCTGGACAGTTTGTAACAATCCAGAGTTCTTATTTAGGAAATACAGAGTGTCTCATGTTGTTTATTCCAGTCTCACAAAATTTATCCCATGGCTCTCATTCATTTGGTTTAATCCTGGACATTTCAGGAGAGGTGATACTTCTGAGGACTGGCTTTCTCAAAGAAGGAGCTAGGAGATGGTGGGAAACAACCAGACAACAACAACAACAAAGCAAGAAATGATTGTCAGCTAAAAATGTTGTGCTGTCCTTGGTGCTAAAAGTCCAAGGTCTAAAAGACAGACAGAAGCCTATTCATATATCTGGTAGACATGGATGCCAAACAAGAACACACAGGTTAGACCCATTCCCTGTATACCAACAAACACACCGACCACATTCCTGATGCTGCAGGTTCAGTGACATTCTATGGAGATGAGAATCCTGGACAGTCAGTATTCCCACCCTTATGGAATAGCCCTACATACATACATCTGTACCCATACTGGCTCTCTACCAAATATGCAGCAGAAGTGAGTCATGGCTAGAACATGGCCTCCAAGGGTAAGGACTATCCTACATGTTCTGACCTACACACACACACTTCATGCGTTTATTCAGGCACCAAACACCTAAGTATGGGAAGATAAACTTAAATATGCTCTGAATAAATCACAAATGGAACAAAATATTCAGTTAAAAAGGTACCCCACTTACTGTATTAAGCACTCTTCCTAGAAAACAACTCTTTTTTATTATGCTAATCTTGGGAAAATGTAGCCTCTTACAAAGTTTATTTCTCAGAGTTTTCTTTCAAAGCCGCAAAGAAGAAAGATTTGAAAACTGCACTGGACATTTTCTTTTGAGCAGGATGGTCATCTATTTGTTTGTTTTTTATCTGAATATTTTTATTTTTATTTGTACTTTGATCAGATTTTCAGTAGGGAACCTTTTGCATACAAGCACTAAGGCCATTTCACCATATTTAGTTTATCAGATTGAGTTTTCATTAATCACTTAAATTTGCATATGAATGGGAAAAATTAGTTCTTTTTTTATAATATTTTTAATTAGTTTTATATAATACAGAAAAAAGAATAAAGAACGTATTATAAAAGTAAAAAAGAAAGGTTACAAATTTTTCTTACTCCTTTTTCCAAATCTGTTGGACTTCCCCACGTCCTCCCAACCCTGCATTCTCTGTGATGCATAACGTCTGCAATTTGTTAACTTGTTTAATACTTATTATATCTTCCTTTTTATCATGTTACCCAATTTCAAATGTATTATAACCCAAATCATGTACATTTTCATTTTAACACAATAAAGTTGTTTCATTATTCTATCTCTGACTCCTTGTACCTTAATTTCCATTTCTTTAATTTAACATTACTGAAGCTAGAATTTCCTAGAGGGTGCGTTTTTTAACATTCATACAACTTATAATGTTTTTCCAAATAGTCTTTAAATTTTCTCCAATCCTCCTCGAATGTTTCTTCTCCCAAGTCTCGGATTCTGCCAGTCATTTCGGCCAGTTCCATATAGTCCATCAACTGCGTGTGCCATTCCTCCAGTGTGGGTAAATCTTGTGTCTTCCAATATGGGAAAAATTAGTTCTGAAGGTGGAGGAGGAATTGGATAGTGACCCTCAACTGGCCTATAGAAGATACTGTTCCTTTGACTATTGCTTATACACCTGACGGGTAAATCTGCATTCCTGTCACTTAAGTGGCTTTCTACATGATCAATAAAAGTAAGCCCTTAGTCTTTGCATGATAAACCCTTTCAATGAGAACAGCATAATATCCTGTCAGTATGTGTAAAGGATAGGAACAGCCTTCTTGGGAAAAGAAAGAATTATTTTATTTTAAACATAGATTAAATAGTGCTCCTTGCTCCTCTAAAAACAGTAATAGATATATGCTCTAGCATAGTGGAAGGTAAATGTTTGAAAAATGTGTGTGTGTACACACACATGCACTCAACAAAACCATGAGCTATATGCCAGAGAAACAGAGGAGGCAAATCCTGATTGTGATTTGTTTCAAAAATCTACATACCGTAGTTAAAAGAGTACTCCCACACTAGAATTGTGCTGCAGGGGACGGCATACTTTCCAAAGTATTACAATAGCTATAAAGTATTCTAGATGCCTGTGACATTCAAGTAATTAAATTATACACAGAAATGACAATAGCAATTAATGTTTTAACTGAGCATATTGTGCTTTTGCTACTCAGAAGCTGAAATAGTCCAGTGGAGAAGCTGAGGGAGAATATGAAATCTGATTAGAACAAATGAGAAACTAATGCACATTTTTTTGTGCAATACACTTATAGTGAAGGAAGGCCTTGAAAGCAATTATGACATTGGGTTGTATCTAATGCTAGTCCTACACAGAGTAGGCCCACTGTAGTTCATGAGCATGACTAGCTTAGGTTCATGGATTTGAATGGATGTACTCCAAAGAACTGGATAAAACCCACTGAAATTTCCCCCTGTTGAATCGCCAAAATAGGTCAATGTATCATCTCATTGTATTCTCTTTCTTACGCAGCACGTACTCAAAACATATGGTTACACTGATGAAACACACATGTCCCCAAGCAAATGTTGGCTTAGCAAGTTTTTGATTTCGTTTGCCAACCAGAGGAAAAAGTATACCTAATAAACATATAATAACACAGACGTAGTCTTTTGGATCAATTATTTATCTCTAAAAGGATATTACTGCATAATGCAGCTTTAAGTTTTCAACTTTGTCATATTTTCTAAACTATGATCTCTTCGATTTACTTTCAGTTATGTGACACTGCACTTTACTGGAGTGAAAGCATGCATTAGCTAAACAATGCAGTTTGGAGTTAGTGTTCCCATGCATCATCATGAAAGTGTTTGTCTCGTCAGTGGTGTCATTATTCTTACTGAGTACATCTGCTCTGCCATTGCTTTCTAACACAAGAGCCATTTCTTACCAGAGAAACTAATTCAAGACTATGGATGTTTTCGAACAGTCTTCCAGATTATAGATTTGAGGAATTTTAACAAGTAACTGGCTCAAGGGCTCCCCCTTCCTCACCACTCCTCTCACACACAGGACTTAATTGATGAGTTCCTGTTATGAGCAAACCATAGTCTGCTATCACAGCGAAACTAAGGAAGGATTATAGCTCAGTA
Organism: Podarcis gaigeae; assembly: GCF_964106915.1. Taxonomy (NCBI): domain Eukaryota; kingdom Metazoa; phylum Chordata; class Lepidosauria; order Squamata; family Lacertidae; genus Podarcis; species Podarcis gaigeae. The sequence goes on from NC_139683.1 coordinate 40,880,840, forward strand.
GCAGAAGCATCTGCATTGCAAGTAGGTCTCAAGATAGTGTCACCATATATCAAAAAGTGAAACAAAAGTTAGTGAGCTTTTTTGGCAAAGTTGTTGAGCTTTTTGGGCAAAATAGAGAGAGACAGAGACAGAGAGAGAGAGGATGTTTTGGAGCTTTTAAAAAAGTAAAATCACACCCCAAACGGCACTGCTGACATGGGTTGCCATATGTCCAGATTTTCCTGACATTTTCCCAATTTCCGCCCAGACACTTCTTCCAGCAACAGTATTCAGGGTATGTCCAGAAAATTCCAGATGTATGGCAACCCAATCTCAGATGCAATCCCTGGTAGAAATGTCCCCTGCCTGGAATCCTGGAGAGCAACTGTCAGTCAGTGTAGACAATACTGCGCTAGATGGACCAAAGTTCTGATTCAGTATAAGGTGGCATTCTTATGTTCCTAACCAACTAGCTATGGGTTTGAGCAATCTCACTATGCAAATTAATATTAAATGTACTTACTATTCTTTTTGAAAACAGTGTCAAGAAAACTAAGAGGGTACATTGACTTTTCCTTACAGAGATGTTTTGCTACTACCTGTGTGGGTACTACCAGCACTTCACACTTTCACTTCTAAGTATGCAGTATGAGAATTCATAGGAGTTCTGAGATAGCTGCTAGAGAACCATTCACACATTAGTATAATTCTAATGTGGAGTGTGGCAACATTTTGAAGTCATCTAATTACAATGCCTTATTTCCTGGGGCACCAGAAACAAGCCTCAGTTTGCAAAAATAGCTGAGCTTCAAATAACTCTGTTGTCAGAATGAATCCTGAGAAATTGAATCCACCAGTTTGGAAAGGCAGGAATGAATGGATGAATAAATGAATGAATGAATGAATGAATGAATGAATGAATAAACTCACAGACTGCTAGCTAGTGACAATTCATTGCCTAAGGTCATATTTTTTAGCAGTAGAGGAAATGCTTAGGATGAACTCCTTCAATTTAAAAAAAAAATGCATGAACAACCAATACAGGGCACAAACTATGCTGGCTTATTAATGTCAGACTATCAAAAAATGAGCAAAAAATATCTGCCGCCCAAGTGAACTGGCAGAGTTTCCCTCCCCACTTTTACGTTGACGATTAACCAGATGCCTGTGGGAAGCATGTAAGCAGAGGGCACAAGCGCTTGTGCTCCCACAGTATGCTGAAGATAGTACACAGCCATTGTGGCAAGTAGCCATTGATAGCCTTACCTCCATTAATTTGCCTAAAGCCTTTTTAAAGTCATCCAAGATGGTAGCCATCACACAAGGATGGGGGAGAAATTCAATTCTGTTGGCATTTTAATGAGAAACTACCCAATTTGTGCTTGTCAAACCAACATACAAACTGAAACACAGTTCCCCTTTGAAATTTGTTTTTCTCCAAATTTTGCAATGCAGTTCTCCAGTCAAACCACATGTACAAAATGCATACATTAGGGGAAAGTTTGCATCGCATCAAAAGTCAAACATTAATTAAAGTAACCCAAAAATGTGCTGCATTAGAGGAAATTGCTTGCAAAAATGTGAATATTTGTCAAAACTGCACAGAAGCATATTAATTAGAAGAAATTCACACTAAGATACTGACAAATTTTCGTAAGAGAATTTTATTCATGCACCCATACCATCACTACAGCTTGCAGTAGTGAATCCTGTGATTTAACTACGTGCTGTGTGAAGAAATACCTCCTTTTTTCTGTCCTGAACCTCCCACTGTTCAGTTGATATGGAAACAGGATGAAGTGAACTGAAGAACAAGAAACTGAGAGAAACCAAAAATTGACAGATTTGTCCATATTTCTGCCTGGTGAATAACAGGTTCCTGTCTACATTACAAAGACTAAACAACAACTAAACGCAAAGAAAACAGAATAGTTCCTTGGTAATTACTGTTTATACTTTTCACAAATTGATACAAAAGCTTAACAAATGTGCTTATTATAGCAGGAGTCTTTGAATAGCAAAATTCAATGATCCAAAGACTGAGCCACAATAAAAAAATACAATATGTGTTGTGAGGGAGCCAAACAAGATGTGATGAGTGATGCAGGGGCAGTATGTCTACGGGGAAAATTTGTTCTTATTTGTACTGGAAAACAGTTTCTGTGCTTAAGAAGAGGGATCTCTCAGCCCTTTCCTTTCCTGTTGTTTGTCCCCTCAAAATTACTTTCTTCTCCCTCTTCACAACCAAAGAGGGAAAGAGAGACAAGCTGGTTGGGGAGCATAGTTTTGATCAGACCAATGGCAATCCCTGCCATTCAGCCATTTGAACTTGGACCCTCCAGTGCCCATATAACAACAATTCTCTCTCTTTATTTATAAGACACCTACCACAAAAGTCCCTAAGAGACTTACAAAAAAAGGTTAAAAGCCAAAAGGCATAACATATAAAGCAATACATTTTAATAAAACCATTCCAATAACCCATACACAAATCCAGCAAGGGAAAAAAAAGCTCCTGCAGCAAGGACATTTCATTCAATAGCCCATCAACCAGCTTGTCATAATCCATCAAATGCCTGGGAGAAGAGATAGCTTTTAACCTGGCACTGAAATGATGTTCATCATGGTGCTAGTGGAGCTCACTGGGGAGAGTGTTTCATAGATGGGAAACCATAGATAAAAAGGCCTTTTCCCTTGTTACCATCTTCCAAACCTACCTCAGACGGGGGACCTGAAAAAGGCTTCAGAAGAAGACTGAAGGGTTTGGTTCATACAGCAAGAGTTACTGCAAAAGATATTGCAAAAGATATTGGGGTCCTAAGCTATACAGTGGTACCTCGGGTTAAGTACTTAATTCGTTCCGGAGGTCTGTACTTAACCTGAAACTGTTCTTAACCTGAAGCACCACTTTAGCTAATGAGGCCTCCCGCTCCCGCTGCCGCTGCGTCGCCTGAGCACGATTTCTGTTCTCAACCTGAAGCAAAGTTCTTAACCTGAAGCACTATTTCTGGGTTAGTGGAGTCTGTAACCTGAAGCGTATGTAACCTGAAGCGTATGTAACCCGAGGTACCACTGTATAGGGCTTTAAAGGCAAAAGCCAGCACTTTGAATTGGGCCTAGAAACTTGCAGGCATCCTGCACAGCTGTATCAAGATTAGTGTTATATGATCTGCTCATCTTGAGCCTGTCAACAATTAGGTGTGCAGCAGCCAGGAATATTGTATAGGCAGAACGGAACTTCACAAAATCTAAAGTGCTTGTTTTCTCAAGATCTTGGAAGCCTCATAGGTGGAAGATCAGTGGAAACCCGACGGAACAGGTTAAAAACTTTAAATACCTAGGCATCCAATATAACGCTTCCTGGAAATACCATTGTAAGCTTGCACTTAATGGAGAGGATACTCTAGCTCTGGCTATCACCCATTTCTTCTCTAACAGCTCCCAGCTTCCCTAAAGGTCTTTAACACCAAAGTAGCCCCCCAACTCCTGTATGGTGTTCCATTATGGATTGGTGCAGTTAACCAATCATTGGAATGCATCCAATCCAAATTTCTGTGCAAAATCCTGGGGCTGCCAAATGGTGTGCCCTATGGCTGGATACCATATGGCATATGGTTCTGAATACCAAAGCATGACATTGTGGAGAATGTGGCAAGATTTTTGAGTGAAACTATGAAATTACATCACCATAGGTCATAAGAGCCATCTTCGTACCTTATGATGTCTGGACAGTTTTATCCTAATGTAGATCCTGCCATGTTTTGTCAACTGTGTTGTGTTCTGATCCATGTATACGATGCCAACAAAGGAGATTGATTGAATTAGGTGGCCACATACCGCACTAGCTACAGTTTCCAAACTATCTTCAAAGGTGGTACGCTAATACTTTTTAAAAAGGTCTGTCTTATAATATCTAGTTTGGCACTCAGTCTCAGAAGCTGCTTTTGACACTCATTTGGAAAAGTGGTATCAAAATCCCTGCATTCCAGGAGGTTGGACTAGATGACCCCAACTCTACAATTCTATGGTTCTATGAAAATAAGGTGGGTGAGAGACACTGGCTCCACAGAGAGAAAAGAATTATGTCCTAACTACATTATCTTTAGGCCTGGCTAAGATGTAACAGGCCTGGCTTAAGATGATTCTTAAGGAAATCAGCCCTGAGTGCTCACTGGAAGGACAGATCATGAAGCTGAGGCTCCAGTACTTTGGCCACTTCATGAGAAGAGAAGACTCCCTGGAAAAGACCCTGATGTTGGGAAAGATTGAGGGCACAAGAAGAAGGGGACGACAGAGGATGAGATGGTTGGATAGTGTTATTGAAGGTGCCAGCATGAGTTTGACCAAACTGCGGGAGGCAGTGGAAGACAGGAGTGCTTGGCGTGCTCTGGTCCATGGGGTCACGAAGAGTCGGACACGACTAAACGACTAAACAACAACAACAACAAAGATGTAACAACCTCAGTTCAAAAACAGATCCATCTTAGCCAGGCCTAAAAACAGATCCTGGTTTCTTATCTTGATTGCTAAGCAGCATGTTACCAGAGAGCACAAGATTGTCTCCATTTTGTCCCCATAAGAACACCTTGGCTCATAATCCCCTCTTGCCTGTTAACAGCTAGCTGGCAAAAGCTGACATGCCAGGACAAATTGTGTTTGCAGCGCTAGTCACCATGAACAATAGAGCTTCCAGTTCCTCTGTGCCTCAGGCTAAGGAGTTCTTGGATGCACAAAAGGCAAAAGTTCCCCAGATCGTGACACAATCAGGAAAACCCCTTACTACTTACCAAGTGACTATTCACAGCCCAGAGTTCTTCCAAATAGTACTGAAATGCACTCACCTAGCCTGAAGCATGAGTCTATTCAGTAAAGCACAGGCCATCAACCTCCCTTTTTCATCTGGAAATCTTTATTTCTGTTGCCACCTGAGCTGCTGCCAGTGTCTGTCTTTTTAAGGCTATAACTGGTTTTGGCCCCCTGAACTCAGCTTGATTTAAAGAGAGCACTCTTGCAGGCACACATGCAGTGTGATGGATTCATGGAACTCCCAGCTTTGGGGGCCCATCTCTCACTCCATTGTCCTGCAATCCTTGTTGGTAAAGCCTTGCCATGCCACACCTGCTCTTCACCCCAATGTTGAGGACCCTCATTCACCCACCCTTTGAAGTGTTTTCAGTCAGATCTATTGCAATAAGTCACGTCCTCCCTTCCTTTGATTTCCCCCTCTTTCTAGCTTCCCAGATTCCACAGCATCCCCCTTTCTTCTCCCCTGCTCCCTAAACTGAAGCATCACACCATGCAGCCACTCCCAGTTCACTTTTGCCTAATCTTTCACTCCCCCACTTCTGGAACAAGCCTTCTGTAAGTTAGCTTGCCATTCACCTTTTTCTGGAAAAAATCTCTGGCCTTGCCTTCTCAGGTGTCTTGTGAACCACAAATGGTGATAATAAACGAATAATAATAATTGAGAGGAATAATAGTTGTGAGGATACCCTAACCCAAACCCAGAACAATACCCCTAAAATTACACACACTGTGCTACTATATATTGTGGTTAAAAAAGAAATAAAGCTAGTTTTTGGATCAGCTCTATCAGACCTGAGAGAAGCCTGTCAGAATACAGCCAAGCCTACAGGGGAAAGATTCTCCTAGCACTAAAGTATTCACTCTAAGTTATTTGTGGTCCTGAAGGGCTAGTTCCCAGGTAATGGAAACGTAGATGCCAGGCATATATAGAATGCACGTCCCATGCAAACATAGTTATGACCACAGTGTTCCGGTTCAGTCATCATGGAAAACTCCTTTAAAACGACATAATATCAAGCAAGGCATACAGAGAGACAGGAGTACCTGGGCACATGGTTCATTCTTGGGTCAAGAAACCATAGTTTATCATTATATCTGAACTGTAAAATTGTCACAGTTTTCTGATAAGAACTCCAAAAACTGCAGTGTGGTACAGGTTTGCAGAACTGTTAAAATGTAGAAATGATAGGGATGTTTTCAGCTAAATTATACTCAGAGTAGATTCATTTCAATTAATGGACCTGTTTGGGGGGTCTGCTGTGCATAGGAATAACATTGAACACAGTCCTTAGGCTTCCTACTTCTCAAACAAACAGATAACACATTTTTCACAGTGCCTAGTACTGTTGCGTTCTCATCCCTTACTGATTCACGTGAAGATGTGGCAGACACCTTCATTTTTTATTCCCATTGTTTTGTGATTTAGTGCGGTATTTTACAACTATCAGACACTCTCACAATTGGCAAGTGATGGGAAGTTCAAAACGGTATGGGCAAGTTAACAAGGGAAAGAATGAGACAAGCATTTTGGCTCGATCATTTATTAGCATCAGTTCTGGTTTTATTGCAGTGGACAGCTGGGAAATAAATGAGTGGGTTATGTTTATTTAATGTAACATATTCAACCTGGCGGACACCATAGTTTGCGAGCCATGAGCAGTGTAGTTCTGTGGTTTCTCGTATGCTTTTTAATATCATTTAACGGAAGCAGCAGGACAATGACAGAAAAACATTATAAGAATATATGTTGGTCTCTTCACACTTTGGGTTGGATCCAGACATTCATTGAATTTAGGATCCATTGAAGTTAATGGGTCATGACTTAAGTCCCAGTGGCCTGGTTCGCATGACACAGTAAGCCAAACCATGGCTTATCATGGCCACACAAATGCACACACGCAACTGATTTGCTCCTCGCTGGTGCTTTTTGCTCCTTCATCACACACTGCACTAAGCCAAACCAGGGCTTGTGGTTAAACCTTCTCCCTTTGCTAATCATACCATTGTTACAGGTCATAGTTAGCAGGGACAGAGCTTAACCATACATCCAAGTTCAGACAACATGCTAAGCCAAACCTTGCCTTAGCTCAGCATGGTGTGTGAGCAAAAAGGACCAAGCAGGAGCAAAGTGATTGCAAGCTTCTCTCCAGGAGCCCACGTATTCATGCAGTCACAGTAAGCCATATTTTAGTAACTTGTTCTAAACAATTTTAAATATTGTATTTAGGGATGGGGCCACAGGTCACTTGACAGATTATCTGCTTTGCATGCAGAAAGTATCAGATTCAATCCCTGAAATCCCCAGGAAGGGCTGGGAGGGACTCTTGTGTGGAAACATGCAGTCAATATAGGCAATATTGAGCTAGATGGACTAATGATTTGACATGGTATAAGGCAGGTTCTTATGTTGCTACATTGCTGCAACCCACCTTGGGATCTTATGGTGCAGGCGAGTAAGAAACAACAACAACAACTTGTTAACTGAAACTGGATCCATCCTATTTTGTTTGTAGGCATACAGTACAAATGTGACATTTTAAAGTATGAATGTTACAAATATTCATATAGGTACTAGTGCATCATATAGATACACTTATCAAGAAGTCTTGATTGGCTGACTCAATAGGAGAATCTCGTTTGCCCTTCACAATATGTGAAACAGCTGTGTGACAAGGAACATTGGGGGAAATTATCACTAGGGTTTAAAATTTGATGCAACTGAAATGAAATGCACATTACTTCACCCAAATATGCACATCATGGATTACACTCTGATAACTTGTATAGATTTCAAATCAAGTGACTCATCTTAAGGAACTGTTTTCTATTCTTCTGAAATGCCCAAATGATGTGATCAAGTGGATACTCATAGTCCATCATCTCCAGGTTTTCAGGTTTAACTGAAACTATTTATATTTTTTTTCTTGGGAAAAATGCATTAATGGTTGGGGGTAAGCAAGGAAACAGTTGTCTAGACGGCAAAAAAGGTAGGGTGTACTGTTCTAAATGTGTCCAATTTCTTATATATGTTATACACCCACCCACATAAGCACACATCTTCTTGTTCTTTGCTCATCAAAACTAAGCCAAAAGTTATAATGTTGGGATATTCCCCCAAGAACAGTTTGTTGTTGCTGCTTTCTTTTTTGATTGAAATACCATGATGGGATAGAGGCTATTTGTATGGTTTGCTTGTTTGTGAAATAATCTATTACAGATATCAGTAAGGGATGAGCAGAACAGCAATGATTTGCACTGGACCAAACAACAGGAAACAAGGACTACATAATTAACAATAGTTGAGTCAAACATGTGAATCTGACCATTTGCTTAATAACATGGCTTCCATGTTTTATTCTTCTTAAAATTATGTAATAAAAAAGCTCATTAAAGCTTATGGACAGAGCAGTACAACAGGAAAATGAAGTGTCTTTGACTAGAAAGTTTTTCAAAGGAAGCTTGCTTCCGCTTACCAACATTTGTATCCTCAGTATTTACCAATAGTTTCCAAACTGGCTTCCACCCAAACAGCAAGAGCGGGACAACAAATGTTATGGTGGGGATCAGCAATTCCCAATTAGTTTGCAAGCTGCCAAATTGCTAGTTGCTGCAAAGTTACCTCAAAACCACTATCACAGAGGACATGCCACCCTAGCAGTTATATTTAGATGCCATCATTCTCCGGAAATTGTTAGCATATGAGTAGCTATAATAAGTAGTCATTGGTCTCCCTATAGAGCTGAGTGATGCCCATGACCATTAACACTTGGCCTTTCCCATATCTACTGCTTTCTCATCCTTACTTTCTTTTCTCAACTGTGACTCCCTCCACTTACTCTAAAGAGCTAGATTGCATGCACCAGATACCCAAGGTCAATATCAACAACTGAGTTCTCTGTTCAATGAGAATTTTAAAAGCAGTAGCATTGCTACTCCATTGTCTTTTTCTTGATATTGTACAAATTTGAGTTGTAAATGTGCTCTGTTCTTTAAAAAATAGAGAACAGCAGGAGGAATGTGTAGTTATGTAATCTCTCTGAGATATTTTTAAAAACGTGAAAAGAAAACAGAAACTGGAAATTATTGCCAAGCATTCCTAGGAAGAGCCCAGCTGTGCCAAAACAACCACAACTGTGTACAAACACAGGATGCAATCCTCCATTATAGAGGGCATTTAAGGCGGGTTTCCCAACTTCCTCTCTCTTGTTTCTTGGTCTCTTTTCTGATGAAGCTCATCTGGCCTCCATAACATCCAGAATTTCCCTCTAAACAGGTAACTGTTGCACTTAAAAAGGCAGTAGCTTTCATCATAAAACATAGCCTATCTTTAGATTATTTGTGCTCTTGTATGACTACTAAACATTTCATATGTCCATATTTTTTATTTAAATAATTCATATGCTGCTTTACAGAGTGGCTTGAGTAACTTTTTTTAATAAATGAAAAACCTAGGTTTTATAGAAAAAAACTGCTATTTATAAAGATTCCTGCTTAACTGTAGTTGTGGACAAAGGTAGGGTTGTTGTTTTTAACATTAAATTCACAAATGGCTCTTTCTGTCTACAGACTGACAACTCACTAAGAACAAATGTCAGCTTTGATACAAGTTATTGAAGGATTGGAGACAATTGTGTACCATGGCATTACAAACCAAGTTATTGTGAGGCCAGAAAACAAAGCCATGTATATTCTGTTCTCTTGGAGTGGAAGTGCTTGCTGGCTTTATTTCCTGTTTACTGAAGCAAGCCATCACAAGCATTAGAGACTTTGCTGTTTCATCCGAATTCTGACATGTTTTATCTTGAAAGAGGTGAACTTGAGTAAGAGTAAACAAAGGGAAGTTTGCCAATGATATTTTAAATAAATAAAAATTGTGATCAATTTGATAACACACATCCTTCTGATTCATTGTTCTCATAAGCCTCCAAGTGCCTTGAGGTGTGTGCCTGTTTCTAAAGGAATATTGCACAGTTAACACAGAGGAACACACAGAGTGGTTTATGCAAACACACACTGGCAAAAGTTGTTCCAAACTTTAAAGAGAAAACTGTTGCAGATCACAAGCCCTCTACTTCATGACATGTTTTCTCATTAATACGGTATACTAAGGCCTTCATTCTTTGTTCTAAATATTGGCCTTAGGGGCCACTTATCTTCTGGGAAGAATGTAGTGGCTTCTTACCTCGTAATTGTTCCCAGGAACACCTCTGCCTGATCTGGCTTAGATTTGTAAACCACTGGGAATCCGCTATGGCTGGTGTTGGCAAGGAGTTGAGCCAAGAAAGCAATGTTTTCTCTTACATGGAGAACCCTGACATGAAGCTTCATGACATCTCTGGCAGCAAACAATTCCAGGTTTAACCTGAAAGACATAAAGCAGACAGCCAACAATTTATTTAGTAAACAAGGAACAAGGCACACCGTACCACATGAGTGTTTGATGACTTTATAATGTGCTGGTGAATTACTTCAAGCTGCAAATAAATTGGTTTTATTTTGTGAATATGTTGTTTAAAATGTAATTAGCCAATAAAGTCATTATCAAGCATGACCTTCCTGCTTATGAGTAAGATGCTTAATAAAGCCAACCAGATGTAAGCATTAGTTTTCTAAGAGAAGATAAGAGCCATTAATCAGTTTCCATGAGTTTCTGCTTTTTAAAAATGTTCTAATTCAAAATGAAATCCCCAGAAAACTATGTTCAGATTACAAAAAGTTCTTGGAACTAGGAGGAAAATGTAAAGAAGAAATAAAACTTTCATAACAACATAACAACAGTTAAAATGGTTCTCACCAATTGTTCACCAAGCTCAATAAGCTGCTGTGATCACTGATGACCTCTTGGCGATATATGAAACATTAACAACTACTCTGGTCATGTTGTACAGATATCAGAGAACATCTGTACCACATTTGTTCTATTTATATTATTTTAGGTGTTGTTTATAAAGCTTGGTTGGCCACCATGAACATTCTGTAGAGGCATGTTGGCACAGTACAAATTTTAAGAGAAAATCTTGTGTCTCTAGAGGATTTCAACACTCTTGCTCCAAGGAGCTCAGGACATTGGACATGCTTCTCCCCTTTAACAACACTGTGTGTGTGCTACAGTAGGCAAAGAGATAGTGACTGACCCAATGTCACTCAGTGAGCTTCATGCAGAGTAGGAATTTGGGCCTTGATGAAAGGCAGTGTTTTATTTCTTGGGACTACAAAAATTTTGAATACAGATGGGATTACTATAGCAAGTAGTAGCCTCTAGTCTTAGTTTACTTCTAACAAGTGACAATTGTGGTGATTAGCCTTTATCTGGTCGCACCTCTTCAAACTGCAGGTGGCAAATCCCATGATTTAATAGTCCTCCATACAAAAAAGAAAAATCTGTACACATAGAAAACTAAGTACCTGGAAAACGTTATACTCTTCTTTCTGATATGCCATTTTTCTACATGCAGTGAATTTCTGTATGAAGGACCATTCAGCCATCTATCACCTTGAATGGTACCCTCTAAAAACAAAGTTACCACTTTGTGTGCAACACACATGGCACTTTTCTCTCTCTCTCTCTCTCTCTCTCTCTCTCTCTCACACACACACACACACACACACACACACACACCCCTTACAATGCTGGGCTGAGAGGGGAGGTTGAAACTCAGCACTGTGATAAGGGCAATCACACACACATTAATGGCAAGAGCTCTTTCTCCATAAACTTGCAGGGGGCAGGAGTTACAGCCTCAAAAATGGCTGGTAGGGAGAGAAACTCAATGACCCTTGAGGTAACAGGATCCTTGAGGGGTGAGATAGATTCTCTCCCCCAACAACCATTTCAGGGAGTGTACTCTTTCTCCCCAACCGCACCCAAGGCAAGTTAATGGCAAAAGCAATCTCTCCATTAACTTGCACAAGAGAAGAAAGGCTCTCCTCCCAACCTAGGACTGTCGTGGGGAATAATGGTTTTGTGGGCCTGGTCCAGCCTGCAACCTACAGGTTCACTACCCCTGGATTAGAGTGATACCTTAGGTTGAAACTTATTTAAACCCATGACAATATTCTTCCTGAAGAACATTTTACAGTTATAAGCAGACATGCTTGTGGAAATCAGCATGAGAAAACAGGCAGCTCTACTCATTCACATCTTTCCTACTGGATGGTTGCCTTTATCTAAGTAAACCTCACTCAGATCATTCGCATCACTTGGTGGGAATGTTTATCTATTGACTAAATGAAGGGGTTTTTTTTCAAAACAACAATGGATTTTAGCTGGGCTTCTTGTAAACCATTGTTTTATTATGATAAGTAACTATTGGCCCTTATATAAATACATTTCAAGAGCTTGCTTTTTGGATAGTTTTATTTTCATGGTAGTTGTCAGTAACATGTGCAGCCACATTAAGTTTTTAACTCTGAATCGTACAGAAAATTCACTAGGTGGCAATCATGGAAGTAGTTTGCCTGTTGATATTAATTACCCTTCCTTCATAGGGGAGGCACTCTGGTACAGATGAGGCCTATGCAAAGGGTGGAGAACTATTTCATAAGTCCTTTCCAGGTTCTCACTGGGAATGTTCTAAATGTCTCCAGGAATGAAAGTGAAAGCTGCTTATAGAAATCAATCAAGATATCCAAGAGTTTAATGTAGCTCAGACTAGGCACCAGTGTGCCTAGGAGCCCAATGAGGACTGAGCATGCTCAGTGGGCACATACTGTTGATTAACTATTGGGCAAGAGAAACAAAACTGTGAGGAGGAGAATGGAATAGAGTGGCTAGAATCCTGAACTGAAGCACTCCACACTGATTTGTTTGGTTGCAGACTCCACTTGCTTATTTAAAATTTGTTTATACCCAGGAACGTGGCTGCAACTGTGTCACGTGGAAGATTTTAAAAGAAAAAGCAACTATTATTTCATTTTATAGATTTATACCCTCGTCCTTCATAAAACTCCCAGGCTTATAATTCATCACATTGGGGAATTAAGCAGAGAAATCTGATCCTCTAGTGTAAGGATTGTTGTGCTAAGCTTCAAATCATAACAATAATAACTTAGCTAGTATGTTAAAGGTGTTTCACATCATTATCTCAGTAATGTTTACAAGACCCAGTAAGATGGGTCAGTGTTAGAACTAATAAATAAATTGTGACTAGCAATCCTATTGTTCTGCCAAAGCTGTGCATACAAGACGGGGTTCCCCTGCTTTGCCAGCTGGCTTATTATTCTTTAATAATTCAGAAATGAGTGTCTACTTTTGAGGAAATAGAATACACTTAAGACTGAAGGAAACAAAGGTTATCATGTAAGTTAAATAGTAAGATATAAGTCATTAAAAAGTATTTAGCCAAAAATGTTTTCCAAAAATACTGAAGGGCCAAGGGAGACTAAGGAAAAGATGGGTCATGATTAGTACCTTTAAAAAAAGGATTCCAAATAGCACAGAAAGTCATGCCACAACATCACACCACAATATGGAGAGGTATGCACCAGTATCATGACAGCCATTGCAACACCTTCTTTTCCCTGAAACTTGTGTCTGGTCACACTGATTTTCTTATTGGTCTGGTTTGCACATCACACTACACCATAGTTAAAATAAACTATGGTTTAATATGAACAAGGAGCATGCTGGTGCACACTGCTGAAATTGTGGTCACTTTGCTCCTCCCCAACTCCTGCTACTGCTGTACTACCAGGAGACAAACCATGGTCTGTCTTGTTGGGTAATCCCAACCCAGGTTCATGGTTTGTTGCTTTCCCAACAAAGCTTGTCCAGAAGCCAGAGTTTGTTCTTGGCTTGTGACTTGTAGTTTGTTTAGTTTGTTTGGGGACAAGAAACCATGAGCCTGGGATCAGACAACACAAGCCAGACCATGGCTTTCTCCAGCAGCACAACAGCAGCCGGAATGGGGGAGGAGCAACATGCCCAGGAAAACCAGCATGCGGCTTGCTTATATTAAAGCACAGCTTATTTTAACTATTGTTAATGTGATTGTGAGCCGGGCCTCTCTCTCTTTGTCACCCACATACACACAAAACCAACCCATTTATTTTCAAGGTGACAGTTTCGACATGCAAATTTTCAGAGTGATTTCTCTATAAATTCATTTCACTCCAGTTAAAAATGTACAAACTCCCACTTCAGAAAATCCAAGTCAGCAGTATCAAAAGCTCAACTATGCAATACAATCAACTATTTAATGTAATGCCACTTTCCAACATGCTTTTATTTAAAACAATGTACAATTACTTTATCATAGTCTGAATTCTTGGCTCCTCAAATCAGTTTTATGTGGCATATCATGCAGAAACACAGAGAATTTTGACAAGGCTAACGTTAAGCTAGAACAGAACAAGCACCAGATTCACTTAGCACTTAACTTGTCCCATTAAAAAGTAGGCTGTAAGATATTTTCTTTCTGAAGTGTATAGTGGCTTATAAAAGCAGGAAGAGTTGCCAAGTTATAGAAGTGTTTGAGTACTCTTGCCCTCATTAAAAAGCACTCCCTGGCAACCAGCAGCTCAGAGTGTTCCAGTTAGCTAGCTTTTATAACAGGGAGGGGACAATTTATGGTGGTATGCAGCATAACTAGAAGTCATAGTGCATCCCTCTGTTAGACACAGCTTAATCATCCAGTATCTAGAACATAACACACTGTATGATCTGACATAACTTTTTACAAGCAAAAGTGAATATCTATGATGTGCTAAAAGAAAAGAAAAATAGAAAGCTTTGTTGCCATTGTTCATTGGTTTATTAATGGGAAGCCTACTCAACATTTGGGGATTATGCCCAGCCTTGGCTGAAAAAGGCCACAATGAATATATTACCTCTTTCCCATCACTATATATCAGAAGTTTGTATCAGAAAAGAGACACACACTTAAAATGTCTCTTCTCCAGAAATTAGATTAGTGGGCCAGAAGTATAGCTCTTCTTTCCTTGCCAAAATGCTGCAATGCCAACACTCACTATCATTTAAGCAGTTTCTTGTGATAGTAGAACAAAACTCATTTTGCTTCTTGTGTTAGGAGGCAATTGCAGATAGGTCTTCATCTGATATATACATGGAGGTAGCTTTGCTATGCATTTTATGTTTTCAAGGGACATGATTCTGCATTTACTATATTTTCCTGTCTTGTTTGGTTTTTTCCTGATGCAGCCAGAAGTTGAACTACCAGTAAGTTTCTTCCAGGTTTAAATCTCTAAATCAGCAAATTAAAGACATCCAGTCGTTTTACACTAACTCATAGAACAGCCACAATAGGAAAATAAGAAAACACTCACCATTTTTTCCTATGGCAAACAAATGGCTCAGCATCTAAGTAGGGAATGGATTTCAGCTTCAGTAAAGAACTGTATAGAGACATGTTAAACCAGTCACCAACCATTTTGGCTAGCATGACTGCCAGCATGATGAGTAGCAAGGACTGGACATCATTTGTGATCTCTACCTAAAGTAGCAGGAAAAGGGGAACATGCATTACTAGAAAAGAAGTGTGTTGTTGATAATTAGAGGTCATCTGTTTAAAGAAACCGGTTAGATGTTTTATTTACAATTACATGGTACAAAAATTCTGTTGAACAAAATACTGTAGGCTTTATGTTCCAAACTAAGAAATAATAGCAACATGATGTTACAATTAACAGCCACTTTCAGCACTTTTTGAATAGCATTGTTTGAGAGTTGAGAGTATTGTGGGCCAAATTTTATGGAACTCCCTTTCAGTTAAGGTCATGCCTGCACTCCATTGCAGCCATCCTGAGACTGATGCCTACAGCACTTTCTAAGCATGCCTGATGTGCTCACAGGCTCAAAAGAAGAAGAAGAAAACCAGTGTCCACTAAAATATGGAGGACCCACTAAAGTATGGATTCTCAAAGTAAGGAAGCATTCTGATAAGAAGCTGCCAGAAGAAACAAAAGACTTTTCCTAACCAGCTCAAACAGAAACACTATGCATTTCTCAGATGCGTTTTAGAGCTTTTTTGCTCTCCAGTAATCCCTATTTTGGGGTCACAGCTAGGAATGGACAATTCAGTCAATTCCTGGTCCATGTAAGTTTCACTTTTATTCTTTCTCCATCCATTCCCTCCCTTTACCCTTTGTGTTGAAGATCACTAAAATGCATAGTAAAATACTTAAAAGTTTTTTACAAGGTAGTCAAAGGGCTGACTTTGATGTTTTAAAGTCTCTCCCCTACCCCTGAACGGGTAAGAGCATATTGGAGTGGCTGGAAAGTCTGGGTAGCAAAGCAGCATAAAAATTGGGTTGCAGATGTCCCTGGGAGTGATCAAAGACAGGCTGACATGACAGGTAGGGCTAGTGCCACAATGAGTTAGTGCATCTGGATGTTAACCAGATGGTTGGTGGTTCAAGCCCACCCAGAGATGGCTGTGGGCAGGATTCTTGCATTGCAGGAGGTTGGACTAGAAAACCTTTGGAGTCACATTCAACTCTAAAATTCTATTATTCTATGCAGTCCCACCCATGGACATTGTAAAGAAAAATAATGACTGCCCTATCTGTATTTAACCTTGGTCAGAACGTCTTGCATGTCTTCTTTCAAAGGTAATTCTACAACATCCAGCCCATTTATATAGATCGGTGGTTGCCTCACTACTCTTGCAATAACCTTGATGTGTGGCAACTGACATAGCCTTGCTGCCCTTATTTAGTAATAGGTGAATTATGTGTGCTCCAGTGCATGAGATGTGTGAAAGAGAGAGCACTGAACCTGCAAAGAGGAGACTCACACAGGTGATAAGACTGTTACAAAGCAAGTGTAAAGAATCCACTTGAATGTTTCACCTCAGCAGACACTGAAGATGAAGTCTTACATTATTAGCTACTGCATGTGAAACTGTCAAGACATATTTCTTCACAGTTTGCCATGAGATTAGTCAGCTTCAGCAGCTGTGTGGTTCCCCTGAGTACAAGGCACAATATAGGATGCAACAGAGGGGTGGAATTGTGCTACCCATCATCATGGATGTCACTCTCACAACAGCTACTCTCAGGTAGATGTTCATGGACCAATCTAGACATGGTAAGGGAGAGCCATGTACAAAATCACCTGTGTTTCAACACTTAAATGTAGCTGCAATGGAATGGGCAATTTGGAACAGTACAAAAGCACCATGAAAGAGGCTTAAGCCTTCCCTCTATGCCATTTTCCTGATTGAAATTATTCTCACCAAAGCTATTATTTGTCCCATCAGAAGAAACATGCAAGTACCCATGATAAATCTGTACATTTCTCCCTGTGGGTCAAGCAGCAACTTGCAACGAGGGGCAATTTTAATCAGAAAAATAGCAAGGAGTGAAAGAGTGAACCACCACCCCAACATCTAAGCTTCTCCCAAATCAGAATGGTGCACAGTTGCTTTTTTATGTTTTTTAATATGGGAGCTCCTATCTGGATCCTATTCTTCACATGTAATTTAACTATGTAACACACATGTTAATTTCATTCCTTATAACTACACTTATGTATAAATATAATTTTAACTATTTTAGATTGTAGTCTCCTCAGGACAGTGATCTTTCTCTTGGCTGTTAGTAAGTCAAGTATAGTGCGCAATGGTGACACCACAAAATAATGGTACTGAAACAATATAATTCTGAACAGTTCTCTAGATCATAACAGCCGCACTAACTGGGAAAAGACTCAAATTCTCCAATAAGGTTTGGCTTCTGGGGAAACGCTGTATCCTCAAATAGAACTAGATCTCAAGCAAAAAAAAAAAGGACAAGGACACACCTGCTGCTCTATAAATTGATAATCTGAAAAGACCCCACCTCAATAAAACTTGCTACTTGATTTGGGCTGCTCATAATAGGTAAACCTTCCCCATGCCCTATACCTTGTAGAAATAGAACTTACACTGAAGGGACAGATATAAGAAGTAGACAAATTGGTGCTAATATTTAAAAAAAAAAATGGAAGAAAATGAAGAGAAAGAAAAACAGGAAAAACAGCTTAACAGCCAGTAAATTTTATCTTTTAATCATGTGCAATGTAAAGTGCACTTAGGGGGCAGATCACAAGGAAAGATTTACTAGCTATGCTTGATTTTGCTATCTTATGTAATTTAGGTCTTATATAGGTAACAAGCCATGCTAAAGACGGCTTGCCTTTAGGGTTTCTGCTCCTATACAGCCAGCACTGCTAATGGATTAAGGAAAAATACCATTAATAGGCAGATTTATAATTCATGAATCAGCAAATTAGTTTCACTTTGCTTACCTCATACATAATTGCACGCTTAGTGGAATGCTTCAGAGGCTTTTAGAAAAAACTAACCTTATTTTAGTCACTGATGGAATTTTTCTGTAAGCCCTACAGTGATGTATGCCCCACATCATTATAACCAGTTGGCCCCCTGTCTATTATTATAGTTTTATTACATAACACATACTTATGCATTTCATTAAGAGCATCAACAGGGCATGGCACATCAAAGAGAGGAGGGCAGCTGCCCAGGAAATTCAAAAGACACATTTTACATAAAACTACTGATAAAAGCCCTGGCCCTCATTCTTAGTCACACCATGGTTAACTTGTTTCTCGGTTTGGCTTTTGGTTTTGAAAATGTAGTCAAAATGGAACCTCATTAGAATTGGGCCTGCTGATCCAGCAGACTTTTACTGACCATCTTTTTTACTCAAATTCATTGGAGGGGAGAATCTAGTTAAAAATGAAGTCATTAGGTGCAAAAAAAAAATGTAAAGGCAAAGAGGGCACCCTTTTTATTTACATTCATAAAAAGGCAAGTGGCTTGTGGTAAATGTGAACTTTCCTTAAAACCTAACAGCTGCCTTCCTCACCAAGTTCCCTTTCTCTTCTTGAAAAAGATACCGCATAATCCAGCTCAGAACTGTCTAACACACTTTACAAAAGCGATTTACACCAAGTATGCACAACTCTAATAATTCTGAGGTTTTTATATTTTTACTAACTCCAGAGGGCTGCATCACTATGCTAGCATCCTGTTATCACTGGAGTTTTGGAGATTTTAAAATACATTGTATTGGTTTTCATTTATAACAAACAACAGTACAGCATACACTTGAAGCCTGGAAGACAGACGAGCCCAGATAGTTTTGCAGTCCTAAGAACAGAGAAGGTTGGTTTTTTAAATCAATTTTCTGTCAATCTTCTCTCTCTCTCTCTCTCTCTCTCTCTCTCACACACACACACACACACACCACACACACACACACACACACACACACACATATCCCTTGCTCTATTAATCTCCTCCTTTTCACTTCCAACTCCAGATTGCTCTACAGACTATGGGATACTGCTTAGTTCATACTTTCACTATGATTCCAATGTAGACAAAGTGATGAGGCATTTCTTCCAACTTCACCTTTAACAGGCCTACATTAGATGTTCCTACATCAAAGGGATACATAAAATTGATGCTTGCAATTCTCAAGTGCCAGGGTGGAGGGGTTATAAGGAAGTGTTAGAGCTTGGGACCATATAGAATTCATGTTCATGTTTCACTCTACTCAAGGTATGCTTGGAATCTAAGGGCAGACTCAATTAGCTAACACGGTTCTAGCAATGTTACTCAAATCACAGCATAAAGGTTGGTACAACCATCAGAAGTCTCTGATGTTTCAGAAAAAGGTAGGTGCACTTGCCCATTTTCGCTTGCTCAACAGAACACTTCCACTCTGAAATTGCTACCGCTAGTGTATGTCAAGCACAGCCAGAAAAGCTCTTAATGACGCTGACAGATGTTTTGGTGGGTTTTGTAACAGATGGAAACCTTTTAGAAATTTATTTTCCTTTCCCAAGAGGAAATGTCAGCAAGGTTGTGATCCAGTGTCGTGATACAAAGAAACTGAAGTCATGCTTTAACCATGAGCAACTACTGAGACAGTTCATCCTAGAGCATGAGCAATAGCTGTAGCTGCATACATTGACTGAAGGTATTTGGAGCACCAGCTGCACTTCCGGTTGTACACAGAACTATCATTGTGATTCTGCTTCTGTCTATCCTAGTCACTGCTCTAAGACTGTTGCCATCTAGCAAAAAAAACCATTGCCCTCCCAATCCTCACTACTGGCTTGTCACTCCCTTCACAAATAAGGCCAGCTGTTACTTTTGGCTGCAACTGTATTTGGCTCTTGAGACGTACAATTATATCTTTCTCCAATTCAGATTTCGTTCCATTTTATCATCCAAAGCCAGTTCTTACCATCTGCATGAGGAGATTACTACTAGTTTCCGGCTGGATGTGCACCTACAGCTGTAAGGTTTGCACTTGAGCCAGCAATGTTTAAGTTATTGCTGCCTAAAGAACCAACAGCATTCTACTTTTATTCCATTTGGGCTTCCCAAAAGAGACAATGTGAATGGTTCATACCAAGATTTAATCAGAAGTGGTCTTTGAGCACTTTATTAGCTATAGTACAATTTAAGAGACTGAGTAGAGGATTTCCAACCACTCCTGTTTCTGGGCCATATAAGGGTCATTGCAATAATTTTTGTCATCCAATATCCTCTGCCTGAGGAGATATTTCAGTGGACAGTAGAGACAGCCTGGCCAATGGACTCTTGGGGCACTTCCAGATGACCTATTTACTGGGCATTCATCCCAATTTGCTTGCAGGGAGATTAGAGAACATTGGCTATTTTATTAACATTCATTCTGATTTGTTGGTGGGCAGGTCAAAAGATGTTAAGTCAATGCAAGTGTTATCCTGCACTTTCCAGTACATTTTTCCATCGCTTTTGGGAAGTAGATTTGCTGTGCAAGAACTCCTAATCAACTATAATTGTGCATACTGAATTTGCCAGTATGTGTATGAATCCCACCCCAAAATAGTGATAGCCTGGAAGTGCCCCGATCTCATTCATTTTATTTCCTGCCACACTGCATATTGCATGCCGTTTGCAATAGCTGAATAATCTGTTTGTAAAGCATGTCTCCATATAGTTGCATCTGCAGATACAAATGTATTTAACTGAAGCTTGTCCCTCAACATAAAATATTTTAACCTGTCTGTATTGGCATTCTGCTGGTTCTTGAAGTCACAGCTGCTTAAACAAGCATTCCCCTGATTTCCTGGCTTGAACCTCCTGTTTAATTGTTTTAATTGCTTTTTTTAATTTTTATGCTGTTTTAATGAGCTTGTTTTGTTATGCATTTTAATTATGGGTGCTTATTTTAATATTTTGATAGAAGTGTTTTATTGTGTACTTTAATTATGTATGGCTATATTTTTTTACATTGATTTTATAAAGTGTAAACCACTGAGAAACCCTTTTGGCCATCAAGCAATAGCTAATTTAATTAATTAGGATAATATAGAATACTTAAACAAACAGTCTTAAGCCTCATATAGAGTTGCATGGGCTTAAGCACAGTTATTTAACTTGGATGAAGTGGACTTTTCTCCATACTGGAATAGGAGCATGTGGAAATGTTACCATCAGACCTAGTACTTTCAGCAAAAAGGAAAGGCAGAGAGCTGAGTATCAACATGGAAAAGGGAAGCAGCCAAGAACGAAGAAGTGGGCAAAAGCCTGTGGGGTCTGGTATTTCTTTTTAAAAAGCATTTTACTAACCTGTTCATCACCACCATATAACTCTTTCCAAATGGAAGACTGCATAGACAGCCAAAGCAAACATTCCAAAATTATTTTGGAACCTATCAAACGGTATCGGAAAAATGTATGCACTTTACAATTCAAGGTCACCACCTTTTAACTATGTTTTTGCATTGTCACGTCCAAGTCCTTTTTTCATCTCAAAAAGGAATATTGAAGAGTAGCCAACATTACTGCAGACCCTTCAGCTTTTTTAATTTTCTTAATGGTGCCATGATTTCTGTGTTCTCTGAGTTACAGCTTTTCCGTGGTAGCTGTACTGTTTCTGACCTTTTTATTATTAAAAGTCAATAATGCTGGACACAGCTTTCAACACAGAGACTAGAAAACGTTCAGACAGGGATTTGTTGGTTTTGTTTTGCTTTTCAGATATCACATTTTACTAACACAATCAGGGCTCCACATCACCAGCCCAAGGGAGGGGGGTCCTACATGCTTGCCTGTAAAGATGTACAGAGCAACCTCCTCATTCTTCACCTTACTCAGTTGCTGACCATGTGAAAAGGACAACGAACCTCTGCCCATGTGCTCCAAGGATTCTGGCAGGGCTCCAGTTTTTCTACCACAGAGCTTTCTGAAGCAGGGCAAACTGCTGCTGATTTCGACTGTGCTCCTCCACACTGCCAGTCTACTACTCAGAGATCAAAATACCAAATATGCTTTTGAGGCATTTGGTAACATCATGGCGGCCAATGGCGAAACAGCATACAAGTTAGTTTATTGCATACCATTATAACTGTTAGGGAGATGGTTAGCCTTGAAACACCGCTGAAGAAAGAAGCAGCTCCAACTGCGGCAAACAACCCTGGATCAATCCATGCACTGTGTTCATCAGTCTGAACCCCCAAAATGGAAACCAGTATCAAGCCAACTATCCTGCCATATAATGCACCTGTGTACCTGCAAAGGAAAAGAAGACAGTAAAGACACTTGTCTGGGCAGATAAATGGTTTTCATTTTCTCTTGGTAACTGTGCTAGCAGAGATCTGGCACTATAGCATGACAACCTGTCTCTGAATTATAGAAGGGGGTTGTCTTGCTGAAAGGGTGGGCCAGCTATGCTCTGAGAAATTGGCTGGCTTGCTTGCTTGCTTGCCAATGATGTTAGATAAAATCACAGGCAAGTAGCACAGAAGAGGGAAGCATGAAGCCTTCAATGAACTAAATAAAAAAAGAACCCCTGCTTCAGTGGGAGGTGATAGACTGGTGTTTTCCACATTTCCTGTTAAAAGACAATATGTGCCCTCCAACACTGATGTGGAACAGCAGAGCAGCATTCAACACTCTTAGACATCAAATCAATTATTTTAATTGAACTTTAAAGGTGGCATCCAATGCACTCATTCCATGAGTGCAAAAATTTACCCTGGTGAGATGAAACTCTTCTCTGAGAAGGAGAGGTTGGAGGAATCTCCAGAGCAGATTTAGGGAGTGCCCAGGGAGAGAAGAATGGTGGAAATTTCACTTTGCAATGATAATTCCTTGCACTTGCTGAACAAGTGACTTCATGCTACATTGGATACAAGTTATCATAAAAGTTCTCATAATGGTTTGGTAGGAGCTGTGTGTTGCTAATCTCTAGTGATGTCCCAAGCATTAGTCAACAGATGCCTCTGACATATACACAGCATTTGAAATTGAAATGTTTGTGATTTTTTCCCCATAAACAGGAGCAGCATCTTGAGGAAAGGTCTCTGATTACTGCATGACATATAAGTAGAAGCTGCATATTGATTTTTTAAAAAATCACCTGAAAAGAAAAGCTAAGTTTTGGCAATAGAGTGTCAGATATATCTCAAACGAGCTCAAAATAATATCTCCATGCATCCTTTTTATTGCACAGGCACAGTGATTTGTGGTCATGCTGCTATCATTCCCACTTTCAATACTATTTACACCTGCCAAAGTTTTGGGGTGGTCACACTGCTTCATTTCCAATCAGTGCACATCCTGTAACTTGCCATTGCTTTACATACTACAGATGTTCTGAGGGGTGGAGGTGTCCTGCTTTTGTTGTACCATAGTCCCACTAGACAACCATAATGTGATAACATTGGGGAAGCATTGCAGAAATAATAAAGCAGAATAAATTCACCACTAATGTGCTATTACTGTGCTAATAATACATTTCACAACACACCTGCAAGAAAGTACCAGCCTAGAGGTGCCCAACCAACCTGAGATGCAAAGACAGAAAGGCTCTGATAAATCATTAGATCTGCCTGCTCTTTTCAGCCACTTGTTAAGCATCTTTCTGAAGGCAGCTGACCCACTTTTCTTATATGAGACATAAATGCAAGTCTATTTTGTCCAGAATAAGAGGTGGATGGTATACATGACTATTTTTACCCACCACCATATGTAGTAAATAACTAACCTCTTTGGTTTACATGTAGGCAGTTGCAATGTTGAAAATGTGTGGTGTAAGTGGAATGTACTGAGTGACTTTCACCATATTGTGGATTTCCATAGAGATACCTGCATCCTATAGTAGCATAAAATGAATGCAATACTTACAGCATAGGTATAACCAAACCACTTGCAATGGCAGAGCCTGCTGTCAAACAGGAAAGCAAGAAGTAGAATACAAGTGCCGTAAAAAGAGAAGCATATCCAAATTCCTCGTGAGTTCCACGTCTGAATAAGTACGTGATTCCTCTCATCCCATTCTCAGCCAAGAGAGCAGCAGCTTTAAATGAGATTGGAAAGGTGGGAGGTGAGAGAAAGAACAAACAGAAGGGCTCTAATGTCCAGATAGTTTATCAAACAGGCTTCTGTGTAGAGTTGCATCTGCACAGGTCTCAATATTACTTTTTTCACAAAACCAATGGCTTAACTGTTCAGTCTCAATTGGTAATTGTAAACCACAATTAAGGACATGTAAGTTGTTCAGATCCATCCCTTGCTACCTTCCCTTCCCCTCTCTACTTCCATGCCACCTTCTGTTTTTTCCATTGTCTATTATAGATTAGAAGGATGATGTCTAGTTTTGCTTTTGCTTGTTAAACTCTACAGAGCACCAAGGACACTGATGCTTGATGGATCATTGTGACTGTGGTTGCTGTTTGTTATGCCACATCTTCCAACTCAAGATTCATTGGGCAGATAGGCAAGGCAAGTCCTTTTAGTATTGCTGCCTATCCACCTAAGCTATCATGTCCTGTGACCAAAGTCCTAAATAGGGCTGAGCTACCAAAGTCTCTAGAAAAGTGTAGAAGAGCATAAAACGGTTAAGAAGCATCTGATCTCCTTGAATGCCTCAGAAACTGTTTCTAGTTTGTTATTCAACCCCAAGTAACAGTAACAGTGAAATCAAAGACTTTGGTCAAATTGTGTTCTGGAGAGAAACAGCATAGTTGGAGAAATGCAGTTACATGAATGCTGGTCATTCCTATTCCTAGTTCTACTCCCCACCCACCCTCCTGCATACCTTCATTAAAGGATTGGTTGGAATAGTTCGCTCCATCTGGTCCAGTCTGGATTGTTCCCAGGGGACAGTTATATTCTGAAATGTGCCACGTAGGCTGGCTTATACTTGAAAAAAAAAAGAAACAACATTGTATTCATGAGTAGAATACATACTGCAAAAGGGGGTTCAGACATACTACATGTATTGAATAACATGTGAGGCAGAGCAAGCAGACTGAACCAGTCATCACCGTCCTCAATAGACATATCTATGTAAGTGCATAGAACACTATATGTACCCAATCTGTATTTTCCCTTTCATAATCCTCACCCAATCTGTATTCTCCCTTTCATAAAGGGAAAGTACACATGTAGAGCCCCATAACAAACCAACTAAATCTAAGAAAGGTGTATTTAAGTCCTTGAAAGATCTAATTTCAAAGTTCACCATCCAGCAAAGACCAGTTAGGGGTGGGACTAGCCCATGTGGACCCACAACTCCCCCTCACATGTTCTTTCAACACATGTGTGAGTATCTGAAGTCCTCAATATCTCTCCAAAATATTTATTATCCATAGAATAACTCTAGGATTGGTGCTTGTTTGGTTCTTTTTAAAGTATTCAATGATTTGGTAAACTGTTTCACTTCTATATCTTTAAATTTGGAACTAAACTTAGTTTAGGAAGAGGAGTTAGCTTTGTGTTTATATGATTGACATCGTGCATATGTTCTGTACTTAAGCAGTTAGCCTCCATCTCTCTATTCTATAGCTCAACGTCGAGCCTACCAAGTGGCAATAGCGACGGCGAAGAAGACTTTCTTCACCGCCTCTATTGCATCTGCAGAAAATAGTAGCAGGAGACTCTTTCAGGTGGTCCGCAATTTAACGGAACCACCTTTACCACCGGGGCCTTGTAAAGACCCCAAGATCTCCTGCAACGATTTTGCAAAGTTTTTTGCAGATAAAATCGCTCATATTCGGAAGGAGCTAGACACCACTGTGGGAGCAGGGCTGGGGCGGGAGAGTGCTAGAGCCCTGTCTGGTCAAGTTGCATGGAATCAATTTCAATCCGTTACCCCCGAGGATGTGGACAGGCTGCTTGGACGCGTGAAACCAACCACCTGTCTCCTTGATCCTTGCCCATCCTGGCTAATAAAAGCAAGCCAGGAAGGGCTGGGCGATGGGCTCTGCGGGGTGGTGAATGCTTCCCTCTGTGAGGGAACATTCCCAGATCCGCTGAAAGAGACGGTCGTTAAACCGCTTCTTAAAAAAACATCTTTAGACCCGGCCAGTATGGCCAACTATCGCCCAGTCTCAAATCTTCCATTCTTGGGCAACGTGATTGAGCGTGTGGTTGCTGAACAACTCCAGGCACGCCTGGAGGATGCGGACCATTTGGATCCCTTCCAATCGGGGTTCAGGCCTCATCATGGGACTGAAACTGCCTTGGTCGCACTGGTTGATGATCTCCGGCGAGCTAGGGACAAAGGTGAGAGTTGTTTCCTAGTTCTGCTGGATCTCTCAGCGGCCTTTGATACAATCGACCATAACATCCTTCTGGACCGTCTAGAGGGGTTGGGAGCTGGGGGCACTGTTATACAGTGGTTTCGCTCCTTCCTCCTGGGCCGTGTTCAGAAAGTGGGGGGGGATGAGTGTTCAGACCCTTGGGCCCTCACTTGTGGGGTACCTCAGGGTTCCGTCCTCTCCCCCATGCTTTTTAACATCTATATGAAGCCGCTGGGAGAAATCATCAGGGGGTTTGGACTGGGTGTCCATCAATATGCAGATGATACCCAGCTCTACCTCTCTTTCAAATCAGAACCAGTGAAGGCGGTGAAGGTCCTGTGTGAGTGCCTGGAGGCGGTTGGAGGATGGATGGCGGCTAATGGATTGAAGCTGAATCCTGACAAGACAGAAGTACTGTTTTTGGGGGACAGGGAGTGGGCTGGTGTGGAGGACTCCCTGGTCCTGAATAGGGTAACTGTGCCCCTGAAGGACCAGGTGCGTAGCCTGGGAGTCATTTTGGACTCACAGCTGTCCATGGAGGCGTAGGTCAATTCTGTATCCAGGGCAGCTGTCTACCAACTCCACCTGGTACGCAGGCTGAGACCCTACCTGCCCGTGGACTGTCTCGCCAGAGTGGTGCAGGCTCTAGTTATCTCCCGCTTGGACTACTGCAATGCGCTCTACGTGGGGCTACCTTTGAAGGTGACTCGGAAACTACAGCTAATCCAGAATGCGGCAGCTAGACTGGTGACTGGGGGCGGCCGCCGAGACCACATAACACCGGTCTTGAAAGACCTACATTGGCTCCCAGTACGTTTCCGAGCACAATTCAAAGTGTTGGTGTTGACCTTTAAAGCCCTAAACGGCCTCGGCCCAGTATACCTGAAGGAGCGTCTCCACCCCCATCGTTCTGCCCAGACGCTGAGGTCCAGCGCCGAGGGCCTTCTGGCGGTTCCCTCATTGCGAGAAGCAAAGCTACAGGGAACCAGGCAGAGGGCCTTTTCGGTAGTGGCGCCCGCCCTGTGGAACGCCCTCCCATCAGATGTCAAAACGATAAACAACTACCTGACATTCAGAAGACATCTTAAGGCAGCCCTGTTCAGGGAAGTTTTTAATGTATGATATTTTAGTGTTTTCTGGTTTCTATGGAAGCCGCCCAGAGTGGCTGGGGAAACCCAGCCAGATGGGCGGGGTACAAATAATAAATTATTATTATTATTATTATTATTATTATTATTATTAAGAAGACAGCTCTCCTTTTTAAGCCCTTGTGTTGCAATGTGTATAATGGGGAGCAATCCGGTCACAAAAGAGCCTATAGCCCACTGATAACTCTAGATGCGAGGTCACTTATCTTTTGGGGCCAGGGGGCACATATGGTATTTTAATAAAGTGCTGTGCTAACCAGTGGGGGTCGCACAATGGCTGCTGTAGGGGTGTGGCATAACACAAAATGGCTGCTATAGGAGAGGTGTAGGAGAGGCTAAGATAGTGCAAACAGGAATTGAGGAGGAAGAGCTAACAATATCTCATGCACTGATTTGTGAGGAAGCATTTACTGAAACCTTTCATGCATGCCATATAAAGAGGGGTGGACACACTAGTACCCACAGGTACTGTGTTATTGAAATTTACTTTAGATGCATCATTTGAGAATTACCCAAGTGGATTATTTCTGTGATTTCCTTACAACCAACTGTTTCTATGATTCCATGACATCATTCTGAAAGGTTTCTTAAATAGAAACATCAGAATAGGATGGATAGGAAGGTTGGGATGGATGGGTGGGTGGGTGGATGGATGGATGGATGAAATGGATGGATGGAAACGTTTCATTTCCTGGGCTCCCATATTCAAGCAAATTGTTGGTCTGGCACCAACAACTTATGAAGTTGCACTTAAGCTTCATGAAGGGACCAATTCTGAAAATGAAGAAGCCAGTGGCACTTACAAAGATGCCTGCATTCTTTTTTCACTACTTACTTCTCTGGCTTAGCAGATGGTTCAAATTCTGGCAGGTTCTTGACTGGAGTACAGTGAAAGAAATATGGCAAGTAGACCGTTGCAGTAATTGTCAAAACCTATACATGTTTTTAAAAATACGTAAGAGAGAAATGTTGAATATAAAATAAACAAATTTACCCTTATACACACCCACTCAAGTTCACATCCATATAAGAAAGGGGTATTTAAGCTCTTGAAAGGTCTAATATCAAAGTTCACAATCCAGCAATCCATGACTAGAATTCTGACTTCTTTTGTACTGGTTTTAGGATTGGAATTGTCTTCCGTTAGTTACTGGAACATTCCTTCAAGATATCCAGCATTCCAACTTGTTTACCGCTGAATCAGAAAAAAAAAAGTCAGTTTGTCTGCAGATAGATGTTGGTTCTAATTCAGTAGTAAACAGAAGGTTTTCCCAGGGTAAGCAATGGAACAGATGAAAAGCTACTTGTACTTAAAAAGCACAGGACAAGCAGATAACCTCTCAGACCTTTGCTTTCTAGGTATAAGACAAGCGGAAGTGTGGGCGAGCCCTAATGCTGTGCAGAATGCTCGATCGAGCTAGCCATGATTGTTGTGGTCCTGCCTTCTATTCATTAAGGCAGCAAGGGCTGAACTCACCACATCCTGGAGGTGGAGAGAAGTCAGTGAAGGACAGGGGAGCATGCTATTACTGCTTTTCTTCTGTTGCTAAAGCAGGCAGGGACTGAAGCCACATTACTCCAAAGCAAGAGGCAGTTCACTGGACCCACTGCCCACTCTCCCACCTTCCTACAGTAGGCAATAGGTACCTGTAATAAGTGTTCTATGTTTTAAGTATATCGCACAGGAGAATTAACAGGTGCATGATGTCTGTCCACCTTCTCCTGCTGCTTGGCTAGGGAAGGAACTATGAGGAAGTTAAGGAGGGTAGGTGAGTATGGTGGGTTTGATCTGTGTGCAAGAACTCTACCCAAATGCTTTTTTTGTGCCTTGACCCATATTTTTCAAGTGCATCCAAACAATAGACAATGTTGCTCATTATGCAAGGACTTGCATATTCTATAAACACTCATTTTGCCAGTAATATTTACCATGTGTGACCTACTGAGTTTTCACATGGTGGTGAGAGCAGTCAGTCAGAGGAGAAATGTGTGAGTGTATTGAAGAACAATAAGGGGAAATTCCTTAATTACAAAAGAAATTATTAAAGTCAGGCCAAGAAGCATAGATGCTGACGTGGAATCCCATGAACCTATGCTTCAAAGATCCCTGCACTCAGAATCCTTATTCATGCATCAACTGCATTTGCCAATCTCCATTCTTAAGCAAAATTCTAATGCAAGCTTTGTTGTTTTGTTTTAAACTTTTTGAAGTAATCTTTGCATGCTATTGTTTTTTCTTTGTTGTTATGGTGTGTATTGTTGCATTTTTATATTGTAAACCGGCCTGTGATCTTTAAATGAAGGACAGTATAGAAATTAAATAAATGCTACTACTACTAATAATAATAATAATAATAATGTTCCAATAGTTAATTAAGCTAGTTGTTATAAAAAATACAGTGAAGAAATAATCTTTTATTTATTGCATGGAAGGACCTCTCATTTCATAGCCTAGAGATCAGCAGCTTCTTAGCAGGAAGGTACTCAGAGTTACCTTGTTTCTTATCTGTTTTATTTTCATATATGTGGGTCCCTAACCCCAAAGTCTCTGTTTAAATTTGTATGCATGTGATAAGATCAAAATATGTCTGAACAGCTGAACATAAATTTATGAATTATGGATATATTCCCAAACAATGTATTATGTAGCAATATCAACAATAACTGTTGTAAATTACAATCCTAACCTGATTGTTAATGACTAGACTTCTGCATAATTCAGAAAGACTGGAAAATATTGGTAGGAGATAGATTCAGGGCCTCTGAGTATCTGCTGTTATTCTGCCAGTTCTATGTGGCAACTTAGCACCTTCCATTGTTCTAGTAACCTTTATGTTTTCATGTCTTAATTCTAGCTAGCACAGTTGTAACTTTGGAACACTTGGCAAAACACCATTAAGTACTTACAAGAATCAGCACAGATTCTAAGAGCTTAGCTGTTTTTCTGAGGGATGTTTTCGGAATTGTGTTGAAGAACCACATGCGTAATCTATTAATTCTTATATTCAGAAAAACAAAAAGAGCTCCTAAAAGTCCTCCAAGTATTCCAAGGAAAATGGCTGGAACGAAGGCCAACACACTCATGTCCAGTAAGTTCTTAACCTGCATTGAAGAGGAAAGAAACAATATGTTCTGTTAATTTTGCCATTTTAGTTGACATACAGCAGCCACTCTGTTAAAAGAGGTGTGATACAACAACTCGAAGAAGCAGAAATTAGATGTAGAAAATGCAGGTTGTACTTGCAATAGCTTATGGATCATAGCCAAGGACCTCATGCCAGATTCTTTATTTTATCTGATGCTGTCTTCTACCTTTAGTTTTGCATAGAACCAGAATAAGCTTGGAATAGGATACTGGATAGGCTGGCCTGCTTTGTTGGATGTGCCAGTTATTATTTAAGAATCAACAGCATGTTTTCCCTTGAAATTCTAAGTTTTTCCAGTGCCTCCCAAAGAACTTGTCATGCTGTATATATCCTTGAGGTTTCTCTATCAAGGAAATCTTTTCAGACATTGAGTTGTTTTAATCAATTTTATTCCTGTTGTAGTTCTTTAATTTCATAGAATCATAGAATTGTAGAGTTGGACAGGATCCCAAGGATCATCCCCTGCAATGCAGGAATCTCAACTAAAATATTCATGACAGATGGCCATCTAACCTCTGCTTAAAAACCTTCAAACAAGGAGAGTCCACAACCTCTTGAGAGAGAATATTCTGCTGTCAAACAATTCTTACTGTCAGAATTTTCTCCATATGTTTAGTCAGAATCTCCTTTATTATAACTTGAAGCCAATTGGTTCGAGTCCTACCCTACAACGCTTGTTCCCTCTTCCATGTGACAGCCTTTGAGATAATTGAAGATGGCTATCATATATCTTCTCAGCTTCCTCTTTTCTAGGCTAAACATACCCAGCTCTTTTAACTGTTCCTCATAAAGCTTGGTTTCCAGACCCTTGATCAACTTGGTTGCCCACCTCTGCACACATTCCAGTTTGTCAACATCCCTCTTAAACTGTGGTGCCCAAAATTGGACAGTATTCCAGGTATGGTCTGGCCAAGGCATAATAGAGCGGTACTATTACTTCCCTTGATCTGGACACTATACTTCTGTTCATACAGCCTAGAAAAGCATTAGCATTTTTTGCTACTGTATCACACTCTAGAACTCTTCTTTAATTCCATGGCAAGCTCATTGCTTCCTGATTCCTTTTACTTCCTATATGTCCCTAAGAAGCAGGGGATCCTGAGGGGCATATTTTTAAATCTCAGAAACTGTTGTGGGCACCACAAAATACCCATTTCATAGAATGACAATACTCCCCTAAAACAGGCAAAACACAAACCCCAAATAAGTACAGGAACAGCTAAAACTACCAAGTCTCCAAAAAGGGGAAACATTTAAAAAATGGAAGAAAGGGAGACTTGGTGGGTGCCAAGGGCAACATGGTGTTCCTATGTACCATGTTGGGGACTGTAGCCTTACAGAGACTGCTGGGTACTTTAGTACAGAAGACTACATTGTTGCCCTTCTGAACGTCCTAACAGCAGATGTACA
This sequence comes from Podarcis gaigeae, assembly GCF_964106915.1. Classification (NCBI taxonomy): domain Eukaryota; kingdom Metazoa; phylum Chordata; class Lepidosauria; order Squamata; family Lacertidae; genus Podarcis; species Podarcis gaigeae. The sequence continues at coordinate 40,912,876 of NC_139683.1, forward strand.
TCTTCTACACGTCTGTAAAACCAGCAGAGCCTTACTACACATTTGCACTGCTCTCCATCAAACACATGCATACCAACAGAAATATTTTTTTTAAAGATGCAAGTAATCCCATACAATCCTATTTCCCTAAAACAGAAGCACTTGCTCAATTGCTTATAACTTGTATTTGCCTGCTCAGGATTGGGTTTGGGGGCCACCATATGCCAGAAACAATTTCATATGGCTTCCAGTGGCTCCAGGAACAGATGTACTGATGGAGTGCTCAGCCAGCATATCTAGAGAGTTGTACCAGTGAATAAGCAACAGAAGTGGCATATTGGGTGTTGCACCAGATATAGGGAGCTTCCACCATATCCTATAGCAGGGGTGTGGAACCTCTTTCAGCCTGTGGGCTGCATTCCTTCTGGGCAAACTTATGTGGTTCATATGTCAACGCTGTGTGGGGCCAAAGGTAGAAAGTGGGTGGAGCGGTAATGAACATTTTAACTTTGTTCCCCCGCACTGCCCTATAGCTACTTGGCTGGCATACCTCCAGCAAAGAGTCGCCCCTTGATTCTGCTACATATAGCTTCTCCAAAAGAAAAAAAGAACCTGCATGATATAACTGAAGCTGAACCATAAGCTATTACAAGTGAAATATGCATTATATATAATTTATTTTTGTCTTCTAACATGTTTCTTCTAACACAGTGTGCATTGCATTTGCAGCATGAGTTCATAAGATTTATCTTGGTTCATAGTTCCTACTTGAGTACATTTCACATTTTTCCTGCTCTTTAAAACTTAAATCCAACCAAGATGAACTACACTTTGTTCTGAGTAGTAGCAAGTTGTGCTGCTTGGTCCTATGCACGCTTATTCCCAGGTTAAGTGTGCATAGTACTGCAGAATTTATAAATAATAAATTCAGACTTCCATAAAATCCTACCCTTGGAAAATCAAGGGTCTTAAGACTTCTTCACACTGCTATGTTCAGCATAAACTGAAGAAAATAAATGTTGGTTTTTTTCTTGACATAACCCACAAGCTCTCTGCTCAGAGTTTGGCTATAAAACATGAAAGCAGCCAGATTTCCCTGGAGCCCCACACTAAATGAAATGAAAGCATTTGATTATCTAGCCTAGCTGACAAGCAAAAAAAACCAAACAGTGAAGCTGTGGTAGAAACCACATTGGCAACAGTTCCTCCAGGAGAGAGGGAGTCAAAATCAATTGCTCTTTTGTGAAATATCCTAAATAACTTATAAAGGACTATAAACTGTAACTCAAGGCGGAAATCATTATAATCCACTGTATTGTTCTGTATGGCAATTGTGGCAAAGTGGCTTTTCTTCATGTTGAGTAAAAACTTCCTCAAAGGAAGATGTTCCATAAACCCAACCAGGTGCCACTACCAACAAGTACCTGTTTCTGATCATAGATGCACAAGTGGTATATGCACAATGTAAGCCACAATCCTGTATCTATTCTGTTGTTTCCTATAAAATGCTGCATTTTGACGTGTTTTCACCCAAACCAGTTTTAATCCAAACTGAGGAGGGGGAGGCCTAGTTGAGTTTTAAACTGGTAATGTGTACACAGCCCCAAAATGAGCTAACTAGGGTTTTAAATACCCTTGAAAATGTGTTTTCTTGCAAGACCCTTTCCAGAGAGAGCAAGTTCTCTCCCCCACCATATACCACCTGTCTCTTCAGCTAAACAAGGCAAGTACAAAAAGAATGTTGCTTTCTCTGCAAAGAGTTGCACAGGGGAAATACCCTTGGAAAGAATAAGCTGCACATCTTGAAATGTGTCAAACAACTTTCTAAAAATAAAGCGAGTTTTGACTTCTACAGCACCTTTGGCCATCTTTCATTCGTTTTTGCCATTTATTCTTGACCCTTCTGAAATCACCCAAAATCCCAAGGTCTGAGTTTGAGTGGAATTAAACAAAAACCTGTCACATCATTTCTTCCTCTATAACAGTGGCTAATAGCTCTGGTAACCAGGGCCCTGGTGGAGGGTGACATAATAGCTTCTTTTGGAAATGTCTCCCAAGCATCTAGTTAAGTCTAAGCTAAGCTGTTGGTCTGATCGGACACAGTAGAACTGCTTGTGTTTATGTCTGGCAAATCCATGAGTGATCTCTTTTGCTATCAATATTAAGTTAATAGATATTATAAAGTACCAAAGGTATGCTGGCCTACATTCTTTTATCGAACTATCCACAAAGGAACAGCAGTTCTTTGTAAATGCTATCTGATAAAAATGAATTGTTCACAAATGTGGTATTATTAGGCTAACTTCCTGACGGCAGGTGTTGTAATACAATCCAAAGTTTCAACTCTATTTTCATTATATCTGCCAAGGTCCGTGTCCCTTTGTTACAGTAAAGTGGCTTAGCACAAATCCAGAAGACAGGAGTTTGTGCCAGTTTTATCCTGTCTAGCCAAGAGAATTATCTTCTCAGATTAACAGCACTTAAAAGTTACTTCAGTGGGCAAAACAATGTGTCAAGTATCATTATCCTACATATATATATATATATATATGAAAACTGAAGATGCCAAGGACCACAGCTTATTGGTCAATTGCTTACCCCCTGCCTGTCCTTGGCCCTAGAATGTAACATTTAAATTACTCGTTTTGAACATACTTTTGTTATTTGTTATGCCTGCAGAAACTTTGTTTGCTCCAGTATGGAAACCATGCCATTGATGTGCCAAAATACATATGCAAGTTACTAAAACTAACTTGTTTTTTTATTTATTTATTTATTTATTTAATTTCTATACAGCCCTTCATATGAGGGTCACAGATCAGTTCATGGGTGTAGCCAGGATTTTTGTTGGGGGGGGGGCAAGACTTTGTTGGGGGGCAGGACTTTTGTTAAGGGACAGAACTGACATGATTGGTCAGTTAGTTAAGTATTCCTATTGTTTCACTTGATCTGGGGTGGGGGCAGCTGCCCCTCCTTGGCTACGCCCATCGGGCAGTAGCTCCAAAACTGAGCCTAAACCTCAATTGAAATGTAACTAGAAAATCAGTTTCCTCCAAGAGTGCCTAGATCTGGTCTGCGACCACCTGCTCAAGAACCTTCCCCAAGGAGGGAAGATTGGCAACTGGTCAATAATTATTTTGATTGTGAGGGTTTCTTAAGGAATGGTTTTACTACTGCCTCCTTCAAGCAGGCAGGGACCATTCACTCTCACAAGGAGGCATAAATCACCTCCCTGGCCCAGCTAGTTTTTATCAGCCAAGAGGGGCAAGGGTCCAGAGCACAAAGTGGTCACCCTAACCAGTTCAAGCACCTTGCCCACATTCTTGAGCCTTAAGAATTGAAACTTATCTAACAACATTGGACTAGGCAGTGCTCTGGACACATAATGATGATGTCATTGTAATACTTTTTGCAAAAAATAAATAAATGAGTAGCTAGTCCCTAAATTGCTCAGGAGGACCTTCTTGGACAGGTAAGTGTGTTTCCATGAGCCTATTTCTTAAGAGTTTTCTCTCCCTCCTATCCACTTTTCCATTACATCCACATTCAATTATATTTGCTAAATTCCCTTATCATACATCTGGTTGAGGATCAGATGAGAAAGAACATGAGTCCACAAAGGAATACTAAAGAAGAGCCTGCAAGAAATCATATGAGATAAAGAATTCAAACATGAAATGGAAAACTATATTGGTACTTCTAGCCAGTTTTTAGGATTGTTTAAAGCACTGCTATAAAACAAGATTGTTCTGCAAAAGGTTTCTCTCACTCAGTTCTCTCCGTAAGTCTCCAACCTTGCCAAGAACACAGATATTATGAAGGTATTTGTTGTTGTTGTTTAGTCGTTTAGTCGTGGCTGACTCTTCGTGACCCCATGGACCAGAGCACGCCAGGCACTCCTGTCTTCCACTGCCTCCCGCAGTTTGGTCAGACTCATGTTTGTAGCTTCAAGAACACTGTCCAACCATCTCATCCTCTGTCGTCCCCTTCTTCTTGTGCCCTCAATCTTTCCCAACATCAGGGTCTTTTCCAGGGAGTCTTCTCTTCTCATGAGGTGGCCAAAGTATTGGAGCCTCAGCTTCATGATCTGTCCTTCCGGTGAGCACTAAGGGCTGATTTCCTTAAGAATGCATACGTTTGATCTTCTTGAAGTCCATGGGACTCTCAAGAGTCTCCTCCAGCACCATAATTCAAAAGCATCAATTTTTCGGCAATCAGCCTTCTTTATGGTCCAGCTCTCACTTCCATACATCACTACTGGGAAAGCCATGGCTTTTACTATATGGACCTTTGTTGGCAAGGTGATGTGTCTGCTTTTTACTATGAAGGTATTACTTGTCCCCAACTATGTTTCACCTCAATCTTTGTTTGGATTACTCTCCAGTTTATAAAACAGTCTCCTGTGTTTTATGGCATATTCACACAAGAAGTATGAGGTGGCATATGCCTTAAATCAGTCGAAACTGTGGTCTTTCCCATATTAAGATCCACATATGGAGCAAGCAAGTTAAGAGAGGGTTAAAGGCACATTGTAGGAACATCCTTATTTCAAATAAATCAGTTTCAAAGTGGGGAAATATGGAAGGGAGAAGCAGCCTGGGTTCCCCACACATGATTCCCACCCGCCAAATTGCCTCGAAGCTGTTTCCTGCTCTGCAGGGTTCCAAAGATGCATCTGCATCTGCCCAGAGTATTCACTAAAACCAGGATGAATGTTACCCATGATCTTCTGATATTGTCCTGGTGATAATGGGGAGGCAGGAGCCATCTGCTAACAATTCAAGACACTGAGTTATAGCCAACTAAGTATTACTCAGGGTAGACCCATTGAAACTGATGGCCCTAAGTTAGTTGTGTTCATTCATTTGAATGGGTCTGCTCTGAGTACAGTTAGCATTGGATACCACTCACTGTTCTTAATCTTTAAAGCTCTTTATGGCCTTAGACATGCACACCTAACAGAATGATTTATCAGTGTTCCATCATTGTTGGAGGTCAAGTCAACCTCAGCAAAGATTTGAGCTTATGGGGGTGGATTGTTCAGGGTTGTGGAATGGCCTTCCAGAGATAGTTAACCAAAGCACACTTGTGATCATTTTCAGAAGAATGTTTTTATGTTGCAAACTACCCTATGATCTTCAGATGAAGTGTTGCATATAAATTTAATTTTTAAAAAATGTTAAGGAGTCTGCAAGGCTTTTTTTATTCAGGATGGTGTTTGGGAGCTGAAGTCAGTTGAGCTGGGTGTTTATTACTGCTGTTTTAGATGTTCAACTTGTTTGTAATTCTGTTTTTATGGAATTTTAATTATGATTCTTAAAAAAAATATAAGCAGAACCTGCTGGATCAGGCCAATGGCCCATCTAGTCCAGCATCCTGTTCTCACAGTGGCCAACCAGATGCCAATGGGAAGCCTGCAAGTAGGACCTAAGCACAAGAGCCCACTCCCCTCCTGTGGTTACCAGCAACTGGTATTTAAAAGCATTGCTGCCTCAGACTGTAGAGCCAGAGCACAGTCATCATGGCTAGTTGCTATTGATAGCCTTATCCTCCATGAATTTGTCTAATCTACTTTCAGAGCCATCCAAGTTGGGGATTGCTGCTGCCTCTTATGGGAGCAAATTCTTCTGTTTAACTATGTCAGGGGTCAGCAATCTTTTTCAGCCATGGGCTGGTCCACCAACTCTCAGACCATGTGGTGGGCCGGACTATATTTTGAAGAAAAAAATGAACAAATTCCTATGCCCCACAAATAACCCAGAGATGCAGGTTAAATAAAACCACACGTTCTACTCATGTAAAAACACACTGATTCCCGAACCGTCCGCAGGCTGGATTGAGAAGGCAATTGGGCCGCATCCGGTCCATGGGTCTTAGGTTGCCTACCCTTGAACTATGTGCTGCATGGAGAAGTACTTTCTTTTGCCTGCATGAATCCTCCAATATTCAACTTCATTGGATGACTATGAGTTCTAGCGTTACGAGAAGGGAAGCTTTTCTTCCATCCACTTTTTCCAGGTCACGCATAAATTTATACACATCTATCAGGCCACCTCTTACTCACCTTTCCTCTAAACTATAAAAAGCCCCAATGTGGCAGCTTTTCCTCATAGCATAAGCAACCTTGAACATAGTGGAATATGAATATTTAAAATAAACAGGCACAGCAAAATACACATGTGGCCTTGACTTAATTTAGTGTGGATGTAGTACATACCCAAAATAAAATCCTCATCTCTGCTTTGAAAAATCCAAATTGGCCCCTGTAGACAAACCCACAGAGAGAAGAGGAGATGAGATCTGTAGTGAAGGCAGCCGTCATGCAGCAGAAGAACGTTTGCCAGGCCAGCTTGATATCCCAGAAAGAGGCCACCTCCTCCAGTGTGAATAGAAGTCCACCCACTGGAGCATGGAACACAGAGGCAATCCCTGCTCCAGCACCAGCCGTAACAAAATTCCTCCTGTAACAAAGAGGAGTATGGGGTGGGAGGAGAGGAGAGAACAGAGTTTCAGGATAATCCCATTACTTTAGATAAGTAAAATATACTCTTCATCTTTATTTACAGGTAGGTAGCCGTGTTGGTCTGCCGTAGTCGAAACAAAATATAAAAAATTGTTCCAGTAGCACCTTAGACACCAACTAAGTTTGTTATTGGTATGAGCTTTCATGTGCATGCACACTTTTTCAGATTCAGCTCATAACAATAACAAACGTAGTTGGTCTCTAAGGTGCTACTGGAAGGATTTTTTAAATTTTGTTTCTTCATCTTTAGTTCACAAAACAGCATGCATAATTAATTACTTTGTTGTGAGCTTGAAATAAGTGCCAATTTTACATATTTTCTTGGATCAAAATAAAGTCAAAATGATACCTGCTTTGGAATAGTGCATATGGCACTTCCAGACTGTTGCTATTTTCAGGTGGGATTCAATCCCGCAACAACAAATTCAAGTCTCACAACTATTTTTGATTAGGAGGGCTTGTGAAACAAATCCACTTCTCCAAAAGTTCAGACTTTTTGCGATGAGGAAAGTGATTGGGAAAGGTACCGGAAAGTGTAGGCTAATACTTGCAATGTCAACTGACCTTCCTGCAAGCAAATCAGACTGAATACCAGTAGCAGCTGGTAAGGCACTAGCGGGGGGGGGGGGCCTCTGTTGCTCTCCTGACTTCCCAACCCACTGGGTTGATGCTGTGTATAGAGACAGGAAGGGCCCCAATTCAGGGAGCTCAGTGTGGTGCATACAGGCAGGAGTGTTGGGTTGGCTCTGCCACCACGCACTGCACCATGCCAAGCTCCTCATACCTGCCCCTCTGCTTCTCAGAAACCTGCTGTGTTGGGTACCCTACACCTACTGCCTCACCAGCCACTACTGGTGAATGCTCTCTGAGCAGCCAACATTGTCCTATCTCCCTGCAAATGAATCAGGTCATCTGGAAGTGCCCATAGCAAGCTATGCAACAGCAATCTAGCCAACTCTTGTCAAACTGAGTTAACCCAAGTCCTCTATTACTAGATAGACCTCAAGGGCCAATGTATTTGGTTGTGACCCGTATCAGGTGGATTCAAACTGCCATGGGGATTTTAATGAACATGCAAAAATACTCCAGAAATCTGTGCCATTGGTCACGGGGCAAATTTCTTCCATAAGTAACAGCTTAACAAACACATCTCTAAGTTATTTCACTAATTGTTGAGGCAAGTTAAAAAGCAAAATGTATCATGTTTATTTGGGCTGTCTGGTTATCCTTGAGCCACAGATAGTTTGTAATGGCTTTTTGTTTGGAGATACAACAAACAGTATGGTCAAAGGCACATGTTTTATTTACATATTTTTATAATCCACTGTTTTAAGGCTATGGAACTTGATCATTCAAAGCTTTCCAAATGCAGGCTTGACATGAACAATAACACTGGTATAATAGATCTTGTTTAAAGTAAGATCTTACAGGGCACCCCATGGATTTGCAAATGCCAGCATTTCACAAATAGAAGATAAAGTGTTTGTGATCCTTGTCCATACTGCAAGATCTGGTGATTTATCGCATCCAAGTATCTTGAAAATATGTTATTTTATACAAAAGTAGCATTCTCCATGTCACATTGCATGAAGTCATTTCATGTGAGCAACATCCATTTAAAAATCCCCTGACCATTTTGACCTGAAAGTTCTGTTTTGTTCATGCTCTATAACTGAGTAAGCCACTATTGAAACATATGTGAGAAGGCAATTAAAAATCAGATGAGCAGCCTTAAACCTCATTTATTCTATGCATTCAACATAGCAGCTTTACCATATTCTATTTGGCAGCTGTATGCTTCATAATGATGGTGCTCAAAAGTGCAACATAACCAGGTTTCACTAATCAAGCTTCACCAGTCAAGACAAACACATGTGGATGTGGATTCTGCTCCACACTCACACCACACAGCATTAAGCCACAATGACCACCTTTTGTCTTACTTCCAGGTAAACACATATACATTGCACTGCGAACTGCTGTTTGAAATGCTGTATTTGCTGCTGTGGAGGCTAATTTAGGAGGAAAGCTGTCTGGATTTTTGCATCCAAAACGGACCCTTGTTTCTCCTAAAGAAAGCGTCTATACAATTCTTCAGCAGTATAACCCTTATGAGCTGAATCCAACATTGCACAAGCAAACTTCTACTTCTATTCTTTCCTCTTGCAGCTCTCAGGCTCTCCCCAAATATGTGGAGACTGCCAAATGGCAGAGAAGGATGTAAAGTCCCATTGCACTGTTTGATAGCACTGGATACACAACTCTATGTTTCCACTGAAGACACCATTACAGTTAAATGCTTCTATTGTTACTTTTACATGTTACCTAAGTTAAGGCAGCCAGTAACCCTTTTTAGTTAACTATTGCATACTTATTTGATAAGGTCTCTTACTTGTCAGCTGAGTTCCAAAATCTGGTGAAGGATGGGAGATTCATTCCAAGGATCTTTGGCCTGGACTGGCTCAATCCATATCCTATTATTGCACTGGGGAAAGTATTGTGAAAAATTAATGGTATATTTAATTTGCTGATTTACAAAGTTTCAGATTAAAGAAATCAAATAACCAGATGGCAGAAGGCATGCAAAACTAGTTGGTTACAAGCTGCTTTGACTTGCTCAGTGAGAAAAAGTGACCAATAATTTTCATATAATAGCAATGATAAATTTAATTCATTCTTTATATTATGGATTATACTCATAAGATTTTATGTGTTTTATATATATGAATGGGCATGCAACAAAATATTGCAGTAGGAAGTGTGTTTATTCAGTGTGCCAGTCATCTAATGCCTTTTCCCAATATCCTCCATTCCATTCTCCCTATCCATATTTTCTTTAAAATCTCTAACTTTTAAAATATTGATTTCTCACCCCAAGTGAATCATGGGACCTTCTGGTCCACAGAAAAGACCAGATGCCACAGCCAGAACACAAGAGACAAAAGTTCCCACAAAAGTTCTGATATTAAAAATGTGCTGAATAGAAGCTCCGTTCAGAAAACCTATGACTTCCGGTAATCCACTTGGTGCACCTGTTGGACAAAAGAACTGTGAAAAGGAAAAGGCAATATTATTGTAGCAGCCACAAAAGCTCACATAGCACAGCTCGAATCAAATGTTATCCAATATCCAGTCATGATTCATCGACAGGATTATCAGGTAAAAAGGTAAAGGGACCCCTGACAGTTAAGTCCAGTCGCGGACGACTCTGGGGTTGCGGTGCTCATCTCGATTTATTGGCCGAGGGAGCCGGCATACAGCTTCCGGGTCATGTGGCCAACATGACTAAGCCGCTTCTGACGAACCAGAGCAGCGCACGGAAACGCCGTTTACCTTCCCGCTGGAGCGGTACCTATTTATCTACTTGCACTTTGACGTGCTTTCAAACTGCTAGGTGGGCAGGAGCTGGGACCGAGCAATGGGAGCTCACCCCGTCACGGGGATTCGAACCACCAACCTTCTGATTGGCAAGCCCTAGGCTCTGTGGTTTAGACCACAGCACCACCCGTGTCCTGGATTATCAGGTAAACATGCCTAAATCAGGAGTGTAAGAACTTTTTCAGCCTGAGGCAACCTTCCAGCACTGAGGGCTTTCTGGCAGTTCCCTCATTGCGAGAAGCAAAGCTACAGGGAACCAGGCAGAGGGCCTTCTCGGTAGTGGCGCCCGCCCTGTGGAACACCCTACCCATCAGATGTCAAAGCGATAAACAACTACCTGACAATCAGAAGACATCTTAAGGCAGCCCTGTTCAGGGAAGTTTTTAATGTGTGATATTTTAGTGTATTTTTTATCTCTGTGGAAGCCACTCAGAGTGGCTGGGGAAACCCAGCCAGATGGGCGGGGTACAAATAATAAATTATTATTATTATTATTCCAGGGGCCACATGCTAGGGATAGGTGGGACTAGGGGCAAAATTGGACAGAAAAGTTAATATAAATTTTACCTTCTACAGTAAGCTAGTTTCTACACACACAAAACACAAATACACACACCTTTTCTATCTTCCACATAAGCAAGCAACAAGCATTATTATGGGACACATTCCACCCAGACAAACATATCATATCCTGATATTTTAAAAACTGAGCAAGAAGCAGGTGCTCAGTACTTACCACAACCAGTCCTGAGGATACAATGATCATAGCCAGCCCAATTCCAAGTATGTATAACCAGGTCATATGAAAGTTGCCTTTCTGCCAGTTTTACAAAATAAATAGTTATTGGTAGAAAAACTGCATAATATGGTAGGATATTCATTTGCCAGACAAATACATTGTCAATCCACATATTAGAAGAATGTAAGAACCTTAAGGAACAGACCGATTGCCCATCTTGTCCAGCATCCTGTTTGCACAGTGATGAGTATGGCACCATCTGCCCCCATCAACTTCTCCCATTGCTAAAATATATGGACAGGACCCCCCCCCCCCCAACACACACATACAATTGTCATATAGCAGATGCCAGCAGTTTCAGCTACCAAACCACCTCACCAGCCATTACAGCTCTTGGTAAAAATGGCATTCAAGCAACCAATCCAAGGATGGTATTCAACTACGTTTTATGTAGAGCAGACCTATTGAAAAGAATGAGCATAACTAAGCTAGGTCCATTAATTTCAATGGGTCTGTTCTGAGTACACTTAGCTGAATACGTGTCTTTAAAGAACACATGTTCATAGAAGGAAGTCATCATGTGGATTTATGCTCTCTGTTTTACAATATTTGAAATTGATCACTTGAATGAAATAGCCATTAAACAGGGAATATTGTCTGAGCTGAAAATAGCAAGATCCCATGTCACATATATTAGGGCTGCCATACGTCCAGGATTTCCTGGACATTACTGGGATTTCAAAGGCGGAAGTGACATCCGGGGGGAATATCCAGGCAGCGGTTTGTCCTGGATCTTCAGTTTTCCACAACAACTTTGAGGGTGTCCAGATCTTTACTTCTTGAAATATGGCAACCGTAACATATATTGCATATTAATTAACTATATTCACATTTATTTTAAAGGATTAAAGACAAAAAGGCACTTTTAGTGTCACTTGACATAAATACAACTTACTTTATTTTCAAGAAATCCCTTTACTTCATGCCTAGCTGAGGTTACAATTCTAATTGTTTGCCTAGGAGAAATTCTGATTCAAATCAACAGAACTTTATTTTAATATTGCTTAAAATGTAATTTGACTATTAATTATTTTAAGATTTTGCACCCTCATCTTTCTCAAGGCAAATGCTCTTCCTGAATAATACCATAGCTACCCATATATCCCAGTATCCAATTAACAAAGGCTGTGCCGTTTTCTTAGTGAATACTTTATAAAATTATTATAGAAGGTTATAAAATATGCCTTCCATTCCACCAATTTTGTCTGACTGTCATCCCATTCCATTTTGAACTGTTTGTGTTTGGGTTAGCCAGAATCATGTTGTCTCCACTGCCCTTTGCAAGTAAATTGACTCCCACAAATTTGCAAGAAAAAAAGTCATTTTGTTGAGATTGGATTCTCTTGTGCCTGTAAGTCAAAGATGCTGTTTTTGTTTCCCAAATATAAATGGCTCAGCAAGCTACCACAGATTTCCTGTCTTGGCCTCAGGTCAGATCTTTGACGGTAAATTGCAAACATGTGCTTACTCTGCAGTCATCCAGGAAGACCAGATACATGCAATTTGGGTCAAACTCTTTGCAAACTAAAGGGATAGACATAATTTATATTGGAATCTTCTCCTCTTCTTACCTGAAGTTTGCTTACATGTGACTTGTAATGTCAAGATTTTGTCAAAGGCCTCTTCCCAATTTTGTTGCCTACCTTCTATTCTTCGGTTGTTCTGAGCCTGAAATCTCAGACAACGACAAGTGAGTGTATCAAAGACAGTTGACAACTGGCTATTATGCCCCAGCTGCAACAAAACATGTCTCTCCTACATCAGTCTCTACAGCTACAGCAGGAGCTGCAACCTTACAACAACTTGACCTCAACCTCAAAGCACACTCCTCCATTGTCTCCCAAGGCAGATGGATGCCAACAAGAGCATGTGTAACAAAGAGGTGAAGGCACGGGTGTAGTTGGGGGGGGCAAGGGGAGCAGCTGCCCCCCTAAATCAATACAAATCAATACAAATCTGAGGTTCTGCCCCCCCAACAAAAGCCTCCCCCCCCAGCAAAAATCTTGGCTACGCCCATGGAAGAAGATGTTGCAACTGGTGCTATAAAGAGATGCCCTCTATGGTTATTCCTTCTTAGATCCTTCCATGCTGTGCTAGATGCAGTCTTAAGTATAATGGTTAGTCTCCATTTGTTTTCACCTTGATGGTGATGCTGTTAACCTCTGCCACATTAAAATAAGACCAGATGGACTGACTGAACCATGATGTCCTCTCTGTTGACAACTGCGTTCTTGTTGTCAACAGACTCAACAAGATGCGCATTCTGTACAGACTGCTCAAGCAGCCAGCATACCAATTTATTATGGGCCTCAATCTAAAGAAAATAGAAACTAAGCTGTGTGTGTACCACAGGCCCAGTATTGGGCCTGTCACATCAGCTATAAATACTGAGGGAACCATTATTAAATCCACTGACAATTTCTGTTATTTCAGTTGCCTATCTAAGAAAGTAGCAGTTCTCTTGGAGTCTCTCTTGGAGAACTCAAAATTGGTGTAGTGTAGTGTTTTAAAACTGACTTGGGGTCTTTGCTCCAACCATGGGACTATAGTTAATATATACTGCACCCCTGTGTGGTGCATTCATGGTAGTTGTTATTCCCATTTTTACAACAAATAAAAATGTAAATCTACTTTGTGGCTTCATTCTTTAACATGTTATTATTTGTTATATCTACACCATAACAATAATGGCTGCCACCTAAGAACCCTGGGAACTGTAGTTTTGCAAGGTTGCTGGGAATTGTAGCTCATTGAGGGGGTCACCTAACAACCTGTAGCATCCTTAAACTTCAATTCCTGGGATCCTTTGTGAGAAGCACAAATTGATATAAAGTGATATAAGAGTTTAATATGTATGATGTAGATGTGGCATGTGTGACAGGCAGCAGAGCCAGACCTGAGACTGGTGATGCAGTCCCTCAGAATCCTAACAGAGTGCTGGAATGTCTCTCCAAATGGCTACCAAGACAGCTAACCAAATAGGAGGTGCGGAGCAGCACTTTGGGAGGAATAGTTTCTGAGGCATTTGGTGTTTTTGTGTGTGTTTTTTTGTTTGTTTGTTTTAGATAGGGCTTAATTTGAGATGTTGGATAGGCAGTGATTAGGATAGGGTTTGTCTGAGAGAGTTGGTTCAAATTTGCATTTAACATCTGCTCTGAGGAAAATATCTACAGCTAGAATAAGGTGCCTTCATAGCTTAGAAAGTAAGACCATGTTAAGTGTCTTGGGACAGAATACAGTTAACTGGAGTTAAGTGGAGGACTGTGTCTGAGCCAGGGAAGGTAGCAGCTGTGAGAATACAGACTACCTGGGCCTCAGTATAGCCAGGAGGGGATAGGACTTCTAGGTACAGAAGACTTCCAAGCCAGTAACAAGGGGTGAGGTGATCCCCTGGGTCTGTTATACTAATTAGAACGCCTCAGGTGTCGGATTGCTCAAAGAGTGGGTAACTGACTAAAAGTGCCCCTCACACATGAACCAAAATATTAATCTGTGAAGGAAGCTATGCTGTGTCAAAAGTATTTAACTGTAACACCTGTCATAGCTAAGTAAAGGAAGAGAAACTGAGTTAAGCATTTTACCATCTATTCAAGAAACCTGAACATCTACCTGAAGTCTAACAACTGATTTTTAGCAACTGAAGTTTAAGAAAAGCTGGGCATAGACTTCTGTGTTTAAGCCTGTGACATTTTTATATTTCGTTTAACTAATAAGTTAACTTCTACCCGAAAGAACGCATCACCTGACCCAACCTCTTTTTGTAAATAAAACTTTTCTTATTTGATGAACTCCTGCTTGAGACTCTAAATCACTAAGTTTTCCCTCACACAAGATAGCCTGTGATAAATTGTAGAAATTTGTTTAATTGGCATATTGTGCGGTCAGTCCGCTATATTTAATTGAGGGCAATTCTAGACTCCAACATTCTTCAAGCCTCCCTTTCACAATGCTTTATTTAATTATTACAGTTATGTCTGAGCATGAATAAAAGGTGATTTTGGAGTAGACCAAAGGTCTATCACATCTAGCAGCCTGTTTCCCACAACCAGATGACTCTGGGAAACCTAAAAGTAACACTTGTGGGTAGCCAGGGTTGTAGTTCACTGTGGCTTACAAAGGGCTCCCATGCTATGACCAAGTTCAGGTTAGCTTAGCTTTAACAAAAACTGTTCTTCCTAAGTGGGGATGTATGAATCTGTCAATTTCAATTACCTTAGTTCCTTATGTTTCCAATCTTAAATTCCACATTTTTGCAGCAATTCATAGGGTTTTTAAAAAAACCCTACAAATATACAGTGGTACCTCAGGTTACATATGCTTCAGGTTACATACGCTTCAGGTTACAGACTCCGTTAACCCAGAAATAGTGCTTCAGGTTAAGAACTTAACCTGAACTTTGCTTCAGGATGAGAACAGAAATGGTGCGGCGGCAGCGGGAGGCCCCATAAGCTAAAGTGGTACCTCAGGTTAAGAACAGTTTCAGGTTAAGAACGGACCTCCGGAATGAATTAAGTACTTAACCCGAGGTACCACTGTATATATAATAAATGCATATAATATAAATATTCTAATATATATAATTCATCAGCATTTTAGTGCAAATTTCTCTTAATATACACAATTTGCATTCAACCTTCACTTATATAATTTTTATTGCAAAGCAGTCTCCCTTAATGAAGATCATTTGTATGTTATTTTCAGAAATCTGTGCATTGTTATGCACACTTTACCAGAGTATGTCATTCAGTGTCTGTAGAAAGAGAGGTCATCAGGGACAGAGGTGGCAGGTAACAAAATCTTACTTGGACTTTATTACTTCCCCCAAAGCAATTTGAACAGAGAGATTATTATTTTCTGCTGTGTTACCTGAATGTAGTTCTTCACTAGCTCCCATTTCAGTTTGATGAGGTAATCAATTATTTGATGGATCAGGAAACCCACTGTTCCTACTATTATTCCAATGATGCCCATCACTAACCATCGATCCCAGTCCATTCTAAAAAATAAAAATAAAAGCAGAATTGGTATAAGTTGCAGTAACCTCAGAATGTTAATAAGTAGCCTTTTGCTAATGCATCTAAAATGCTAAACAGTTATCATGGAATCTCAGTTTTTGAGAAGAAAAGCAGTCAGTTTTTTCTGAGAATCTCTCAGAAGAATTGTGATTGAAAGGTGTTCATGTCTTTCAGTCATGATTTTCTTTAAGTAATCACTCAGAAGCGAAGGACTGAAACTTCTTTGTTCCACCCATATGCCTTGTTCTTTCTTCCCCAAAGCTTCAAGTCCATATCCCTAGGCAAGTATTGCCTACATCTCTAATTTAGCCCTTTGAATTGTCCCTGATCCAAATCTTAGGTTCTGCAAAACAAATTGCAACAAGAGCAAATTGACTTAATTTTCATAATTTAATCCAGACACAACAGTTGAGAATTACAATCATAAACTTTCAAGATATCGTTTACTGGTAACAAATATGCTCCATTTAGCTCTTCTGATTATCCGCTACAGCTGCCTTAACAGCTAAAATAAGCAGGTGTGATGTCTCTTATGACTGCTCTGATGCAAGAATGTAACAATAGATCCAAGGATCCACTTCCCACTGGAAATTGGGTCTATTTAACATTTCCAAGAATCCCAGACCTAGTTATTCTCTGAAGAAACAGAGTCTGCAGCAAGAGCAAGAAACTCAGTCTGTAATCAATCCAATGTAGACTGCAACCTTTCCTGGTCACAGTGGACTTTCTTTCTTATAACAATTATAGATATGTAACCTGCACTTTTGCAGCAATACTGTGTATTACCAAGTTTTATGTTTTTATAAACTGCTCCTAAGGAGACATGCTTAGGATGTTCCTGGTACCTTTTCCCTCCCTGCCGTATTTTGTGGCATTCAGATTGGTACAAATGAAGGTCTTGCCCTACTGTGGATTTGAAAATTGCTCTAACCTGCCAGCAGAGTTTCCTGTGTTTTGCATCTCTTCAGAATGTGGCAGTTCCTCATTGGTCCCTAACAAAGCATTTCCCCCCAAACATCTGAGTGCACTCTTCACTGTTCCCAATAGGTGGCACCAAAACACTTTGGTTTAAGTTACAGATAGGTAGCCGTGTTTGCCATAGTCAAAACAAAAAAAAATTCCTTCCAGTAGCACCTTAAAGACCAACTAAGTCAGTTCTTGGTATGAGCTTTCGTGTGCATGCACACTTCTTCACACTTCTTCACTTCTTGGTATCTGAAGAAGTGTGCATGCACACGAAAGCTCATACCAAGAACTGACTTAGTTGGTCTTTAAGGTGCTACTGGAAGGAATTTTTTTTGTTTTGACTTTGGTTTAAGTTTATTATTCGATGTAATAATATTTTACAGTCATATGCGCAAAGAGGAAATAAAGGAAAATATGTTTGACCTGTGAAAGCTTTTTTGGGGGGTGAGGGATCCTCCATGTGCAAGTGGAGTGAGCCAAGTGAAGACAGTACTATTTCATAGCCTGCAACTCACTTCAATTATCTTTCTAGGAACGGGTGTTCCTAGGTGTTCTTGATGTGCTTTTAATACTTAAGCTACAAAATGATATTTTTCACCATGTCCATTTGAAATATATTTGACCCATTATTTCGTCTCTGCTGGTCATCATGTTGGGGACTAAGAAAAATGCAGGTTTAAATTATCTGACTCTTACATAAATTATTGTACAAGCTGAGGAAAATTAGGGCATGTTCCCCACCACCACCCATATTTTGGTACATCTGCATGCCATTGATTTGAACAAGAGAGGTAAGCGTGTGGTCAGATTTTAAAAATACTTTGCTTTGAGTGAACAGCACACTTAATTATAGAAAAAGTTTTCTTAATCAGTGCTATAAAGGAGTTGAGAGAAGTTAAGCAACATGAAACCAGACCAACAAACTTTAGTTTGATCGGTTTGGATATCTTTGCCCAAAGAAACCGCAATAGCTAAAGCTGATCACTACAAAGTTTGTTGCATCAAGCTTGAAGCTAATGAGAAATATTTATTCCAAAGCCATTTCTATTATGGAACTCTTTGCTGGTGCTCGATATCACTGACTCTCATAAAGTTTAAATCAAAGCAAGAACAAACATGTGTTTTGTCAGGAAATCCTAATGTAGATAATTGAGCATTAATTATATAACTCACTCTAAGACAGAAGCAGCTGACCCCATGCTAACTGGTATTTAGCAGCAAAACCATGACCCAAAGGTATCATTTCTATATACCCATGGACTTTTTAATAAAGAAAAAAAATCACAGGCTGCACACATGTACTGCCTTCCTGCTGCACTGTAACTCTGGTGGTATCAATTGTGCAATTGGAACAGGTCTTTGGAGCAGACGTCCAGGGCTGAACAGAGGTAGCCACATTTGTGGAAGGTCTCACCACATTTTAAAGCAATACAGCTTACCATTTAACACAAAATAACGCTAAAACCAATAACTAATTATCTGCCTAACTACACTGGATGGCATGTCAGCAGAACACACCTCCAAGCCCTCTGTAAACTGGGTTCCTGTTATTTCCATTTGCTTCCCTTTCAACCTCCTGGGAAGAAAAGGGGGGTGAGGGGGTGCACAGGTGCTGGCACACATCCCTGAACTCCAATATTCCAACTCCTGCTGGATAAAACAGGGGTCCCAGCATAGTGGGCATGCCCTCTTCATGCCTGTTCTGCAAAGGCCTATTGAAGTAGGCAGATCCCTTATGCTGGAGTGAGGGAAAATTGCATAAATTGTAAGGTGCATCCCTGACTCCAAACTCCCTTACAACTCCCATTGCTTATTTTCCCTTTCATGTGAATTTCAAATGGGGTTCCAATTCGGTGTTACTAACTCAGTGCTAATATCCAGTGTGTACAACAAGCAGGTTGTTTATTACCTGTAGTTTTGTCGCTGCAGCCAATTCTTGTAAACACTGCTGTGGGAAGGCAAATAATCCAGACTCTCGTGGACAGATAGGCGTTCCCTTTCTTTCTCTTGGAGGAAGTTCACCCTTCCTGAGCAGCTGCTGCTGCTGTTGCATCTGGGATCAAGAGACTCAATCAAATCTGGCCGATCTTCGGCTAGCAGCATCTCCTCTTCACCATCATTTGTGCATCTCTTGCAAGAAAGGAGGGTTGGCATTTTGAAGAATCACAAGTGGCAGCAGAAGACCTCAGACCTCTGTCTGCAAATCAGTGGTTGACAAATGCACCTGAAGAGGACTTACTGACTGCTGTGCAACAAGGGCTCACTGACTTATGTTGTGGGTTGGGTTGCTTCAGTAGCAGCACCACACAGATCCTGCGTGTTTGTGTCACCCAGAACCTGTCAGAACCAGATTTTTGTTTCATAGGTGACTTTCCCACCAGAAGGGTTGGGCAGGCAGCCAACTGAACACAGTGTCTTTCCTGAACAACACAGAGAATGTGAAGTCTTAGGGTTTAAAATCAAGTGGTGATTGCGGAGGGTTTGGTCATCATACTTCCCAGCCACTTAATGTAAAAAAATATATCAGGCGCTAAGCGTTCTGAACACATTGCAACAATGCTGTATCAGTTGAACTGGTAACTAGTGTGTTCCCAGGTCCATTTCAAAGCATAGGTCTTAAGCGTTAAAAGCCCTAAATGGCTTACGGCCAGGCTATCTGTAACTGCTTATGTCCCAAGTTCAGAATCGAAGGCTCTGGTCAAGGAATCTGTCTTTAAGATTGATTAGACGGGCAGGCACTAGGACATGGCCTTTTTCAGGAGTGGCACCCCTACTCTGCTGAACTCCCAACAGAGGTATAGTTAACCCTTCTGCTTAGGATTTAAAATGGCTAAAAACTCCACTCCCAAATGCCTTTTATGTGCTTTTATTGTGACTGTTTAAAAAAAATGTTTATGTTGGACCAACTGCATTTAAAAGCAAGGCTAGTCAGTGGGGTATCCTCAATGTTTTTGAACTACAACTCCCATCATCCTTATCATTAGCCTTACTGGCTGGGCTGATGGGTGCTGTAGTTCAACATCAGGAGGGAACCACATTGCTTAGCCTACGTTGCTGCTTAAACCTTTGTGTGTTTTTAAATTTCTAACATTTTTCATATAATGCAATATTGTAATGTTATGTTTACATAATGGCTGGCCACAGTGGCAAACCTCGGGGTCTCAAATTTCAGCAGTGCCCTTTGCAATGTCAAAATTCAAGCAACAAGCAAAGACAAAGGCTGCAAAAGGCACTAATAACAATGATTAGCACCAAGGCAGGCATTACAGAGCTGGCATCGTCTGGCATCTAATGATACCCATAGCCTGGGCCCACTGCCAATATCTGGAGTTTCCGGGTCTTGCTGTTGCCTGTTTACCCACTCCCCCTAAACAAGTGATTGAGTAAGTGAACAGAGCAAAAAGAAGGCATAGTAACAAATTCATGGTTTCCAACTTGTCTTCTCTCTGGGATGCGCTGTGGATTGGTCTCAAGAGAAGGAGGCAAACAAATAGGCAGTGGGAAAAGGTTATAAGGTGGTGTGTGCTCTCAGGTGGGGAGTGGCACAGGCTATTTTATCTAAAGGTTCCCCCAAATCAGTGTCTGAAGCAGGAAGCTGACAAAAGAAAACAGCCCGCCTACCTAACCTTGACGCTTCAAAGCAATGTCATTATTACTTTGGTTTAATTACAGGACATTAATGCTTCATTTTAAGAGACAGGGAACAATGCATGGATAGGTAGTGCTACATATATGCTTTTGGATACGGATAATGGGTGGCATTCAATGTATTCACATTTTTAAATAATCATTTACTATTTTTAATTATTATTATTATTATTTAGGGGGAAATATAAACTGCTTCCTAAAAACAAAAGTCCAAGCAGTGTGCAGATTCTGTTATATATAAAGGATGATTAAAATGAAGAAACCAATAAAAACAAACATGAAGAAAGCTATCATTAAAAACAAAGCACAATAAAAAAATGAAACAAATGTAAACTAAAGCATGTGTCTGGATAGGCTTACTAGAACAGAAAGGTTTTCAACAGCTGTCTAAAACAATACAGTAAAGGCACCTGCCTAAAGTCAAGACACAGGGAGTTCCACAGCACAAGTGCTGCCATGCTAATATACACTTGGGGTAATAGAGAGGAGACAAATCATAGTTGGGGAAACACCTCTGAATCTACTCAATAGATATTTTATCTACGTATTCTCTGAGGGCAGGAATACTGAATATCCCCTGCACCGTATCGCAGCTCAGTTTACTGTAAACTGAAAAACAGTAACAATACTGCATGTTTACATACAGGGCCTTAGATTCGAGTTCCACAGCTTTCCAGCAGCCTGGCTGTTTATACAATAGGAAAACAATAGAGGAATGATGCAACGGTTAAACCGTTCAGAGTGAACAACACAACAGAGATCCACAGTCTCTGTGTTCATCTTGCAGTTACCTTTCAGGCAGCCCTTGAATTATGGGGGAAATGGAAGCGTGTGGCCTTTAACAGCCACTCCTAACCCCTTGACCTTTCTTAAGAGACAAAAGTTTTGTAATTTATACAAAACTTTCAGAATACCTGTGTGATGCTGTGCAAAACAGTTTTTCCTTTAGGCATGCTGCCGTGGGAATATGGCCTTCTCAGCCATGTTAGGAGGGAGGGGGAGAAAGAGATAGAAGCTCTATCTTAATTTCTACTTCAGAATAAATATGGCAAACCTGAGGATACTTGGGGACACAAACACTGAATCTCCCATCATAACCAGCACACAAATAAGTGTTTGACAGCTTTAGCTTTAAAATCATTTACCAATAAGTACTGGGGTGATATTTAATATGATTAGCTCACAATGAAGAGGTTGCAGAAACATGGAAGCTGGTAGTGGCACATTACCAAGAATATCACTTCAACTGGAACTCTGCATATGCCCTGAAACTAAGCATTTATTTTGGCTTTGTTCTATGTAAAAGAGTGCAGTACGATTGCAAACAAACAGAGACATTGGTATAAGGTCAGTCCCGTGAGGGGAAGCTGTAGCAGCTTAATTCAAATCTCAAACAGCCTTTGCACAAGTCATAAAATTAATGGCAAAAAGGTTAATTATATATCCTGAACTTCTATATCTAATGCAAACAGACTCTTATTTCTTCCTAAGAACCTAGAAAGATGCATTCTGCACCAGACATCTTCCCCTGTAACTGGATTAAGTCTGTAAATATGCATTTCCCTGAAACATTTCTAATCACCTGCCTGTGACATGTGATTCGCTTGTTGACAATTCGCTACTTGAATCTTTTAAAAGTCCCTTCAGTCCTGCCCTGGTCTTTGAATTGGAGCTAATTTGTTTACTTTATTTACATATAAATAACTGGCATTATTTAATGCCAGTTACGAAACTTAATTCCTATAATTAGGCGCCTCTCAGTTCCCACATTGTTCAGTATCCTACCCAGGACACTCATCTACATTTTGGGGATCCTCCAGAAGGCTTTTCTGCACCACTCTTTTTCAAACTTGCTCTCACTCCATAGATACTTGCAGAAGCAATACTTCTTCAGCCTAGCTAGGCCCCTTACACCCCTGCTGCTTCCCCGCTACATTCCATTGCTTCTCAGCAGTTAGTTTTCTCTTCAGGTCTGTCAGAACTATTTCAAAGAGCACAAATTACCATTATTGCCCCAAAACACTTTTTAATAATTTTGAACTTTTTGGAGGGTCCCAAAGAACCCAGAGTTGAGCAGATTTAGCTCAAGGATGACCTACAAATGCTACCTTATCTTCAACCACCTTATCATAGCTTGAGCCTAGAAAACTGTATGCATCAGACATCCAGGAAGTTTAGGCCTCCACTGCTTAGCCTTTGCCAATAACTCTCAACCTAGTCATGACAGTGCATGTATAAGTCACAGTGAAATTCAGACTTCTCTCCGCCCTTCATCCCACAGGACAGGTAATTGTAGGATCTTGCTTCTTCTCTCTGCCTTTCTCTTTTTCCTGATCTCTACATACACAAAATCTGTTATTTCCATTTGAGCTTCTCCCCCTGGTGGCTTTAGACCTCCACTGCATACAGTCTGGCTCCTTAGTGCCCACCTGCTTTTGAATTATGGTGCTGGATGAGACTCTTGAGAGTTCCATGGACGGCAAGATCAAACTTATCAATTCTTAAGGAAATCAGCCCTGAGTGCTCACTGGAAGGACAGATCCTGAAGCTGAGGCTCCAATACTTTGGCCACCTCATGAGAAGAGAAGACTCCCTGGAAAAGACCCTGATGTTGGGAAAGATTGAGGGCACAAGAAGGGGACGACAGAGGACGAGATGGTTGGATAGTGTTCTCGAAGCTACCAGCATGAGTTTGACCAAACTGCAGGAGGCAGTGGAAGACAGGAGTGCCTGAAGTGCTCTGGTTCATGGGGTCACGAAGTCGGACACGACTATACGACTAAACAACAATATAATCCATGTAAGGAAAGCTCTCGTAGGAACACAAGAGTCCAGCTGGATCTAGCCTATGGGTGCCTATGAAAATCCCATAAGCAGGACTTAAGAGCAACCCATTTGAGTTTCCCTAATTTTCAGAGGTGACTTACTAGCTGCAATAGCATTCTGTGATAGGAACTGTTTCAGCTTATGGTCCATGGGGTAGCCTGTGTAACTTTCAACCATCTTGCTTTTTCTTTACTAATGGTTCAAGCCACAGTAGATGTAGATCACCTCCAGTAAAGATCCCCCAACTGAACATGCCTGTAAGATGCAGGTTCACCTGTGCATATGTATAGGCACAGGAGCAGGTAACAGGTGATACCAGAGGATGGGTCCCAGACCATTTCGTTGTGTTGTTAAAAACACCAAATAAAAAACTCTAAAGCGAATCTATGTGAGAATGAGCAAGTTTCTCCCTGTTCCATAGTACTAGAAACTAAGGGCTGCCGAATCGCAATTACTGGCAGAGAAGAGGAAGTATTTCTTCATTCAACGAAATTAAGTTGCATTAAATTCATCAACACATGGTATGATGATGGCCATTAGCATGGTGAGCTTCAAAACAGGATTACAGCAATTCATTGGCAAGAACTGGGGTGCTCTCAAAAGGCTGAGGTGTGATGATAGGGAAGTGAAAGGGGGAGCAATTTTTTCCAACAACACCCAAGTTGTTTCAATTGAAACTGCTAACATGGAAATGTCCAGCTTGGTGCTATCACAGCTGTGTTCCCCTCACCCACAAGCTCACAATGATGGGAACATATCTTGCTCCAGCAAATGAATAATCAGCTCACTTTAAGCTTGATTATCCCTTTGCAGTAATGTCAGTTACATGAGGAGAGGAGACCTAGAGGGCAAAGTTTGCCCATGAGTCAAAGGTCTCCCACACCTATTCTAATGGCTCAAGGAAGGAAAAAGATTGCACTCACAATGCAGAGACTGGTCAATACAGTGACCACAGCATGCCCAGCAAGTGTATATATGCAAGCTCCATGTAACTTTTCATTCTAAAAGGGTCTTCTCTTGCAAATTAGCCACACTGCAGCCTTCCACTGGTATGTTCTTTTTGCTGAAGAGAGGTCATCTGTGCACTGGATCTATTTTTTAAATGATTATTTTAGGGCAGCCAATCCAAGAACTGCAATCCTGCTCCGCTAAACCTCCCGAACCTTCTAACAGCAACACCAAAGTACTTTAAGATAGCACTGAAATGCTTACCAACAGTTTTCTTTTCCCCTATTATCACAGGGTTGTATTCAATAACTGAGTATAAGGCTTCAGTCATTGGAATAAGGAGAGAAGCAATTTTCAGTGATTTCCCCCTGAAGCTTCATGTGTTCCCCCTACATCTGATCTGGAGGGTCCCTACCAAGCCCAAAATAGCTCCCCTAACCATTCAACTAACAGAAGTTGTAGTGTCAACCTGAGTGACACTGTGGAATATAACCCATCATTTTTAATAGCAAACCTGCTTTTTAAAAAAGCAATAAAGCATCGCAATAATATGCGACACATGGGCATGAGCAGTTATGAAAGCAGTAAAGTTACAACTAGGTTTCCACTCGGTCGTCAATATTTTGTGTTTTGTCTTAAAAAGTATTACACATGTAGAACCTAACTTGTGCCTAGACTAAGGATCTGGCTTGGCTGAAATCACTTCAACAGCCCAAGATATAAAATAAGTGAGTGGAACACTGCCATAGATTGGGAGCAACATCTGACCTCTTAGTGCTGCAAGGTACTACTGGCACAACTTAAACAGAGAGATAAGCACAGCCTCAAATACTTTCCACATTTTATTTACATTTGAAGACTAATTTTATTCTCAATCACATATCCATACACCTATTTTCCTTTTTTGTTTTGCTTCACTAAAACTTAAATGCATGGTTTATTAGAACAAAGACTGTAAACAAATATTTGCAATGTCCATTACATGTAACACACAGGAGCCGCTTAAAAGAAAATCATTTCCCCATTTTATAAATACAAGTATCAAAACAATCCTGACCGTATTCTGTGACACTACTAGCAGTCAGCACCCACACCTTTGCAAAAATTAAACAAGTTGAGCAATGGTATTTGCAGTACCTGCTACTGAAACAATTTTATCTGCAGCTCTTTTACTAAAGCAAGATGGATAAAGCATGCCATTTGTATTTTTTCTTCTTGAGAAAAAGTTTTCTGAAACATTATTCCACAGCAACCTGACACTTCCTGTCATGCTTTCGTCTTGAAACACCGGAGCTCCAATTTTAGGCTACTTCAGGTTTATGCTTAAAATTATAGTGCCTTGGTAAAGAGGAAAAATAATTGTGCTGCCTTTTTTTTTCTCTGATTGTGCCTGAAAACATATGGGGCATACATATACATATATATATATTCTTTCAAATGTCCAGATCACGTACACCAGCAGAAACTCTTAATGTGTGGGTGGTTTGCATTGTGAGATTGAATCAAGACATTAAACATAAGTAGAAGTTGTTTAAGACAAGTTTGGGATTCAGCTAAAATTAATTGTTATAAGTTTGTCCTTCTGGAGGTTGTGGAAGCTTCATATTTTCTTTGGACATCATTAGACGCCTTAGCTCTTGAAGTACAACTTTAATGCTATAAGAATTTTGCCATTTTGCTAACACTGGTATGCTTCGCGCATCCACCTGTAAGGAAAGAAAGTGTACATTTAAGTAAGGCACATAAAATAACCAATTCCATAACTGTAGTAGCATGCTTGCATTGAGTTTTCAGACAACCTAAACACCAGCCACCTGTTCCTATGGTCTTGTGCTAACACTAGCTGCACTAGTACAGAAGTGGTAGGAATGAGGCCTTAATTATCACTGTGACTCATCATAAACCACTATGGATACAAATGTCAAGGATGAGAATTTGTGGCTCCTTTTGAAGATTTTTTAGTTTTTATAGCTATTCAGGGAAAGTTTTCAAAACATATGGCATCTCCTGTTAAACAGTTCAAGAGGAGGAAGGCAGGTGAAAATAATGTTTTGTCATATCTCATGGATAGGTTAGTAAAAACTGACCATTTTAACTTAGCAACATAGTCAACAGAAACATGTAAATGTCAGCATGCATCAACTAATTAATTATTGGATAGTGCGGCAGCGATTTAACCTCTCTATTAATTCATCCTTTAAAAAACAGGCCAACTATTCTGTCTCTTATGAATAATTTGAGTTTGGATACAATTCAAGGAACTTAGAATATACACTTGCAGCTGCTGGAATATAAAACAGAAACTATTGTGATGAATCAGCAAGGTAATAAAGAATACTATTTCTTTAATAAGTAAAGAATGTATGAAATCCCTAAAGGCCATGGGGGAAAAAAGCAACCTGAGAAAATGTGTTTATAGGTCTGGGATATACAATAGTCAAGATCTCACAGAACTTCCACAATGAATTTTTATACTATAGGGCATTCCATAGAGGGTCTGTATTGAGGGTGGCTAGCCACTGGCCACCAAGTAAATTTCTGTCGCTGTCCCCCACACAGCCAAGTCCCTAATTAAAAATAAAAATAAATGTGACAAAGGGCTGCAGAGGATGGATAAACCTCTCTGCCCACCCCAGCAGTCTCACAGTAGTCTCAATCATCTGATGAGCAGGGAAGGGGCAAGAGAGCCCTTTCTCAATCAGATGGCACGAATCAGACCCACAGGAACAGTGGGCCCTGTACATTTGTGCATGCATGTGTGAGTGTGAGCAGCCACACCACCTGCTGACATTCAGCCTCCAGAGTGTTGGCCAAGCGCAAATGTAAACCTTGGATGAAACACACACCCCAAAAAATGTTAGCCACCCCTGATCTATACAGAATATTTTAGAGCTAGGTCACAGTTCTTCCTAACAAAATTCCAATATAACTTTAAGTTTGTTTGGGATTCATCAGTTTTTACCTGACTGTTCACTCACAAATCAGCAACCTACTTGCAAGTCTACAGCTCCCATTTAATGGATTTTCAGTCCATTACACTGAAATCAATGGCCTACTCAACTGGGGGGGGAACCAACACAACTGATACGGAGCAAGCAGAGACCACAGATGTGCTGTTGCTTTAAATTTATTCCTGTACTTGACTGAGAGAGACTCAGAGTCATTTTCACTGGGCAACTTCTGCAGCTTTGGACTGATCATAATAGAAAAACGGGAGCTAAAAGGACTAAGTTTGTAAAATTTAATTATTTAACATGACAGTAAAGGCAAACTATAATTGATGAATAGATTTCCTTTAATTTTCAGTACTCCAAATTACGGCTCCAATTGTAAAATTATAATATATGGACCCAAGGGCATGCCAAACATTACACATTTCCTAGATGAATCTCCTACACAAAGAGATTTGTGGCTTTGGCACGTTCCTATACACAAAATGTTTACTAATGTAAGAAGTTGATAATGTTGGCAGTCACAATTTTTAAAAATTGCTTTCCATTCCTTTAACTATTTCACACCACATAAAATTGATTAAGGCTCTTGTTTTTACTGTGACTTTATAACTTTGGTATGGATCCAGACTTGGTCAGAATAAACCCCACTGAAATCAATGGGGCAAACTAATCATGACAAACTTAAGTTTCACTAATTTCATTTTAGTCTAAAAATGACTAAATGTGGATGCAACCCCTTCTCCATAGGTACCACCAACACATA
Organism: Podarcis gaigeae; assembly: GCF_964106915.1. NCBI lineage: Eukaryota > Metazoa > Chordata > Lepidosauria > Squamata > Lacertidae > Podarcis > Podarcis gaigeae. The sequence continues at coordinate 40,940,675 of NC_139683.1, forward strand.
TGACAGCACAATTTACAAATTAATGTGTTATTTGAGGGCATATAAGAGCAGATGAACATACAACCTTGGGAGATTAAAAAAGAAACAGAATCCTTAACAGCTTTTCTGCAAAAAATAAACTGGCTTGATCATCTTGCATTCCATCTTACCATTCCATTGGAATTATTTATTCCATTCATATTAATTTTAGTTACGAATCTAACTGTTGGAGGTGCTTCTGGATATTTAGGCCCACACTCTACTTTCAAGCTGTATATTCTGTTTTCATAATTTGTCTAGTAAACAGAGGAGGGAAAAAAAGAATTAATCATACTGAAAGCTAAAAGCATTCCAAATAACAATATTAAAACAAAGTCAGTCATCCCCATCTCAAGGATCGTGTGCAGAGCTGTTTCAAAATTGGTAAGACTCTGCTGACCAGCTGTTTGGCAGGAAAGAGGGGTAGCAGGTGAATTCAGCTTCCTGCTTTCTCCTAACAGGTGACTGGTGAAATTTTAATATTTTTTGAAGGGCTCCATGCATGCAGACTAGCTGAAGAACATGGCTTGTATATACCCCCAGTTCTCCAGCCATCTAGAGATACGTACGTAACACTAGCAGAATTGGGACAAATAAGTATCTTATAATTATAAAGCAACAAAGGAGTTTCAGCTTAACTAAGGCTTAGAAAGAAGAAACTGGTGCTATCATTTCATGACAGATTTTTCCCCTTCACTTGGTAACTATTATTTCAGGTTTCTTGCTCAAAGATTTTTATAAAATGAAAAACCTAGATGTATCTTCCCCTTAATACTCACAAAACAGCCAACCTCAATGCCACCATCATTCAAAGGATCCATTTTTAATAGAGAAACTGTGAGAAATATATACATGTAAACACAGAAGAAAGGTGGCAGAAGGCAACCAATAACCTCAAACAGAACTTTGCAACAAACCAAAATTGAGAAGAAGGAAGTGACAGAACTTAGGATAGGCTTCTGCATCTAGTAGTTGCTGAGATAAAGAGGAAGGTAATCACGCTTGCTTTCCGAACTGAACTGTGCTTGAGTAAAGAAGTCCAATACCCATAATAGTGGAAAGACCTTCCAAAAAACATCACCCGTGCAATTAAAAAGCTTCTTCCCTTACACATATGAGAAACTATCTCCTCCTACTTTCCACGTGTTGCAGTAGCCTTGTGGATCCTGGGCCTGTACATACATACCTAGTTCACAACGACCCCACTCAAGGCATCTCCCTGATCTGAAATACAATGTTGGTTCCTTCACAACACCTGTCAGCCCTAAAAACAATATTTAACTCTTTTATTATTTCACTGAGTAAAGTGGCTTATCATTAAAATTAAAATTACGTTCTAGTTTATTAGTTACTGAAGAATCTGAATTGTGTACTATATGGTATTGTCAAAACTACCTTATGACTCATTCGGATCTCAGTGTGAATGAAGCACTCAAATTACTGAACACTCCGAACAAATATGCATATCAAATTAATCTGGGAAAATTGTGACCAGGGGTCACTCTAGTAATCAGACAGTGCAATTTCATCTTGATTGCTTAAAAACTGAAACAAGCAGCAGCAGCAGCAGCAGCAGCAGCAGCGAAATGGAAGTGTGAGAGGCTGCAGGAGGAATGGAAGAATGAGGAAGTCCTGCTGGGCAAGCATTCCACACATAGGCAGGCACAACTGGGTATAATTCATAAATGGTAATTTTGTTGTGGGTTCTATTATGGTTGCATTTGAATTTTTATAGGTCACCTTGAAGGCTTCGCAGAAGGAAGGTGACACAGAACTATTTTAAATGAAACCGCATATAGTGTTTTTTGGCGGGGAGGGTGGAGTGATTATATAGATTTGAGAATTCCCTTCATGAATGTTCTACATTGGGGTGGAGAACCTCTCTCTCCATGAAGGCCACATTCTCTCATGGGCAACCTTGGGAGGCAGGCAACATGTCAGTGGTGCATGCAGCCAGATCCAAAACTGAGTGGGAACGTAGGCAAAAGTCAGCAGAGCAGTGGCTGTGACTCATTACCCCTTTCAGTAGATTACATTTCAGCCATGCAAAAGTCAGCTTTCTACACACCCAAACACCAACCTCTATCCAGGCAAGCAAGAGCCATTATCAGAATTCAAACATACATCCCCCCCCCTCAGGCAACAGCATTTCAGAAGCACACAAGAAGTGTTGGTGAGGGATGTGGACGAGGGAGGGTTCCAAGGTCCAGAGAGTCTTGGAGGGCCCGAGATTCACTATCGCTGTTCAAAAACCTACTGGGCTCAGTGCTCAGTGACCATCCAAACTAACTAAATTAAAACCTTTCCCTATCCCATAGATGCCGTATCCCTTCATCTTCAGAGAAGACAGAAGCTGCCCACAGAATTTTAGTATATAATTTCTCATCACTTACTCAGACTGCTTCTTACCATTTAGCTAGATTTAGACTGAGTTCCAGGAATATTTACTATTCCTTCCACTACACTGACCAGAACACCCTCAAATCCTATCATTGCTGGGATCCCCTTTTCTCAGAAAAGACAGATTTGCCTAAGCTTTGACTACTGTGTCAAAGATGTTTAAGTAAGCACATTGACAGGTCAGTTTTGGGGAAACAGAACTAGAATTGCCTTGCCCTAGCTGCTCTCAGTCTCTACATATAATTTATGCAACTACAGTAAAATGGGATCAAAACAAATTCAAATTGATACTAACTTTAAGACATTCAGTATGTGTGATGCTGAAGCAGAAACAGTGATTGATGCTCCACAACAATGCTGCTAATTTTATGAATGATATTCAAAACTAAAATAAAAGGAAACCAGTCCTAATATTAGTACCAAATCCTCTCTATCTTTGGTCAGAATTTTACTCTTGGCTTATAGCAGCTTCCTCCAAATTTGCAGTTCACCATGACCTCTTCCTACCAATGTTCCCATGATTTCTTGTATTTTATTCCTTGGGTATTCCCCCCCCCCCCCCGTGCTACCTAGAAACACACATATGCACTGAAAACTATATGAGGGTGAAGGGAGAAAAGTTCACTCCAATTCCCCAGGAACTGAAGAAAATGAAGTCCAAGTGCCAGAAGATAAGAACATCCTAAGGAAAAACACAAGTGAAGAAGCCCTCTGTTTGCAAAACTGGCAGATTAATAAAAAATAAAAAGACACACATTTGGCCAAAGTATAATGCAGGTTGAATCTACAAGAGAAAGCTTGGCATCTAGCTATGTCTGAAAATCGTGGCAGATCATACAATTTTATGTGTAACTGTGCGAAGTCTGGAGATTAAGTTTTTCTAACCCTATTCTTTGCTATCCAGAAAACTTGGTATATACTCTATGCTAGAATCACGGAAGCCAGTAAAACAAGTTACTGCAGGCATAACCCTATTTTCAAGGCTACCATTCATACCAAATGGCTGAACCAGTCAGGTAATCTAACCCATTTTCTTACTAAAGGTGCCTGGGTGGGCTACCCAAAGCCAACTTCCGCCTTACCACCAGTGGTAGGTCCAAAAAACCACCGTCTGCACCATGGCTCACTAACCGAAAACCCCATCAAGTGAAGTATCTAGCTGAGCTGGCTTAGCAACAGGCATTGTGTTTATTTTAATGAACTGAATAGAATGCAATACTATGAGTCATAGGGGTGTGGAGAGTCTGTGTATGAACTTAACAGTGCTTAAGTTCAGAAGGTAGACCAGGCTAATTTATAAATTATAAATGACATATTGATTTGTTAATCATATGACTTTTGCTGGTAATTGTGATGTTTACCTTATTTTTTAGTTGCTGCTTTGTTAATAGTGTTTTATAGACTGTAATGGTAGATTGGTTAATTATTTTATATGATTTATGATGTACTTCTGTTGTTCTATTATGCTCTATTATGTTATTGATATTTATTGTTTGTAAGCCACTTCATTTGTTTGTAAGCGATTCATTTGAATGTAAAGCGGCAAAGAAATACAATCAATGTTAACTTTGCCTATGGGCAGAAAGCAATTACATTTCTGTCCAATTCCTGGATGCCCAGAATACTCCTATTATATTATATTATATTATATTATATTATATTATTAATTATATTATATTATATTTTAGCAATATGTCAGCCATACAATATGCAGATACCTGATTTTCAACGACTAATTTTGTCTGGGGTAATGCAAGGGTAGGGGCTGCCTTTGGAGTGCATGGCAAGAGCAGCCAAGCCAAAAAGCCACAGTATCCTGAAGTGATCCAGATGTTGCTGCTACTCCAACCTTCTCAAGCCAAGGTTCAAAGGGAAAGCCAGAGCAGATTGTTGGCTTATGGAAGGGGTGGAGAGAAGGTAGACCAGGCTAATTTGCAATAGATAGGAAAAGGCTTCTGCCTCCTAACAGCATAAAATAAAAATACTTTTCCCACCTACAGTAGGCTGCTGAAATCTAATCAGGCACGGACTTGTGTTAAAAACTGAGCTCAGTTCAGTTCCAGTACTGAAAACAAATTTGAAAGGTTCAGAATGTCATTAGGGCATACTTGGTTCTTTATTAATGGCTGAATCTCTTTCACACTAAGCTGTTGGGAGTAGATCCTGGGGTTAGAATACAAAACAAATGAGATGTGACTAGCATGATACCAGGCTCTGCTGCCAACATGCAGGTCTTAAAGGGAAAGGAGGGGGAGGCCACAGAACTCTGTGTACACTGGATAGCCATGTCAATTGTCACCATCCACATCAAGTTACTTTGTTTGTTATGCCTGCACACACAAGCACACATAAAACTAAAGGAAGGGAGAATATTTGGTGCCATAAGCTCAGTGTGACTAACAGGCACACACTGAAGTGGTATATTATAAGTTAAAAACCAAAATAGAACATCTCATGTTTCTAAAGGTCCAAACTGTTTCTTGGCAGAGCTGAAATTGTTGTTTAATGAGGGATAGCTAATATCATCAATGTGTTGTTTGAATGCACACAACAGAAATATGCATCTGTGCTGGGCCACAATTGCATACTACTGAATATGCATTTGGAACACTTCAACTTGAGCAGAAGTCACCATGAGACACTGTCATCTAAATACAGATTTGATAGTATTCAATAAAATGTAAAAAAATTACCATTATCCTTAATGTTACAATTATGTGGCCCCCATATTGACCTGGGCCTATAAGAAACTATTCCACACCTTTCTACGATTGTTACCAATTGTGAAAAAGCAAGGCTAGCTATAGGGCTAACTTCTGTTATAGCTTATAAGATTCCTAATTGAATTCTGATATTCATCAATCTTTGGGCTGAATCCAATTAAGTTACTCAGAATAATCCACTGAAATTGATGAGTCTACTCTTTGACTTAGTTGATTCACCCCATAGCATAACCCATAGCTAACAACCATGCATTGCAAATGTCTGAAAAGTTCCACTAAATGAAGATTTAACTTATAGTACTGACCCTTGGTGGTCCAATAATCATGCCCGTCCACCTTGTAAGTGTCATGTCTTCGTCATCTTCGAGGCCCCAGCTTACTGTACCATCTCCTACTCCTTTCTGACCTTCTTCAAGTTCTTCCAACAAGCGAAAATTACGAGGGACTTTAACTATTTGAAAAAAGTAAAGCAATGTAAATAGCAATGTTCAAAATCACAGCTGATCTCTTGTCACGTCTTAGCATGAAAGCCTGGTTGAGCCAACTAAAAAATCCACACCTGAGAATTTATGCGTATAACACATTTTACTGGTATACATATTAAATTGCAATCAATGTGAAAAACAAACTTATTTCCACTTATGATGTATCATACAACTTGGAATCTTAAATTCCTCAGCAACATCATATTTGCAGATTTGATTTTCTTATGGGTCTTTTTTTTAAAAGTGACAGTCTAAATTAAATTATCAAATTTCATATCTGGAAGTCATATACAGCCATAATTTTCACCATTTAGTTCATCCATTTTCTGCTTCAGAAAGTAAGTTTTAATATATGACAGTTACCTCAGCGTTACAACAGTAAGGACTACTCAGTCATTACTTCTCTGTGGAATACTGGTTACATTCAGACAATCTTTTATCAGTTTAAGATGAAATAAGCGGCTCTTATTTTTAGCTGTAAGTCATCTTGAGTACCATTAGAGGAAAAGGTGGGATATAAATAAATATATAATAATTATTATAGTAGTAATAAATATGAGTCTTTGCCCAAACACTCAGCTTATTTGCTCCTCCCTCTGCAGCATAAGCAAACCCAAAAAATTATGGTCACCACATTTGAAACAAGCTAGAATATTAAACCATACTTTAAGTGGGTTAACTGTCTTAGCTTGTTCCAAAGCTCGTAAGCCTAGTTTCCGAGGGCACTATGGTTCATTAGGTGCTTCCTGGTTTGATTGCTTACATTGCAAAGGGATGAACAAAGGGGCTCAGTGCATGGGGTATGGACTTGTTTGTTTAGCACTTAATCCTGCTTTTCACTATATGTCTCACAACAATTTACAGAAAATCAATGATATTGTTCGTTATCTTTTATTATAAAGCCAATATCATCATTTGAACTGGTCCTAGTCACACATACTGCATATTAAATAAGAATATTGTGCACACAAATTCTAATTGAGATGAACTTCAGAACTAGAAGGCATTTAAGAAATATTGCTCTTTGCAATTGTCTAACTAAACAACAGTTCAGAGTAAAAATCAGTTACTTCCCATTTCATAACAAAAATAAGAATACAGGAAAGCATTCATTTCTCACGGAGGACTGGTTGTATGAAAAGGATTAGAGAAGCAAATTCACAATACACCATTTTCCTACAAATAAAAGGATGCATTTCAAAATATGATCCAAATCCACAAACTGTACTGGCAGCTCAAACGACTGTATCAGGTTACTAAAGCAGGTTTGTACATATCTGATCCCTTGCATAGGTCAAACAATTATGCAAGCATGCAATGCCTGCCCTAAGTTGCTTTGACCACAAGCATGCTCAGGTGGCTATTTTGGGAGAGAAAAGTGCTAAGGGATTTTAACAGATAATATCTTCAAGACTTCTAAATACCAAAGATGCTGGAGATCTAAATGTGTATTCATTATGCTGAAATACAGCAATGGGAGATAATGAGTTGACCTATGCCATACTGTGATATCACACAACCGGTAAAGGAATACACTGTAGATTCCAATAAAGTGGTTGCCTTTTATAATTACAAAAAAAACAGAGCAAGAAATCCTAACCATGGGAAGGTTATCACCATTACTGGCCATTTTTCATTCTTAAGAGTAAAAGCTTCCCCACCGCACTCTGCTTCAAGCAGGACTACAAATATATTTGGCTTTAAAAGAAATAGGGAAGTTAAATAAACCAGGATTTGCCCCACTATAAGCAAAGCAGTAATTCCCTATGCACTCACTCCAGGACATATGACTAAAATCAGCTTGAGCATACAAACAACCAAAAACATGCTTTACACTAGCCAATAAGCAGTTTCCCCTTACACACCAAAATATCTCCTTTCCATAAGTGCCCTGCTATAGTTTCCAACTAAGGTTAAGAATGCCCAATGGTTGCCATGGAAAACAGTTTTTGAATTAGAACCCCTCACAATACAGCAATGTATTGCAGATTAAATTTTAAAATTGCTCACATGGTGTAGCTTTGTCACTACCATTACCAAACGGTGAACATTTGGATAATACACAAAACATTTGTATGTATTGCTGTGCAGCCTCAGACTCACATTCTGTACGGTGTTATTGTACAAAGAAGAACAGATATTTCTAAACATGCAAAACTACATTTAGCATCTGAGAAAGGCCAGAAGCATTTCTTTCTGCATGATTAGCTACATGCTCAGTTGACTACAAAAATACCCCCCTTTTGGACCAATAATTACCTCCCCTAACTGCAGCATTAAATATTATATCCATGTGCATAATGAAAACATAGAATTATAGAGTGGAAGGTACCCCAAGGGTAATCCAGTCCAATACCCTGCAATGCAGGAATCTCAACTAAAGCATCCATGACAGGTGGCCATACAACTTTTGCTCAAAAACTTCCAAGGAAGGGGAGTATACCACCTTTCAAGGTAGTCTGTTGTACTGTCAAAAAGCTCTTACTGTCAGAAAGTTCTTCTTGGTGTTTTGTCAGAATCCCTCTTCTTGTAACTTGAAGCCATTGGTTCAGGTCCTACCCTCCAGAGCAGGAGAAAACAAGTTTGCCCCCATCTTCCATGTGGTATCCCTTTCAATATGTGAAGATGCCCATCATCTCTCCTCTCAGTCTCCTCTTTTCCAGGCTAAACATGCCCAACTCCCTCAACCATTCCTCATATGGCTTAGTTTCCAGACCTGTGGTAATCTTGGTTGCCCTACTTTGTCCACCTACCAGTTTGTCAATATCCTTCTTAAATCTGGCACCCAGAACTGGCCATGGTATTCTAGGTGTGGTCTGACCAAAGCAAAATAGTGTGATATTGTGATTTCCCTTGATCTGGCCACTATACTTCTTTTGCTGCTGCATCACACTGTGGATTCCTATTAAGTTTGTCATCTATTTCACATGCACTACTGGCAAGCCAGGACTCCCGTATCTTATATTTGTGCAGCTGGTTCTTGCTGCCTAATTGTAGAACATAGCATTTTTCCCTGTTGAAGTTCATTTTGTTAGTTTTGGCCCAGTTCTCTAATCTGTTAAGATTATCTTGAGTCCTGATTCTGTCTTCTGCAGCTACCCATCCCAGTTTGGTGTCGTCTACAAATTTGATGAGCATCCCCTCAATTCCTTCATCCAAGTCATTTATAAAGACACTGAATAATGCTGCTGCATCCCACTTTTCACTTTTTCCCCAAGATGAGGAACTATTTGGGTTCACTCAGTCAACCAGCTACAAATCCACCTAACAGTCACCCAATCCAGTCCACAATCCACCAACTTCCCTGCAAGAATATTATGGGGCACTATGTCAAAAGCCTACTGAAAACAAGATACACTATGCCCCCATCATTCTCATGATCAACCACACTTTTAACTCTGTCTGGCATGACTTGTTTATAGAAACCCATGCAAAGTCTTTGTAATCAAAACACTATTTCTTAAATTCTCACAGACCAACCCTTTACTGCTATGTATATACCAGGTCTTCTTTTCTCACATTTTTGAAGATGGGGAGAATCTGCAGAGACCTCACCTGTTCTACAAATTTCTCAATTATTATAGGCAGAGACTTGGAGATCACATCTGCAAGCTCTTTTAGTACCCTTGAGTGCAGCCCATCAAGCACTGGAGATTTGAATTCATTTAGTAACTAAGTGTTCCCTTGCCACTCTTTTCCTATCTTGAGCTGCAGCTCCCTCCTTGCATTGTTTATTCTGTTATCACCGGCTTGGTCATTGCTTTCCTTTTGGGTGAAGACAGAGGCAAAGCAGGTGTTAAGCAATTCTGCCTTCTCTCTGTGACCCTATAGCATTTCTCCATCTTCTCCATGCAGAGGACCTATATTGCTTGTTCTTCCTTTTGCTTCAAAAATGTGCCAATAAAGATTTAGTAAATTAAAATAATAACCCCAAATTAGTGGATTTTCTGTGCTGAGTGTTATCTTTGAAAGGAGCTTTTCCTCGCCCAGAGGCAGATTCATAATGAGAGTATGAAATGAACTCTCATTAGCTGTTTACATTTGCTGCAGAAGCTTACGGTTCCCTTAAGAGAACACAGCTTGGAAACTGTTTTTGTATGAAGTTTGATGGGAGCTATGCAAGGCAGTTTATGATTCATGGATAAATTAAGAAAGGCATGTCAGTGATGCCCAGAGACTATCCTACAACACCCTAGTTTTCATGGAAAGACATGCTGCTAAAAACAAAATTCTGGCCTGAATTGCAGCAAACTCTGGCAAAATTCTGAATAGTTTTGTTATAAATAAGTTGTAAATGTTTAATGGAAAAAATAAATTATGTATGTATCAGTTTATGTTTTGTATTTCATCAGTAAAAAATAACTGAAATGAGCTGCTATTTAAAATACTGTGGATGTATTGTTGACTGCATTTATTAAACGAGTAAAAACAGCCAAGCAGTCATATGTCTGGACATAGAAATACTGTACTGCTTATTTTGTTTTTTCTGCGTTGGCACAAATACAGGTAACTGGAGATCATCATGGGACCCAATACGACATCCTATATTTTGATTGTCACTCAAGAACTTCAATGCAAAACAGCAATTATGTTCATGCTAACAATACTTTTAAATCCAGATTTCATGATTATTGGGAAAGCACAACATATAAAGTTGAAAAAGTGAGTTGTAATATTAACCAGATCTGTGCATAGCAACCTGCTCCACAGAGAGCCATATGTATGTACAATGTATTTCCCAGTAGAACTGGTTTTGATCTTTAAACCACTAAATGGTTTGGGACCGACTGTCTTAGCAGCTTGTATTCTGTGTCCCATCACAGAATATTAAGATCAATCAAGCAAGTGTTCCCCCACTATGTTTGAAACCCCACCCATCCCCCATCAAGCCTGACTTATGAAGGTATTTTGTGACAAATGTTAAAACAGGGCTATGGGTGGGTTTGATATTATTAAGAAGTTTTAATTTTTATTAATGTATGGCTTTATTTGGCTAATTCCTATGTGGCTGTAACACAATTAAAAATAATTAGACTAATAGATATACATGTTGTGAATCTGAAAGAAAATGCCTTTTCAAGATAATTGAACAATATGCACAGCTTCCAGGTTAAAATTATTTACAGTTTATTCAGCACAAGGTACCAACCACAGTTAGAAAAACAATCACCTATTAACGGTGTTTAAATAAAAGGCTGGAATACAGGAACACAAAGTCAAAATTATTTAAATACCCTTTCAAATTCAGTACCTATCAGTGCTGTGAAAGATCCAGGTGCGAAACATATTGCCAATGATGAAAAGGAAGATAATTACAGTTCAAGCAAGTAGACCCAGGTTATTAAAGAGTTATTAAAGGTTATTATTTTCAAGTAAAATTCTTTGGTAACACCATCTATGATTAACAACAGACTTCAAGGACAACATGCCATAATAATTTGACATGTTTAAATCTCAAATGAACTTTGTAACATAATCCATAGTATAAGTTATGGATTTTACTTCACATTAATTTTGAATAACTGCCAACCCTCATTCATAAGCACTACCCAGCTGCAATATTTCCACTTCACCAATAACCGCATGAACTGGAAGACTGATAAACATTTGCATTTCTACCATTTTATGAGAAGTGGGGAGAATTGAGACATAGTATTGAAAAGCTGTGGTAGGAACTAGAATAAACTGAAAGTGGGAAGAAGGGTGCGGGGAATTAGGAAAGTGGGGATGCTGAAAAGTGGGCAGTATACAAAAAAGGCAAGAAATGGGATTGGGATGAAAGGGGATGTAGGGAGGAAAAGAAAGAGAAAGTCAGGAAAACGGGAACTGTAAAGTCAAAGTATTAAAGGTTTTGGTTTCCCTTAGCCTACTGCCTCAGCAATACGATTAAAATAAACAGAAAGTAAATTCAATACAAAGCCTCAAAGCTCATCGCTAACTGGTGACCAGCAAAACCAAATTTCCTTCTGGAGTTTTGCAGGAAATACTTCGACAAGATGGGAAAGGAAGGAAGCGTGCCAGTAACAAAAATTCATACTCAAGATTGACAACGGACCTCATCAGCAAAAAGACCAAGACAGAACTTAATTACACGCCCCCATACACACTTTGTGTGTGTTTTTGTTGAACGTATCTGTCCTACCCTCAGCAACCAGCAATGCCTGCACTTAGAAATCGGCGATATTAAAAGCCACCTAAATGCCACTGGGGTCGGCTTCGTTTTCGAAGAGAGGGGGAATATTTATCAGTATTACGTTGCGGGGGGAGGGCGGAAGAGAGACTCAAGAAACGCCACATTTCCTCTCATCCAAACCCGAACCGAGCGTGAGAAGGAGGTCCGAAGACCCCGAATTCCACCTTCCCCTGAACAAAAACCGACCCCAGGAGCGGAAAGCTGCCTCGGCCTCCCCACCTCCCGGCTGCACCGCCTGCCTCTGCCAGCCCCGCAGGCGTCTCCTCCCCGCATCCCTTGCAGCACCAAGAGGAAGACTCCGGCCCCAGCGCCAACCCCCGCGGCCTCCCCGCCCTCCTCTCCCGCCGGCGCCGGAACCTTGGCCCGGCTGCGCTGGCGCCGACCGCTCTCCAAGGAATGAGCCGCGCCGGAGACCCGCCACCGGGGTCTCTAGGGAGAGAACCTCCCTCCGCGGCGAAAGCCCCCCGCCAGCCCTTCCAAGGCGCCCCCCGCCTTCCTCTCAACACAGACCTGTGGATCCGGCCATCTTGTCCAAACCCCTCCCCCACCAGCCAGGAAACACACGGGCGCCGAGCACGTGACTTCTGCCTTGCGCCCTACGTCACTTCCTGGAAACTAGCCCCGCCTCGCGCTGGCGTTTGCTGCTTCTGCGCGTCGAGAGGGTGGCGGCTAAGGCGGCTGCAGATAAGGGAAGGGAAAATACCGACTGACCGGGGTGGATGGAGAGGGAGGGATGTAGGGAGGCGGCTACGCGAAGCAACTGACAGGAGAAGAGAGCCCTCCAGGGCACTTGTCGTTCTGGTGTCGGGAAGTGAGGCTGCGAAAGGGTTAATTACGGAGTTTGCGGAGGTAGCCAATGGGGTGGCCTCCAGGTGGTGAAGGACTCCAACTCCCATCAGCCCCAGCCAGTATGTCCAATAGACAGGGATGATGGAGCTGTAGTCGAATAAAACTTTAACCTACAGTGGCTGGTTTGGTGTATTAAATGTGGGAAACTGATATGAAATGCACACGCAGTGATAGTTGCTCACAGTACCAGTCACCACACAGAAGCAGCTTAAGATTCAAATACTTTACTACAGTAGTACCTCAGGTTACATACGCTTCAGGTTACAGACTCTGCTAACCCAGAAATAGTGCTTCAGGTTAAGAACTTTGCTTCAGGATGAAAACAGAAATTGTGCTCCGGCGGCATGGCAGCAGCAGGAGGCCCCATTAGCTAAAGTGGTGCTTCAGGTTAAGAACAGTTTCAGGTTAAGTACGGACCTCTGGAACAAATTAAGTACTTAACCCGAGGTACCACTGTATGGCAGAAGATAAGGCTCAGTAAAACGGTTCTAGATGTAGAGTTATACAGCTTGTAGGCTTTTGCAGATGCAGATATATACAGATACATACAAGTAAAAAGTATCTCTGTTGCTCCAAATACTGTAAACTCCAACATTTCAACATGTAACACTGGACTAGTAACACCAATGAACTGATGACTCACAGACTAACTGAGCTGACATATATTAATCACATATATAGTTGGAGCACTAGGCTGTTACCATAGTAACTGGCTCGGCACACCTTGCACCTGCTATTAGTTCATCCATGGAGTGATTTATGCTCCATTACCCCTTTTAATTTCCAGTTGCTCCAACATTAAATACTACTGTATTTAATACAATACTATTGTGTTTCATGCAAGGGAATTTATTTCCTGCTCAAAACAGAAAGACAAGGCTATAGGTTGAATTCATACCATAACTCATGTTACCCTCCTTCCTGACTGTAGAGAACATATGTGGAGTCTATGGCTCTTCAGATGTTGCTGGACATTACAACACCTATCAGTCCCAGCCAGCAAGACTCATGGTCAGGGATGATGGGAGTTGTTGGATGAATTCCAACAACATCCGGAAGGCCATATATTCCTCATCCTTCCTTCCCTGTAAAGTGTTAGAGAAATAATCTCTGTGTTTGTGTTAGCTTTTGCTGCTTTGATTTATTTATAATTGAAGGTTTTTATAATTTACATTTTGTATTGTATATTATATTTTTAATTGTAAACTGCTAATGGAACTCAGTTATATGGATGGAAGAGAAATGTAATTAAAAAATTGTTGTCTGAGGGTGCTTAGTCCAGTGCTGTCATTAGAGCCTTAAACAGTTTTTATCAGCTTCAGTTGATACACTAGCTGCAACCGTACCTTGGATGGACCATGCTCTGGTGCACACACACATTTAGACTACTGCAATGCATTATACATGGATCTTTATTTAAAAACAGTCAGTAGATCTAAAATAGTTGATGCAAAATAGGACTACAATATTGTTTTACTGGGACTGGATGTTTTGATCATATTAAACCTGTCAGTGCTTGGCCAGCTGAACTGGCTCTCATTTTGTTTCTGGCCCAATTTAAAGAGCTGATTTTAACCTCTTAATTCCTAACAGTTTAGGACCAGGATACTTGATAGATTATTTTGCTCTCATATATACATGTTTGAACATTAAGATCCTAACCAGAGGCTCTATTTGATGTGCACCGGAAATCTCTTCTGGGAGTTCCTCCAAGCCTCTTGAGCAGATCTGGGGGAGGGGGCACACAGGGAGAGAAGAGAAGGAAATTCCATTATGCAGGTGGAAGTTTTTGCACAAATGGAACAACTTTGTTGCATACTACTACTCCCACATTCCATTTTAAGATTGTAATCAGATGCAGACTCCATGGCTTCGCCATCATCCATTTTTTTCTCCCTTTCTTTCGCAACCATTTGTTTTCTGACATTTTGGAAAGCCAGATAAAGGATTTGCCCTAATAAGGATTTTGGAATTCTCCTTGATGCAAGGTACTTAAACATAAGTTTTGACCTGTTTCTAACATTTCTTCTTGAGCAAGATTGCTGCACATGTGTTGGAGATCAGTTGCAGGCATTCTTGGAATCTGACCACCCACGGTTCAAATATAGGACACTAGACATAAAAATATAATAAGATGAGCCTGCTGGATCAAGCCAGCATCATCTTATCACAGAGACCAGACAGATTCCTGTGGGACCCAAGAACAAGAGCTGGCTCCCCTCCACTGATTTCCATAAAACTGTCCAGTGAGTTCTAGTTGCATGTCCATGAATTCTATTTTTTATTTTTTTTGAGAAGAAAAACATCCACTTTCTATATGCCACCCATAATTTTATACACTTCTATCATATCACCTTTTCTCTAAATTAAAAGGTCCCAAATGCTGCAACCTGTTCTCATAGGGGAGTTGCTCCATTTCCTTGATATTTTTGATTGCCCTTTCTGAACTTTTTCCAACTCTACAATATTATTTTTGAGATGAGGTGACCAGACTGAAACTCCCCCCAACTTTTAACAGTATTAAAACACACCACAGAATTTTAACCAAACTTACTTTTGAATATTCTATTAAAATACACAAAAGACAAGCATAAATTGGAGAATGCGGGCATCGATCCCACTACCTCTCACATGCTAAGCGAGCGCTCTACCATTTGAGCTAATTCCCCTCACAAGATGAACGGTTTAACCTTTGGTGACTCATCTCTCCTTGGTGATTCATCTCCTTAGCTGGCAGATTGGGAGAAGTTCCACTGAAATTTGAGCTGCACTGTTCCAGCCTGCAGACATAGGGCTGCAGTTTAGACTACAGGATTACCAGTACAAACCAAGGCACGTCTACTCAGAAGTATGGTAGATCCCTACTGAGTCCAATTAGACTTACTCCCCAGCAGCCTAAGTATTCTGGCGTAGTAGTGTCCAGCTTAATCAAACCTGCCTTTAACTCCAAACTAGTGTATGGAGATCAGTTTTATTCTGAATTTATTTTTGACCTCATATGCTCGTTTTGCTCCTTTTTTCCTCTTGGGGCGATCCAGATGCAAAGCAGGGCAGGGCTCCTTTATTTTAAATTGTTGTATAGAAGAGGGCATTTTGACAGGTGCCCTTAGACAAGCCAAGGTGAAAAAAGCTAGACCTACCGAAGTATCTTCTGCACACAACTATGAAAGGGACCGTTGCAGAGGCACCTTCTCCTGTCTCTTGTTTCCTTCCTTCCATCTAAAAAGAAAGCCAAACAAACAAACAAATAGTGGTGGTGGTGTCCCTTAGATTGGGCTGTGACACAAGTATCCTAGGGAATCCTCATTTTAGTTTGTGCCCCCCTTCATGCAATCAATACAGAATACTGATGATGATTAAACTGCCTTTCTTTTACATAGCCTGCGACAATAAACTTCCTTTGGATATCTCTGTAACAGTTCTGTCTCTGCCTTCTTTCTCTGCCCCGGTTTGTCTCTCTTGCCAAGGTGGGGAGGGGGTTAATGCCTTGTGAGGGCAGCACCCCCCCCGCCCCCCGCCGATGTCCTCTCTTTAAAATAGTGCTCTCCAGATTTGGGCTGGGTTTTCAGCACACCCCTTTCTCATCTTTCCCCTTTCTCTGCCCCATCTCTCCTTCTTTAATTGGCCTGGCTGGGGTTTCGTTGGCTGCTCTTGCACGTGGCTCTTCCAGAGATTCGATCCGTGCCTGTAACAGTATTGAAATGCTTTGAAACCTGATGTTGCTAATTCACTGCAGAAGAATAAATTATCTGCCTTCTGTCCAAGTCCAGAGAGTTAAACTCCCGGAAGGAGAGGATTAAAAGCACAGATGTTCAGCACCGCGTTGTTTCGCTGCTGGCTTGCGCGAACTGCCGGCCAGGGAACAACTGCATAGATGTTTGCTAGCTAGACAACTCATTTCCTGCGATGACGCACTGAAGGGTGAGCGCTGATGGAGCCGAAGCGAAGGGGAATTAGCTCAAATGGTAGAGCGCTCGCTTAGCATGTGAGAGGTAGCGGGATCGATGCCCGCATTCTCCAATTTATGCTTGTCTTTTGTGTATTTTAATAGAATATTCAAAAGTAAGTTTGGAAAGCAGGAAACAGAGGAGTAAGAAAATAAGTTGACTATCCAATACGTAAGACAAATAAAAATATATTCAAAATTGCAGTATTGTGTATTGAAATTCTAAAAACTGAATGCACCACACTGGGCTCTATCCAGCTAAGTTATTCAGAGCAGACTCATTTAATTCTGAAGAATTAAAGGGTATCTGAAGAAGTGTGCATGCACACGAAAGCTCATACCAAAAGCTCAACTGACTTAGTTGGTCTTTAAGGTGCTACTGGAAGGAATTTTTTTTTGTTTTTACTATGGCAGACCAACACGGCTACCTATCTGTAATCATTGAATTCAGTCATGGAGCTGGAAGGGACCACCACAAGGAATCATCTGGTCCAACTCCCTGCACCGCACAAATGTGAGGTTTGAGCCCATGACCGTGAGATTAAAGAGTGTCCTGCTCTACCGACTGAGCTATTAACCTAAGTCATGATCATGCATTTAAAGGGGTCTACTCTGATTAGGACCGGTGTGGGATACTATGCTTATAGTAGGTTGTGAAAGGACGATTCCAAGAAAGAAGTGTTTTAGCAAAACATGCCAGTGCATAAGACCAGGCAGCTCATTTCCTGCTATGGAACTCCTAAGGGTGACGACTGCACAACACCAGTAGGAAGGGGAATTAGCTCAAATGGTAGAGCGCTCGCTTAGCATGCGAGAGGTAGCGGGATCGATGCCCGCATTCTCCAGGTTGTGCTCTCTTTATGTCACACGTTTATTTCCCTTCCTTATACAGGTAGCTGCTGGCCAAATGAGAACCAGTCCGCTGTTGGACAGACTGCTGCTTAATAATGCGAAAACTAATGGCTTAGATAGAGCAGGTTACCCGATAGTTGTAACCGGATCAGTATTTGTGAATGAAATGCGCAGCTAGGGTTGGGAGGGGCCAGGTGAGAGAGTGAAGCTGGAGCTGTCTGAAGTGGATGGTGCAGGCTGCCGCAGTCGTCTGGCAAAGGATCTTTTTGGATCATCTCTTTGCCGCCGCTTATGCACCCCTTCCACTTCCTCAATCCTCTTTCAAATGGAGCGAAACCTGGGGGTTTTTTTACTGCTTAGAAAGTAAACTGCAGAATTTTATTTTTTTTAAGGAAATCCCATTTCCTACGGCGATTCACCATAGGCTAAGCAGCAAACATTGCACAGGGAGGGGAATTAGCTCAAATGGTAGAGCGCTCGCTTAGCATGCGAGAGGTAGCGGGATCGATGCCCGCATTCTCCAGTTAATGCTTTTTTCCTTTGTTTATTTTAACAGGAAAAATAATCAGCAAGATAAAAAAATGTTTAACATTCCCTGGTGTGTTTTTTATTTTATTTTAAATAAAGGCTTTTTTTGATCACAGTCTGTCAAACTAAATAAACAGGGGAATTGCCCCCATACAGTCGAGGGCTTGTATGAAAGAATGAAAGAGAAAGCGTGGATAGATGCACGCTTTCCCCAGGGGGCTGATTTATTAACGTTTGTTTTTTTAAAAAAAATCAACCCCACCCCCCAATCTGCTGCTTATGACTCTGCTAAGCAGGATGAGGTAAATGGGAGCTTAGAAGGCAGATCCCTTAATTAGAAAGTCAGATGTCAATGCATGCTTTCCCCCCAAATTATTTTTCATGGTGGGAATGGGAAGCTTCGGAAGACGTACAGCAGGGGGCATCGCAAAGACTGTCGCTTTAGCACTTGCACTTTTGTGACTTCCTGCCTCCAACTCTCCAGCCAGCAATGAGGGGGAGAGTGGCTTTATAGAGTGCCTGCCAGAAGCTCCTCCTCAGCTTGTTGTTCAAAAATGATCCTGCCCCCATCCCTGACTCAGTAAAGACTCATGCCATAGCTGTTTCAAGAGGAGACTTTCCATTGTAGAATTTCACAACCGTCTGCAGAGGGGGAATTAGCTCAAATGGTAGAGCGCTCGCTTAGCATGCGAGAGGTAGCGGGATCGATGCCCGCATTCTCCAGCTGGTGTTTTGGAATAAATAAATAGAGGCTTGTGGTTTTGAAACGTTTGTGGGACACGTCTAATAAAAAATGTTGTTCAATCGCAGCTCCTCACGCAGAATGAAAGGGACTGGGGTCGTCATTCTGCATCTTCTAATTCTTTATTATGTGCGTTTTCAGAAACTAACCCCGTCCTTATCCCATGCATGTTTACACAAAAGTAAGTTTTGAAAAGGTACTTACTCTCCATTATGTGTACCTACAACTGGAGGTTTAATCCCACCCCCCCTCAACAGACAGAAAAAGCAGTGAAACGACTCTAAATCAATTTGCATAAAGTTAATAGTTACTTACAAAGTTGTAACCACTATGATAACATTGGTTTGGAGTAGATCCATTGAAATTAAAGAACACACGTCAGTCATTTAATATTCTTAGTAAACCTTAGTTGAATACAACC